>NC_134206.1:257965781-259215781 GCF_965140235.1 Caretta caretta | reverse complement strand
TCCACATATCTATTCAGGGGACACCATCATAGGGCCTAATCACATCAGCCACACTATTAGAGGCTCGTTCACCTGCACATCTGCCAATGTGATATATGCCATCATGCGCCAGCAATGCCCCTCTGCCATGTACATTGGCCAAACTGGACAGTCTCTACGTAAAAGAATAAATGGACACAAACTAGACGTCAAGAATTATAACATTCAAAAACCAGTCGGAGAACACTTCAATCTCTTTGGTCACTCAATTACAGACCTAAAAGTTGCAATTCTTCAACAAAAAAACTTCAAAAACAGACTCCAGCGAGAGACTGCTGAATTGGAATTAATTTTCAAATTGGATACAATTAAATTAGGCTTGAATAAAGACTGGGAGTGGATGTGTCTTCACACAGAGTAAAACTATTTCCCCATGTTTATTCCGTTCCCCCCCACCATCCCCGGTTCCTCACACATTCTTGGCAACTGCTGGAAATGGCCCACCTTGATTATCACTACAAAAGGTTCCTTCTTTCCCCCCCACCACCCCGCTCTCCTGCTGGTAATAGCTCACCTTACCTAATCTCTCTTGTTACAGTCTGTATGATAACACCCATTATTTCATGTTATCTGTGTATATAAAATCTCCCCACTGTATTTTCCACTACATGCATCCGATGAAGTGAGCTGTAGCTCACGAAAGCTTATGCTCAAATAAATTTGTTAGTCTCTAAGGTGCCAGAAGTACTCCTTTTTGCAGATACAGACTAACACGGCTGCTACTCTGAAACCTAAATAACTTTGTCATCCGCCAGTGTTGCTACCTCACTTCTCACCCCATTTCTAGACCATCAATAAAAATATTAAACAATAAAGGACCTAGTACAGAATCTTGAGGTGCCCCACTGTTAACCTTCTGCCATGATGAAAATCAATAATTTAATCCTAATCCTTGCTTTCTGGCTCTTAGCCAGGTTTTTAACCAGGACTGTATTTTACCCCTTATCCCATGACTGCTTTGCTTCTTTAATAACCTCGTGCTGAAGTCTAAATAAATCGACAACTGGTTCTTCTTTTTTTCACTGCTTTATTAAGAAGAATTCTGGTAGAAATTTTAGAGGCAAGGTATTGGAGTGGTTTGACATCATGTTTGATCCAAAAGGGCAATTCCACTATTTGTTCTCAATGTCTCTGGTTGCTGGTAGGCCAATCTTTTTAGTGATGTGGGCCGCAGGCATAGCTGTGTGGCACTTCCACAGGCAACATACAAAAGCGAAATGGCATCCTCCATGTGGTTTGACCTCACATTTAATGTGCGAGGTCACACTTTGCAGAGGATGCTATTTTGCTTTACAAAATGGTGACCTCCATACAGCATGATCATGCAGTACAGTGTGTGTGTGTGAGGTCATGCTGCATGGAGGATCCCATCTTGTAGAGCAAAATCATGTGGGGCTGTACAGAATCATCCCATGGGCTGGATTTGGACCACAGGCTGCCAGTTGAACCACTCATAGCTAATGTATCCTCTCCTCTCTCTTGGGCTCAGAAAACATTGTGTGTTACTTATTGCACAGATCTGAAATGATGCAGGTGCAGCTTTAGCATTTCCTTCCTCTGGTTTATTTAAAGTACACACTCCAGGAGCAATGCCAGTTTGGCCACACTGAGCCTGAATATTAAGATATTAGAGTTCACACCATCTGCAGGGCTGTAAAATGACATCTACTGTAATGTATGTGCAAGGGGCTGAGTCACAGATGCTGCTGGAAGCTTAAAGGGATACTGACCTGAAATCTAATCAACTTAAAATGAGTTAGCAGTAATTTCAGCTACTAAACTTGCCTGAGTTCCCCTGGAAACTGGCTTTCTGAGGACATTTTTCTATCTCAGTATTTTCCTTCTGTTTCTGTGGAGACACACAAGGAAGTTAAATCCACAACTGATTGAATATAGAGAGGGAAAACTGAAACTGACTGCCCACAAAATGCTGCAAAATGTGTAAAAGAAGCAGAATGAGGGAGACATTCTTTTCTCCTCCCCTTTCCCCTTAACAAAAATTATTTGTAACCTATTAAGTATAAAATTTTCAAACTGAGTTTTTTAAGTGAATGGTTTCCCTTTCCCTTTGAATTTTTTGAGGTCTTCAGTCTCACTGCAGTTCTCTTACATTTAATTTACTGTAAAGAGTGAGAGCTCATTGTAGGAAATGAAGGTTTAAAAATATAAAAACCAGAATGTGAGCTGCTTCCCGTCCTGGTTTACTTTAAAGTGGCTGGATACATCATTAAACAGCATTCCTTTCTCTTTTAATTTGGAATGTACTTTTTCCTCCTTGTTTGAACAGCTGCTGGGAAAAATCCTGGAAAAAAACCAAATCAAATTCAATGTGTCCTTACTGCTTCAATAATCCAGTATGGCTCTGATTATGACACTTAGTAAGTGCTGGTTGTATTTTCTGGGCTCTTGTGGTCTTGGAGGGAACATTCTCTACACAGTGCCTTTTTAAAAAAATGTCATGCTGGCGAAAGATGCCAACTTGACGACTTTGGAAAGTAAAGACCTCAGCTTAGTTGTAGAACGGATACTGCACAGTATGGGCTGGGGTACTCCGAGCATCATCTCCGCTCACCAGCATGTCGGGACTTGAAGAACCACCTGTAGCACTAAGAAGAATCCAGTAATCCTACCTGGTCCATTCAGTTATAAAAGTCCAATCCCACAGGCTCCCACAGAGCCAATTTACTCGTGTATGGGATTACAGAGGGGTACGGTGATTCCTGTGAAAGTGCCTGCAGAATTGGGCCCACAGGTGCTAGAGAGGGAAATGACCTATTAGGTCACATTTAGTCTGTCTCACCCCACTGTTCTCACATTCTGTCAGGCTGATCTTAAATGCCTCTAGCCACGAAGGAGACTAATCTGCCTTATTGTTAGGAAGTAGTTCCTGGTGTTCAACCTTCATATTTTCTTAATTTTATCACATTACACCATTGCACCATTTCTCCCTTGTTATGCCCTTCACAGATACCTGACAGCTGCCATATCCTCCCCGCAACTGGGTTCCAGTACGTTATACATTAGCTAGTGTAATCTTTCCTTATGAGTCAGTCTTTTGGGCCCCTTATGCCTCTTGTTGCATTTCTGAGGATCCTTTACATCTTTATGGTATCCAGAGTGGAACCTGGTATTCTAGATACAGTTACATCGGAGCTTTATAGAAAGGGTGTATCCTCTCCCTGCTCCATGAGGTGATGCTTCTGTCTATGCAGCTCAAATTTACTGACACTCTTGGTGCAGGGATCACATCGGTTCAAGTCCATATCTGATAGGCTGTTGATCGTCTCTAGCTTTAGCATTTTGGCATTACTGCTTTGCTCAAGTGTGTCCCATTAAATACCAGTTTAGATTGTCTCCCTTCCCCGCACCAGATACTGTCAGTTGCATTGTCATGGTTGGATCACTGAACTTCAGCTCCTATTTCTTGTTGTTCTGAGTCCTGTTGTGTTCTTTTTCTGTCTTCCCTAGGGTTTGCAGCTCCTCCCAATTTAGTAGCATGTGCAATTGAATTAGAACGCTGTCTGGGCCTTCTTCTGGCTCACCAGTGAAGATGCTGGATGAACCCAGACACAGCACCAATATGTATGGCCTCCTACTGAACACCTTCTGTTCCTTCCCGCAAACCTAACACAGGGCCCTTCCTCTGTTTGAAACCATTCCATATCACACTGATGCTATCCCCATCAATATGCTTCTGTAAAATGAAGAGAGCTTTGGTTTGCTGCTGGGAGCTCATTTGTTCTGCGCTTACAGTGGTGGTTTGTGCCATGTGGGACATTGTCCTCTGGGATGAAAACCTGACCACCTCCTGTACCTCACTCTACACAGGTCGTTAGGACAGCCATGCCTCTCAACCAGTGCTCTCCTGGACCAGATTTGAACTGATGATGAGCGGAAAAGCTCCATATTATTACTAATAGCTCAGTGGTTTGAGCATTAGCCTACTAAACCTAGGGTTGTGAGTTCAATCCTCAAGGGGGCCATTTAGGGTTCTGGGGCAAAATTGGGGATTGGTCCTGCTTTGAGTAAGGGGTTGGACTAGATGACCTCCTGAGGTCCCTTCCAACTCTGATATTCTATGAAAAAAACTCCAACCCAGAAAACATTCCCTCTTACAAACTAGTATTATGATGTATAACCATTGGCTTGCGGTTGCTAGCCGGGGATGTCACCACATGCAAACTGGAGCACTTTGTTGTTTGTGCACTAGTAGGAACAGAGAAAATACTTCAGAGTTAGGACTGATAGCGGGAGCAGGGCGCACAGCTTTGAGCAGCTCTGATGCTTTCCATCCAGCAGAGGGCAGTGGTGGGAAGGCAGGAGAAAGGCGATTGAATGTTCGTCAGTTTTGAAAGATCTGTGAAGTTGTGCAGTTGAATCACAGACCCGCAGGATTACATGCACAGCAATCAGAAAGAAAGAGAATGTTTGCATCTGGGATTTCCTCAGCTGACTCCAAAGATCATGTGGAAGAAAGTTCTAGCAGCCAGGGCTCAGCTGTGGTTTATCTGTGCATCTCCCCGGGAACACGTCAGTCCTTCCTCTCCCCCTGCCCCACCCACAGGCTCTTTTGGTTTTGAATAGTTGTCTATGTACAATCCAAGCAGTATTGCTTGTCGCCATCTTCTGACACCTCCTACCAAGCATTTCACCACACTGGGTGCTAGATCTTCAGCTGTAGCCTGTAAGGGTGGATTCTGTTTCACCAGCTAGGTTACTCCTTGATCCGTGATGCGTTATGCTGTACCACTCACTTTTGCAGACGCTGTACTGCTGTGCCTTTGTTCTCTTGCCATTTGCCTCCTTTAGCTGACTGCAGCAGACGGTTCCTGGATTTCTAGCTGAGTTGCTGCTGCCACTTTCCCTTGAAACAGAGCCAGCATCTCCTCTTCTGACATCACCTCTGCCCATGCGTTTTACACAGTCTTCTGGATTTGAAGCCCCACTATTCCCTGACCTCGGCTGTCCCCCACCTCTGGAAGAGTTTTCAATGCTTTTCCCCATGGAGGGTTGCTATTTAAGAGCCAGCGACCGAGTTGAAGGTTTCAGGCTTTTCCCTGTTAGTCTAATAGGAGTTTCTGTCAGCAGCTCCTAGGGGACTGATGTGCAATAAGGAGCATGTTCCCAAGCTGTCCAGTCCCTTTTCTTCCACACTGTAAATTCTTAATGCAGCAGGTTCCTTTTTACTGTAGGATGATGGGTCCCTTGTGATCAGGGAAACCATGCTGCAGTCATGCTAGCATGAGTCTGCTGAGTAGCTAGGGAACTGGCCTGGGAATCAGGAGCTGCTACTGTCCTGCTGGGTGACTTTGGGCAAGCCATTTCCCCTCTCTGTGCCTAGATGAGATAATTACACTTATCGCCTTTCTTAAAGTGCTTTCAGATCTCTGGATTGAAAACCTTTTCAGAGAAGTATCCTAGCAGCAGATGGGCCAGAGAGACAGGGAAGCAGAGGAAATGAATGTTATGGGCCTTTGGAGGTGAACATCAGCATCTGCTCTCCCCCTCTCCTGTGCAAACCCTCCCGCCGAGTCATCCGCCCAATGGGTCCCCTGGTGCCTTTGAAGAATCTCCGTCAGTACCCTTCTTTCTGCCTCTCAGCCGCGTACTCTAGGAGAAGATGGTGCATACAGTGGGAAAGAGGACAATTGAATTTGCTCTTGCAGAGGGGTGAGAGTTAGTGAGCTTTACGAAGGATGGAAGACTTTAACATGGTAACAAAGAGATAGTAACAGGCTGAAGAGTACAGCAAGGAGACTTGTTGAAAGCCCAGATCACAGACTCGGCCTGGAGACAGGAGCAGGGATGGGTTGTGTTCCTCTAAACCAGAAACGAAACGGGGAGGGTGAAACTCTTGTCAGGTTAAGCAGAGAAGCGCAGGTGTTCACGAGGGCTAAGTGAGCCTCTTTTAAGAGCAGAAATCCCGTGTACAAAGCCAGGCCTGGATCCTGCCAGGGGAACCTCATTGAAGTTGCTGAAGCACGGAGCAGCTTGCAGGATTGGAGGCCCCAGTTGGGACAAATGCTCTGCTGGTGAAGTGCCCACGGCAAATGATAAAGGCAGAGGGAGGCTATTGAAAAGGTGAAATGGATTCTCTGTTAGAAACCAGATGGCTTGAGTCATGGCTTTCATCCCTGCCACTGCCAGAGAGGGGAGGGAGGGGTTGGAGGAGCGGGGGAAGTAGAAGAGAGGTTAAATGCATTTCTTTGATTTATTGCTATCCATTTTTGCCATAAAGGATGATGGGGGGAGGGTGTGGGGGGGAATTCCTATTGAAAAAGCATATTCCATGAGCAAAGTCTGGCCCTAGCACAGAGTACAACCTCCAAGGTGGAAGTTACGGAGCAGCATAAGAAAACCAAGTGCAGTGACTCACCGGGGCTTGATGGTAAATACCTCTACAGGTAGCGGTGGCAATCAAGTGTGAAATAGCAGAGCTACTCTTGGGGATGCTTAGTCCCACAGCCGTCTGGGAAGCTTGGAAAGTCAGACCTATGCAGTCTGGCTTTAACATGGAGCTAAGGGAGGTCCTAGGAGTTACCGCCTCTAAATGCCCCATTGCTCGAATACGGTCTCAGCTGTGCATCTGATACAGGGCTAGTTTGAGTTTGACTGGCAGTCCTCGGCCCCAGCTGAAAATCCCATACCTGCTATCCTGCCCGAGGCTTCCTGAGAAACTTCAGGCCTGGCCTAAGTCAGGACTGGGAAGCAGCTGGAGGAGGCTGTTCCGCTGCTGCCGGCACTATCTATCCTGGCTGCACTAGAGCCTCGCCCTTTTCCATTTGCCACATGCTGCCAGCTGCAGCCCCGGCTGCCTGCTGCTAAGGGACAGCGGGGGTGTGGCTGCTGGCTGAAGAGGAAGCAGCCCAGCAGCTGGGGGATGCAAGAGAGCTGGGCGTGGGGCACAAAAAAAAAAAAAAAAAGGCAGAGAAGCCTTAAAGGAGGAGAGACCTGAAATGTACCTGCATAGGTGCACGCTTCTCTCCAGGTGGGGTTCGGTGGCCCCCAGCTTCCTGCCTTTGGAGAACTGTTGTGGACC
Source organism: Caretta caretta (assembly GCF_965140235.1). Lineage (NCBI taxonomy): Eukaryota > Metazoa > Chordata > Testudines > Cheloniidae > Caretta > Caretta caretta. The sequence continues at coordinate 259,208,703 of NC_134206.1, read as the reverse complement.
ATATTAATCCTAGACCCCCTCCACCCCCCCAGGCAGGACTTTGAGTGAATCTCCCGCGGAGGCCTTCTGGGGCAGCTGTAGTTTGTGTGTCCATGTGCATGGTGTTTCCTGCGTAGGCTCTCCGGCAGCTGGCCCAATCAGAACTAGAAGCCCTTTGTATTTCCCAGCAAGCAAGCTGCTATTCCTTCAGCTGCTCCCAGGGGAGCTGTGACATGGGGGTGTCTGTTCCTACCTGCCCTAGCAACCCCCAAAAAGGGTCGCTCTGTGTGAGCGGGGGTAGGTGAGTAATTGTTGTGTCTGGTGTGTGGGTGGTGGGTGGTGGTGGTGGTCCATGATTTACAGGAGGTCGCACTAGATGATCTGGTGGTCCCTTCTGGCCTTAAGCCCTATGACGCTGTGAGTAGTGGGGTGCCCCCCCCCCGTGAGTTGGGGGTGGGGGTGAGAGTGATGGAATCTGTTGGTTTATATCTCAGGTGACACCTAAAGCTGGGGGATCCCCAAGAGCATGACAAACTATAAATCCTCCCTAGCCACAAATGTAGGGCCAGATCTGCAGCTGGGGTAAAGCACCATAACTCTGCTGCTGTCAGTGGAGCCACACTGGTTCACAGCCGAGAAGGAGCTGGCCCATGATTAATACGATTATTTATTTGTATTGCCATGGTGCCTAGCAGCCCCACTCCTAGCCTGCACCCCATTGTGCAAGGTGCTGTACGAACACAGTCTCTGTGCCAATTAAACCCTCACGCCACAAAATCTCCATGACACCGTACTGTACTTCGGACGATGCTGGCACAGCCTAGAAATCATTTCAGCCTGTACGCTTCCTGTTCTGATTTCTTATCTGTATCACCTAGGAGCCCCAGCCTTGGCCCAGGACCCCGCTGTGCCAGGCTCTGTGCAAACACAACACAAAGAGATGGTCCCTGCCCCAACGAGCTTACCATCTAAGTAGCCCCGGGGCAGTTTATTCCTTTCCCAACAGCTTGTGCTTTGTTTCTTCCCATTGGGGCCTTTCCTTGGTGGTGCTATGGCAGGGGTTAAAATGAGATGAGTGCCAGTGGAGCAGCACAACCCCCTCCCCTGCTAAAAACAGAGGGCCCGCCCCCTGGCACAGCCCCTCCTTTCCCCCTGCCCTTTGGCTGGTACAGCAAGGTGGGGTTCGGTGGCCCCCAGCTTCCTGCCTTCCCCTCTGCTGTTTCAATCTCCCGTAGCCACTGTGCTCTGTTACTGCAGCGGGGTAATCTGATGTCATTTAGTCTGTGTCCAGATTAGATGGCAGCATGTTTTAGTAATTTCTGGTCCCTGATCCACAGGGAGCTGGTACCATGGAGCTGTTCAGTGACTATTCACTCCCTTGTTTTAACAAGATGCAGTGAGTCATAGAGATGCCCCTGTGCTGTACTAAGGGGCTACATGCAGGCTCAGGAACAGAGAACAGGCCTCCACAGGCCTTGCACTGCTGTTGTGTAGTAGATGGGGATGCGTGTCCCATCTTGGCAGCTGAGGAGATAAGGCTATCTCTGCACTGACGGGTACTGCCTTGCAGTTAGTGTTGCCAGCTGTCCCACTGCTTTTATCAGATCTCCCGGCTGGGTGAGTTTGTTTGTTCCTGGGTGGATGGCAATATGTTTTGGCTTGTTCAGCCTGGTACTTGATAAAACTTGTCTGGCCTGATCTGCATTCAGGCATTTAACTTGTAGTACTCTTTCCCTCTTGTGGGAATGAGTGTTTCCCAGCCAGCAATCTGAAGCCAATAGAAGGAACGGATTGCTTGTGGTGGCTTGTCTCCCAAGAAACCTGGGGGTAGGCGTAGACGTAAGGCCGGATTCAGCCGGGGGTGTAGAGTGGCTCCTGCAGGTATAGCACGTAGGGCAGAAAGTCCACTCAAGGGGGGAATTGTGGCAGGCCAAAGCAGCCCCAATCCCCCTGCTGCAGGGAGGCTGGCACGGGGCAGCTCCGCCGAAAGAGCCAAGGGCTCTTGTCAGGACAGTTAGGCAGTTTCTTGGCACAGCCAACTGCTGGTGGTTTCGAAAGCTGCCCTGCCCTGATGGAAACCCTGGGGGAGCGCACTGGGAGTTGCTGTCACCTGTCCTTCCTTGGGGAACAAGGAGGATGTAATGAATGCAGAGTCTGCCATATGCTCTCAAGATCCCCCTCTGATCTGCAATAACTATGTGGTTGTTGTCTGAGGCCTGGTCTGCGCTAGAAAAGTAGGTCAGGTTAACGACATTGGTCGGGGTGTGAAACCTCTGAGCAGCGTTGTTAAGCCGACCTAAGTCCTGGTGTACGCAGCACTGGGTCAATGCAAGAATTCTTCCGTTGACCTAGGTACTGCCTCTCGGGGAGGTGGATTACCTATGCCAACAGGCCAATCCCTGCTGTCAGCGGAGGTAGTGTCTACACTGAAGTGCTACAGCTGTGCCACTGTAGTGTTTTAAGTGTAGACAAGCCCTTAGTTATCCCTGGGGTTTGCAGCTGAGGTTCAGCTCCATTCCCAGTAGCTTCATTTATCTTTGGTGTTTCTCTTGGCAGCACGCTCATTGCATCGACCTGGGCTTCTCTTAGTTCTCTTTTGGCTATCTGAGGTTCCCTTTTTTAGAGGCCTGTTTCCCAGCGCTGAACTCAGTCATTTGGGGATTTCAGTTCCCTTTTCTAGCAGGCTTTTATTTTCAGTTTTCATCCGGTTCAGTTTTGCCGTTTCATTCCGTAGGCAATCAAAGGGAATTTGTTCTAGTTAATTTCATAGTAACATATGGTTTCAACGTGACATCCTCTCCTGCCGATCTAAGCCGTCATTTAAGCCCGGATCCTGCCAGGCGCTGAGTGCCTTCAGGCCCCGTTGAAGCTGGTGGGAATTGAGGATGCTTGGCATTTTTCTGCATGCTCTCAGCACCTTGCAGGATCTGTCCCCTTGGACTCTGGCGCTTTGATGACCAGGGAACAGACATTGTTTGCTCTCCCTCTTGGTGGCTCATGAGCTACAGAGACTTGTGGCTTTTCTCAACCTGTTATTTGAACTTTAGAACCTTTTCCTTTTTTTTCCAGTTGATGAGTCACCCTTGGCATTTCTGTCACACGTGTGACTCAGACAGACACTTTCTGCCTGGCTTAGGGATTTCTGTGCGTCTTCAGATTTGACTAGGCTGCCTTGGATTATTCGTGCCCCTTTCTGACGAATAGCCCCAGTCACTGATAAATGTGCTATCAGCGTTGGCTGCATCTGGCTGGATGTAATGTGCGTGCCGTGATTTGTCTGTCACCACCATCACGTTTCGGGTGAGTGTTTGTGAAGGATGTGGAAATGGGCGGATGCTGCTCTGGTTACAACGCTAGGGCGGGGCCCAATCCACAGCCTGCTCAGCAATTGCAGATGTGTTTTTACTGCATTGAGCTCAGTCCTGTAGCCTTACGCAGTCCTTTCTACGGGAGAAGCTCCCCTCAAAATCAGTGGGAGTTTGGCCTGTTAGACCCTGGCCTCAATTTTGAAGAGTGGCCACTAACTTTGAATGCCTCTGTTTTTGGAGGCCCATTTAGAGACACCAAGGGACTGATCTTCAGAGGCAGTGAGCATCTCCAATTCCTGTTGGCCTCTACTCTGAACGCCAGGTTGTCTAGGCCAGATTTTCAAAAGAGTTCAGCTCACATTTAGGCTCCTAGGGCAGATTTGCAAAACCAGACCACTCAGCATGTGAGAGATGCTGGGGGCTGAGCTCTTTGGACAGGCTGGCCTGGTGTGTCTCAAGTGGAGCACCCCAAATCCCTGGGCACGTTTCAGACTGTAGGCTTGACGTTGTCATGTGCCTCAGTTTCCCCCATCTGCTAAAGAGGAGACTAATATTTCCCTTCCACCAGGGCTGCGGTGACGGTGCCTTAACCTTTGTACAGAGATCTGATGAAAGGTGCTAGGGAAGTGCAGGGTCTCACAAGGCTTCCCCTCCTCCTGGAGCCCTGTGAATAGGTTTCTTCTCCCCTCCGTTTGCCTGGCAGTGTCGCATCCCGTCTAAGTGGGTGAGGCAGAGCGAGAGAGCCATGGAGCAACCTCTGCATTCTCCCCTTTGCCAGCGGGAAGGCCTGAGGACAAGCATTCCTCTTACCAGGCCCTGGGAGAGGCCTTGTTGAGAACCTACCCGGTGCTAGTGCTGACAAGCACCTGCAGCCATTTCCTCCAAACTTGCAGTGTGTATGCCCCTGCACCCGGTCCCTGGAGAGGCCTTGTACCACCCCAGCAGCAGGGCCGCTGTGAATGAAGGGGATGGGCTGCTGGTTGCACTCCGCTCTCCAGTGTCTTGTCTAGTCCAGTTGGCAATGAGCCAGGTGATGGGACTGGTACCCCTGCCCTGAGGTCCACAGCCTGATGCATCTTCCCTGCAGGAGCTGTTTCCTCGCCAGATTTCTCCTAGTTCTGCCACCCTGCACGATCCCCTTCGGTTGTTGGTGTTCACCCCCCCAAGATGCATGGGCCTGGTTAGCCAACCAAATGTATTTAGATAAGCCAACCCAGCTCCTGCCATCTTTTGGCTTATCTAAATCCGGTTTTTGCTTCTAGTCCTCCCCGTCCATCCCTCCCCCCTTATCAAATTGGCTGATCTGTAGGGTTTAGGGCTGGGCTGGCTGAAGGTAGGAGTCTAATCTGATTGGAATCAAACCCATACCGCTCTGCAAAGGAAAAATTTTTCCCGTCTTACCTGTTCAGGGAAGTTTTGTGAAGGGGGGGAGGAACTTACGACAATCTTAGATGAGGCAGTGAGATAATAGCATTGATTTTAAGCCTTTGCATAGCACCTTTCCTCTTCCCAGCGTTACCCATTCTAATGGGCAGGTGCTCAGATAGTACGCCCAGAAAGGATCTATTCTCAACAGAGTAGTAGGGCCTGAACGAATCTCCCATCAATCTCAGCTGAAGTTGTGCAAGCTTAGCTCTGCTGCAAACCAGGATCCTCTCACTGAAATCCTCACCATGCCCTGGTGAGACAAGAGAGCAATACTGTCCCAGTTTTATACTAGGGGAAACTGAGGCCGCATCTGTACTATGCCCTGGTCTACACTAGGAGTTGAGGTTGAATTTAGCAGCGTTAAAATCGATTTAACCCTGCACCCATCCACACGACGAAGCCCTTTTTTCGACTTAAAGGGCTCTTAAAATCGATTTCCTTACTCCACCCCCGACAAGGAGATTAGTGCTGAAATCGGCCTTGCTGAGTCAAATTTGGGGTACTGTGGATGCAATTAGACGGTACTGGCCTCCGGGAGCTATCCCAGAGTGCTCCATTGGGACCGCTCTGGACAGCACTCTCAACTCAGATGCACTGGCCAGGTAGTCAGGAAAAGGCCTGCGAACTTTTGAATTTCAATTTCCTGTTTGGTCAGCATAGCAAGCTGCAGGTGACCATGCAGAGCTCATCAGCAGAGGTGACCATGATGGAGTCCCAGAATCGCAAAAGAGCTCCAGCATGGACCGAACGGGAGGTATGGGATCTGATCGCTGTATGGGGAGAGGAATCCGTGCTATCAGAACTCCGTTCCAGTTTTCGAAATGCCAAAACATTTGTCAAAATCTCCCAGGGCATGAAGGACAGAGGCCATAACAGGGACCCGAAGCAGTGCCGCTTGAAACTGAAGGAGCGGAGGCAAGCCTACCAGAAAACCAGAGAGGCAAACGGCCGCTCCGGGTCCGAGCCCCAGACATGCCGCTTCTATGATGAGCTGCATGCCATTTTAGGGGGTTCAGCCACCAGTACCCCAGCCGTGTTGTTTGACTCCTTCAATGGAGATGGAGGCAACACGGAAGCAGGTTTTGGGGACGAGGAAGATAGTTCACAGCAAGCAAGCGGAGAAACCAGTTTTCCCGACAGCCAGGAACTGTTTCTCACCCTGGACCTGGAGCCAGTCCCCCCCGAACCCACCCAAGGCTGCCTCCCGGACTCGCCAGGTGGAGAAGGGACCTCTGGTGAGTGTACCTTTTAAAATACCATACATGGTTTAAAAGCAAGCATGTTTAATGATTAATTTGCCCTGGCATTCGTGGCTCTCCTGGATATACTCCCAAAGCCTTTGCAAAAGGTTTCTGGGGAGGGCAGCCTTATTCTGTCCACCATGGTAGGACACGTTACCACTCCAGGCCAGTAGCACATACTCGGGAATCATTGTAGAACAAAGCATTGCAGTGTATGTTTGCTGGCGTTCAAACAACATCCGTTCTTTATCTCTCTGTGTTATCCTCAGGAGAGTGATATCATTCATGGTCACCTGGTTGAAATAGGGTGCTTTTCTTAAGGGGACATTCAGAGGTGCCCGTTCCTGCTGGGCTGTTTGCCTGTGGCTGAACAGAAATGTTCCCCGCTGTTAGCCGCGGGGAGGGGGTAGGGGCTAGCCACACGCTAGGGAGAGGCAAATTGCGACCTTGGAACGAAAGCACATGTGCTATGTATGTAATGTTAACAGCAAGGTTTACTGTGAAAGAGTGTACCCATTGTTCTATAAAATGTGTCTTTTAAAATACCACTGTCCCTTTTTTTTTCTCCACCAGCTGCATGTGTTTCAAGGATCACAGGATCTTCTCCTTCCCAGAGGCTAGCGAAGATTAGAAGGCGAAAAAAACGCACTCACGATGAAATGTTCTCTGAGCTCATGCTGTCCTCCCACACTGACAGAGCACAGACGAATGCGTGGAGGCAGACAACGTCAGAGTGCAGGAAAGCACAAAATGACCGGGAGGAGAGGTGGCGGGCTGAAGAGAGTAAGTGGCGGCCTGAAGAGAGGGCTGAAGCTGAAAGGTGGCGGCAGCATGATGAGAGGAGGCAGGATTCAATGCTGAGGCTGCTGGAGGATCAAACCTACATGCTCCAGCATATGGTTGAGCTGCAGGAAAGGCAGCAGGAGCACAGACCGCTGCTTCAGCCCCTGTGTAACCAACCACCCTCCTCCCCAAATTCCATAGCCTCCTCACCCAGACGCCCAAGAACGCGGTGGGGGGCCTCCGGCCATCCAGCCACTCCACCCCAGAGGATTGCCCAAGCAACAGAAGGCTGGCATTCAATAAGTTTTAAAGTTTTAAACTTTTAAAGTGCTGTGTGGCCTTGTCCTTCCCTCCTCCACCACCCCTCCTGGTGCTTCTCTCCTCCACCACCCCTCCTGGGCTACCTTGGTAGTTATCCCCCTATTTGTGTGATGAATTAAAGAATGCATGAATGTGAAGCAACAATTACTTTATTGCCTCTGCAAGCGGTGATCGAAGGGAGGATGGTTAGCTTACAGGGAAGTAGAGTGGACCAAAAGGCGGGGGGTTTCATCAAGGAGAAACAAACAGAACTTTCACACCGTAGCCTGGCCAGTCATGAAACTGGTTTTCAAAGCTTCTCTGATGCATACCATGCCCTCCTGTGCTCTTCTAACCGCCCTGGTGTCTGGCTGTGCATAACCAGCAGCCAGGCGATTTGTCTTAACCTCCCACCCCACCATAAATGTCTCCCCCTTACTCTCTTAGATATTGTGGAGCGCACAGCAAACAGAAATAACAGTGGGAATATTGATTTCGCCGAGGTCTAACCGAGTCAGTAAACTGCACCAGCGCGTTTTTAAACATCCAAATGCACATTCTACCACCATTCTGCACTTGCTCAGCCTGTCGTTGAACAGCTTCTGACTACTGTCCAGGCTGCCTGTGTATGGCTTCATGAGCCATGTATTAAGGGGTAGGCTGGGTCCCCAAGGATAACTATAGGCATTTCAATATCCCCAACGGTTATTTTCTGGTCTGGGAATAAAGTCCCTTCCTGCAGCTTTTGAAACAGACAAGAGTTCCTGAAGATGCGAGCGTCATGTACCTTTCCCGGCCATCCCATGTTGATGTTGGTGAAACATCCCTTGTGATCCACCAGTGCTTGCAGCACTATTGAAAAGTACCCCTTGCGGTTTATGTACTCACCGGCTTGGTGCTCCAGTGCCAAGATAGGGATATGGGTTCTGTCTATGGCTCCACCACACTTAGGGAATCCCATTGCAGCAAAGGCATCCACTATGACCTGCACATTTCCCAGGGTCACTACCCTTGATATCAGCAGATCTTTGATTGCATTGGCTACTTGCATCACAGCAGCCCCCACAGTAGATTTGCCCACTCCAAATTGATTCCCAACAGACAGGTAGCTGTCTGGCATTGCAAGCTTCCACAGCACTATTGCCACTCGCTTCTCAACTGTGAGGGCTGCTCTCATCTTGGTATTTTTGCGCCTCAAGGCAGGGGAAAGGAAGTCACAAAGTTCCATGAAAGTGCCCTTACGCATGTGTAACCCTTCTGCCTGTCAGAGTTGGCAGCAACAAGGGCCGGGTTCAGTATCTAGAGGTTCCGTTCCAATAACACAATGCAAAACTGGCTTGAGCCCCCACCCAGTGACCTGGGACAAATATATATCACCCCCGCTGGGCGCCTCCAAGAGGCAATACTTCCCCTCTCGCAAGCACATAGTCTGAGTGTAGCAAAAAGCCCTTTAATAACAGAGAGAAACAATGTGGCATTATGTTGGGGAAACACCACCAACAGGATTCATAACACAACCCATGAGCAAAACCCACCCCAAGCAAACTGGGGCATGTCCTTTCCCTTTGGTTCTTGAATCCAGCAACCCAAAATCACCCGAAGTCCCAAAAGTTCAACGACCCAAAAGTCTTTGTCCTTGGTCAGGGCAGCCCCAGAGTTCAAAAGTTTATCTGCAGAGTTTTACCTCCCAACCTGGGTGCAGATGGGGGGGGAAGGGGGTTAAGGGGCACCTTATGTGGTCCAAAGCTGATGGCCCCACCTCTCCATGGGGCTCCGCTCTGCCAGCTACCCCATGAGCTGCTCTAGGCATCCGACAAACTGCTCTGCTAGCCGCTCTGCTTGCCGTCCCACAAACTGCTCTGCTCTGCCAGCCGCTCTGCTCACCGTCCTGCAAACTGCTCCACCATATAGCTTCAGGCTCTCCCACTACTTAATACAACACTCAGTGAATTCAGCTTTTAGTAAGTTTAGCTCTTTTGTGATTTCAGCTTGTAGTAGAGGAGCCTCAGTGCTGGTGCACCATTAGCCCAAAGTGAATTCAGCTCAGCAGCCTGTAACTAGACTCCTAATAGAATCAAAATTAGTTCTGATATTCCACAGTGGAGAGAGGAGGAAGTGCAATTAACGGGGAGGGGCTGCCACCAAGTATCAATACCTGTCCCCAACCTCTCTCAATTCACAGAGTTTTGGAACCCATGTCCCTTGCCTAGCGAGTGCTACTTAGTTGATGGTGACTCCCTCCATCATAACAAAAGGCCAAGTACAGTTCCACTGTCCTTGATTCCCATAATCAGGGTAATAATTTATTCTTCCTGCCCCAATAATAGAGACACTGGGGATCCCACAGCAGCCAAAGTGACCATTTGGGCAGCTATGGCCTCATTCTAGGCGGGGTGGGTGTACCTATGCAAATGAGATCGGCCCCTGAAGTTCTTTTCCACAACTTGCCACACCTCACCACCAGATGTCAGGGTGGAGCTCATCCTGACTCTGCTTACACATGCGAAAGTTTTGCAGCCACTGGGAATCATCCCAGACCTGCAACACTATGCGGTCCCACCAGTCTGTGCTTGTTTCCCGAGCCCAGAATCGGTGTTCCACCGCATGAACCTGCCCCATTAGCACCATGATGCCCACATTGGCAGGGCCCGTGCTTTGAGAGAAGTCTGTGTCCATGTCCTCATCACTGATGTCGCCTACTCGCCCGGTTTCGCTTTGCCACGTTCTGGTGCTGCATATACTGCTGGATAATGCGTGTGGTGTTTAATGTGCTCCTAATTGCCAAAGTGATCTGAGCGGGCTCCATGCTTGCCGTGGTATGGCGTCTGCACAGAAAAAAGGCACGGAACAATTGTCTGCTGTGGCCCTGACGGAGGGAGGGGCTACTGACGACATGGCTTACAGGGTTGGCGTACAGGGAATTAAACTCAACAAAGGGGGTGGCTTTGCGAGAAACTGAATGGCCCCCTCAAGGATAGAACTCAAAACCTCAAGGATAGAACTCAAAACTGGGTTTAGTAGGCCGTTGATTTCACAGAGGGAGGGAGGAGAAAATGAATACAAAACAAATCTGGTCTATTTCTTATTTTGAGCCACTTCATCTATCTTTGTACATCTTGCTGGCAACAGACTGTGCAGTCAGACTGCTAGCCATCGTCATCTGCTGGGTGCTCGGCAGAAAACGGTGCAGTATGATTACTGGCCATCGTCTTCTGCTAGCTGCAGATTAAAAGACAGCGCACTGCAGATAGGATTCAATCGCCACGAGATGAATGGGAAATGACCTGGCTGAGTCACTCCCATGTTTGCCCAGGCGCCCGATTAAAAGAGCACCCAGGACTACGTCGACGACGGCTACCAGTCATGCTGTACTGTCTGCTGCCAAAAGGCAATGGGTTGCTGCTGCTGTGTAGCAATGCAGTACCACGTCTGCCAGCACCCAGGAGACATACGGTGACGGTTAGCTGAGCGGGCTCCATGCTTGCCGTGGTATGGCGTCTGCACAGGTAACTCAAGAAAAAAGGCGCAAAACGATTGTCTGCCCTTGCTTTCACGGAGGGAGGGAGGGAACGGGGGCCTGACGATATGTACCCAGAACCACCCGCGACGATGTTTTAGCCCCATCAGGCGCTGGGATTTCTACCCAGAATTCAAATGGGTGGCAGAGACTGCAGGAACTGTGGGATAGCTACCCACAGTGCAACACTCCGGAAGTCGACGGTTGCCTCGGTACTGTGGACACACTCCGCCGACTACATGCACTTAGAGCATTTGTGTGGGGACACACACAATCGACTGTATAAAACCGCTTTCTACAAAACCGACTTCTATAAATTCGATCTAATTTCATACCGTAGACATACCCTATGGGTGCTATAGCGGCATAGCTACTGCGCTACAATCCCATAGTGTAGACATTGACTCCAGTGACAGAAGGGGTTTTTCTGTTGCTGTAGGAACTTCACCTTCCTGAGTGACGGTAGCTAGGTTAATGGAAGCATTCTTCCACTGCCCTAACAGTGTCTACACCCGGGGTTCGGTCAGCTTAGCTGCAGTGCTCGGGGTGGGCTGGGGGTGGATTTTTCACACCCCTGAACGCCATAGCTATGTTGACCTACATTTTAAGTGGAGATCAGTTCCTGCAGAGAAGAGAAGTGACTTGCCCAAGGCCATCACAGGGAATCACTGTGTGTGCCAGGCTCAGAACTGAGCCTTCTGGCTCCCAGGCCTTGCTTAAATCATGTGGCTTCTTGATTTTTATTTGGGTTTTTAAAAATCGCTTGCTGAAATCCTTCCCAAGAGCCTATTCAGGGAAATAAATAGTTGTTGGGTAAGGGGCAGCATCTTGTCAGGGAGTAAAAATTATTTTAAGCGCTAGAAAATAATGTCATATGAATGCCTGGGACTCCAAGCAAGAGTGTGTCTTCTCTCCAGCTCTTTTAGTATCTTGAACAGGCACTTAGGCCTGGTCCACACACAGCCTGGCACCGCAATAATGAAACCGGGTTTCAGTCACAAGTTTTGTGATTTCAGTGCAAGTTTGTTTGGAGACCAGGCCGTGCAGAGGAAATGGTGCTGGTGATTTACTAGGGGGCGCTGTTCCCCCTGAATCTGCACTGACCCAGTCCCCAGCATAGTGCTAAGAAGATGCTGCAGGTGCTGCCATTTGGATGAGCTGGGAAACTGAGGCCCGGATCACTTGTGATCATTAAAAGCCCCCAGACGCTTTTCACACATGTAGGGATCATACCGGCCTAGAGTGAGAAACTGAAAAGCCTTGGATGTCCCTCTTGGCTCCACACTCACCTGGTCTCTCTCTCCCATTAAGAAACAAATGCACCTAATAATGTCCATCTCTTTGTCTGAAATCCATGTAACAATCTCTCCCCTGTTTTAAATGAGCTCTGACAACAGCGAGGGATCAAGGATTAAAGAGCTGTTGTCTTTGCAGCCCGTCAGGGCAGGACTGAACTCTCTATTCCTTCTCTAAAGCTATTGAATGCCATGTTCAAGGTTGTGGTTGCTACAGCCGGGACATGTATGTGACACTGGCAGCTGTGTCCACCTCAAGAGGTCTGAGATTTTGAAAGCACTCCCAAGGGCCTAAGAGATCTCCTCGAAGCAAGGGGTTAGGTAGCCTTATAGGGATGTTAATCTCAGTGCCCTTGTCAAATTCCAACTTAGTAAATGCATTCTCTGCTTTTCTCTTTAGAAATGGTATTCTCCTCCCCTTCCTGGCCAGAACTGTTGCTGCCATACACTGTTAATCAGCTGCCCTGTTCCATCCCAGAGGTGGCTGCCTTTCAGTGTTGTGATTCCTATGTACAGTTTGTAAAGCCCTTTGGGATGAACAGGACTATAAATGTAAATTGTGGTCATTAGTAAGGTGGTAACTCCCATGCTCTTCTCCATATGACAGTTAGGTCCCCCACCTCTCATCTGATTGTCTCATTTTAGCTGTGCTGAATTGCAGCCTCACATCCTGTTGAAAGCCTGGCTCATCCTCGCGAGGCGTGTATGGCTGCTGGTGACAGTTAGTCATTCTGGGGTGAGGGCTCCGCATGGTGCTGCACAGCGCCCCCTACTGTCCTTGACCATACATGGAGCTGCAAAGCGCACATTTGGTTAGGGTAGAGCGGGGCGGGCATACTGTTTGGTGTGAGGGCCACATCGGGTTTTGGAAATTGTATGGAGGGCCGGTTAGGGGAGGCTGTGCCAGGCTGTGCCCCCACCCCCATCCGCCCCCACTTGCTTCTCGCCCCCGATGGCCCCCCCTGGACTCCTGCCCCATCCAACCGCCCCTGTTCCCTGACGGCCTCCCAAGGACCCCTGCCCCATCCACCCCCCCACACACTCCCTGTCCCCTGACCGCCCCCGGAACCCCTGCCCCTGACTGCCCCCCACCGCCCCATCCAACCCCCCCTCCTTCCTGACTGCCCCCCCGGGACCCCAGCCCCCATTCAACCCCCCCCACCCTCTGACTGCCCCGACCCCATCCACACCCCCGCCCTCCTGACCACCACCCTGAACTCCCCTGCCCTCTATCCAACCCCCCCCGCTCCCTGCCCCCCAGAGCGTTGCGCCGGTGTAGTGCAGTAAATTGCTCCCCGTAACTGCTACCAGCAGCACGTTCCTACGCGGAGCCGTTTAATACACAACACCGGCAGCACGACGCGCTGAGGCTGCGGGGGAGGGGGAACAGCGGGGGAGGGGCCGGGTCTCTTGGGCCAGGAGCTCCGGGGCCAGGCAGGAGGGTCCCACGGGCCGCAGTTTGCCCACCTCTGGGATAGAGACTTCCCATGGCTCAAGTGGGTTAAACGCTTCCTGCCATTTGTGGGGTCTCCCTTCAGGCACGATTCCCACAGGGTGGGGCTGCATTCACCCGCACCTGGGTGCAGTTTGCATGCCCCCTCTGTGTCCAGGGAGGGGGCATCCACCACCACCAGGAGAGGGCAGCCAGTGGTAGGCCCATTGCCCTCCACCAGGCATCCAAGAGGATGTGGCCTGGAGGAGGCTGATCCAGGCACTGGTGGAGCTAGGTGTATGGGCAGCTCGGGTTGCTGGATCCCCACCATTGGGGGCTGCAGCCTGGTTTGTGCTGGCCGACAGAGCTGCTTCCTCCTTTCCCCCACAAGCTCTCCTCCTCCCTTCTCCCCCCCCCCCAGCTCACTGCACAGACCATCTTCCTCCTTTGCAGATGCCCTTCAGCGGCGATTCCTCTGTGACTCACCTTCACAAACCTAGAAAGAACCAGAACAAGATTATCATGTGCTGGGACTTCTTTTGGGGCCTGAGACTTGATTCTTTACCAACCTGATCTCCAGCTAAAGGGGAGACTACACCCTCACCTTCAGATGCAAGTCAGCAGTGTGGAGATGCTATGTTGCAGAGACAAGCCAGAAATCCACCTGTAGTCTCTCCATCAAACACCGTGGAGGCCTCCCTGCAGTTACAAGCTCTGCTGGCACATGGCGGGATTCATTCCGAGCCCGGCGCAGGGACCAAGAGGGCAGGCAATGCACCTCCCCTAACTTGGGGCTGATTTCGCCCTTTACTGTCAGTCAGGGCAGCTATAATTTACACAATGGTTGCAACAATCTCTGTAGACCACTGCACCACTGCCAAATAGCTGGCATTCGGGAGTGCCCTGTCCTCTCCTGCTCCTCCATCAATGGCCCTGCTCCAGGGTTACGGAGCTGGCTACACTGACTGTGTGCCCATTGGAGACGCCTGCTACGCTGCGGGTTTTCCCTGAATCTATATGGCACATGGCAGGGATGAATTCCCCCCTCCCCAATGCACCACGAAAAGGGCTCTCTCTATGTGTATATATATGTTTCAGTTGTGGTGCTGAAAGGCCTCTTGCTCTGGTCCAGGGCCCCACAAAACCTTAATCTGCCTCTGTGTGGAGGGAGCAGAGACTGTCCCTTACCATCTGCTTTGCAAGGACAGTGTGAATTTGCATGCAGCCGCTATCTGAAGTGAGAAGGAAGAGGGGGATTTCTGGAGTAACTTCTGTCTTTCGAGCTCTTGCTCCCTTTTTTGGGGAAACCCCCATCCTCTCCCGTCGACCACATCGGAGCGTCCCCTCTGCGCCTCGACAAGATCATTTCCCTCCATGAAATCTGACAGTCCCAGTTTCCCACTGAATTGTAGCTGTTACTGGGGGAGGGGAGGCTAAAGAGATCAGCCAGGCCAATGCTCCCTCCTGGGAGGAGAGCAGCTAGGACATTACTTTTTTGTGGGGTGGGAGTGGGAAGGAGCAGATGGGGTGATGGTCCTGTGACGTTGACAGACCAGGTGCGAGCTCTTGTCAAGGCCCCTAGGCCTCACTGAACACTGACAAATGCATAGCTGGATTAGTCTAGGTGTTAGTATTGTTAAAATAGGTATTAGATTTATAAAAACGTATTTCGTGTTTAGACATTATGAAATGCTTGTGAGTTGCTGCATGTGTTAATCTCACTTACAGTAGCTGTATCCCGTGTTAGACAATATTAAAGAGTTGGCTCTGAAATTCTAAATCTGGAGAGCAGCATTACCAAGTGTGAAATACTAGTTTGCCACAAGAGGTCTCATCTCCTGTCCAACAAAAGAAGGCCCATAGACACCAGACAAGTCATTGTGGAACATCAGAGGACAAAATACTTTGCTGATTGTTTCCCCCTTCAGCCATGAACCGGGGACATGCATGTGGACTCGTCCCATCAGCTTGAACTCTGAGGGAAGCGAATAAAAATTCCTGACAAGGAGAAACTGTATCTTTATGCTGCTTATGCATCTGATGAAGTGAGCTGTAGCTCACGAAATCTTATGCTCAGATAAATTGGTTTGTCTCTAAGGTGCCACCAGTCCTCCTTTTCTTTTTATGCTGCTCAGATTCTGAGGGGAAAGGATTACTAAGCATAAGCAAAAGATCCCCAGCGCTTGGCCTGGGTTAGCCCTTAAGGACATATAGAGCTTGCTTATTATAGATGCTTCTGCCACCGGTTGGAACCTAAGACTGTAACTCGTGTGTGTGTGTGTTTACCTGCTTTAACCTTGTCAATAACTCCCTTATTTCTTTTTCTTAGTTAATACATTTGTAATTAGTTTATTATAGGCTAGTTTATTCTACAAGTGTCATCTTTGGAGTCAAATCTTAAGTGCAGTTGTCCTGGGGTAAGTGACTGGTCCTTTGAATATTATGATTTTTGGTGTGAGGGACTGGGAGCTCTCTAGGAGTGTGGGGGGCCACCGGCACCTGGACTGTGGCCCTGCCCACAAGGTCCCACCTCTGCTTGGCCTCTCCCTCCCGAAGCTTCATCATCACTCCACCTCTTCCCGCCTCTTCCCCTGAGGGCCCCCCCTGGCACTCGCTCCTCTCCGTTCCCTCCCTTGAGGTCCCCCTGCCCACCACTTGCTCCTCTCTACCCCCTTCCCAGAACAGGGGGCAGGGGGCCACGGCCCCATCACTTTTTCCTGCCCCAGATGAGTGATGGAGGGGAGGGGGCAGAGAGAAGCGAGTGGCGGGTGGGGGGAGCCTCGGGGGAAGAGGTGGCGTGAGGGCGGGGCCTTGGGGGAAGAGGCGGCGTGGGGGCGGGGTGGAGTGCAGGCGGGGTCATGGTTCGGGTGCTGGTGCCTCCTCCCCACTTCTGTGGAGCTTCGCTTCCGGTGCTCCGAAGGCGGTGGCAGGCCAGTGTGCCTTCGGAGGGGTGACCCACGCTGCCGCGGCATTTCCCCCCCACATGGCCAGCTGTTTTGGGGTAGGCTTAACCTCCCCTGGCCTCTTCTACACGCCGCCCATGGGGGTCTCCACCCCCTCACAAGACTTGTATGGCAGTTGGGCCAGTGAACTCCCCAGGCTTCACCTGCAGGAGGTGCCAGGGAGCAGGGATTAATTAGAGGAGACTCAGCTGGGCAGGAACAGGAGGGGCCTGTATAAAGCCCGGGAGTGGGGAGCAGAAAGGGGCTACAGGGAAGTAGGCTGCAGTCACTGCCTGGCAGAAGGGCGGCATGGTTGGGACTATAGAGGCTAGTCCACAGTTACTCCCTGGGAGGTGGGAGTTTGGGCTGGCAAACCCAGGGAGGTGGGGAGAGCCAGCAAGGTAGGAGAGGCTTGGGGGAAAGGCAGCAAAGTCTGGGATAGGTCAGAGGGCCCCTGAGCTGGAGCTGGGAGTAGAGGGAGGCCTGGGTTCCCCTCCCAGCCACTGGGGAAACGGATCTGATGAGGTAGTGCAAAGCAGGCTGCCTGGAACAGTTTGCCCCAAAAGCCTTTGATATCCCAGAAGGGGAGGACCATAGTGGCCTGGCCGCAGGACCAAGTCACAAACAGGAAGCTGCAGCTCCTGGAGCAAGAAGGGCTGCAGGGTGAGAGAATGAGATGAGCTGAAAGACTGCCAGAAGAGGCCACAGCACCTGGGAAGTGCTAATCCCTGGAGTGGCCAGGAGGAGGCTCCTCTAGTGGTGAGTGTAATGTCAATAAGAAAAGGAGTACTTGTGGCACCTTAGAGACTAACCAATTTATTTGAGCATGAGCTTTCATGAGCCACAGCTCACTTCATCAGATGTGATGAAGTGAGCTGTGGCTCACGAAAGCTCATGCTCAAATAAATTGGTTAGTCTCTAAGGTGCCACAAGTACTCCTTTTCTTTTTGCGAATACAGACTAACACGGCTGTTCCTCTGAAACCTGTAATGTCAATGTCCCTTAGTGATTAAACCCCCTTGGGGTCAGGCAACTGGAGTAACTTTCCTGAGTCATCAGAGCACTGATCCCTTATCAGGGAACCGGGCCGGGGCTGGGGCAGGGTATTGATCAAGACCCGTCCATTCTTGGTCAGAGGAAGTTGAGGAGCTGATAATTCTTGGGGTCAAAGTCTCCTGGTTTACAGCCTTCCTCTATGGCTTGGAGGGAGCTGTTAATGTGTAACTCTTGGCGACACTAGGCCTATAAGATCTCCTGTGGGGAGGTGTACCTGAGCCAGATCCTCTGTAGCTCCCAGCCGCGTCTGTCCAGCACCAGCAAGGAGGATGTCTGTAAGGATTGCGGTGTCTCTCCGTCTTTCCTTTTCTTGCTCTCAGCTATTCTCCTGTATCGGTGGGCTCTCACATTCTGCCTTTGTGCTTGCTGTCATCACACCCGCTCAGTCGTTCATTTCCCCTCCCCTTGCCAGTTCTCTGGTTTCCATGCCCAATCCCACCTCTTCCCCTTGCCAAGCAGGCTACCAGGATGGTCCTGGCTCGGGGCCATGAGGTGGCAACTGGAGGGCAGGGGACCTGCTCCTGGCCTTTGTCCCTGCTTAGGTGGAATTGCTGAGCTTCATTCCCTTTCATTTGGGTCAGGGGGCGGGCATGGGTCACCCAGGGAGTCTTATGACGTCAGGTCTCTCTGCTGCAGGAGAAATTTGAAATCTTCAACCTGGACTTGAAAGCAGGGAGCACCCTGAAGATAAAGGGCAAGGTCTCCAGTGATGCTGAGAAGTGAGTGTGAGAGCTGTCTCAGATGAGGGGGGCATGGGCTACAGAGATGGGGGCAGCATGCCAGTTTCCCTGGCTGTACCAGGATTTTGCTGTCTGATGCAGAGATTAGTCCTTCAGTCCGTCTCTCTGTCTTATACAGCCCCCATCACCATAGTAATTGAGTGCTCAACAAATGTCCTGGCCCTGTCTGTGGATGGGGAAACTGAGGCACAGAGGTTAAAGTGACTTGCCTGTGGTCAGCCAAGGTGTCTGCAGCAGAGCTGGGAGCTGAGCCCAGCTCTCCTGAGTCCCAGGCTGGTGTCTGAGCCACAGGCCTGACCTTCCTTCAGGGAAAGTGGCACTTGGGCCAGAAGTCCCAGCTCTCCCTAAAACTGGCAGGGCGGAGCCCTCTGCCTGCCATGAAGTTGGTAAAAGGAGAGGTGGGTGTAACTGATTCAACTGCCCTCCTTCGGGCATGGGTGGGGCTCCTGTAGCAGCAAGTCTGGCTCCGTGGGGGGATTCTCCAATGCCTGCTCTGCTCCCACCCTGCAGCTTTGCGATTAACCTTGGCAAGAGCACTAATGAGCTGGGGCTGCACTTCAACCCTCGCTTCAATGAATCCACCATCGTCTGCAACTCCAAATGTGCCAACTGCTGGCAGTCGGAGTACCGCGACAGCCACCTGCCCTTCTCCAGGGGCTCGGAGGTCAAGGTGAGGGGGCTCCTGGGAAAGCGGGGCGGGGTTGGCGGCTGGATGAGCTGCCAGGTGCTTACTCAGTCTCCCCTTCTTCCCCTCCTGGCTGGCGTCTGCAGGTGTTGTTTCTCCCCACCAGCGTCTCTGGCTCCTCCGACCCTGAACCCTCCTCATCGGGCTGCTCGGAGTCCCAATCCCCACAGACCCTGTTCTCTCGCCATTTAACCCTGCCCTTGCTGGAGGCTTCCTAGAGGCTGCCTGTGACCTGCCTTCAAGACCCCTGTGCCTCTGCCCAGCAGGTGCTCATGCCTTCGCTGGGGGAGGGAGAGGGCTGTGGGGAGCAGATCCCTCTTCCCTCTCAGATTAGTATCAATCATTCTCTCCCTGCTCCCACCCCTTATTTTCTTCCCTCCAGTGCTTTGTGGAATGAGACTCTTGGGCCCCTATTTATAACCTCCCTTTGCCTTGGGCAGCTCTTTGTTTGCCTCTTAGCATTGCACCGTTCGATCACCCTGTTTCTCTGTGGCTTGGAAACGGTTCCTTCTCCTTGCTCAGTGCTCCCTGGGCTGGGCTGGGTGGAGCAGGGGAGTACCTGTGGGAAGGAGATGATTCATTTCCAGTGATCAGTTATTAGTTTTGTTCTTTAAAGAGACCCAGGTCTGTCCTGTCCCCTCACACTGTCTGCTCTGGGGGCTAGAAGTGGCATTTCCCCACTGTTGGTAACCCCAAGTCAGATCCACTGGTGGGGTAACAGTGGGCGAGCCAGTGGGGCAAAGCTCCCGCAGCTGCTGGTATTTCATGTGCTGTCCTGCCCGGTCCAGAGCAGGCCTAAGCAACGCAGTGCTTTAAAACAGTGGTGGGTGCAGGAGCCTTGTCTACACTAGGGCTCCCTGTATTGCCACCACCCATGCAGCTGAACCAGAGTTAGCAGCTGTGGGGGAGACGTTGTCCCCAGTCTCCCGGTGTAGGCAAGAGCTCAACTTCCTGAGAGACAAGCTGGTCGCTCTGATTTCAATGGGAGTTAGGTGCTTAAATACCTCTGAGGGTCTGGGCCTCTGGCACGCAACCCTGCAAGGCATTTACTGAGCTCAGTTGCCAGCACCTTGCCTAAGGCCAGCAGAATCGGGGCCTCTCCACCCAGGCAGTAGGGACAGGTGCTTGCTGTTGCCAGCCAGTTGTTTGCATTTGATGCTAACTCCCCTCCCCATTCCTGTTCTTGCTCCCTGCTCTCACAGTTTATCATCAGCTTCCTGGGAGACAAGTTCAGGGTGAAGCTGCCAGACGGGCACGAGGTGGAGTTCCCTAACAGGCACAACTACGACAAGATCAGCTATCTGGGTGTGAAGGGCGGGTTCAAAGTCATCTCCTTCAAACAAGATTGATGGGACCTGCTTCCCTCCTCTAATAAAAACCCCACAGGAGGGGTCGTTTTGTCCCAACTGTGCTGGCTCCTGTGATGTCCTTGGCCTTGACCTTTCAGCACCCAGTGCAGGAAAGGTTCTCATGGGAACGCCCCAAACCAGGCTCCCCATCTGCTGGGAAGAGGCGGCTGTCCACTATTCTGGTAGGACATCTTCTCTAGGCACCAGTGGGTGTGATTAGTGGAGCGGGAGACGGTGGCTGGGATGAAAATGTCTCCAGGGCACCAGAAGGGGGCGCTGCCCTGGGGTGCACTGAAAGAGTGGAGAGGAGCTCCCAAGCCTGAGTGTGCAAAGGAGGGAAATGATTCTTTGGCAAGGTTAGGGTGCGCTTTCACCAGGCTGGGGTGAAGTGATGGCCCTGTGGGAGACCAAGCCCAAGGCTTAGCTCAGTAGGAGGATGGTAATGTCCTGCACCTGCAGAACGCTCGGTCTCAAGGCTGGGGAACCCTGCCAGTGCAGGGGGAGATTGTCTCTCCTTGGTACTAACAGGGGATGCTGTCCCTAACCATGGAATTTCCCCACCAGCTGGTGTCAGAGGTGGCTTGGCCTTCCCCCTGGTACCAGGCACAGCATCCAGGATGAAACTGCACAGGTGTTAATAAGCCTTGTATCCAGCAAGAGATAAGGAGACTATTCCTCTATCACCTCCCTTCTTATCACTGCAATCTCTTATCTGCTGGAAAATTCCAGCCAAGTTATCCATTGCCCAGCCTTTCCCATGTCTTATCTCAGTGTGGGCAGGAGAGAGGGGAAGGCTTTGGAATTGCCAAGGAATGACACCTGTGTCCACTTGAGTCCTTCACATGGGCTGGCACTACCTAAATGTCTGGTGAAACTGCTCTGGTTAAAATTACAGTGACTCACTCTAGAGGTCCATATGCCACAGGGGGAATGGCTCTGGAGAAAAACTGGCTCGGAGCATTATGGGTAACTTCCTCCTCCCCTCCCCCCGCATACACCTGAAATATAGGAACAGTCTTTGGTACCAGCAGGGGGCAGACTTACCCTCTGACAGTACAGGACAAGGGGTTCCCAGCACAGGGAAAACAAAGACATTAGATGTGACCCCCCAGCCCCACAAAGGGACATGCCTCACCAGGTTTAAAGTGGCTTCAGAGAAGAGCCAACTTCTAACAATGAGGGGTCAGGAAGGGCTCATCCATAGCTGACTAGTGCAGGGTTCTTACCCCTTCCTCTCCAGCATCTGCTGCTGGCCACGGTCAGGGACAGGATACTGGGCTAGATTGCCCTCGGGTCGGATCCAGTCTGGCAATGCATACAGCTAATGCTATGCTCAGGATATACAGATGGCAAATGTTAAGGTTATTTAGTTGGCTAAGGCCAAGCACTGAAGAGACTGATATTTAGAGAGATTCTAATGAAGGAGCATACACTGCTCCTTCCCTTCTACTTCCACCATGCTCCAGTGTCTGAGAGAATCATTCAGCAAAATGCAGAACAAATAACTTTCATAAAATATGTTGTCAGCCTGTGGAACTCACTGCTGTAGGCTCAAGTGCTAGGGCTGATTGATAACATTTGTAGCCAGGCTGGCTATGAGCAGGGTAATCAGGGCTCTAGATGTGAGGTGTAAACTGGTCTCTGCGGGGGTCAAGATGGAACCTCCTCACCCTGGCCAGCGTTACTGGGGTTTTGCTTTCCTCTGATGCAACACATATGGGTGATGGCAGGAGTGTAGGGACCAAAATGGCTGGTCCAGTGATCTGAGATGGGGTAGCAAATCCTATTTTCCCTGGAGTCCCAGAACTAGAAGTGCAGAGCATACCAATGCAGGGAGGGGGTTCAGGCACTTGGTGCTGGGAGTAGATTCCTCCCTGGAGTCTGAAAGTGCAGAGAGAGTAGACCGATGTGCTGCTGTTCTGCAGGCTGAAATCCTGGGGCTGGCTGGGGAACAGGGAAGAACCACCAGAGGAGAGGCTAGTATCAAAAACAGTTTTAATAAGATCAATCATAAGTGCACAGGCTGCAGAGGGAGACAGCTGGGACGTTCCTTGTGGGTGGATCTTT
The DNA here is from genome assembly GCF_965140235.1 of Caretta caretta. Lineage (NCBI taxonomy): Eukaryota > Metazoa > Chordata > Testudines > Cheloniidae > Caretta > Caretta caretta. The sequence continues at coordinate 259,186,581 of NC_134206.1, read as the reverse complement.
GGTATGAAGCTTCTGTGACAAGCTGGAATGAGCAGGGCAAGGGGCCGAGCCTGAGGAAGACCCTGGGTGGGGGCAGTGAGGGGTAACAATGGTTGCAGGCTCTGGACTCTACACTCAAGAGCCCTGCTGGGCATCTGTAGTTCCCGTTCACTTCAGCTTCAGCCCGCTCCTAGGGGCAGCCTCCCCCCACAGCGGAGCAGCTGCCTGCAATATGGCTGAGGGTGCTGGATGAGATCAGTCAGCTGGCAGCTCCAGGGCCTGTGTGGGAAGCAGCATGGGCTGCTAGGATTCTTTCTCCCCCTCCCCCTGGGGCATCCAAGCCTGGTTGTTATGCTCTCATGTGTTCCCTGACAGATACAGACCCCGGGGCGACTGGGCAGCAGGCATGTGGGCCACAGGCTCGCGGGCCCTGGGTGAACAATGGGCACGCTGTGCGGGCTGGCAGAATGACCTCATCCCCCAGTCATTCCTGCCGTGGCACAAAGACCCCTCTGTGTGAGCGTGGCCACATGCAGGACAGCATGGGGAGTGGCTCCTTCCAAAGAGGCTGCGTTGCCCAGAGACAGAAGGAGCACAGTGAGCAGCCCCCACCCCCCGCCGGCAAAAGGATACCGGAAGAGGGAAGTGTGTTGGAGGGGGGTGAGTTTAGACCCTCTAAATAGTGTCAGCGGGAGCCCATTCCTGGAACAGCTGCCCAGACCAAGGGCAGCCCCTATTTCAGCTCCCTGGGCTGAACGCTATAGCACAGAGAAAATGTTCTTGTTCTACGTGGGGGTGAAAGGGAGTATTGGGAGTGTCCCCTCTGGGGTCTACAGGGGACAAGGGCAGCTGGACCCTGGCATCTCCCTTATTCTGCCTGATTACTGGAGTCACAGCATTGCCAACGCTAACGACTTTGTTGCAACTCTTGCACAATTTGGTGTTTCCCCTGAAGGCCCACTTCCCAAAGCCACTTACTGCCTGAGCCTCCCAGCTCTCATTACACAACAACAGGAAGTGTCTAGCTCTCCCGGTTGTGGGAGAAACCTTGAAAACCGGCCCTCTGCACAGTCCAGCACTGGAGGGCAAATGGAAAGAACCCACCAGTTACATCTTTGAAAAATCACGACTTTTGGCACCTGACTCTGGCAGGGCTCCTTGGTGCCCAGGTTAAGGGTCATGGCATGATTTCCCCGGCTGTGCTGCATTCGGATACCGAGTCATTGCTGGCTGCACCCCCGCCGAGCCACCTGTATTGCTGCTCTGAACACCTCCCTGAGGACAGTGTGGCAGGAACTTGGGGGGTGGGGCAGTGGGCGCTCCTCCCCAAAGCTGTAGAGTGGAGCAGCTGGCTCTCTGGAGCCAGCCTCAGAGCCTCCAGCTCACGGCAGTGCTGGATGATAGGAGCCACACCTGCCATTCTCCTGGAGCACAGCCCTGCATCAGCTCGAGGAAGGAGGGCTCCCCACTCTGCTGTCTGCTCCCTGGGGAGGGGAGGAGAGGGGAGAGGAACCGGATTGCTGTGCCCCTGGAATGGCCTCTGGGGGCAGGGGAGGCCCCTGAACTGGATGGCTAGGGCAGGCCTTGGCAGGAGGGAACAAGGAATTAGCTAGCCCAGCTGGCATGGCAGCTGGCTGAAGGCAACAGAACTGGTGAGGGCTGGTACGAGCTGCGTGAGACTTGCGGACAGTGCTGTGTGGTGCTGCATGGCAGAACCAGGTTCAGTACCCAGGCCCAGCCTTGCGCTGGGAGAACGGCCAAGAGTGCTCAGGCTCCAGGGAGAGGGAGAATGCTGTCTTGCTCCAGCCCGGGGTGGTTGACTTAGAAAGCAAGCCTGCCCCAGGCCTCTAGCTCAGGGGGACGCGGGGGAGCGAGCCGTGCGGCTGGAGTGCTCTCTGATCAGCTCCTCTTCCTTGCTTGCTGGGGGCTCGGTGACCTGACAGGAGCATTCCCTTGCCAGCCCAGCCTCCCAGGGGGACGGGCACCTCATTTCGAATGACAGCAAGCAGTGGGGGGAAGGAACATGTGATCATTGCGATTTCCCCATTAGCACGACCTGCCTTTTTGGGGAAGGCAGGGCCTGCCCAGGGTGCTGGGCGGATCAAAGAGCTGCTTCCCCTGCTTCCATCCCCACCAACCTTCTGCGGCAGGAGGGTTCACAGCTCCCAAGGGGCACTGGCCCCCAGACAACTGACATCTCTTGGGGAGGGCTGGGGAGTCCCAAGGCCACAGGAGACGGTGGCTGTTCAGACCTTCACTTCATCATCCTCTTCCTCCTCGTCGGCATACTCAAAGGAGTCGCTGCGGCCCTCCCTAGCTATGGCCTCCCCTTCCTGCACAGCTGAGAGTGCGGCCTCCTCTTCCTCCTCACTGTGACCCCACCCAGACTCGTCCGCCCGCCACGAGCCGACAACTGGGCTCTCCCGGGGACCCTCCTCCTCCTCCAGGCTGCAATGTGCACCTCTCGCGCTGTAGTGGCGAGCCAGGACCTGGGCAGCCCGGTGAAACTCTCCCGCCTCCATGCTGCAGTCATTCCAGTGCCCCTGCCACAGGCTGTCTTTTGGGAGCGCCCCCGGCTCCTCAGCGGGTGCTGAGCCCCATGCAGGGCTCTGGTGCCCGCTCCCAGCATAGGCAGGCCCCTCCTCGGCATGCTCTAGGGCATAAGCATCTCCATTGGCATGCACCAAGTGTCCTGATGGGGAGCTGGCCCCCTGCCTGGAGCGGCCCCAGAGGCTTTCTGCCATGCTGCCCTCTATACACCTGGCATAGGGTGTCCCTGATCTCCGAGGGACACCGGCCTCAACCCATTCGCCATGCAGGGCAAGGGGCGACGCAGCCTGGCTGCCAGCCACGGCTCTGTCTTCCTCCCTCTCCTCCCACTTGACACTGCTGTCCATGGCTTCTGTGAAGCTGATGACCTGGAGGAGCTCGCTCATCAGGGAGGGCCCAAGGTCCAGGCGAAAGGACAGTAGGGAGTCCGAGCGCTGGAGCTCCGCTTCTGCGGGGAAGGAGCTCTCCCGGGCCTTCTCCGAGCGTGGCACACGTGGGATGGTGCAGAACCCGGACTCCAGCCCTGAAAGGACAAGGAGCCTTTGGTGAGAGGGAAGCCTCTGGCGCCGCGCAAGAGCCAGGGGGAGGCAGCGACTGTCACACGGGGTGGGGACGGACTGGGCTGTACTATGGGAGACTGGGACCGGTGACTGTATGTGAACCGGGATAGACAAGAGCCAGGGGGAGGCAGCGACTGTCACACTGGATGAGGACGGACTGGGCTGTACTATGGGAGACTGGGACCGGTGACTGTATGTGAACGGGGATAGACAGCCTAGAACCAGTTTCACCAGTGAGTGACTGCTCTGTATTGGGAAAGTCTGGCCTGTACTAGTGAAAACTAGCACCAGTTACATTCCATTGTAACGTGACTAGCCTGTACTGGGGAAGATGGGAATCGGTCCCACTGTTAAAGGACTGCTCAGTGCTGGACACCCATGGCCCAGTCAAATCGGAAGATAACAGACAGTGCTAGAACTGGTCTCTGCCAAGAGTTGAGAGGGTGATGGGTGATCAGCTCTATAACCTGTGACCAGCAGGTGGCAGCATTGCACCATGCCACCTTCGCTGCCCCCTCAGCTCAGGCTCTGTTCCTCCCTGGCCCAGGCCCAGCCACGCCCGCACCGGTCACACTGACCTGAGCATTACTGCCCCGGGAAATGCTGAGCTTGGAGAACGTGGCCTTTGTGCTAAAGAACCCAGCCCCCGGCACCCGCCAGAGCCTCCCTCAGACGTAGCCAGGACTGAGGGGCCTGGGCAGGGAGCCAGGGCTGGAACAGGACAACTGGGAGGGGCATCAGCAGAGCCACAGGGGCATGGAGGGGAGGCACTGGATAAGCAGGGGGAGCTGCAGGCCTGGAAATAGTAACAACGCTGAGCTCTTACGCCATGCATTTCCTCAGCAGATGTTAAAGCGTTTTACATCATCCCCATTTTACAGGTGGGGAAACGGAGGCATGGGACAGGGAAGTGACTTGCCCAAGGCCACCCAGCAGGCCAGCGACAGAGTTGGGAAATAGAGCCCAGGTCTCCCGACTCCCAGTCCAGGGCTCTAACCATGAGGCCACTGCCTCCCACCGGGCTGTGTGGGCAGAGCTGGCTGGGGGGGCATCGCCTGCTGCCTACTCTTGGGAGCAGTGAAGTTCACCTAAAGCACCCCCCCCCTTTCTTCGCTGTGCTGCTGGAGACGGCCCTTCTGTGTGAACGCCAGCAGCTCAGCCTCTCCCACGGGGCTTCCCCTCCACACCGGACGGACCAGTCCCAGAGGGGCACGCAGGCTCGGTGACCATTCTCACCCTGAGGCTGCCAGGGGGACAGTGAGTCTCCCTTGCTGTCTGTGAACACGTTTCTCTTATAGGAGGTGGCTCGAGACCTGCCCCCACCCACCGACTCATTTCCCACAGGCCACCAATTGGCCATCGGATGGGAACGATCTTGGTTACTACCATCCCAGCACTGGACTGGAGCTGGTGGATCAGAGGTGAGAAACTATATCCCACCCATAATGGCCTGAGCTCTCCAGGGCCTTTAACAGGTGAAGTCGAAGGGGAAGTGGGTGCGGGGGAGGAACAACTGGGGGGCTAGGGGTGTATCTCAGAAAGCATCATTCTGGGATTCATTGGGACCAGGAACTCCATTGATCATAGCTCTTAAATAGTCCGGTCCATCCAGAGATGGAGATTGTACAGATGGGGAAACTGAGGCACAGGGGGGCAGGGCAGGGACTTGCCCTGGATTCAGCGACACAGCCGGGAATAGCACTGAAGCCTCCGAAGCCCATGCCCCCCCACAGGACCACTCACCGTAAGCATAGCGTGTATCAGACACGTTGTTTGGAGTGCTCTTGAAGGCGAACTTTCCAGCCGGGCTGCTGCCCCCGTAGGTCCCCTCATTGAGCTGCGGCAGCGACACGGCGTTCTTGATGATGGGCGAGATGTCTGGGGGGGCGGGTGAGGCTTCGGCTTTGCCCCCGCTGCCCCGGTTCCTCAGTGGCGTCCTCCGCACGTGCCGCAGGGTCCGGGCGAAGAAGTTGTTGGCTTTGGCCGTCTCGGTGCCGCCATGGTTGCTGAGGAAAGAGGTGTCCCCGAAGACGTCCCCGCCGCGCCCCACGTGCATGGTGTGCCGGAAGTCCCCCAGAGGTGGGCTGATCATGTCCGGTGTCAGCTCCGATTTCAACCGGCGTTTGCCGTGGGAGCCCGATACCCAGCCGAGCACCGGTAGCTTCCCAAGACTCATGTCACACCCCGTTGTTACTCCACACCCTCTCCCCTAAAACACAGGAAACCGACCTTCAGTGGGGAGGGGTGCAAATTCCAGAGGGGTCACAGTGGCTTGTCACGCCCCCGGACTCCCCATCACTCATGCTACCCCCTCCTTTTGGCTGTGTCGTGTCTTGGGCCGGGCAGCTGCTCCCGATCTTTGGAGATGCCTCCGAGCTGCTGAGGGGGAGTGTGGGCCTGTCTTTTCTCTGGTTCAGCGTTCCTTCTGGATAATTGCTCTCCACAGCACTCATTAAACTGCCCAGGGGAGGCTTTTCCGAACTGGCTCACCGCTGGCAGCTTTTGCTATTGTGTGCAGGCCTCTGGATCCTCATATCTCCAGGAAGAGCCCCAGGGTGGGTGCAGGGAGTCCCACTTGGCCCTGGGCAGGTCGGACAGCAGGGCTGGGGCAAAGGTATCTCCAAGGAGTCAGTCGTCACCCTGGCTGCTGCCGTTGGAGCTCTCGTGCGGCTGGAAGTAAGCAAAGCTGGGGATTAATGTTAATCTGCCGTCCTCCGTCTCCCTGCTTCCGCCCCCTCCGCCTGCTCGCGTGGGAGCGGCTCGCAGACAGGACAACAGGTCACAGCCGAAGGGGGGATCTCAGGGCAAACTCCTTGATCCTGATGTAAGATGGCCTAAAAATGACAACAGCAAAGGTGAAGGCTCAGGCTGAGATTTTCTGACTGTTTTGGCTGCAGGAGCGAGTTACCAGGATGCTCCGCAGGGTTCCTGCCCTGAATGGGTAATGCCAACGCCAGGGGAGGGCTGGGCCAGGTGAAATACGAATGGACACTCTGGACTTGTGCCCGACCCCACCACTGTGATTGCACTTCCCTCTGAACCTGTGTTCAACCCCCAACCTGCCCCCGACCCCGCATCTGCCCCCGCCTTCGAACCTGCGCCCAGTCCCACCCCCACCCCGCATCTGCCCCCGCCTTCGAACCTGCGACGGATCCCACCCCTGCCCCCGCATCTGCCCCCGCCTTCGAACCTGCGACGGATCCCACCCCTGCCCCCGCATCTGCCCCCACCTTCGAACCTGCGACCGATCCCACCCCGACCCCGCATCTGCCCCCGCCTTCGAACCTGCGACCGATCCCACCCCGACCCCGCATCTGCCCCCGCCTTCGAACCTGCGACCGATCCCACCCCGACCCCGCATCTGCCCGCGCCTTCGAACCTGCGACCGATCCCACCCCGACCCCGCATCTGCCCCCGCCTTCGAACCTGCGACCGATCCCACCCCGACCCCGCATCTGCCCCCGCCTTCGAACCTGCGACCGACCCCACCCCCGACCCCGCATCTGCACCCACCTTCGAACATGCGACCGATCCTACCCCGACCCCACACCTGCCCCCGCCTTTGAACCTGCGCCTGATCCCACCCCGACCCCGCATCTGCCCCTGCCTCCGAACCTGCGACCGATCCAACTCCGACCCCGCATCTGCCCCTGCCTTCGAACCTGCGACCGATCCAACTCTGACCCTGCATCTGCCCCCGCCTTCGAACCTGCGACCGATCCAACTCCGACCCTGCATCTGCACCCGCCTTTGAACCTGTGACCGATCCAACCCCGACCCCGCACCTGCCCCCGCCTTCGAACCTGCGCCAGGTCCCACCCCTGACCCTGCATCTGCACCCGCCTTTGAACCTGTGACCGATCCAACCCTGACCCCGCACCTGCCCCCGCCTTCGAACCTGCGCCAGGTCCCACCCCCAACCCCGCACCTGCGCCCGGTCCCACCCCTGACCCCAAACCTGCGCCCGGTCCCACCCCCGACCCCACATCTGCACCTGCCTTCGAACCTGTGACCGATCCCACTCCGACCCCGCATCTGCACCTGCCTTCGAACCTGCGCCAGGTCCCACCCCTGACCCTGCATCTACACCCGCCTTTGAACCTGTGACCGATCCAACCCTGACCCCGCACCTGCCCCCGCCTTCGAACCTGCGCCAGGTCCCACCCCCAACCCCGCACCTGCGCCCGGTCCCACCCCTGACCCCAAACCTGCGCCCGGTCCCACCCCCGACCCCACATCTGCACCTGCCTTCGAACCTGTGACCGATCCCACTCCGACCCCGCATCTGCACCTGCCTTCGAACCTGCGCCAGGTCCCACCCCTGACCCTGCATCTACACCCGCCTTTGAACCTGTGACCGATCCAACCCCGACCCCGCATCTGCGCCTGTCTTCGAACTTGTGACCGATCCAATCCCGACCCCACATCTGCCCCCGCCTTCGAACCTGCGACTGATCCAACCCCGACCCCACACCTGCCCCCGACCCCGAACCTGCACCCGGTCCCACCCCCAACCCCGAACCTGCGCCCGAACCTGTGCCCGGTCCCACCCCTGACCCACATCTGCACCCGCCTTCGAACCTGCGCCCGATCCCACCCCGACCCTGCATTTGCCCCTGTAGCCACCCCCGACCCTATGCCTGCCCACCCTCGTACCTGCGCCTGACCTATGTCCAACCCCACTGCTGAACTTCTAACCACCCAGACCTGTGCCTGAGCCCAACCAGGAGGGTAGCTAGCAGGGAAAAGAAATACATTTATTATGATTACTAGGGAATTTGTTTGCATTTCTACAGCAACTTCTCTCCAAGGATCACAAAGCTCTTCACCAATGCTACTGTATTAAACATCAGCTCCTGGGGCCCCCATTCTGGAGGCAGGGAAACTGAGTCACAGAGAGGCAATGTGACTTGTCCAAGGTCAGCAAGCCAGCCAGTGGCCAAGCTGGGATTGGAAGCCAGCTCTCAGTCTGTGCACAGATCTGTCCCTAAATATTACAGCGATAGGCATGCTGGAAATAAGTAGGGAGACTGTGTCAGTAGGTCAGGTTGTCTCTGGGCTCCCGGTCCCAGGTTAAGCCATGTTTCTCTCCTAGCAGACTCCCAGTCTTGCTTTCCAGACCTGAATGAGTCAGGGTAGCTGTTCAGATCCGCTTTGCATTGCGGGGTATTGCCATCTCAGAATCTCCTGGAGGCTGCTCCACTCCTTACGTGGGCAGTGGGCTCCACTCCAGGCCTCCACTGAGCAGTCCTCTGCCAACACAGCAAGCGCATACTCAATGGGTCAAAGGCCACTGGCATTTTGGCATGTTCCCCCTGCCCAGGTAAGCTTAGCCCCGGGGCCAGAGGCTGAAGACACCTTGGTTCCTACACTGAGGGGCAGGGCTGGGTCCTTTCAGCAGGATTAGCGGCAGGGAGATCACGCTGCCTTGAGAGCGAGCCAGACAGGCTGCTGGCTGGGCTGGGGTCTGGAGGACTCTTGGAGGGTTGGGGGTGAGATTACCTACAGCCCAGCCCCTGAGGTTCTGCCTTGCAGCTGGAAAGCACAGATACCCTCTGTGGCTGTGTGTGTATGGGACGGGGGGCGGAGGAAGAAGGGTGGAGGAGGAGGAGGAATGCCAGCCGAGACTCCAGGAGATCAATGATAAACCCAGCTGATACCCCCCACCAGTGGCATTTCCAGTGCTCTTTGGCCCCCGTCCCCAACAGAGCCACCCTTTGTCCTGTCCCCAGCCGCGCTCCCAGCCCATTTCAGCCTCCCGCTTTGTGCTCCCCTCCCCGCCACGTGCCTCTGTGCTGCCACCCGCAAGTCACCTTGACGGGGAGCAGGTGCCAGAGAGGGCCATGCTCCGGGAACACTGGCCATGAGTCTCCGTCAACGCTGGCGCCACGTGTCCTTCCCCACCCCAGACTTGTTTGCTCACCCAGGGCCCCTCTTATCTGCCAGGGGGTAGAGGTAGGCAAATGGAAAACAAAACTCCCCTTGAAATCCACTGCAACCATTGGCTGTTTCCCTGGGGATGGGTGGGGGGGCAGGGAGCCTGTTTCCCAGGGTCTTCTATCCCCATGGCTCCCAGGGCCCTGCCTCCTTGCTAATGGAGAAACTGGGGGAGCTCTCCCTTCTCAGCTGAGACCTGCCAGGCATGTGGTGTGGGTGGGTTTGAGGATCAGCCAGGCCTGGCTACAATGGGGATCCAGGCTTCCCCTCGGGGCTGGGCTCTTACAGGGCTGGGCTGTGTGAATTTCCCACTGCCTCCAGCTGGGGGGGTTGGCTCCGCCCCTCCCCCCATGAAGACCCCCCTCACCCCATCCACAGCTTGCACCTGCTGGGCCAGGCAAAGAAAAGGATGGGGGTGGGGAGAGCAGGGGAATTTGCCGGGGCCCTGCCTGCCCCCTGCAGCCTCGCTGAGCTATCCAGGGCCAGGAAGAGCCGAGTCCCCCGTGCAGAGCAGGCAGTGGGGCAGCTGAGACGGTTCCCAGCACTCCAGCTCCCCTGGCCTTAGGCCAGGCTCAGAGAACAGGGAGAGGGGATGAGCTGTGCCCCTGCATTCCCCACCCAGGAGTCTCCCTCTCCTTGAGGCACACGGTGCCCAGATGCTCAAGGCTACAGCGGGACTCAGATCAGAAAGAAGAGGGAAAGGGGGCAGGAGAGAGGTGGTGTTCAGCAAAAGGCCCATCTGGGCTGGGGGTTGTGGGCCCATTCCCTGCTTGGCGGGATCCTTGGAGGGGGAGGCGGGTCCTTTTCTCCCCTTCGTTCTTTCCCTCACTACCACAAAAATGACTAGCCCACAACCACAGTCTGGATTTCAGCAGCTCCCACTGCCTCTAGCTGGCACTGCCCTCCCCTGCAATGCCAAACCCAGGCTGCAGGGCAGGCCTTCTGTCTCCTGCCTGTCCCCGTCACCTCTTTCCTTCTTGCCTGTCAGCCCCCGCTGGTGTGTGGCCGCCCAAAGTCAACAGAAGCTCTCAGAACCCTGCCCGCCCACCCGGTCTCTCTCGTTTTCAGCTCCACTCCATTTATTCTTTCATCCAAGTGAAACTCGTGATTCTCTGAGCAAAGGGTCAGCCAGGGCATGCGTTCTATTCCTCCTACTGTCTCTGTGTTACAGCCCATATCTGCAACGGCTGGGCCCTTTCCCTCGCCAACAGCCCCGCTTCTCCTTAATCCTCACCCCATCTTCCCTTCCCCCAAGAGGCCCCAAAAGGCAAGCCACCATCAGACTGCCAACATCTTTCCCCCTCTCAAGCCTCCCCACTCCCTAATTTCAGCTGGTTTCCACTGGTTTATCTCCCCAGGAAGGAACTGTTATTCTCGCTGGGATGGGCAGAAAGCAGAGAGGGGAAAAGTGATCCAGATGGGCAGGACTGCCAAACGCAGACTCCCCCACCACATGCCCACCCCAAGGGCGTAAAGGCCCAAGAGGGAGAGAAGATGTCTAGGGTGATCTGAGGAACAATGGGATGGGGAGGAGCGAAGGGAAATTTGGGCTGGAGACTGGGAGAACATTCCTAGCCGTGAGGGTCTACCAAGCTGTGGAAGAGTCTCCCAGAGGAAATGTTAGCAGCCCCATTGCTTGGGTCACGTAGAGCCAGACCGGACCACGCTATAGGGGATGCTATAGGGGACATGCTAGACAGGACCATCTCCATCTCCTCTGAGTGCAGGAGAAATGCAGGCTGCGTGTGCTGGAATAAAGCGACTCAGCTCCCGGGCCGCCTGCTGCTATACATATAGAGCACCTACGGGGTTTTCCGAACAGACCCACTTTGAGGCTGAGGCTGGAATTCCAAACGCAGCACTTTTTGCCCCCCCCCCCCCCCCGCCCCAAAATGCTCCCTTTCCTGTTAGGAGAAAAAAAGTCTCTCTCACACCCTGCAAGAATGGGTGGTCATAGGAAGGCAGAGAGAACCCTACAACCCTCCCAGCTCTCCTGCTGCCTCAGTGCCCCTTCTTCCCCTTCTTCTTCTGCACCCCTCCCTCTACCCCCCCATCCAATCTCTTTTGCCATATCCCCCTGCCTCTCCTCCCGCCTCCTTCCACATTCCCCTCTTCCCTTCTCCTGCCATATTTCCCTTTCCCCCATTCCCTACCCCCTCCTTCAAGCCCCCTGTTCTCCAGCACCCCCAGATGCGCTTTCCTTCACTTGCCCTCTGCTCCACTGAATGTTCCCCCCATGCCCGTCAAGTCTTAACTTTAGCTTTTACCTTTTTGAAAAAAAAAAAAGTTTTTAAAAAAGAAAAAGTTCCCAGAGGTTTCAAATGTTCTCCATGGCTCTCGGTGAAGTGCTGCCCGCGTCGTCGCTCCCAGGGGAGGGGACCCCCTTTTCCCACTACTTGAGGGCTGGCTCCTCAGCAGTCTCCCCCTTCTCTGCGCTGTTCCTTGGCCGCTGTGCAGGAGCCCTGGTGCCAGTGGAGGGAGGGAGAAGGGAATGGGGAGGGGATGTGGGAGCAGTGGGTGGGGTCTCCGCATTTACTGACCAATCCCCAGCTGTCTGGGAAAGGAGGCCAGAGAAAAAGAGGGAGTTAGTCCAATTGTCCAGGAGAAAAGATTGCCGTAGCTCCTGTTCTGCCCTCCCACTACCCCTTCTGCCTGGGTCGGCAGCACCACACCCTCATCAAGAGGGCAGCCTCAGAGAACGCCAGTCTCCAGTTGAGTCTGTCTATCAGGAAGCCATGGTTGGGTGGGAGGTTCCTTGCCCCAGCCTGTATGTGCCGTGGGACAGCACTGCCCACAGGTGACTGGGTGTGGCCAGCAACGCTAAGAATTGCAACAAGATGCACACCTCACTAAGAACATGTCTGAGGGCGTCCCAGTCCTTGAGAACTCTGAGATTCACCTCCCCCACCACTCTTTTACTCCAGGATCGCCCCTGCCACACACATCCCCTTCTTACCAGCAAGGAGTGGGGAGAGCTCTGGCTGGCTTGGAGGGAGGGTCCCATTAGTAGAATTGAGCAGGATCTCTGGGTAGGGTTGGAAGGAAGGTCTTGTTAGGCGCACTGAGCAGGGTGGGGACGGAGGGTTTCACTGGCAGCAGTGTGCAGGGTCAGGAAAGATGGTGTTATGGAGCGGGACATAGGCAATCTTGCCTAGAGGTCAGAGCAGGAGTCCAGGTTGGGGAACAAAGCCAAGAGTCTGCACGAGAGTCAACTGCCAGAGTTGGGGCCAAGTCAGAGTTGGGTCCGAAGTCAGAACTTGGACTGGTCACTGGAGGCGAGGCATAAGGACAGGAACGGGAGGACAGACAAGGATCAGGCACAGAGCAGGAGCACCCCCGTGGGAACGGGAGCCAAACAGGAACCAGGTTGGATGCAGGAGGCAGGCACAAATAGGGACCAACACAGCCACAACAGGAAATCATCTTGTCACTCAGACAAACTTCCTGTGCCTCCTTCTGGCTTAAAAAGTGTGGTTGGACCAATCAGTGGAGCTGGGGGATCCTCCATTCAGGGCTCCTGTGGGTGGTGCCTTGCCCGAGACTATAGTCCTCTAGCTTCTCAGTCCACCAGGTTTTGACAGACCTTGGGAGGCCAGGACGTGGCAGCTGTCTGGGGTGGCCCAGGCCTGAGTTCAAGACCTGGGACATCACCGAGGGTCTCATTAGTGGTCCTGTGCAGGGTAAGGCTGGAGGGTCTCATTGGTGGCACTGTGTAGGGTGGGGATGGAGGGTCTTATTGGGGGTACTGCGTAGGGTTTCTGCACCTGTATGGATCATCTCCATCGCTAGGGGTTTGTCCTTTTACAGGAGTGTGGTGGAAAATCCTGCTGGAGGGAATGTTGCATTAATGTCACCATGAGGGGAGTCTCCTGGGAGAGGTAGGGCGGAATGTCTATAGGAAGTACAAGGTAGAGGTGGGATGAGATACTGTGGCTCTGTGTGGGAGCTCTGGGCCAGAATGGAATGGTGGGTCCCATTGCTGGCACAATATGGGGCCTGTAGTTAGAGGAGGGGAAATGGGGCTCTCTGGCACTGAGTAGGCCAGGCATGAAAAAATCGCTCCACAGCTGCTAGCCAGAGGGAGAAATGGAAGATGGGAATGAAGCTCAGACCCTTGGCATCTCCACCTGGGTGCTGCTGAGATTATGCCAGGGTGCTGACCTTGGACTCTGCTTGGGAAACTCCATCTTTGATATGGGCCTCTGTCTACAAAGTGTCTGATCAGTTTGAAGCTCTACCCTCTTCTAGTTCCTGGTAGGGGAAGATGTCTATCTCTTTTACACTCTCCAGAGCCTCTGCTGCTACCACTTCTTCACCCCTTCCTGGGCCTCTGCTCTTTGGTTCCCCTTTCCACATGACTAGCGCCAATGCATGAGCTGCTTGGGGAAGTTAGGAGCTGTATCACCTTCCAGAGTCTGCAGACTACCCTGAGTGCCTCTATAGCTGCTCTGAATTTTTCCAAGCAGCAGCACAAAATTGATAGGATTCTGGGGAGTTTCACTGTTATGGCTGCTTTCTGCTGAAGTTTGGATAGGCTACTTGTGGCCCCATGTAATATCATGGGCCTGGGATGGGATGGAAAGTCCTACCTATAGCATTGTGTGTGAGTACATTCTCATGGGGCAGTGAGACCTGGGTTAGTGGGGGAGGATAGCCTTGGGGCTAAAACACAGTGTGGAGAGTTAGATTCCATTCCTGGTTCTGCCACAGACCTGGGCAAATCAGCCTCAGTTTCCCCATCTGTAAAACAAGGATATTTTTTTCTGTCTCATGGGGGTGAGGGGAGATCAGATTCATTAGTGCAACATATTATTAACATGCAAAGCCTGCGTTCCTGGAATAGTTATTAGGGGGGCAGCAAACCTGCCAGCCCTATAGATTTGAGGGGTGGGAGGTGATGTCTGAAACACCTCTTTCTCCCTGGCAGAGGAACTGCCCCACTAGAGGAAGCCATCTGAGGTGGGGAGAGGGGCTGGATAGGCCCTCTCATCAGATCTCATTCATCCCCAGAGGGATCTGGGAATCCTATTCCCTGTCATGGTGCATCCCCTTCAGTCTGCATCTCTCCCAAGCTGGAGCCACTCAGCCAAAGTTGGCTTTGGCTGGATGGGTACTTCCACGCCTACATTGTGGTCTCAGGGCCCCCCAACTCACCCCGGTGCTGGCTGTGCTGGGGAGCACTGATTCCAGATGAGTGGCAATCATCTCTGCTTGGGAATGCAGAACAAATCTCTTCCAGATGGGGGTGAGGGCAACACTCCACAGGGAGGGGCTGCAGGGAGTCCACTCTCTCTTCTTCCTGCTCTCCGTCCCCTCCCCCACCACACTCTAAGCATCTCTGAGCTCCAGGGCAGCAGGATCCACTATGTTTCCAGGAAAGTGAGTGGAAATCCAGCTGGTGGTTTTGCAGCCAAACCACCCATCAACTGAGCAGGATTAGGTGGGGTGCAACTGGGCTAGGAGACTTCCAAGGAACATGCAGGCTGCCGCAACCAGAGGCCCTGGCCATTCAGTGGGGTCACTCTGAATCAGAACTGAACCCAGGCCCAGCACAGTGGAAGGGGTGCTGTGCTGTGGAAAGTGCCTTAAAAGGGATCCAGGGCATTTGATCCCTGGCACAAACACAGGGGTGTTAGCCCAGGTAGCCCTATTCCAAAGTGGGTAATTACATTCCACCTCCATACAGTCCTCCCTCCACCTCTAGCCACCTGGAAAATGGGGACACAATCCTTCCTTTCCTGTACCCTTTGTCTGTCTTGCCTATTTAGACTGTAAGCTCTTTGGAGTAGGGACAGTCTCTCACTATGATACGTGCAGCACCTAGCGCAAAGGAGCCCTGATCGCAGCTGGCACCTCCAGGCACTCCTATAATACAAATAAATAATAATATTCATAATAATTAATAATCAATAGGCATTTCTACCCTGCCTTTCAGGTGTCCCCACAGTTTCAGCTGGAGATGTCATTATTAGCTCTGATTTCTGTGGCATCGAAAGCATGGAGAAAATGAGGAGACACGGTCCCTGCCCCAAGGAGTTTACAATCTAATGCACAGGTGAGGGGTGAGGATGCTATGAAAAGCCAAGTGACTGGGCAGCAGAACTCAGAGTGTGTCTTGCTAGATCCCCATCTGGCTTTGAGTTTTCGTTGCCCTATGTCTCTTCCTTCTCCTCGTGTCTGCTGTGGCCGCACGCCTAGGGTTTGGTGGAGGTGCTTGTTGAAAGATGGGATTTGAAGGAGGCTAGGGTGTTGGACCTGATCAGGAAGGAGATTCCAGTTATTCTTCTCTTCCATGTCACAGAGATCTGCTGGGTGCAGGATGGCTGCTGAAGCTATGCTTAAGGGTAATTGCCTTTCAATGGCTGGGTATCCGCCTGCTCTCCATCCACAGTGCAGTCTGTAAAATGCTTTAGGCTCCCGGATGCTGGAAAGTGCTCTCCGATGGTAGAGGAAAAATCATTCATTAGTGGCCTTTGGCCTCTCTGGGATGCCCCTTGTCTCTCCACCTGGCCTCCTTTCCTCCCTCCATGTCTGGCCAGTGGCCCTTCCCTGACCCATGTCTGTGAGCCAAGGAGGGCCGTGGGTGTGTGCCAGGAGCCCACGCGTAGGTGACAGAGCGTGTTGTGATAGAGCTCTCTGCATGGCCAGGGCTGGAGGGGATCTCCCTCTCCTGCGAGCGATGCTTCTTTTTGGGCTTGCTGCTCTCCTTGGCTGCTTTGAGGGTGGGCCGTGCTGGGGGCTCCAGGGCTCCATCCACACATAGGCGGAGTGGGGTCTCTGAGCGCCTGGTCCCTGAACAGTTATTTGGGAGGCCGGAAGAGAGATGGTGGGGGCAGGGGCAGGCGTCTGGTTCGGCACACGAGAAGCAGATATCCTGTTGCTGCCCAGGCTCCTTGGCTCATGTTTCCTCATTAACTGGGAGTGCCGTTCATTTGCGGGCGACTTCCAGATGTTTCCATTCTCCTCGCAGCGGCTGTGAGGTCGCATACCACACGGTCTGGGAATAACTGCAGGCATCTGGGCAGAGACAGCCCCCTGCCACAAGTGGAGGGGAGGGGGCCTTCCTCCCCACACCCTGCCTAGGGTTATCCAGCTTCCTTCTCCCCCCTCCCCGCCAGGGCCAGTCTGTCAGGCCCTCTCCTAAGCCTCTGGCACTGGGAACTTGCCCCCTCTCTGTGTGTCTCACGGAGTGACAGTAGGACTTCTTTTTGGAGGGGGGGAGGTGACTTCTAACCTTTCCTTCACCCCCCCCCCCCAGCTTCTAGATCTTGGGGCCATTGAATAGCAGAAGCTAGAGTAATTCCAGGGCTTTATTCTCCCATCTTCCTCTTCCCAATGATCAGAGTTTTTGGCCACGTTCCTCTTGTGGCCAGGGGGTTAATGGGGGAGGAGGTGCCTTTCCCCTGGGAGTTAGGGAGAGATGTTGAGAACTCAGGCATCACTGTCTGCCAGATGCCAGCGGAGGGCTGAGTTCCCAGGCTCCCTCTCTCACCCCCCCTCCCCCTGCCCAACCTTTATATCTTGGTCTCTTCCTCTCCCACCCATCCTTGCTTCCTACCAGCTCTGGTTGCATGGTGGAGGGGAATGTGCTGCAATACTGGTGTGCCTGCTGTGGGGGCTGGGCATGGGTGTGGTGAGGGCAGAGGTGGGCTCAGAGGGCTGGAGGGAGTGAGGTGCAGAGGAAGGGGCAATGGAAAGCCCTGGGCAGGGGCACTCTCTGCTTGCCCCCTCTAGAGGGGAGGGTGGGGTTGTGTCCATGGGGTGGGGGGCTGTAGTATAAACTAGAGACAGTAAGTGGAGATCAGGAACAGCTGCCGGGGGGCCCGGAAACGCCTCTGGAATTCCAGGCGCCAGGAAAGGATTTTTTTCTTCGTCTTCTTCTCACCCCACCCCCCACCCCCCAAAATCCCTCTTAATTCTCAGGTTCCTGTTCACAGGCCCTTGAGGGGCCAGGAGGGGCAGAGGGGGGGCTCAGATATCAGCTTTCTTTCCTGCAGGAGCCTGTGTAGCAACAGAGTGGGGGGTGGGGGGCATTTCTGGGTCCACTTCCCCGCCCCCGAATGTATTCCCTGAGCAGAAGATGTGGGGGGGTTTGCACATCTGCAGGAGTTTAAAGCCTGTCTGTGCTGGCAGGAGGAAGGGGGTGGGGGACTGCTAGGGGGTGGGCAGGGGGAAACTGCAAGAATAGGAGAGATGGGGGAGAATGAGGGAGACTAGGGGGGCAGGGAGGGGGAGATTAAGGGGCGGATGAGAACAGGGAAGAAGGGACATGGAGACTGCCTGGGCATGGGGAGGAAGGGGGAAAAGGGGAGATCGAGCCGGAAGACTGGAGGAGAGAGATAGTGAGAGGGAGGTAGACTGAGGGGAGGGTGCCTGAAGGGAAGGTTGGGGGTTGGCAGTGGGTGCCTGTAGGTAAGGCAGTGAGACGGAGGTGGAGGGGGGAGATGTGTGTGGGGACAGGGGGACGGGGGTGGAAGTGCAGGAGGCAGGGGAGGCTGGGAGGCAGGCAGCTACGGAGGGGCTGGATGGCTATTTTATCCTAATTGCTCTGCCTGTCCCTCCTGCTTGGGTATTTTTGGCCTGGGGAAGGGGGGAGGCAGCTAAAAATAGGGGTCTCCCCACCCGCCCCCTGAGGCGTCTGCCTGCCTGCAGGGATGCTGCAGGGTCTGGAGGAGGGGAGCAGACCCGGTCTCCTCCCCGAACTGTCTGGCTCTGCCTTTGTTTGTGTCTCAGGCTTATGAGGACAGGAAGAGGCCGTGAGGCTGGGAAACAATGGCTCATTCTCCTGGAGTTGGTGCCTGCGGAGCAGCGATAGGGATGCGGGCGGGCGGCCAGCAGGCGGGCAGAGCCTTTGACCGCCTCTCCGGCGGGTGGACACGGGCTGCGGTCAGGGGAAGGGGGGATGAACAAACAGTTTCCCTGGGGCCTTGTGCAGCGCTGCGCTGGATCCCGCCGCCCCAAAGGGGTGCCCTCAAACCAGACAGTGTTCTGGGTGGGGCAAACAGCTCATTATGAGATACACGGCCAGTCGGTGGTGCTCAAGAAAGCGCCTCAAGTGGGGCTGTGGCACATGGTGTCCCTTTCCCTGTACCTGCAGAAGGTGGGAAATGTAGCCAGAGGTGGGAGAGGGAGCTCTCCTATGGGAATGAACCCAACAGGACTGTCTGTAAGGGGATGATAGAGCCTTTCCCCCAAACTGCGTGCCCCCTAGTGCTACTAAGGAGACCTTTCCAGTTTGTGTAGACTCAGAGCTCACGACTCCACGCCCCTTGAGCTGTCCTGTACTCAGCGTCTATTGAGCATGCCCCTGGTTGGAGTCATAGGCAAGCGTCCATTCTTCTCTTATGCTGAGTCCTGGTTGCTCAGGTTCTTCTCCCTCGGATCCAGCCTGTTCGGACTACCCCCTGGGGAGGGCAGGGGGGTAGGTGGCGCAATAGAGGCTCTTCTAACACCCAGTCCTGGGGACTCCTCTCCCCATGTGCACGCTAACCCCAGCTTGTGGCAGAGTCTCTCCCAGAATCCTGCTCGGCATTTCTTTCTGGGCCTCACTGGGGTCCCCTGAGCTGGGCTGTGCCAGGTCAGATCCCAGAGGCCTTAGCTGGAATGGCCTAAATAGCCCCCAGCCATGGCAAGTGTGTGGATCATATGTCCCTGGCAGCTCCCTTCAGGGCCTGACCTGATGGGGTTAAAAGGGTGCGGGGACTAGTGCTTGAGCCTCGGGAGAGGTTTGTAGACTTTGTGCGGGGGCTCTCCACCCCTCCATGAGGTCTCTGACTGTGGGGCTGAATGCCTGCCAGAGTGCCTCTTGTTTACTTAGCTGGGAACTGACACATCCAAGGTCTCTGCTGATTCCAGTTTCCCATGTGCAGCTTGCTGCTGCATTCCTGGGGAGAGTGGGAAGGGGTGGAGAGAGGAATGCGAGGGGGTTTCGACTGGGGACCCACCCCTTTTCTTCCTACACCAGACAGGCAGGGAAGAGCACCACAGCCAGTGAGCGTCCTGTGGGTGGCATAGAGCACTGTGGGAGAGAGGATGGTACCTGTGGAGTGGTGCCTTGGACCTGCAGAACTGGGGGCTCAACTGAGCCCTGCCTTATGAGCTGAAGTTACTACACAGCAAGGTGGGTTGGGCTGTGCTTGTTCCTTCCTGCTCAGGGTTAGTGCTCTGCACTGCCATGTGAGAGACCCAGATCCCAGTCCCACTCTCGGGGTCCTGGGAGTCCTGTGGCCATTGGGCCTGGTGCCCAAGGAGTTAACACACACATGGGAGACCCAGGTTCCACTCACAGTCTTGTGTCTTGGTCCCCTGAGCTGGATCGTGCTGAGGAGGCCCAGGCTAGTCTCACTCTATAGTGGCTTGGCAGGGGCTGGGACAAGCTGCGCGGGCCAGTGCCTTCGGGATCAGTGCTCCATGCTGCCAGGCAGGAGACCCAGCTTTGGTCTCAGCCCTGAATCCTTTGCCTGCACCACGGTGCAGTGAGCCAAGGGTTAAAAGTTTTGGTCTCCGAGAGCCAAGGACAATCCAGCTCCAGCTTGGCAGCATGAGGAAATGAGCCCCTCCCTTGAGGGCACCCTCTGCAGCTCTCCAGGCCCTGCCGTGCACGCCCTCCTCGGCAGCTGCCAGGCCTGGCACTGGCCCGGACGCCTTTGGTTTTGGGAGGGAACACCACAGAGCTTTTAAAAATAAGCCTGGGAGCAAATGAGGCTCTTTGGAGTCGACTCTGGCCCCGTGGCTGGAGAGGAGCCCTTGCCCTTTTGTGCTCTGTGCTCCCTTTCACTATGACAGGTTTCAGAGTAACAGCCGTGTTAGTCTGTATTCGCAAAAAGAAAAGGAGTACTTGTGGCACCTTAGAGACTAACCAATGCATCTGATGAAGTGAGCTGTAGCTCATGAAAGCTTATGCTCAAATAAATTGGTTAGTCTCTAAGGTGCCACAAGTCCTCCTTTTCCCTTTCACTATGTGCCAGTAACCTCCCTTCCTAAGGTGGAGCACCCAAGTGAGGCTCAGGGCATGCTGCCCTCTGGGCTGGGGACAGCCACGGGCACATGCAGTGTTGTAGGGCCCCCCTTCTCCCCTAGGTGGTCACTAGGGGTGACCGAGAGGGGCTGGGAGAGCCTGGGGTGACCTCCTTTCTCCCTGCATCTGTCTCACGTAGGCCCTTTTACACTGAGACATGCTCTGTGTTGAGAATAAGGGGCTTAGTCTCCCGCTGAAGCGGCCACGGGAAATGCAGAGACTGAGGTCGGGGCAGCCAACAGCCCTCCCCCAGGAGGCCAGGCGCACAGAATACAGGGACTTGTTTAGCTCTGAAGCGGGGGGGAGGGCCAGGCTCTTCCTGTTTATGTGATTAACAGACCCCCCAAAAAGGGAGGGAGCCAGGGAAGGAGCGCTCACAGCTCTTCGTCTGTCGGTATATCTGTGGCTAGAAAGACAGCTGGGGCATGACTCCCTGGGGTAGGGCTGTAGTCCTGCGCTGCTGAGACTGGGCTTTGATTTGTAAGGCCATGAAGCTGACTGTGCCAGGGAGTCTGGGGTTAGATTGCTCAGCCAGGGCTGAGCATAGATCTTATTGGGGCAGGGAAGCTGGGGTTAGTTTCCCAGGGGCTGTGGCATAGATCTGACTGGACCAGAGACTGGGGTTAGATTCCTAGGGGCTGAGCATAAATCCTCCCCATGTGGGGAATTTGGGGTTAGATTCTTGGGACCTGAGGCATAACTCCTGCTGCACCGGGGGCTGGGCCTTTGATGTGTCTTGTTTTGTTTGTCTGTGCTGAATGCGATCTTGTCTGTGTCCTTGGCTGGTGTTGGTCTCTGTGGGATGGCCGCGGGGGGGTGGATAGATTGGCTCAGGACACAGGAATGAGAAGCCTTGGGAATGGTCAGGAATGTGGGAGTCGAATATTTAAAGGAATTGTACAGTGAGTTAGCAATGAGGACGCCAAAGCTGACCCTCTGCAGCCCACAGAAGAGCTTCAAGAACCCCCTCATTATCTAGGGTCACTTCCCAAGGGACAGTTGGGAGGGGGCCTGGGAAGATGGATGTAAGGGATGAAAGCACTGGCTTATCCCTCGAAAGACCTGAGCCCCAATTCTGGCTTATGTCAGCAGTGTAGTGAGTTTGATGGGTCTCAGTCTAGGGCTTTACAAGTTGCCACACGGTCCTCTGGAGAGGCCTAGAGACAGCAAGGTCAGGAGTGGGTGAGTGTGCACATGCAGAGCCCAAGGCTGAAATAACAGGGGGTGTTGCAGGTCAGGAGTGAGAGGCACCGCCAGACGCTTGCACAGCACTTGGCTGCACTTTCCAGCCCTGGCTTTCATGAGCAATCCAAATTCTTCCCTTCCAAGAAGATCAAAAGCTATTGCACCAGCCCTTGCTTGCCACAGGCTTTCCCCTCTTTGCCTACAGCTACATGAACTCCCCATGCCACTTAGCAGCAAGCCAGCCAACATCCTGCGGGACACCCCCTCCTCCCTTCCTGTCCGAGTGCAGGACAGAGAGAGGGTGACACCACCCTGTGGCTCGGTGATGGCAGTGCAGATGTTTATTGTGTTGGCTCCCTTTGATCTCTTCAGAGAAAGCAGATTGGGGTCCGCGCCATGGCTAATTGCAGAGACTGCCTTACATCCTAGGCAGGAGATTTGGCTTTACCCCATCTGTGTCATGGGTAGTTTGAGCTCTGACGCAAAGAGGGCAGGTCACTCTCCCCTTTGTGCCTTTCCGTGTGTGCCATAGCGGAGTCTTGATACTCCTGCCCTCCCCTGAAGCTGCATCTCCCATCTCTCCAGGGTGACCAGATTTTCCAAGTGCAAAAACATAGCCCAGTGCACAGGGAGGTGGGGGACAGGGCGCACATGGGTGAGAGTTCAGGAGGGGAGTCAGCAAGGTACATGAGGGAGGGTTGGGCAGCTTTGGGAGAGTGGACAGGTGCCTCCTTCTTCCTCTTCTCCTGTAGCAGCACAGCAGGGCTAGGCGGGTCTCTGACGTGGGTTTACCAGCCTCACTGCTCAGACCCTGGGCTTACAGCCGTAACCCTTGAGGGAAAAGTGCTATAGGTTGTAATGGGCACGTATACTGTCCTCTTCTGGTTGGGCTGCCTGACCTGCTCAGGTGCTGTGGTCACGTCACCCTCTAGTGGCTGCAACTTTTGGCAGCTATAGCCTCTGCTATGACTACAGTTAAGAGACCCTCCTGCCAGACGCCTGTGTGTTCTGGGAGCAGGACATCAGGAGCAATGTCTCCTCTTATGATCAAGAGACCAGGGGATAACTGTGTATCTTGCTAAATGTATACAGCCCCATTAAAGATGGCCCCCATGTATACATTTAGGAAGAAACATTTCCACAGCCTCAGAACTTATATGAGCAAATTCCTTTTTCAGCGAATTGAAATTTTTTTGTTAACACTGTGACACTCAAGCAAGATTTGGGAGCATTTATACTAGGGCTTTGCGCAACCTGTGTGTCCAGTTTCACCACCAATCTCAAAACGGCACCAGTGGGTCATGAATCTGTCTCGAGTGGCCACGAGCAGGAGTTTGAATTAGAGGGACTGACAAAAACATTGGGAGCCAGACCTCAAAAAGCTGAGAGCTGACACTCCATGTGAGGAGGCTGAGTTACCTCTTATCTTCTGTTTGTACTTGCAACTCCATTGGGGCTCAGCCATTAAGTTAGGCTGAGGCTTGGTCTGTACTCGGATGAAACTCCACCAAATAAAGCCTAGCTATCTTCAGGCGGTGGTGGCATTGGCTCAGTAGGCAGTGCTCTTCCCTCACACTAGGTATTGAGCCCAGTGCCCGAGCAGAGCCTTGAAATGGGGAGATGCTGTTCTGCTGGATGTGCTGCCTTTCAGCCAAAATGGAAAGCTGACACTGACTGCTGGAGTCAAGTGGAAGAAAGAGGTGCTGTACCTTGGGAAAAGTATTTACAGGCCTGAGTGTAAGGCCTATGGATACTAGCATCCTGGAAGGGATGGGAGTAAGTGTGGCTTAGCTGGAGCGGAGGACTGAGTGACCAAAGCAGCTGAAAGGTGCTGGTGGCTGGGTGGAGCTAAGGGAGACCAAGGGGAAATGAAAGCAGAGCTGCTCCGCTGCCCTATTGTGTTGTAAGGAGGTGCTCGAGGCCAGAGAGTTTTGTAACACACACTTATTAATCAAATACATCAGAATATATTCTTTCTTCCACTGCTAGTCTGCTCACCTGTTATGAACTAGGCATGCCAACCTCTTGTACTCTGTCTTACCTTCAATTTTCAGGCTGGAGACCTGACTTGACCTTCCTGCAGTCCCACTCTGCTGCTGCTGCTATGGGCAAGTGGCCATATCCTTCCTAAAAGGTCCAGAGATTACATCCTAGACCACCCTCCATCCAGCAATGAGCTAGAGAGCCAAGGCTGTTTTCTCTGTGTATAGACTAGTAACCACAGTGTAGCCCTCTCATTCACCCTCCCAGTGTGGCTTTGAGACCCCCTCCCTCTGGATATGGGTCAGATATGTGCCTTTATCCCATTCATTCTACATGGATTGGCTGCAGACACGAGAGAAACCTATTCAGAGAGATAGGCCTTTCTTAGTTCTTATGGAGGAGAGATGGGAGGCCGCATCTGTAGAACATCCCTTTTCATCTGTAGCTAATGGGTCAGATCCTCAGCTGGTGTGAATCAGCATAGCTCCATTGAAATCAATGATAGGAAACATATCTAAAGTTGTTGGACTAGCAATGATATTCCTGTATCTATTAGGAGGGTTACGGGCATCAGAGTTTAGGTTGGGGAACCTTAGCTTTGAATGTTCTCACTTTCAAATATTTGTATTTTATAAATACAATGTTCTATGGTGATATTATTTTAATGGCATGAATATTCATTTACCCGCAACCTTAAATCTATCTCAAAGTTGTTTTCTAGGGGGAGAAATTACAAACTACATCTGTATGTCTGTTTTTCCATAATGTTGCATATCGGTGCCTGGAACATCTGGTTTGCACAAGTTGATGTGGCCATGTTACCCTCTAGTGGCTATAGCCTACAACAGAAGAGTACTACTACACAGGCATGAAAGTTTGAGGGGATACTGCTTGTAGTAGGGATTACCAACCCCATACAGACCAGTACCTTTCCTGCTTGTAGGCAACCAGGCTGACCATACCTCAGCACAGCTGCTAGAATCACCATTTACGGAGACAAGTACCCTCAGCTGGGACCAACAAGGAGAACAAGCCCAGCGATAAAAGGAGGAGAACTGAACAAGGAAGGAAGGCAGAAAGAAAGGCCTGGGATGATAATGTGGAAACAGCCCCATGCAAGGCTATCTCCAGGAAACTAATAGGGAGGTGGACTGCAAGCCCTGGAATTTAAGGTTGGATTGATTTGTTTTATCTTAAGTTGATTGACTGGGCTGATTTGACTTTACTAGAGGAAAAGCCAGTCAGGTGAAAGTTGGGCTATAATAAAAGGGACTGTACACATAACAGTTGACAATGCTACTATGTTAATAGTGTGTGGCAATGTCATCTTTGATCTGTTGCAGCCTGCAGTTAGTGTACAAACTGGATTTGCCCTAAATTCTGTGGGTTTGCTTTGCTGTCACCTTGCCCGTTATGCAATGATATATAAATAAATAAAATGAGAGAGATTCTGTAGCACAGTGCTCAGAGCACCCCCATGGGAGACCCGGCATCCAGTCCCCCTACTCCAATCACTTTCATCACTTATCCACAGTGGAACAGCTTCACCAGGGGTGACTGAAGTAACCCCCACATCAGAATATCCCATACCTCTGAGGGCGGAGCCCACACCTGAGAGATGGGAGACCCCTGATCAATCCTTACCCCCTCCCCACAATCGGGCAGAGGGGGAACTTGGGTCTTCCCCGTCCCAGATGAGTGCTCTACCCACTCAGCTAAAAGTTGTAAGGTGGGCACTGGCACCAGCATCACTTCCTTCTCTGGGCCATTTTGTGTAGAGCAAGGCAGGCACCTAAGCGGTTTCTTGAAGGAATGGGTTAGGTACCTACACCACCTGACTCCAGGTGGCAGGTTCCCACTTACGGATCGCTAAGCAGAGCGGGGCATCTCCACACAGCCTGGATTCAGGTGCCTATCTCCAGGAGAGGGGTGGGGGTTAGCACACACCCCTCTCCTTGGCATCTCCTGTTGGCTCGCTTGGGCAGCTCCCCCTCTAACTCACTGACTTTTTTGTGGATCATGTTCTAGGCACCTGGCTCTCCCCATTCATTGCAGAAGAGCCCTGGCGCTTAACTCAGGCTTTGTGGATCACCGTGTTGTTCCTGGGATTTTCTAGGTGCCTAAAAGTTGGGCACCGCCATCCTCGGCACTGCAGCGCCGGTCCATTTGTGGATATGTGCCTTAAGTTCATTCAGGTCTGTAAAGTACTAATTATACAGTACCCCTATGAGGTGGTATTATTAGCCTTGTTTTGCACACGGGGGAACTGAGGCATGGAGGCGGCTTAAGCCAAAATGGTCATGTCAATTCTTTTTGGGTGCCCAATTTGAAATGCCTAGGGCCTGATCATTCAAGGTCAGGCCTGCTGACGGAGGGAGGGGGCAATTGCCCAGGCTGCTGCTGCAGTAGCAGCAGCCGGGAGCCCTGGGCCCTTTTAAATCACCTGGGCAGGCCGCAGGGCTCCTAGGCTTGGGTGACTGGCCCGGGAACTGCACTTTGGGGGGCCCTATGGGCTGGCATGGGGTGGCCTGGAAGTGACTGAGTCATCACTTCCACTCCGGGCCCTGCCCACCCAAGGATAACCCTGGCCCTGGGGCCCAGAATTCCTGTCGGTAGGCCTGTTCAGGGTACTTTGCATGTACAGCACTTTATTCAGAGAGGAACTCCCCTTGACTTCTGTGAGTGCCCAGCACTTCTGCAAATCAGACCCAGGTGTCCCAAGTTGGGTGCCCAGAAAATAAGGAACACACAGCGGCTACCTGGGAAAATGTTAGTTTATGTGACTCACCCCATGTCTCACAGGAACTCAGAGGCAAAAGCAGGGAGATAATCCATCTCCCCAGGATGTCACTCAGCTGCTTTAGCTATGAGACTATCCTGCCTCTTCCTGCAGCCCCTGCCTCTTTCAATACACACCTTCCAACCCACTCAGCAAATGAGGCAGGGCTCCTATAGACAACAGCCTCCTTCACTACACAGCCCTGATTCATCCTTGGAGCACCATCCATCCTGTGCACTGAGTAAGACAGGGCTCTTATGGAGAAAAAACAGTATGTAATCATGTAATTAAAGACTGTTTCATAATGCATAACACAAAGGGGCCAAACGAAGGTTTCATGGGCGCCTTCAATTCTGCTATTTCCTAGTGTTGGAGTGCTTGACTTTGCAACCTTCATGTTTTCTTCCCAGAATTTTTTTAGATATAACTTCCTAATTTTGTAACAAAATCTTACAAAAATTTAAAACCCAAAAATTTCAGCACCTTGAACCATGCTGACGCCACACACTGGTCATC
The DNA here is from genome assembly GCF_965140235.1 of Caretta caretta. Lineage (NCBI taxonomy): Eukaryota > Metazoa > Chordata > Testudines > Cheloniidae > Caretta > Caretta caretta. The sequence continues at coordinate 259,160,075 of NC_134206.1, read as the reverse complement.
TGCAGGGATGGGATCTTTAGATCCACAGCACAGTCATCTTCCATGTGAGCTAATGGAGTAACCGGTAGCAGTGGACAGCTGTTATCTTCTACATGGACCTACTACTAGAAGAGCATGGACATAGGTGCCAACTCACCACTCACTGGCACGCACTACTGATCAGCTCCTCCCCCTCCCCCAGCACCTCCCACCTCCTGCTGATCTGCTATTCAGCAGAAGGCACTGGCTGGGAAAGGGGAGGAGTGAGGGCAGGAAGAGGTGGAGTGAGGGTGGAGCTTGCTTTGGGGAGGGGGCAGAATGGGGCGGGGAAGAGGTGGGGCTTTGGGGGAAGGAGTAGGGTGCGGGCGGGGCCTGGGGCAGAGGAGGGGGGTTCGAGCACCCCTGAAGAAATGAGAAAGTCCATGCCTCTGAGTGTGGAGACAAACACTCTGCCAGTAGTTTTCACAGCTGTTTGCCGCACACTAGAGAATGCGGAGATTCAGGAATGCTAGGTTCTATTCCAGATTCTGTAGGGAAATTTTCTCTAGTGGTTACAGACCTTCCTCCCCCCCACCTCTTCTTGTCCCTTTCTGCTCCTATCTCCTTCTCCCCAGCTCCTGCCCCCATCTTCCCCTCTTCTGCAACCCCCCTGGTTCGTGCCCCCTGTTCCTTCTCCTCTCTAGGGTCCTGCTTCTTAACCCTTCCCTCCTCCCACCCTGACCACCCCACACTTCTTCCCTTCCATGCTGCCTGGGCAACAGGGGAGCACTGAGTGCATAGGGGAGGTAGGACTGAGAGCAGAGAGAGACTACCACAGCAGTCCCTGGCAGCTAGGAGGAGTTATTTCAAGGAAAGTCCTGCTCAGCCCCAGGATGGATAGAACATTGCTTAGTTGCTCTGTGATGACAGTGCATGTGCAATCCTGTCACAGGTGGGAGATGTGAATGGATGACGCATGCTCCATTGCTCTGTGTGGATGGCACATGGGCAGTCTGCTGGTCATGGGAAAGCTGTGAGGCAATGGAGCGTGCTCTGTGAGGATGGAATCTTCAGAGAACTTAGCTAGTAAAACTGAAGTCTCCACTGAGCATGTGCAAACTGAGATTTTTCCGATGCTGATAAATTGGCCCAGTGTGGCGGAGTTTTCACAGGGACAGCGAAAGGCGCATCTCTCATACCAGAAAAACTCCCCGCTAAATTTCAAGTTTGTGTTCCAAAGCTTGGAGGTGCTAGAGCTTCTCATCTAGATGGTTGTAAGGATTTTTTTTTTTAACATGGCAAAACAATGTATTTTCCCCTGACTTCATTTTTGGAAAGGGCTGAGCTGTTTGAGCTGAAACTTTCCCAGAATATTCAGCCTAATGCATACGCCCCAGTGTGGAAAATTTTCAGCCCAAACGGTTAAAGTTTGGTAAAGTTATGAGTAAGGCTAAGATTTCTGTCATGGATATTTTTAGTAAAAGTCATGGACAGGTCACGGGCAGTAAACAAAAATTCACGGAAACTCGTGGCCTGTCTCTGACTTTTACTAAATATCCCTGACAAAATGGGGAGCCCAGCTGCGGGGTCGCACACTGCCTGCAGAGGTTGGGCAGCTGTGGGGGCTGCTCCAAGCTCTGGGGGCCCCCCACCACGTGTGGTGGCTTGGAGCTCCAGGGTTCACCAGCCTGGAGCTCAGGGTACCCCTGCCATCTGTGTCGGCTGGGAGCTTTGAAGAATCCCAGCCCCTGCGGCAGCTTGGAATTCCAGGGAACCCCTGGCCCCTGCAGCAGCTCAGAACTCTGGGATACCCTCGAGGCAGCTGGGAGCTCTGGGGGGCCCCCGCCGCTCTCATTGACTGGGAGCTGCAGGGGGGCCTTGCTGCGGCCAGGAGCCATGGCCTGTGTCGGCCGAGAGCTGCAGGGGGTGGCAGGGGTGCCACCACGGCAACTCAGCTGCAGGGGGCCGTCGCCCCCTGCTGCAGCCAGGAGCTGCGGCCCTGCTGTCCATGGTGGCTGGGAACTCTGGGGATTCCGTGACTTCCACGACCTCTGTGGAAAAAATCATAGCCTTAGTTATGAGCAATTGAAAACAGGGTCTTATCATGGAAAGTGTTGGGCAGCCTTAACTGTAGGCTTCTCTACCAACTCTGCCTACTTTACTCCACAGTTTTTGTTTCTGAATTGGGACTCAGGAGATCTGGAAAGAGTCTGAATTCAGTGTTAATTTATTCAATCATTTGTTTCTTTTCTCTTTTGAAACTGGGCCAAATTTTGCTCCCACTAAAAATTGGGAGTAACTCCATTGATTCTGGGTTGAATTTGGCTTCAAATTTGTAAAGACTATGGGTCAAATTCAGACCTGGAGTAAGCAGGTGCAACTCTAATGAAGTTGGTGGACTTGCTGTGTGGTCAGTATTTGGCCATATGTGACCCCCCTTTTCTTTTTTTTTGGCAGAGGATGAAGTACTTTTATAGTATCTTTATAAAGCTAGACATAGGCTATGTCTATACTCGAGATCTTAGCGCTGCACAGCTGTATCAATGCAGCGGCACCACTGTAAGATCTCTCGTGTAGCTGCTCTATGCCAACAGGAGAGAGGTCTCCCATCAACATAATTAAACTACCTCCAATGAGCGGTGGTAACTATGGAGGCGGGAGAAGCTCTGGCGCTGACATAACGCGGTCCACACTACCATTTATGCTGGTGAAACTTATGTCGTTCAGGAGGTGTGGGGTTTTTTTTTTCCCCATGTCCCCTGGGTGACAAACTTTGCCGACATAAGTGGCAGTGTAGACATGGCCATAGACTCCAAATATACTCTAAAATGGGTTGAGAGGTAGAGGCCTTAGCTTATGTGTGAGTGAGAGAGAGAGGAAGTTTTACAGTGATAAAAGCATTTGTGTCATTTTTAAAAACTGTTTATTTAGGAAGTTTGAACAAGTTCACAGATCCTTGCCGGGTAAATATCGGAAACACAATTATTACAACCATTAGCTTTTGTTTAAAGAGACATACAGCAATATAGTCATCAGATCTTTCTATTTAATACACTGTTACCATATTACAAAGTGAGCATCATTACAACTCCTATAATATGTCATTTCTAGTGATTTTAAGTTGAGTGAAATCTCACTATACATGTTTAAGAGGCCAAGCATGGCTACTAAATGTTAATAATAAAAAACTGGACAAGTGTGCTGGTTTGTTTTTTGTTTGCAGCGAATGTACTTTGTTTGAGTATTGATTGAAAAGCAACCAAAGGGATAAGAGCATTTTAAAGCATATTAAGACAGTTCAGAAGCAGGGTTGGGTTAGAATATCTATCTGAGGAGATTTATGGTCTAATTCCCATTCTCATGGATTCATCAGTGGGGTGGGAATGGCTTTAGAATGACATAGTATACATTCCAGATCTGATTCCTTCATACATACTCTCTAGTTTGAATGTTATGTGCTCCAGAGTTTATAGATATAGATCAGAAGCTAAGAATTGTAAAAAATTGATAAGGGAAGCAAAGGGCCATAAGGAGAAATCTATGGCTGCAGAGTTAAGAAAAATATGGAGGAGTTTTTAAAGTATATTGGGAACAAAAGGAATCCTAGTAATGGTACTGGTCATTAGATGGAAATGCTAGAATTATCAACGTTAATGCAGAAAAGGCAGACGTGTTCAATAAATATTTCTGTTCCATGTTTGAGAAAAACAGATGATGTAATCATATCATGATGACAACACTCCTTCCATTCTACTGGTAGCTTGGGAGGATATTAAACAGTGGCTACTAAAGTTAGACGTTTTAAAGTCAGCAGGTCCAGATAACTTGTCTCCAGGAGTTTTTAAAGAGTTGGCTGAGGAGCTCACTGGACCATTAATGATGATTTTCAATGAGTGTTGGAACTCTGAGGAAGTTCCAGAAAACTGGAAGAAAGCGAACGTTGTGCCAATATTAAAAAAGAGAAAATGGGATGACCTGGTAATTATAGGGCTGTCAGTCTGACATTGAGCCTGGGCAAGATAATGGAGTGGTTAATACAGGACTCAATAAAGAATTAAAGGAGCGTAATATAATTAATGCCAATCAACATGGTTTGATGGGTTCCCCGGGGTGCAACCTGGAACTGGGGTACTGCTGAGCCCTCTGGCTTACCAAAGTGGACTCCCTCTTACCCTGTAATGTGTGACAAGCTGCAAACCTCTCCCCATACTTCACTTACACAGACATCCACAGGCAGGGATACTCCCAGCTGAATTAAATGAATGCTTGTCATGAACCAACAACAGACCAGCTTCAGCCAATTCCCCACAGCTTCCCAGCCTAGGACCCCAGAGCTCTACCATTTTGCGATGATCAGAAGCCTGACTAATGTAAGTTTATAACCCAGTCTGCCCCTCCCTCGATGTGGAGAAGACATGCAGCAGCTTTTGTTCCTGAGCTGAGGTTTCCCAAGAACTTCAAGCAAAATACACTGTTTTAGGTAGATTTTAAGTGGTTCTAAGTGGTAGGCATAAAAGGACAGAGATGGTCACCAAAGAAAATAAAAATAAGCTTCCAATCTATATTCTATTAACTAAACAGGATTTGAATCAAGCACTATTCTCACCCTACTGTATGCTACAGGCCTTAATGCAGACTTCCTTCCTGAGGTCTGGACTAGTCTCCTCAGATGATCTTTGTCTTCTTGGTGTTCTGGTTGTTTCCAGTGTAGGTGGTAGAGGAAAAAGGCCCTGGCCTGCTGCAGCTGTCCTTTATTTTATACCCTTGGCCCATGTGCCTGGCAGATGCTAGCCCAGGCATGTCCTGGTGGGCTTTGCTGAGTCACAGTGAACAAGCAGTTCCCAGTGTGTGGTGCTTGCCTAATTTTGTCACAAAGTTGATTAATGGGTGGTCAACACCCACCTGGGAAGGGATCCGACACATGCTACAAGCAAATTTACAGCATATTTCAGTAACAACCATACAGCACAATCTCACAACTTTATACACACTAATGATAGACATATTTGGACAGTACAGTGGGTTTCAGATCATGACCTTTCATAGGATGCCTTACATGGCATGCTTTGTATGAAATATCACAGCCATATTTGAATAATGACTATGGGCGTCACAGGGTGTTGTTTAGGCGTACAGAGTACCACACATGGGTTTTTGGAAAATATATCTGGTCAAACTGTCTTGATATATTTTTTTTGATAAGATTTCAAGTTTGGTTGGTAAAAGTAATAGTGTTGACGTAATAGACTTTTGTAAGGCATTTCACTGGGTATCACACAACATTTTGATTAAAAAACTAGAACAATATAAAATTAACATGGCACATATTAAATGGATTAAAAACTGGCTAACTGATAGGTCTCAAAATGTAATTGTAAATGGGGATTCATCATCGAATGGGTATGTTTCTAATGGGGTCCTGCAGGGATTGGTTCTTGGCCCTACGCTATTTACATTTTTATCAATGACCTAGAAGGAAACACAAAATCATCACTGCTCAGATTTGTAGATGGTACAAAAATTGGAAGAGTAGGAAGTAATGAAGAGTACAGGTCACTGATACAGAGTGATCTGAATCACTCAGTAAACTGGGTGCAAGCAAACAATATGCATTTTAATATGGTTAAGTATAAATGTATACATTTAGGAACAAAGAATATAGGCCACTCTTACAGGATGAAGGGACTGTATCCTGGGAAGCAGTGAGTCTGAAAAAGATTTGGGAGTCATGGTGAAGAATCAGCTGCACATGAGCTCCCAGTGTGATGCTGTGGCCAAAAGGGCTAAAGCAATTCTTAGATGCATGAACAAGGGGATCTTGAGAGGGAGTAAAGAGATTATTTTGTATTTAGCACTGGTGCGACAGCTGCTGGAATACTGTATCCTTGAATTATGGGCACCAGAACTGAAGGATGTTGGTAATTGGAGAGGGTTCAGAGAAGAGCCGTGAGAATGATTAAAGACTTAGAAAACATGCCTTGTAGTGATAGATGCAAGGAGCTCAATCTTTTTTCTTAACAAAGAGATAGTTAAGGGGTGACTTGTTTATAGGCTGTACGTATCTACATGGGGAATAAATATTTGATAATGGGCTCTTCAGCCTAGCAGAGAAAGGTATAATATGATCCAATGACTGTAAATTGAATCTAGACAAATTCAGACTGGAAATAAGGTGACAATTTTTAACAGTGAAAATAATTAATCAGTGGGCAAATTTACCAAGGATTATGTGGATTCTCCATCACTGGCAATTTTTAAATCAAGACTGGATTCTTTTCTAAAAGATCTGCTCTAGGAATTATTTTGGGAGAAGTTCTCTGGCCTGTGTTATACAGGAGGTCAGACTAGATGATCACAATGGTCCCTGTTGGCCTTGGAACCTACAAAGCTATGAATCTATTCATTTGTTTTCCCATCTAAACAAAACCAGATCCTCAAATGAGGCAAACATCATGGTAAGAAGAAAAGGAGGACTTGTGGCACCTTAGAGACTAACCAATTTATTTGAGCATAAGCTTTCGTGAGCTACAGCTCACTTCATGGAATGCATCCGATGAAGTGACCTGTAGCTCACGAAAGCTCATGCTCAAATAAATTGGTTAGTCTCTAAGGTGCCACAAGTCCTCCTTTTCTTTTTGCGGATACAGACTAACACGGCTGCTACTCTGAAACCTATCATGGTAAGAGTTCTTCCTGCTGGAAGTGTTTATACTGTCATTTGTTTCTGAAAAATAGACTCGGCTTGATCCTCTGTGCCTTGTGCAGTCACGTCCACCAGCGCGAGTGAGTGGGAAGCAGGTGAGCAGTGCTACCAGTTTGGAATGGTAGTGTCTGACATCCACGTTGTGCCGTGTAAATGGCTGCCTGAGGTCCAGGACATCCCTCTCAGAAAATCTTTTCATTAAACAGAGAGAGAGGCTGACTCTGGCTGGCTCCAGCAGAGTAACTAGCAGCAAGAACTTTCTCTGCATGAGTCAGTCTCAGTTCAGAGCAGCCAGCACTGCAGGTACTTGCTTCTGATCATTCATGTGCAACTGGTGAATTGATTCCTCTGACCGGAGGCAGCGGAGTGATACCGGCATTGAATGCCGACTGGAGACTACGGGTTAAGTTCTCCCACCTCACAGTGCAGTAGCCAGGCGGTGACTGTCTCTGGGAAGACGGGGCGTTTGGCCCCACTGAGTGAGAATGAGTCAGAGACAAGTTAACTCTTCCTGCATTAACCAGAGCGTGGTGGCTGCAGTGCAAATACTGTGTTGCTTGCACAGCATCAGAAATAAATCAGGCCTCTCAGGATTTCCAGCAGCACGGAGGCCAGGCATCGCTGCCAAGTCTGGTTAGCAGAGGAATATTTAAGAACACGGGTGATAAATCAAGTCTTACAAATGAAGCATTTGACTCAATCGTTTTATCTCATCCTCGCGTCTGCGATGCGCTTGACCTTGAAAATAATGCAGCACCAAAGGCAATGGGCCTGTTTGCTAGCGGCTAAGCCTCTCTTCCCAAGACCAGCCTGCATAGCTGAGCTGAGAAGCTGCATGGGGACAAACGGAGGAATGCTACCCTCACCAAGACAGAGAACCAGAGTCAAACCCAACAGCTGCTGCTCCAGCCTAAATGCTGGAGGAGGCGTCACACCCTCTTCCTTGGGAGAGGATCCAGGTAGCTGCAGCTTCTCTGGTCTTGCTCCCACCCACTCCTTGCAGGGCACTGCATAGAGGGTGCACCCCCTCCTTTGCCACTCCATCCATGGGAACGGTCGATGGGGCCATCTGATCTCATGAAAGAGGGGCCAAGGTTCCCTCGCACCGTTTCTCCTATTTTGTGCCTCTGTGGAAAAATAGGGTATTTTCTCCCCATTATGGGAGAGATCACTGGTCCTCAGTCCATTCCTTTGCCCTGCTCCAGCAAAGCAAGGGGGTAGGAAGCTTTGGTAGCAGGGCAGATAGGGATTCCCTTTGCACTGGTTGGGGGACCCCACCCTCTGTGCCACTTGCTTCTGGCTCCTCCTGGCACAGGGGTGTCTTGGTGGTGAGAGGGGGAATGGCAGAATAGGCATAGTTTGACTTCTATATTTGGGGGGGCAGGGCAGGGAGGATTTAATCAGGGCCATGGGGTGGCTAATGCACAGGAGACACCAGCCGGGGGAGGGGCATCTTGGAATCCTCAGCTGGAAACCACCCAGGGGTTTGGGGTGGGGCTGGGGCTGCCCCACTCCTGTGTCTGGGTTTCCTGTTGACTCAGAGCCGGCCCCGCTCGGTCACATGGTGCTGCCAGGCCCCCTCCCTGCATGGCAGCTGGCAGAGCCGAGCCAGTCAAGTGACCACAGCAGCCAGGCGAGCTGCAAGCTGGCTGTGTGAGCTGCGCCCCGCAGAGAGAGGCAGGAGCAACAGCTGGGGGCTGCGGGGAGGGGCTGCTGCTTTCCAGGAGGAGACGGAGAGTCAGGGAGGGGTCTGCCTGAGGCGAGGGGTGGTGATGTGCTGTTTGAGGGGCAGACGAACCTTTAAATTGTGCCCCATCACTATCAATGTATACAGTTGTTTTGGGGGGGAGGGGAGGGGGGCAATGCCTTCCCAATCTCCACCCTTGAATGGCAGGAACACTTTGTGCTCTGCAATCCCCACTTGGCACAACAGCCCCTGGGGCCACTGCAGCTGGAGGGACGTAAAGCAGCCCTGAGGCTGCTCCAAGTTACACAGTTGGCTAAACTGGCCCCTAGCTAGCTCAGGGATCAGGGGAGCATAACGGTGGCTTAAGTCACCTTTGCTATCCCCCTTTGAGTCCTGAACTGCCTGCAGCGTGGCCAGATTCCAGGCTCTGACTCTTGGGTTTGAATGAAAAGAGGAGGAGAGAAAGCAAGGGGGGAGAAACCAATGATCAGTGGGGCTGCTAGACAGATGCAGAAAAGTATCAGTCCTAGAAGGGAGGCACCAGGAGGGATTGAACCCAGCCCTCTCCTACATAGCATCTCTAGGGCAACAAGCCTTCACCCTATTGTCCTCCCCTGCCAGGCTGCGTGGTACCGGAGACCAGGACTAGGAATCACAGGGAGGTCAACCTTCACCTAATTTCAAGGCGGTGACAAGCCCTTATATAGCAGTGCAGGGCATTACCCCACCCATAGCTCTATGGATGCTGCTTGGAAATGTTACAGAGATTCCTCAGGACAAGAAAAAGGCTGCTTTTGTTCAGATATGAGAGCAACATCTTCAGTGACTGGCCCCGGGCACCCTTTGGGCAGCACCTCTTGGAGATGATGTGTGTTTGCCCGGATGTGGTTAATAATTCTGAGAATGCAGTTTGCTCACCACCCACTGAGCGGCCGTAACTCATTGACCTTAGGAAGCATCAGAGAGATGCCTGGACTCAGCCACTCCCTTGGTAGGCCAGGCTTCTGAGGCCCCTTCAGCTCTGGCAGTGGCAGGGGGCTTTCTAGCCACTGCTGAATGGGGTCCGTCTGGCTCCATGGCTTGGATGCGCACCATGCAACATACTGAGTTCTAAAATACAGCCCCTCTCCATCTCCCAGTGACCCCAGGATCTGGTCAGAGCTGATAGCTGCTGCACCCTGACACTGAGCACTGCCTCAATCTCTCTCTGCCAAGGGAATGCTACTGTTTGTGCAAATCAGGTGCAGCCCACAGGCTCCTGGGAAGCTGCCAGCATGGCCTTTGCCACCGTAAAGCGTGAACACCCAGACTCGACAGGAATGTCAAGTGACGTGTGTGCCAGGACAGGAGGTAGAGGCATGCGACCAAGCAATCCACATCCTGCCAGAGAGCCGTTGGGGTGGCTGGCCAGGTGAAGAGCACTGAGAAGCGTTGTGGAGGGAGGGCAGGTCAGCAACCATGCAGCTGCCTGGCTCCAGAGGAAAGGGAGCCCTGAGCTGGAAGTGCTCTCTCTCTCTCCAGCCCAGAGGTCAGACTTACACCCCCATCCCTGCCCACCCGGCTGGATTCTTCTCTCAGAAAGGAATTCACAACTCGCATTCCTGGGCAGGAAGCAGGGGTGTCAGCACTTGTTTTTGCTCAGGCCTTCTTGCATTCCTGAAAAGGAAATCTGCCTCGCCACTGTTGCCTGGTCATGCTAGGTGTGTGTGGGGGGCGGTGAGAGAGAGAGGGAGAAGGAGAGAAAGGCAGGAAGCAGAGAGAGAGGTGAGAAGCAGCTGGCTCCAGTGGTTTGGGACTCTGCTACCTGAGCGATTGCTCTCCTTAGCTGGTACTGTGGCATTGGCCATCTGCTGAGGGACTGGTGCTAAGAGCCCCCCTGGCTCAAACAGGAGGGGGCCAGCAGTTTTCAGTGCTGGGGCTCCCCTCACTTGTACACACACTTGTCGACCTCCAGGGCACGCTGTCTTCCTACCAGGGCTGGGCCCAAGCAGCTGTCTGCTAGGGGGCCGAGGTCCCTTTTACCAGGATGAGGGGTGAGTTTGTCTTATTAACACTGTATCGGTTTGTAAAGTTGGGAGGGGGGATAGGTTGTGACTAGACACTGTTCACATGCTTAGAGTTTGTTGCTCTGCACACTGTAAGATCAGGTGAATAAGAGACTGTGAAAGAGACAGGGCGGGGAAGGGCCTGGGACACGCCTGCTGGGATTCTGATACAATCAGAAACCTGTCGAGGGGGAATACAATCCAGACTAGATTCTTGCTGTGTGACAGAAATTAGGGTCAGCCAACCAGAGCAGGAGTATGGCTGAGTCCCAGATCCCACCCATACTCCATTCCCAGCCCAGATTAGACACTTGGAAAGGAGACTACTGAGACACAGGGACTCTTGCTGCTCAGATTGGGAAGGCAGAGGGGAATTTGCGGGAGCAGAAGTTTGATCCAGCGGTTAGCTCTGGCTGTGTCCTTTTGGCATGACAGGTAAAAGAGCCCTGACAGCCATGGGCAAGTGTCTGGTGAAGGGAGATGTTAGTGTGTGGTGTTCTTATACAAGTACAATTGTGTGCGTGTGTGTACAGGGGGAGGGTGTGTGTGAAATCATCATTTAGGACTTTTAAAGGCAGACTGCACAAACCACTAGCAAATGGACCTGCACCAGGACAAACATGCATTGGCAGGGGTGAGGGGGTGCTGGATGATTTAATGGCTCTGTTGGCTGGCTGTTTTCTGTGATTCATGGAGTTTTCTTAGGGCATCATCACAGCCCTGCCCTGGAGGCACCTTGTCACCGCCTATGGAGCTGCAGTTTGCTATTTGTGCATTGGGGAAGACCCTCCTCCCCCAGGTCTGCTTGTGTACTTGTGAGGGGGGAGGAGATGGACGGGAAAAGGAAATTCAGTCTCCATTGTTCACTCAGACTAGACAACACTTTTATAGACACCAAGCTGCCCGCCACCTGGAGCAGTTCAGCTCAGCCCTGCCTGGAGGGGGCCATGCGGGAGGTGGGGAAAGGGAATTCAGCCTCCAGAACTAGCCTTGGTCTTTCTGCTGAGACTGCCTGTCAGGAAGCTGGTTGTGTATTGAACGGTCACAGGGCCCCTGCTTGGATTTCTTTAATGAGTGGGTAATTCAAACTCTCAAATCAATTTCCAGGAAGCAGAGTTCAAGCTAGCAGCCAAACCAGCAGTGCCAATGCTTGCCCACTGCGGGCCCTAAGCAGGAATATTTTTGAGCCCCCACCCACATAATACAAAAGAAGGCAAATTCTTATAATAAAAAGGGAGTAGGAGGCCCCCTGGAGCTGCTCAGGGCCATAAGCAATTGCTTAGTCTGCTTATGCCCAGTGCCAGCTCCGCAAACCAGTTTAGGAGCCGGCACACCCTTCAGGGGCTGATGTTAAATTCCCCTTCTGCACAATTCTGTCTCCAGACAAATAAATTAATCACAGATTCAGAATAGAATATTAGTTGCAACAATGTTTCCCCCGGGGGACTTCTAGCCGATAGGAAGACTGCAGGTGCTTCGTGTTCTAATTACCCCAAGTGCAACAGGCTCGAGATAATTAGCCTTGTCCTTGCTGGATTAACTCCTACTGAATTCTCAAGTTGACAGCCTTGCTGTGCAGTTTGGTATCGTTTAGACCCCAGTTTAGCAAAGGATGATTCCATTCTCACCCTGGGAGCTGCAGACGGAGGTGGTGAGCTTTGCCTAAAGTGACAGATTGTCTTGAGTGGCCTCTCTTTCACCCTCCATTTCTGATGCCCCAGGTGGGTGGGCACCTATTGGTCCTTCTGGACAGTTCTGGTATTTAAGATGATTGATCTGCCATTTGGGCCTGGAGAGCTGACCCCTAGTGCCGCTCCATGTCTGTGACTCTCCACTGTCACAACACAAGTTCTGCCTCCCACTTCCCAGGCTCTGAGGATGCACCAGGACAGGCTGACAGCCCCACAGAGGAGGAGGAGGAGGAGGAGGTGCTGTGGGAGAAGATTGAGAGTTTGCGGCACCAGCTGACCCGGTCCTTGAACCCAGCAAAGCTGACGCCCTACCTGCGCCAGTGCCGTGTGATAGATGAGCAGGATGAGGAGGAGGTGCTGAACTCATGCAGGTTCCCATACAAGAGCAATCGCACAGGTAGGAGAAAGCAGTCTGTCACAGTGGGTGTGTGGAGTCCTTCTTTCCCCAGGACACCCCTGCCACGCAGTGAAAATACCACCCTCAGTGCTCCCCCATTCTTATTCCCTACAGTGACTATCCCACCCCACAGCCAGCGCTCCTGCCCCGTTCCCTCCAGCGACTTCCCCCTGCACGGCCAGCGCTCCCACCCCATTCCCCACAGCAATTACCCCCACAGCCAGCACTCCCTCCCTGTTCTCTGCAGAGTCCCTTCCACAGCCAGAACTCCCACTTCGTTCCCTACAGTGACCCCTTCAGCCACCGCTCCCACACAGTGGTTTCCCCCCTCCCCACCCCAGCCAGGGCTCCTGCCCTGTTCCCTACAGCGACTCCCCTCCACAGCCAGCGTTCCTGCCCCATTCTCTCCAGCCAGAACTCCTGCCCCTGCCCCATTTCCTCCAGCGACACCCCCCCACATCCAGCGCTCCTGCCCCATTCCCTACAGCGACCCCTGGCCAGCACTCCTGTCCCGTTCCCCACAGTGATTTCCCACCCCCACAGTCAGGATTTCCATCCCGTTCTCCACAGCGACTCCCCCCCCAGCCAGCGCTCCCACCCTGTTCCCTCCAGTAACCCCCACAACCAGTGCTCCCGCCCCGTTCCCTACAGTGACTCCCCACACAGCCACACTTCCCGCCTCATTCCCCACAGTGAACCCCCCCCACAGCCAGCACTCCCGCCTCATTCCCCACAGTGAACCCCCCCCACAGCCAGCACTCCCACCCCATTCCCTACAGCAACCCCCACACAGCCAGCACTCCCACCCTGTTCCCTACAGCAACTCCCTCCCACAGCCAGAACTTCCACCTCATTCCCTACAGTGACTCCCCTCCCCCAGCCAGCGCTCCCGCCCCGTTCCTTACAATGACCCCCCCAACCAGCGCTCCTGCACCGTTCCCCACAGGGATTCCCCGTCACAGCCAGCGCTCCCACCGTGTTCTTGACAGCAACTTCCCCCCCGCCCCCCCAGGCAGTACTCCCGCCCCATTTCCTCCAGAGACCTCCCCCGCCCCCCACAGGCAGTACTCCCATCCCATTTCCTCCAGAGACCTCCCCCGCCCCCCACAGGCAGTACTCCCACCCCATTTCCTCCAGCGACCCCCACACAGCTAGTGCTCCCGCTCCATACTCTACAGTGGCTCCCCCCCCACAGCCAGCACTCCCGCCCCGTTCCCCACAGTGATTCCCCCCCACACACAGCCAGAGCTCCTGCCTTGTTCTCCACAGCGACTCCCTCCCCACAGCCAGCACCCCTGCCCCTTTCCCTCCAGTGACCCACCCACAGCCAGCGCTCCCATCCTGTTCCCTACAGCAACTCCCCCCCACAGCCAGCGCTCCCGCCCCGTTCCCTCCAGTGACCCCCCACAGCCAGCGCTCCCGCCACTTTCCCTCCAGTAACCCCCCCCCACAGCCAGCACTCCTGTCCCATTACTCACAGTGATTCACCCCCCACAGCCAGAGCTCCTGCCCCATTTCCTCCAGTGAACCCCCAACAGCCAGTGCTCCCGCTCCGTTCCCCACAGTGATTCCCCCAAACACACAGCCAGAGCTCCTGCCTTGTTCTCCACAGCGACTCCCTCCCACAGCCAACACCCCTGCCCCTTTCCCTCCAGTGACACCAAACACGGCCAACGCTCCCGCCCTCTTCCCTCCAGTGACTGCTCCCACCCTGGTTCCTCCAACAACTGCCCCCACAGCCAGCGCTTCCACCTTCTTCCCTACTGCCTTGATCTTAAACACGGTGGAAACTGGTGAATTTGCTCCTTGGTACAGTGATGTCATTACACCCAGTTGCTCATGGGTTTAGCAGTGCCTGTGTTGCTCTGTCTCTTTTAGGACACCTGATGGACATCCTTCGATGTCGAGGAAAGCGAGGCTACGAAGCCTTCCTAGAATCTCTGGAGTTTTATTACCCAGAGCACTTTACCCGGCTGACAGGGAGGGAGCCAGTGCAGCGCTGCTCTATGATCCTGGGTAGGGACGCAGCCCCCTTCTCCCTCCCCAGCTGTGCAGTGGCTTTGAGAAACCTGTGTGTGAGGAACCCATACCCCCTGAACCCTGGCCTGGGGAGAGCCCTGCGTGTGTGAGGAACCCGGGCACCCTGAGCCCCAGGTTGGGGAGAGCCCTGCGTGTGTGAGAGATGATGGGTTCCCCATGGGGTGCCACCTGGAACTGGGGTACCACTGAGCCCCCCTGACCCACCAGCCTGGGCTCCCTTTTACATTGTACTGCTGTGAAAAGCTGCAAAGCTCTCTGTGTAGCCTGCACTTTCACCAGCATACATACAGGTAGGGACACTACCAGCTGCAGTTACAAGCAGGTTCACTGTCCAGGCCCTGCAGGGGAAAGCTATTCCCAGCAACTCAGGCACACACCCCTTTTGGAGTATAAACCCCAAATTATTCCGTCTTGCGCTGCACAGGGAACTGTACAGCGTAAGCTCATAAAATTCATCCCCTCCCTCACTGTGGAGAGGAATATGCCATATCCTTTTACCACTGAGTAGTGATTCCTACACTCTGGTTTAGATAGAGCAAAAACAAGTTTATTAACTACAAAAGATAGATTTTAAGTAATTATAAGTGATAGCAAACAGATCAAAGCAGATTACCTAGCAAATAAACAAAAGACGCAAACTAAACTTAATATACAAAATAGATTGGATATGAATAGCAGATTCTCACCCTAAGAGATGATATAATCAGCTTGCAGATTCTTAAGGGGCAAGCTGCACTTGCTTACAGCTTGGAATCCCCAGGTATTCCATTTACAGGCTAAAAATCCCTTTAGCCTGGGTCCAGCACTTCCCCCAGTTCAGTCTTTGTTCCCCAGGTGTTACCAGAAGACTAAGGGGAGATATGATAGAGGTATATAAAATCATGAGTGGTGTGGAGAAAGTGAATAAGGAAAAGTTATTTACTTGTTCCCATAATATAAGAACTAGGGGCCACCAAATGAAATTAATGGGCTGCAGGTTTAAAACAAATAAAGAAGTTCTTCACACAGTGCACAGTCAACCTGTGGAACTCCTTGCCTGAGGAAGCTGTGAAGGCTAGGACTATAACAGGGTTTAAAAGAGAACTAGATAAATTCATGGAGGTTAAGTCCATTCATGGCTATTAGCCAGGATGGGTAAAGAATGGTGTCCCTAGCCTCTGTTTGTCAGAGGGTGGAGATGGATGGCAGGAGAGAGATCACCTGATCATTGCCTGTTAGGTTTTCTCCCTCTGGGGCACCTGGCATTGGCCGCTGTTGGCAGACAGGATATTGCGCTGGATGGACCTTTGGTCTGACCCGGTATGGCCGTTCTTATGTTCTTGGATGGGGAGTGAAGAACCCCAGGTGGTGATGTCAGTGTTTTTCCACTGACCAGTCTGGGAACTAAGCTTTGAAACAAAGGGTTCCCGCCATATGCAAAAGCTATATAAGGCGGGGAGTGACACCACCTGGGGTTCTTCACTCCCCGCCTTATATAGCTTTTGCATATGGCGGGAACCCTTTGTTTCAAAGCTTAGTTCCCAGACTGGTCAGTGGAAAAACACTGACATCCCAAGATGTAGTCTAGAGACATGTGGTCGTTGGAGGCTCTCTGTAGAGTCCTCAGGAAGGCTTCCCAGGTGGGAGATAAGCTTCTCCTAAGGCCTATTGTTTTCCTAATGACCCATTCCCCACCCATGTCTAGAATGAAAACCTCTTGTCTAGTGGGCATTCCCCAGGTGTAACTATATTGGAAATGCAGAGACAGAGACAATATTCATAACTACAGATACAAAAGAGATACATGCATACAAACAGGATAATAATATTCAGCAACTCCTAACCTTTCCAATGACATCTCACAAGACTTATCTTGCATAAAACACATCATAATTATGTCATAATCATATCATAATAATATCACTGCAAAGAATGTGGGCTGCAGGGTCACAAGAGGAACCCCCGGGCACCCTGAGCACCAGGTTGGGGAGAGCCCTGCATGTGTGAAGAACCTGGGTACCCTGAATCCCGGGTCGGTGAGAGCCCTGTGTGTGTGAGGAACCCAGGCACCCTGAATCTCAGCCTGTGGAGAGCCCTGTGTGTACCAGGTTCCCCGGCACCCTGAACCCTGGTTTGGGGGTACAGAGTGACTGACAAGTCTGTGCCCCAGATCTAAGACAGGGTGGTAGCTGTCCCTGTCTCAGCACCCAGGAACTGATTGTTTTTCTCTCTTCCAGATGAGGAGGGCCCCGAAGGTCTGACCCAGTTCCTTATGTTGGAGGTGAAGAAGGTGAGGGCACAAAGGAAAGAGCTCTTGGTGAGAGAGCACCAGTTAAAGGTGAAGAACCAGGCCCTGGAGGAGGAGCAGACCCGGCTGGGGCAGCGGCTGCAGGAGCTGCTGAAGGTGCAGGAGCGATCCCAGAGGCTGCGGGAGGAGTGGGACTCCAACAGCATGGAGCTGCTGCGGCTGAAGGATGAGAACTACATGCTGGCCATGCGCTATGCACAGCTGTGTGAGGAGAAGAACCTGGCCGTGCTGCGGAGCCGGGACCTGCAGCTGGTGGTATGGCAGGGTGGGAGAGTGGGCGCCTGGCAGTTAGTGGGTGAGAGGAGTGCTTGTTACTGAGCATGGGTTAGGCTGCCGATTAGGGACTGGGGTGTGATGGGAGTTCCCCTTGAGGGGGTGTGGAAGGGAGAGTGTGTACGTTCTGTCTTGGTACTGCAGGCAGGATGAGTGTTGGGGGGAGGGGAGGAATAAATGAGTGTATGTATGCTAGCGGTGGTATTTTTAATGTCTCTTTGTGAGCATTAGTGTTTCATTGAAAATGGGTGTGTTCCGTTACCTACTGGTACGTGATGGTGTGTTTTAGTGTGCATGTGTATCGTACCTTGCTCTGTCGTACCTTGCTAGTGTCAGTGTGCACTAGGCTCTGTGTGCGAGGTGCTCTGGACTGCCTGGCATTGGGTGTGTTACTGAGGTGCGGGGCAGAGAGCCCACCCCACACCTCCTCTCCCCTCAGATGACGCCAGGGAGAAGGAATTCATGACACATGCCCTGGATACCATCCTTTCACCTCCAGCAATTACACACCCACTTCTGCTGGCTGAGATAGGACGGCTGCACCTTGAGTTCACTTATTTACAAGCCTGTCCTTGCTAACACCTGTTCCTTGGGTCGTTCCAGTGCCAGGCTCCCACGCAGCCCTGCCGATGCCCCTCCCTGCAGTGCTGCCTGCCTCCCTGCTGTTCTAGGGCTGGGCCCTCATACGCAGCCCTGCCCATGGCCCTCAAGTCCCTGCTCACACTCTGCTCTTTCGGCCCTGGGATCCCCACACAGCTCTTGCCCATGTCCCTCACTCTTGACCAGCATCCCTCCGCTATAGCAATCCTAGGCCTCTTCTGAGCACAGGCAGCTGGATTGTTTATGGGTCTGGTAATATGGACAAATACCCATCAGAGAGTAGGGTGAGACCCATGGTCACAGTCTAGCCCAGTCCCCCTCTCTGGATGGACACCAGGATGTGATGAGTGGACCCAGCCACTGGATTCCATGTGCTGCTAACCTCCCTGGGTCTGGGTAGTGACTGGTCACAGTTCCTAGCTCTGGGTCTCTCAGGGTATGTCTACACTGCAATAAAACAACCATGGCTGACTGGGCTGCAAAGCTATAAAATTGCAGTAGATATTCAGGCTTAGGCTGAAGCCTGGGCTCTGAGATCCTCCTCACCTTGTGGGCTCTCGGAGCCCAGGTTCCAGCTCGAGCCCAAATGCGAACACTGCAATTTTATAGCTCCACAGCCCCACCCCAGCAAGCCTGAGTCAGCTGACTTGGGCCAGGCAGGGGTCTTCTACTGTAGTGTAGACGTACCCTCTGGCATGCTTCTAGGTGCAGACCCCATGTCTGGCAGCTTTCCTGGGCAGTAGGATCCTGCAGGTCAGCTGTCTAGCCATCGGAACCAGTGCTCCATCCTCCAAACTCCCCCCTCCCCCCTTGCTTAGATACATTCACCCAGAGCCCACCTGACTGTGAAAACTCTGGTTTCTTGATTAACCCCTTCAGAGACGACAAAAGAAAGGCAGGAAAACAAGGAACACAGGCTTAGCATGGGAATTTCTTAGCCACAGAGACTTCACTCTTAACAAAGCATGCTCAAGAGTCACAGATTTTTGGAAAATAACAATTCGGAACACAGACCTGCAACTGTGATCTCACCCTGTCTGTGAGTCTTGGGTTTGGTCAGCATGGTCAGCGGCGGGAGGGATAGCTCAGTGGTTTGAGCATTGGCCTGCTTAAATCCAGGGTTGTGAGTTCAATCCTTGACGGGGCCATTTAGGGATCAGGGAAAAAATTGGGGCTTGGTCCTGCTTTGAGCAGGGGGTTGGACTAGATGACCTCCTGAGGTCCCTTCCAACCCTGATATTCTATGATCCTTCAACTAGTCAGCCCTTCCTGCCTCCTTAACCTGGTCTTCTGATGATGGATGGGGCCTTGCTCAGAGAACCCCCTTTCTGAAATATAGCCTCTATTCTCTTTGGTCATGTGGCCAGCAGAACAAACTGCAGCTCTCCCAGCCAAGTCCTCTAGCTGGGAAATTCCAGCTCCTCCTCACCACTCACACTGCTGTGCAGAGAGGTCATTGCTCCAGGGGCTGGCCAGTCACTGAGAAACAATGAAAGCTGATAGGGCTAGATTGCTCTGTTTTAGCTTCACAGAGTCATTCCACTAGGTGCCAAGCCCCTACTACCAAATGGATGCTCTAATGAACACTGGAGGTTGCAATATAACATGAGGGTTACAGTATAAAATGGCAGTCACTTAAAATGGGGCTCACAGTTTGGTACAGACCTAGCCTACTCTGTCTCGCCAACCAAACCCCTTTCACTTGAGAGCTAAGCTGGAAGAGACCTCCTCCTCATCCCGTAGCTGTACAAGGCTTTCCCCATCGTGTTGTCTCAGTCCTTGCTCTCATTACTCCCAAGCCCTCCCTGTGTGCCAGCCTCCCCGCTTTGCTCCATGGCACCTAAGGCAGAGGCGGTGGGCGTGAGGCTGTCTGTGTTCTTCCTGCCCCAGGTGGACCAGCTGAAATGTAAAGTTAGCAGCCTGGAGGAGGAGTGCAGGCTGCTGAAGAAACACAAGTCCACTGGGCCCCAGCGAGAGGCAGAGGAACGGGGTCAGCCTGACACGGTGTTTGAGCTGCAGGCCGAGAACCAGAGGCTGACGGCATCACTTCAGGAACTGCAGAGCATGCTGCAGGTACAAGCCTGAGCAAAGGGAGAGAAGCAGTGGCAGATTAGCCACTGGGCCAATGGGGCCCCTGGAAAAATGGATGCCCACAAACCCCACCACACACTACCTTGCTCCCCCGCACCCTGACCCCAGTTCTCGGCAGGAGAGCCAGGGGAGGGGAAATGGACCAGGATTTGGGGGGACTGCAGGCAGAAGGGGTGGGGAGGGGCCCCCACTTGCACTGGCCCAGGGCCCCACAACCCCCCTAATCCACCACTGAGAGAAGGCTGGGTGACCCTGACTCCTCCATGGCTGGACTGTCAGTGGGACTGAGAGCTCTGTCCTTCATGATTACAGTCCTGTGGGGAGGGGGCTGAGAGCCCTGTCCCACATGGACACGGTCTCACCCTAACAGGGAAGGGCTCTGGAGTGAGAGAGGGGCTGAGGCCCACCCCCTATGTTGTAGGCAGGGATGGAAGAAACTGGAGGTGGTGCTGAGCCTCTGGCGGGTCATGTTGCTAAGGAGGAGCTGATGGGTGTTGCATGTGGAGAGGGGCTGAGGGAGTGGCGTGGAAGTGGAAGAAGATGGTGAGGGATGAATAGGGTTACTGGGTAGACACTGCATGGAAAGCGTTTGGAGTGAGTTGCAGCTTGATCCCCCTTGCAACCTACACTCTGCCAGCTCTGATCCGTGTCTCCACATCTCCTTTCCCTCCTCTGCTGCTTCACCATCACCACCCCGTATGCCTGGAGCAGCCTCTCTCCTCTGAGGTACAATACAGCTCCCCTCCCCTCCTTCAAATTCTTCCTCAGAGTCACTCAGCTCCCTTACCAAGGCTGATCTAGTGGGCGTGGATGCTCCCTGTGGCGTCCTCTGACCAGCTGGCCCCACCATGCAGCAGTATGGAGGTGGGCATTAGGTTCTGCCCGTCACCAGCTTTGTCGTTCGTTCTGATGTTCAGCCCATTGAAGTTGCCTCCCTGCGTCCCGCTCGGGGACTGAGCAGTGCTGAAGGCAGTCAGCCTCGATTCTGCTCTTCTCCACTTGGGAGTGTTTTCAATACAGCTGTTTCTATGGTGGGGAAAACAGATACAAAGCTCAGATTTCTTTAGAGTCTAACAATAAGCCGGGGCTATAGCCAGAGATGCCAGACTAGAAAGGGGACCTGGCACCAAGCATGACAGAATAACAGCCCCCAGGACAATGGGATAGAAGGACCAACACCCAAGGGCATACTGAAATAGCAAACTAAACCTGTGCTGAATTCTGAACAGCAACAAGGTCCCTGTCTAAAATCGAACCCTCAGATTCTCTCGGGTCCTGTCTCTGGTTTGGTACTTGGAGGATCCTTAGCAGTCCAGGTTTGCAGATTCACACCTAAGATGGGGTAACAGGACCTTTATGCTCAGTCAGGGGAACCTGAACAGGGAGGGCCAGGGGGCCATGGCCCCCCATTTTTTACCAGCTGTAAGGGAGAGCGATGGTGGGGGAGGGGAGGGGAGGAGAGGAGCGAGTGGTGGGCGGGATGGTTGAGGGAAGAGGCAGTGTGGGACCAGGGCCTTGGGGGAATGGGCAGTGTGAAGGCAGGGCCTCAGGGAAGGGACAGTGTGGGGGTGGGGCCTCAGGGGGAAGGGGAAAGGCCAGGGCCACAGTTCAGGTGCCGGTGGGGGCCCCCACACTTTTAGGGACCTTCTGCTGCTCGTGCACTAAGTACTCAGGGGTCAGGCTTGTTGTTAAGGCACTGGACTGGGACTCAGGAGATCTGGGTTCATTTCCTGGCTTTGCCACAGATTTTGTGTGTGACTGTGGGCAAGTCACCTGATCGCTCCGTGCCTCAGTTTCCTGCAATAATCCTTCCCTGGTCTGTTTGGGGCGCGAAGTCTTCAGGGTGGTGCTTAGCACAAGCGGGCCCTGATCTCAGCTGGGTGCTGCCGTAATAAAGGTGACCATAACAACATGCAATTTTCAGTCCCCTTAGCAGATGAGCCTGAGGCTGCCCCTAGCTAGAAGCATCCCTTGGTGCCTGTGGTTAGGCTACTCAACTATTTTGTCTCCTAGGCAGCGAGCGAGGCCCAGGCGCCAGGCTCCCAGCGGATCCTCCTGGACATTTTGGAGCACGACTGGAAGGAAGCTCAGGATGAACGGCAAGAGCTGTGCCAGAAGCTCCACTCCCTGCAGAGCGAGCTGCAGTGGGCTGAGGAACTAAGGGATAAGGTATTTCCCCCTCCCTCAGTACAGCTGAAGAGCGGGGCCCTCTGGAGCGGGGATGTTTGCCCCTGGTAGGCGTGACGCTCTGATTCCTGTCCCCAGTACCTGCAAGAAGTGGAGGACCTGCAGCTGAAGCACCGGACTCTGCAGAAAGATTGTGATCTGTACAAACACCGGATGAACAC
This sequence comes from Caretta caretta, assembly GCF_965140235.1. NCBI lineage: Eukaryota > Metazoa > Chordata > Testudines > Cheloniidae > Caretta > Caretta caretta. The sequence continues at coordinate 259,137,955 of NC_134206.1, read as the reverse complement.
GGTGCTATCTCAGCTGGAGGAGATCGAGAAGGAGAGGGATCAGGTGAATTGTCCTCCCATTCAGAGTCCCCTTCCCCAGTAGGAGAGGAGCCGAATCTCCACTCCTGATCCCCCAGAGTCCTCTCCAGCCTCTACCGGGAGGGGGCTAACTCTGCGTGCCTGAGGCCTATAGTCACCTCTTCCCCTCTCACCCTTAGTGTTCTCCCCATTGCTGGCAATTTTTCAATCAGGATTGGCTGCTTTTCTAAAAGATCTGCTCCGGGAATTATTCCAGGGAAGGTTCTGTGACCTGTGTTATGAAGGAGGGCAGACTAGAGCATCACAATGATCCTTTCTGGCCTTGGGATCTGACTCTCTCCCTGCAGGCTATCCAGAGCCGAGATAGGGTGCAGCTGCAGTACTCCCAGAGCCTGGTCGAGAAGGACCAGTACCGCAAACGGGTTCGGGCCCTGGAGGAGGAGAGAGATGAGCTTCGGAGCAAATTGAGCCAGGTGGAGGGTGTGGAGAGCACTCTGGAGGCACAGCTGCAGCAATGCCAAGGCAACCGGGATGTGGGCATCAAGGTGAGTGACAAGGAGCGGGTGGGGATGTAGAAGGAAAGGACTCTGAGGGAGGGGTGGCTGGGGAGGAGACCCTGAGTGGAAAGGGAATGGAATGGGAAGAGAAGAAGGGAGGAGTTGAGGGGTCTCCAAAGGGCCTGGGCATAGAGGGGACCAATGACCTTCTCATTGGGTCCCTTCCTTCTCTCTCAGGTGTGCACCTCCTCCTACTCTCTCTGCTCCAACTTAAGCAGCACCTGGAGCCTGAGTGATAACCCCTCCCCCCTGGGGAATGGTGTCATGGACACGCTGGGTGTCCCCGCCATCACCTTTCCAGGGGACCTCACATACCACAGCATGGTAAGAGCAAGGGGCCTTAGCCCTAAACCCTGCAGCCCGTCTGCAGAGTGGGTCCATATCAGCATGACCCTGTTTCACAAGGCACAGAGGGGCACGGGCTTGCCTGAGGTCACCCAGGGGGTCAGTATCAAAGCTTGGAGCAGAGCCCAGGAGCTCCCAGTGTAGTGTCCAGAGGGTGCTCGTTCCTGGGGAGCAGACTAGCTCCTCGCACCCACCAGTGCCCCTAAGTGCTCACTACTCTCTTCCTCACTCTGAGGCACAGCGATCAGTAGCCCTTGAACCTGGTTCCCTAGTTAGTATCAGTGTGGATGTGATTTTCAGTCACACACAAAAAGCTATGCGGGCAATCCAGGCTCCATTGAACTCAGTGGTAAAACTCCCATTGACTTTAATGGGGCCAGGATTTCACCCCAATCCTTAGAAACTCCCAATCCTTGGCAATGTCCTGCAGTGGCAAGTTCCATAGTTAATTACACAGAGTCCTTGCTCTGCTTGTGCCCGTTGCCTTTACAGCTCACCCCTTCTGTGTTACAGAGGAGGATGAATATGAGGACCTGACGGGTATTTCTTGCGCATTCCCCCTCCATCAGACCTACCCATGGCCTCGGCTGGTATCACGCCACTTGTCAGGCAGATTGCAAAGGGATGGGGACTCAGTGAGGTGCAGCATCTTGTCTCATGTCTGCTGAGACCCTTCCCCCATCTCCTGGGGTGGCAAGGCCTGGCAGAGCCCCCAGGAACAGGGCAGGGGCGGAGAACAAATGGGCACTGAACAGGAATGTGGCGCCAGCAGCTCTGGCTGGGAACCGAAGGTGATTCACGCAAAGAGGAGCAGGATGGGGGTGCCGCTGGAACTGGGCTGAGGGCGGCTCTGGATGGTGGGTGCGGTGCAAGATGGTGTCTCCCTTGCTCTGTTCAGGAGGTGGCTCCAGAGAGCGAGAAGGACATTAACCGCCTTTCCACCGTCCCCTTCCCGCCCTGTGCCGGCTCCATCCTCCGACGGCAACGGGAAGATAGATCCATGCCCTTCAAAAGGTAACACATGGAGTCCTGGTCCTTCCGTACCTCACTGAAATCCCTTACAGGTCGCTTCGGTTCCAGCCTCCCCAGCAGGTGCTGCCACAGGCAGGGGCCCCGGTTGAGGGAACAGAGCAGCTACTTCAGTCCCAGCTTCTGGCAGCCAGGGATGCTGTACAGCCAGGCGCAGAAGTGATGGCTGAGGGGAGCGCCGAGGGGCTGCAGTCCTGGGGACTCCAGCACATTCTTCACAGACTGGGAAAACATGCCCTTGGCTGCCGAAAATTTGAGAATCATTGCAGGGTGCAGGAGTGCTGGCTGTGAGGGAGGGAAGGATGCAGGAGCGCAGCTGCTGGGGAGAGGAGCACCAACATTCAAGGGTGCAAGAGCACTGTCGGCTCATGGAGAGGGTGTCTCTGAGAGGAAGGTGTTGGCAGCGCTGGCTGCACGTGGGGGGAGTGGAGGGGCTGGCCGCACATGGGGGGTGGGGGTGGGGAAGAGCGGAGGGTCGTGCAGCACTGGCTGTGTGGGGCGGGGGGAGAGCTGAGGGGTGCACCATGCTGGCCGCATGGGGAGAGGGGGGAGGGGCGAGCCATGCTGGCTATTTGGGGCTGGGGGAGAGCGGAGGGGCAGGCCATGCTGGCTGTGTGGGGTGGGGGTAGGGGGTGGAGGGGTGGGCCATGCTGGCTGCGCGGGGGTAGGGGGCGGAGGGGCGAGCCATGCTGGCTATTTGGGGCTGGGGGAGAGCGGAGGGGCAGGCCGTGCTGGCTGTGTGGGGTGGGGGTAGGGGGTGGAGGGGTGGGCCATGCTGGCTGCGCGGGGGTAGTGGGCGGAGGGGCGAGCCATGCTGGCTATTTGGGGTGGGGGGAGAGCGGAGGGGCGGGCCGTGCTGACTGTGTGGGGTGGGTAGGGCTGAGGGGTGGGCTCTGCTGGCTGTGTGGGGCGGAGGGTCCTGCAGCACTGGCTGTGTGGGGCGGGAGGAGAGCGGAGGGGTGCGCCGCACTGGCTGTATGGGGCGGGGGGAGAGCGGAGGGGCGCGGCGCGCTGACTGTGTGGGTGGGGGGAGAGCAGAGGGGTGGGCCATGCTGGCTGCGCGGTGGTTGGGGGCAGAGGGGCGAGCCATGCTGGTTACAGGGAGAGGGGGCTGTGCTGGCTGTAGGGTGGGAAGGTACCACTAAGGAAGCCCAAGCTGCTGGGAGAAATGGGACTGGAGCCCTGACCGCAGTGTGGGAAGGGTGAGGGAGTGCTGGCAGTGGGCAGGAGCTGCTGGGGAAAAGGTGCAGAGCGCAGGCTGCAGGGGAGCTGCTGTGGGGAGCCATGCAGGCACAGCAGGTCTATATCATGACACTGGTATTAGAAACACTGTTGCCTGGTGATTCCCCTTTGTGTTTCTCTGTCCCTTCCAGCCTGTCCTGTGGGTCTTTTGGCAGCATGGAGGACATCACAGGTATCTGCAGTCATGACTTTTCCAGAAGGACTTTCCTGGGAACTAGGTGAGGGGAGAGACAAGGGAGAGAGGGGACAGGGAGCCGGCTCCAGTGCCTTCCACCAATGAAGCGAGCCGCAAGGCTGTGCGCCCACTGGGGGGCACCATTGCCCCACGCTTCCGCCATCAGCCACAGTAGCAGTTTCTGGAGGGCCCGCCTGTCTCCTGCGGAGCTTTTAGGATATTCTGGTCTAGTATATGTAATTTATAGAGGGTTTTATTGACGGAGAATTCGATTCAGAGTCAGAGGGGTAGGAATGGGAAGAGATAAATGCTTCAGCTTCGGGTTGTAATCGGTCCTTGGTGACGGGCTGTAACTCTCAAGAGCATGTCCCACTGTATATCTCGGGGCTGGCTGGATTTGTGGCACGGCCTAGTGTTGCAGCTCCGCAGCTGGGTGGTTACAGGCTACCTGGGTTCTGCTGTCAACCCCTGGCCTGTTGCTGGAAGCGGGTCGGGGAGGGGAGGAGTTGCTTGTTCTCAGAGTCCTGGCCTAGGAGCCCAGTACAGGTTCTAGCCCTCCTTCCTTCCACAATTTACCTGTCTCACTCCAAACACCCTGCAGGTAGGACAGACCCTGAGCTGGGCCCCTGCAGGATTCTGTGTCTATGCAGTCATCAGTGGTGACTTGCTCTCTACTCTCTCTCTCTTTTCTAGGGAGTGTCACCACTCCTGTTTCATCGGCCGGTCTCTCCTCCTTTTCCAGCAGTGCATGCACCAGGGTGAAGTCGGAGATCTGCTTGTCCACCATCTCTGACCAGAAGGAGCTCATCAGGTGGTGTTTTCCTTTCATTGACTCATCCTGGGATTAGGCTTGGTGCTGGGGAAGGTGAAGGATTTCATCTCCTGAACACTGAGGCAATGGGGGATCCCACTCCCTGTCTTGGGGTGGTCTCCCTGTTCTGTCATTTATGGGCTTTCCCAGGTGGGACCATGACCCTATCTGGAAGGCCGCTTTCTGATAGGATGAGAGGAGGGACACAGTTCCTTGCAAAGACAACAGGCTTGAATTTCCCATTGTTTTCTCCCTCACCAGATCCCTGGTGGTGCAGCTGTCTAGCATGGATCACCTGAGCAACCCAGTGCCCCAGCACAGGGGGCTTGGAGGGGACATCTCCATCCTGGGGGGGAACAGAACAGGGATTTATGTCCAGTGGGTGAAGCCAGGTTCAGAGGCTGAGAGTATGGGACTGCGCGAGGGCTGCCGGCTCCTAGAGGTGAGTCTGGAGATTGTCATGCTCTATGGAACCACAGTCCATCTTAGACAGGAGACATTTATTAAACAAGTCAGCTACAATTACAACACAAACAACTGGGTCTCTGCACTGCTTGAGTCCCCGCTTTGTCTTCCTTGTTCACCAGGAGCCACTCCTTTCCTATGTGGCACACAGAAATGAATGGTTGAATAATATAATGGTGGTGAGCGTATCGATACAGGTCTGTTTAGATTGGGGTGGGCAAACTTTTTGGCCCAAGGGCCACATTGCAGTTGCAGAACTGTATGGAGGGCCAGGTAGGGAAGGCTGTGCCTCCCCAAACTGCCTGGCCCCTGCCCCCTATCTGCCCCCTCACACTTCCCGCTCCCCTCAACCCATGTGGAGAAGAACTGCTCCGGTGGAAGTGCCTTGGGGTATTTATGTTGGCAAAATATAATTACCTGACTTGCAGTTTGGCCAGGCCACTTGAATGAACAGCCCTGCTCTTGGAAAAACCACTTTTTACAAGCTTTGACCTGCATCTCCAGCAACATGGCTCCATGCTGGGATACTGACTAGGAGGGAAGAACATCTCCTCTTGAGTGTTCAGTACCTGAGTGGTCTCCCATCTGGGTATTAACCGCACCTGATGCTGCTTAGTTGGAGAACAGGCTGGATGGTGCTGGTGGCCTGTGATACACAGGAGGTCAGAAAGGATGCTCTGGTGGTCCCTTCTGGCCTTAAACTCTATGGATGTATGAACATCAGAGACCAAAGTGCCATGGGCTGCATGGGGTTATAAGGTTTGACGGTCAGAGGGGAGCCACAGTATGAAGAGCATTGGGGAATGGTGTGAGCCATCTAGGCCAGCAGCAGAGGCTTCAGAGGAAGGTGCAAGAAATTCTGTGGTAGGCAGCTGTAGGGTAGCCTGCTGTCACAGATGGTTTCCCCCCTGGCTAGAGGCTGGGCTAAGCCCTGCATTATGAGGAATTCAGTCCCTTCCAAAGCTCTCATTTGTCCTTTAACTGTATTGGGGCGCTGGGTGGAGGGAGCTGGGAAGTGGAGAAGGAAGGCCTATCATCTAATGGCACAAGCTGGTCTGTGTGTCCTGTTGTAGTCACCACCTCTCCCTCCTATCCTTCTTTCTTTGGCAGCTGAGGGGGACTTTACCAAATGGGCAGGTGCTGTCCCTGGAGAACTGTACACGGGAAGTAGCTTACCTAAGCCTGCTGCACTGGGATGACCCAGCTGGTCTCATCTTCTTGCCCGACATGCAAGGTAAGTTCTGGTGGCTGCTTCTTGTCTTGGGAGTAATGATGGTTGTCACTGGGGTAAAAGCTCCCTTCCCTTCCAGGGTGAGATGGGGAATTCAACCTCCTTGTCCATTCAGCCCAGAGCAACCCGAGTCCTTGGCTCTGTCCCTCCCTACCATAAGACCCCCACACCCTGCCTGAGAGGAGACTCGCCATGTTCGTTCAGTTCCAGGCTTTGTCTTCACACCAAGGCCCATGTGGCTGTGAATACCAGATCATGTAGCACAGCTGTATGTGAGACCCAGAAGTTCCAGCGATGACTGCCCACCTTGCTCCTACCTGTGTCCCTTGGAGAAGGGCACTGGCTGTGGTGAATCTCATTCTGTCTCTCTTGTGCCAGGGTACCAGCCTCTCAAGGAGGCCTTAGAAGAAGGGAAGAAAGTGACTGGAGACTCCTTTTATGTGCGCACCAATCTGATCCTCCTGGAGCAGTCAGACCGCTATGCCCTGTGCGTCAAGTGTCGGGAGATCCTGCACGTCACTGACACCATGCACAAGGGGCGGCTGGAGTGGTACTGTGCTCGTGTCGACCCCCTGACGCTGCAGGACCTGGACAAGGGAACAGTGCCTAATTACAGCAGGTAATGCGGGCATAGGGGGCTGTAGTCCTTGTTGGGGAAAGCCCTCTCATTGGGATCTTGACAGTGGGGAAGGAGAGTTTATCTTCCCCCTTTTTGCCTTTGGGTTCCCAGCAGCTCTGTAGGAGTACAGGCTGTCTAGCTTCTCAAGATCATATGACAGGGCCCCTCACCATGGCATCTAGGCACACCCAAGAGAAGGGGTGATAGAGTATATCCCTTCCCATTGATGTTCTAACACAGCTCTGTGGGCTCAGTGGGGTACGCCCCCTTCAGATTCTGTAGCTACCTGATGGTAATCTCTCTCCTCCCAGAGCTCACCAGCTTTTGAAGGTACAGGAGAAAGGCCAAGTCTCAGGCCGGCAGAGGGGCTGCAGGAGAAATGTAAGCTGGAGGAGAAAACGGTGGAAAGTGTGTGTGTATTGCAGTGCCTGTGATCTGCGATCACTCAGTGTGGCGCTCTGTGTCCTGTCCACCGCTAGATGGAGACATATGGGGTGGCTGAGCCTGCTGTAGGCTTGGCTGTTGGCTCTAGCAGTAGTGGCTGATGCTTTGAGCTCCAGAGGGGCTAGGGTCAATCTCAGCATGGCGTTACATGCTCATTTGACCAAGCGTGCCCTGTGCTGGGATTCTTGCCTCCACCGAAACATGCTGTGGGGTAAATGAAGGGGAGAGGAGAACACCTTGCTGGAGATTGTCCGACCTCACTACGTGCTGTGGGAAAGGGAGGAGCAGTCAGGGCCATGCCGTCTACTCTCCCATGGCCGGAGCATGGAAGTACCAGTGTTAACTCCCTGGGCTGGGCGTGAAGAGCAGGTCTGCCGTGCTGGGTCTGGAAGAACTGGAGTCTCAGACTCTCACTTTCCTGGGGTCTGGGTCTGCTGCAGGGGCCAGACCTGGGTGCTCTGTACGGCTGCGTGTGCCAGGCTGGGGCTCGGCCAGCCTGGGGGAACGCTCAGCAGGCAGCACTCTGCTGTGGGGGGCTGAAGGGGTGCCTCATGTCAGGGAGCGGGCATGGAAAGGTGGCTGGGAGGGGGACGCCTGAAATGCTGCTCTGAGCTTTTGCATACTCCTCTAAACGGAGCCCCTGATCCTTCTGCGGTCTGGGCCTCCCTGCCTTCCCCTGCTCGTCTGCCTTCCAATGCGAGCCCTTTCTGTGTCAGTGGAGAGCAGCGGAGCGAGGGGTTCTGTGTCCCTGGTCTCTCCCCCATTCTCCTTAGCTGAAGAAACGGACCCTGGGCCAGCTGCGGCTGGTGAAATCCAAACCGCACGGGGAGCCTCCTCAGCAGCTGCTGCTGGACCGCTGCCCAGGTAAGCTGCTGCTCTGTCTGTGCCCTCCTCTGGTACAGCTCCCCAGGGGAAGGGGCTCCCTTGGGGACAAAGTCAATCCCTGTGAGCCCTGAATAGTACCTGGGGGGTCCCTGATGTGACCCCTCTGTGGCTGTTTGCCTGGCAGAGCCGGGAAGCCCCTCCCCCCGTGGCTCCATCTTCCCTATCATAGGTCGAGGGCAGACAGCCAGGCCAGCAGGTTCCTTGTGGGACTCGGAGGGCTTCAGGGGGCAGTGGGTTTGTGCAGGTAGGTGAGGGAGAGGAGTGCCCTGTGTGTGCCACTGCCCTGACCCTGCACAGTGATCAGGAAGTGGGTCTGGGCAGCTTCGTGGCCTACCAGGCTGAGATTGGGAGGGGTGTGGGGGAAGCAATGGGGTTACTGGTGGGCGGGTCTGGCAGTGGGCGCAGTGGGGTGGGGGTGATAGGTGGGTGTGCTGGGTCAGGGACAGTGGCAGGGTGGGGGTGATGGGTTTGGGGTGACAAGTAGGTCTGGCAGTGGGTGCAGTAGGGGGTTGGGTGGCTGTATGTACTAGTAGGGTGGGGTGCAGGTGGCAGGAGTGGGCATGACGTGGGGAGAAAGGAATGATCTCTGTGCTGCTGACAGCTCTTAGCTCTTGTTCACTCACCTACCTGTCTTCCAGACCCAGACAGGAGCCCAAAACCCTACAGCCTTGTGCGCCCCCTGGTTGTGCAGGCCCCTCGTCCGGTGGTACTCTCCCCTGACTGCATAGCACCCAGGCTCATCAGGAACCTGCTGGACCTGCCTACCTCGCGCCTGGACTTTCACGTGTGCCCAGCCAGTAAGCAGGAGCAATCAGGTGACTTACCCAGAATCCCACAGGCAGTGTGGTGGAGTCACGCCTCCCCCTGGAACAGACCCCAGCTCTACTGAGTCCCGGTCCCTGCGCTAATCACATAGCCTTTCTTTGGGGAGGATTGCCTTTTTCCTCCCGCTAATCTGCAGCCACTTACCAGGGAGAGGGCTTTGATGATAAAAAGAAAAGGAGTACTTGTGGCACCTTAGAGACTAACCAATTTATTTGATGTTGAAGATAGGTCATAGGGGTGCTGGAACAATTTGTATAGTGGGGGGGTGCTGAGAGCTATTGAGCCAAACTGTAAACCCTGGATATGATGGAAACCACTTTAAGCCTGGAGGTGTGGCCGCACCCCAGCACCCCTAGTTCCAGCACCTATGATAGGTTGTTCCTATCTCTAGAGTTGGTGATATCCATGCCCGTGGGAGGCCCTCTCCAGTCAGGTGTGGGAGCTAAGAACCCTGGAGCTCTGAGGAGTGCACTTACAGGTCATTCAGGGATGGGGAAAGATGCCTCGATATCCTCCTCAGCAGCCAATGCAATGCTTTCTGGCTCTTCCCACCCGGCAGCTGCTGCCGGGTCATCTTTCAGCCTTTCTAACCAGCTAGTGTCCCATTTTGCTTGGGCCTCTCCGAAACACCTGATGCCTCCCGTCGTAATCTGGTCTGCAATTGTCTTCGGCCTTCTGGCGGGCCAGCTTCCCACCGAGCTTTTCCGTGCCACCAGGGACCCAGCCAGTCTCTTGGTCTGGCTGGAGCATCTTCCTTTGGTTGCATGGTGGTCGCTCTAGTAGGTTCCTCCAGACTGTCCGTAGCCCTCTTCCCAGGGAGCCCCCTGCCTTTGGCCTGAAGGTGTGTAGCTTGTGAGCGTCGCTAGCTCGCTCTTCCTAGCTTCCCTCCAGGTGACCATTGTAACCAGCTGCAGCACCGCGCACTTGCTCTTGTTCCCCTAAGGACGTCTCTCCCTCTAGTTTTTGTTGTTTTACAATTAGCATGGCTGGTTGGGAAGCGATTTCTTTTTCTGCAAGAAATTTCTATGGGAAAAGAGCCACCACCGCCACCCCTTTTCATTGGCGTTTCCCTTCAGAAATGTCCAAACTGGAAAATTTTAAAACAAAATGGGAGGGGGGGTGTTAAAATCTCCATTTTCCATTGCAAAGGAACCTTTTGAAAGTAAACGTTCTGCCTAGCTCCACTCACGAGCCGTGTGACTTGTGCAGCTGGGGTGCTGTCCTGCGAGTGCCCTGTCCTGCACCCCTTGGATCCCACTCTTACATCACACTGTGGCGTTGGGGGACCCTATGAAAGCCACTTACAAGGGCTGTGGACATCAACCATGGTGAGGATACAAGCTCCCTGTCTGGCTAGCCTGCTCCCCACCCATGGACTGCCCTTGCCCAGGGTGAAGGCGGGTCTAACGGACATCTTCCCGCCACATAGCCAATGCCACAATTCAGGCAACTGCACCTGTATTCCCCCTCGTGGTCCACCCACTCACAGGCTCCTGGCTCCTCTGCTGTCACCTCTCTTGGACAGAGACCCGCAGTGCTCTCCCTTCTGATCAGGGTTTTTCCAGGCTGCACAGCTCCCTGCTTACACTGTGATATCTCCAGCAAGGCAGAGTGCCTCAGCAAGCCAGCTTTGCCTTCCTTCCTCGGAGGCTATACACAGTGTGATTACCCACAGTTAAGTTACCACACAGCTCTTTCTAAGCAAGCACACTTAAAAGTAAGAGCATTACAGAGAAAACATTAAAAACAAGAAAAGAACCTACATGCATGCTAATAAACTTACAAGGGCTCTGGCTGGTGACACCCTTTCAGATCCCCACCAAGGGTTTTTCCCCTGTGTTTACAAGTTCATTACAGCGGTTAGTTCAGAACAAGCCCTCCCCCCCACCCCCCCAAATGGATCTGTAGGTCACTCTCAGATCCAGTTTGGGCCTCTGATCTTGTCCTCACGTAACAGGTGATGAGCCCACAGTGGCTTTCTTCTCAGAGCGCAGCTTTAAAAGGCTGGGTCCAGAGGTGAGAAGTTGTCCTCCCCTCCTCCCAAGTATCTTCCAGGGATCCCACTTAGTTTGTCTGGCACATTGTTTCAAGGAGTCTTGTGATACTCATAACACTTCCCAGGGTTTACAGGAGTCATGTGTCCTAGCGGCATTATATACAACCCCACAATAACTGGTAAACAGCTGCATTTTTAACACAATGAACTCCTAGGATACTGAAACCTAATTCAATGAGGTTTAACGTAATTCAGTAAGGCTTGTCTAGGATACTGCACAAAATTGCCATATCTGTCATGGACAACCCACTCTGCCTCCCTCTGCAGAGACCCTGGCTAATGACGAGCCAGCTGCTACCTCTTCCCAGGAGAACTGCATGGCTCCAGGTTCCCTCCAGGACCAGAGGGAGAGCAGGAGGATCCGCACCATCCGGGAGTGCATCAGCAAGGTGCTGAGTGGAGAGCAGCAGCTTCTGGACGCTGCCTGCTGGGTGGTAGTGGGCCTGGGGCAGGGATGGGAGGTCCTACCAGACACTAGGAAGAGGATGGGATTATTGAATGGGGGAGAGAGAGGAAGGAAAGAGACCACTGAATGGGGAGGAGAGTCGGGGGAAGGAAAGGAGTCAATGACTTGGATGCTGGGAACCTTCAAAGGAGTTCTCCAGCCACTAGCTTCCTGCATCAGACTCTGGGGCCCTATCAAGCGTCAGATCTGGTCCCTTTATGAAGTCCACATCAAAGGGGGAGCAACAGGTGTTAATGCTAATGATGCTAACCACTAATTAATCAGTGGAGCTTGCTCCATCCCAGCACCTTCCTCACCTTCTCCAAGAGGGGGTGGAATGAGGAGGATGTGGGCTCTGTGGAGGAAGCCCTGGAGATGCACACTGCACATATGTGAGGGGAGGGAAGGGTTACGAGGGCCCCCTGGCCAGGCTGGACACACAGTCCCTTATGTATCAGATGACCCTGCTCTTTAATTCTCTGATATCGTCTTGGGTCTAGCTGTAAATCCACATGTAATGGAATTACTACTGGAAAAGCAATGATATCTCACAGTATGGGGCTTGATTTAATGTAACTGTCAGGGACTTTGGGTTATTTCTTTTCCATTTAAATCAGTAAATCTATGCAATTTCCTTGCAGAATAAACACTGCCTGCTGGAGCTGGGCCTCCAGAGGGTGAGGGATCTAATTAAAAGTGAAATATACCCCATCATTATCCACGTGGAGGTCACCGAGAAGAACGTCAGGGGACTCAGGTACGGAAAGCCCTTCAGAGGACTAGCAGAGGTCATACCATGGAAAAAGAGTGACTCTGGCCCATGTTCAAAGAGAGACAAAGGGAAGGGGGTGGGCATGCTGCTGGGGGGGGGGGAGGGGGGAGGGGTGTCTCTGGAGGGGAGGGGGCAGGAGCCAGAGGCAGATTAAGATTTATTGGGGCCCTGGGCACAAAGAACCTTTTGGCCCCTCCTCCCGCCTTGGGGCCCTGTCCCCTGCTCCTCCCCTTCCTCCAAGTCCCACCCCCTTGCCTGGCCAGAAGCTGAGCCATTGTGGGGAGTCTTGGATCTTCCACCTGCCCTGGACAGCATGCCCAGGAGGGCAGGAACATGTGCCGGGGGCTGCTCTCGGGCATCCCACCCAGGGCAGGTGGGGGGGTCTGGGGCTCCGGGGCTCCCCACAGCTGCCTGGCTCCCTGGGTGGCTCTTACTACGGGCTAGGGTGACCATACATCCCGTTTTGGTCAGGACACTCCTCTTTTTAAGCCCTGCCCCAAACACCCTGACCTTTTTGGCAAAACTGGGCATTTGTCACGTTTGCTCTTGCCAACTGCAAATGGGACAAATGCCCAGTTTTGCCAAAAAGGGGCTTAGCGGGAGGGTGAGCGGCAGGGCTCAGCCCAGCTCTCCGGGTGGGGAGGGGAGGAGAGGGGCTCGGGCCAGTGACTCAGCCAGCGGGGGGTGGGGGCAATATGCTCACTGGGCTTTGGCTTCTGGCCAGGGGGCGGAGCCTCAGGGGGAAGAGGAGGAGCAGGGGGCAGGGCCATGGGTGGTGTGTGGCTCCTGCATTTGAGGAGGCTGGGCAAGAGCACCAGAAGCTCCCTAGAAGTGTGTGTGTGGGGCCAACTGTCTAATCACACAGACCCAAACACCTTTGCTCTGCTCTGCCCTGCCCTTTCCCCAAGGCCCTGCCCCTGCACCGCCCATTCTCTGAGGCCACGCCTCGCTCACCCCTTCCCCCCTTCCTCCATCACTCACTCTCCCACACCCTCACTCACTTTCACCAGGCTGGGGCAGGTGGTTGGGGTGCAGGAGGAGGTGCGGGCTCTAGGCTGGGGCCAACGGGTTCGGAGTGTGGGAGGGGGCTCCAAGTTGAGCCTGGGGTAGGGGTTGGGTGTGGGAGGGGGTGCAGGGTGTAGGCTCTGGGAGGGGGCTCAGGGCTGGGGCAGAGGTAGGGTGACCAGATGTCCCGATTTTATAGGGACAGTCCTGATTTTTGGGTGTTTTTCTTATATAGGTGCCTATTACCCCCCACCTCCGTCCCGATTTTTCACACTTGCACGTCCCTGCAGCCTGGTGCTGCTGGGCTGCAGCACCCACAGGGAAAAAATAGCAGGTGCACCACATCCACTGGCAGCCAAGCTCCCCTTGCCCCCACCCCATCCTCGCCACCTCCTCCCCCAAGCGCGCCACATCCCCGCTGCTCCCCGTCCCAGCGCTTCCTGCCCTAACAGCTGTTAGGCGGCACTTAGGACTTTCCGGGAAGGCGGGGAAGGCGTGGGGACACAGTGTGTTGGGGGGAGGAGGTGGTAAAGAGGTGGGGCGGGGACTTGGGGGAAGGGGGTGGAATTGGGGCAGGGGGGCTCGAGCACCCACAGGGCAGAGGTTAAGTCGGTGCCTATGGGGGGCTCCATGCACTGCCCCTGCCTGCAGTTCCCAGCCAAAGCGTTGGGGGTGGGGGCAGCGCACAGAAACCCCCTGCTCCACTGCCCAGGAGCTGCAGGGACATGCCGGCCATTTCTGGGAGCGGAGTGGGGTCAGGTCAGGCAGGGAGCCTGCCTTAGCCCTGCTGCACCACCGGACTTTTAGCAGCCTAAAATCTCCCGGATTGGCTCCAGTAGGCTCTGGGAGATAGAGACCGATTCTGGGAGACTCCCGGCGAAACCAGGAGAATTGGCAACCTTAGGCCACCAACGCCCAAACCGTGGCTCTGCCCTGAGGCCCTCCCAACTGGACCTCCTCCCCGTGAGGCCCTGCCCATGCTCCACTCCCACTCCCGCTCAGGCCCCACTCCCATTTGGCCAGTCAGCCCCCTCCCCTGACACCCCTCTGTCCGCCACTCGTGCCTCTCTGTCCCCTCCCTCGAGGCCTCCCCTGCCCGCTGTTTGCTCCTGGAATGGTGGGCGGGGGTGCCTCAGATGCGGGGGTGTAGAGAGGTAAGTAGCGGGTGGTTGGGAACATTGTGGGAAGATGTGGAGTGGGCAGAGGAGGAGCAGGTGGCGGGGCCCCAAGGGGCGAGGAAGGGTGGGGAGAGGAGGAGCAGAGGGCGGGGCCAGAGTTCCGACACTCCTGTGGGGGGCCCCCAAATTGGCCGAGGCCCCCTGGGGGGTAGTCTGACCCTGGTGAGAGTGCTGCCTGGGTGGGGGCAGGGGGAGTCACTGGAGGGAAGGGGGCAGGAGTGCTGGCTGGGGTACACTGGGGTACCATAGCTCTCTGGGTGGATGATGTTTATGGCTGTTTCCCTTTCGCTGTCAGGAGCTTACTGCGGAAGCCAGGCCAGCGTGACTCTGATGTGATGAAGCTTTGCCGGAGCGCCGAGCAGGCTCTCCACGCCCTGCCCTGCTCGTGGGCCTGTGTGGATGCCCAGTCCTGGTGCCAAGCTGAGGAGCTAGTGAAAGTGGTGCGGCGCTGCGTCTTCCAGGAGCAGAACAGGGTCGTGTGGGTTGAGGATGGCGAGCTGTGATCTCACACCCGGCAGAGCTGGGGCCGTGTCTTCATGGTGGGAGGCTCCATATGGGGGAGTGGGGCGCTAGTTTCCTTTCCCAAGGGCGGTGCCTGGAGCACACTTGGCTTCTCTCCTTCATCCCCAAACTATTTCCGAAACAGCATGCCACTTCTCCCTGATCGGCTGCAGTGGGATGTTTTTGCCATCAGCGGAGGTCTGGAGGAACAAGGAGGCCCCTCATGTGTCAGGGAGTTGGGCCCACTTCAGGCTGCTTGGAGACTGGCCAGGGTGGGGGTAACATGCGGACTCGGACTCCTTTTCCTTTATGTCCAGGTTTAGTGGAGGGATTTCCTTCCCCTTCCCACCAAGAATCCCCTCACAGCTTACAGCCGCCGCTCCTCCAAGAGTGCTCTTGGCACCCAGACCCTCTGTATGTCCCAGTCATTTGGGGAATCAGATGTGAGGGGAACAGAGGGTAGTCTGCGAAAGTGTGTGCGTGTGTGTGAGTGAGAGACTCTCTGCCTTCCTATTGCTCCATTCCCCTGCCACCCCATCTCCTCCCCTTCCCCATCATGGCTCTCTCTGGCACCCTGTCTACCTCAGCTGATGTCCGGATGGAAGCGGAGGTGGTACACATTCCCTGCCGCAGGCAGAGCGACACTACGCGGGGTTTGTCAGGCCTCCTCAATGGGTGGTAATTGTAATCTTTACAGTGTATAAATTATTAATGGACCCTTTTTAATTGGAAACCTGTATATAAAAGAGAATTAAATACCATTTATAATGGGAACGGAGGAGGGGCTGCTGCTTGCATTAACAGCAGGACTGGGGTGCTGGGGGATTTCTCTCCTATCCCTACCTCATGCCTCTCCTAACCTGCTCTCTCCCCTGCTCGGACTCAGACAGCTGGTCCCTCTCTGGGAAAGTCAGGGGAACATTGAGGTTGCCCGGGTCTCTCAGAACCTTTGTTCCTGTAGCTCTTGTTACCTCCGGGAGTCTGGGGCTTCTGCCATCTGGGTCCTTCTCCAGGGGAATAATAGGAGAGGGGCGAGCCAGCGGGGCTGCTGGAAGGTTGGGGATTGCCTCACCCTTCGAACAGAGGCTGTCCTCAACCCACCACTCTGACTCTGGAGCTGGCACCAGCTGTGCCTGAAATCCAGCCCCCCTCCCCCTTCCTGCCCCCTCCTCTCACATGCTGAGGGAAAAGGAGGAAGAGAGAAGCAGAGTGATGAAGAAACTGACATGAAGGGAAGGAAGGAGAGGAGTGGAGGGGGTCAGGAGGCAGTGTGTGTGCAGCACACTCCTGGGAGGGTGGCTGGTGTTAGAAGCACCCCTCGGGGAGTGATAGCTCTCTCAGGCATGTGGTTAGCTTGGAGAACCCTCCCTCCATCGGTGCCAGGGCTGCTTTGCAGAGCAATTGCTGACCGAGCTGCGGAGTCCTTTAGCACTTGGGAGCGGCTGGATGCTTGGGGAGCGCTGGGGGACCTGCAGAGGATGGGGGAAGGTAGACAGCGCTGGAACTGGTATGAGCAGGCAGACACAGGGCTGGAAAAAAGCGTGGGCCAGGTAGTGCTGGAGCCCCCCAGCACAGCCCCATGCTAGGGGTGATGGGGAGCAGCATGAAGGGAGGAGAGCCCTGGATGCAGGTCTGCATGAGACCAGGACTGGGCCAACAAGGGCTGGGAGGGGCAGAGATCAGCAGAGGCTGAATGCTTGTTGCTTTCGCAGGAGGTGGGTATTTGGCATTGTCTAGCCCAGCCTCTGCCTGGGCCCAAGTCCCCTTTGTGTCCCCATAACGATGCTTAGCCCTGAGCTAGTGCTTTGTGGTTTTCCAGCTCTGGGCAAAGATGAACTCACTGATCCTCACAGCTCCCCTGGGATGAGGTAATTTGTTCTTACATCAGTGCCTGCGTCTTTACCTACAGCCACGAAAACCCAGAGCAACCTCCTGGAGCAGCCCTACAGCAGTACAGAACGTAGCCCAGGCATTAGCCAGAGACTTCACCCTTGTCCAGACGTGTGCCCCCTCCACCCCCCTCAGAACCCTCACCCCACCCATCCCAGGGATGCCACTTCTGCCACCAGGGTGCCTCTTGCAAAGTGACCTCTGTTGGACAGTGTGGAAGCAAGGCCCAAGGGTGACCCATCCTGGAGACTGCCCTGCTAGCAACCCCCTCCCATTGAAACAAGGGAGACTGTTGCTCAAGTGCCGCCATTGAGTGCAATTGTGACAGAACCCAGACCGCTGAGGGCTTTAGAGGTCAAAAACGACACCTTCCACTGCACCCAGGTCCTAACAGGCAGCCAGTGCAGCTCCTGGAGCATTGGTGCCATGGGGCTGTCTGTGAACCACACAGTGTTTTCCCCCAGGAATTGAAATTAGAGGGGGTGTTCAAATTTACGGGGGGGTGGGGTGAAAAATGACTAAATTGGCAACACTGCCTATAACTAGTTGACCGCTGGGGGGCAGATGGGGGAATTTGGGGGGTACGAGATGTAGGGAAATCCCTGACAGTGATTCAGGATCAGGCAGCTGCCTTCTGCCCCTGCTGCGGCTCCTGAACAGTCTCCAGGCAAGCCACCATGGAGCGTGCATGGCAGTAATCCCCAGGCTGGCTAACTAGAATGGTGCACCTCTGAATGCCGTGGCTGTGCCCCCACCAATCCGTCAAAGAGTGTGCTGCTGTTCAAAGGGTTCTACAAATACAGCCATCGGGGAGCCTCCTGCGAGAGCTGGGGAGACACTAGATCTTTGGAGATGTTCTTGTTTGGTGCAGAACATAAACGGTCATTGGGTCCACTGCTGTCACCTGAACATATGGCAGCAGATGTGGATGAGAGAGGACCCCATAGATGCAGGCGTTATCCCCATTTTAAAGATAGGGAAACGGAGGCAAGGATGACTTCTATAAGGTCACAAAGCAAGTCTGGCAGAGCTTGGAATAGCACACTGGAGATCCTGACCCCCACACCACACTGCTCTAACCACTAGACAGCACTGCCCCTCCCAGGCTCCTTCCAGGAGTCATTCCATTCCCTCCTGGTTTGTTTCAGGGGTCACATTGGCCTACGCTGATCCATTCCACAAGCCCAGCTCCAGCTGGTTCCAGATGTGATGGAGGGGAAGAGAGGAATCCAAGGTAAACATTAACCCAGTAATGTTCCCTGGCTTCGGTTCCACCCTGGACTGTATCACTGCTCCCTGGGGGGTGCCCGAATTCCCTGCCCCGGGGAGGTAACGCTGCCTGCTGTAGAGGAATGAGTCACGGGTTAAGGAACAGGTGGAATGCCATTAGCCGCCGTGGGCACCAATTACCAGCTGTAAAAGCCTTGTACAATCCCAATGTAAAGACTCCTTTAGAAAAACTCTTCTGCCTGTCCTCAGGGGAGGGGATCTGCTGGAGTGTGTGTCTGCGTGCACGTGCAGTCAGGGGCTGGGGGTGGACTTCAAGTCCTTCACTAGCTATAGCCTTCCCTAGGAGTAGTTTGCAAAACTTCCCTGCCATTGCTCAAGCTGGCTCAGTGCCACAGGGGTTAACAGCAGCAGCTGCAGTGTACATGGCCGACCACTGGCCTAAGCACTGTGTGGAGGCGATCTGCTCTGAGCAGGGTTAGATGGCATGGTGAGCAACATATCTAAGCTAAGGGCTAGATCCCCAGCTGCTGCTGAGATATGTGAAACAGGGGAGAGCGCAAATGGCTGTAAACCTTGGGGCTGCTCTAAGTTATGCCCAACTGCTTCATGGGCCCAAGGGGCAGTTCCAACAGCTGGGGATCGCTGGATGTAGGGATGTCTTATCCTTCCCCCTTGAAACAGGGCAAGGAGTGGCAGTGAGCCAGTTAAGCTGGCTTTCTAGCTACTTTGTGTCACTTTGCATAGGACCCTATAGAACCTGAGACTGGACCTGGAGCTGCCCTGGCAGCTGGGAAGAGGGGTTGGGAAAGCCCCTTGGTGGGGAATTCATCTCTGCATTGGTGCTGAGCCTGGCACAGAGACTGACCTGGGAGGCAATGTGCCTCCTGATTCTTCAGTGGCCAGGGGCTGTCCCAGCTCGCATGCTGTCTGCAATGGCTCCTATGGGCCATTCTAAGTTCCAAGGGGCCATTGGAACTGCTGGCCATGCCTCCTCCAGCCCTGCCAGCATATCGCCTTTTGCAGGGGTGTCACGCTGGCTCTGTGCCTGCTGGGGCCCCCAGTGTCACTGCGAAGTGGCTGCAGTGTGGGGTGAATTCCCCCTCAACCTCCGGACAGCCTGGTTCAGTTTTGAGAGGCTCCCCGAGAGTTGGGGGTGGGGGCAGAAGCATGTTCCCCTCAGGCTGATGACATGAGAGTCGGGCCCCTGGAAACTTCCTCCTTCAGGGAGGCTCCCAGTTTAGTCTAACTAAACTCAGGAGCTCTTTCCCCTGGCCTGACACAAGGAGCAGCCCACAGGGCAGCAGCTGTGAGCAGAGGGGACAGCTAGCCAGGATTCCCCACAGGCTGAAGGGCCCCGCCTACCCTCTGCCCAAGGGAGGGGTGGGCGGAGCCTGGTGCTTGTAGCTAGAGGGAGTCAGTGAGAGCTGAACAGACAGAGCCGGTGGAAGGCAGCTCGCTTGCTCGTTCCCCGGACCTGGCTATCCCCAACCTCTTGCCTGCATCAGCCTCTAGCCTGGGACCTGTCCTGATGCATCCTTTGATGCTGGGTCAGCCCCTTTGCCTCCAGCAAACTGGAAACCAGAGTCACTCACCTGGATATTCCCCCATCACGCCTCCTGGAAACCTGGGACCCTCAGCCCCTTGCATGGAATGGACTCTCCTCCTGGACCTTTGACCTTTCACCCTGACCAGGCACCTGCCCAGGACCCTCAGCCTCTCAGCTAAGAGCCTGGGGTCTGGGTTAGTTCAGCTCTGGCTGTGTAATTTGCTGGCCTGCAGGTGTCTGCCTGTCACCTGTCCTGCCAGCTGGAAAATCAGGTCTTCCTGGTCCCTGTGTCTCTTTCCTGGAGGCTTCCCCCATCCCAGGGCCTTTCAGCCTTGGTGTTTGGCTCTCTAAGAATTTCACTGCCACTCTCTGCTCCCCTCCCATTACTTTCCATGGCCATGTCCTAGTTGGGCCTCAGCCTGCCTGTCCTCCCCTTTTGGAGGCATGAGGCCAGCGTGGGGCTCACAGATCCTGGGGTGCAGAGGAAGAAGCTCCCTCGGCCTGCTGGGCTTCTCTCCGTGGCGTTGGAAGTTGGCAGTGATGCGTCGGCATCTCCTCCACTGTCTTTCTGGAGCTGCTCTGCTCCTTGTCACCATGGCTTTCCTCTCCATGAGGCACCATGGCACTCAAGAGGTGGTCCGCTACCAAGGGGTTGGTGATGGGACATCGGATATCCCGGAGCACCAGGCTAAAATATCCCCAGCGGATGTGCTAGGAGACAGTAACAGGAGACAGGAGCTGAAAGAGCCACCGGGCCCTTCCAAGGTGGGCTCTAGTGTGAGGAGAGGCCTGGAGCTTGGAGAGGTTTTCATTGCTGTGAAGACAACCAAGAGGTTCCACCAAACGAGGCTGGAGCTGCTGCTGGACACTTGGATATCCAAGGCAAAAGAGCAGGTGTGTATGGAGGTGGGGACAGAGGCCTCCTTGGTGGGCATGTTGGGGACAGGAGGAATCTAATGCCTGCAGGGAGGAATAAGGACTCATTATACTGAAGAAAGGGTCATGCTGAAGGTGGTTAAGAACAACTGTCCCATTCGGTGCGTCTCTGACATCATGTCTATTCCACTGTGCAGAGAGACAGGGACACCTCACCCTGGTTGGGTGGAGGGCTCTATTAACTGGGTCTGAACCAGCTTTAGGCTCAGGGGAAAGCGCTCTAGAGAAAGAAAGGGGTATATCCTGGTTGTTCGCACAGGGTTGGGCAGAAGAGTGATATTTGACAGGGGCCGTCAGCCTCTCACCTAAGTGTAGCCTCAGTGGGGCAGTTCACCCTCCTTTAAATCTAGCTACACTAGGGGTGCAAACTGTAATGCTGCACATAGGTGACAGCTGTCCTCCCTTCAGTTGCTGGGGTTAAAACATGCGTGGGGCATGGCAGGGTTGAGTGCACTGCTCTTTCACCCTCAGAGGCCTGATTCAAACTGCTGATCTTTGCTCACAAGTGGAATGAGTTTGTGCGGTTTCAGACTAGCTGCTCCCTCCCGTCTCACACCATTTGTACACCTCACAAAACCACATCTGGTTTAGGCAGTGTCTGCTCAGGAAGGACTGCCTGGGCCTGGAGTGGCCACGGGTGCCTGAGAACAAGATGCTGTGCCCTGGCTGAGGGGTGGGGAGAGCCCAGGGTTAGCCCAGCAGAGGGCACAGAGGTGCCATGTAGCTGAGTTTGAGTGAGTGGGGCCCAGGGCTGGAATAGCAGGAGGGGTGCAGTGGAGCTGCATGTGGGTGCAAGCATAGCGTCTGCACGCCCCATGTCTGTCCCAGTGCAGTCAGTCTCTCGCATGCTGGAGCGCCAAATCCATTCACATGCGCTCTGGTGACTATTCCTCGGCCCCGCTCTGTGTGTGTGGCTCTTGTTTCTGTGTTCTGGTACTGGTGCCTGGACGGTTCTTCCCCCTTCACCCAGCGGAGTCTTGAGAGTTTCATATTCTGGTGGGAGAGCTGGTTTGGGGTGCATTAGGTCAGTGCACACTGGTGACCCACAATGGACTTAATAATGGCTGGGGGAAAATACCGTTTGCTACCTGGGATCTCCCTCCGTAATGGGGAAAGCCTGGGGAAAGCCCCCGTGGGGCTCGTTGTAGACTCCAGGCACTTGGGCTATGTTTAAACAGGTCAGTCGGTAGAGGCCATGGCATCACCACATTTTTCCACCGCTAAATCAGTGCCTAGCGGCTGCCCCATTGCTAATCTCATGATAATTGAAGGGGTGCTGGGAGGGTTCTCTGACTGCTGCTTCCCTGCTTTGGGGTCCCCTTTTCCCCTGTGGTGCTGAAAGTGCAGGTGCAGCCTAAGGCCCCTATCCTGCAAGTGGCTTTGCACAGAACCCCACAGAAGTCAGCGGGGGCTCACAGGTCTGCCCATGCACAGCTAGTTGCAGAATCGGGGCCTAAATGAGAAGGCTAGGTTATGGGGGTGCAGCAGAAAAGAGCACCTGAGACAGAACAGGGCATTCTGGGTAAGGGCAGTTTTCCCTTCCACAGGCTGAGCTGTAACTGTCTGGTGCTTTCCGCTACCTAGTCAGTTGCGGTTTGTCAGAGGAAGCCATGTCCTATTTTGAACCCACTTCCTCTATGTGCGTTAGCATCTGAAATATCATACTTCCCCTTCTAGACATGCTTCTCCAAGCCCTGAGTGCTCTACCTCCTACCCTCTAATGACTCTTAGTGGATACCATACTTCTTGGCATATACGTGCTATGAGGTGGGCTGAGCCCTGGCACATGGGCACTATGATTATAGCCAGCCTTGGTGTTTCTGAGTGCGCTTGCAAAACAATTTTCCTTACCCCAAACATAACTGACACCTGTCTATTCTGGCCACGCCAAGAATGAAGGGGAAGTGGGAGTGAGAAGATTCTCTGGAGCACCCCAAATTACCTGAACCTCTCTCTCTCTCTGTGTGAAAGCTATAAAAGTTGCAGATGATACCAAGCTGGGAGGGGTTGCAAGCACTTTGGAGGGCATGATTCAAATTCGACAGGTCCTGGACAAATTGAAGAATTGGTCTGAATTCAACAAGATGAAATTCAGTAATTCACTTAGGAAGGGAAAATCAAATGCACTATTACAAAATGGGTAATAGCTTGCTAGGTGGTAGTACTGCAGAAAAGGATGCGGGGGTTACAGTGGATCACAACTGACTATAAGTTAACAATATGATGCAGTTGCAAAAAAGGCTAATATCATTCTGGGGTGTATTAACAGAGGTGCTGTATGTAAGACTTAGGAGGTAATTGTCCTTCTCTACTTGGCACTGGTGAAGCCTCTGGGTGTCACACTATAGGAAAGATGTGGATGAAGTGGAGAGAGTCCAGAGGAGAGCAGCAAAAAAGTTAAAAGGTTTTGAAAACCTGACCTATGAGGAAAGGTTAAAAAAAACTTTAGAGAAAACTCGGGGGGGACCTGATAGTCTTCAAATATATTAAGGGCTGTTATAAAGCGGATGGTGATCAATTGTTCTCCATGTCCACTGAAGGTAGGACAAGACATAATAGGTTTAATCTGCAGCAAGGGAGATTTAGGTTAGATATTAGGAAAAACTTGCTAACTGTAAGGGTAGTTAGACTCTGGAACAGGCTTCCAAGGGTGATTGTGGAATCCCCATCACTGGAAGTTGTTAAGAACAGGCTGGACAAACACCTGTCAGAGATGCTTTAGGTCTACTTGGTCCTGCCTCCGCGCAAGGGGCTGGACTCGATGACCTCTCGAGGTCCCTTTCAACCCTACATTTCTGTGACTCTGTGATTCTATAAAATATGTGCCTGACCCCCCTGGGTCCTGCTGTAGAAGGGGAGCGCCACTGTTTGTGCTGAGGTCTGGTACAGTTGCCAACACAGAGGAAAGCTCTTCAAGTAGAGTTGGCTGGAAAAAAAGGGGGGCAGGGTGAAGGGGAGGAATTTTCAAAAAATGTTTTCAAAAAGAGCTGTTTGTTGACTTTTTTGTACTGAAAACCTTTAGTTTTTCCTCTTTTTCCCTCCCTTTGTCCCCCTCCCCCCTTTTACCATGCTAGTGAAAAAGGTGACGGTGGAGGGGAGAAGGGAGCGAAAGGAAAAACTGTAACACAAAAGCTTTCAGTTTTCATTAGAAACAAAACAGAAATGTTGCAAAATCAAACATGCTTTGCTTTTGAATTTTTCTACCCCCAGGAAAGTTTTGCACAATAAATACCAGCCTGTCCGATTTGCAAGGGGCAGGTGTCCCACTGCACCAGACCCCATCCTATGAAGGCTTTTGGGTGCACTCTGGGGAATTTGAGCCCCCAGCTAGCACTCCGCAGTATTCATTCATCCCCGTAACACCCACGCCGATGAGGGAGGCAAGTATCGTTAGCCTGATGGGGAAACGAAGGCAGAAAGGGCAGGGACATGGCTATCGGCATAGAGAGGGTTGGTATCAGAACTAGGACTAACCTGCAGGGGTAACTTGCTCTCAGTCTTGCAGTTACTCCACTAAACCAAGCTGCTGTTCATGCTAACTGAGCTTCCCCGTCTTGTGGTCTGGGGACATGCTGGCTGCTAAGCCGCAGAGCCTCCTCCTTACAGCAACTGTCTGTGTTATCAGTGCCACACTGGGTGGTGCTGGCGTTGAGCTGAGAATCTGCTTAGGATCCTCTCAAATGGACCAGCCTGGTTCCATGGGGCCCCAAAGATCAGATCTGGGTGGCTTTGCAGGAGTTGGGATAACCTGTGATCCTTATTATTAGTAACTGCAGAGCCTAGAGACCCCAGCCAAGATCAGGCCTCATTGCCCTAGGTGCTGCACACACACATTTCCTGTCCCAAAGAGCTTATAGCCTAAATAGACAACCCAGACAAAGGATGGGAGGGGAAACTGAGGCACAGAGCAGGGAAGTGATTTGCCCAAACTCATCCAGGAGGTCAGTGGCAGAGTTGGGAATAGAGCCCAGGTATCCTGAGTCCCAGCCCAGTGCCCCTGTTCACTGGACTTTGCTGCCTTTCTTGAGGGCTAATATGTGACAAGCTTTCACCCCTGGTGATGGGTTTGTGTTTTCAGGGCTGGCTCTGCCAGGAGAAGAGCTAAATTTAATCTTGTGAGGGTGGATGCTGATGGTGGCCCTGACATTTCCAGTTCCCCTGGATCCTGGCCTGTTCCCTCACTCCTGCCTGTCAGGTTATTCACCTGCTGCATGGTGTCTAAACTCTGGAGTGTGAGCTCTCTGGGGTGGGACTGTCCTTGTGTCTGTCTGTAAAGTGCCCAGCACGATGGGGCCTGGGTGGGAGTCCTGACGCACTACTGCAATGCTGCTAATGAACACACTGGCAGCATGGGCTGTGCAGGCCCAAAGCCTGGTCCTTATTCTCCAGCCGTGGGCATCTATGCTCCCGGGGGAGCTTGCCAGATGAGGCTGTCTGGCAGCAAGGGCTCCAGACTTTCCTTTGCACTTGGGTTCCAGTTGGAGTTTTCCTTCCCCCCCCTTTGCTGCTCCTCCTCAGAACTGAAGGATAGACTCGCATCCAAGCCCCTCCGCCTTCCCGAGCCCACTCCACTGTAGGAAGAGTGGCAAAGGCCACTGCAAGCTCCACGCGTTAGACAGGGGCTCTGAGAGCGGGGGGCTGGGAATCCCACCCCCAGTCAGCCTCCCCGTTGTAGGCTGCCCTGTGTGGTTGAACTCCAGCTCTGTTGCGCCTGACTGTCTGCCAGACCAAGCCCCTTGGGCAGTCTGTAGGTGCTGGGATACCGTGGCGACCGGCGGGATGTCCGAACCTAGACAGACCCAGCAGTCGGCCAGAGGACCCAAAGGGAACCTTCTCCCTCCCTCGGCTGAGCTGGTAAAAGCGGCACCAAGTTGGCCCTGTCTGGAAGTGGCTGGGTGTCCCCTGCAGGGGCAGGGGTGGAGGGAGATGTGGTTTGAGGCTCCAGCAAACCCCTTCCAGACACCTTCAATGTGGATAACGGAGGCTGGCGTCTCCTGGAGAGACGGACCTTTGGGCTGGAGCAAATGCCCTCTGCCAGGTTTCTAACGGGGGCCCTCCCAGCTCTCTCCTGTCCCAGCCCTCCTGGGCAGCCCCGCTGAGGCAGACAGGGCAGGCCATCTCTCCAGTGACTCCACCAGGCGTGGCGGGGTGGGGAGGGAGCTGTCAGCTGGCACAACACTGGCTCTTCTGCTGCAGTCACCTTTCGGGCACAAGTGGAGGGCAAGGGCTGGGGAGCAGGACAGGGTCCCTGCTATCTAGAGACCTGAATGAATGGGCGTGAGGGGGGTGGGTTGCGTAGTGCGGGAAGAACTCTGACACCACTGGAGTGGCTTCTCCAGGTCCTGCTGGAAAGGCACAGCAGAGTTGGGGTGGGGATGGAGGGTGACCTCCCCACTTACCCTCTCCCCACAGATGTGCGGCCCCCATCTACCACTGCCTCGTCAAACAGTGCACCCTCATCTGTGCTGAACGTGTTCCTGGAGGCAGCTTTCCTAACGCCCTTGGGGGGATCCCCCTCCCCTGCCCCGGATTCTCGCCCCTCCGGCACTCTCGGCACCTGCGCCCTCTTGCTTCAGAGCCTGTCGCTCCGGTGGATCGGCCGGTGCCAGCTGCCCTTCAGCACAACCTCTTCACATCCCTTCCCCCAGGCTTGCCCATTCCAGTGTTCATAACCTGGCTTCCCCCCTTTGGCGTTCTGGCCCCTTCGCCCTCCTGCGCCTTGCCCAATAGCCGGGATGCGGCACCCGGGCTGATAGCTAGGGTATGGGGTGTGGGTTCCCTTGGCCCAGTGCCAGAGCCATTTTCTCAGGTGCCCATCTGAATGCCCTTTTACTCTCCCCCTCCTCCCGCCAGCACCCAGCCCAGGCGCTGTGTTTAACCAGCCTGCGGACAGCTGGTGGGGAGATTGTTTAAGACTTGTGTCTCTTTCTTTCAGCCCCTTTAGTTCCTTGAAAGCACATTTTCCGCATGAGGGGAGCTTTTCTCAGCTTGCCGTGATCCCCCTCTGCCTCTGGGGTGGGGGGATGTGTCATAGAATGGCGGCTGGTGGGGCAGGGAGGTGGATGGACCCGAGGGGGGGGGGGCGGTCTGGGAAGCAGCAAGGGGCTGTAACTGCAATACACACAAACAGATGTTCCCCTCTTAACCCATGTCTCCTTTGACCACAAAGCTGCTGCTTTTGTCTGCTGCTTGACATCGTTCAAATCCCAAAGCTGGGCCCCCCCACCCCCGGCTTGCTGCCCGAGTTCTCCGTTCACCAGGTGGCAGGGCCATGTGGGGTGAGGGGTGGGAGTTTGCTCAAGAACAGGTCCCCAGACTCTACAGGTAACAAGGGTGCATATTGTAATGAAGCCCTCAGAACAGGCTTCTCTGCTGCACTGGCCAGCTACTTGGAGTCTCCCTGAAGAAAACAAGACTCCATGGGCCAGATCTTTGGCTGGTGTCAATCAGCATAGCCCTATTGACTTCACTGGAACTACTGGGAGTCTGACCCCAGGACTCCTGGGTTCCCTGGCTGTCAGGGAACCTTCCCAGTGTGAACACAAGAGGGGGTCTCAGCTCTGTGGGGGAGCTAACCTCCAGGGTTTCCAGCTCCTCTTTCAGAGGACAGCCTGGGATTTGAGCCCCTTTCCTTCACTCCCCTGAACCAAGGGGAAATCTCTCTCTGGCCTGCAGCTAGTGTCGACTGGAGAAGGAGGAGGCTGTAGGATCTGTGCCTGCCTTTTGCGAGCAGGACACAGGGCTCTAAGAGGATTATTTATCCACCCACCACCCCTGCAAGAGAAGCAGGAGAGGTGGGTGAGCAATGAGCTGGGGCAGCGGCTCCCACCTCCCTTGGCCTAGCGAGAGGCAGCTGCAGGATGTCAAAGGCACAGGCCGGAATGGGGAGGCAGGAGGCCTAGTGACAGCTTGGGAGGCCAGAAATCTAGCCAGCGCCGGGCCTTGGAGTAACTTCGCCCTCTCCTCTCTCTCCTGTTTTCTCAGACCTATGTCTTTACTGACGAAGAAGACGAAACCCTGCAGAAGAGAATGGGTAATCCAGTCTTTCCTATCATGCAGCTCCCCAGCTCCAGTGAGCTTTGGATCAGGCCCTGAGTGAGGCTGGTTCTCCTCCTCCTACACACAATAGGGTGCCCTTCTGGATCTGTGTGATAGGATGAACCCCGCAGAGCCCCCAGCAGGAGTGACACTGATTCACTCTGGGGATAAGGCTCAGCTAAGCTTAGTTCTCTTCTGAAAAGTCAGAGGGATGGGCTTGCCTTTTGAAAGGAGGGAGACAGGAGACTGGCACAGCACGTGCCGGGAGAAGCTGCAGAGATTCCAGCTGTCCTGAAGAACAGCTGTGAGGTAACACGGGGGTCGGGCACCCCTGTCTTCTGTCCCAGAGACTGGTGGATAGGAGGATCCTGTTGTTAAAGCCCTTGGTCTGGGACTTGGAAGAGCTCGGTTCAATTCCTGCTTTTGCAACAGGCTTCCTGTGTCAAGCCACTTCCCCTTTGGCTGCTCCAGTTCCCCATCTGCAGGATGGGGAGGATGGTACTTCCTTGCATCACAGTGCTGTTGTCGGAGAGTTTACAGCCAGAAGGGAATGCCACATGTCTAGCCTGACTTCCTGAGAAGGTCATTAATGCTTGTGAGGCGCCCACATGCCACGGTGGTACAAGCTCCGCGACAGATCATTTGCGTGGCGCAGACTAAGTGCCACCATCAGTGAGGAGTGAACTCATTCCTGCCGGTGTCTTGCTTGTGTGGGGAGAAGTCCGGGATTGAAAACCCACAGAGACAAGTTTTCCCCTTTCAGCCCAGCAGAAGGGATGGGGTCTCCTCCAGGGCAAGGCTGGTGTTCCATTAGGTGAGCAGCATGTACGCTGTGAAGCAAAGAGCTGCATGAATAGGAAGAAGTTAGAATCCAGAGAGCAGGGTGAGGTGGGAACAGGCAGGAGAGATGTGGGGACCCCATTGGCGAGCAGGGTGTGAATGTGAGAAGGCCAGGACTGAATTAACACAGTGATTGATTCCTGCTCTCGCTGGCCGGAGGGGTTTCCTGGCCAGGCCAGGCCAGGCGGGTGGAGTGGGGTGAGAATGCAGTGATCAGGAGCTTTGTTCTTTTCCCTGCAGGTGACCATGTGGTATTCACAAACTGCTCCGCAGAGCATAGCCACCCAGCCCTCTCCTGCAAGATGGCAGCCGAGTTTGATGCATTCTTGGCCAGCGGCCTCAGGTGAGCACACAGGGGTGGCCTTCACACCTGCTCACAGGGGCCTGGGAGGGAACTTCCCACTGCAGGCTGGTAGGGATGGGAAGCTGTCACTGCTAACCGATGGCTGCTTGTGTGACTAAGAGGGGGCTGTGAATGGAGTTCCAGTGGGAAAGGATGAAGAAGGGTCTAGTTTGCAGAGGTGCTGATTAAAGGCCATCAGCGTGTAGCTGCACATGACCTTTATCAATAAGGCCCATGACGTGAAGCTGGGTCAGCAGCAGCCTCCTGACCTAACCTCCTCTTGTCTGTCTCACTGTCTGTTGCCAGCTGGTTTTGCCACTTGGATGATGATAACTACCTAAACCCACAGGCCCTCTTGAAGCTCTTGTCTTCCTTCTCTCCAGCCCGGGACATTTATATTGGGAAGCCCAGCTTGAATCGGCCCATCCAAGCCTCCGAAACAATGCCCAACAATCAGACGGTAAATCCTGCCCCGCAGCAACGGGGCCAAGCAGCTGACTGGCTCATTGGGGATTCTGAAGGGAGCTGATGGTTCTTGAACACATGTCTTGTCAAACCCCTAAAAGAGGAGGGCTCCAGGCCTGGCCTCCGCTGGACCCAATCTGGTCCCATGCAACCTGTGACCAAAGTCCCAGGGAGGCTATGTTGAGATTTCTCAATTAGGGCAAACTATAAAGAATAGAGCAGACAATTC
The DNA here is from genome assembly GCF_965140235.1 of Caretta caretta. Classification (NCBI taxonomy): domain Eukaryota; kingdom Metazoa; phylum Chordata; order Testudines; family Cheloniidae; genus Caretta; species Caretta caretta. The sequence continues at coordinate 259,108,835 of NC_134206.1, read as the reverse complement.
CCCAAACTGGTGGTTATTCTAATACTTAGCTCACTACAAAACAGCTTCTATAATACCTTATTGGTTACCCAGAAGCCAAGAACACATTTCCCTTAAAGCAACCCAGCCTTTGGCTCCCACTCAGACAGCTAAGTCAAATATGATGAGGATTATTGAAAATCTTGTTCATCATATGAAAAAGTTCTACCAATCCCAAAGGATCGGACACATTGCCCACCAAGTTAATGAATATTTTAGATTTTACCTAAATACATGCTTTCAGCCAATTCTTATTAACTAAACTAAAATGTATTAAAAAAAGAAAAGAGAGAGTATTGGTTAAAAGATCATTATACATACAGACATGAATAGAGTCCTTAGGTCAGGTTCATAGTAGGGACGGTGAGCTCTAGAATTGCAAAGAGTTCTTTCAGAATTAGTCCATAGGTTCAATCCAATGTTCAGTATCAGGGTGACCCAGAATGGAACTGGAGATCTCAATCTTGTGGCTCAAATTTCCTCTGATGCAGCATAAGCAGATCTGAGATAAAAAGGATCAGATCCCAAGAGCCCTTTATACAGTTTCTGGGCAGCCTTTTGACTGCATGCAGTTCTTGGGTGAACAATAGTGTCTTTGAAGTAACCTCCTATTTCCTAAACATCTCTGGTAATTAGCTATATGGATTAACATAAGGCAATTGCCTATCTCCCACCATTTTCAGGTGATTTGATATATTCCCCAAAGAGAAATCAAGACAGTGATATCACTCCAGTCACAGCTCATTTAACTGTTAATATCTCCTTTTGATCTCTGAGGTGATAGGCAGGAACTGTTTGGTTACATTGTTCACCTCTAGCAATATCTGTGTAAACACACAAAACCAGAAACATTATCTACTAATATGTCTCTACAGGTTAAATCTGGGTCAATTAACTTGCAAGTTGCTTAACCCTTTCTGGTCCTGTGTCACACACAACAGCATGTGCGGGCTCAATCTGAGCAATGCACAGCCCAGAGAGAGGCAGTCACACACATGCTGCTCCTCAATGGGAACCCCATCTACTAAGAGATTCATCCCATACTGCACTACGAATAGGACGCCTTTGCTTCAGAGGGACCACCCCTTCTCTGAGTGAGGGGAGAATTCCACCTCTATGTTCAGCTAATCTGCCCTCATCTCTGGACTCCTTATCTCTCATATGAGGGCCCCCCTTTGCTACTGGGCTGAGGGAAGAATTCTGGTTCTATGGTAGTAGCACAGTTGTCCTGCATTTTCGACCAGCTGATGCCGTGAAGCCAGGCTCTGCTCTGTGCCACCCCATGTTGTGGTGCAGAAGGTGGGCTGTAGCTGGGTCTGTGTGTGTATCTAATGGCCAGCGCTTTGGTGTTGAGACCTGCAGGTACAGGAGCTGTGGTACCCATTGGTCAGCCCCGTGCCTTTCTCTGCTCTTCCCTCCCCAGAGGTCCGTGCGCTTCTGGTTCGCTACTGGAGGGGCGGGATTCTGCATCAGCCACAGGCTGGCCGTCAAGATGGCACCTTGGGCCAGGTGAGCCGTGAAGCCAGTAGATCTGTGAGCATCAGAAACCCAGGAGAATGTCACGGAAGATCATGCACGAGTTGGGGTGTGTGTGTGTGTGGGAATGTATGTGAGCACACAGAGAGTACGTGAGAGAGGGCACAGTGTGGGTGTGCCTACCCAACTGTGAGTGTGCAAGAGCAGGTAGGTAAGGGAATGTATTTGTGTTGTGGTAGCTCCTAGAGGCCTAACCCGTGCTGGGCACTGCATGCACTTCGAGCTGAGTTGGCATGTAAGTGGGTATCTCTTTATAAGTTCTTGCAGTGCAAACAGACAGAATTGGGCAGCGACCTGCCTCTTCATGGCCAGGGCGACGTGAATCTCTGAGGTCAGTGGAGTTACCCCAGCGATGATTCTGGCTCCTGATCTCTCATCCCGCTCCAAGACGGGGATCCCATTCAATGTCTGTATTTCCCCACTGATCAATGCAGCCCATTCTCTTCCAGCGGCAGTAACTTCCTGAGCACCTCGGAGCTCATCCGCCTCCCGGACGACTGCACCGTGGGCTACATTGTTGAGTGCAAACTGGGCGGGCGTCTGCTCCCCAACACGCTCTTCCACTCTCACCTGGAGAACCTGCAGCTGATCCCCAGGCCCCAGCTCCTGCAGCAGGTGAGTGGAGAAGGAGAGGTTGGAGAAGAGATTTGGAGGGGGCGGCGGGAAAGGAGCGGAGCAGGCGGGCGATGACTCACGTCACTCCGGCGGTAATTGTGACCCTGATTGAATCAACCGCACATTATTTCGATGAGGTTTTCCTGACAAATGCATCCCTAGACGCTTCTCTGCAATGATGGGCAAAGGATGAAAAGGCAATTAACTAGCCAGTAAAACTGCTGCCAGTCAAAGAGCAGGGGGAGGGCCCTCCCCTCTGGAGCTGCAGCACTGGCAGAGGAAGTGACTGTTGCCCACGCATGGGGCCCATGTGATATAGCCCTGCATGTCATGGAGGAAGGGGGAGAGGCTTAGGAGAGATGGGGGCTGGAGATGTGTTGGAAATGGAGGTGAGGAGGGGGTGAAAGCCTGCAGCCTGGCCCTGTAAATCAGCCTGGGCAGAGGGGAGAAGCAGTGGGGATCTGGGTGTGGGATGCAAAGCTTGTAGAGTGGTTCCCGGCTGGGGGATGATGGGAACGTCTATATCGCAGACACATAAAAGCTGAGAGCCTCCAAAGCTGCCCTCTTGTTCCCTAACTTCCCCCTTTCCTTTCTCATGGTCTTTCCCTGCAGGTCACCCTCAGCTATGGTGTCTTCGAGAAGAAACTCAACACTGTTGAGCTGGCCGGCCCCTTCTCCCAGCACGATGACCCCTCCAGGTGGGTGCCTGAGTCTCTGGCTCATTTGGCTTGCTCCCAGAGTCTCCTATGAAAATAGGGTTGGAAAAGGGCGGGGGCAGGCTGCTGCTCAGGAGTGAGGTGCGTGCGTTGGCAGAGCTGTGTAGCTGGAGCTGGAATCCTGCCTTCCCTGTTGTTGTTGTTTGTGGCATTCGCTTTGGCCCTGGTGGGAGCTGGGCCCATCTTGCCGCTGGTTGGATCTGGATCCAGGGCTCACCTCTAACCGCCCTCACGTCCTTGTGAAGTTTTGGAGTCTGGAGGCGTACATGTAGATCACTAGCTGCAGTGCAGAGCGAGAGCATCTGGTGTGGGATGGGGCACCAGGGAGACACGCTCCTCCCATGCCTCTTCATTCGGCTGTGACAGCGCACGCCTAACCTTCGTCCTCTCTCCCGCAGGTTCCAATCCCTTCACTGCCTTCTCTACCCGGACACTGCCTGGTGCCCACGGCCCGTCTGAGCTCCCCCACCCAAAGGGTCCCACTCAGGCCAGCGACCCGCAGTTCGTGTTGTGTGTGTGTGTGTGGGGGGGGACACTCAGGGAGCCCTGGGCGCTCCCTCTCCTTTGCAGTGACCGCCCTGCTGCAGCTAGCGATAGCTTTGTGGGTCAGTGCTCACTGCGCACGGCACAGGGTGAGCGGGTAGGATCCACAGCAAGGCGCCCAGGTGAAAATGTGGAAGGACACTTGGTGGAACACTCAAATGCAACCCAGTTTCCCACGGGCTCTGGGACCCTTGTGGGGGGTGAGGATGGGTGGGAGGGGGAAGTCGACGTGCCTCTGGTTATGTAGGCAGTGTAGCTGTACCCTGTCGGTCCCAGGATATTCGAGAGACAAGGTGGGTGAGATAACCTGATGCCTTCATGAACACAGCGAGACTTTGGCCACAGATACTGGCTGTGCAGAAATATAGATGGAGACCTGGTGCCCCCTGCTGCCTGGATGGAGCATATCTCTGTGTGCATCCTGAGCCACACGAACTGCGTGGGGCCGCGTGTGAACGGAGTGTCCAGCCGGCCTTCACTTCAGTCTCTGCTGGGCAGATTCTCTCCTCCCTTTATGCCCCCAAATCCTTTCTCCCTGACAAGTTTTCTACGCTGGACAAGAGCCTTTTCTGTCCTCTCATTTGTTGAGCCTCTGCTGGCCAGGACTCCGCCTCCCCAGCCCCCTTGCTAAGCCTCTGCTTAGATAGTTTGGCTACATTCTCAAGTCAGAAACTCAAGTCTTTGATAATCCGTTTCAATAAAATGACATTGTGGTCATGTCTTCGTGCTAGATCAGCCCATGAGAAGCGCTGTACCGGGACTGCCCTGGGAAGGGGATGGGGGCCAGGAGCCGGAGCACTGGGTCCTTCCAGGAGTCTCCCATGAGATGGGCGGGTAGAGGAGTGTGTGGATTTGTGCATTATTCAAGTGGGGATATCTCTCTGTCTCTCCCTGAGCACTCTCCCTTTTCTCTGCTCCACTGGGGATTGGGATAATCCCTCTTTCTAATGACCAGCCTGTTCTTTGACATTAGACTCCAGCCTCTACCTGGCAGGAGGGGATGTGAGAGGATAGTCTTAAAGAAGGATTTGGAGTGGGAGAAAGGGAGAATGAGGTAGAAGATGGGAGGAGGAGATAGTGAAGGAGTGCACAGGAGCAGATTGGAGATTGTGGATTTAAGAGCCATGCCAAAAAACCCTAATTCACTATGGAGTGAAAATGGAAGGGCAAATAGCTTATTACCCCTGCTCTTCAGTCCCTCAGACACTAGGGGGCACCTTCATCTGCTCCTCATTCCTTGCTCAGTGCAGCAGAGAGGGGAAGAAGGAGTGAGAGGGAGAGGTGGGACATGCAGCGTTGCGGACTGTTCAAAGTGTTTCCAGATCCTGGGGGGAATGTCTCTTGCCCTGGACTGGGCTTGTTGTGTTACCCAAAGGTCCCTCGTAGTTGATGGAAAATGAATAGCAGTTATGTTTTGTCCTTGCTCAGACAGAGAGAGTAGACTGGGGGAAAGCTAAAAAGCAAAGAAACCACTTTCAATGGCAATGGATGCTCTGAATAAAAGAAATGTAAAGTAATTGCCTCTTCAAGGGAAGGTGTTTTTCAAAAGCCAGTGGTGTACAAGGGGGATCTCTGGCGTCCTGTGAGAATGCAGATGAAAATGCGGGTGTGGTCTCTCTACAGAGTCATCCAGATTGGAAGAGAAATCTTTAACACGGGATAATACAACTGCATCTATTGCAGTCAGTGTGGTAGAGGTCTATGGAGAGCACCACTGTGTCTTTACCATTTTGCAAACTGGTCAGCTCAACCCCCTGCAAAGGAACTACAATTGTCCCGGCTTGCACTGCAGACACTTGTGTAGGATATTGAAGGGTTAAAAATCACATGTTTCAAAGGTGTTTCCACCTGGGCAGAGACGGTTCAAGAATTGAAAGCATGCTTTGATTTTTGTAGAAGAACACCGTGGCCTCTTGTCACTTTCCAATACAAACATTTCTTCCAGTCAGTGATCAACTTCTGAAGAAGCAGATGACTCTCAAGTCCTGCTTTCTGTCACAAGAAATGCACCCTTTCATCTGGAAACTCCTCTCTGATGACCAGGAATAAGGACTTGCTGATAACAATTACCTCTCCCTGGGTGTATAATGGTTTCCTCGCACAGTGACGGGGAGCCCAGTAACCATATGAATCGAAGCCAATGAAAGTGAAGTCACCCACACTGCAGGAGTAAGTGTGTGACAATCCAATGAGATTAAGGATGAGTTTGAAGTCCCCGGGGTAAGAGAAGTGATTTGGGGTTTCAAGTTAACCAGAACAGGGAAAAGCTTCTGGCTGGCCTAATTCAGCCTAGCGCCTAAGAGAGGAGTCTACAGTGCCTGGATTCCCTCCCGCCCACATCTGAGATCTCAGTGCTTCGATTAAAAAAGCCAATCATATCTGAAGAAGTGACAGCAGGTGCAGAGGCAGTCACAGCACAACACAGTGGGTGATGAGGGGGCGGGGGCGACTAAACAACACACTCTGAGCCTTGTGGGAAGACAAGCTGCAGAAATAGGAGGAAAATGCTGGCTCAGGGCCTCATCTGGTGTAAACGGGCACAGCTCCATTTACCCCAGCTGAGAATCGGGCCCTGAAAGGGTCGAGTCCTTCAGCAGGTGTGTGAGTCCAAACCTTCTTAAACTGGTGGAACATTTCCTCGCCGTACCAGCAAGCACCGCTCCTGTGGAGAACATCTGCTCTCATGAAGAGCCTGTAAACTAATGAGAAGAGCAGGATGTGGAGGAAAGTAGGGTTGTGTTAAAGTGAACTACAAAAGGGCCTGTGGTAACTGTTCCGGTACTATACTAGAAAGAAAAGGGCTCCTCAAAGCAGACACAGGGATCCAAGAGCATTTCTTTAAGCACATAAAAGCCAGCTTAAGGGGACACTGGCAACTTGAAATCTGATCGGTGTTAAAACCTTGTCTTAAAATCAGGTTTGAGAACTATCCCTATCCCTGTGACGGGGTTTTATAATCCCGTTTTATTGGGAACACTCTAATGTGAAAGTTTTTGTGGAATTTTTTTCACTGTTCTCCATGGCAACATTTTGAGGCTTGAGCTGTTTTGACCAGCTCTATTAGATGTTTGTCTCTCATGGGCTGCTGTGAGACACTCCCCCAAAGAGGTGAACCTGACTAAGGCCCCAGGCCTGCAACTGACGGAGCAGAACCCCATGGACTGGAGTGGGGGCTCCCTGTGTCACGGTTCACATGATCAGGGCCTAACTGACTATCCACAAAGGGTTTAAATCCTGGTTCTACTGGTATCGATGGGAGTTTTGCCTCTGACTTCACAGGCGCCAAGATTTCACTCCAAGAGGGGAAATGGTGACACTAACTATGCACAGAAACAAGATGGGAAAACTAGTGACAACTATTTGTGCCCCCTCTGTTCTTTCAGGTACTATCATCTGGGGTGTCACTTGTGACAACAGCAGGTAAAATAAACTCAGAGGGGTCTGTGGTGGCTAAACTGATGTGGCCCCTTAACTGCTGTCCCTTGACAACTTGAATTTTCTACCTGGTGCAATTTGATCTAGCTTGAATTCCAAGAAAGCTAAAAACTCATTCATTCCACTGTTTACAATGTGTGCGATTAATTATGGACCCCAAGATGGGGTGATTTGCCTATCTCTGATGTTTAAATTGCTTCCCAAGATTGAGTGAGCCCAAGTTAGTTATTCAGACATCTCGTCTGAATGCACCTCATTACAGCACCCATTGCTTTCTGTTCCCGGAGCCAGAACTTGTTATCAGTGAGCTTTGAGAAAAATTAAATGGGACGCTCTGTGCTTGGATTCTCCTAATCTGGCCTGTCTCCTGCTGGAAATGTTAGCAACCCTGCTGCAAACGGGACTGATCAGGGGCCTGTGGGGTGGGGAGAGACTGCTGTGACCCCCATGTAATCACAACCAGAGCTGGCAGGGACAAGAGGATCTTCTGCTGAAGGCCCCTGGGCAGTGTCCTTTGGGGGTATGCAAAGGAGTAAGGGTGAGATTGAGAAAGGGTCTGGGAGTGAAAGCCAGCGTGGGGAAATTGGATAGTGCTGGGAAGGGCAGCAGGAGCAACCTTCTCCCTCCCCTGCCCAAAGTCAGCTTCATTTGTGGGGCAGGCCAGTAAGATGGGGTGATAAAGAAATAGGGGCAAGGGGTTGCTGGCATAGGAGGGAAAGGGAGGGGAAGAGGAGACAGCCAGAATGGGGGACCGAGATAAGGCCAGATCCTCTGCTTGGGAAAATCAGTGTCGCCTCATTGACTTTAGTAGCTGCTGATTGATGCCAGCTGAGGATGTGTCCCATTGGGAAGGGGTGAGGACACGTGACTGAGTGTGGGGAGGAGAGGCAGCCTGTGAAGGAAAAGGGAGAGAGAAAAGGGAGAGAGGCTGGTCCCCGCCGTAGACAGTCAGGCCAATCCTGCAGTTAAGAACAGTCTCCATCGCTCACTCGGGTCGGGCGGTGCTTCAGTGACAAGGTGCTTCTCTTGCTCTGGGGAGCCGTTCCCTGTGCCACCGCTGTCATTATTTATACTCATTCTCTGCAACGGCTGTGCGGCTCGCGGCTGGGGCGGGACAGCTGTGATCTGCAAAGCACGCACGCCTCTCGCTTTGTTAGCACCCGCTGGTGCAGGCTGGAGAGTCGCAACAGCCTTGCTCCAGGGCAGATCACCACAGCTCCGATGCCAGTCCAGCCCTGCTGCAGCTAGAAGGGTAACGCTGAAACCCGGGAGCTGCCTCTCCTTCCCCTGGCCACTGGTGGGAGGGAGCGGGGGAGACTTTTGCTGTTGGAGATCTGCTTCTCCCGTGGGAGACAGCTTGCTGGTCATTAGAGCTGGTGTCAAGCATTGAAAGGCTCCCTGGCCCATAGTTCCCAATCCTCTTAGGCCCAGATATACAAAGGTATTTAGGCACCTAACGCCAATTGATTTTAATGGTGGGTAGGTGCCTAAATCCCTTTCCTCATGTTTATTCCCCCCCACACACACACACACACTGTTCCTCACACATTCATGTCAACTGCTGGAAATGGCCCACCTTGATTATCACTACAAAAGGTTTTTTTTCTCTCCTGCTGGTAATAGCTCACCTTACCTGATCACTCTCCTTACAGTGTGTATAGTAACACCCATTGTTTCATGTTCTCTGTGTATATAAAATCCCCCTACTGTATTTTCCACTGCATGCATCTGATGAAGTGAGCTGTAGCTCACGAAAGCTTATGCTCAAATACATTTGTTAGTCTCTAAGGTGCCACAAGTCCTCCGAAATCCCTTTGAGGATCCAGGCCAGTGTAATTAGCTGAGTTGGAATTTGATGGGGAGAACGAGGCGAACGCTCTTACAAAAAGTGCGCCGGGCTCTTTAATGGCCAACAGAGCGGAGAGGACCTTATGTCTCAGCCAAAAGACAGGACTTCCCCCATCCCAGTGGGTCATAATTCCATGCTGGACTGGGCTCACCAAAGAGAGCATCCTCATAGCCACCCACACCACGTTTGCACCGTACCTGCCCGGTCCTTGGAGGTCAAGCAGTGATTGGGCTCAGAAGAGCCGATGTGCTCCCAGTGCTAGGCGCGCTGGCTGTTCCATTTGCAATTCGGTTGTACGCCAGGGTTGATGTGTGTTTACTGTTTGTACCGCAGTTGCGCCTATAGGCCTCCGTTGTGCTAGGTACGGTGCAAGCACATGGGCCAGACCTGTGCGAGGAGTGCTTTGCTGGTCTGCTACAGCAGCAAAGGGCTCCCAGGGCGGGCAAAACTGCACTTCTGGTGATGTGGCTTATTAGCGTCATCGAGTTTAAGGCTAGAAGGCATTACCCGATTATCCAGTCTGACCTCCTGCGTATCGCAGGCCCCCAGCACCCGCACACGAAACCCAACAGCCGAACTTCGACCAAAGTGCTACAGCCCGTGGGAGACTTGATATATGCTGCAGGCAGAGCAGCAGAGGAACTGAGGTGCACCAGTGTCCGAGGCCCCTGCAGTGGCAGGGAAATGGTTGAGAGACACCCAGATATGACACCTACACCCACCTGCTGTAGAGGAAGGCGAAAGACCCATAAGGGACCTGGGGGAGGAGTCCTTCTCGACCACATGTGTGGCTAGAGCCTGAGCACGTGAGCAAGAAGCAGCCAGCTGAGCACCTGAGAGAGAAAAAGTTCAGTGCCCCCTCAGGGCCCTGGCCTGGCCTCCTTATTCCAGGACCCCTCTCCCAGCAGCAAAATAAGGTAGGCCTGCAAAAATAGAGCTTTGCTGGTGAGACGGTGTCTACACTAGGGCCTTTTGCTGTCATAGCTGCATTGGTCAGGGATTACCCCTGCCCAGCATAGCTATGCCAGCAACACTATGCAGTATAGCCTTGGCCTGAGCCAGAGACTGTCCCTACCCCCAAGAGCTTACAGATAAATAGGCTTGATGGGAAGGTGTGGGGAACAACAACATAGAGAGCTGAAATGCTGTGCCAAGGTCACACAGCAGAGCCAGAAATCGAATGCCGGAGTCCTGCCCACCTGTCGGTGTGTGAAACACAGCTCAGTTTCTTGGAGCCTTCTGCTAGTGCCGACTCCTTTGGAAGGAGCCAGCACACTACCCAGTAACATTGACGTCTGGTGAGAGGGCCTTAAAGTCAGTCTCCTATCACTGGAATCCCTGCTGCAGAGGCTGGCCAGACTCATTTCACTTGTGACTGTGCTCTGCTGCAGCCACTAGGGAGCCTGCAATAGACTTATTTTACCAGGGGCTTGGCGTGGGCCAGAGGAGTGAGAGGGACGATGCCCCTGTACAGCGGGTGGGGGGAGAGTCGAGCCTCCCCCCCCCAATCCCCATGGTGCTCGGTTCAGCGTTATACAGTGTCTGTTTTTAGAAACAGTGGCAGATTCGCAAGCTGAGCCGAGTTTCCAAAGGGACCTATAAAACAAACAGCCTGCCATCTGCTCTATTGTCCTGGACTAGCAGCTGGGGCTGGGGGAGAGGGAGCCCGAGCAAGGGGAATGGAGGGAATGAGAAAAATGAAGGAGATAGTGAAAGCAAACAGGGGGTGGGGTGGCGCAGAGGAAAAATGGGATAAGAGAGAGCGAGAAAGCGGATGAGAGCATAGGGAGGGTGAAGACATGAGCTAGAGAGGAGGAGAGGAAAGAAAGGATGAGAGAAAGAGTCTGAGGGGAGAGCACAGAAATAAGAGTGAGGAGCGAATGAGAGGCAGCTGAAGGAGGCTGGGAAGAGCAGAGGCAAGCGAGGCGGGAAGGCTGGAATGGGGGGCGGTAATTGAGAGAGGAGCGAAGTGAAGCGGGAACATGCAGAGTATAGTCCAGGAACAGACCCCGATGCCCCACACTCAGACAGCCAGGGCAGCGCGTTTCTGTCTCTCCTGCAGGCCAGCCCCCAGCCCTGGAAGGTCTCTCTCGCTCTCTCACCCAGCATGCCCCACTGAGGCGGGCAGCTCGGGCAGTTCTGGCCCCAGCACCAAGCTGGCATGAAATCCGGATTGCAAAAGAAACAAATGGGACAGCGGGGCCTGCGTCGCCACCCCCACGCAAGGCTCCCACCCTGCCTTGGCTTTTAGTGAGTGCCACAGGGCAGAGATGGAACGCCAGGCTTGGCAGCAGAGTAAATAACAGCGACATAGGTCTCTCCAGCTTGGGAGGGAGGAGTCCTGGTTTTAATCAAAGGTAACTAACAGCTGGTATGCTCTGACCCATAATCCAATGGGAAAAGACCCTTCCAGAGCAGCCACGTGCCCGCTGGAGGGGAACAGCAGCGCCTGCTCCGCACGGCTAGAACCAGAGGGAGCAGTGATGGGAAAGACCTAGTGGGGCAGTTAGTCTGTCCTGCCTCGCCAGTACAGGGTTGTTCTGGACAGTGTGTCCTCCTGGGCTTTCCCAGGTCTAGTTTTCAATTGTCCCAAGCAATGGGATGGCCAAGCACATGGAGTGCACGCTGTAGGCCAGGGGGGCCAACCTGTGGCTCTGGAGCCCCATGCGGCTCTTCAGCAGTTAATATGCGGCTCCTTGTAGAGGCACCGACTCCGGGGCTGGAGCTACAGGCACCAGCTTTCCAATGTGCTGGGGGGTGCTCCCTGCTCAACCTCTGGCTCTGCCACAGGCCCTGCCCCCACTTCCCCCTTCCCTTCCCGTCCCCTGAGCCTGGCGCCAGTGGGTGGGAGATGCTGGGGCAGGGGAGCTGAGGGGGGGCTGCTGACGTATTATGGTGGCTCTTTGGCAATGTACATTGGTAAATTCTGGCTCCTTCTCAGCCTCAGGTTGGCCACACCTGCTGCAGGCAAAAGACCCGACTGCCTGCTACCCAGCCTGCATCCCCCTGCTGGGCTCCATTCCATCCACTGTGGAGATGGGGCCAAGCCGAAGCTCTGCATCCAAACCTCTCTGAATGTTGAGCTGGTTCTGAATCAGAGTGGAGGTCAAGACTGACCCCAGATCTGCAATGGGCTGCTCCAAACACTGAAGTCCCAAACGCCCGTAAACCCTGGAGCAGTTGGCATCTGGGTCGAAATTCAATTACAGGGAAAGACTGAGCCAATCCTCACTACGGTGTGTGCCTCGGATACCTACCCAATGGCAGAGGCACCTGTGTGGGCGCTATCAATCATGACCTCCATCAAGTTTTTATGGGTCTCTTCCCTGCTCCCCACCTGACCCTCCCTTTCTTGTTGCAAGGCACTTTTCAGGCTTTCATAGCAACATGGTGAGCAAAGAACCTGTGGCTGTGTTTGCCAGAGCATCACCAGCCCTCCCTTATCATGGCTAGAAAACATACTGTTATGGTGAGAGTTGCCAGGTGTCACAATTACACACAGTCTTCCAAGCTGTTTTTCCTCTTAGTGTGTGAGCAAGTTTTTAGTCTTGGAAGAAATGAGTGTGTGTTGCGTTGTTGTTGGGGTTACACGAGGTTCTGGGTAGAGAGAGCTGTGAGAGTGGCAGGAGAGTCAGCTCTCTGCCATGCTCTTTGACTAGAGTCCATTCTTGAGGCTGAGTTACTTCCTGGGAACCAGACATTGGTGTTCGATAGAGCCTTGAAAGAAGGGATTGTCTTGCCTCTATTCCAGGACTGGTGTATGTGTGTAAATATGCCAAGTTACACTTTGAGTACACCAAATTCCCCATGGGGAGGCTGATCTGCAAGACCCCCGATATCTGCCACTGCTCAGCAGAGGAACGATGGGGTTACTGGGATTGAAAGAAGGGGCAACAATACCATATGTGCCCAGATGCAGATGGACACTGCTCTCTTTGAGGCCCAATCCTGCAAGATTCAGAGCTACTCCTGGAGGTGCTGATGGCCCTCATCTCCTAATGACTTCAGTGTTCAACAGCTCTGGAAATTTGTCAGCACCTGGCAGGATGCAGCCCCTCATGAGAACCCCAGCTGGTACTCTAAGGAACAATCATGCACTGGCTGGTGAGGTGCGAATGTGAGAGAAAAGGTAACTTAAAAGGTATTTTCCAGATCTACTGCTGGGATTCTATGTTCCTCCCATCTGGAGAGCCCTAGCCCCACTGTGTGCCTGCACAATGCACAAACACACACCTCCCTAGTGTGACACTGATTACCAGTGCAAGAGGGGAGCTAAGGCCAAGAATCTCTAGCGTGTTAAAGCACCTAACGCCCATTGATTTCAATGTAAGTTAGGAACCTAAATATGATTGAGGATCTGGGCCATGTGTTCAATTCATTCCATCATGAAAGCCCCTTCCCCACATGTATGTGTGAGCAAACACATACACACCTCTCCCCCAATGGGAGATCGTAGACACACTGTTCACCAAATGGGACCCCCAACTGTGCCTCTAGATAGATCCTGCTCCAGTGTTAAAAAGGGAAGGGAATTCATTCTTCATGTCCTTTCATTCCTGGGCATCTTTTCCACTAGTCCTCCTCTACCCCTTGAATCCTATGTTGTTTCTCTGCGCAGTGAAATGGAATCCTTCCAGGTATAAATCAGGATGTCAGGACCCTGGCTACAGGGGTGTGGGTTGAGGCTGGGGCCTGGTTTGGAAGGGACTCAAGAACATGGTCTGAATTCAGTCTAGAGGGTCAAGGCCAGAAGCAGCAGGCCGTACCCATGCCATGCCAAAGCATCAGGTTGGAGTCAAGGTCAATGGGCCACACCAGCCTGGAGCCAAGTGAGTCAGCCAAAGTAGGGTTAGCAGAACAAAGGCAGGGTAAGGTGTAAGTTGCTGAGTTGAGGACTAGGAACTGAGGCAGGGTGAGGCATGAGCAAGGAGCAGGGAACCAGGAACCAGGACTAGGCGTGAGGCCAGGTATCAAGAGCAAGGCTGGGGCCAGGAATCAGGAGCAAGGCAAGGTATCAGGAATGCACAGCAGGGTCTGTTTGCAGAAGAAAGCCAGGGATCCACCTAGTTGCACAGACAGCCTCCAGATGTTTATTAAATAGCATGCTTGGGCCAATCAGAGACCGTGGTAGGCTCTTCCAGTCAGGACCTCTGGGCGCAGGACATCCAGTGGTGCCTGAACCCACAGGGCTCTTAGATTGCTGTTCCCCACTACACCAGAGCTGTTGGGGGTGGTGTGGATATGACAGCCACCCAGAAATCAGCACACCTGGGTTCCAGACCCATGGATTCTCACACAGAAGCTGTTAGAAACATCACAGGACTCATTCCTGCTTTGTGGGCAATCTTTGCCTCTGTCCAAGTTGACGTGTGTGACAGGTTCAGTCACAGAGACCTCCTGGGACTGTCACCTGACGTGCTAAAGTTACCTCTGAGCCCATTTTCCCTGCCAACTTCAGACTCCAGAACACTGCCTTGTTGAGTCAGACACGCTAGCCTGCTGCAACACAGAGCCAGGTCTGGTCCACACCCCCACAGCTGCAGACTTTAACCAAAAACAGCTCAGCAGGTTACCTATCAAGCTCCCAATGGGATCCAAACACCAAATAAATCTGTTTTACTCTGTATAAAGCTTATACAGGGTAAACTCATAAATTTTGCACCCTTTATAACACTCATAGAGATATGCACAGCTGTTTGGTCCCCCAGGTATTAATCACTTACTCTGGGTTCATTAATAAACAAAAAATGATTTTATTAAGCATAAAAAGTAGGATTTAAGTGGTTTCAAGTAATAACAGACAGAGCAAAGTAAGTCACCAAGCAAAATAAAGCAAAAATACACAAGGCTAAGCCGAATACATTAAGAAACTATTTACAGGTAAAATCTCACCCTCAGAGATGTTCAAATAAGCTTCTTTCACAGACTAGACTCCTACCTAGTCTGGGCCCAATCCTTTCCCCTGGTACCATCTTGTTAGTTCCAGCAGACATCTTAGGTGGAAAGCAGGGGTGTTCTCATGACTGGCAGCCCCCTTTTATAGCTTTGGCATGAGGTGGGAATCATTTGTCTCTCTGGGTTCCCACCCCTCCTTCTAAATGGAAAAGCACCAGCTTTAAGATGGATTCCAGTATCAGGTGACATGTTCACATGTCCTGTGAGACCCCAGCCTCCATTCCTCCAGGGCTGGCCTGCAGGTTCCCAGGAAGGTTTGCAAGTAAACAGAGCCATTTACAGGTCATTGATTCTGAAGCACCCTTAATGGTTTCCATTTAATGGGTTTACATCAGTAATACAAGTTTATATCTTATTTTCCTCACTTCAGACATAGAAATAATACAGGCAAACGAATAGGATGACTACACTCAGTCGATCATAAGCTTTGTAATGATACCTTACAAGAGACCTTTTGCAAGAAGCATATTCCAGTTACATTATATTCACACTCATAAGCATTTTTCATAGAATCATAGAATATCAGGGTTGGAAGGGACCTCAGGAGGTCATCTAGTCCAACCCCCTGCTCAAAGCAGGACCAATCCCCAATTAAATCATCCCAGCCAGGGCTTTGTCAAGCCTGACCTTAAAAACTTCTAAGGAAGGAGGTTTCCAAAAACATTATGGAGTGCAACGTCACAGATGTGTGAGCCTCTTCTCAGTGCATTGCACCCTCTAACTGGTGCCTCTTACTCTGAGAGAAGAGCGTGCGGGTGTGAGTGGAAGGGCATAGAGGGGGAGAGTGGCCAGTTACATTTTTGGCCAGTCCAGACTGAGTAGCCAACTCCATTCAGCACCATGGACAGCCCAGCCAAGTGTGGCTTTAACCCCACTCACCTGGCAGATCCCCTCCCAGCTGGTGTCATTATTAGATCATTCTGGAGGTTCATTCAACCCAGTTGGGGCTCATAGACTTTTAGGTGAGAAGGGACCATCATACTCATCCCTGCTTGCTTTGTTTTGCTTCCTAAATAGCAGTGGCTTTCATTTTGCAGCCCTTTGGCTCCTCTTTATGAACCAATATGCAGAGTCGATGGCGCTAAATATGCAGCTGCTCTGAAGCTGCGGCTTAGATTTGGGTTATTTTTTGCAGACAAATCCTCTTTTCTATCAGATTTGACATCAGACAATCCCTCCAATGCCCTCTCTTTCTCGCTCCCTGTGTCTTTCACTATCTCATTCTCTCTGTCAGCCTCTGCATTTTTCTTTCCCTCACCCCTGTCAGCTCTTTCTCTGCATCTCTTCCCTTCTCCCCTCATTTTTGATTCCTGTCTATTTTCCTGTAACCATCTCTCCACATACACAGTTTTCTCTTCTCTCCTTAACCCTTGCAGTGCCTCTCTTCTTTCCCCTTTTTCCATAGTTATCTCCTTTGTATCTGTTCCCCCTCCCTCTTTCCTCCTTTTCTCACCCCTCCCTTCTGAGCTGCTCATTTCCAAGGAGCTGTGAGTTTATCAAAGAGCTGCCTCTTTTCTCTGGAGTCCTGCATACAGAGATCAGGCACAAAACACCCAGTGGGGGCCAATCTGGCATGGCCCTCCTACAGTGGGTGAAGGCTGGAATACATAGCAGAAGCATTAACCATTTTTCAGGCCAAGCCCTTGCATCCCGGTCAGTCTAGTGTCACACCTCATGGATGATACAGGCCAATAGCAGCACAAAGAAGGAATCAAGGCGGGAGTAGACACAGGCACCTAGAGACTTTGGTGGTAGGCACTATAGAAAATCCATAGATAGGCGGATTAGATTAGATCAACTGCATTCGTCTAGGGGTCTAATAACAGCTCTAATCCTCACTGAAGAGCATTATAATATGTGCTCGCACACAGGTGGCATGGGAATGGTGTGGGAAACT
Source organism: Caretta caretta (assembly GCF_965140235.1). Lineage (NCBI taxonomy): Eukaryota > Metazoa > Chordata > Testudines > Cheloniidae > Caretta > Caretta caretta. The sequence goes on along the minus strand of NC_134206.1, from coordinate 259,092,271 downwards.
GCACAGACACTTACCGGAGCAGAAGGGGGGGAACAGTACCTAGGGACTTGTACCCAAAGTCCATTCCAGCCAAGGAGCCACAGAAATCCCCTTCTGAGTCTCCTCCCACCAGGGTTCTGCACCCAGAGGCCATTCCAGAGGGACACGGGGATCCAGTTCGGAGTCTTATCCAGTTCCTCCTCCCAGAGTCCATTCCAGCCTATTCAGGAATCCAGTTCAGACGTTTCCTCCAAGAGTATACAAATCGAGATACACCCCAGAGTGGGTCCTGATCACTCCCTGGCAGGATACCCGTAACTCTTATTGACTTCAGTGGTAGCTATTCTGTAGGGGAAGAATTGGGTCTGAGGCTTTATGTGGACTCCTGGAAAAAATTGTCAGCAGGGCTAACCAATCATTTTGCCTGTGTTTCTGGACATTTGCAAGAGGACCAAGGGCATTTACAAAAGCCCCTACAACTCCCACCCTCCATCAGTTACCCTCTCCCTGGTGTTCAGCAGACTGTAACACGTAAGTGCTGAGTTCAGCATGGGATCCAGACTACATGTCCCTTTTCCTAACAGATCCAGAAGGGGGTGCTCTTCTCTGGCTTTCCATTCCTCCCGGAATGGTTTCAGGGCCTGATATTCTGCTTTCTTTAAAGATGGGCCCGTCAGTGTTGTGATGCAGATGACAAGGCCCTCCTCAGCCCCCTGGCACCACAGGGTAGTCAGCATTAGGTTGCTGCAGCAGGACCAAGGAGGAGGGGTGAGCGGATGAGTCTGGCAAGACAGCACAGCCAGGCTATTCAACACCAGTATCTCAGCAAGACAGACTGCGTCCTCAAGTGCAGCCCAGAAGTCACTTGTGAAAGTGATGGGCTTTCCCTGGGGGGAGCTGCTTTTTAAGGGAGCACTGGAAAGCTGGCATTCTGATATTTTTACCAAGCAGATTTCCGAACCTCTGGTACGCCTAAAACAAGAGGTGAGCAAAGCTTGGAGATTGCTCCAGTTTCTCATCATCAGGTCGGTGTATCTATACAGGAGGTTTCGGTTAGGGCCCAGCACTAATTAAAAATGAAAAAAAAAATCCCATTTACTTTCCACCCCTGCTGCTGTTTGTTTAGTTTTTGCATTTCTTTTAGCTGGGAGGATGAAGACAGAGCAGTCAGTTTCACTTCTGATTCTAGGTGCCTGCCCCTCTCCTGCAAGGCAATTAAGCAGATGTGAAATTCTAAACAGGGGAGTTGTCCCTCTCCAGTAAACTAAACTACTGCTTGTGAGCCATCTTAAGTACTTGGCTGGATTGGAGGCCTGGTCAGTGTCACCCTCCAGTTCTCCTAGGCTCACAGGATCCTGCGCTGTTTGGCTTGCAGAGGCTGCAGGAAAACGGTATTCTTTTGAAAGCAAACTGTGTTCACTGAAGGTGGGTTTGTTTCTTGGCAAAAGAAAATCCCTGAAAACATTTCCATTGATGTTTAGGGTTTCACCAAACCTAAATTGTGGACTGAATTGACCTGATTGCATCCTTTCAAATGCCAGCTGGTAATGCTGTGTCAGGGGCTGATCCTAGCTGATACTTAGCTCCTTCAGTTGGCATTGGAATTCGGAGGAGACAAGGATGCTCAGCACCTGGCAGGAACCATCTCTGAGTCTCTCTAAGCCCCACACTTTCCTCTGGGGCCAAGAAATCCCAGCTGTGTTGAGCCAGGAGGCAGGCAGATTCCCCACTCCTGCTTTCTGTTTACCCATAATAATAATTCTGTTTTGTTCATAATAATAATGAATACTGTTATTTAGCATTTCTCTAGCACCTTAATTCCAAGGATCACAAAGAGACCAAATGATACTAATTAACCCTCACAATGCCCCTGTCAGGTCAGGATTTTATCCTCAGATTGGAAAACTGAGGCACAAATAGACTGTGGATCAGCTCCTCAGCTGGTGTAAATCCACGCTGGCTTCAGTGGAGCTACATCAGTTTACATCATCCAAGGCTCTGGCCCAATGTGACCTTGTATTTAATAGTAGAACTAGGATTAGAATGCAGGAGTCCTGGCTCCCAATCCTATGCTCTCACCATTAGACCTTTTACTGTCTTATCTCCCTGGCTGGTGCACCAGCCCCTTCCGCTCTGTGGTGCTAGAGAGTCAGGGAATACAGGCAGGGGAAACATTTTCAGGAGCTTCAAGGAACATGCTGGGCTGACAAGGCAAAGCATGCACGTGCTGGCATTGTTTAGGGCCTGCTAACGGGTCCTGGGCGGTCAGTTGAGGGATGTCGCCTCCATAGTCCTGGAGACATCCATAAAGACAGGATAATACTCTGTGGCAAGGCCTTCATCTCCCCTCTGCCACCACTCAGCCTGAAATCTGAATTATGCCCTGGCTCCTGGGAGAGGCCTCAAGTCATCCCTGCCCAGCCTCTTTGGCTTTATTTATTCTTGGATTAGACGGGGCAGGCAAGAGGAGGGGATGGACCCTTCATCCGAGACTGGGAACAGATCCAAATAGTCCTTGGGAGTCCCCGCTGTGTCTCTGCAGCAACAGTAGGGGAGAGAGAGAGAGAGAGAGAGAGAGAGAAGCACACACACACTGAGGCAGACACAGATTTATCGCTATTTATGTCCTTGCTTCTCCAAGGATTTCCCATCACGCTCACGCACTGGCTCTGCTGCGGTCACAGAGATGAGGTTGGCCAGATGATGGACTCATTTGCATAACTGATCCAGCAGTGACTGTAATGGTAGCAATGTGTGTGGGGAGGAGGGGGGGAAGGAGGGAAATTGAGGCCAGACTATCTGCAGGAGAGTTACCAACCATGTGTGTATGTGTAAGGGAGTGTGAAGGGTTTGGAGGATTGTGAAGGAGCTGGCAGTCCAGCGAGAGTGCCAGCAGGGGCACTCCAACACCACTACTTACTCAATGCCCCCTCAGGGCTGAGCTCTTGGTTGTGAGAGCAGGCAGATTCCCAAAGCTGACTACCCCTTCCCTGGCCCTCCGCCTGTTTGTGTGGTTTGGATCTCGGGTGTGGGGTGTGTCTTCTTGGGTGAGGGGGTGGTGAACAGGGATCTTCCCAGTCACGGCAGGGGGACTGCAAACCCACTTGACTTTCTGCAAGATGAAGTAATAGACAACACAAGTGGTATGAGAGAAATGTCTAGGAGACAGGCTGTCGCTCAGACACACCCGCACAGTCTTGGTTCACATAAACATTCAATCACACTTCCCTGGCATGGCAAATCAAGGCATCGCATTCATAAACACACACACATCCACAGACACGCTCTGAGGATGGGTACGGTAAATATGGAATCTTAGGGACAGCCTTTCACCTTAGGGTTACCCACTCCAGTCTGGGAAACGGAACAGCTTGGGGGCATTGTGGAATGGGTTGCTGAGCCTTTCACTCCTAGGTTGGGATGCAAAGCACCTCATCTCGGGTATTAGCACTCGGGCATCACAGAGGTGGGTGCATACAAATATTCTGGGCTGGATTCTGCTCCCCTTACTCACACTGCATAGGCTCTTACTTCACATGTGGGTCCAGTGGTTTCAGTGGAGCTATTCACGGAGTAAGATGCTACTCAGTGAGAAAGGGGGGCAGAATAGGGCACTAATGACTCAAACCTCACAACATCCTCATGAGCTAGTTAATGGGTAGAGAGAACTCCCTTTACTTGTCACTGGGGGAGAGCAGCACCAGCTTAATAGCACATTGAAACACTGCGCAGCCAGATAGGCCAGGAAGTGAAGAATACTATAGCTGCCTGCAAGTGGAGAGGGAATTTAATAATTCTCTAGCACCTTCATTCCTAGCATCTGAAAGCACTGGACAGTTAAAGAAGTACTGCCTCACAGCACCCCTCGCAGAAGTGATCTTATTGCTAGACTCGTCTTACACAGTTGAGCTACAGCCTAGCTTGGCCAGCTTGCATGTGCTAAAGCACAACCTTAGTCTTGACTAGACCGCTAAAGGTACTAGTTAGATTGAGTTAGCTAACACGATCCACCAGCTCACCTGTAAAACCTGGTCTAGAGAAACAATAATACCTAGCAAAAAGAACAGGAGGACTTGTGGCACCTTAGAGACTAACCAATTTATTTGGGCATAAGCTTTCGTGGGCTACACCCACTTCATCGGATGCACAGAATGGAACATATAGTAAGAAGATATTTATACATACAGAGAACATGAAAAGGTGGAAGAGACTAATTAATTAAGAGGTGCTATTATCAGCAAGGGAAAAAAAACTTTTAAAGTGATAATCAAGATGGCCCATTTCGGACAGTTGACACGAAGGTGTGAGGATACTTAATATGGGGAAATAGATTCAATTAGTGTAATGTCCAAGCCATTCCCAGTCTCTGTTCAAACCTACGTTAATTTTTTTCCCCCTGCTGATAATAGCTCCTCTTAATTAATTAGCCTCTTACGGTTGGCAGTGATGGAGAATCCACCACAGCCCTTGGTAAGTTGTTCCAATGGTTAATTACTCTCACTGTTAAAAATGTTTGCATTGTTTCTAGTCTGAATTTGTCTATATTCCGCTTCCAACCATTTCTCTTTCCCTGCTAGAGTGAAGAGCCCATTGTTAACTGTTTGTTCCCCATGGAGATACTGATAGACTGTCATCAAGACACCCCTTAGCCTTCTCTTTGTTAAGCTAAATAGATTGCGCTCTCTGAATCTGTCACTACAACGCATGTTATCGAATCCTTTATCATTCTCGTGGCTCTTCTCTGAACCCTCTCCAATTATCAACATCCTCGAATTGTGGTCTCCAGAACTGGACACAGTATTCCAGCAGCACTCACACTGCTGCCTAATGCAGAGGTAAAATAATCTCTCTACTCCTACTGAGGGTGCTACTATAATACAAATAAAAACTCGATTTGTGAGGAGGCAGGGTCTCTTTTTAGTAGACAGGTGTTCCCTATTATGAATGATGTTGATTGATTCTTCTCTTGGCAGCCCCAGCAGAAGCCAAGTATTGAATGGGCCATGGAGACTGAACAATCCTCTTCTTCACTGCCCATGAGATGAGGCTGGAATCCATTCCTGGTGGGCCCTGACATCCATTTCAGGCTCTCCTAGTCTTAGAGGCTGCATCCAGAAAGCATTCCATTTCCACTTCTCCCTCCTCTTCTGGGGGGCTGCATCCTGTACGGTAATGCGCTCATGGTACCAGATTCTGATCACAGTTTCACTGGAGTAAAACTGGTTGGAGTTACTCTATGTTTATAACAGTGCAACACAGAGCGGACTCTTGCCCACAGTATTTTGGAAACCCTCTAGTGGTGGTTCTAATTGTAACATGTAGTACAGGAAATTGCCTCTTGGACTACACTACCCAGAATCCTTACGAGGAAGCTGCTGGGCGTATCCTTTTGGGGTGTACTGGGGGAAATAAAACATGGTGAAGTTGCAAGCATCCAGATCCCTGTCTTTTCTTACCAAACCCAAGCTCTGTCTGATTTATAAACTGCTGGAATTCTTCTGCAGTAAACGGTGGCCTGTTAGCAGACACAACTTCCTCAGCTAATCAGTAAAATGCTAACAAATTCAGTGAGCACTGAAATTCAGTTTTGGTTCGCCTCCCTCTCCCACAGGCTGCCTCCAGAACCCAGGACAGATGAGCCCTAGAAATCCAGTTCAGGAAAGTTTGAAAAGAGGAAACAACAGGCGCAATGCACAGTATTTAAAATGATACTTTTTTGCCTTTGGAGTTTGGCTAATTTATCATCTATAAAAGTCTCTGCATAATTGTGTCTTGATTAAAATGATATAATTAGGTGCTCTGGATCTCTCTCTCTCCTCTCCCTAAGATTATTTCTGTCTAATTGCTTTAATCTGTGTTTTCATGCACCCACTAGAAAATCAAAGCATGCTCCCATGAGGACAAGAGTGAGAGGGAATAAAGCCTGCGACTCATTAAGCACGGTGGAGAGAGGAAACTGCATCTAAATCACAAATGCATTAACAAGGTGAAATAAATGTAAAAAAAAAAAGAGAGAAGATTTAAAATTAAAACTCAACACCTGCCTTAGATTTTAATATTAATTAAGGACCTACTGAATAGCAAATTGTTCCTCATTAAAGCCATCTTCCTGCTTTATCGATGGGGCGGAGATGGGGTCGGTTGGGAGATTAGATTCTCTTTATCCATTGGCATTCTGGAAGTGAAGGCAAAAGTGTGGCCCTCAGGGAGTAAAGGGTGGGGAACTCTGCTGGGTGGAGATTGCAGGGCAGGTGGAGGGACTGGAGAGGGGAATTATGGGAAAAGGGCCAGGAGGCCCAATCCAATTCCCATTAAAGACAATGGCAAGGCTCCCTGTGACTTCAGTGGGAGTTGGATGAGATACCAGGTGAGAGCGCTGCATAGGTACCAGTGACAGGCGCCTGACAGATGGATGGATAGATAGTAATAGGCATGAGATGGATAGGATGTAAGGAAATATTGTAACAAACAACAGAAGATGAGGTTTGGACTAAGAAGTAAGAGCAACCTTTAATAAGTTCCTGGCCATATTTCCAGTTTGACTCGTTCTGTTAAGTTCTGGAATCCTGAAAGCAGAGGTGAGCAACTAATTGTTAAGAATAATTCATTCAACCAATGGAACCTCTTTTTCTGCTTGCAGATCACAATTTATATGTTATTTCAATTTTCTTGCATTCGTTAGGTTGATTGCAAATATCCCACATTCAAACCACATTGCTGAGTTGTGATTGGTCAGATAAGTCACATGCAATTTTTCCTGCTCTCTGTTTGAGTGAAGATGCAAGAAGCATTTCTGGTGAAGGTACTTGTGTGTGAACAGTCATTTTGGTCTCCATGGTATTCACACCAGCTGCAACTCTGAAATTCATATTCTGCCAACATTTTTGTGAGCAAAACGTTATTGCTCAAACCCTTATGGAAAGTGAATGTGAAAGGGGCATGGATATGGCCAAGTGGATCCACAGAAAGCGTTGCCTGAATAGCTGCCGAAAGGTATTTGCATTATTCACCCAGCACCAGTGGAAACCACCTTTACACTGCATTCACCTGGCATGGGCTTTGAGCCAGACACTGAGGGCTCCATCCTCAAAGAGCTGAGCACTCTGGTCCCAACCCAATAATGCCCACAAACAGTCCTGTTGACTTCAGTGGAACTGTTCCTGTGCAGGCTTGAGTGCTCTGCTGGAGCACGGTCCGAGGGCCTTACTGAAGGCAATGCCAAAACTCCCATATGCATCAGCGGGGCCAGGATCTCACCCCAAGTGCTCAGCACCATTCAGGATCAAACACCAAGAGGGAAGCAGCTGTCACCTCAGTGCAGCAGCTGAAGGGCTAATTTGTTAACAGAGAGAGGGAGGAACTACCCATGGTATATGAGTTCACGAGGCCAGTTCAGCATCCCTGTGGCCCTGCTCTAATTAAGTGGAGTCTGTCGTCAAGTTACTATTTTATACTGTATCAATTTTAGGTTCTTTAGAATATTTATGATCCATGGGTTAGTAAGTGACATTCTATAGGCTAGGACTGTATATAAGGGAGATAGATATGTAAAATATTCATAATGTTATTTGTTTTGATAATTTGTGACAGTGAAATCTGTAGCCTTCAATATTTTTGTATAAATCTAATAATAATTGCATTACCATCATTACTACGTGTTGAGCGCTTTCCATGCATATAGGAAGATTCTCTCTCTCTTTCTCTGGTTTTTTGACTGCACCTATTACTGTGCTATAGAAGTCTGTTCAATTTTCCTTCTGGGATCTATATTTTTGTTAAACAAATGTCTCATTTAATATCTTAGCTTTCTCTCACTAAACACAGGTCAATCAATAGCCTAGAAAGGGCACAGAAGAAATAAAGAGAGTCCAATCCTGCTGCCTTTGAAATGGATGGGAGTTTTGCTGTTGATTTCAATGGGAGCCAGGACTGGATCCTTTGCCATTAGCTATGGGAGAAGGTGGGGAGGGGCCATGACTTTTTCACATCATAATCTCCATCTCCCAGCTCTGCCCTGGGAATTGATGATGCCCCCACTCTCCTCCCCTCCATGGGCCACACTGGCTGGGATTATTTCCCTGTGGCTCACTGTGGGCTCATTTGTTATTCTCACCCTCAGCTCATGAGAGGGTTGAAATCCCACTAACAACATCTACTGCTCCCACATCTACTGCTTCTCATCTCCTGCTCCCACAGCCCTTCAAAAAGTTGGGGAAACTGAGGCACAGAAAGGTGTGAGGACTTACCCAACACCACACAGTGAGTCAATGGTACTGCCATGATCTCAGGTGTCCTGGCTGTCAGTTAGATGCTCGATCCACTATCCCACACTGCCTTGAATCAGGCTCCTGCTTGACAGTGGAGAAAGGGAGGGAAGGAGAGAGAAGGCCTGGAAAGGATACACTGTCTGTTTGTCTGTCTCCTCCTTCCCCCATTCCAACTGTGGGTTTTTCTTTTTTAATATTTATTTTATCTCATTCCTGACGTGAAAGATTAAAACAGAAGAGATTAAAAGATTACCCAAAGTGGATGAGACGGAATGTGCTGTCTCTCTTCCTCTCACTGGGGTAGAAATCTAGGAAACCTCACTCTCTCTCTTTGTCTCCCCCTGCCACCTCTTTCCCCACCCTCCTCTGTCTCATCTCCCATTGATCTTTGAAGATCAAAAGGACTTTTGATTTTGAAGTACACAAGTCTGTCTGTCTGTCTTGAAGGCCACTTTCTCATCCCTGTCCAGCTGTCCCCTAAGGGGGTGATTGAAACATGGTGTGCAGGTCAACAGGCATTTGTGAGGTGGGGTGGGGAGGATGGAGATATGGCGAGGGGGGGGGGGGATGGGATTGATGTGGAAAGCTGTCTGCCTGGGATTGGTGCAGCCATCATAATGATATCATAGCTCCCTTTGTATAGCTGCTCCCTGTGACTCCAGCTCCACTCCTTTTCCTCTCTTCCACGGGACACCCTCATTCCCCCCTGTAAGTCCAGGAATCTGTCCCCTCCAAGGAGGCCCTGGGACATGCCAGGATCAGAGGCAGCCTGTGTCTCACCCAGGGCTCCATCCCCATTCAGAGAGCAGGGTATGAAGGAGAAGCCTGGGATAGACTGAACATTGGGGCCAAGCTCCTCTTTCACCCCAGCAGAGGGAGGAATGGGTGGGGTCTGACAGGGGGAGCCATGAGTGGGAAGAAGGCTGGAATGGAAAGAACTGGAGGTAGGATTCTCCTCTCTCTCTCCTGCAGGCCAGGTGGGAGGGGTGTGTCCCATCAGGGTGACATTCCCTAGAGCCCATAGGCAGCTCTGACATGTCTTTTAAGCAGTGGGTCTAGACTCAGATTCAGATGTAGCAGAGATCAGCTCCAATTCATTACACGGAGCCTGGGGACAGAGAGCGGAATAACCCTATCTTCCGTTAGATACCAAACTGTGCCTGCCTCCCATTAGGCATACGTCACCCAGAGCCCCTCGTCCTGCACAAATCCATGGCTCTGTGCAGGGTCCTGATGGCTCCCTCCCGACTCTGGAGGTACACGATGCTCCTGGGTACACATCTGAAAACCTGACCTCATCCTGCCCCTTCAGACTGGGTAGTGGGATTTATTACTCTCCTCTTGAGTGGGGTTTGCAATGGACTGAGCGATGAGTCCGGCTGGCTCAGATTGCGAAGGGTAATTTGGCCAATGCCAGCAGTGCCATGCCCACCCCTGGGCAGGGGCGGCGAGTTATATCTCCACGTGGTGCCTTAGCACCAGCAATATTCAGAGCCCAGGGGCCCAGCTCCACCAATATTTGGGGCCGGGTGACCCCCCCTGCTGCCCCCCCTGCACCTCCCCCGAGTGTCCCCCGGCCGCCTCTTCCTGCCTCTGGGAGCCCCCCCGCGCGCCGCCCCGGCCCCGGAGCAGAGTGTCCCTGCCTCTGCCTCTTCCATGCTGCCTCTCCACAGCAACTGCTGCCGCAGGGTCCTAGTGCCCCCCACTCCCCTGCCAGCGCACACTGACTCTGAGCCTGCCCTTGCACCTCAGACCCTTCCCTTTTCCGGCGGGACCCTCCACCAGCACAGGGGGCCCCTCCGCGCGCAGTCACCACTCCTGCCCCATGCTGGGCAAGGAGGCAGCCCCATCCCCCACCCCCAGTGAGGCTACAGTCAGGGGCAACAGCAGGGGAGGAGGCGCACGCAGCACCCCCGGCACCCACCACAGGGGAGGCGAGGGGGATTCCTGGACCTGAGAGGGGCCCTAGGAGCACATGCAGTGACAGTGGTGGGGGTGAGTGTGCTGCTGGGGGGTCGGGAAAGGGGGGCTCCTCCCCCAGAGCTCGCTGGTGCCGGCAGGGAAAGGGCTGGGGGGAGTCCTCCTCTCTGGCCCCTGTCCCAGCGCAGCCTGCCTGCACCCCAAACTCATCCCCAGCCCTGCCCCACCCCAGAGCCCACACCCCCAGCCAGAGCTTTCACCCCCCCACCGCACCCTCAACCCTCTACCCTAGCCCTGAGCCCCTCCAACATCCCAAATCCCTCATCTCCAGCCTCAGCCAGAGCCCTCATCCCCCCGCACCACAACCCTCTGCCCCAGCCCTGAGCCCCCTCCAACACCACAAACCCCTATCTCCAGCCCCAGCCATAGCCCTCATCCCCCTGCACTCCAACCCTCTGCTTGAGCCCCTAGCCTCTCTAACCCCCCAAAACCCCCAGACACAGCCCTCACCCCCACACTCCTACTCTCACCCTGAGCCCCTCCCATATCTCAAACCCCTCATTCCCAGCCCCAGACAGAGCTCTCACCCCCTACACCCCTACTCTTGCCCTTAGCCCCTCCCATACCCCAAACCCCACATCTGCAGCCACACCCCACAGCCCTCATCCCACACCCCCTCCCTCTGCACCCCCTCCCATCCCCAAACTCCCTCTCAGAGCCTGCACCCCAATCCCCTGCCCCAGCCTAGGGCCTACACCACAGACCTCCTCCCCCACCCAAACTCCCTCCCAGAGCCTTGGGCAGGTGGGGGGCTGAGTTTGGGCAGGGGCGGGTTCTGGGCACCACCAAAATTTCTACAAACCTGCCACCCCTGCCCCTGGGAGCTGATTTCTAGGGCAGAGAACTCTCCAACTCAACTCACCTGTGAGTGCCTGCTAGTCAGCAATCCCGTAGACGTGCCAAGGTGACGACGTTCAGTCTGCCAGTGCCGGTAACATGTCATTGGAACCGGCCTCTATATACAGGGCTGTTAGGGCAGCAGTTGGTACTGGTACTATGCCAAATGAACCCAATCTCTGTGTTGCAGAACCCAGTACCGGTAACATTAAAATAGACCCAGGCTCCATTCAGTGCAGAATAAGGCTCTGGTATAATCATCATCATCATGAATACTACTTAGCCCTATGTAGTGCTTTCCATCTCCCAAACAGTGTACATGGAGCAACTAGTTAGTCATGTAAAATGGACCTGGCTTCTCTGAACAGGGCAGCAGGTGCAGAACAAGGTACCAGTGTAATGGACAACAGGCCCTTCCCTTCCCTTCCCTTCCCCCTCCCTCTTCTTTCCCACCTTCTGGAGTCCCTGCCCCACGCTGTGAGTGCGGGAACGTCCAATAAAAAAAACCCTTCCGCCAACTTTGTGTTTCTCCCTCTCTCTTTCTCTCCAGCTGCCTGCGAGGGAGGTTCAGAGAAAATAATGAACTAAAAGCCAAGGCCCAGAGAAAGCTGATTCATCCCACGCGCAGGGCCAGCGGCCGGCTCCAAGGAGAGCTGTAAAATCAATCTGTCACTGCTCACCGCATTATAGATCAGTGGAGAGATTCTGACTGCAGCGAGAGGCTGAGCCTGGCCTCCTCATGGGTCCCTCCTTCTTTCCCTCGCAGAGCAGGGACTCGGAATGCAGCCCCGGGATGAGGGACTGAGACAGACGGACAGATGGAGGGCGGGAGGGAGGGAGGGAGAGAGAGAGCTCAGCTGGCATGGTGATCAGAATCCCTCTCAATGTGACCCCTTCCCCTGCCACCACTCACCAGGCTCCAAAGGCAGATTACCCTGTGCATACAGCCACTTTCCTCCCCACCCCCTTCCCACTCATGGGGTCACACCTGGATCAAGAAGTGTGTGTGTGTGGGATGGGGGAGATAGGGTGAATGACTTCCTCCCCTCATACTCCTTTGGGAATGGCTTGCACCTTCCCTCCCCAAACACCCTGAGGGGGCTCTATGGGGCTACTTCAACCCCCCTTCTCCAGAGTGTCATACAGATGCCTTAATGGGGCCCAGACCCTACACCCTTGTCTGCTTACTGATCTTCGTGGAGGGCGACGTTTACGAAACTGAGCGCTGAGGGATGTCTGGAAGGCTAGGTTACTAACGGTGGCAGTGGACAGGGGAGAGGAGAAGGCCTTGCTTATTGGGTGATGAACTGGGAGAGGGACTGTCTCTACAGCTGACTTAGGTCGAAGGTGTGGAAAACATTCTTAATGTGTATAGTCTATTCAGCCATGGGATAATCCCCCACGGACATTTACAAATGCAGCGGACAAAGCCGTGAAGAATATATTGCAAGGAAGAATTCTGCACTGGACCAGGGGATGGACCAGATGGGGCGTAATATATCTTGTCCATTCATAGTCCCTTGGATTCTCAAGTCTGTGTGTGTGCACTGTGGGTGGTTTTCCTACAGCTGTGGCTGGGCAAGATAAAGTAGTTTTCCTGAAGCTGGAGAGAGAGTGAGAGAGAGAGAGAGTGTGTGTGTGTGAGAGAGAGATACAATTATTCTTTGAGGCTATTGCCAATGCAATATGTGTGTGGAGTGCAGGTAGTTGGTTTCCCTAGCACTGGGGTACTTGTGTGTTTTGTGTATGGGAGAAAAAACAGCTTTTCTGCAGCTATTGCATATGTGAGGGGTGGGGCTACTTTTCCTGCAACTTTGAATCTGAGAGTAAAGGAAGGGGCTATTTTCTCTACACTTGTTGCCTGTGTTTGTGTATGTCTGAGAGATGGGGCGGCTGGGTCCAATTTCAGTAGTGTTGCAACCGCACAGCTGGAGTGATGCTCTGAACCACTACGGCAGCAGTGGCTCTGATTTAGTATTGGACCACTTCTTAAAAGTGGTTGGGCCCTGGCCCCGCCCCGGCTCTACCCCGTGGAACTCTGAGCAAATGTAAAAACCTCGCCCCCCAGCCCTCCATAATTAGTGCCACTGGGAGGGATGTGGATAGTTTTGTGTGTGTGTATGTGTGTGCGTGTGAGAGAGAGAGGAAGTGTGTCCTAGTGTATAGAGCACTGGACTGGGAGTAGAAAATGTGGGTTATATTCCCAGTTCTGTCACTGGCCTAATTGCTTACCTTCGGGGAAGTCACTTTACTTCTCTATGCCTCAGTTTCCCCTAACTGTAAAATGGGGATAATGATACTGACCTCCTTTGCAAAGCACTTTGCGATCTATAGCTGAAAAGAGCTAAGTATTATTATTATAACAGAGGAGAGAGTTTCTCTATAGTTGTTCCCCACACTTGCGTGTGGTGTGTGTGTGTTTGATAGATGGAGTAGTTATACCATCTTATTGTTCTGTTTAGACAGGCCTAGCACAATGGGCTCCGAGTCCATGACTGGGGCGCCTTGGTAATATCACAATACAAATAGTAATAATTAATAATAACATAGCTGTTTCATATGCTTGTGCGGATATGTTTGATCAACAGGGTAGTTTCTCTAGAGTTGCTGCATTTTTGTGTGTGATGTCAGTTGTTTCCCATCAGCTTCTGTGTGTGTGTGTGTGAGAGAGAGAGAGAGACAGAGAGATGAGTAGTTTTCCAGAAGCTGTTGTATGTGTGTTTATATTTGTGCAGAGCTGCTGGTTTCACTCCAGCTGTTCTTTGTGTGCATGTGTGCGTTGGGAGAAGGAGATGTGAGCGGTTTCTCTGCAGCTGCGTTTGAGGGACTTGGACCATTTCCCTTCCATTGTTGCATGTGTGTGTTTGGGCGAAAGACATGAGGAGTTTCTTTGCAGCTGTTGTGTCTGTCTGTGTGTGTTTGTGTCTCAGAGAGTGGCCAGTTTTTCTACAGCTGTGGTGTTTGTGAATGTGAGGAACAGAGCTATCTTCCTTTCTGCTGCTGCATATATCTAGGTGTGGGAGGGCAGGGGGTTGGAGGCAGGCATTATTTTTCTACACCACTTGTGTGTGTCTGTTTCTGTGAGGGATACGATGATTTCCCTGTAGCTGTTGTGCTTGTGTGTATGGGGAACGATAGTGTCTCAGCAGCTATGTAGCTGCATGCCCAGCAGCTGTTGCATGTGTGCGATCGTGTGAGGGGAGGGGTGCAGTTCCCAGCAGCTGTTGCATGTGTGCGATCGTGTGAGGGAAGGGGGTAGTCTCCCAGCAGCTGTTGCATGTGTGCGATCGTGTGAGGGGAGGGGTGCAGTTCCCAGCAGCTGTTGCATGTGTGCGATCGTGTGAGGGGAGGGGGTCGTTCCCAGCAGCTGTTGCATGTGTGCGATCGCGTGAGGGGAGGGGGTCGTTCCCAGCAGCTGTTGCATGTGTGCGATCGCGTGAGGGGAGGGGGTCGTTCCCAGCAGCTGTTGCATGTGTGCGATCGCGTGAGGGGAGGGGGTAGTCTCCCAGCAGCTGGTGCATGTGTGTGTTTTAACATATCTAACGGAGGCCCACCCCCTTACCTGTGTGCACCGGAGCTGTGGCTGGGCAAGGCGGTGCAGCCTGGGCGCTAGCTCCAGGGGAGACAGACCTTCGCTTGTCACAGCCTGCCCGGCTGGGAGCAGCAGCCTCGCCTCGCCCCAGAGCCCGGGCCGAAGTCATCACTGGCGGTTTAAATGCCACCACGGCCCCTTCTGCCTGGTGCTCCCCGTGATGCAGCTGCAGCGGCGGCCAATCCCCCGCCTGTCTCCGCCCGCCCCGGCTTCAGCCTCCGTCTCCGCTCGGCCGGGGGGTCGTGAGCCCGGCCGCTGGGCCTCGGGGCAATGAAGCAGCTGGGGGAGAGGGGAACCCACCGTGCAAAGGGGTGAGGCCGGGGGAGGGGGCCCCCCCCCGCGCGCACACACACACACACACACACACACACCGGCGCGCGCGCGCGGCGGGAGCGCCAGCACTTGCAGGAGCGATCCTCGGAGCCAGGAGGGGTCTGAGAGTCTCCCCGCGGGAGCGGCAGGTACGTGTCTCGCTCGGCGGCGGCTGTACATGCACCGTGGGGCTGGCTCCCCGGCTCTTCGTGTCGCCCCGTGTCTCCCAGCCAGGTTAGGGCGAGAAGGATCAAACCCGCCTCTGCATCTCTCCCTCCCCCTTCCGATCTCTCTTCGAAGCTGTCACTGCTTTGGGGCCGGGGGGGGGGGGGGGGAGGCAGGTGAAGGAAGAGCAGCGGCTCCGAGGGGCTGGCCGGCCAGATGAAGCACACGTGAAGAGGAGAGGGAGGGAGCCGTGCGTTGCACGCCCGTGGTCTCTCTGTGTGCCTGGGGATCGTGAATAGCTGCCGAGCCGG
This sequence comes from Caretta caretta, assembly GCF_965140235.1. NCBI lineage: Eukaryota > Metazoa > Chordata > Testudines > Cheloniidae > Caretta > Caretta caretta. The sequence goes on along the minus strand of NC_134206.1, from coordinate 259,076,828 downwards.
CGGCGTGCAGCTGGGGTCGGCTGGATTTCCCCATTGCAACCCCTGCGGGAGCAAGAGGGGTAGGTTTTAATTTTTTGCTGGCAACTATAGGGGCAAGAGAGAGATTGTGTAGTCCCCCACCCACACACACACACCTTTTTCTCCAGCCTCTGTGGCTTTGCAAACTTTGGCGGGGATTCTTTGCAGAGGCAGGGGTGCGTGGGTGGCGGGGGTATGTTTTGGGTGGGTGGGGAAAGTCAGCCCCCGGCTGCTGTGCCTGGCTCCCCCGTGCTCTGCTGTCAGGCTCCACTGGCTGCAGGAGGCTCCCCGGGAATGTGTGGTGTGTGCCTGCAGCTGGCCAGCGCCACAGGGGCCAGCCCAGAGAGCCGGGTGCCTGTGTGTGTGTGCTGGGAGCAGGGTGCCCGCGCGCCGGTTTATTGCACCCGAGAAAGTGTGCCTACATTTGTATGTGTCAGCAGCCCCCTCCTTTGGACCATGGGGTGAGGGGAGGAGAATCTGAACAAGAGGGACCAGACGCATCCCATTGTCATCCCAGGACAGACCGTGGAGCTGGCCGGCGAGCAGCAGAGATCAGCCGGTGCTGCAGTAGCCGGCACGCTCGGGAGGAGCTGTCTGCGCGTCTGCTCCTGTGTGCGCGTGTGGCCGCTGGCCGCCGTGCACATGTGTGTCAGCATGCATGCAGGCATGGGCGCCCCGGGACGTGCATGCGTCCTCCTGTGTGTGCACGTGTGAGTGCCCACGGGTGCCAGGCTGCTGCAGGTCGGAGAGAGTGCCCAGCACATGCATGCACGTGTGGCTGGGCCTTGGAAGCGCTGCGTGGTTCAATTTTCACCCCTTCCCCCGCGAGGCCGGGGTGCTGAGCGGGGCTCTGGGCCGGTCGCTCTGGGAGGTGGGCGGCCGGGCCCATGCCCGGGGGGAGCTGGCCTGCGCCGCGCTGTGTCACGCCCGGGGCAGGGGTGGGATCGCTGGGGAGCGGGGCCCCAAGCGCCTGGGCCTGATGCGGCCACCGCGGCGCTCTGCGCTGAGCAGCCCCCGCTGGTGTGGGTCCGGGGGAGGTGCAGCCTGCCGGCAGCGCGAATGCAACAGCCTGGGAAAGCTTCGTTTGCATGGAACATGCATTATTAATCTATTTAAATACCGCCGCCCCCCGCCTCCCTTCGCCGCCCCCTCCCTGTTTGCGCAGCAGGAAGGCACGGGCGAGGAGATGTCAGGGGCCGCGGTGCGGGAGGAGAGGGAGGGGCGAGCCCCGCATCAAACAGATTGCCCCCTATATGCCCCCTCCACATGCAAGGCAGCAGCTCCACAAGGGTGCAAACCTGGGGACTGGCAGCCCTGGCCAACAGCTAAGGCACTATAGGCAGGGCTGTGTCTGTGGCCCTCACCCCGTGGTGATGAGCCTGGGTGGGTGAGAAGACCTCTCCAGGCACTGGGGGCATGGGATCTACCTGCCAAAGAGCAGGGCTGGTTCTGGGTGGGTTATTGGGTTCAGCTTGTGTCATACAGAGTGGATTGCAGGATGGGATTAAAACAAGAAGACTGTTAATTTCACATAGGTAAACTGATCAGATGAGGGTAGAAATGAGAGGGGTGAAAAGTGGCTTAAATTCCTCTCTCCTGCTTGGCATTTCCCCATGAATGGATGCACCCCGGAGCATGCCATGGGAGATCTTAGAGGCCATGCCAAAGCCAGTTCAGGCAGGCGAGATCTTAGCAGTCTCATCAAAACTAGTTTAGGCTCAGTCAGAAGACCTTAATGGCCATATCAGAGCCATTTCAGCCATTAAAAATCGTAGCAGCTGCATGGAGGCCTGTTTAGATCCTCGAAAGCTCCAGTAGATCCTAGCAGCTGGGTCAGAGCCAGTTTAACTCAGAAGAGCACTTCACACCATCATCTGACAAAAGACACACCTGAGCAATGCCTCACTTTAACAAGAACCTGGCCCATTGTAGACCATGTGGCCGTGTGGGGTCGAGGTGGTACAGCCATCGCATATAGAGAGGTGTTGGTGCCATTTGTCCAGGGAGCAGTCCCCGTTGCATTGAGTGTGTGATTGATGGTTTTGTTTCCTTTTTCAAAAGAACAGAAGCGCTGGCCAGGATGACAGGATGTCCCTGGTGCTGGCAGAAAACCAGGGAGTGCTATCCCCTGGACATATCCTTCAGTTTCTGCAGCTGGGGTAAAATCTCCTGGGCCAGCCCCAGCCAGGGTCACCACCGTTTTGAAATTCTCTGGATGGTCATGGTCTTCTTGGCTTTGGCCTGCATTCTTACAGGCAGTCAGGGAATCTCAGTTTCACATGAGGCTTTGCAACTAAGTCACATAGCCTCAATCGGTGATGATGTTGAGTCAGGTCGTAAAGACAGGAATTCTAGCACCACATGGAATGTTGGGGTGTCAAGGGACAAAATATTCTGGACAGCACATTTCTAGAAAGAAGGTGTTTATAGAATGGCTTGTGTTGGGCTGAAAGGCAAGAGTTCAGAAGTGGGGGACCAGGTTGAAGGTCAGTGACTCTCCTCTCTCCAGAGGTGATCTGGTGGGAGAGCTTTCCTACCGATATGAAAGAGGATTAATGTTGTACATAATAACAAAAAAGAGCCAGGTATGCTACTTTGGCATTGGTGTCACAGGAATGACATCAACGGTAGGATAGCCAGTTGGGAGCTGCAGGCGGATGGTCTTGTGGTTATGGGCATTGCACTAGGCTTCAGAAGACCTGGGCTTAATTCTCACCTCTACCACATACTCCTTAGGTGATGTCAGGCGTGTCACTTACAGTAGAGCCTCAGAGTTACGAACATGTCAGGAATGGAAGTTGTTGATAACTCCGAATTGTTCATAACTCAGAACAAAACGTTATGGTTGTTCTTTCAAAAGTTTACAACTGAACATTGACTTAATACAGCTTTGAAACTTTACTATGCAGAAGAAAAATGCTGCTTTTAGCCATCTTAAAATGAAACAAACACATAAATAGTTTCCCTACCTTGTCAAATCTTTTTTAAAAACTTTCTCTTTATTTTGTTGGTAGTTTATGCTTTAAAACACTGTTGTACTGTATTTGTGGTGGGATTTTTTTTTTGGTCTCTGCTGCCTGATTGCATACTTCCAGTTAGTTCCAAATGAGGCATGTGGTTGATTGGTCACTTCGTAACTCTGGTGTTTGTAACTTTGAGGTTCTACAGTAATTTATCTGTGCCTTGGTTCCTCATTTATAAGATGAAAATTAACATACTTACCTACCTCATGAGTCATGGGGGTTTGGAAGATGCCCACGTACTACAGTGAGGAGAACTATAAAAATACATAAGAGATGGAATCCATAAAATAATTTTCTAATACTGAGGAGACTGGCTTTATGTGCTCCACACATGCCAGTCAACAGAAACTCAAAGACAGTGAGATCTCTGCCTGGCTGATGTATGGAGGAGGGATGGGACTTGGGCCCAAGGTATTTTAGGGGGAAACAAGGTGATCAACCATTAGTCTGGTGTTAATGATCTTAGGGTTTACACTGGGGTCATCAATACTCACAAAGATAATTAATACTACAGGTGGCCCTGGGTTGGGAAGGTAATGTTGCTAAATAGCACTCTAAATGTGGAATGGTATCCGATACCATGGTGATGAATATGGTATGAAAACCCAGATCTATCTATCTAGCCATACCTTGCATAATCTAATATGTTGGAAACTGAGTCCAAAGACCCCTCCATCCCAGTCTCCAGCTAGTGATGGGGGATGTATCTCCTATTACTGGGCTCTGCCTCAGGCCCAGTGAGTCTTGTCCAACCATGCTGAAATCTGAAGAATCTCAGGCATTCTGAGAACTTAGTCAGGAAGAAGCTTTGTTGAACCTATAGAAAAGCACAAGGTTACCAGGGTTGGGAAGAACAATTTTGAGGTCAGTGTTCTCATAGGAGAGATTTTATCCAGAGGGGCATGGATGGGTTCATCTTAGTAGAGCACTCGGTGAGTTTTGACTTAAAGTGTCTATATAAATGCAAGTTGCCGTTATCGGCATTGTTGTGTCTGTGCTGGTGGGTACCAATGTAGAGGAGGAGTAGTGACTATTCACTGCACATACGTATATTGGCTTGTTCTCTGGCATGTGTGTGGGTGTTTGGTTTTGGTGGGTGGCCTGTCTTGTGGGTGAGGTGTGGGGGCTGGGAGTAAGAATACCTGGGTCCTATTCCTGGCTTTGCCTCTGCTGTCCTATGTGAGCTTTGGCAAGTCATATGATCGCTCTGTGCCTCAGTTTCCATAGCTGAAATATGGGCCTAACACTCACAAATTGTACTTCATTAATGACTATTGGTACAAGCTAATGTTTGTGACATGCTTTGAGATCATTGGATGGACGATGCTCTAGACATTCAAACTCTTACCCTGATTGTGTCCACTTGGCTATTTGGGATATGTCATGGCTCACATCAGTTCTTTCTGTGGCTTGTGTGCTGGGACTGTGTTAGAGTTGTTGGGGTATTTGAGGTCCTCTCTCCTGGATGAACTAAGTGAGCTAGTTGTTGGGGGGAGGGATAGCTCAGTGGTTTGAGCATTGGCCTGCTAAACCCAGGGTTGTGAGCTACTCTTTGTACTGGCACGTGTGTATGAACCACTGCCCCCTCCTAGACTTGATCAGTCTTGCCCAGGTATATATCAACTCCCTTTCCTGTCAGAGCTCCTGTTCTGCTTCTTTAACTCCCTGGGCAGAGAGTTTGTGCTTCAAAAGATAAAGCTCTTGAATTCTATTCCCTGGTGCCAGCTGTATGTAATGAGCTAGCTCTCATGGTGTCTGTATATGACAACATCCAGAGACGACATGCCCTGGAGCGAGTGGCTAATAGTTCCTCTCTGCACTGCTCTAGTGAGACCCGTCTAGAAAACAGCGCTCAGTCCTGGGTGCCTCGCTAGCAGAAGGATGTTGACAAAGTGGAGTGAAATCAGAGAAGAGCCACAAAAATGTTTAAGGGGCTGGAGGGACTGATTTATGAGTTAAGATTAAATGCACTAAATATGTAGAGCTTGGTTAAACGATGACACGATAACAGTCTGCACACAGTGAAGAGGTGGAAACACCAAGGAGGGAGAGGAATTATTTAAGGTGGCGCAAGATGGTGTAAATTGGAGTAATGGAATGAAACTGAGCAAAAAATTTCAGCTGGCTGTCAGGAAACACTTCCTGCCGTGAGGCTCGGTTAGGCTACAGAAGGGTCTCCCAGGGGGCGCGTTGGAGACGTGATCGCTTGGGGCAATTAAAGATAGGCAGGTGAAAAATACTGCGGGGAACAGTCCTGCCTTGGTGTAGAGTCAGGAGGATGTGACTTAAGAGGCCTTTTCCGTCTCTAATTTCTGCATAATCTTGTGCTTCGGCTGACTGCGTTTTTCATTTTATTGCTTTTCTGTCTTGCTGCTGGGGAAAACTGCAGACATGGTTGAAAAAGCCAAGGGAGCCCAGAGGAGAGGGAATCTGCCCCATTGTAGACTGAGCTTGCAAGGGGGAGTAAGGCCCCCACTCCCAAGTGTTCTAGAAACATGGTATAGGAAGTGGCCTTGGGGGTGGGGGGTATGGTCTGTGATCAGATGGGAACTGTGTCAAAAAAAAAAAACTTGCTAGAATAATCTAGGTTTGAAGGACCATTTCAGGGGGATCAGCCCCCCTCCCTGTCACAGACAGTCCAGCACCAGGGCAGTGGGGCGAGGGGGATTGGCTCTGCCCCACTCACAGAGAAGTCCAGCACCAGGACAGCGGGGTCAAGGGGATCAGCCCCCAGTCACAGAGTAGGACAATGGGGTCAGATAAAAGGATTAGCTGTGAGATGCTAATAGTGTAGCAGTGGGATAGAAGTCCAGGAAGGTTGAAGGGACTTCAGAGGGATTAGCTCTGTCACAGACAATCTAGCAAGGGGACAACATGTTCAGTGAGTGGGAACGGGGATTTGAGGGGGATTAAGTTTTAGTCACAGACAGACGGGCACCAGAACAGTGCCCTTGGGGAGGGGAGGTAAGGTGTCGGGGGAATTAACTCCATACCACAGACATTCTCCCTAAGAGGGTTCCGGAGCAGGGAAGGTGTGACACAGACACCCATTTGTGGTTCAGTACGGTGTGTCAGTAACTCTTGTCAGGCCTGACATACTCCTTACACCTCATACACTGGAGTCAGGCTGATTATTTAAAAGGTAACTTGTAGTATATCGTGTAAAATGTAATAAACACACTGGTCATTAATGTCACTGTGAAATGTTTGTAACTCCTCAGTAAGTATAATTATGGATTCTCGCTGCTATTCTGTCCTGGAGACTACAAACAGACAAAGGTGACAACACAGGTTTCTTCTGTATAAAGGGCAAAGGAGATATCATGGTAGATGCCCTGTCCAGGAGAGAGGGCCCTGACCTGCTGTGTCTGGGTCAGCCAGTGGCTAACCTGCCTGCAACTTCGTAAGGGGGGAGGTGTGACCCTAAGAGCAGCCCAGTGCCAGAAGGCAAGGGGCTCACTGGTAGCAGGTGATGGGTTTCAGATGGCCTGACCAATTCAGTGTACTCCAACTCACTATGGTTATAGTCTGTATCTAAAGGGTGTCAGGCAGGCTATCATTGGAAAAGTAATAACTCACTGATCATTAATATTTTTGCATGATGTATACATGGGGTGTGTACAAAAAGTTATGAATATGCCCTAGATTTATGTTCTTAAAATGTGTTTGGCAAGCAGTGAGTAAGCACATTAGACACACTGATGTGTAGCTGGTTCTCTGACTAGCTGGGACTTCAGGCAAAGACAGTGAAGGTCTATTTTTTACATATTAGGTGAACAAAGCTATCAAGCCAACAAGTCAGGTAGGAGACGACGTGGCATCTGTGTCCCAGTAGGAGAGAGAAACTTGGTCCGGGTTTTACTTTTCAAAGAATACGTTGCAAAGGTTTACTGGTCAGTAAAAACCGGGAGGCTGCATCTCAAGTGATGTTGATTGTGTACAATCTTACTGTGTTATAAAAGTGTATCAAGTGAGGTCTTTTTTGAAAGCTAATATCACGCTGGTGATTAATATAATTGTGAAATGTGTATATTAACGGTATCTGAGGAAATATGGATACTTAATGATATTATGCTTTAAAGTCAGTGACCCAAAGGGAGAAACAGGTCTCTCCCAGACAGGAGGGATTGAATGTCACAGCTATCTACCTGTTTCCAAAGAAATTAAGCAAGGTGTGGCCAAAAACAACGGAAGCCCCATGTACAGAGAATTTAGCAGGGGGGTGGGAAGACCTCAGGAAGGAAGAACAGCATGAAGTCATCCTGAAGCAAAGTCAATGAGCTTTGAGAGAGATGCTTTCAAATGTTTACTGGATTATAAAAGGAGGGGCAGAGAACCCCTAGGTTATCCCTCACTAGGCAGACACAAGGGAAGAGAGCTCTTCTTGCAAGCTGAGAAAGATGGGTCCTTCAACCAATGTGGGGGTTGAAGTGTCTGGAAACTGAATATAGGTGAGAAACAGGCTTAGGCAAAGCTCTTTCACCTAGGAAGACAAGGGAAACCAGCCTCTTGTTCTTCTGTGGAAGATCCCAACTGAGGGAAAGTCAGCCATGACTGGGAAGAAGAATGACTGGTGAGAGAAACCATCTTGAACAAAGCCTGTATCTAGCTAGATTAAGTTTTAGACTTTTAGAAGCATTGTTTTGTTTTGTTTTACTTGTAATGCTTTCTGTTGTCATTCCTTGTGCATGAACTCAGTTAATCCTCTGCCTATTTTGATAATAATTTTTTTTATTTTTCTTATAAACCAACTCAGTGCTGTGTTTAAAGGGAAGGATGTATTTACCCCAGTTAAGTTAATAAGCTGTGATGTGCTTTTGTGTCTTCAGAAGAACAAAAGAATCATATTATTTCTCTGAACTATCCAGGACAGAGCTGGACATTGTAGAGCACATGGTTTTGGGAAAATTCAGGACTGGTAAGGTGTTGGGGTCACCCTGCAGATAGTAACCTAGGTGGGTAGAGACCAGGGAGGGTGACTGGTTTGTTGCTGGAGTTAGAGCTGCTGGATCAGGGCTGCAGCTATACAGAAACACTCAGGGTGTGACATGCACGTGTGTTGCTAACTGTGAACGTCCCAGGCAGGGAGTTACAGGGTAGGAGGTGACACAACGCCTCTCTGGTCTGGACTGCATCCCGAACTCCATAACAGAAAGTCGTCTTTGATAGCAGTTAGTCCTGAGTCACAGTCCAGCCCCAAGATAGCAGGAAGGGATGACCCTACTGACACCCACCATGTGAATTGCTTGTCTTGCGCCACCTTGCTGAACTAGCTGGACCCTTTTTTGGCATTTATTGTACACAATCAGTTGATCTGACTTCTTATTCTTTTGGGTTCAACCCCCCTGCTCTCCCCTTGGGGTATCTGGAGCCCGACTGTCACACCTGTCGTTAGCCCTTCCCCAACATGGGCTCATGTGGAAGATCTCAAGGCAATTTTGCTTTCCTGGCCCCTTCTGGAATTTGATTCCATTTCGTTGTTAATCTGGTTGTAAAAAACAACTTGTTTCTGCAGTTGCAACTTCCTTCTTTCTTGTTCCATCTGAAATCTGCTATTTCTACTCTTCTCATTGCTCAGTAAAAAAGCACAGCATTGTACAGAGTCTTTCATTCACGCCAGACCCCAATATGCCAGAGTAGAATTAAACAATAAATAATGGCAGAGGGACACAGGCCGGAGAGAGAAGGGGTGTTTGCAGAGGAGATTTGAAATGATATGGCAGTGAGAAATGGGGAACAGGAGATGCAGAGAAGGCTGTCATGCCAACAGTGCTGGGATTGCGTGAAAGGACAAAGAGGAGGCTGGTATGATATGAGTGGAAGAAACAGGGAGGGGGCTTTGTGGTCAGTGGAGAGAGTCAAGGTCCAGGAGGTGGGGTGGAGCAAGATCACAGAGGGCTTTACAAAAAAGGAAGTTGCTTGTGAACTGCATTCTGGGATATACGGGGACCCGATGGTGTCTCAGAGTGATGTGTCTGCTCCTTTGCATGGGTGAGATGTCCAGCAGTGTGATTCTGCACATGCAGGAGCCTGGAGAGTGGGACCTGGGGAGGCTGGAGAGAAGAGAGGTCAGAACCAAGGCCCAAGGAGATGAGGACCTGGATGGGAATTTTAAGGCAGTGGTGGACATACAGGCAAGGCTGTGGAAGTGATGCTAGGCAAATCTGCAGACACAGGAAATGGGAACTTCAGGAGGACACTAATTGTTGGAGACAGGAATCAAGGAAGGAGCTAGAGGAGATGGAGCTGTGTTTGAGGAGGCTCCGAGAGGAGCATGTCTGTCTTTGAGGCATTGAGCATATGGCCCATCTGTGTTTGCTATTAGCAAATATTTCCAATGGCTGGAGATTGGACACTAGATGGGGAGGGCTCTGAGTTACTACGGAGAATTCTTTCCCAGGTGTCTGTCTGGTGGGTCTTGCCCACATGCTCAGGGTCTAACTGATCACCATATTTGGGGTTAGGAAGGAATTTTCCCCCAGACTCCCGCGGGGATAGGCCTGCAGGCAGAGAGGAGCAGGGCAGATTGCTAAGGAGGGACAGAACCTGAACGGTAGGAAACCAGGGCTCTAGAGGAGGTCTGGGGGGAATGGAGTGGTCCATGGCAATGGAGGTGAAGAGGTGGGAAAAAGGAGCAAGCAGCAGCCTACAGAAGGAGGTCAGCTCTAAGGAGGGAAAGTGGTTTTCAAGCCATCCAGATTAAGGGCTGAGGATGCTGCTGCGTGAGGTGGCTGGTGAGAGAACTGCTCTCCCTGGTGCTTTGCTGAGAAAGGGAGAATTAGGGATGGGTTATGGAGACCGTTAGGGTCTAGGGAGGGCTGTGTGAAGAGCTGGGGAAGGGACCAGCTGCAAGCGGGGTACTGAAAGTGGTTGTAATGTAGGGAGGAAGAGGGGGGACTTAATGATGAGAGAGGGAAGGAGGGATGAGGGGTGGTCGAGTGGCCCAAGGTGAGGGAGGAGGGGAAGGAGGAAGTAGCAGAGGTGAGCAGCATGGGGAGATCTATGGCACAGAACAGAGCTGCTCTGTCTGTAGCATCCAGTAATATCACCAGACTACAGAATCACTGCCTTGCAGAGCCTCTGGTTTTTCATTCCCATAATCTCCCCCCTTGTCCTCCTCAGCCATTGCTTCTCTGGCTGCTCCCCTGGCCCTCCGCCCAGTTTTTGGAGGCCCCGTCTGCAGTGTGGCACCCACCAGGATGGCATGCAGCTGTAGTCTACCCACAACCAACTAGGAGAGTCTCCTGGGTTGTATCCCATCTCCTCTCCCAGCAGGCTCCCACGCTAAGAGCAGACTGGGGGCTGCTCTGTTCATCATCAGCTCCAGTCTCAGAGACCTCCTGGCTGGGCAGTCTGGGTTAATATTGTGGGTGTTTCCCCTTTCCCAGATCCTCTTTGTAGCTTTCAGGATAAAAGGCAACTTTCCAGGTAGACTCAAGCAAGAGGGAGGGTGGTGGGGACAGTCACGTGCAGCACGTGCTTGCCATGTAGGTGAGGGGCACAAGGGAAGGAGAGGGAGTTTGGGGTGAAAAACCGGGTCCCTGGAGTTTTCCACATCCCTGCCATTGGTACCATTATGTTTGCTGGAGATACCTCCTGCCCAGCCTCTCCCACCCGTAGGTAGTCCCTGCAATATATTCGCTCCATCTCTGTCCCTCCTTCCCCCCTTCCGTCTCCTACGCCTCCCTCGCTCTTCACTCTCCCTTTCCCTCTCTCTTCTGTGCTCTCTCTCCTCCCTCTGTCTTCTCCACCCCCACTCTCTCACCTAATGCCAGCTGGGCCATGGGTCTCTGTTTGTTTTCCTTAATCCATATTATGGATTATTGACAGACCCCACTGCAATGTTTGAAATCAAAGCCTTTATCTTGAGTTGCGCCAGGTCAGGAAAACATCTTAGGGCAGCAGCGGCTTTTTCATCTCTGCCTTAAAGCAACTGAAAAATGGCTCAACAGGATTAGAGAAGAATGATTGCAAGAATGGCTTTGGTGGGGCGGGCTGGCTGGCTGGCCTGAGGGGTGAGTGCTCTGCACTGCCTTGTGGGAGAGCTAGGTCCCTGCTGTGGCTTTGTCAGCCCCGGGACCATCAGGGGCCTGGGAATGCTGCAGAGAGCAGCCCTGGTGCTAAATGTCACTGCCGTGTATGAGGGGGACTCTAACCAGCTTCCACCACAGCAAGATACTGACGCTTCAGGGCCTGATCCAAAGCCCATTGGGAACCTTTCTATTCAAGTGAGCATTGGATCAGGTCCCAAGTCTCCATCTCTGCAGTTATGGGTGCTAGCGGTCAGGGAAAGAGGGATGGGGGCGACTTCAGCCCATTGGGACATGCCTTCCTCCAGAGCGTGATGATGATAGATGTGTGACGTGCTAGGGATCCAACGGCATGCACCCGTGAGTGTGCCAGGCTGCCCCTCTCATGTGCCTTGGCAGCTCCACAAAGTCTCCCCGTGTGTTTCTGGGAGCAGCGACGCTCCGTGGGCGCTGAGGGAGGGGCAAGGCCGTGCTGTGGGGGTGCCAGCAACATGCTCCCAGCACGGCCCTCGGTGCAGACATCCTTGCCATCGCTGGCTCTTCAGTTTTTTTCTCTTCACATTTTGTGAGTGAATTTTTCCTGCCCATGAAAATAAAGGACTGAAATCACTGTCTAGAGGCAGTATAGTGTAGGCAGGCGCTGGGTGAGCTTCCCACCCACAGCTCTGCTGAGGCGCTCCAGTCCAGACCCACTTCGCCCCCTGCTGTGCAAGTCTTCAGCTCCCACCCCCAGCTCTGCCCCCACTGCCAATGCACCTTATTCCTAGCTTTCAGCACCCTCCGCTAGTCCAGCCCAGGGCTCCCCACCCACAGCTCTGGCTGTGCAGGCCTCTCCTGACCTGCAGCCTCCCCTCTCCTATTCCACTGCAGCAGATCTCTCGGCCAGAGCCAGTCAGTCCTGTCTGGCAGTAACAGAGCGGCTTGGTTCTGGCTTGTGGGTTTGAGCGTGCACAAACAGCAGACGAGGCTCAGACCCATTGAACTCCTTTAACTTGTGATCTTAAGCCATGGGCAGAGCCCCAGCCTCTAGCAACCACCCACTGCACTGCCAAGCCTGCCCCCATTACACTATCCCTCTGTACACTAACCTAGCACCCCAGTCCATTCCTTACCTGGTCAAGAAATGCATGTGTGAATTGCATCCCATCTTCCTAGAGATCCCTTGTCTGCCTCCTTTGAGTTCCTTTCCATGTCAACCCCACATGCTTCGGAGCAGTCACCACTGGTGCCGTGCTGGCCCCCTGAGATCTTTGCTTGCTAGCCCTCCTCTCCCACTGAGGGTGAGCTGGAAGACCAGAGGGATTAGTGTGGGCTGAGTACTCTCACTCCCTGAGCGATCTGAGTGCCCCTGAATTACCTATCGTGGTGGAGGTAGAATCTGGTCAGGATAAGCTGCTGTTCTGCTTCCGAGGCCAGTGATCTGGGACTTACCCCCAGGGATGAGGGGCTGGATGTTGGCAGAAAGGAATGACGCTCCCTGGTGCATTGATTTGCCCCTGTGTCCCTTCACTCGTTCTGGCCCAGAGCACCTCCTCCCCTCAGCATGGGTTATCATTGGGGGAATCTCACATCACCTCAATCCCAAAGGGCATTTGCATATGCGGCAGGGGGAAGGACGGCCTGTTTATTTTTAACGTTGTGCTTTATCTCTATTAATAATGCCACCTCTGCCTCACATGCTAATTAAGATTCAATAATGTTAATTTAATCAAGAATTCAGGCAGAGACCACACAAGATTGGCTGGATTAAGTTAACTTTATGGGCTATTAATGTATCTTCTGGAGGGGCACTTCATAGTAATCAGAATCTAGCCAGAATGGCAGTCAGACACTTGGTCTCTCTTTCTGCTTAAGGGGGCCCTAGAAATGAAGCAGCAGGTTATGCTGCAAGGCAGGACGATTGAACTGCATTGGCAGGGCTGTGGGGCGTGTGTGTGTCCAGGGCTGGAATAGCTGGGAGGGGAGGGCAGGCTGCAGGTGAGGGTTGAAGCACCTTGGCAGAGTTGTGTGTGGCGCTCAAGATTGGCATGGGGGAAGAGGTGCCACAGATCAGGAGTGAGGTACATTGGCAGAGCCCAAGAGTGGAATAGCAAGTAGCGCTGGGGGCCAGGCTCAGAGGGCACTGGTTGAGCTGTGTCTTTAAATATTAACAGGGAGGTTTTCCTGGCTGGAGCATCACCAGTGAAATGTTCACTAAATTTGCACTGGGGTCAGACTGGGAGAGGGGCTCCTTTTAGCCTCTTCGGCCATGTGGGGACAAGACTGGGAAGAGCTTTCTGAGCCCCATGGAATGGCCTCTGGATGCAGCCCCCCAGGAGCTGCAACTCAACCAGGATTTTCCCATAAGGCTTTGTTGAACCAGGTGGGCAACACTGGTGAGAGGGAAGGTTCCAAGGTTGAACTCTCCCACCTGCAAAGGATTAATTGACCCACTGATGGGCAGCGAAGCTTCCTCCAGCTGATGAGGAAGGGTCTTGAGGTTCATACCACATTATCTATGGGGAATCATTTCAGGGGACCTGGGACAAAGTTCTAGGGCATAAGTTTGTTTTAGGGCTGGAGGGAGCTTTGAGGCTTCATCTTCAATTAATGGGGCTATGTGATGATTCAGGATTTTCTCCATGAGGTTTGGTCAAAGGTTTGGGATTGGATTCCAGATGAATGGGGGAAGATTCAGGGCTTGAAGTTCAATTTGAAGGACTTTGGGCGAAGGTTTGGGTCAGGGCTTGAACTATATGCTTGGGTGAGAGTTTGGGACTTGCCTCCAGGTGCATGGGTGGATGTTCGAGGCTCTGCTCAGGGGATTTGAGGGAAGGTTCCCATTTGGGGGTTTGGTTCAGGTGCTACAATTTTGTTTCAGTGGCTCAGTTCAGAGGGTTTGGGTGAAAATCCAGGGTTCAGAGCAAAGACAAAGACTGGGGTGTTGGACAAACATTTGGGGCTCAAGATTTTGGTTCAGGGCACTGAGGTGGTTTGAGTCAGGTAAGGGGCTCAGATCACAGCATTTGGAAGAAGACTCCTGGGCTGCTTGATTCTGAAGTTTGGCCAAGAGATTGTGGGGAAAAGTTCAGGGTTTGATATTGGATAAAGGCTCAGTACCCATGCTGCTCCTGCCCTCCTTCATAGAATCATAGAATTCTATAAGGGTTGGAAGGGACCCCAGAAGGTCATCTAGTCCAACCCCCTGCTCAAAGCAGGACCAATTCCCAGTTAAATCATCCCAGCCAGGGCTTTGTCAAGCCTGACCTTAAAAACCTCTAAGGAAGGAGATTCTACCACCTCCCTAGGTAACGCATTCCAGTGTTTCACCACCCTCATAGTGAAAAAGTTTTTCCTAATATCCAATCTAAACCTCCCCCACTGTAACTTGAGACCATTACTCCTCGTTCTGTCATCTGATACCATTGAGAACAGTCTAGAGCCATCCTCTTTGGAACCCCCTTTCAGGTAGTTGAAAACAGCTATCAAATCCCCCCTCATTCTTCTCTTCTGCAGGCTAAACAATCCCAGCTCCCTCAGCCTCTCCTCATAACTCATATGTTCCAGACCCCTAATCATTTTTGTTGCCCTTCGCTGGACTCTATCCAATTTATCCACATCCTTCTTGAAGTGTGGGGCCCAAAACTGGACACAGTACTCCAGATGAGGCCTCACCAATGTCGAATAGAGGGGAACGATCACGTCCCTCGATCTGCTCGCTATGCCCCTACTTATACATCCCAAAATGCCATTGGCCTTCTTGGCAACAAGGGCACACTGCTGACTCATATCCAGCTTCTCGTCCACTGTCACCCCTAGGTCCTTTTCCGCAGAACTGCTGCCTAGCCATTCGGTCCCTAGTCTGTAGCTGTGCATTGGGTTCTTCCGTCCTAAGTGCAGGACCCTGCACTTATCCTTATTGAACCTCATCAGATTTCTTTTGGCCCAATCCTCCAATTTGTGTAGGTCCCTCTGTATCCTATCCCTCCCCTCCAGCGTATCTACCACTCCTCCCAGTTTAGTATCATCCGCAAATTTGCTGAGAGTGCAATCCACACCATCCTCCAGATCATTTATGAAGATATTGAACAAAACCGGCCCCAGGACCGACCCTTGGGGCACACCACTTGATACCGGCTGCCAACTAGACATGGAGCCATTGATAACTACCCGTTGAGCCCGACAATCTAGCCAGCTTTCTACCCACCTTGTAGTGCATTCATCCAGCCCATACTTCCTTAACTTGCTGACAAGAATACTGTGGGAGACCGTGTCAAAAGCTTTGCTAAAGTCAAGAAACAATACATCCACTGCTTTCCCTTCATCCACAGAACCAGTAATCTCATCATAGAAGGCGATTAGATTAGTCAGGCATGACCTTCCCTTGGTGAATCCATGCTGGCTGTTCCTGATCACTTTCCTCTCATGCAAGTGCTTAAGGATTGATTCTTTGAGGACCTGCTCCATGATTTTTCCAGGGACTGAAGTGAGGCTCACTGGCCTGTAGTTCCCAGGATCCTCCTTCTTCCCTTTTTTAAAGATTGGCACTACATTAGCCTTTTTCCAGTCATCCGGGACTTCCCCGGTTCGCCACGAGTTTTCAAAGATAATGGCCAATGGCTCTGCAATCACAGCCGCCAGTTCCTTCAGCACTCTCGGATGCAACTCGTCCGGCCCCGTGGACTTGTGCACGTCCAGCTTTTCTAAAAAGTCCCTAACCACCTCTATCTCCACAGAGGGCTGGCCATCTCTTCCCCATTTTGTGATGCCCAGCGTAGCAGTCTGGGAGCTGACCTTGTTAGTGAAAACAGAGGCAAAAAAAGCATTGAGTACATTAGCTTTTTCCACATCCTCTGTCACTAGTTTGCCTCCCTCATTCAGTAAGGGGCCCACACATTCCTGGCTTTCTTCTTGTTGCCAACATACCTGAAGAAACCCTTCTTGTTACTCTTGACATCTCTGGCTAGCTGCAGCTCCAGGTGCGTTTTGGCCCTCCTGATAACATTCCTACATGCCCTAGCAATATTTTTATACTCTTCCCTGGTCATATGTCCAACCTTCCACTTCTTGTAAGCTTCTTTTTTATGTTTAAGATCCGCTAAGATTTCACCATTAAGCCAAGCTGGTCGCCTGCCATATTTACTATTCTTTCGACTCATCGGGATGGTTTGTCCCTGTAACCTCAACAGGGATTCCTTGAAATACAGCCAGCTCTCCTGGACTCCTTTCCCCTTCAAGTTAGTCCCCCAGGGGATCCTGGCCATCCGTTCCCTGAGGGAGTCGAAGTCTGCTTTCCTGAAGTCCAGGGTCCGTATCGTGCTGCTTACCTTTCTTCCCTGTGTCAGGATCCTGAACTCAACCAACTCATGGTCACTGCCCCCCAGATTCCCATCCACTTTTGCTTCCTTCAGATCAGAGGCATTAGGCAAAGGCTCAGGCTTTAGTGCACAGGGGTTAGGTGAAGGTTCAAGGTTGTGGTTGGGTTCAGGGATTTGGGTGAAGGTTCAAGGTTGTGGTTGGGTTCAGGGGTTTGGGTGAAGGTTCAGGCTCATGGTTGGGTTCAGGGGTTTGGGTGAAGGTTCAGGCTCATGGTTGGGTTCAGGTGTTTGGGTGAAGTTCATGGCCATGGTTAGGTTCAAGGGGGTTGCATGTTGATGCAGGCATGTGGCTGAAGGTTTATGGTTCAGATCATGTTGGGATGAAGATCTTCTTTCATCTGGTCTGGTTCGTGGCTCCTGCCTCATCAGTGGGAGTTGTGCGTTCCAGGGGTGGATAGTGCTGGGTAGCCCATGGAGGTCTCTTCCTTGCATCCTCCAGACCAGAATTGTTCTCTAACACAAGCCCCTGTCTTCCAAGCCTGCCTCCGCCCATCCCAGTCCCCTCAGTCTAAGTATAAAGAGCGGGGAACTAGATTCTGTGTTCCTGTTGGCAGTGTCTGTGTTGTGCTCCCCGGCCGGGGGAGAGTAGGGTTCCAGGCATGTACCAGGGATTGTGGGGATTGGTCTACCTAGCTCTGGGGAATGATTTTTAGGGCTGAGCACGCTGCGGTCACTGAACGAGCGAGTGAGGGAGGGTGAGGAAGGAGAAGCAGAGACTGGGAGGAGAGCCAGACTGTCTGCTTCACCTTAGAAAGGAACACCCTATGAACAACCACACGCACCCACATGCAGTAAAGATACACCCGATCTACATTGTACACAGATACCCTAACAATGTCAGCCATGCAAATGCTATACACACAGAACATACGCACAAAACCACACACAACAAAAACAAGTTATCCACAAATCCCACAGATGCCAGGCACACAAGTGCTATACATACAGAATGCATTTGCACACATCACACAAACACAAAAGTTACACACAAATCACCTCACTGATACAGGTATTATGCAAACGGAACATACTGACATGCACACAGAACACCCCCCCAACATACACACAAGTTACACCCACTTCACCATGCTCACACTGGCGCGATGCATACAGAACATATTCACATGCACACAGAACACACCTCTACACGTATGCACAAATTGCACACCCATCACCACACTTGCACAGGTGCTGTGCATTCAGAATGTATTCACATGTCACACACATGCAGAGGCTACACACATGCAGAAAACATTCACAGAGGCACACGCCGCACACCAGTTATCCACAGCGATTCTACACAAATACTCAGGCATAACATTGTTGGTACATGTGCATGTGTGTGCATGGGCATGTCAGACACCACACCTACATACATACATACACAGAAGACAGCATACATCACTCGCAGCCCCACAAACACACCATTCAGACATACATGCGCCCTCTCTCATTCTTTGTTTAACAAGCTAAGGTGATTTTGCCATGTCATAAAGCCCAACAGCAGATGGCAAGAAGGGCAGGTTTAGGGTGACAGCTCCCAGCTCCATTGGCAACTCTTGTCAGTGCTTAGCTCAGAGCTGAAGATCCACCTTGCCGCCTGCATGAGAGAGGCCTTCCCCCTGCTACTGCAAGAAACACAGACTACAGAGCCCTTTTAAAGTGCCCTTCCTACAGCGCTTTCACTGGAATAGCTGTCAGCTCTGTGTGGCTGTAATGGGGGTCAGCAACAGCCACCAGTGTGGGTAGCATGTGTCGGCTTTGTTCCGGTATCACGGGCGTGCCATCCCCTGCTCCGATGTACTGTCTCTCCTCTCCCCTTGCAGCCTGCATTATTTATCACCTGTAATGCAAAAGAAATGTTAGCGGAGAACGTGAGGCGGGGAAGGCACACAGGTGCAATCGGGGAGGAAAGGATACTCACCGCAAGCCAGGTCCTTAGGACCGTGGGTCCCCTACAGGTCAGAGGGCGAGGAGAGGGTTCCTCCAGAGAGCTGGCATCACACAGGGAGGGAGATTTAGTTTTGGTACTGCTGGGGGGGTGTGTGGAAATATGGGGGTCCCCAGCCCTCTCTCTATGCTCTTTTGTGGGGCTGCGTAAGCAGGATCAGAACCTGTGTTTGTGTTTGGTGTGTGTGTAGGAGGGGGAAGGGAGGAGTGTGTGAGCTAAGGAGTGGGGTGTGTGTGTGAGTGTGGTGCAGGGGTGTTTGTGTTGGCTAGGCAGTTTTGTGGGGGAGAGTGTTTGTGTGTCTCAGTAGCTGTGTTGATGATTGTGTGTGTCGGTTGTGTCGGTACTTACCTTATCAGAGCAGACACACACACACACGCACAGAGACAGGACCGTATCTTGGTGGCCTTCCTCCATTTTTCCTGAGCTCTCGCTCAGGGAAATCGCTCACTGATGTCACTGGGAAGTCCACCTTGATAGGGAGTCGTTGAAACTAGGGCTGGCTTGTGTCCAGCCCTGCAAAGGCCTGTGCTCTCCTAGTCCAGGGACTCCTCCTCCGGTCTATGGAGCTGAAGTTGGGGGAGGGCAGGATCTGCCCCTTGCCCACACCAGCAGACAGGGTCTGGTGTAGGCCACACTTCACCTTTCCAAAGGGTGGCACAGCGTGTGCTGTAGTGAGTGCCTGGGGCCTTTCCCGTGCCTGAGCCAGCACAAGCCCCCCAGGAACTGCTGGGTGGGGAGGGGAGCTGCACCTGTGGCCTCCCCCACATTGACTGCCAGGAGTTGAAGAGGTGGCCCATTGCCTTCAATGAGGGCTTTGCGTGCGCAAAGGCTTCAGGATTCGTCTGCTCTGCCTGTGCCTCCTCCCACAAAAACCCAGGTGCACACAGGGCAGGCAGGTGTGATAACCCTGACCTCATCCCCTGCTGACACCGGGGCTGCGCTGGGCTCCTGGGCTGTCTGCTCACACCTACACACACTGCGCATTGCGTTTCTGCTCATACAGACACATACTGTACAGGTACCGGGACACACACATCTCCCAGACGGACACAAGCCCATTCACATCCACACCATCCACACAGACACAAACTCACGCACAGCCGGCCACATACCCAAACCCGTACGCTGTACGTGCTCCTTCACCCTCCCCCCATGAACCAATCCACGCACATTCATTCACATCTACACCCAGCCTGACACCCCCGTACATCATCTGTGCACATTCACATACGCGCACGCAGACAGGTATTCTCCTCTCTAACGAGGCACAGACACACTCACTTGACCTTACACAGGGCCCCGCTCACCCGCAGTCATGAACTCTGAACCTCACGCAGTGGCATTACCATGCCTGTTAGCAAGCCTTACAGAACTCTATTCTTGATGTCCCTGGCATCCAGCCTGCCTACATCTCTCTGCCACCCCGTCCCACCCGTTCCCTTGTCTCCCTGTCCCTACTCAGACCTAGAAGAAACTGTCACTTTTCCCTCCATCCCCCCACCTTCCATTAGGGTTCATGCATTACTTCACTGTGTTTAGACTTTGCAGTCACGTCCCCTGATGCCGCTATTAGCCAATTTCACAGCACTCTGGGCTGGTGGGACCTCACACTCTTCTATGCATGCAAATTATACCCATCCGATGCCAATGGAAAAGAGGAAGGAAGAAGGAGGGAGGGAGGAGTGTGAATGTATGTAGGATGCTTTTCCTCTAGATGCTCAGTCACTAAGCTGCAATGTTTATTGGTGAACAGAGAGATGGACAGCGCTGGAAGACTGGAGAAATGGACCGAACCAGAATAAAAGGATAAAAGAGGGGGACAGTCAAAGCTGACTAGATGCAATTGTGTGTGTGTGTGTGTGTGTGTGTGTGTGTGTGTGAGAGAGAGAGAGTGAGTGTGCGCAGTGTGCAGGTGTACAGAGCAATACACTGATTTCCAAATGAAGTTCCTGTTTACCAGCTATTTGGAGAATGTCACTTTTTTGCATGCACTGGGATGTGTTGGTGTTGTGTGTGTCGTCTTTGTTTGTCTCCTGGTGTATGTTTGGTGGTGGTGTGTTTGTGTGTAGTATGTCTGATGACAAATATTTGTGCAGGTGTGTTCATACCGCCCCAGTCAAACTCCCCACCTGATACTGTCCACGGAGCGGGTCGCGCATGTCTGATGAAAAATATTTGTGCAGGTGTGTTCATGTGTATTTGTGCTTGTGTGGTGGTGTATGTTTGTGTTGTGGTGTTTGGTGTGTATTTTTGGTGTAAGTTTGTATGTTATGTGTGGTTTGTATTTATAGTATATTTGTAAGATATTCATGTCTGAATGATGGTGTTTGTACATGTATCCATATCTCTGTGTATGAATGTTTGTTTGTTTAATGGAGTGTGTTTGTGTGGTGTTGTATGTGTTCAAGTGGTCGGTGTGTGTTGTGTAATGGTGCATGTTTGTGTGGTGGTGTGTTTGTGTTTGGCATGTATTTGTGTTTGTGTGATGGTGTATGTTATGTATAGAATGCGTGAGCATTTGTGTGATGAGTATCTGAAAGACAGCATATGTTTGGCTGTGTGTACGTGTGTGTGTGTGTGTGTTGTGGTGGGGTGGGCATGTTGTGTATGATTGAGAGAAATGGTGAGCCTCTCATTCGGTGGTGGAGGTTTGGGTTTGTATGTTTGTGTATGAACAGGTTGGTGTGTGAGGCTGTGGAGGGGGCTGCGTATGTCTAGGGGTGGAGTATATGTATGAGTAGGTTGGTATATGGGGTATGTGTAGGGTGGTGTGTGAGTTTGTGTGTGTGTGTGTGTAAATGTGGGTGTCAGTAAATTCATGTGTGAGGCTGTGGGGGTGTATGTGTATGGGGCTGGTGTGTGTGTATCTGTAAATTGGTGACACTGCAGGGGGTTGTATGTGTATGGGGCTGAGGGGGTGTGTATCAGTATGTTGGTGTATGAGGCTGTGTATGTGGGCGGTGTATGTATATGGTGTGTGTGTATCAGCAAGTTGGTGTGTGAGGCTGCATGTATGGAGTGTGTGTAGGGTGGTGTGCGTGTGCACAGTAAGTTGGTGTGTGGGGTTTGTGCGTGCAGTGTGTTTGTGGGATTACAAGCGTGCCGGCGTGTATGGGGATATAGTTATACTTTGCCCCTGTGGGGATCAGTTAGACAGCAGACCCTCCCTGTTCCCACACTGCCAGGTGCTGGCTCACTCCTATCACTGGTGGGACTGCTCAGGCCTTAGGGTAGAGGCCACGTTCCCCTCCATGCTTCAAGGCTCTTTCCCTCAGACCGTCTGTCTGCCCCTCTGTCTATGTCCGCTTGTCTCTTCCCATGAGCACTGACATGCCCCTGCTAGGTTACACCCTGCACTGCCTGTGGACTCAGCAGCTGTGCATCTCACTCCTTCTGTCTCCGTCTTATGCGCGCACCCGCACTCACTCTCTCTCTCTGGATATTCATCTGTGGTATATTCGGTTGCCATTGGAAACCTAAGAAAGAAGTGTATATCCCTTCCAAGTCTTAAGCTGTTTTTTCCCCTCCCCGTTCCTTGCAAAAGGCAAAGACTTTTGCAATGAAACGGTGGCAGCTTTGGTCCATCAAAGAGCTGGAACAATGAGTCACTGCCTGCTCTTCTGTGTGATTGAAAGAGTCCGTTATATAGCTCTGAGGGGCGTGAGGGGGCGCGGATTTACCTGCCCCTATTTCCATGTACCCCGGCATTCAAAGCACGGCATCCCGAGGTAAGAAAACCTAATTGTGTGTGTGTGTGTGTCGCTCTCTGTGTCACTCGGTCCCCAGAGGTGGGGGGGTGAAGGCTGAGTTTCTGCAACATTGTTGATTGAATCTATGCTTAAACTGTTACCCACGGTTAGGGGCTGATGCCACCCCCTGATCTCAGCGATGCATGCATGGCACGGGAGGGCC
The DNA here is from genome assembly GCF_965140235.1 of Caretta caretta. Classification (NCBI taxonomy): domain Eukaryota; kingdom Metazoa; phylum Chordata; order Testudines; family Cheloniidae; genus Caretta; species Caretta caretta. Next base: position 259,054,537 of record NC_134206.1, on the reverse strand, counting down.
TTTTGCAAATCTGTAGGAGGAAGCGGTGCAGGTTTGCTGCATGTAATCCGGAGCTTTCTGTCTCTCCCCTCCTCCCCACATATGCCTCTCTCTCTCTTCCTCTGTCTCCTCCCTGCTCCCCTCTCCCCCACATTTCTCGGTGGAAGGGACAGAGATTTTTACGTTGCTCAGCAAAGAGGTAGGGTGCAGTCTATGGTGCAGCCACCCTCTGTCCCTGTGCACTCTCGCATGATGTTAGGGGTGCATTTGGCTCCTGGAGATGCATCTCACAGCAGTGTACTGAGGGGTGTTGTACTGCAGGAGGCGCTGTTCCAGCATGGCATTGGGTGGTGGGAGAGAGAGGGCTTTGGAGGCCACTGTCCATCTAAAACTCCAATGTTCTCTTGCTCTCCATACCCCAGCGTGGCGTTAGGGCTCACTTACAGGTGGAGGCGCTGTCCTCCCTCATGTCTGGGCGCTCCATCTCTTAGAACACCAGATTGGTCCTGGGAGGCCTCCTGGAGCTGGGGATAGAGCGCAGGAGTCCTGACTCTGAGCCCCGCCTGCTTTAACCCATTAGACCTTACTCCCTTCTCAGTGCTAGGGCTGGCTCAGACCTGGCTCCCAGCCCCGCCCCCCACTTTACCTCCGCTTGGGCACATTCCCTCGCTGAGCAGCCCAGTATAGCTTTTGCAGGTGGTGTGGTGCTGACGGTGCGGTCTGTTAGTGCTCCTTCTCCCAGCGTTAGGACCATGCTCCTTCTCCCAGCACCCCAGCACAGGGATGAGGGGTGCTGTGCTGTGCTTCATATCTGGACATGCTCCAGTGCCCCAGCACAGAATGGGGAGCGGCACTGTGCTGCTGCAGGGGCTGACTTTCATTACCAGACCCGGACCTGTTCCCCTGGAGCAATGGGGAGTCATGCCCTCGTGAGCTGGATGGGCTCCATCTTCCCAGGCAGATGCCAGGGGCTGCTGTGTTGCTGGGAGATCCGTCCTTCGTATCCCATCCCACGGCCCATCCTGCTCGGAGTTGTGGGACCCAGAGATACTAGTGACACTGTTTCCAGCTTGGCAATGGGCTGCGCCATGCTGAGGGAGTTGTTGTCCCTCGCGTGGCACTGCGCTAGGAAGGGGGTGTTGAGTTGTTGTCTTTCATGGCTTCCGACTCCCAGCAGGCTCTTGCAGAATGCGGGGGAGCTGGGATAGAATAGAATAGGAGCAGGGAGCGTTGTGGTGCTGAAAGTGCTGTTCCTACTCTGGTGGTAGGAAGCACTGTGCCCGTGGCACTAGAGGGCGCCCTGTGACTGAAGGGACTGTGCCCGTGGCACTTGGGGCACTGTTCCCTCTAAGCTGTACACGTGTGCACGCACACACAGATCCTAAACCCCACGCATACGGCAAAACACCGCGCACACAAAAATTTGCACAGAAGCAGAACAATTTGCACAAAAGAAATTTTTCGCACATGGCCTGTCAAAAATTTGCACAGAAGAAATTTTTTGCGCACATGGCCTGTCAAAAATTAGAGGAAACACTGGCTAGGGGGCGCCCTGCGGCTGTAGGGACTGTCCCCGTGGTGCTAGGGGGCGCCCTGTGGCTGAGTGAAGGGACTGTCCCCGTGGCGCTAGGGGGCGCCCTGCGGCTGAGTGAAGGGACTATCCCTTGTGGCACTATGGTCCCAGCTGGATTAGAGCAATGTGCTGCTGGAGGTGGTATCCCCAGCATGGCACTAGGGGGCGCTGTGCTGCAGGATAGACTGTCCATATCTTAAATCCATTTCATCTCCCAGCTGCTGGTGGATGAGCCTTTAGTTATGGTTCACTATATTTCCTCTGTGTATGTGTGTGGGTTTACGTGCTACATGAGTCCAGTCCCTTTCTACACTCCTCTTATCATAGACAGCCTCTCAGCTCTCCAAACCCAACCCCACCCTAGCTACACAGCGCTCAGCCTTCAAAGTGTATTTGATGGGTATGTTCTCCTTCCATATATCATGAGCACCTTTCCCTCTGGCTTTTCTCTTCAGTAGATCCTATCCCCATCAGCATTTACCTTCCCTGCTTCAAGCCCCCTTGGTTTATGTGGAATGGGAGGGGCTTTCATTAATGCATGGGATGTCTGTGAATTTTCTCGCAGGCAGACAATATTTCCAGGTGATCTTTCCCCCAGATCCTTCTGGTTCGCACTTTTGTAGAGGGTGGTGACTCTATTGCTGATATGTTGTTCTCTGTCTGGGGTGTGAGCGGGCCTTTGGGGTGGGACGTAGGCGTGAGCAGAGAGCTCTCTGCTATGGATGTCATTTCTTTTGGACACAAAAAGCCAGCTCCCTGTGAGGTGGAAAATCAGAAGCCATTCAGTGCTGGTCAAATGACCCAGCCTCCTGGGGCGCTGTTCTGGCAGTGACTCAGCGAGAAGAGCGCCTCATCCTGAGTCATGCAGACCTCTGCCTGTAGCACCACCCACCGCAGGGCTCAACTGCCTCCTGCTGGGCTGTGGACACCACCTTCGGTAGCTCTGCCTCCTCCAGCACCAGGCTGGGGTATTGGGGTCAGCGCTGAGCGGGGGGCAGTTTCCCCTGCCTTTCTACGAGCTCAGCTTAGCTGTGTTGGAAACGGAGCAAAACATGTGCATTGAAGGATTAAACGCCGAACAGCTGTATTTAGGCTAGCAGGTTACTTCTGGTGCATGGGAGGCAAGTGGGAAATTGGGAGGTAGAAGGACTGGAACACACAGGCCCTGGGAATTGTGGGATAGCATTGGTGGACTGTCCAAACTTGAGCCTGGCATCACATGCTTTAGCTACGTCCCAAAAGTGGGCAGGCTGAGACATTCACTGTAGAGGAACATGGGCTCGCACTATGCCCCAGCTGAGTCAGGAAGCCCGTGTTCTGGGGGCACACGTCCCAAGGCTTTATGTGTGGATGGTAGGGGCATCTTGGCTTAAACCTGTATCAGAGCCCACGTCAGACCTTCACTTTAGAGAGAAGAGCATCTCCTGCTGGATTACAGAAATACCTCCCCCTGGGCTTTCCCCAAAGGGCTGGTCAGCGAGAGAGAGTCGTGCTGTCCCAATGAGAGACCCCAAATCCTGCTGAACGGTGGGGGTCAGGGATGTCAATCTCCCTTTATATCCCAAGGCCAGAAGGTTTGGGATGGTGTTTCCAGTGTGCGCCTACCACTCGGGTGAGGTAGGAGGTAGAGGCCTGGAATCAGTTCCCTCAATGAAGTCAGAAGACAGCATGAAGTACTGGAAGGAATGAGGGTCTGGAAGCCAGACACTCCTGAGTTCTGCTCTCTGCTCTGGGAAGTCCCTTACATGGGAAAAAACCTCTCTGTGCCTCAGTTTCCCCACCTGTGACATAGGGATGACAATGACTGGCTTACACGTGAGGTCTTGGTAATGTCTACAAAGCATGAATGCTGTGGGGGAGGGGATGATGAACAGGAGAGGTGGCTGCTCCCCCTTCCAGGAAACTGAATTGGGTGGCACCCTCCTGGGTAAGGGGATGCAGCAGGGGTGTGGAGGAGAATCCCTAATGGAAAGTCTGCTGTGTGCCAGGGCTGAAGCAGCGAGACTCTCAAGCCTCTGTTTGTTTGCAGAGAGAAAGGGAGTTTGTGGCTTTGCACTTTGGAAACAGAATGAGAATTCATTGACAATGGACAGACTTCTTAACTGGATCTAACTGAGCAGGCATGCTGTGTGTGTACCACTGGAGCTGTGCCAACCCTGTCCCACACGCGCTGCTGGGGATGCTGAGCATGGGGCCGCGATACACCCGGGGACAGAGCCACACGTAACGGAGAGAGAGAAAGTACCCACCCAAGGAGAAGAACACGGTGGGAGAGAAAGGTACAGGGAGTGGAAGGAAGAGGAACATGGGGAAAGGGGGAGAGAAAGGGAGAAAGGCTGAGTGATGGGAAAAAAGAGAGACAGAAAGATACACAGCAGAGAGAGAGGGGGAGTGAAACACAGAAGGAAGCGGAGAGCTAGGTGGCAGAGAGGGAAGGGGAGTGAAAGGAAAAGGCAGATACCTAGTGAAGAGGTAGCAGCATAACCAAGGGAGGGAAGGATTGAGAGTAAGAGAGAAAGAACAATTGAAAAGGAAGGAAGAGAGAGAAACAGAGAGCCATGTCGCCTCAGGGAGGTGAGGCCATGGTCCGCCTTGGTGAGAGGTCCAAGGTGGGGGTCAGTTATTCATTTCTCCCCACATTACACAAAGATTATAGTTGGGAGGCAGACACCAAGGAGATGGCAGCCTTTGTACTGGACACACTGGCTCATGTGATCAGGGAAGTGCCGTATTGTCCAAGAATGCAACTAGTAGTGAGCAGGATGAGACTCTGAATCTGCGCCATTGGCCTCTCCGAGGCATCTCCCCAGCTCAGAGAGTTAATGGGAATCTCCTGAGACTCCAGGCAGCTGGTTCGAATCCTGCTTCCGTTCAGCTTTGTCCTGTGTTCTGAGTATGGAGGTCAGAGGCATTGCTGGCAGACCCCTCCCTAGTGTCCTCTGCCGTGCCGCCTGCTGGTTGTCTCAAAGGAAATGGCAGGAAATAATCAACAAGCAGAATAAACTAGTCAGTGAAACTCAGAGGAGAAAGACACCCCCTCCCCCCATATTTGATATTGCAATGACGTGGCTAGGGTGTGTGTTCAGGCTGCCCTTTACTGGATGGAATCAGAACAGTCCAGCTGTGTGTCAGAGACCATAACAGCTAGTGGAGATTCTCCTTTAGCTCATGTGGCAAGGGCCTGGGATTTTGGAGCAGGACCAAGTCCTGTCCCTCAGGGTGCCATGAAATCCTGCATTGCCATGATGTGAAGCATAGTGACAACTGTGAAGTGAGTGGCTCCGGCTTGGTGGCCACAGATTTGCCTGAATATGTGTGAACAGCTGTTTCTGTGCTTCCAGACAGCTCCCAGATAATAGATAGAGCCACAGTCCCAGGCTGGCTGGCCCTTTGAGGCAAGCTGGGCTCAGCCGTCAGCCTCACTGGTAAGCTATGGGCTAATTAGTGACCCCAGCAGGGCGTAATGAGGCTTAATGAGACAGACTGACCCTGGCAATGAAGCAGGGAGAGCTGGGAACACAGTGCAGGAAGGAAGAACAAGGGGAATTCCCCTGAGGAAGTCAAGCTGAGGTACCCACAGGGAGCAGGATGGGCTCCTGTCAGGGAGAGGGGATGCCCTGAATTAAGGCCTGGAGACACCCATGGGAGTAGGTTAGGTGCCTGTGGGGGAGCCCTGAGATAGGGCCTACAAAGAACGGGGAGATTCTCAGACGTAAACTGCTGGAGTTCCCAGCCACGGGAAGCAGTGGGGGAATCCTTCTGGGGAAGAAGTGGTTCAAGGGAATCTGTGCCGGGGCCAGGAAGCAGAGGATTTCAGTTGAGTCCGAGATGAGCAGAACTATCAGAGCGGCCATTGTGAACCTCTCCAGTTACCCCGGAAGGAGAGTGAATTGTCACGTGACTTGGCCTGAGGTCTGAGCCACAGAAGGAGTTGGGAGAAGACCCTGGCTGGGACTAGCCCTTGTGAGGCCAAGGGGGTCTGAGAGGCAAAGTCCCCTGCAATGCCACATCCAGGGACAAGGGGGTGTTGTTAGGTGAGGACAGCCACATTAACACACATCATCAGGGTCTACAGTGGATGGTTGATCATAATGACAACTGGTTATACACCCAAAGCACAGCCTCGGAAATCCTAGCTTCATATCGTCCCTGTGAAACAACAGTGGGAATCAAGTATCTTGTATGTTCACTTGGGGATCCTTGATGGAACAGTGTGCTCTGAAGGGATGTGGGGTTCATGTATATTATGGCTGGGTGAGTCTGTCGAGATCTGAGCAGGCTGCGTGGAGCTGCAACATGTGACTGGGTGTGTTGTGTTTATGTATTCATGTGCAGGCTTTGTTCATTGCCTGTCAGATACGTGGCGCATGTGACCATGTGCTTGGATGTGTGTGCGTGTGGTTGGCTTCCTGCGGGAGCAGGTGGTAATCAGACATGCAAACCCAGGTATTCTGGTGGCTTGCACCCTGGGGATTTTCTTACACATGTGTGCTTTGGCATGTGTGTGTTAGCCTGATCTGATCCCCAGGACCCTTTGAAGTTGGTACGAGCAATGAGAAGGCTGTGAGCAGTGCTGGCATTGAGAGAGGGATACTTGGATAATGGGGCTTCTTATTTGAGTTCCTAGCATTTCCCATCCTATTTTATGTCTCTTGGCTGATTCAGAGCTGAAAGGCAATCAGTGGAGCTAACAGCTCTGCATTGTTCATCTCCCTCTCTGATTTACTCCTTTTCATCCTCTCTGGGTTTCATCTCCTCCCAGGTTCACACAGCCCTCAGCATTCAGGTCAGTTTCTCTTCACTGAGCCCTGGGCTGTAGAAAGTCAAACCTTCGCTCCCCAGCCCTGAAACCTCCAGCGAGGGGGCCAGGGTCAGGCTGGAACTCACTAGGAGGCAACAGACCCAAGCAGATAAAGAGAACAAGGCAAGTTTGGGATGGAGGTTATGCAGGGAAATCCATACTGATCACCCTCAAATGCTTTGTGCATTTAAAGTGACTCAGTGCCCCAGTCCCAAGGACGTCGCTGAGAGGCTCAGTGATTCCTCTTGTGTCAGTCTTCACAGCTGGGAATATTGGGGAGAGTTCTACTGCAGACCTGTTCTTGCCTGGTAACAAAGATGAGGAACTTTCAGATGCGGAGGTGTGAGGAGAAGATGTCCTGGAACAAACTGATAATTTAAAAATCAGTGTCGCTAGGCCCAGGTGGTGCAGCCAAGAGTTCAGAAGGAGCTTAGGTATGAAGCTGCTGAGCTGCTAACAAAACCATGCAATCTCTCATTAATGCCAGCCACGCTGGCAGAGGGTAGCAAATGTTGTACCTACATTTAAAGAAGGCTTTAGTGATGATCTGGGGAATTATAGACCAGGGAGCTTTACAGCTGTACCTGGCAAATTGGTTGAAACAACAATAAAAAGCTATGTTGATGATATCTGGAAAATGATGATTTGATAGGGTCTAATCAGAACAGTTTCTGCACAGCAAAACTGGGTCTCCCTAATCTCTTAGAATTCTTTAAATGTGTCAATAAAGTAGCGGATAAAGGAGAACAGGCTGACAATTTATTTAGACTTTCAAAAGGCCTTTGACACACATGACTACTAAAGAAGCATGGCATGAGAGGCCAAATATTGGCATGGTCATTAACTGGCTGGGAGACTAAATCAAGGAATGGGATTAAATGATCAGTTTTCATCATTGCAGAAGGTTAAGAGTGGGGGAACCTCATGATTCCGTACTATGTCCTGCATTGTTTTAATATATTAATGATCTGGAAAGAGGTAGTGAGGTAGAAAACATTTGCAGGTGGCACAAAGTTATTTAGGTTAGTCTGGACCAGAGAGGGCTGTGAGGAACTTCAGAGAGACCTAACCAAGCTAGGTGAATGGGCAACACAATGGCAAATGAAATTCAGTGTTGATTAAAGTAATGCACCATGGAGCGGAAGATCTAAACTACTCGTGCACCTCATAGGCTCTAAATTAATTGTGTCAACCCACAAAAGCGACTGTGGCTTCATTGTAGACAGTTAAACGAAAACCTCCGCTCAATATGCAGATGCATTCAAAAAATCAAACAGGATGTTAGGCTGCATAAGGAATGGGATAGAGAATAATACGGAAAACATTATGCTTTATATAAATCAGTGATGCAGCCTCCTCTGGAATACTGTAAGCAATGCGGGTCACCCTGTCTCACAAAGGACCGTGAAGAATTAGAGGAGGTTCAGAGGATAATCCAGGGAATGGGAGCTCTTTCATATGAAGAAAGGTTGAGATTGTTCACCTATAAAAGGGAGATTAATAAAGGGGGATATGATTAAACTCTATAAAGCAGTGACTGGTCTAGAGATGGGAGCTGGGGAGCTTCTGTTCTCCCTGTCCCATCCCACAAGAGCAAAGGGCCATGCAATGAAACTGAAGGGTGGCAAATTCAAAACTGATAAAGGAAATACTTTTTCACACAGTGCATCATTAGACTGTTGCTCTTCTTGGGGCACGCAGGGCTGTGAGCCACCTTGTTGCCAGCAGTCTCCAGCTCGAGCGCGTCTTGCCTGTGCTAGCTGGGTATTAGCTTCTAACACAACCAGCCTGTCAGCCACTCAGGCGCTCTCCTCTGGGCTGTACGGGCCCTGCCTTTGCCCTGCAGGTTGACTATGAAAGCTCCCCAGCCTCTGAGCCTTCAAAGTGTCCTCCTGTGGTGTCCAGCCCCTTATCATTGGATACCCCCAGAAATCCCAGGCTCTCCATTCCCAAGGGAAGAGTGTACCCCAGTTCAGCAGTTTTACCTTAGTTCACTGCTCCCATGGGTGACTGGGCAAGAAAATGGCAGATGAAATTCAACGTTGATAAATGCAAAGTTATGTACACTGGAAAACATTAATCCCAACAAAAACAACAAGGAGTCCGGTGGCACTTTAAAGACTAACAGATTTATTTGAGCATAAGCTTTTGTGGGTAAAAGCCTCACTTCTTCAGATGCTCCTTGTTGTTTTTTTGTGGATACAGACTAACACGGCTACCCCCTGATATTAATCCCAACTACACATATAAAATGATGGGGTCTAAATTGGCTATTATCACTCAAGAAAGAGATCTTGGAGTCATTGGGGATAGTTCTCTGAAAACATCCACTCAATGTGCAGCGGCAGTCAAAAAAGCGAACAGAATGTTGGGAAACATTAAGAAAGGGATAGATAATATAGAAAATGTCATATTCCCGCTATATAAATCCATGGTATGCCCACACCTTGAATATTGCGTGCAGATGTGATCGCCCCATCTCAAAAAAAAATCTTGGAATTGGGAAAGGTTCAGAAAAGGGCAACAAAAATGATGAGGGGTATTGCTGCTCAGCGCTCTCTAGCCAAAGGGAAGTAGACTCTTGCAACCCTCTTGTACTCCTCTCTCTTTACCCCTCGTTCGGATTCCATACACTGAAGTACCTTGCTCTGCTGGAGCTCCCTGATTCTTTGATGACTCACTCAGAGTTGCTTCCATTGGAAATGAAAAGAGATCAGACCTAAGCATGTATATCTCACCTTTTCAAGAGGTTAAAGGCTCTGATACCACTGGAGGTAATTTTGGAATACTTAGAAATGTCCATTATAGCACCCTGAATCTCAGGGGCTGAGACACGATTACATCACCTGTATATTCCAGCACCCAGGAACCTCTGGGATCGAGACCTGGTGGCCTCACCTCTGCTATATTACAATGCCTAGAAACCTCCATCAGCAACTCACCGCTCCGGCTCCCCTCCTCTTTATCACAGTGTCCAGGAGCCTCCTGCACTGAGACATAAGTGGATGATCTCTGCTCTATTACAGTACTGGGAACCTGCAGCGTTGTGACAGGACTTCATCATCTTTGCCTTGTTGGGAACCTCAAGCACGATGATACAGTGACATCACGACTGCTATATAAAAGCAGCAAGGAACCCCTGGCACTAAGAGATATCTGTGTCACTTTCACTATTTGACAGCCTCTGGGGACCTCCAACACCAAGCTACTGTGACAGCATGTCTGCTCTTGTATATTAGGGCATCTGGGAACCTCTAGCACTGAGCCATAGCTGCAGGAATACAGCACAGCACCTGGGAACTGCTTCTGCCTGGACACCACAGTGGCTGGAGCTTACAGTCAGAAGGGGGATATCTAGATCGTCCCATTGTGGTCCTGGCATTTAGAATGTACAAATTAATTTCTAAAACGCCCCAGAGAAGAGGAGTTTGTCATGTTACAGACCTGACTTGTAGATTCCGGGGAAAATCCTGAAAGCTTTTGGTAATAGAGGTTTTAGTGAGTTTAATGCCGATGGAATTAAAAGTCTCTAGGCACTCGCAGCGAATGGATTTACATCAGGGAGATTAGGAAAGGGAAAACGTTATTGGTGTCCAGGAAACTCAGGGGAGCAGCTGTCAGCTGGTTTAGATGGAAAGTTCCCCAGCAAACAGGCATGCTGTCATTCACAGTGTTTGCACTCAGTTTCATGCATACACACTCACATACACACGCACACTCGCATATGTCTGCCCAATCCTCAGCTGGGCACTGGTTTACATTGTTCTATGTGTACATATGCGGGCATGTTAATATCCACACATGCCTATGCACATTCGAAGGATAATACATTTTCTGCTGTGTGTGCGCACACATGCTCACAGGTGATCTTGTCATGCGGATAAACTCTGATGGATCTGAACTGCCAGTCACAGACACACCTCTGCATGTGTACTCACATACTAGTATCTGCACTGACATGCTTATATGGATCTGGGCTCACTCAAGCCTGCACGACCGAAATAAGCTGCGTGGGCCCACTCAAGCCAGGCATCCACCGAAATAAGCAGTCACACTCATGTGCACAAGTGCTCACACACCCTCCATGCCTTGTAACAACTGGGGCAGACACATGCTCACACATATGCTAATACACTCTCCCACACACGTGCATGAGTATTCCCTCTGATGCACCAACTCTGAGAGTAAGAGTGCAGGTAGGTGCCCTTACAATCTCCGATGCACATGAAGGCACTCCTGGGAGCCCATGGCCTCCAAAATACTGCACAGATATATGTGCTAGACAAGTGCACACAGTGCAGTCTCCTCCCACAGGGACTTGCATTCTGACCTTGCCCTGGAAAGTGAACCTGCCAAATGGGCAGGCAGATGCAAAACAGTAGCACCTGCCCATTTCTCAGCCGTGTTTCTAGGGGGACCTTGGAGATTTGGGCCTTGCATTCCTTTCCAGAGCTGGGTGTTGGGAGACCCATGACAGCGTTGCCAGTCAGGAGAACAAGGGTAACATAGCTTAGGGAAGGAGGCAGGGAAGGGGGGTGACCGAGAGGCTCAAGGTTCCATTGAAGGGTTTTCCGCCTTGGCTGCAGAAGCCGGGAGAATGTGGGACTGGTTTCTCTCCCTCCCCTTCCCTTGTCGTTTCTCTCCTGACTCCTCGCTGTCTGTTGACATGCTGTGTTGTGTGCAGAGATGCAGGTTAACTCAGGGAGGCTTTTCCTTAAGTGAGGGGTTCTCAAGTGGAGGAGTAGTTTCAATCCCACTTCAAAGATCTTTATCTCCTCTCCAGTCTGGGAGAGCCGGCTGGGAGATCAGGGAGGATTTGCTGATGCAGAGAGCTCTCCTCACCAGGCAGAGGCAGGGAAAGAGAGAGATTCCTAACCAGGCAGAGTCCAGGGAGCAGAGAACGGGGTGCTGCTAACTGGTAGGCCCACCCCAGTCAGTGGGGTGTCTGTGTTTCCTGTTGGGGTGGTGGCAGGAGCTCTGTCCCACTGGTGCTATCCCTTGGGTCAGTGCGGTGTGTACTGCAAGGAATAGGTTAGGATGCTTTGCACCCCTGTGGGGATGTGTGGTGGTGCCCTGTTCCCTGGTATTCCCCTCCTAGCTCAGCATGGTGTTTCCTTTGAGAACACCTGAGGTCTCCTATGAGGCACTCCTGGGAGAGCCCATCTCCTGTAACACCACGACTCACAGCATAGAGGTCACTTCGCCTGTTCCAATACACTGAACAGACATGCAGTAGCCTTTGCAACACAACACCCCTGTGTGGCGGGGGGAAGTGGCATAGAGAGGCAAAGGGACTTGCCCACATCACACAGCGAGATGGTGTAGGAATAGAACCCAGTAGGAATAGAACCCAGGTGTCCTGACTCCTTGTCCCACACTCATTGCTGCAGAGCCCCATGCTCCCCAGTGACTCTGGGGATGTTGCTACAGGGATACCGTTTGCTGGGACAGTAGGTAGTGCCCTCTGAGGGAAGCATTGGGATGCCAGGCATCACCTGGGAGGCAGGGCTGCCCTGTCCATGACACAGTCCTGCCCCAGTGGTGGGTGGATGCGTTGGGGTACTTTCTCTGGAAGGAGAGAGAGAAGGGTAGGGGGAGAGAGAAAGCAAGGGACATGGAGAGACTGGCTAATCCTGGAGTCTCCCGAAAGGGGCTGCTGGAGCCAGGGCGGGGATGAAGTGTTGTGCATGAAGGAGAGAATGGGGCTGCTAATGGTACAGTGCTGAGTGATGGGGAGTGAAGGGTGGTGGGGCGGGTAGCCATTTTTCCTAGCAGGCTGAGGCTTCATCACCAGCTCAGACTCATTAGCTGGGAGATTTGGCTCTAAGAAAACACCAGGTTTTGTACATAAAGCCCGAGATTTGAATTTGCAAATGTTACAGTGGAAATTGGGGAAGGCAGTGTTAGTGAGTGGCCATGTCCGGGAAGGGAGCGGCTGGTGCACCAGAGCTAGCCCAGTGGCACGGCCAGATCCTCAGCTGGTGTAAATTACATTGGCTCTAATGCAGTGATGGTCTCTGACACCCCCAGGGGGTCCAGCCTGGCATCCCTAGGAGGTGGCTGCAGGATAGCACTGGGCTGGCTTAGCCACATGCAAGGTCCTGGCTCATCAGAACATGGTGGTGTGGCTCCCACCCTGGAGTCAATGAAAGCAACTTGTGGGCAGCCTCTAGGCTAGCCCAGGCCGGTTGGGATTTCTGTGCCACTCTGTGGCCCGTTGGATAGCAGCACTTTGCACGTTGCTGATCAGCACTAGTCAAACTGCACCTCTCAGTCTCTGTCTCTGTCTCTCGGAGTCAGTTCTCATCTCTTTCGGTTTCTCCCTTGCTCATCTCTCCTTCTCTTTCTCTTCTCCTCCTCCTCTTCTGTCCCTTGTTCTCTCTCTTTCTCTGGGCCTGATCCAAAGCCCATTGAAGACAATGGAAAGTTATGCTTTTTTCCTCTCATCTCTCATTGTCTCTCCCACTCATACTTTCTCCTTCTCCATGAATCTCCTTCTGTCCCTAGTTCTCTCTGTCTGTCCTTCTCCTTCTGTCTCTAACTCTGTGCCTGTTTAATAGCACTGTGATACTTACCACCAAACCTTTCATGAAGGTTTCCTAGGGTAGGAAGGATGTTCTAGTGGCTAGGGCCCTAGACCAGTCATCAGGAGTCCTGGGTTCAATTTGCAGTTCAGCCACAAACTCGCTGTGTGGCCTTGGGTGAGTCACTTAATCCCCCCCATATCTCACTTCCCTATCTGTAAAACTGGAATCCAAGTGTTTCTCCTCCTCCCAGGGAGTGCTGTGTAGTGCTCAGATGCTCTGGTGTCATGGGCCAGATGGGTGCCTAGATAGACAGGCTGATGTGCCCATGAGCTGGGCTTGCTCTGATTTGTGTGGCTGTGGAACTCATTAGTCATCAGTATTTGGATGAGCGCCAGGTGTCTGTGAAAATGCCTGTGAGTCCCTGAAGTTGCACAGACAATTGTGCGGCAAGCGCTTGATCCGTTACTTGATATCGTCCCGTTGAAAACATGTCAGCCATCCGATCGGTGAGCAGCAGTAACGCGATGGGATGTAGACAACCAGCCAGCCACACAGCCCTGCCAGTGACGAGTCAGAGTGCACAGTTTGCAGAGGACCCAGAGGCTAAGAGCACTTTGTCCAAACACTCTGGAGAATGAGGAAAGCAGAGTCAGGCGGTTATTTGCTCCCCAAAATACAGGGGCTGGTTTCGGAACCAAGCTAAGCATGACCAGCTCCAGCAGGCATGAGTACCGTGCTGTCTCTGCCTCTTCTTTTTGTCTCTCTGAGTGTCTCCTCTTCTCTCCAGTTTCCTCTCTTTCCCTCACTTGTGGTCCGGCTCATCTTCCATCTCTCTCTCTGTCTTCACTCCTTCATGCTCTCTCTCCTCCTCTTCGTTCTCTGCCCTATATCTCCTTCCTCCTCTCTCCTCTGTCTCCCCAGCTCTCCAAGAGCAGTAGGGACCTATCTTCTGTAACTCCTCCCCTGGCATCATACACCTGGTGCCAAACCCCAACCGGGCTGGCTGGGGGCTGCTCACACCAGATACCCGCAACTTGCTTGCTACCATGTTAGAGTTGCCATGGGAGATGGGGGGGGGGAAAGAGGGTGGAAGAGCCTTCCCAGCAGCCGCAGCCAAAACTCCTCCATTGAGCAGAGAACACCCCCGCTTTAGAGAGCACGCCACAGAATGCTGGCTTGGAAGCCCCCTAATTAGTGTCCCGCATGTCCTGAACGGAGCCCTTCATTACCACTGACGTGATTGCAGGAGGCACAAATTAGCATGTGTTTCAAGGTGGGATCAGTGACAGAATCTGCTCCAGTCCCCTCCCCTCCCCTAATTCCATCCCCCCCACCCCAGGGATCCTGCCAAGAAGGGGCGTTGCCCCAGAATCCCATTCTCTTGGTTTACTTGGGGGGCAGGAGGGGGGCGGGGGGAAAGAGAGAGTGCATGAAAGTAGATTCAAACCAACAGCAAACAAGGCCTCCATGCTCCTGTGACCTCCTCCCGACACTGTTTGGAGGGATTGGAAACCCCCTTCCCCCTCCCTCCTCTCCCTACATATGTGTGCGCAGGTCGGGGGTCATTACCGGCCCCACCGGTGTCTCAGGAAGCCTGTGCCTGAGCTCAGAGGGCGCTAATTAGCGAGAGGACTGATGAGATTAGAAATTAAGTGTTTGTTTTTCTCCTTTCCTGTGGTGTTTTTTTTTTAATTGAGCAGATGGAGAGTTTGGAGTCACAGGATGGGAGGCAGCCAGGAGCCTAATTGGGAGTCGAAAGCCCTGTGGGTGTGGGGTGGACAGGAGGCAGCGCCCTCTGACACACACACATACACAATGCTGTGCCAGCCACAACAAACCCTGGCTCTGCCATGCAAAGGGCTTTTGCCCCCTGCTGGCTTGAGTGGGGCATCCCCTCTCTACTTCCCGTCCCTCTGCATACAGTGCTCCCCTAAGGCCTGACCCCCTCACCCCCAGGCACTTGCTCTGCTGGCCTGACGGGAATTCAGTCTCCAGCTTCACTCAGGCCTTGCCTCCTTCTCTACCGCACGGGAACCCGATCCTGCCCCTGGCAGAGTCCCCCTCTGAGGGTGGGGGGCTGATTCCCCATCACACGAAGGCCCCTTAATATCACTCTGGCAGCCTGGAAGTGGGTGAAGCCAGTCTCCCCTCTGGCTGGAGCAGATTTGGCATTCAGGCTCTGGGCTAGCCCGGCCTTCAGCCCCCAGCGTAGGGGTCCATTGAGGGCAGGGAGGGGGCATGCCCACATGGCACCGTACCACAGCTGTCCTCTGCTCCCAGGGCTCAGAGGGGGCTATGGGAAAGGGAGTGTGAGTGGCAGCAGCCCAAAGGCTGCGTGGGAACACAGGACGGGGATTCAATTCACTGCTCCGCTCGCTCCCCCAGAGCCAGCCGGGAAGGGTGTGCATAGGGTTACCACTCTTGCCTATCCTGCGGGAGATACACCCAACACGGCCCAGGCTGGGAGAACTGTGGCGCCAGGGGGCCAAGAAACAAAGCAGCACTTAGCGTTGGTGTACAGTGCCCCCCTTTGGCGGTGTGTAGCTGGGCTCCCGTGAGTTGCCCGTTTCATTCCCCGTGGTCAGAAGGCTGTGTCTGTGACGGGCCGGCCTGGAGAAGTGGAGGGGAATTGCCATGATTATGAGGGCCCTCAGCTGTCCAGCCGGGCTGGGGTGGAGGCAGGGGAAGCAGCTGAGGGACTGTAATGGGGGAGGCAGCTCCTGGCTGGGACAGGTGGCTTTGAGTCACAGATGTGGAACAGCCTGTCACTAGTCCAAGCCAGATCCCTAGTTTGAAGTGCTGAAAGGTGTAAATGGGAGCACGGTGATGCCAGCTGCCTAGCAGAGGAGGAGGGGCTGAGCAGGCACGTGCCGCGAACTGCTTGGCATCTCCTGGGAGAGTGAGTAGGCTGCGGGCAGACCACAGCTGCCTTTTGGCACAGGTTAGAGATGGAAAATCCCTTCTCTGGCGAAGCTAGCAGGGATGGCCCCCTTGTATTCCTTGTGCTTCAGAGCCCTGAGTTTGAAGCCTGGGACACTCTGTGTCTAAGTGCCTGAAACGAGCTACAGTAGTCCAGGAGGGCAGGGGGTGCAAGTTAATGGCAAGAATAAAAAGCCAAGGGTGTATCTGTGTGTTCATGTGAATGTGCCTGTTGTGTATCTGTTTGTGCCTGCATGGACGCCGGAGGGGGTGTGGTTGCATTTCTCAGTGTGGAGGCCGTGTGTCTGTTTGCATGGGTGTCTGTGTTTATGTTGTTGGCGTGTGCGGAAGGTGTGTATCTGTGTAGGAGTCCATCCCTGCTCCCTTTGTCACCTTGGCGCTCTTCACCACTTTGCCCTGCACCCCTCCAAACAAACAGACAGGTGGGAACCCAACCCCCGCCCCATTACCACCACATGGTAGCTGGATTCCTGGTTCGGATTCATTGTTCGTGTTGCCAAGGCAACAGAAAGCCAGCGAGTAAATGAAAGTATCCTCCCCAGTGCTTAACACCCCCATGCCGCAATGTAATAATGTCAGAATAAAAATCTCATTCACACACCCCCCCGCTCCAATTCAACAGAGACCCCCCCTGGATACCAATAAAGTGCCTGCCAGAGCCTTCAGTTGATTGAAAGCAGGGAATTAGGTTTGGGGTGGGGTGGGGGAGGGGGAAGCATCTTCACTGTTGAAGTGATTAACGGTTTCAACGTTGTTCCCTGCCTTCGCTGCACAAGAAGGGGCCGTGCCTCTTGAGAGGGGGTCAGGCCCTGCCCACAAGGATCAATGTTGTACATCAGCGGAATCATGGTCCTAGCTGAACTGGTTTCTAAGAAGGTTTGGCTGGCCAGTACGACTGGGAACCAACCGGTGTCAAAACCAAGCTTAAAACCTGTGTTCTTGCTTAACACAAGTCATTGTAGCACCGGTAAGGATGGGGCCTTAGAGACATGCAGGGAAAGTCAGGACATAATGAGGCCAGGACTAAGATTCCCCTCCA
The DNA here is from genome assembly GCF_965140235.1 of Caretta caretta. NCBI lineage: Eukaryota > Metazoa > Chordata > Testudines > Cheloniidae > Caretta > Caretta caretta. Next base: position 259,037,678 of record NC_134206.1, on the reverse strand, counting down.
GCTGAGCACAGAAAATCACATGCTGGGATACCTGCTGAGCTCAAAGAGGATCTGACAGATACACTCTGTGCTAGAGTCAGGCAGAAAAGGGTCTCTCCAACTCTGCTAGCTCCCTGGGAATAATGTATGCCTGCCTGCAATGGGAATACTAGGATTTACCTAGGTGGGGAAGAACTTGAACAGGGCTGCTGTGGTCCTTGGAATGCACTCTGAGGGTAGTCCCTGGGAGGAGGGGAAGAACCTGAATTGAATTTATTGAATGCTTGCTCCAGATCTGGGGCTTTGCAGGGGTCCTTAACACTCAGGAGATAATCCTTCCTCTACCACCAGCATAAGAATATGCTGTAGTCCAAACACTGGTTTCTTTTCCCTGGTGTGGCCGTCAGTCGTTTCATTAGGAGTCTCAGTGAGTCTTTGGCTGGATTTCCCCCGGGAATCCGATTTCAAAGCACCCTAGTGACTACTAATGTGTAAATACAGCGTGCCTCAGCATGGCAATGTGATAGCATGAGTGATTTGGAGCTGTTAACTCTTCATCTGTCAGAGACCATCCCCAGTGAAAGCCCCTCTGCGTGACAATTGGTGCAAACTGGAAAGATGATTGGCATGAGTCTCCTGCTTCTGGGCACGCTTAGTTAACAATGTGGTTTAGTGGACCCTGGGTCACCTCCCACCCAAGTGAATGGGGAGGCAGCAGAAGTGGCCTATGGAAAAAGGCATAGGGATCATCTGATGATTAGTTTAGTGATGTACAACAGCAGCTGTGTAAAACAAAACAAAACAAAAACCTATTTCACAAGCGTTAATTAACACAAGCGAAGGGGGAAAACCACAACTTTTTAAAGGTTTCACAGAGACTATAAACTGGCAGCACAGGGGGGAAAATGTAATACATGCAAATTAATGGCATAAATTTTGGGTTACTTTACTTCACAAATGTTAACAAGTGCATAAAAAATTATTCTTTCCCAGTTTCCCGTCAATGCGTATTTAATTCTTTCCCTTTTTTTGTTTTGTTTTCAGTATATCACTCCGAAATTAATTTGGACTCTTTTTCTTTTTCTTTTCTTTCTACTTTCTAATGTGCCCATAATCATAATATCTAGGCATGGATGTTGCAATATTTAATCTTTCTCTGTCTGTCTGTCTCTCTCTCTTTCTCTAGCAGTCAGTGGACCCCCAGCCTGGTAATTCTATACCCAACACTGCCAATTTCCAAACATACATTTTTCCCTACTACAGGTAGACTAGTGAGGCAAGGAGCAAATTAATGGGACAGCTGAACAGCCTAACTTGTTTACCAACCACTCAAATTGGTGTTTGATGCAACAGGGCATAGAGACAGAGATAAATATATGGGTAGATAGCTGGACTATCCCATGGATTCGCTTGCAAACAGCCGTCTCCATCCCTCATGCTGTAACCCCTCTTTCCACTTGTCTGTTTCCATAGAACTGGAGATAATGAGGGGATTCCAGCTCCTTGCTGAGACCGGGATACCATGAGTACTTGTCCCATCTCTCAGGTGTGTCTGCCTCCTGAGTGCTTCCTGCTTTGCTTACAGTTAAAACCAAGGACTTAGAAAACACTTTAGTGAGCCCTGCAGAAGCCACTCTTGCTGTCCTGCCTCTATCCAAGCCAGCAGGACCACCCCAGCCTGTATTGTCAATGTGAATTATAAATTTCAGACCTCAGGCCCATGCTGGTGGCTCAATGGAGGGAAGTAGAATCTCATTTTGACCTGGAAAACTGAGCTGAGCTGATTGTGGAAATGGCGGGGAATTAATATGGAGCAGGGAGTTGTATTTCATAGAATCGTAGACTATCAGGGTTGGAAGAGACTTCAGGAGGTCATTTAGTCCAACCCCCTGCTCAAAGCAGGACCGATCCCCAATTAAATCATCCCAGCCAGGGCTTTGTCAAGCCTGACCTTAAAAACTTCTAAGGAAGGAGATTCCACCACCTCCCTAGGTAATGCATTCCAGTGTTTCACCACCCTCGTAGTGAAAAAGTTTTTCCTAATATCCAACCTAAATCTCCCGCACTGCAACTTGAGACCATTACTCCTTGTCCTGTCATCCGCTACCACTGAGAATAGTCTAGATCGATCCTCTTTGGAACCACCTTTCAGGTAGTTGAAAGCAACTATCAAATCCCCCCTCATCCTTCTCTTCAGTAGACTAAACAATCCCAGTTCCCTCAGCCTCTCCTCATAAGTCATGTGTTCCAGTCCCCTAATCATTTTTGTTGCCCTCCGCTGGACTCTCTCCAATTTTTCCACATCCTTCTTGTAGTGTGGGGCCCAAAACTGGACACAGTACTCCAGATGAGGCCTCACCAATGTCGAATAGAGGGGAACGATCATGTCCCTCGATCTGCTGACAATGCCCCTACTTATACATCCCAAAATGCCATTGGCCTTCTTGGCAACAAGGGCACACTGTTGACTCATATCCAGCTTCTCGTCCACTGTCACCCCTAGGTCCTTTTCTGCAGAACTGCTGCCAAGCCATTCGGTCACTAGTCTGTAGCGGTGCATGGGATTCTTCCGTCCCAAGTGCAGGACTCTGCACTTGTCCTTGTTGAACCTCATCAGATTTCTTTTGGCCCAATCCTCCAATTTGTCTAGCTCCCTCTGTATCCTATCCCTACCCTCCAGCGTATCTATCTCTCCTCCCAGTTTAGTGTCGTCTGCAAACTTGCTGAGAGTGCAATCCACACCATCCTCCAGATCATTTATGAAGATATTGAACAAAACCGGCCCCAGGACCCACCCTTGGGGCACTCCGCTTGATACTGGCTGCCAACTAGACATGGAGCCATTGATCACTACCCGTTGAGCCCGACAATCTAGCGAACTTTCTACCCACCTTATAGTGCATTCATCCAGCCCATACTTCATTAACTTGCGGACAAGAATACTGTGGGAGACAGTGTCAAAAGCTTTGCTAAAGTCAAGGAACAACACGTCCACTGCTTTCCCTTCATCCACAGAACCAGTTATCTTGTCATAGAAGGCAATTAGATTAGTCAGGCATGACTTGCCCTTGGTGAATCCATGCTGACTGTTCCTGATCACTTTCCTCTCATCTAAGTGCTTCAGAATTGATTCCTTGAGGACCTGCTCCATGATTTTTCCGGGGACTGAGGTGAGGCTGACTGGCCTGTAGTTCCCAGGATCCTCCTTCTTCCCTTTTTAAAAGATTGGCACTACATTAGCCTTTTTCCAGTCGTCCGGGACTTCCCCAGATCGCCATTAGTTTTCAAAGATAGTGGCCAATGGCTCCGCAATCACATCTGCCAACTCCTTTAGCACTCTTGGATGCAACGCATCTGGCTCCATGGACTTGTGTACATCCAGCTTTTTTAAATAGTCCTGAACCACTTCTTTCTCCACAGAGGGCTGGTCACCTCCTCCCCATGCTGTGCTGCCCAGTGCAGTAGTCTGGGAGCTGACCTTGTTCGTGAAGGCAGAGGCAAAAAAAGTATTGAGTACATTAGCTTTTTCCACATCCTCTGTCACTAGGTTGCCTCCCTCATTCAGTAAGGGGCCCACACTTTCCTTCACTTTCTTCTTGTTGCCAACATACCTGAAGAAACCCTTCTTGTTACTCTTAACACCTCTTGCTAGCTGCAACTCCAGATGTGATTTGGCCTTCCTGATTTCACTCCTGCATGCCCGAGCAATATTTTTATACTCATCCCTGGTCATTTGTCCAATCTTCCACTTCTTGTAAGCTTCTTTTTTGTGTTTAAGATCAGCAATGGCAATTCATAGTTTTGGCCACAGTCCTGCTCTTTCACACCCCGGAGACCTTGTTGCCAGTGCTCTGTTTCAGCACCATGGACAGCAGTGCCCTGACCTAACTGCCCTCTTTAAAGGAACATCAGGTATTTTTGGAACACCAGAGGGGAAAGGGGAAGAAGGGTGACATGACAGGCTGGAGTGTCCAGTCAGTAGTAAATGGGAGACTATATTTTTAGAAGCAAGGGGGAGAGGAGAAGAGAGAGAAAGAAGATGGATCACTCAAAGGCAAGAGGGAGCGCCCAGGCAGGAAGAATCTCTTGTGTTTGGGAGATGTGGGTAGGATCAGTATGGATGCTTAGAAAGAATCATCTGGGCCCTGGAATGGGACTGTGCATGTGCTTAAAGTTGGGCATGTGCTTCAGTGGTTTGCTGATTCAAGGCCCGAAAGTATGAGCAGAGGTAGAGGGAATGAGGACTGGACGATGAGCAAGAGGCATAATAAGGTATGGATGTGGGCCTTTTATGAGGGCTTTGCGGAGAGCAAAGATGGACTGTGACTGAGGGGATCTAGGTTAAATTCCCTGCTCCAACACGGACATCCTGTGGGGCTTTGGGTGAGTCACTTAATCTCTTTGTGCCTCAGCGCCCCATCTGTAACATGGGGATAACAGTCCTTTATGAATATAAACAAATAACCCGAGTATGGAGGGACAAAATTAGAAAAGCCAAGGCACAAAACGAGATGAAACTAGCTGGAGACTTAAGGGTAACAAGAAAACATTCTACAAATACATTGGAAGCAAGAGGAAGACCAAGGACAAGGTAGGCCTCTTACTCAATGAGAGGGGAAAAAACAAAATGTGGGAAGAGCAAAAGTGCTAAATGATTTTTTTCTTTTAGTTTTCACCAAAAAGGTTAGTAGTGAGTGAACATCTAACATAGTGAATGCCAGTGAGGTAAGATCAGAGGGTTAAATAGGGAAAGAACAAGTTAAAAATTACTTAGACAAGTTAGATGTCTTGAAGTCACCAGGGCCTGATGAAATGCATCCTAGAATATTCAAGGAGCTGACTGAGGAGATATCTGAGCCATTAGCAATTATCTTCAAAAAGTCATGGAAGACGGGAGACATTCCAGAAGACTGGAAAAGGGCAGATATAGTGCCCATCTATAAAAAGGGGAATAAGGACAACTTGGGGAATTACAGAGCAGTCAGTTTAACTTCTGTACCCAGAAAGGCAATGGAGCAAATAATTAAGCAATCAATTTGCAGGCACCTAGAAGATAATAAGGTGCTAAGTAACAGTCAGCATGGATCTGTCAAGGACATATCATGTCAAACCAACCTAATAGCTTTCTTTGACAGGATTACAAGCCTTGTGGATAGGAAGGAAGTGGTAGATGTGGTATATCTTGACTTTAGTAAGGCTTTTGATATTGTCTCGCATGACCTGCTCATAAACAAAGTAGGGAAATACAACCTAGATGGAGCTACTATAAGGTGGGAGCATAGCTGGTTGAAAAACTGTTCCCAGAGAGTAGTTATCAGTGGTTCACAGTCAAGCTAGAAGGGTATATCAAGTGGGGTCCCGTAGGGATTGATCCTGGATCCGGGTCTGTTCAGTATCTTCATCAATTATTTAATTAATGGCATAGAGAGTACACTTACAAAGTTTGCAGACGATACCAAGCTGGGAGGGGTTGCACGTGCTTTGGAGGATAGGATTGAAATTCAAAATGATCTGGACAAACTGGAGAAACGGTCTGAAGTAAATAGGATGAAATTCAATAAGGACAAATGCAAAGAACTCCACTTAGGAAGGAACTATCAGTTGCACACATATAAAATGGGAAATGACTGCCTAGGAAGGAGTACTGCGGAAAGGGATCTGGGGGTCATAGGGGATCCCAAGCTAAATATGAGTCAACAGTGTAACACTGTTACAAAAAAAGCAAACATCATTCTGGGATGTATTAGCAGGAGTGTTCTAAGCAAGACACGAGAAATAATTCTTCTGCTCTACTCCATGCTGGTTAGGCCTCAACTGGAGTATTATGCCCAGTTCTGGGTGCCACATTTCAGGAAAGATGTGGACAAATTCGAGAAAGTTCAGAGAAGAGCAACAAAAATTATTAAAAGTCTAGAAAACATGACCTATGAGGGAAGATTGAACACACTGGGTTTGTTTAATCTGGAGAAGAGAAGACTGAGGGAGGACACGATAACAGTTTTCAAGTACATGAAATGTTGTTACAGGGAGGAGGGAGAAAAATTGTTCTCCTTAATCTCTGAGGATAGGACAAGAAGCAATGGGCTTAAATTACAGCAAGGGACGTTTAGGTTGGACATTAAAAAAAAACTTCCTAACTGTCAGAGTCGTTAAGTACTGGAATAAATTGCCTATGGAGGTTGTGGAATCTCTGTCATTGGAGATTTTTAGACAAACACCTGTCAGGGATAGTCTAGATACTTAGTCCTGCTTTGAGTGCAGGGGACTGGACTAGAAGACCTCTTGAAGTCCCTTCCAGTCATACACTTCTATGATTCTATGATACCTTTGTTTGTCTTGTATATTTTGACTGTAGGCTCTTTGGGGGAAGGACTGTCTTTTACAATATTTATACAGTGCCTAGTACAATGGAACCCTGATCTCAGCTGGGCATTACCATTACTACTACTACATCCAGTAAAGAATGGGAAAAAGTGTAGAATAGAGAGTAAGGAGCTGAGAGAGGGCAGAACAGTGGGATAAACCAAAACTAAGGAGGATGTGAATTTGGGGACCCCTTCTATCTGAATCCCCCAACTTTTGGGTGACTTGCAATAATAGCTTTGGATTTGACCCCTATACCTAAAAAGGGATGCAAAAACATATACATCAATCTTATTATTTTATTTCATTATTGATTTATTTTACACTGATCATTTGTTCCTTGAATGGCTTTTGAAGGGAGTGTAGTGTAATGAGTAGACATAGGTTATTGTAGGTAGGAAAATGAATAAGCATGTTTCTAAGCATGAAGAGAACTGTAATTGCCAATGGGGGTATGAATCACTGGTTAGGAAATCATTATTATTGGATAAGTAAACAAGACTCTATGGAGCAGTGATACTCAGACCTCAGTGGTTCAGGAGCCAAATTAGCGATCAGCATTACCCAGAAGAGTCACAGTAGTGTGAATTCATGGTTTCACTTAATATATTATTCTCACATCAAAATGACTGACCAAGTATTCCACAATTGGTTAATAACATAGTAAAAGCATCCTGATTGATTAATAACTTAGATTGGTTAATACTTAAATCACACAGTGTTTTAATACCGTGCTGCAAGGAGCCGCAGGAGACGTGTTCAAGAGGCACTTGCAGCTCCCGAGCCTCAGTCTGAGTATCACTGGCACATAGCATTGAACAAGCGAATATTACTGAAGAAGAGAGAGATTCATAAATAAAGAGAATATTTGGATATGTAACACTGAATAAATGAGGAGATGTTCAGTAACTGGAGTGAACATGCCTGGGGCTGAAGAGAAAGAAAGAGGGAATGAAGGACAAGGATCTTTACTCAAATGAGGGGAAGACTATAGTGAAGAGGAGGAGCATTATTGCAGAATTAGCATGACTGACTGACAGTGTATTGAATTACTCTGATTTTCCTAGAGTAATGGTGCAAATGTGAGAGTTGCTATTCAATTGAGTATGGGTGCATGACTGAATGAATTGCAGTTGTACTGATTAGGGGTGGAATGAATGAGTAACTTGGACTCTCCTGAACAGGGGTGAAATGGAGTGGATGAGTGAGTTGGGGGTGTATTGAGTAGAGGTAGGAGGAGCAGCTGAATGAGTTGGGGCTGTATTGAGTAGGTATAGGGAGTAAAGGATGAGTGAGTTGGGTTGTGCTGAGTAGGGTTAGAGAGGAGTGAATGAATGGATTGTGGCTGTACTGAGCAGGGGTAAGAAGAACTGGAAGAATGAGTTGGGGCTGTATTAAATAGAAGTAGGGAGAAGTATGACTGTATTGGGGCTGTATTGAGTAGTGATGGAGTGGAGTGAACGAGTGAGTTGGGGTGTATTGAGTAGACGTAGGGAGGAGTGGATAAGTAAGTTGGGATGTACTCCGTAGGTGTAGGGATGAGTGAATGAGTGAGTTGTGGCTGTACTGAGTTCAGATGGAGGGGGTGAGTGAGTTTGGGCTGTATGAAGCAGGGGTTATTTGAGTGAGCGTGTTGGGGCTGTACTGAACAAGGCAGGGAAGAATAACTCCATGCAGTCGCTCATTTTTGAAGAGGAAAGAGCCGTCGTTCAGTGAGAAGTGTTGAGTCAGTCCTGCATGTGGTTTTAGTGAATGGTGTTGCTAGGTGGAGGATTTTGAATGGGTTCAAGGCAATTATAGAGTGAGCTGATGTAGTTTATAGAGAAACAGATGTAGATGGATAATGGTTGAAGCCAGTGTTAAGTGGGAGAGCCACTCGCTTGGTGAGAGGAACCCTAGGATTTGTTGGTGGAAGTACCCACTCTGAGAGGGATAGGGTGACTCAGTGCAACTGCTGATTCAGTGGGTGGGTGACACAGCTGGGTTGGGGTAGATACAGACTGATCAGTGAAGCAGTGTGATGTACCTAGGGGACAGTAGAATTGAGTTGCCAAAGCCATCCTGTCTGTAAATATGGTGCAAATACAGTTCCATTGGCTTCCTTTCCTGGGTTTTCCTATGTGCTGATTACCCTAGTAGATGAGTGGGCTGCCTGGGCTTTCTTATGTGCCCATCACCCTGGTATCTGGGCGCCACTTGTGCTTCTGTTTCTGCCATGTTTACATTCCTGTTTGCAACCCTGGTCTCCTCTGGAGGGATGATAGTAAAAGAAGATTGAAGGAAGCTGACAGAGGGAGAGCGTTCCCAGAAAACCCACCTAACCCCAAAGAAATAACTCCGACGAGCAGGGAGAGTGAGAGAGGGAAGGAAAAAATGATGAGAGAGGGAAAGGGAGAGAGAAAGAGAGAGAAATATTCTGGAGACTAAAAGAAATTACCATACACCGGGATCCTGTTATTCAACCTAATTTTCAAAGGACTGCAGCTGTCGCGCTGAGATAATCAGTTAATTATAACAGTCATTGTGTTTTGGCAATGGAAGAAAAAACCCAGGCTCTAAAGCAAGTGGAGGTGGGGAGGGAGAGAGGCAAGGCTGTGTCAAAATGCATGTCAAGTGTTAGCTCTCTGGTGGGTGGGGGAAAGTCCTCCCCAGCAGTGCCTAGGTGCTGCTGCCGCCCGGGTGTTGAGGATGCAGAGAGGAGGGTTGCATCCCTTTCCTTGGAAGAGGGTGAGTTCGAAACAAAGGTGCAGCCGTAAGTGTAACTCACTGGCCAAGTGAGCACGTGACCCCTTCTGTGGCAGAGCCACAGAGCGTAGGTGCTTGGCACTGCTCCTGGCGAATCAGAGGTCTGTGCTTTGGAGCCAGAGATCGTAATTTCACTCTGATTCTGGGGGCAGAGCAAAATGCATGTGTCTAGCTGCCATGATGAGCAGGGCATGTGCAGAGTTGTACCAAGTTTGGTAGCAATGCCTCTCCCCATGCGGGTCTGTACCTGAGTTCAAGATGGGTGGGCTATGCAGTTTGCACGCTGCCCTAGAAGGGGTGAAATGGGAGTAGGTCTCCTGGAGGTTGGCCTCTCACAGGGAACGACAAAGAAGGAGCATGAGAGAGGAGTGGGAGTGTCTAGGTCAGGGATTTGCTAGACCTCAAAGCATGGAGTGGGATATTGAGGGGGAAACAGTGGAGGAACCTGGGCAAACTTCATTTATTTGTATCCCAAAGACAAGAGCTGTGCTGTGGGAGGAATTGTTTTCAGGGGATGCCGGATTGCAGACTGGCCTTCTCCAGCATGCTGCCTCCCTGCCACAGCCAGGGCTCCTTGGCCATTCCCTGCTGCAACCCCCCTTCTCCCACCTGCATCCAGCGCTCCCACCCTGTTCCCTCCAGAGACCTTTCCCCACAGCCAGCGCTTCCGCTGTGTTCCCTACAATGACGCCCCACAAAACCAGCACTCCCACCCCATTCCCTACAGCGACACCAACCTCAGTCAGTGCTTCCGCCCTGTTCCCTACAATGATTGTCCCCCAGGCAGGAATCCTGCCCCTTTCATAGAATCATAGAATCATAGAATCATAGAATATCAGGGTTGGAAGGGACCTCAGGAGGTCATCTAGTCCAACCCCCTGCTCAAAGCAGGACCGATCCCCAATTAAATCATCCCAGCCAGGGCTTTGTCAAGCCTGCCCTTAAAAACTTCTAAGGAAGGAGATTCTACCACCTCCCTAGGTAACGCATTCCAGTGTTTCACCACCCTCCTAGTGAAAAAGTTTTTCCTAATATCCAACCTAAACCTCCCCCACTGCAACTTGAGACCATTACTCCTTGTCCTGTCCTCTTCTACCACTGAGAATAGTCTAGAACCATCCTCTCTGGAACCACCTCTCAGGTAGTTGAAAGCAGCTATCAAATCCCCCCCTCATTCTTCTCTTCTGCAGACTAAACAATCCCAGTTCCCTCAGCCTCTCCTCATAAGTCATGTGTTCCAGACCCTTAATCATTTTTGTTGCCCTTCGCTGGACTCTCTCCAATTTATCCACATCCTTCTTGTAGTGTGGGGCCCAAAACTGGACACAGTACTCCAGATGAGGCCTCACCAATGTCGAATAGAGGGGAATGATCACGTCCCTCGATCTGCTCGCTATGCCCCTACTTATACATCCCAAAATGCCATTGGCCTTCTTGGCAACAAGGGCACACTGTTGACTCATATCCAGCTTCTCGTCCACTGTCACCCCTAGGTCCTTTTCCGCAGAACTGCTGCCTAGCCATTCGGTCCCTAGTCTGTAGCTGTGCATTGGGTTCTTCCGTCCTAAGTGCAGGACCCTGCACTTATCCTTATTGAACCTCATCAGATTTCTTTTGGCCCAATCCTCCAATTTGTGTAGGTCCCTCTGTATCCTATCCCTGCCCTCCAGCATATCTACCACTCCTCCCAGTTTAGTATCATCCGCAAATTTGCTGAGAGTGCAATCCACACCATCCTCCAGATCATTTATGAAGATATTGAACAAAACCGGCCCCAGGACCGACCCCTGGGGCACTCCACTTGACACCGGCTGCCAACTAGACATGGAGCCATTGATCACTACCCGTTGAGCCCGACAATCTAGCCAACTTTCTACCCACCTTATAGTGCATTCATCCAGCCCATACTTCTTTAACTTGCTGACAAGAATACTGTGGGAGACCGTGTTAAAAGCTTTGCTAAAGTCAAGAAACAATACATCCACTGCTTTCCCTTCATCCACAGAACCAGTAATCTCATCATAGAAGGCGATCAGATTAGTCAGGCATGACCTTCCCTTGGTGAATCCATGCTGACTGTTCCTGATCACTTTCCTCTCATCTAAGTGCTTCAGGATTGATTCTTTGAGGACCTGCTCCATGATTTTTCCAGGGACTGAGGTGAGGCTGACTGGCCTGTAGTTCCCAGGATCCTCCTTCTTCCCTTTTTTAAAGATTGGCACTACATTAGCCTTTTTCCAGTCATCTGGGACTTCCCCCGTTCGCCACAAGTTTTCAAAGATAATGGCCAATGGCTCTGCAATCACAGCCGCCAATTCCTTTAGCACTCTCGGATGCAACTCGTCCGGCTCCATGGACTTGTGCACATCCAGCTTTTCTAAATAGTCCCTAACCACCTCTTTCTCCACAGAGGGCTGGCCATCTACTCCCCATGTTGTGATGCCCAGCGCAGCAGTCTGGGAGCTGTCCTTGTTAGTGAAGACAGAAGCAAAAAAAGCATTGAGTACATTAGCCTTTTCCACATCCTCTGTCACTAGGTTGCCTCCCCCATTCAGTAAGGGGCCCACACCCTCCTTGGCTTTCTTCTTGTTGCCAACATACCTGAAGAAACCCTTCTTGTTACTCTTGACATCTCTTGCTAGCTGCAGCTCCAGGTGCGATTTGGCCCTCCTGATTTCATTCCTACATGCCTTTCCGCCCAGCAACTCCCCCACAGCCAGCACTTCTGCCCCCTTCCCTACAGGAACTCCCCCCACAGCCAGCGCTCCCACCCTTTTCCCTACAGCAATTCCCCCACAGCCAGCGCTCCCTCCCCATTCCCTTCAGCGACACCAACCTCAGCTAGTGCTTCTTCCCTGTTCCCTACAATGATTCTCCCCCAGGCAGCCCTCCCACCCCGTTCCCTACAGGAACTCCCCCACAGCCAGCGCTCCTGCCCCATTCCCTCCAGCAACCAGCCCACAGCCAGCACTCCCGCCCCATTCCCTCCAGCGACCCGCCCACAGCCAGCGCTCCCGCCCCATTCCCTCCAGCAACCTGCCCACAGCCAGCGCTCCCGCCCTGTTCCCTATAGCGTCTTCCCCCACAATCAGTGCTCCCACCCCCTTCCCTACAGCAACTCTCCCACAGCCAGCGCTCCCACCTTGTTCCCTCCAGCGACTCCTGTTGAAGCCAGCACTTTCTCCTTTCTTGTGCACATTGGTTCCTCCTGTGCAGTCCAGGGGAATAAGACGGAGGAGAGACATTGAAGCCCTCCCTTCCCTTGTCAGGCAGAGCGATGCAGAGAGCTCTGATGCTAATAACTGTTCTCAGAACCTCTGATCTCCTGTTGCCCTGTCCCTCCCCTTCTTGTGCCCACCTTCCCCTTCCCCGCTGGGAGCTGCTGTGGGTTCTCCAGGTGGACTGAGTTGATGCAAATTCCCCATAACCTTTGGTAGTGCTATGAATTATATAAAGTGCCTGGGTCACTTGGGAAAACAGAGGGTGCTCTCTCTGGCCTGCCTGGGAAGTGGCTCCTGCATGGAAGACCATTTCTCCAGCCCTCAGGTCTCCTAAATAAGATTTCCTCTTTGAAAGCTCCCTCATCTGTGTGGTGCTCTTAAACTCTTGAGCTGCTCTAACTATCTCTCCAGAGCTTTCCCTTTCTTCCTGTCTGACAGATGAGGGATGTAATCGCTGCAAAGGGCTTATTTACATCATTCCTTTCCTTTCGATGTGGTTACTTTTTCCTTGAAGATGTTAGGCTCCGCACAGATTTTCCTGATCTCCTCACCACAGAGGATATGTGTTCTTTTGCCTCAGGCTAGGTGTGTGGAGAAGAAGGTGGCTCTGGGTTGTCAGCTGAGCTCAGCCCCTTCCGTATTAGCACTGGGGAGGACTTGTGCTGAAAGCTTCCTTTGAGCAGTACCCAGCTCCGCCCTTCAGCCATACCAGCTCCCCCACAGCGGTGCCCCATCAGTGCCAACCAGGGTGCAGGCTCCGTGAGCTTCCTCACAGCGGTGCCCCGTCAGTGCCAACCAGGGTGCAGGCTCCGTGAGCTTTCTCACAGTGGTGCCCTGTCAGTGGCAGCCGGAGTGCAGGCTCCGTGAGCTTCCTCACAGCGGTGCCCCGTCAGTGCCAACTAGGGTGCAGGCTCCCTGAACTTCCTCACAGCAATGTGCCTTTCAATATCGACCAGAGCTTCAGAGGAGTTAGTTTTCCCACAGTGGTGCCATGCAGGACTCTTGCCCGTGAACCTCCTCACAGCGGTGCCCGCTGGGAGACTTTCTTTGTCACAGTGCCCTGCCTGTAGTAGCTAGGAGTCCAGTTCCGTGAGGCAGCCTCTCAGCTGTACCCTGTTAGAACCAGCCCATACTCCTGCACTGCCGGATTCCTGATCCAGTGTGTCCCTTCCGGGGCCAGTGATGTGAGCGTCTATGCAGCAGTAGCCTATCTGTGTGCTCCCAGACCTTTGCAATGGAAGCTTCTGCATGGCAGTGCCCCGTTGGCTAGGGTGCAGGTAGTGGGAACTTCCCCATTCAGTTCTAGCAGTCAAGATTCCAGCTTCCTTGCAGCTGGGCCCTGTCGATGCCAGCTGAGCCCTCTGCAACGTGCACCTCCTTGGGAAGCCCTGCATCACTGAGTGCTGGCACTCAGACAGTGGGAGCTTCCTCAGCTTAGCGCCCACCCAGTACCAGTGGGCACTCTAGCACTGTGAGCTTCCTCATAGCAGTGCCCTGTCCGTGCCAGCCAGGACTAGAGCCACGTGAGCTGGGGCTAAGACAGTGGAAGCTCTCCTGCAGCCCGCAGTGCCCCGGGTGAGGGAGAGAGCTGTCATTTAAACCAGCCGTATATGGACCCAGCCGTATCTGTGTCAGCACAGAAGGGCAGGGGGTGATCTGAAGCTACCCACCAAGCAGAGCCATGGCGGGGGTTAGGCGGCACGTCACTGACTCGGGGTGGTTGGAACTCAAATAACAAGCCACGGGGCAAAAGCTGAACAAATCTTGGTGGGGCAGAGCAATATTGGGGGGCAAAAGTGCCAGCTTCATACGGGGAGAGTCTGCACAGGGATTAGAGAGAGCGAAAGAGAGGGGAGGGAAATGTGGGGGGCGGGGAGGAGAGCCCAGTTGAAAACAGAGCAGGCCCCAGTGCAGGAGAGAGAGCCAGCCAGAGGCAGGCAGGTATGTGGAGGTGAGCAATCATCTGGACAGGGCGTGGAGAGGCAGAGAGGGAGGGCGGCTCAGCCTGCTTCTGGATTTCCAGTCCCGCAGGGAGCAAGTAGTGTTCGGTGGGTTTTTAAAGCATAAATTTCTAATGGGGAGGCTCTTAGCACCGTTTATGTGATGGTAGAATAAGCGCCGGCTTCCTAATGCGCTGGGCCCCGTGGGGAGGGGATGCGAATGGCATGTTAGCAACGCAGGCCCCAACTCCCAGGATTTCCCTTAGTGACTTGTGCTTTCACTGACACACGGGGCCTGCGCTTGGGCCCCCTGAACCTTCCGGGCACACTGAACCCACCCCATTCCCTGACTCACTGACCTCTAAAACCCCCATTACTGCTGACTCACTGACCCCCCAATCCCCCAGCACCGCCCTGACTCACTGCCCCCAGATCCCCCCAACTCACTGACCTCTAAAACCCGATACCCCTGACTCACTGACCTCTAAAACCCCCATTACCGCTGACTCACTGACCCCCGAATACCCCAGCACCACCCTGACTCACTGCCCCCAGATCCCCCCAACTCACTGACCTCTAAAACCCGATATCCCTGACTCACTGACCTCTAAAACCCCCATTACCGCTGACTCACTGACCCCCGAATACCCCAGCACCATCCTGACTCACTGCCCCCAGATCCCCCCAACTCACTGACCTCTAAAACCCCTGACTCACTGACCCCCCAGTCCCCTGGAACTGCCCTGACTTACTGCCTCTGATCCACCCAATTCACTGACCTCTAAAACCCCCAATCCCCCTGAAACACTGACTCTCCCCCCCCCCCCAGTCCCCTCATATTGCCCTGGCTCATTGAGCCCCACCCACATCCCTGATCCCCTCAGACTCACTGACCCCTCCAATCCCCCAAGGCTCACTGACACCCCCCGATTCCTCCATCCTGGCTCACTAACCCCCCAGTCCTCTGACCCCCTGTCACGGATCCACAGGATCAGTGCTACGCCTCCAGCTTTTGAACAGTCTGGTGGAGGAACCCCTTAGGGGTTCTCATTCTTCCTTCTGGGCAGGCCACGCGGTCTCAGAGCCTCCTGAGACTGACCCTCTGGGCCTTCAGCACCCCTGCTTCACCCTGTGAGCTCTGCTCAGTGAGTCTGACTGACAGACCCCTGGTAGAGACTTGTGCACTTGTCAGGGACTCAGCCAGCATTGGTAGTGACGCTCACGCAGTGTTGTCAAGACAGTGGGGTTTATTAGTCAACTGGAACGCAGCATAGGAAGTGCTTAGGTTAGCACAGTGCACTGAAGGTTAAAGCAAAATCCTCTGTGGTCAGCCCCGAGCAATTCACCAGCTCAGCTGTCGAGAGCTCCATTTTTGGGCTCTGGGTCTCTCTCTGACTTCCTCAGTCAGTTCCCAGGTGAGAGAGCCCCAAGCTTCCTCCATAACCTACATCTCCCGCCTTTCCAGCCTTTGTTCTCAAGCTGCTCAGCTTCCCTGCTGAGAGGCGGGGAACTCTTCCTCTGGGTGGTTGGTTGCTAGGTGTCAGCAGCCCGGCGTTTGGGCTTTCCAGTGTCTTCTCGGGTTTTCCAGGGATATGGGTCAGCCTAGGCCAGTCCTTTCTCAGACTCATTCAGTCCGCTCAGACAGCTCGGCAACACATACGCACCCCTGTCTGTTAGCTGCCCTGAGAGCAAATTTAATCCTTTCCCCCCCACTCCCCACAGGGTAGCAATGCAAAGTATAGGGGAAATTGAGGCATGCACAGGCTTCATAAAAATATTACCAAAAATTCCCACTTTGTCACAAAGGAAGTTATCTGGGGGGCCGCAACCCTCTGCTCTGGGAGAGGTGTCATCTCCTCCTGAGGTTCCTTCCACACCAGCCCCATGGGGCTTCCCTTCTTACCTGCATTTCCCCAGCACGCCCCTTCTCCCCACCCTAGTCTGCAGCTGCTCCCTCCACCCACCGCGCATATCATTCTCTCCCTTGCTGGGGCTTCGGAGAAACAAGAGGGAGGATTGTGGCCAAGTGTGGTGTCAGCACCCTCCCGGCCAATACTGAGGACACTGCTGTTTCCTGGGATTGATGGACTCATCTGCTGGCTGATTTATAGCAGGGCTTGGCTGCAGGACACCATGGTCCGCTTCCCCGCCCCTGAGTGGCGGATGCCTTGGCTGTGATGGCAGAGGCAGGAACGGGCGGAGGAAGGAGAGGCATCGTGGGGTGCTGCCCTGAAGGACAGTGCAGGGGGTCGCCCCAGGAGGAGAGAGGGGGCTGATGAAGCTTGCTGCAGGAATGTGACGACCGGCCCGTTTATTGGCTAGGAACTCTGCCTACGGATGAGCCAGGAGCCAAGGCACGGAGATGGGAGAGCTGGGGTTGGGAAAACCTCTCCCATCCTGTGCCCTTTACCCTTGGGAGTGCGAAGCTGCTGTTCCTTTGCGTGGGAGGGGGACTGCATAGGGATCCAGCATGAGTAGAGGCCAAACATGGGGGGGCCACAGGGGACTAGTGTGCCATGGTGTCCCCCAGCCCTTACAGGCACACCTCGTCCTCGTCCCCCCTCCCCACCAGCCACCGCCTTCTCTTCCAGCCGGATCTGACTAGCACGGGACGGGGCTCCTCTGCACAAGTCATGTTGGCCGAGCCAGGCTTGCCTCTGCAAGAGAGGAACCTTGGGCCTGTCCTGGGTGCTGCCTCCCCTTCAGCTGTGCAGGCACCACCCTGCACCAGTGTTCGGGTGGCTCTGCACCCCAGAGCTGGCCCGGCGACTGGAGCGTGGGAGCTTGTGGCAGTTCCCGCTTTGCTGTCAGTTCCAGCCAACATAATGAAATGGGCTGAAGCCAGTAGCAGCGCGCCAGGGCTAAACAGAGTCTGGGCACTGCATCCATGGTGAAGAGGGGTGGGGGGTTGCATTGGGGACAACTAGCCAAGGGGAGGTTGCCAAGCCAAACAGTAGCAAAGGTAGAGGTACTTGTGTGTGTGAGAGAGAAACCCAGTTCAGTTCTTCCCCTCCCCGCAAGGGGCTGCTCCCACAGTCCACCTGAGGGTGTGTTGGGAGCCTTGCTCCTGGGGTTGTCTCTGGAAACTACATTTGTCTGTCTGTTTATCCCGTTCCCTTGTGTTTGTGGAGCTGGCTGGGTGCGTGCAAGCAGGGAACCCAGAGGCCATGCTAAGGGAGAGGGAGGGCCAAAGAGAACAGCGTAGGGGTGCGGGACAGCAAAAACCTCTCAGATGGACCTAGGTAGGGAGACAGCCAGCTCCAGTGGGAGGTGGGGAAGAGTGCTAGGGAGCGACAGGAGCAAATCAGCAGTGACCCAGTTGGGGCCAGCTGAGTCTCCTTCCCTTGACCCACAGGGGGATGCCGAGTCAAGGCATTATTTATTATTACATTAAGACTTGAAGACAAGAGGAGCCAGACCTTGGAACCCAGCACCACTGGCTACAGCACAGTCCCTGGCCACAGCAAACCTGCACTTCAGCCAGGGGCCGTTGCATGATGGTAACAGGCGGAATAAGGGTGGAGGCCTCAGCCAGGCAGCGGTGGGGAAGGGGTCTTTTCCTCCCTCTTGTTGCTTGGATCCCGATCAACCTCTGCCCTTGCCCCACTCCTTCCTCCCCCTGCCCTCCCCTTTGGCTCTTGGTTTTCCTTTCTGGGTTATTGAATATGTAAATGTCTCTCTCTGACACCATCTCTGATCCCTTAATCCGGCTGCCCTGGTAATTCTGCAGCCCCAGATCAGCTCAGATCTCTCCACAGACATAAGCCTCCTCCTTCAAGGGTTTGCGTTTCTTCTCCGCTCCCCCCCCCCCAGCCACCTCTTCTTTCTTTCTGCCCTTCGGGTCTCTGCACTGGAAATTGGTTGGGCTTTAGCAGCAAAGGGTTTAGCAATATCTTTAGTGAGCGTCCCTGGAAAAAAAAAGAAGAGTGAAGACAGAATCCTTAATCTTAAATAACTAAGATGCATTTTTTTTCTCTTATTTCGTATAGCTCCCCCTTCCCGTGCCCCAGTTGGAGAATGGGAATGTCTCCTTAGCCCCCAGCAGAGGGCACTGAGCCAAGGCTGGGGATGCACTGAGAGCAGAGTGGGAGAGGGGGTCAGTGGGCGAATGGGGATGTGTCAGCAGGGGGTGCTCCTGCGTGGAACGGAGAAGGGCAGATCGGGCCAGAGAAGGGAGACTGCAAATGACTCCTTGGCACCAGCAGGGGATCTCTCACAAGAGAGGGGTGTGTTGGCAGCCCCTGGGAAGAGGTGACTCCAGGATGGAGCAGGGAGGATGTTGGCTTGGCGTCAGTAGGGGGTGCTATTTTCCAGGTTAGGATGACTCTCCGAGCCTGAGAGTGGGGGGGACAGCAATGTTTCCCTGCCACCAGCAGGGGGTGCTCTCCCACGGTGGGGTAAAGCGGCTGATGATCCTTTCCCTTCATCCTAATGAAGCTGGCTAGATTCTTTAACCAGCCTGGGCAGGAAATAGTTTGGTCCTCCTCCCTGGCAGTAGGCACCACGAGAGCACAAATAAATAAAATTAATAATACAGCACATGCTGCCCACACCACACTGGGGTGCAGCTCTGTATACCTGTCCTATGCCAAGTAAAGCAGCCAACCGTTGCTGGAGGGCTCTGACTGACAGCCCCCATCCGCCCTGTGCCAACACAGCCCTCTGCTCCAGCATGGGTGTCCGGCGCTCACAACCCCCTCTCCCCCGGTTCCAGACTTCCCTCTCTGAGCCCTGCTTGCAAAGGCCGCGTTGTCCCCAACCCTCGCCTGCACTGAGACGAGGGAATTATTTTCGGAACGAGAGCGGTTATGCAACCAATGAATTATTTATCATTTTGCATCAAGGAAAAAAACCCCATTTAGTTGGGATTCTTATTTATTTATCGTCAGTACGCGCGCACATTTGTGTACTGCGCGATTTCCGTTCTCTACACCAGCTGAAACTCCTTGGAGTTGGGTTGGCTTGGGTTGTGTTTCTTTATGCTCTGGAGTTTTAAGCTGATCATAACACAGCCGTGTCCCTCCCTCTGTTCCATCCCACCTTTCCTTTCCCCCCACCCCCGCAACCAGGCTGTGATTCCATTACATAATGAAACCCAAGTACCCTTCTAGCTATCACCGATACAAGATTATGTTGCAAGGGATCCCTTTGCCAAGGTTTATCAGTGTAGCAGGCAATACCACCTCCCCCCACCCACAACGCTCTCTTTTCTGCTCCTCCCTGTCCCCAAGAAACTAACAACCCTAGCTGTCTTTTTCTGTATTTCAAAGCCCCCTTGACTGATGCCTCCACTTGTCTCTCATGTGTTTCCTTTCCAGATTCCGGTGACAGATGGATCGCTCGCTCGCTAGCTCTCTAGCTCTCTATATTTTTGTTTTCAAGATGTTTGATCTGAAGTTCTGAAGCATCTCGGAGGGGACCCAGGAGAGGGGGAGGAGGAGCAACCCAGGGAGCCCAGCGACAGAAGAGGCAGCTCCTCCGAGACACCTGGGGGTCGTGGGGGAAGGCGGAGAGGGTGTGGGGAGGTGTCGTTCCTGAGCCTCCAGGAAGATTAGTTGTTTAATTTTTGTTTTGTTTTAAAGAGAAGCACAGATTTCCGCTCGCCCCCCCCTTTTCCCCCGATTGGGAGTGGCAGGAAGGAGTGGATTTTGCCCCCTGCTGCTCTACACCCCGGGGTTGGCGCGGAGAGAAAGAAAAATGTTGGTGACAGCACCGGATAGAACTGAGGTGCCTGTGCCCTCCTATCGCTAACCACCAAGGGAGCGTCGCCTCTCGTCCCCTCCCTTTGCTCTTCGGAGGCTCGTTTTCCTTTTTGCCAGCAGGGGGAGGGGGGGGTGCCGCATCCGAACATGCTGCTTCTGGGCTTGTGGGCAGCTGCCCTGCTCTGCGTGTTCTCCCCTGGCATGGTGCGTGGCGACTGCTGGCTGATCGAGGGGGACAAGGGTTACGTGTGGCTGGCCATCTGCAGCCAGAACCAGCCTCCCTACGAGACCATCCCCCAGCATATCAACAGCACAGTGCACGACCTGCGCCTGAATGAGAACAAGCTCAAGGTGGTGCTATACTCCTCCCTCAACCGCTTCAGCAACCTCACCGACCTGAACCTGACTAAGAATGAGATCTCCTACATTGAGGACGGGGCTTTCATGGGCCAGGCCAACCTGCAGGTCCTGCAGCTGGGCTACAACAAGCTCACCAACCTGACGGAGGGCATGCTGCGCGGCATGGCCCGGCTGCAGTTCCTCTTCGTGCAGCACAACCTGATCGAGGTGGTCACACCCACCGCCTTCTCTGAGTGCCCCAGCCTGATCAGCATCGACCTGTCCTCCAACCGGCTGAGCAGGCTGGAGGGGAACACCTTCACCAGCCTGAGCAACCTGATGGTGTGTGAGCTAGCTGGCAACCCCTTCAACTGTGACTGTAGCCTCTACAGCTTCCTCACCTGGCTGGTGGTCTTCAATAACGTCACCAAGAACTATGACCGGCTGCAGTGTGAGACCCCCCGAGAGTTCGCCGGCTACCCGCTCCTGATGCCTCGACCCCACCACAACCGCAACGCCATCACCATCTTCCAGTCCATGTGCCGGGGAGGCACCATCCCATCCCTCTCAAGGATCAACCCCACCCCCTACACTCCCGACTCCCAGAGAGACCTGGATGAGAACTCGGGGTTCAACCCCGGGGACTTCCTCTCCGTCGAGCCCCCAGCCTCCTCCACCACCGACTCCTCATTCAACCCCAGCATCAAGCTGCACCACGTAACCATCACCTCAGCCACCTTGGTGGTGACGATCCCCTCGCCCTTCAGCAAGATGTACGTGCTGGTCCAGTACAACAACAGCTACGTTTCTGATGTCACGACCCTGAAGAACAAGAAGGAGTTTGTCACCCTTAGCAAGCTGAAGGCCCACACGGACTATACCTTCTGTGTGGCCTCCATCCGCAACTCCAAGCGCTACAATCACACCTGCCTGTCCTTCGCCACCAGGAGCAAGGGGAGGGAGGACCCAGTGCCCAATACCTCCACCACCACTCATTACATCATGACCATCCTGGGCTGCCTCTTTGGGATGGTCATCGTCCTGGGGGTGGTGTACTACTGCCTGAGGAAGCGAAGGATGCAGGAAGAGAAGCAGAAGTCCCTCAACGTCAAGAAGACCATCCTGGAGATGCGCTATGGCTCGGATATAGACACCAGCTCCATCGTCCACACTTCGCAGAAGCTGGGCGAGCCGCCCGTCATCCCTGTCTCGCGGATGTCCTCCATCCCTTCCATGATGGGGGATAAGCTGCCCCCGTCCAAGTCAATGGAGGCTGGGATGGAGACCCCCAAAGTTACCACCAAGGGCAACTACATTGAGGTGCGGACGGGCGGCGGGGATGCGCTGGAGAGAGCCCAGCGGGACGATGATCTGCGTGAGCTCGACAACGGCCAGGGCTCGGCAGCTGAGATCTCCACCATCGCCAAGGAGGTGGACAAGGTCAACCAGATCATCAACAACTGCATCGACGCCCTCAAGTTGGACACGGCCTCCTTCCTGGGAGGAGGGAGTGGTGTCGACTCGGACATGGCATTTGAGTGCCAGTCCATCCCTGCCAGCTCCTCGGGTGGGCTGGAGCGGCCCGGCTTCCTGTCGCCACCCTACAAGGAGAGCTCCCACCACCCCCTGCAGCGCCAGCTGAGCGCGGATGCGGCTGTGGCCAGGAAGACCTGCAGCGTCTCATCCAGCGGCTCCATCAAGAGTGCCAAGGTCTTCAGCCTTGATGTGCCCGACCACCCACCAATGAGCAAGTCAGATTCCAAGTACATCGAGAAAGGCAGCCCACTCAACAGCCCCCTGGATCGTCTTCCCCTGGTATCCCCAGGTGCCATCCACCACCTGGAGGTCAAACCTTCCTACCATTGCAGCGAGCACCGACATTCCTTCCCGGCCCTGTACTACGAGGAGAGTGCCGACACCCTGAGCCAGCGGGTGTCGTTCCTTAAGCCTCTCTCCCGCTCCAAGCGGGACTCCACGTACTCCCAGCTCTCCCCCAGACACTACTTCTCGGGCTACTCTTCCAGCCCCGAGTACTCGTCCGAGAGCACCCACAAGATCTGGGAGCGCTTCCGGCCTTACAAGAAGCACCACCGGGAGGAGGTTTACATGGCGGCTGGCCACGCCCTGCGGAAGAAAGTCCAGTTCGCCAAGGATGAGGATCTGCACGACATCCTGGATTACTGGAAAGGAGTCTCCGCTCAGCAGAAGTTGTGACTCTCTGTTTAAAAGGAAAGAAAAAAAACCCAACAACCACCAACAGAAGAACCACTTGACTGTGAACAAAAACCGAACAGGCCCCTCCCGCCATGACAAAAACGAACCGAGAACCGTTTCTTACAAAGTTTACAAAAAAAAAAAAAAAAAAAAGGCAAACAAAAAACAAAGTCCCGCAATGAATTGTCTCTCCTGTGTTATGGGGACCACTGTTCCTCCTGCAGCTGGTTGGGAGGAGCTGCCTGCTTTGACACTGTGGTAATGATGCTGACGGGCTAGCGGGAGGGAAGGACGAAGAGGGGGTTAGGCATGGGCAGGGGGCAGAGAAGGATGCTAACCAGCCCTAGACTAAACCACTAACCATCGCTTTTATGTTCCTGTTGTTATTTTGTTCCAGATGGTGGGGGGGTTTTAAGGATGGGAGTGGGGCTCCTGCTTGCTCCCTTGGGGGAAGCCCCCACCAAGAGAAAATGGGGGATGTCACAAAACAAAGAGCCCCTCCTTGGCATTTTAAGGGTTTGGGGGT
Organism: Caretta caretta; assembly: GCF_965140235.1. Lineage (NCBI taxonomy): Eukaryota > Metazoa > Chordata > Testudines > Cheloniidae > Caretta > Caretta caretta. Next base: position 259,014,649 of record NC_134206.1, on the reverse strand, counting down.
CTTCAAGGCTTCCTTCCACCCCCCCAAGACTTGTGGGGTTTGTACAGACTCTAGCATGTAACTGGAGGCTCTCTCTCTTTTTCTTCCACCTCGGACTCCATTAGGGTTCCCTGAGCTTGGTTTTGGGTCTCCTGGCTTGTGGCCACATCAGCCTCCCTTGTTCACTGAGGAAGGGAGGTAGGGCACACAGCACAGGGCTCTACCCGCCACCGGTGCATTTCAGAAGAGAGGTCACCGACTTTCTAAGACCCCGGGGAACCCCTCACCCCCACCCCCAGCCGAACAGTCCAGTTGTCTTCCAGGAAATGCTGGGGAGCATGTTCTCTGGCATGGCAAAGTGGGGTTCGCTAACGGCAGGGCGATGGGGGAGTGGGGAAGAAGACGGGAATTCCCAACTGCACTGAGATCTGAAGGGTTCCCCCTCTCACCCCCACCCCTGCCCTGCCCCAGAGCTGGGGAGGGGCACACGTCTCCCACCTCCTTCATTTGTGCTGCAGGTTCTGCACCCCCCCTTGTGCTTCGTGGGGGGAGAGGGGGGATCAGACCCTTGAGGAGGGCCTAGGGGAGGAATAACAGTCACAGGATGCTCCTATGCCTCCTCCCACCCAGCTAGACCAGAGCAGGGCCCCCTTCTCCCTGGGTGGGAGGGGGTAGAATGAGTGGATGGGACCGGGGACAGCTCTCTATTGCCCATTACACTGGATGTGTAAAAAGATGAGTCTGGAGAGGACAGTGTGGGGGACCTGGATTCCACACGAATAGGACACATGCACCTCCCACAGATAGGCGAGAGCTTGGAGAAGCGGGGGTAAAATATGGGAGGGAGGGAGAGAGAGAGTGTGGGGAATGGCCAGGGGAAAGAGGTTACAGCCCAGGAGATTGGTTCTGAGGCAAGGGGAAGGGGGGAGCAGCCTTGGGGGATGATTTCTTGGGCCCTCCCTTTGTGGGCTCTGTCATGGAGGTGGTGTTAGGATGGGAGAGTTATCTGCTCCTGGGCTGAGCTCTTTCCCTGCCCTCTGCAAAACTCCCAACAGGCCTCCTCCTCCTCCTCCGTATTGGGCTGGTCCTCTGTGCCACTTGCCACGGTGCCCACCCATCAGAGGGAATCCCCAACGTGCCTACAAACCCCACATGCCCAGCCTGCTCCCCTCCCCGCACTGCTCCCTGCGACTTGGGCCCTAGCTCCCCGCCAACTGGGGAGAGGTAGGGAAGGGGGCTACAGCCCACTGCCCTCCCTTCCCCCTGTCTGAAGAAACCAAAAGCACAATCTTTGGCACCCACCAAATCCCCGGCCGTGTCCTTTATTGGGGAGCCTGCTTGCAGGGTGGGGGTTGTTTCAAGTCAGCTGGCCACCCCTCTCCCCAACCTTTGACAATCTTTCCCCTTTCTCAGGTGGGAGCAAAGCAGAGGCCGAGGTCTCCCCTCCCTCCAGTCCAACACTGAGCTTGTCTCTCCAGGGGGAGGCTGCATTGTGGCTGGCTCCAGCCTCTGCCCCAGGCCATGCACAGAGCCTGGGAGGGGGGCATTCCCTCTGAGGAGCTGCTCAGAGCCCAGGGGATGGTCAGAGGCTCTGGCCGCGTTGCAGGGTTGGGGGGCAGGGGAGACAAGGATATAGGGCCCGGGTATCTCTCCACACTGGGCACAGGTACCAGTATCTGTCAGACAGCTTGGATCCTATTAGCAGGAGCTAGTTAGTATAAACAGATTCTCACATGCGGCGGTGGAGTAGCCCTGTCGGTCCTGGGATGGGAGAGAGCCAAGGTGGGTGAGGTAACAGCTTTAATCGGACCAACTTCTGTTGGTGAGAGAGACCCGCTTTCGAGCCATCGACCTCGCCCGCCTAGTCTTGTCAAACCGAGTCTTGGCTATTCGTGGGCAACAGCACCATCCAGTGACCGGTGTGGTAAATCCCAGGGGATTATTTCCTAGGAGCTCGCAGAGTGTATTCCCTATGGAGATTGTTGGGAAGGGATCCCAGGGGTATAATCCCAAGGAAGGGCCTAGGGAAGGGATCTCGGGATATAGTCCCCATGACGATTCCAATGTTAAATATCCTAGTGCAACCCCAGGCTCGTGTTTCCTCAGACCCCTTTGCTTGTCAGCTTGCAGCATGGGCTCTTTGGCCCTGCGCTGACCCTGGCCGCAGCACAGCCCTTCTGCCCCCCGAGCTTGAGTAGTGAGGGGAAGGGTGAGTGGGGATCTGGGGTTCAGACCTACTCCAGGGGGCTCATAAAACAAGTGAGCCTGCAGATGAAGGGAAGGGGTCAGATAGTGCTGACTCCCATCATTTCAGGAAAGGGTGAGGACCTGGTGGGGGACTGACGGGACTGAGTCCTGTGTATACCTTGTCCTGTTATGTTTCCCTCCCCTCTGCTTTTCCTCAACGGTACTGCCAGTGCCTGGGAAGTCCCATAAGCTATTCTACATAGCCACATGGTGTGGGGTGAGCTGGGGTGGGGGTGGGGGGGCTGTACTTTGCCAGGATCTCAGCTCCCATTCCATCCCCCAGGGGAGGAAAGGAGATGGAGAATAAGAGGGGTGGGTGAAGCGGTGGGGGGCTGCTGCTGGTCTCCTGGAAGGAGAAACTCTTCCTGTTGCCTGGGGTGGGGTTGGGGGTGGGTTTGAAGGGGTGTGCAACCCAAGCTCCTGCCCCACAGTGACCCCCAGCCTTGTGGGGGGGTGGGAGGTTTGCACAAGAGGACTGTTCTGAGGGGATGGGAGGGGGAACAGCCCGCCCCTCCTCCCCGCTGCTGGCTGGCGAATGGGAAGGACCGCCAGCGAAGTACACACACACCATGACTGAAATGAGCAGATCTAACCTTATCTTTGCATGATGATTTGACTGTATTTTTCTGAGCAAACACCTGTTGTGTATGTGCCATTCTTTGAGATTTAACCCCCTCCCTCTCCCTGGTCCCTCCCCTCCCCACCTTCACCCTGTTGTGATTGGACAAGAGACTTAAGATCTCTGGAGGGAGCGGACGCCAAAGAGAACCCAAGCCAGGTGCCCGAGCTGAACGATGCCCCAGCCCTTCACGCTGCAATATCCATCCCCCTCACCCCATCCCCCACAAGTTTCCTAGCTCCTGGTTAGGGTAGTGGCTACCTCATGGTCAGGTGTGATGGGCCTGGCCCTGCAGCCCTTGCTCACTCTTGTGGTCGTTAGCCCCTCCTCCTCCTTTGGCCCCCACTGTTGTCAGTAGAGCCACTTGCATGAGCAAGGCCCCCAGCCTGAACCCATGAGTGAGGCCAGTCAGTGAAGAGACAGAGTCTTGGTTTGGGGTGCCCCAGCTTTGGGCACCCCTCTGATGTCTTCAGGCCTGATCTCTGAAGTCAATGGAAAGACTCCTGCTGACTTGAGTGGGCTTTGGAGCTGACCCTTTCCATCCCCCCCTCAGATAGCTGGCAGGGTGGAGCTTGGATGGGGGGCACTGTGTGGTGGAACTGCTAATGCCTTTGGGATGGAGGGGTGTGTTAAGGGGGCCACCCTGAGTCTCCTGCCCTGTCTGGAGTTCCTGGACCTCCAACTGCCAGGCTGTGAAACCACTCAGAGGAAAGGGTTTTCTTGGGGCAGACTCAGAGCCTGAAGCTTATGGCTAGTTTCTTGCTTTGTTTCTGTGCTGGTGGAGAGAACCCAGGATTCGTTGCAGGGACGACAGGAATCTCCGATCAGTTGGCTGGAGCAGAACTGGTTTCCTGTGCCATTGGGATGGATGCTGGGTGCAGCCCCCCGGGGAGAAGGGGAAGTACTTGAGCTGGATTCCTGTGCCCCTGGGAGGGACTCTGAACCTTGAGTGGATTGCTGTTCCCCTTGCAAGAGAGGCTAGGTTCAGCCCCCACTTGTGCTGTATAATACTCATTCCTCGCTGCCCTGCGTCCTATGTCGTACAATTCCTCCCCAGGCTGCTGTGAAATATTCATGAACTACAAATGAAAATTAATGTCAAGAAATGCTGGCTGAGGCGGTGTCCATGTGTTTGCAATGCTAATCAGCGCCCCTGCCCGCCAGAGCCTCTCTGAGGTAGCTCGCAAGGAGAAGGGGCACAGGGGAGCAGGGGTGGGCAGCAGAAAGCAAGAGGAGGGATGGATGGGCTCAGAGAGGAGCGAGGGATGGGATGAGACAAGAGAGGGAGAGAGAGATGATAAGGGAAGGTGGCAGAGCAGGAGGTGGGGGAGTTGGAGCAATGGAGAGGAAGTGGAAGAGGGAGACAGGACAATGGAAAGGAGAGAAAAGGGTGGGGATGTTGGAGAGGAGGAAGCAGGTGGGGGCAGGGGAGAAGGGTGAGGTTGACAGAGAGGAGGAGGAGTTCGGGTGATGGAGGGGAAGGGCAGTTACAGTATACAAAGGGAGGATAAAGGAGGAAGGAGGGATGGCAAAGATGTAGAGATGGGACTAGGGGAGGAGTGTCGAGTGGGTAGAGGAAGTGACAGAGGGCTGGGATGGACTGTGGAGAGGAGAGAACAAAGAGAGAAGAGGGGATGGAGGAGACTGAAGTGACTGAATGGAGGAGCAGATACGATGTTTGAGAGGCAGCGGTGGATGATGGGATGACAGAGGAGTAGTACCGAGGAGGCTGGGTCGATGGGGTGGCTCTGACCCCTCTCTGTGGGTACTGTGCCACGTCCTCGTAGGGCTGGATACAGGCAGCAGCGTGGCAGGGAGCTGGCACTTAGAGCAATGGGCCAAGTGGGGCAACAGTGCGCGTCACTGGAAGGCCAGCCCAGTCAAACCATGGCTAGAAGCATATCTTGGAACACTCCCCCTCTGTGGATGCCTCCGCTGGTGAAGATCCTCCCATCTGGAACCTGTCAAGCGCAGCTCCCACTGCCTCAGCCTGGGATGTAGGGAGTTCCCCTGCATAGCTCAGCATGGGGAGTGCATAGCGAGTCCTGCTACCCAACGGGAGGCACCTTGGGGTGGCCAACCAGTGCCTGGCACACATGAAGCTGCCCAGGTTTGTAGGACATCCCTTCCTGGCCAATGGCATCCCAAGAAACATGGGAACACAGATTTGAAAATGAGCTCCTCACTCTAGCAGAGGGAGGTGTAACACGATCCAATGGCTGGAAGTGGAAGCTCGACAAATTCAGACTGGAAATAAGGCATACTTTTTTGACAGCGAGGGTAATTGACCATTAGGATAACTTACCGAGGGTTGTGGTGGATTCTCCATCGCCGGTCATTTTTCAATCAGGATTGGCTGTTTTTCTAAAAGATCTGCTCTAGGAATTAGTCTGGGGAAGTTCTCTGGTCTGTTATAAGGAGGGCAGGCTACATGATCACAGTGGTCCTTTCTGGCCTCAGGATCTATGTCTCTATGAACAAGGCAAGCTACTGGTGGTGGTGAGTGGCTTGTTCTTAACTCATCTCCCCATGGGGATCTGCTGTCTTGGAAAATCGCGTCTCTTCCCTTCCCTCCCCCGGAGGTTTCTGGCGTTTTACCCCAAGAGGGAAGAGTAGAGGCTGTGACACACTGAAGTCTCTTGTGGCACTGGCCTGTCTCTGTACCTTGCTCCCACCAGACCACCTGCCCCCACACAGCCAGGGGCTGTCTCTGTGCTGCTCCCCCCAGCCCTCTCTGGGTGGGATGCCTCCATCTCCTCTCCTTTTCCTGGAAGGGATGGATTTCCCCTTCTCCTCTGCTCCCTCCTTCCTCCCATCAGGCCGCACCATCATAGGGACACTTGACCTTTGCCTACACTTCCCCACCCCACATGAGGCCTTGCTCTCAGGTGACCCCTGCTCTAGAAATCCTACTTCCTCTGCTCCTGGGCACACTGGGGAGAAGGCTGGTTGTGAGGGGTCAGCCCAGCTCTCCCACCCCCATGGCTTTGTCACAGGAACAACACCAGAGGGTCAGAGAAGGGCAGAGAGCCAGCGGTTCCCTCTCCAGTGCCCACCCCATGTGTCCCTTGAATGTAATGCAGATCCGGAGGCAGCTGCCCAGATTGGTTCCTCGCCAGCAGCTCCTGTCCCTCCTCCTGTAACGACCCTGTGACCCTTGGTTGTGTATGGACACATTTGATTTTTATCTTGTTTTTATTTTTATCCCCTCCCCCCTTGTTTTAAACTGAATGGCACGAAATCGTTTTTCCTCAACTCGGAGATTCCTGTATGGAGAAAATCAATTTCTATATTTGCAATAAATTTCTTATAAAAAAAAAAGCAAACAAAAAACAAACAAAACGAATTGAGCAAGTCTGTGTCTGAGTCTGCTTGTCTCTCATCGCCTGGCTTTCCCCCTAGCCCCCCAGGAAGGGCTCCCTGGAGTGGAATGGAGTTGGGGCGGGGCGCTTTCTGGGATGGGGGAGTGACCATAGGTTGCACTGCTGAGAAAGTCGGTGAGGGTGGGGAGTGACTGAAATTAGCTGGGGGACAGAAAGAGCAAGATGAATGGCTGAATTTCCAGCAGTGCTTAGCAGCCAGCAGAGTCCACTGAGAACAAAGGCATGCCCATGTTGCCTCCATCTCTGCTCTTGCCCCGCATCTGCTCCATTTAGCCACTGCCTCTCTCCAAGTCTACCCTGTTTCCCTCCTACGTCCCACCTCCTCCATGTCTTGTTAGCACCATCCTGCATCCTGGTCCTTTCTGTTCCATCCACCCCACACCCAGTTTACTCCCCACTTTGTTTCCCTGCCCCCTGTAACTTTGCACCCCTGCGTTCCAGGTCTGCTCCTGCTGTGTTTCCATGTCCAATTTCTCCAAGGTCTGTGTGTTCTTTAGGGCTTCTCATACTATTCAAATGCATGTGGATTCGATTGCACACATCTAATAGCAGCTTTTGAGCAGCCTCTACTTCCTATCTGTATCAGCAAAAGCAAATGAGCCAGCCCTCAGATGTACAGATTTTACAATCTGGGCTGGGGAGGGAAGTTGGGCCAAACACACTTTCTGCTCCCCCCGATCTCAGGACTGGGGGGGGGGACTGCTGGGGACTGACACCGCTCCCTCCTAACGCAGAGCAGCCTTGGGGATGTTGTACGTTATGCCTTCTGCAGCCAGCCACTACACTGACAGTGTTATGTGCAGTTCTCCGCCCCCCTCTTCCCCAGATAAGTTCCTTTCCTGTCTGACATCACTTTGTAGGGGGGGGTTACTAGGGCTACAGCAGCTGTGCCTCACTCAGGGATTCCTCTGTGTCAGGAGGAGTCCCTGGCTGCCCTTCTAGGGTACCTGGCTGGCTGCTTTTCTGAGAATTCAACTCTCTACATCACTCTGTACATGTAGAGCTACAAAGGACAGGCTTGGGGAGACCGACTGAGGAGGACTCGAGGAGGTGAGCATGCTCTCGTAAGAAAGAGGAGGCCTGGGTGTAATCAAGGCCCTTTGTACACCACGGAAAGGTGTTATAAGCTGCCTGGATTCTGCATCACTAGTGTAGTTCACGAAAGCTCATGCTCAAATAAATTGGTTAGTCTCTAAGGTGCCACAAGTCCTCCTTTTCTTTTTGCGAATACAGACTAACATGGCTGCTACTCTGAAACCTGGTGCAGACTAGGGAGCCTGAGGGATCTATGGCTATTAAATGACACATCTGGGAGGGTTTAATGAATTAAATATAACCATTAACAATCCAGTCAGTACAGTACCCCCTGGCATTTATTTTGAGATTAGATTTTGTTCACGCTGGCCCCACGTTCTCAGTGTCTGGTACATCAGAGGTTTGGGTCAGCATGTCACAGGGTGGCTGGCCCTTTAAGGCGAGATGGGTCTGAGCTGGCCTGTGTTGCCAACCACTCTCCTCCCCAGGAGGGGAAAATGAAGGCGGTCAGGTGACTCAGTGAGGCCTCTGGGGTGGATAAGGAAGACACCTGGAGAGAGCATGGTGGAAGTTGAGGGCTATGGTAGTGGTGATGCAAGGAGCAAGAAGGCTTCTGCAGAAGACTTTGAGCTAGCAGGAGAAGGCTGATTGCCTGTTGCCCTGCCCTGGGACCTGGCCTCCAAGCCCTGGCAGCAGGTAGGCAGAATGCAGTGCATTGCAGTGTTGCCATTTCTCTTGATTGTTTTTTTCCTTCTCACCAGTGACAGGATCTGGGCAGGGGCTGACCAATCTGGGATGGTATGGGAAGCTCCAACCCCCTAGGGAATTTGAGCCCTCTGATTTGCTGCTGGCCTTCTGGGACTGGGCAATGGATCAGAACTGCTACAGGCAGAGCTCTCTGTCTCTCCCCCTCCCCTCAGCACCCCAGTGCTATGCTGGCAGGAGGGGATGCAACGCAGAAAGAGTAAGAGTTCTGCAGCACGGGGGGCTTTGTTCCTACCCCCTCCCCTCCTGTGAGCAATGGGGACAGGACAGTTTCCCCCCTTTCCTCTCTCCCTGCACAGCCCCCAGCCTAGGAAGGGGTAGAGGAATGAAGGGCCCCTGGATCTGCCCCCTTGCTTGGTAGGGGGAGAGGGGACCCTGCTGCAGCCCCCCCAGGCCTGGGAAAGGAGGGTGAAGAATCCCAGGAGGAGCAGAGGTGAGCTAGGGGGGCTGAACTGGAGGAGGCAGGAGCTGATGGGGGCAGAACTGGGGATGGAGGAGGCTGAGGGGGTTGTATTGATGGAGGTGCTGAAACTAGGTGGATGGGGACAGAATTAATTGCTGGGCAGGGGATGGGCAGATATGGGGTGAGAGCTCCTGCGGTAGGGGCTGAAATCCTGTTACGCGGCAACATTGGGAGTGTGAGCAGCACTGTCATGCGCACGGTGGGCGAGGGGAGTTTAGAAATCGGACACAGACCAGAAACAAACCCCACAATTTAATCCCCAAACCCCCCAACTCATGAATTTTGGGGGGAGTCCAACTCCTGACCTTTGATCTCCTGAGCATGGAGACACTGCTGTACCCCAGCAGAGATGCTGCGGAGGAAGGACTGTTGGGAAGGCTTGGCTTTGAGTTCCATTTGTTTTGACAGACTCTGTGGTACCAGTCCAGATGGAGCCAGAGGCGAGTAATTGGAGGGCAACTGGAAACTGTGTAAGGGCTTAATAAACTGGACCCCAGAAGCGGAGTCTTGTTTTTGAATGCCTTGGGCTGTGGTGTTTCTAAGGAGCCCTGAAGAGAGGAAATTCAGGCAGAGGTGCTGCAGGGCCACCCCAGGCCTTGAGGGTGTGTGCTGGAGGCTGTGACTGTTACAAGGGAGACCCTATAAACTGCATGGTAAAAGCTACCGGGTGGTTTTGGTAACCGAGTAGGGGGCAGTCATGGCTTGTGGCACCCAGGAAGGCTCTGGAGTCACTTTGGGATTATGGGGTGAGCGCATGAACCAAGTGCTTCTGCTAAATGTTCAGCAGTGAACCAGTCACCAGTGCTAAATTGCCATTGTTTGGTTCCAGGGGGGAATGTATAATCCAGTTGAATTCGGTTGTCTCAGCTACTGTTTCAGGCTGTCTGCAGACTCAGGAAGTCAGTGTTGCATCGGGCTAAACTCAGTTCCTGTTTTCAAGGGTATTTTCATGCCACGAGGGCTAGAAACGTACCAAACACCAGAATTTGTGTCTTTTTTTTTTTTTTCCCCCGGCAAGGGGCGGAATCAATAGCAAGTCGCATGGCTGCAGATTACACAGGCCCTTGGCTATAATGTTGTGTGCAATGTGCTGGGATGTGTGCAGTGTTGCCCTCTACTGGCTGGAATGTATCAGGCCTGGCAGTGCGCCCCTGTCTGTCTGGTGTCTAAAGCCCGCGGAGATAGGTTTCACTCGTAAGGCTGCAGAATCTTCAGGGTGTGTTTCAGTGGAACGGCAATAAGACGTGGGGCCCGCGATCAGTTCCACTCCATGCTCAGACAGCAGCAGCTACCAGGGCCAGCCCTGCGTAGCTCATTGGCCGGGCTGGAAAATGTTTTTGGCACCCTCCCAAATGGCTGAGTAAAAACTAACCCCCCCGCCCCCCCTGGAAGTTGGCACTGCCTTGATTACATGCCCCTGAGACTGGCCCTGCCAGGTATGGTACCCTCAGCTGGTTGTTTAGAGGCCTACAGGAAATGGGTGGGTATTTCAGCTCCTTGGGAACTCACAGCCACCCCACCAGCAGCACTAACTGAGTCCCTGGCAAGCAGAAACGGAAGCCAAAGATTAAACTGGTCAAGGAGACTGAACTGCCCACTGAAGGCTGAGACACATCAGTGGAGCAGAGGGATGCTTGCCATGTTGTGCTAGCTCTGGGGATACAGAGAGGGCTGCCGGGCAGCCTATATAAATATAAGGGACTGGAGGGGGAAGGGATATTTCTGGCCCAGGGCTCTAGTGTGGGAAGAGGTCTAGGTATAGCCTTGGTTCTCTGCCCTCTAGAGGGGACTGGAGGTGTACACAAAAAACAAATGCACACAACAGCCATTTTCAGCAGAGGACCGAGGAGTGATCCTGCCAAATAAGGAGGGTTACCATACATCCGTATTTTCCTGGACATGTCCAGCTTTTTGGTTCTTAAATCACCGTCTGGGAGGAATTTTTAAATATCTAAAAATGGCCGGGATTTTGCCATTATTTTTCTTCAAAGAAGAATTGATCATTCAAGAAAGAGAGTGAATGTTGATCACTTGAGAGAGTGCCCGCTTTTCCCCACTTGCTCCCAGTGCTTGCGCCATGAAACAGCTGTTTCGCGCCGCTGGGAGGGAGGGGGGAGGAGGAGGAATGCGGCATGCTCAGGGGTGGAGGTGGGGCTGGGGGGGATTTGGGGAAGGGGTCCAATGGGGCAGGGAGGGGGTGGAGTTGGGGCGGGGACTTTGGGGAAGGGGTTGGAATGGGGGCAGGGAAGGGGTGGAGTTGGGGCGGGGGGCCACAAGCAAATCTCCTCTCTTTCCCCCCCCCCCCCCGGTGGAGTGTCCTCTTTTTTGAATGTTCAAATATGGTAACTCTAAAATAACTACCTGTATTGGTCTAACTTCTATCCCCATGCAGCAAATATTGGTGGGGGTGGGGAAGAAATCCCTAAATATCTAAAGGGAATGGGGACTGGCTGATGAAAGGAAGGATGGTCCAGTGGTTAGAGGCCAAGCTTGAGCTGGGGTAAATCTGGGTTCAATTCCCTGCTCTGCTGTAAACCTCCTGTACGATCCTGGGCAAGTCACTTAGGCCCACAGCCTCAAAGGTATTGTGCCTTCATTCCCTATCTGCCCAATAGGGAAGTGCTGTTATTCCCCATCTCCCAGGGAGCTGTGAGGAGAACTACCCTGCCTGGGGGATGCTCAGATACTCCAGTGACTGGGTACCTAGAAGAGGCATCCAAGTGCCACAGATGGATCGCCCGGTTTTGCAGTCAAGGTACTGGCCTGGGGATGTAGGAGATCTGTGCCGAGTGCCTGGCTATGTGACAGACCACCTTGTCTGACTCTGGCCAAGTCACGTGACCTCTCTGTGCCTTAGTTCCGTATGTGTAAAATGGAGACACTGACACTGCTGTTGCCCTGCCCTTTGTCACTATCCTCTCTCGCTCTGTTTTTGTACAGCTCCTAGCACAAAGGGGCCCTGGCACCAGCTGTGGCCGTAACACAAATACTGAAGGTGGGGAAGGATGAGGGTAACAGAGTATGGTGTGTGGGATGATGAGTTTAGTCCATGAAGCCGGTGACTCTCCCTCTTGCTAACAGATCCTTGGAAGCATTTGTGTGGCATCTGGCCTGCAGGCAGCGGCAGGCTGGGAGCGCGACCCAGTCGGTGCTGCCTTGGGAAATGAATCAAAAGCTGCCTCGCTTCTTAAATAACAAAGCTAAAGAAAACCCTTTAAAAAAACAAAATGAAAAACAAATCAACAAAATCGCGCCTTCCAGGATGTATTCTCCATCTAGAGAGCCCAAAAGGGCAGCTTTAAGAATTCATTGCAGCTCCTGTACTCAATTTTCCAGCCCAGTGCCTTGTCCCGCTTGTCTCGCTCCGGCTTCGGAAGGGAGAGGAGACGGAGATGCTGCCCGGAGCGCAGGGGAGAGATGTCTGAATAATGCCGCTGAGTGAGAGCTGGGGACGTCTCTCAAGAATTGCAGGGAAGCGAGGGAGTGGGGAAGAGTAGGGCTGTTTCTAGGGTTTCTCTGCTTCCCTTGGCAAACAGGAAAAGATCCTCCCCACCAGCCTGGAGTCCCAAACCATTACTGGGCATTTTCCTGTGCCTTCTATTTTGCTGCCTTAGGCTTCTGGCTGTTTGGATCAGTCTGGGGAGGAGAGAGACACAGGGCAAGGGACTCTCTTATAATCATGGGTACAAGCCTCAGCCTGCATGGTGCCAAGTGGGGACCAGATCCACAGCTGGTATAAGGGGGCTGGGGGCTCAGTGGAGTTATGCCTGGGAGGTAGGGATCACTGCAGTATTTATTATAGACCTGTGAACCCAAGACATTGATTCGCCAGGGCAGTAAGGGATTGGGATGGACTCAGAGGATGGATCCAGGAGACGAGGCTGTAGAGGCTACATCAGTGTCCTGTGTTGTATTTCCTGGCAGGTGGCAGGCAGGAAGCTGGGGCAGTGTTTGGAGAGTTTGTGGTTTTGCATGTCTCTAGCACCTTCCGCCAAAGGAGCTCAAAGTGCTTTACAAGCACTGGGCCAAACTCAGATCCAGCATTAGCAAGTCCAGCTCCATGAAAGTCTCTGAGCTGCTCCTACTTCCACCAGTCTGAACAAGGCCCATTAACTGCTTAAATCCCGCAGTGCCCTGTGAGGTAGGGAAATACCATTTCAGATGGGGAAATTGAGGCACAGAACAGTGAAGTGACTTGCCCAAGGTCACCCAGTGGGGTCAGTAGCAGAGAGAGTTGGAGTCCTTTGTTCTAACCACTACCTCATCCAGAAGAGTGGTGTCTCTGCTGTCTAGATTTTAGTCAAGCTGCTATACAGCACCCATCACGGTAGTATCTGAACACCGTCTAGCTGAACATGACTAGAAGCTGTTGTGTGTGGTTCCTTCTCCTGGGGGGAAGGATCGTGAAGGGGCACCACATCCCCTCATCAAGGAGGCAGGGAATATCTGTCACAGCCCATGCTGCCTGGAGAAAAAGCGAGTTGCTGCCTCAGTTTACCCCAGGCTCAATTCCTTGTTATTATGTCCCTGCTGTCCATCTGCCCATGTCCCCCATCTCTCTCACGCGCTGGAGTGGCAGCCAGGTATTTGTGATTGGTATTGGTATTTATTTGTGATGCTGTCTGCTGAGCACTCTGTGGCAGGAGCTGCCAGAACAAAGCTGTGATTTAGATAATTAGGGCTAATTACAGGCTTCTGGGGGCTCTGTTTCCACACAGGCTCTGTGCGGATAATACCCCCCCTTTCAGGACCATCTCGGGGAATGGAGCAGGAGGGGGGCACTGAAGAAGTGAAGCTAATGGCACCAAAGTGGCAACTGGGAAAAGGGTGCTCTTTCCCTCTCCACAGGGGCGGAAGAAGTGGGGATGGGGCAAACTGCTGCTGGCCATAGGACAGGCCTCCTCACAGCCATCAGAGAGGCCCTGGCATGTGCAATTAGACATGATGCTACCTGCACTGGGCATGAAGGTCAGATCAGGCATGGGCGTGAGTCGTCCAGGGATGGTTCTCCTAGCAGGGGCATCTCTGGCAGATGGAAGTTCTAACAAGGGGCTTCAGGAGGCTACAGGGCCAGGGATCCATGGGGCTCCTCCTGCAGGGAGGTCACTGAAATCCTCCCAAGAGAGCATGTAGGTGTTGGCAGATCAGTGGCTAGCCAACGCTGAACAGCGCCTTGCTCCCCAAAGCACACAGGGTGGCAAGCTCTTGTGTGTGTGTGTTGGGGGGGATCCTTCAGCCCCTTCTACACAAGCTTAGGCAGAAAAAGACCGTGAACCCCAGGAGTTTGGAAAGGGGCTTGGAGACACAAATAGCCATGCCCCCTGTCACACGCCCCCAGCAGTGGGCATCCTCTTTCCACTGGGAGCCCTCTATCACATGCCTGTGGGCACCAGAGGATGGCAAACGGTTCCTAAAAGTGGCATCCGAACCAAGACCCTGCCCTCGCTCTGCCCCTTCCCCCGAGGCCCCATCCCCCGATTACTCCTCTCTGCCCCCCCACCACTTGCCCTTATGGATGGTAAAGGTGGGAGGGCCATCATTGCGGTAAGGATGCTCGCTGAAGAGGGGGCCACGTCTCCCAGCATGTGCCTGCCAGACAGATGCGGTGGCTCTGCAGAATTTTAATGTCAGGTTGGCAGAGGAAGGGGGTGGGGCGAGGAAGGTAAAGGGGGGAGGGGATGTTCCACCTGGCCGTGGTCACGCGTCGCGCTGACGGATGGCTCTGACCTTGGAGAGGAAGCTGCGGGCAGCTCCGTCTCTGCCACCACGGGGAGCTGAGCTGGGCATGGAGTTGCGGAGAGAAAGTGCTTGAACAAGGGGAAATAGAGCTCGACTCATCAGCCCCCTTGGGAACGGCTGAAACATTCGGATGACCTCCGAGAGGGGCTGAGGCCTGCGAGCTGCAGAGAGCCTGCCACGCTAACCACTGTGATGCCGTCCCTGCGCACCCAGCCCTGTCCCCACCAAGAGTCTGCAACTGCCCGCAGTTCCTAGCACTTCTACCGTAACCTCCATCATTCCCTGACCAGACTCTCTGGGAGTGGGTGGCCTGACCGCCACTGGCCTGGCCTGACCGCCACTGGCCTGACCGCACTAACCTGCTGCTGGACTGTCTGTAAGACTGAGTGAGGACTGAGATGCCTGAAGCCACTAGCCAGCTGTGTGGCAGACTGTGATGGAGGTCTAGCTGTCTTCCTTGTGCTCTCTTTCTTCTCCCTGAACAACACCTGCTACTAAACAGCTGGGAAGGTATAGAAGACGTAATCAACCAGTGTGTATTCAGGGACCGGAGAACAGGATGGGGTAGCAAAATGAAGACTCTCGTTGCTCATGCAGAGACATTGTCTCAGAACAGGGGTAGGACAGTCTCTTTCCATAAGGCTCCGGGGTGGCCGCTCCTGGGATTTTGTCCCTAGTCCTGGGCCCAGAAAGATCTCAGCAAATTGAAAGGAGCTCTGAGGAGAGCACCCAAACTGACTGGGAAACTAGAAGGACTGATGCACAAGGAAAGATTCCCAGGGATAGATCAGCCCAGCAACAACTAACAACTAAGGGGCAGGAAATGACAACAGCCCCAACCAAGTATGTCAAGGGCACACACTCTGAGGAGCCACAGGAGTTATTTAGGTTGGTGAAACCTCCCAGGGTTTGCACTAGAAGTACTAGGATGAAATGAAGAAAGGGCCGATTAAGGCTGAGTAGCAGAAAAATCTTCCTAATGGGGAAATGTATTAGACTGTGGACTAGATTCTCCAAAGGGGTGGGGGTGGGGGTAGAAACATCATCACTTGGGATATTTAAAATTAGAGTGGGACGGACACACACACGCTCCCCTGCACTGGAGATCGGGACGTAGACTGGATGATCTCGTAGGTCTTTTCTGATACAGCTGGGGGCATCAAGTGAATTCTGGGGTACAGCAGGAGGGTTCATGGGTTGGGTCCTAACTAATTCACAGCCATGAAAAATGCGTCCGGGACCGTGAAATCTGGTCTTCTGTGTGCTTTTACCCTTTATTACACAGATTTCACAGGGGAGACCACTGTTCCTCAAATTGGGGGTTCTGACTCAAAAGGGGGGGTCAGAAGGGGTTTTTTTTTTAAAGGGGGCCTCCCTGACTTCTGTGCTGCCTTCAGAGCTGGGTGGCTGGAGAGTGCCAGCTGGTGGCTGGAGAGCGGTGGTCGGGCGCCCAGCTAGGAAGGTGGTGCCCCACCAGTAAGGGTAGCAGTCCTGCAAACCCCCACGCCCCTGCAACCCACAATAACCTTGTGACCCCCCTCCCCCAACTCCTTTTTGGGTCAGGACCCCTACAATTACAACACTGTGAAATTTCAGATTTAAACAGCTGAAATCATGAAATTCAGGATCCTGTGACCGTGAAATTGATCAAAATGGATGGTGAATTTGGTAGGGCCCTACTCATGGGATTTGCCCCTTCTCCCACAGTAACTCCAGCCTCCAGGACATACTTCCCACTCAGCTGTGAAAATTGCTCAGAATACTGCAACTGCTGGCAGCAATGAAAGGTGACGTGGGCTCCCACCCCACAGGGAGATGCACTTCAGTTGAGGCGGTGCTGTTGTGCAGACACGTGGCTTCCCGTGCAATGTAGTTTGCACCGTGCATGAACACACACGCTAGATTTAGTTGCATCAATTTAACTGCCGTGATGTAAGCTATGCCAGTGCAACTGCTGTGTATAGATAGGCCCTGAGATTTCTGAGTCCTCTCATCTATGAACCCTCCCATCTGTAACCTGCCACGTTTCCTGCCTATGTTTGGGGTCTTTTTGCAGCGATGTAGCTATGTCAGTGCAAGCCCCAGTGTAGATGCACTGCACTGGCATAAGGTGGTACTTGCACCGGTAACACGTGCTTGCGCAGTGTGGTGCTCTGTCCCCCTCTAGTGGTTGGGCCACACACAGAGGTGGGTGCCTGGAAGCTGGCAGAGCAGGCCCTCCTAGCTCAGGCAACAGGGGCTCATACTTTTAGAGGTCCTGGGTTCCATACCCACTGCTGACAACTGGTCAGGGCATCGTGTTACACACCAGTTACTGGGGTCAATTACACCTGGGTGGTCTCTCCAATCGGGGTTATACTTCATTAATGTAGTTACTTCGGTAGACCCGTCCCTGCCCTGGACAGACAGGTAAATCCTTGTGGCTCTTGGCTCAGGTAGGGTTTTGTTTGGGTGGGTCAGTGGGTCCCCTCCCTTCACCTTCACTACTTATCAGACGCTGGCCAGTGCCTGCCTTCGGAGAAGGGGCGGGGACTTCCCTCCTCCCCCCAGCATTGAGTGGTAACTGCAGCTCCCCATGGCCCACATTCAGAACAAAACAGTGGGAAATATTCATGACCCAGATCATTAATTCCCAAAAAGCCTTTCAAGCTCTAAATCAGTTGAGCCTAATGAGACAGGGACTTTGCATGGGGAAGAGTGAGTGTGTGTGTGTGTGGTAGGGAACGGGGCAGCATCCGGAGGGGGGTTATGACCGAGTCCTCTCCCTCCCCCCAGTTCTCACTCTTCCCAGGTGCGCTTTCTACAGCACCAGGCCTGTCCCACCTGGAAAACACAACCTGCAACAGTCACACTCAGCCTCCTGGATTAAGGCAATTTGAGGCGCTAGGTACGTCTCCATATGGGGTCTCTCTGGCTACGTGCTATAGATTGGAGGACAAGTGCTACTTATAATAGTAAGGCCCCAATTTTCCTGGATGTGATAGCTGACAGATTTCTTCACCAAAAAGTCACTGAACCAACAAGAAGCAAGGCCATTTTAGATTTGGTATTAGTGAGGACCTCATAGAAGAGCTGGTTGTAGAGGACAGCCTTGGTTCAAGTGATCATGAGCTAACAAGGGGCCTTGATTTCAAAAGAACAACTTAAAAACAATTAAGGGAATTAGTTAGAGAAGTGGACTGGACTGAAGAACTCAAGGATCTGAAGGTGGAGGAGGCTTGGAACTACTTTAAGTCAAAGTTGCAGAAGCTATCTGAAGCCTGCACACCAAGCTAGGGACAAAAAATTGTAGAAAAGGGTTGCAGACCAAGCTGGATGAACAAGCATCTCTAACTTGTGATGAAGAGAAAGCAGAAAGGCAACAAGGAATGGAAGATGACGGGGAGGAGAATCAGCAAGGAAAGCTACCGCTTGGAGGTCAGAAAGTGTAGGGACAAAGTGAGACCTGCGAAAAGCCAAGCGGAGTTGGACCTTGCAAAGGGAATTAAAACCAACAGTAAAAGGTTCTATAGCCATATAAATAAGAAGAAAACAAAGAAAGAAGAAGTGAGACTGCTAAACACTGAGGATGGGGTGGAGATAAAAGGTTACCTAGACATGGCCCAACACCTAAACAAAGACTTTGCCTTAGCTTTTAATGAGGCTAATGAAGATCTTAGGGGTAGTGATAGGGTAGCTAATGGCAACAAGGATATGGAGGTAGAAGGTACCACATTGGAGGGGGAACCCAACTTCAAACAGGCACTAAATCAGGGGCATTGGATAATCTCTATCCGAGAATATTAAAGGAACTAGCACATGAAATTGCAAGCCCAATAGCAAGGATTTTTAATGAACCTGTAAACTCAGGGGTCATACCCTCTGACTGGAGAATTGTTACTATAGTTACTATTTTTTAAGAAAGGGAAAAAAGTGATCCAGGAAACTACAGGCCTGTTGGTTTGATCTCAATTGTATGCAAGGGCTTGGAACAAATTTTGAAAGAGAAAATAGTTAAGAATATAGAGGTGAACAGTAATTGGGATAAAATACAACATGGTTTTACAAAAGGTAGATCACGCCAGGCCAACCTGATCTTCTCTGAGAAGATAGCAGATTTTTTTTAGACAAAGGAAATGCAGTAGATCTAATCTACCTGGATTTCACTGAGGCATTTGATACAGTTTCACATGGGAAATTATGAGGTAAATTGGAGAAGGTGAGGATTGATATGAGAATTGAAAGCAGGATAAGGACCTGGTTAAAGGGGAGACTACAACAGGTTATACTGAAAGGTGCCCTCTCAGGCTGGAGGGAGGTTACCTAGTGGAATTCCTCAGGGATTGGTCATGGAACCAGTCTTATTTAACATTTTTATTACTGACCTTGGCATAAAAGAGTAAGCGTGCTAATAAAATTTGTGGATGGCACAAAGTTTTGAGGTAGTGCCTGTATGGAGGAGGGCTGGAATATCACGCAAGAAAATCTGGATGATCTTGTAAACTGGAGTAATAGAGACGGCATGAAATTGAATAGTGCACGGTCATGTATGTAAGGACTAACAACAAGACTTTTTGCTATAAGCTGGGGATTTATCAGTTGGAAGTGACAGAGAAGAAAGATCTGGGTGTATTGGTTGATCACAGGATGACTTGGAGATGTCAATACGATGCAGCCATGAAAAAGGCTAGTACAGTCCTAGGATATATCAGGCAAGGTGTTTCTAGTAGAGACAGGCAAGTGTTAGTACCATTCTACAAGGCACTGGTGAGACCTCACCTGGAATACTGCGCACAGTTCTGGTCTCCCCTGTTTAAGAAAGATGAATTCAAACTGAAAGAGATGGAGAGAAGAGCTACTAGGATGATCAGAGGAATAGAAAACCTACCTTATGAGAGGAGACTCAGAGCTTGGCTTGTTTAGCCTAACCAAATGAAAGCTGACGGGAGATACGACTGCTTTCTATAAATACGTCAGAGGGATAAATACCAGGGAGGGAGAGAAGTTATTTAAGTTAAATGCCAATGTGGACACAAGAACAAATGGATATAAACTGGCTATCAACAAGTTTAGGCTCAAAATTAGAAGGTTTCCAGCCATGAGGAGTGAAGTTCTGGAACAGCCTTCCAAGGGAAGCAGTGGGGGCAAAAGACCTAACTGGCTTCATAATTGGGCTTGATAAGTTTATGGAGGGGATGGTATGATGGGACTGCCTACAATGGCATGTGGCCCATCAGCAATTGCCCGTAGCAAAAATCCCCCGTGGCCAGAGTTGGGACTAGATGGGGAGGACTGAGTTACTACAGAGAATTCTTTCCCAGGTGTCTACCTGGTGGGTCTTGCCCACATGCTCAGGGTCCAACTGATCACCATATTTGTTCCTCTGGATCAGATTGGCCAAGACCTTGGGGACTTTTGGCCTTGCCCTGCAGCATGGGGCAGGGGTCACTTGCAGGTTTAAACTAGTATAAATGATGAATTCTCTGTAACTTGAAGTCTGTATTATAGTTTAAATGAATTATTACTCAAAGTTCTGTATTAATATGTCTCGTAAGGAATCTAGTTGTCAAAAACAATTTTCCTTAATCTTTTTTGTTGTCTGTATTGTTAGACATACTTGCTGACAGATATTTTGAAATACATTACCAAAATAATTGAAACTGGTGTGATTATATTGTTGTTTTAACAAATAAGATATGCAGAATTTTGAAATGTGCGCAGAAGTTTTAATTTTTTGGCACAGAGTTCCCCCAGGAGTATCTTTCCTCTGAGATGTGTTTGGGAGTGGCCTTCAGCCAGGAGTACTGCCTAACAGGGCATGAGAACCCACTAACCTGATGGTGTGCAGGGACAATGTGTTCCCTGGCTGAGTGAGGGTCTGGCTCCGTATAGTTCCAATCTAAAACATAGTCAAAGGTACAGTTGAAGTCCCCCTCCACACCCCAGGACAATAATGCTATCAGGGTAACAGCCAAGCCTGACCAAGTGTCTGCAAAAATACAATGTCTCCATAGAGGCAGAGACAGTATAAAAAAATTAAAATCCACAACACCAACATGTGCCTCCCTGTGCAGGGCTGGCTCCTCCAATCTCCTTCGCAGAGAGGAGTGGTGTCCCGGCTCCCCCAGGAAAAAAGATCAGTTACCCCAGCACTGACATTCTGAGCCGTGGCTCAAGAACACTTCCCCTTTCCACTCCATCAAGCAGTCCCTCTGGTTATCGGGAATGGGATGTCTCTTGCAAAGAAAAAGATGGAGCTCTTTTTTGTCTGAGAAATTCAAAAAGCTGCGCCTTTTAGGGTCATTCCGGCACCCATTAACTTTTAAAAGAGCCAGCATGGAGCAGCGCCCTCCACATTGTCCTCTGCCCCCTCCAGCCCAAAACCTCCATGCTCTAGAAGGAGCATGCCAAAGAGTAGAGAGAAACGATGGGAAGTGTGGTCACCTGGAGAGACCCGAGCCTGGGGAATCTACGTGCCCTGAACAGCGCATGTGTGCTTCTGAGCCTTGCACACCTGCTTCTTGAGATGGGAACGTTTTCTGGCAATGAAACGAGGCGTCCCTCAAAATCCAGGGAATCCAGGAGGGCCAAGCATCGTACACTGGAGGAATAGGCCTCCACCTTGACTCCCCATTTCCTCTTAGTGCTGTCTCAAAAGTCACCGATCTGCATGTTGTCCTCACCCATCAGGTCCAGCTTACTGGCCAGGACATCGGGGACCAGCAAGGAGTCAAAAGGGTTGTTGTCATCCTCCTCCTCTCCTTCAGATTCTGCCAGTTCAAAGAACATTGGTCTGCGGCTGCAGTATCCACATTGCTTAGGAGGGGGACGGGCCCAACAGGCCTGGTTGGCACGTGGATCATACCTGTCCTCTCAGGATTGAGGGGCAGGGCAGCCCTGGGCTGGACTCAGCGTCATCACCGCAGTAGGCAGGGTGCAGAGCGAGAGGGCTCACCATATCTGAGGGAGGCCCAGACATGGAGCCACCATCTAGCCCTGCACAATCCTGTTCCCTAGAGACTGGCGGCTCATGGGCCTCCAAAGCCTCAGCCCTTTTAATAGCAGACCTAGGTGGATCTGCCTCCTCACCAAGCCATTTCCCCCATCTCCAGCATCTGTCTCTGCTCTGCTTACAAAGAGGTGTGCCTCTGGCTCCAGGACTCACTTCTGTCCAAGCGGAGGCAACGGGATCATAATGGCGGGCTCCTCCTTGAACAACAGACCTTACAGGGGGAGGGGGGAACACACGTCTCAGTGGCGTAAGCTCTGTCTCCTACTGGTTCCATGATGTCCCAGCTCCCTCCCCTGGGATCCCATATTCTCACCCAGAGCCAGCATTGAGCAGACAAGACCCTCTCAGTCGACCCAGCTCACCACCCAAAAATGGCTTCAGGTGCTAGGGGTGGCAAACAACACCTAATCCATCCTATCCATGTGGTGCTTCAGGGGCTGCTCGGCGTTACTTTCCGCCTAAGCCTGCCATTGGAGGGACACAACGTTCCCTCTAGGGAACTAGGCTCTCGCAGCTCAGCGGGATCATCCCAATGGCAGAACCGACCTTCCCAGTGTGGGAGAGAACAGATGCCAGGGTGTCATTGCAGGAGAAGGGGCGACACTGGGGGAAAAAATGACTTCACCAGCAGGGTGAAAACTGGAACAGAAGACTACCTTGAGCCAGTCCCCTTCCTAAACCAGATTTGCTGGTTTTGAGAGGCACATTTTAGACTGGCACAGGCAAGAACCTCACCTACACTGAGCAGTGCATTCTCTCTGGAGCAGGAGCCAGCAGGCATGCACTGAACCCCATGCAACTGGGGCAGAGTGCTGACCCCATCTGCAGTGATCCCCTTTCAGCCCCCTGGGAAAAGGGGGGAGGGGAAAAGACAACCCCCCTGTGACAATGATACTAGCAAGGAACAAAGCAAACTGAACGCAGACCGGCAGAGAGATGGTTACAGCACGTAGCACCTACCAAAGCCGGCCTCGCTCTCAAAAGCACCCACAGTCCCAGGAGAGGGAGACACCTTGTCCGTGCACGTGTGTTCAAGAGACAGACTGAAGGAGGTGCATGGCTTTTGAGCAGAACCTGTTACAGGAATTCTTTCCCGCGCTCTGGCCTCCGAGGATACCGCAGGGCTGAGGACCGTGGTGGGTGACTGGAGTTTGCAGGGGGACGGGGTGACCTAAGGGACAGGCACTCGCTCTTTGTGAGCCCAGTCAGTTATGTCAGCCACTGCCAATGCAGCATCAGAAAAAGCTGGGCAGTGGTGGCTGGGGCGAAGGGGGGAGGGAGGTCGCAGGCTGACAGCACCCATCCCTCCCCGCACCGAGAGGGCAAGGGGATCAGAGGCGCACGTCCTCTGCAGAGAGCAGCTGCTTTGCTGCTTGCACTGCCCATCTGGCTGCCTGCGTGTGCGATCTGTGCACTTCCCCGGGGACTGGAGGAGGTGAAAGGTTCTGCTTTACCCCAGCCAGCAGGAGCACCGAGTGCAGTCAATACAATACGGGTCCTGCCCTGAGCAAAATCAGCTTGGAAAAGACATGGCGGCCCAGGGTTAGAAAGCGGGGACGTCTTGTCCTTTCCCGACACCTGCTTGGCCATAACCCATCACCGAGTCAGCTCCCGCTGCCTCTCCAGAGGGAACAGAGCACGGGAGAGGCTGCCTGCTGTCAGCACAGAGTCACTCTCGCTAAGTCAAGTTGCACTTGTAATGAATCCACCAGGTGCAGACGCAGCTACTACTTGTCACACGGGAGCTGGGGCCTATGGGCCTGGTCTTTGAGCTCCAGAAGCAGGAGCCTGCACCACTTGAGCTGAAGCAATCACCCCTCACTAGCAGTAGTAGCAGGTTCCTTATCTTCTTTATGGGCCAGCCACTAGCATGAGATCTGACGAGCATTCTGGGAGTGGGGGGTGTGTGTGTGGTCCCTCGAGACTCAGAGCTTGGGGAATGGAGGTGTCTCCTGGGTAGTAGCAGGGATACGCTTGCTGGCTCCGAGTGCACTGCCAGCACCAGGGGAAAGGAGCCCTGGGGGAGATAAGTGATAGAAGCGTGTGGCAGCTGGCAGAGAAGCACGTTCGCTGTGTGCTGGCAGCTGGCATCACCTTTCCCAGCCCTGCGCTCGCCCGGCTTGTTTGATTTGGAGATGGAAGCTCCCAAGGCCTCAGAGAGAACAGAGATAAAGCAGCTGATGGACAGAGGTTACATTCCAGGCGCTGATCCGTCCGCCTGTGTCTGTACCGGTGCTGACAGCTCGTGGGAGGTTAGTGATTCAAGGCTGGTGTGCCGAGGCTCATTAGTCTTGGTCAGGGCTTCGAGATGGATTCTCTCCAAGCCACGGAAGACTGAGGGAAAAAAAGACCGCTCAAGCTATAGTCTCACAGCCACCGCGCTGTGAAATATGCCCCCGGAGCAGCCCACAGTGACCCTTATAGACGTTGACCTCATCTGTGCAAGCCCCTAAGAAACCAGAAGGGCAAGCACTGTACACGTATTAGGCACATTGTCACATGAGCTTTCGTAGAAATGTGGGACTGGAAGGGACTTCGACGAGTCACCTAGTGCACCTCCCCATGCTGAGGCAGGACCAGGTACTGGCCATTGATAATTACTGTCTGAGTACAGCTTCTAAGCTCTCCAAGACAGAGAAAGACATTGTCAGTGTCAAACTTTAAAAGCACCTAGCGCCACCATCAGTGCAAGTCTTTAAAAAATACCAAGTGACACCACCAATGTGAGCCTCTAGATGAGACCCCAAATGACACCCTTAATTTGCATGGAAACCCACTGTGCCCTAAGACCCAGAGGGCAACATCAGTGCACCCATTTAAAGTCCCAATGTGACAACCTCCCTGCAAGCCTTCCATGTAACTATCCATATGACATCACCAGCGTGCACAAGAGAAATACCCAGGGGTGACATCATCAGTGAATGCAGACATTATGATGAATGAGATGATCAAAATTGGCTAGGGGATTTAGATACCTGCCTGCTAATTTTCATGGGGGATGTGTGTCTCATTGCTGTAGAATGGCTTTGACATTCCCAGCTTACTATTCCCCGTTTGTATTCCAGTGGTGCTCACGCTGTGCTGTCCTAACCTGGAAGAAGCTCGGGTTCCTGACCTAAAGGGCTTACAAAACAAAGGCCTGATACAAAGTCCATTCACGTTAACTGAAAGATACACATTGATTTTGACAGGCTTTGGATCAGGCCCCGAGAGCCAGATGTTCCTGAGTGTGATGGGGCTGTACACACCTTGCACCAGACAGGAAGGGGTTAAGAGATGCTCTGGGCTCAAGTAGTCCTGCCCTGCCACACCTGCAAGGGAGAGGCCCAGCTCAGTAGGAGGCAGTGCTGGGAGAAGCCCCTATCTCCTAGGGGGAGCCTGCTCCCATGCCTACAAACTGTCTGAGCTCCCTGAGATAGAGGTGGGCTGGGCTATAAAGGATTACCAAGGCACTCTCTGGTGGTTGCCTGGAAGATGTTGAGCTGGACTGCGACTTGCCCAAGACCCACCTGAAGGAAGAGAGGCTGGTGGCTCCTCAGGGACTGATTTTTCTTTTCGTCCCTGCCTGCACCTTTCTTTGTGTTTCCTCTGCACCGCAAGGGTAAGCTCCAGAAGGGTGCAGCCGGAGGCCTGAGTTCCTGCCCGTGGGCCAGTCATGCTAGTTGTCCCAGTGTGGATGGATGAGAGCCTGTGTGAGCACATGCCCCTGTCACACCCCAAGGGGTGCTGCAGAAGGATTAGACCCTTGACACTGAGTTACAGCCCTGGGAGCCCATGCACATACCCCCCTGTTTCCATTGCTGCCCAGGGAGTGGAAGAGCAGGGGGCGTGGATCAGCGTTCATGTTGCGCTCCCTGTCAGTACCCGAGCTGGGCCAGGGAAGCGAATGATCCAACCAGCGGCGCAAATTTGGTGATGAATCCTTGTCACCTGCGGCATATTGCACATATACTAAGAAGAAGTGCAAGAGCTCCTCCTCATTTCTGATCCAGGAGGAGGTGGGGGCAGGGGGCAGGTAGGGGGAACAAGCACACAACCTATCCCATCCACCCCATGCTGGGCTTTGGACTGATCCAACCAACTGGAGACCTGTATAAAAACCTCCCGGAGCCAACACACACCTTGTGGATGCTGAACATACCCATCCCACGCAAGCAGAGAGCAAAGAGCTATCTCTGGCTGGCCAGCACTGGGGGCTGCTGTCAGGGCCAAAGTCCACCCGCAGTGGCCCGGACTCACAGCACAAACAGTCACTGGGGAGCTGACAGCCTCACATATTTTTCTGCCCTAGACCACTGCCCGGTCTGTCTGCTCAGAGCCAGGCCTGGGGCACCCTTGGAATGTCTCCCTCTGATTCCCACCCACGGCGTCCCAGCCAGCACAACGCCCCTCGCTCCTTGGTTGTGTTTCTGTGCCCGTGACTTCCGTCGGTATTACCTGTCCACCGGGGCAAGGGAACAAACTGACCAGGCACAAGAGGCCCCCTGCAGATGGAAAACAAGCCCAATTTCTCTTGCCAGGAGGCTCCTTCGAACCTTCCTAATGAGATTCTCCTTGGGGCCCCTGTCAGCTCTGTCTCTGCATACAGGCTCCACTGACAGATGGATGTCAGTTCAGGAAGGGCTCTTTGCTATTCTTCACCTTAATGAAACGGATCCTTTGGCAGGCTCGCTCTCCTCAAGCCCCCGGGCGCCCATGGTTTAGCATTGTCAGGCCGTGCTCCTAATTAGGGTCCTGCTCCTGCTTTTATTGAAGTTGGCACAGCAAAACTCCCTTTGACTTCAATGGGGAGCAAGTGGGAGTTGGGAGTGATTTTCTTGCCATCCTTCTCTGCACTTGCCCATCTCCTCCATCCACTTGCCTCTGTCCAGCAAGAGAGGTGGATGGGCAGCTCAAGTTCTCTGATGGCTGCTTGTGGCTAATCCTCCCCCCTCACACACAGGTTGAGGGCATTGAGGGGAGAGAGGGCTGGTGGCTTTAGAAAAGAGATGGATTCAGTGTCTGGCTTAGTCATATGTTGTCTCACCTGAGACTAGCTAAGTGAGAGGAATAAATGAAAGGATGGGCTAGACAAAGAGACAGAAGTGGTGAACCTGGGGAGGAGAGAGCTGCATATGATAAGCATAACTGGGGTCTAAATGAGGGCCCAAGACAAGTACTTCAGCTGACATCTTATGGGACTTCGCTCCTTGGATGAACAAAACAGTAATTCGAGCCCTGCAGCAATCATTAAATACCTCTACAGTCACTATCACACTGCTCTTCACAATGGAGCCTACCCTTGCCCTGCCAATGTAGTTGTGTGTTGGGTCAGTGCGTGTGTAGTGCTGCTGCCTAGTGTTTGCGTGCATGTGTGTATGATTGTGCTGTGTTAGAATGCGTTCTGATGATCTGCACTGTGTTGTGGTTTGCATTGTAGTGTGCGTGAACTTGTGTTTACTTTCTATGTTGTGCAGATATGTGTTTGCTCTTTGTGTGTTGGTGTTTGTGTTGCACCTGTGTAGGTTGTGTTTTTATTCTGTGATGGCATGCTGAGTATCAGGGGATTTGTTCCGGGTGTTAGCACAGGGTGTTTGCATGGGGTTTCAGAGTATGTGTGCTCTGGGTGTTGCATTGTTATGTGTGATTGCATTCTGTCTGTGTGCTGAGTCTCTGTGTGTGTGCTGTGTGTGTGTCTGGATTGAGGGTTAGCTGTGTTCATCTTTGTGCCGGGTTTCAGTGTGTATGTTTGCTCCATGACATGCTGCTATGCGTTTTTGTTGTGTAGATGTATGCATTCTCTATGTCTGGGCCTGGGGTCTGAGTGTGCCTCCTTGGTGTGTTTGTTAGTGTCTGTGTGTTGCATCCTGCTGGGGTGCTATTGAAGCTGTTGAGGTTACACAGAGATTGAGTAATGCAGTGGACCTGATTGTTGGACTCTGGCGGGCCCCAGGCTAGGTGAGAGGAAAAGCAAGCCCGAGCAATTATCTCCCTGCACTGAAAATGAATCCCAGCTCCAAGATCAATTCTCTTCATCATGAACTTTCCAAGCAGCCACTCTGAAGGGAGAGAAACATAGCAGGAGCACTGAGATTGGCTCTGTGGAGGAGAAGCAGAATGAAGGAGAGGGGGAGCAGCTGGCTCATGTGTCCCCTTCGTGTCTCAGAGGCACGGCCCCTTCATGCCATGACAGTTCATTATCAACTTCATTGCTTTCCCAGTCTCCTCAGCTGCTTGCAGTAGGACTGGGACCGTCCACCCCCCACCCATGTGCTACTGTCTTCCACAGCACTGACAAATGAGTCAGTACAGCCTCAACTACTGTAAGCACTGTTGTCGGGGCGGGGGGAGAAATCTCCTCCATCGCCCTCCCCACTGTCCCACTCCCCTCCTCCATCTCTGCCTCTCACTCTCCTCTTTTCTCTCCAGCCCTTTCTCTGTTTGGCTCCCTGTCTCAGGCCCTGATACCGATTTGCTCCATCCCAGATGTGCCAAACCCACGAAAAAAATGCAGAAATTGGGCTTGTTTTTGGCTTAACTGGCTTGTGAGTTGCTCGTTGGCTAGTTTTTGGCTTGTTGCTTGTTGCTTCTTTTCTTTTCTTTTTTTCTGATTGGCTCCTGGCAAGCAGAGGTAAGGGGGGAGAGAGTCAGGGGTGCACAGTGGGCCCACCACAGTCCCAGACGGCAAGCCAGGGGGATCTAGTCTCACAGAGCAGTGTTTTTCAAACCGTGGGTCACGACCCAGGACTGGGTCACGGCATGTCAGGCACTGGGTTGCCTTGCTCTGGTCAGCACCGCCGACCGGGACGTAAAACGTGCTGTCGCCGGAGCTGCCCAGCTAAGGCAGGCTAGTGCCTACCTTTTCCGACACCACACTGGGCACCAGAAGCGGCCAGCAGCTGGTCCTGCTTCTGGGGGAGGGGAGGGTGCCACGGGGCTCCTTGTGCTGACCCCGCCCCAAGCACCAGCTCCACGCTCCAGCCAATGGGAACTCGGGTGGGAGGGCGGTGCCTACAGGTGAGTCACACGAAGCCGCTTGCACACCTCCGCCTAGGAGCCGGACCTGCTGCTGGCTGCTTCTGAGGTGCAGTGCGGTCCACAGTGCCAGGACAGGTGAGAAGCCTGCCTCTGCACCCCGGCTGCGCCGCTGACTGAGAGCCGCCAGAGATAAGTCCATGCCCTAGCCCCGCACCCCAGCCCTGAGTCCCTCCCAAACCTGGAACCCCGGCCTGTATCCCAAACCCCTCATCCCTGACCCCCAGCCCACAACCCTGAGCCCCCCCAAACCCAGAGCCCCTTCTACATCCCAAACTCCTCATCCCTGGCCCCACCCCAGATCCTGCACCACAGCCCTCACCCTGCACCCCAACCCTCTGCTCCAGCCCTGAGCCACTCCCATACCCCAAATCCCTCATTTCCAGCTTCGTTGGGTCATGGGCATCAACAATTTTCTTCAACTGGGTCCCCAGAAAAAAAGTTTGAAAACCACTGACATAGAGTGTTGGGGTTCTTAGGGATTGGCTTGTTTTGGTCTTGTTTTGAAATGGGATTAGCTTGATTTTTTGGTTTATTGTGAAAGTCACGGTGCTTATTTACCACATGAAAGTTGGCAGCTGTGCTCCATCCCTGTGCTTGGAGCAGAAATAGGGGACTGTATTGGGGGCAGAACAGCTTGAACATATGCCATGGAGCAGTGTATAGAGGGCAGATCTAAAGAGGCCTAAGGTGATACCAGAGGCAGTAATGCCAACCCTAAATGCTCAAAATTCATGTAATTCTTCTCTCCTCCCCCCACAAGGGGAGAAAAAAGGGATTTGCTTAAAATCATGATATTTTAAAAAGTAATAATACATCTGGGGTTCTTTATATTTCCTTTCCTGGTCTCTAACCCTCTGCACTACACACTGATCACATTTTCAAGCTTCTCTCTGCAAATCAAAGGGCTAGAAAAGGTACTTCTATTCTTTACTGAAAGCTGAGAGTCTCACCTAATCATCTGACTCTGGGCGCTTGGGGCTTGGAGGAGAACAACAAAGATTGCGAATGTGCTACAATCTCCCGAATTGGCAACGCTGTGGATGTCAAATTAGATGGCACAATAATTCGGCTGCTGTTTTGGGGCTGCCTGTGCACAAGCATCGTGGTCCCGGAGCAGGGAGCTGAGAGCCCCTCTTTAGAGGGCTCTGCATGGCTGGACAACTGATTAACTGAACCAGAGAGAAACTGGAGAGCATTCTGGGAAGAGCAACAAAATTGGGGATGGAGGGGGGCTGATTTGCCAGGGAAGATTAAGAGCTAAATATGTTTAGCTCAGCTAAGTGCTGACTAAGAGCATGTGTGATAACTATCTACACATCTGAGGGATGAGAACAACAAGGAGGGAGGGGGATTATTTAGGGCAGTGCAGGGGGTAGGGGCTGTATCTGGGGGAGGGGGTTCAGGCAGGGAAGCCATCTAGGCTAAAGGGCAGTAAGAACCACCTGCCCGAGGGAGAAGTTAGCCAGAGGAACAACTGCCAGGGGAGGGATGGGGCATTTAAAACCGGATGGGACATCACTGACAAATATGCTGCAGGGACCAGTCCTGAGCTGGGCCAAGAGGGGGGCTGGGCCAGGTCGGGGAACAGAAGGGACATGATGACTGACTCCGTCTGCTCCATCTCAAGATGTTATGCACTGTCTTCTCTCTCGCCTTTATTCTATCTATTTATCTGGTCCACTTTTCACTATATTCCTTCTCTTTCCTTTCTGCTTGTCTCCATTTCGATCTTTTTTATACTCCCCCCCGCCCCGTCCCTGTATCATTTCTTTGCTGTCTGTTTCATTTTCTCTTCTCTGCTCTCTCTCTTTCTTGCCCTTCTTCTCCCTGCTCTGTCCTCCCCCCTCTTCCCCCCGTCCTCTCTGTCTCAGCCGGTCGATCAGCGTTTCTGTGATTAAAGGTTCATTTTCCTTTCATTGTGTGGGTGACAAATTCTGACTCTCATAATCACTTGTGAAAAATCAAGAGAGAAACAAACAGCTCCAAAGTCACTGAAATCTGTTCTGATCTTCTGCGGAGAGGCAGCTGGCAGGGCTGGGGAGATACACCGGGGTTCGATTCCCAGGGCTTGGTAGGGCTTCTGCCAAAGTGGGCAAACTGGAATTTGGTTCCTGACTGAGCTCCTACTTCACTGGAGAGACTGGGACTTGACCTCCAGGTTGTGGGCAGAGATTTATAGCATCGAAGAGACGGGGGGCTGATTCCTAGGGACTGAAGTATAGATGCTACTGCACAGGGGAGACTGGGGTTCAATCCCTGCACACCAAGAGGTGGATCCTGTTGCATTAGGGAGAGTGGAGTTCAATTTACAGACACCCGGAAATAAATCCTACTGTACTTGGGAGACTGGTGCTTGATTACCTAAGGCAGGATAGAGCTTGCACAGCCACTTAACATGAATCCCCCCCAGATCCCCTCTCCCTTTGACCAGCCTTTGCTCCCTCAGCATGGCACTGCATCCATGTCCCTGGCCAGGGGAAGCCCACTCCATCTAACCTTGCTCATGCCTGCCCTGTTATCTCCCTTGACTTTCTGCAAACAAAGGCCTTGTGGCTGTGAAATTGGTGCTATTGGGCTGAAGTGGCACAGGGAGGGAATCCTCTGGGTCTCACTCCACAGGGCACATCATGCAGGCTGTGCCATCGGGGTGACATGCAGGCTGCCTCACTCTCACTGGTGTGGCCTCACTTTGATGTAACCCTTCTGCCAGGTGATAACGGCGGCAATTGGAGCTGGGCTCAACCCTAGGCTGAGGGGATCCTTTCGCCAATAAAACATACGCCTCCCTGCTAAAGGCGTGTCCTCTCCCGTGCCCTCTGGAATGATGGGTAAGCAGCATTTTCATATATGGAAATAAAACCTGCCAATAGCTAGACTCCCCCATTCCCTTCTACAGGGAAGCAGAGACTCCTATCCCTCTCAGCATTCCAGCTCTGGGACTTACATTGCCAGAGGCCTAGGTGCAAATTTGCTGTAGCCTAGGGAAAAGGTGACGGTGGCTAAAACTTTGTGAGACCCACTTCCCTAATGCCACAGTGATGGCTTTCCTTCAGCCATGCCTCTTTCCCCGAGGATTGCACCTATAGGAATGAGCAGCTAATGAAGCTAGAGAGTGTGAGAGACAAGGGCATATGACCGTCACACCCTGTTCCATGCAATAAACTCCTGCTCCAGCACCATTAGTTGCAGGCAGGAGATGGGAGATGATGGAAGACAGGGAGCTAGAGAAAATGAAAGGTTGGGGGAGTGAGGCTAAAGGAGATGAGGGGAGGCCTAGAGGTGGCCCTGGAAGTAGGAATGGGGCTGAGTGGAAAGGGAAGAGCTGGGAGGCCTGGAGGAGAAAGGGCTTAAAGGTGATTTTGAGAGTGGGACAGAGGAGATGAAAAGCCCAGAGGAGGCTGAACAGGGAGTGAAGCTAGAAGAGAGGGGAGTGCTGGGGATTGGGCAAGAGTAGATGGAGGGGGAAAGAGAGCTCGAGGAGAGAAGAAGAAAAAAGTCATGATCAAGTTTCAAGGTCAGGTGGTGAATGTGCTGCAGGATGTGAGGGTCCAGATCACCTGGGGACCATGGTCCTCTAGACCAGGGGTCTCCAAACGTTTTAGATCGCGCACCCCCAGGGCCAGCTCTAGGGAAGCAACAACAAAAAAAAGAGCGGCTGCCGGCACGCCGCCCAAGACGGAGCGGGGAGGGCCCAGCGGCCGCCGCTGTGCCAGTGGTGCTTCTTCGGCGGCGCTCCTCCTGCCGTGCACCCCCAGGGATGGTCTTGCGCACCCCACTTTGGAGACCACTGCCCTAGACCAGTGGTTCTCAACCGGGGATATACATACCCCTGGGGATATGTAGAGGTCTTCCAGGGGCTATGTCAGCTTATCTAGACTGGAAGGGATCTTCTTCCCATCCACCTCCCCACATGTACACAACCAATCCTACTGACTACAGCTCCTCTCAAGGCACCGCCTGGTCTTTAGACAGCAACATACTCTGTGTGTCATGAGCAATGATTGGGCCCGGCCTCTCCATCTCCACAGGGACCCGTTGGGGAAGGACTAATTCTATTACTGAGGGATAATAATTAGTGGCTACAGCTCCAGGGGCCATTAGTGTATTTCTTGGGCCCCCAGGGAGCCATTTAGAAATGCCAACACAGCATAACAGACTCTGTGGAAGGTAGGGGAGGGGCAGCAGCTGAAGCGGGCAGGGGTAAGGCCTAGCAGGATTGTCATAGTTACCAGAACTGGCCAGCCAGTGACCAAAGAAAGAGGGGGACAGGAAAAGGAGAAAGGAAGAGGGAGCCCAGTAGGTGGATGTGCTGATCTACCGATAAGGAGAGCAAAGGAGACAATGATCTGCCCCCCCTTCAAATGATCTGCAGCCAGTGTCCCACACCCTGACAGCACCGACTCAGCCCGACAGGCTACACTAATTGAATGAGGCAAAGCTATCTGAGGGGTCTTGGGAAGGGATTAGCTAGGCTGCCCTGGCTCTCTTGTTTTTGTTT
The DNA here is from genome assembly GCF_965140235.1 of Caretta caretta. Taxonomy (NCBI): domain Eukaryota; kingdom Metazoa; phylum Chordata; order Testudines; family Cheloniidae; genus Caretta; species Caretta caretta. The sequence continues at coordinate 258,981,913 of NC_134206.1, read as the reverse complement.
GTTTCTACAGCCTCCTTGTTTCATTTGCCAATGCCGCATTGATCCGGCTCGGAGAGAATTTCCATTTATATTGCAACCTAACAGAGTCCCCGCCAATGACACCAGCCCTCACTCACTGCCTCTCTCTTCATTTCTTCCCCCACTCTCTGCTTAGCTCACTTACTACATCTTCTCTGTCTCCCTCTGCCTTTCTGTCACTTCATCCCTCAGCATGTCCTTCCGCCTGTCTCTCCATCCCTCTGTCTTCTTCCCTCTGTCTCTCTCTCCCTCACAATCATTCTCTCTCTGCCTGTCTCTCCCTGCGCTCTCACCAGGTTCAGCTGTGCAGCTGCTGCCTTGAGTGCTGCATGAGTGAAAGATCCAGGTTTCTCTTTGGACAGGTGCTCACTGCTGGACTGACGCACCTTGATGCCACTCCCATGAATGCTCTGCCTCAGGCTTCCCCGCTGGCCCTCAGAACCTAGCTTTGCCCAGATTCTTTGGGGACACCTCTAGCAACGGTGACCCCATCATCTCCTGACGGGTGATCCATACACTGAATCATGTCTCCTTGCCCCTCTCTTCTAGAGGATCGAGAGGCTCTGGCCCGCAGTATGGCCTCATCAAACCATGGGCTGGGACTAGGGGCATGGCACTCCCTCAGTGGGGACAGATGGATGGGGTAGGTGGAGGAGATGCAGAATCTCCCATAAGGATGGCACAAGATGTGCAGATATGATGCTTACCCTGAATCTGCCTCCCCTAAATTGGATGGGTTCTAAACCTGGCCCTGTGTGTTATAAGGAGGCATCACCCTCTGCACAACAGCCTGGGAGGGGTAGATGGAGCACCATGAGTGTTATATATTACTAGGTAGGTGATTATACTGGACACAGGAGGCTGGGGGCAGTGGGACTATTAGAGCTTTGCATCCAGGCAGTTGAGCCCTTCATATCCAGTCCCACAGCAACTTAACCCCAGGTTCCATCTCCAGCCATGAGACTCCTTCGTGGAGCCATATGGGGCTCACCACTGCCTCCACCGAGCCACCTCTCATTCCTAGGCTGCTGTATCCCGCAGATTTGGCCAGCTCATTGTTATTCCTTCAGTCCTGTCTTGGTGCTGTTTGCCCCCACCTTGATCCAACCACCCCCAATTCTCCCACCTCTCTCATTCCCCAGGGAGCTAGTTACAAAGCTTCCCTTTCTCTCTTTCCCTTTCCCTATTTCCTCCATGTGCTGGAATTCATTGCAGGCTTGCTCCAGACCGGGCTGCAGGGTGGCGGGAGGGGAGAGGAGGAGGGGCGTTGGACGTGTGCGTGCACGGGGCACCTGAGATGCCGCAGTATCCTGCAGACTGTGGTAGCCCCCCATCTCTCCCCAGATCCCTGCTCCAATTGCGATGTTTCACACGCATGGGGAAAGGTTGCTGGGGTGTTGAAACGCGGTTGGGAAGCAGGTGTTGTCCTCATTAGAAGAGAAAATATAGCACGGGGGTGGGGGTGGGGGGCCTGGAGATGGAGAGAGGGAGAGACAGAAGCCAAATGGTCTCGCCTTTGACTGGGGGAAATGAGTCGGGCTTTGCAGGAGGAGTGGAGGGGAGGTAATTCTGGTTCTCTCTTCATCAAATTTATAGCAGGGGAGATGGACCAGGCAGCCCGAGCCATGACATAAAGAGGAGTGAGTCAGCCTATACCGTCTGTGCGCGGCGCCGATTGCACATGGCCGAAGGGGAAGGGGAGGCACCCACTTGGAATGATATGGAGATTTCGCACGGTGCAGCGCACAAGGCATGATTGCGGCAGGGCCTCTGACAGCTCTGGAGAGCGTGAGGTATGGGAGCGGGGGCCATATGTGGAGATTCCATATTGTGAACTAGAATGACTTGCCCTCCAGCCAGTACTCCCGCCCCATTGTCTACAGGGACCCGCCCACAGCCAGCGCTCCCATCCCATTGTCTACGTTTACAGTGATTCTCAAAATTTTGTACTGGTGACCTCTTTCACATAGCAAGCCTCTGAGTGTGATGCCCCTTATAAATTCAAAAGCACTTTTAAACATATTTAAAATCATTATAAATGCTGGATGCAAAGGGGAGTCGGGGTGGTGGCTGACAGCTCGTGACCCCCCCATGTAATAACCTTGCGACCCCCTGAGGGGTCCTGACCCCCAGTTTGAGAAACCCTTGGTCTACAATGACCCCCCGCTCCAGCCAGCGCTCCTGCCCCGTTTCCAACAGCGACCTTCCCCCCCCCCAGCCAGTGCTCATACCCCATTCCCTCTAGCAACTCCCCACCCAGCCAGTGCTCCAGCCCCATTCCCTATAGCACCTGCCTCAGTCAGCGCTCCGTCGAGTTGGTTAAAGAGATATGATCGTTCAGCAGAGAGAAGATGGAGGAGGTCAGGGCTTGGGCCACTGAACGCCTGCCGCATAGTTGAGGAAATTCAAGGTTGAACATCCTGAAAACAAAGGAGGGGGAATGTTCAAGTGCAGGGCTGGAGTTTCGGATTCTCAGACACCTCCAGAAAGCCAGGACTCCTGGAGGCTTTCTAAGCAGCCAGAGGTAGAGCAGGGAGTGGCTGCAGGCACCTCTGGGAGCCTGTTTGACCCCAGAGCCACAGCATAGGGACACGCAGAGATGTGCGGGACAGAAAGGGAACTTTATTGCTCTCCTGTCTCTCTGGCAGGGAGTATCCACATATGGGAGTATGGCCACACCGACATGGGGATTGTCATTCCAGCTTGAGGAGACATACCCGCACTTGCTCTAATTGAGCTGACATGCTAAAAATAACGACTGCAGCAGCACGAGCATTGGGAGGGCTAGCTGCCCGAGTAAGTACCCCATAGGTTTGTGTGGGATCCTACGAGGGGTCCTAGGCCCTCCCGCCGCTTGCACTATCCTGGCTGCACTGCTATTTTTAGTGTGCTATCTGGATCAGAACTCACACCAGGGTGTCTGCTGGAGCGGGCAGTTATACCTCCCAGCTCCTGTGTAGATGTAACCTGAGTGGCTTGGTTTTGGCTCTGCATTCAGGTGTGTCCCGCTATTCCGCACCCAGAACCTAGGCAGAGTGAACAGGGGGCAGCGGCTGTTCGAAGTCACCGCTCCCCGGGCAGTCCCCTTCTCCACTCTTCCCCTCCCCTCCTTCCTTGCACTTTCTTTCCGGGTGGCAAACACTCATCAACGCTGCCAGTGTTTAGAAATGCCATAGCACCACACAGCCCATAGGAGCCTGCCAGTGGGGTCCATTGTGGGAGGAATGATATGGCTAGCCACCCCTCCCCAGGATCGTCTGACTTCCTCATCCTTCCTAGCTATCTGCTTGTGTACCTATCGGCTCTGTTTAGCCTGCCCATCCATTGCATATATCGGATCAATCCCAGCTAGCTAAAGACATGTGGCGTTAGGAATCCTACATATCCCTGACCTCGCCCACCACCTCCGGTTCCATCAGAAGCCTCAGTGAGAATCCCTTGAAGCACCAAGGATGTATGTTGATTCCTGTGTTTATTGATTCTCCTCCCACATATCCCGGTGCCCCCTGCAGGATCCCCAGATTTCTCCCCTTGTTCAGAGGCACAAAAGGCATGGGTGCCAGCCAGGAGTAACAGTGCAGCACACCCTTCTCTCTCTCTCCCACCATACTTCCCCAGTGGAGGCAGCAAGTCACTAATGGATTGTGGCCTGCCGGCCCTGAGCGGTTCTGGAAAATTGGGCAAGGTTTGTCAGTGGAATTGATTTTCAGTGGGAACTGAGCACCTGAATCCTGTAGGCCCCTCTGAACAGCCCAGCCAGAGCGTCTCCTAGACACTGTTGAGCGTGTTGGGTTCACACACCTCTCCAACGTTCCTCTTTTTGAAGGCGGTGGCTCGTTTTAGACACGAAGTACGCCATGTCCCACACAGATTTGGTTTCCCCCTCCCTGTTGATGTGGGAAATGATTTACACCAGAAATAGACACTCCTGGAGCGGAGGCTGTAGAGTGTCACTGACATGAAAGCAATGGGCCCCATGGTATGATACATTTCCTTCCTGGGCGACAGTGGTGTGTCCCTCAAGCTGGGCCTTCGGCATAGGCTGTGTCCCACACGTGGGCCTTGACAGGTGGAGAATCAGGAGGAGAGATGGGTGACAGTGGGGACACATTGCCAGTGTGACACTCCCCAGGGTTGTGAGGCACTTCACCACTACCTGCCTGTAGCGTGAGGCAGTCCTGTCTGCGCCTGCAATAGCCCAACTCCTTGAAACCACCAGCCCCTGGCATCACAAGCACTGCCTTCTTGGCCCCCACAGACCTCACTTGCTCAGGGGATAGGCACACCCCAGGCCCTGAGTCCCTGGAGGGGTCCCTGCAGTGTCCAGACCCCTTCACCAGACACGCTCAGAACTACCAGGCCTGCTGTCCCCAAAGGGAGAATGGACCCACCGCCTAGACGGATTTCAATCCAGCAGCAGCATTTTGTTTAAGCCACTGCACTGAAATATGTTTGTAGTGAAAAGAAAAATAAGTTTAGTAACAAAGAGTTGAGACTCGAAGTTTCAAGGGATTAGTGAATCAGGATAATGGAAACAGAATGGTTCCATATAAAACAAAAGAATAATGTGCTTCCTAGAGTCTAAACTTAAGAGGCTCAACCATTGTCTAAAGTAGTTTATCTCACCTAAGGTAATCTCCCGGCATCTCCAACCAACATAGACGCATAGATATTAAGGTCATAAGGGACCATTACGATCATCTAGTCTGACCTCCTGCACAATGCAGGCCATAGAATCTCACCCACCCACTCCCGCAATAAACCTGTCGCCTATGTCTGAGCTATTGAAGTCCTCAAATCATGGTTTAAAGACTTCAAGGTGCAGAGAATCCTCCAGCAAGTGACCCGTGCCCCATGCTGCAGAGGAAGGCGAAAACCCCCCAGGGCCTCTTCCAATTTCCCCTGGAGGAAAATTCCTTCCCGACCCCAGATATATATATGGTGATCAGCTGAACCCTGAGCATGTGGGCAAGATTCACCAGCCAGATACCCAGGAAAGAATTCTCTGTAGTAACTCAGATCCCACCCCATCTAACATCCCATCACAGGCCATTGGGCCTATTTACCATGAATAGTTAAAGATCAATTAATTGCCAAAATCATGTTATCCCATTGTCACGGAGTGTGGGGGAGTCCAGGCCCTGCACCCCTCTTCCTGGGATCCACTGAGACTCTCAGCCAGCCAGTAAAACAGAAGGTTTATTGGACAACAGGAACACAGTCCACAACAGAGCTTGTGGGTACAACCAGGACCCCTCAATCACGTCCTTCTGGGGGAGCAGGGAGCTTAGACCCCAGCCCTGGGGTTCCCTGTGTTCCTCCCCCCAGCCTCCAAACTGCCAACTAAACTCACCCCGCAGGTTCCCTGCTGCAGCCTCTGTTCACATTCCTGGGCAGAGGTGTCACCTCCCCCTCCCCCTCCTGGCTCAGGTGACAGGCTCTCAGGTCTCCCATCCCCAGGGCACATTCCCAGGTCAACACTCCCCCCTCCCTGCTGAGTCACATCGTCACATCTCTCCCCCCTTCGAGACTGAACTGAGCGGGGTCACTGTGACCAGTGACCTGGGGAAGTTCGGGGCCCCCTCTCCGGGACAGCGCATCCGCTATCAGATTGGCACTTCCCTTCACGTGGACCACGTCCATGTCGTAATCCTGCAGGAGCAGGCTCCATCTCAGGAGCTTGGCGTTGGCTCCTTTCATCTGGTGCAGCCAGGTCAGGGGCGAGTGGTCGGTGTACACGGTGAAGTGCCGCCCGAAGAGATAGGGCTCTAGTTTCTTGAGGGCCTACACCATGGCCAGGCACTCCTTCTCGATGGCCGCGTAGTGTTGCTCCCGGGGCAGCAACTTCTTGCTCAGGTACACGATGGGGTATCTCTCCCCCTTTTCATCCTCCTGCATTAACACCGCCCCCAGTCCCGTGTCGGAGGCGTCGGTGAACACCACAAAGGGCTTGTCAAAGTCTGGGTTTGCCAGAACTGGGCCACTGACCAGAGCCTCCTTCAGCGCCCGGAAAGCCTCCTGGCACTGCTCGGTCCAGACCACCTTGTCTGGCTTCCCCTTCTTGCATAGCTCAGTGATGGGGGTGGCTATGGCGCTAAAGTGAGGCACAAATCTTCGGTAGTATCCTGCCATCCCAATAAAGGCTTGGACCTGCTTTTTGGTGTGGGGAGCGGGCCAGTCTCTGATCACCTCCACCTTGGCTGGTTCCGGCTTTAGGCGGCCGCTCCCCACCCGATGGCCCAGGTAAGACACTTCCGCCATCCCCACCTTGCACTTCTCCGCTTTTACAGTCAGCCCAGCCCCCTGGAGTCGGTCCAGCACTTGTCTAACCTGGGACACGTGGTCCTCCCAGGTCTGGTTAAAGACACAGATGTCATCAATATACGCCACGGCAAAACTCTCCATCCCCCTCAGGAGCTGGTCCACTAGGCGCTGGAAGGTGGCCGGCGCTCCCTTGAGGCCGAAAGGCAGGGTCAGGAACTCATAGAGCCCCAGAGGGGTGATAAAGGCCGATTTCAGCCGGGCATCTGCATCCAGCGGCACTTGCCAGTAGCCCTTTGTAAGGTCCATGGTGGTAAGGTACCGAGCTCCTCCCAGCTTGTCTAGGAGCTCGTCCGGCCTGGGCATGGGGTAGGCATCAGATACAGTGATGGCATTGAGCTTCCGATAGTCCACACAGAACCGGACCGACCCATCCTTTTTGGGGACCAGCACCACCGGCGAGGCCCAAGGGCTGGCAGATGGCTGGATCACCCCCAAAGCCAGCATGTCCCGGACCTCTCTTTCCAGGTCCTGAGCAGTTTTCCCTGTGACTCGGAAGGGGGAGCATCTTATCGGCGGGTGCGACCCTGTCTGCACCCGGTGGACAGTCAGATTAGTGCGTCCAGGCTGGTTGGAAAACAGCTGTCGGTACGGATGCAGCACCTCCCTGACCTCATCTTGCTGGGCAGGGGTTAGCTGATCCGAGAGGGGAATTGTTTCCAGGGGGGAACCAGCTCTAGTCCCAGGGAATAGATCCACTAAAGGGTCATCTCCCTGCTCTTCCCACTGTCCACACACGGCCAACACCACATTCCCCCTGGCATAATATGGCTTCATCATATTCACATGGTACACCCGGCGGTGGTGCGCCCGGTTCGACAGCTCCACCACATAGTTTACCTCATTGAGCTGCTTGACGACCTTGAAAGGGCCCTCCCAGGCGGCCTGTAGTTTGTTCTTTCTCACTGGGATGAGAACCATCACCGGATCCCCGGTGGCGTAGGCACGGGCCCTTGCCGTGCGGTCATACCAGACCTTCTGCTTCTTCTGGGCTCTGGCCAGATTCTCCCTGGCCAGGCCCATGAGTTCAGCAAGTCTCTCTCGGAAGATCAGGACATACTCCACCACTGACTCTCCATCGGGAGTGGCCTTCCCCTCCCACTCGTCTCTCATCAGGTCCAGGGGGCCCCTCACCCTCCTTCCATATAACAGTTCGAAAGGCGAAAATCCGGTAGACTCCTGTGGCACCTCCCTGTACGCGAACAGCAGGTGAGGTAAGTACTTGTCCCAATCCTGTGGGTGCTGGTTCATAAAGGTTTTCAGCATCATCTTTAGCGTCCCGTTAAACCTCTCCACCAGCCCGTTGGACTGGGGGTGATAAGCTGAGGCCCAGTCGTGCCGGACCCCACATTTCTCCCACAAGCACCGGAGCAGGGCCGACATGAAGTTGGAGCCTTGGTCTGTCAAGACTTCCTTGGGGAACCCCACTCGGCTGAAAATGGTCAGGAGCGCATCGGCCACGGTGTCTGCTTCAATGGAAGCTAAGGGCACTGCCTCGGGGTAGCGGGTGGCAAAATCTACCACCACCAGAATGTATTTCTTCCCCGACCGGGTCGTCCTGCTGAGAGGCCCCACGATGTCCATGGCCACCTTCTGGAAAGGCTCCTCTATGATGGGCAAAGGTCTCAAAGCCGCTTTCCCCTTGTCCCGGGCCTTCCCCACCCTCTGACAGGGGTCACAGGATCGGCAATACTGCCGGACCGTGGTAAAGACCCCGGGCCAGTAAAAGTTCTGTAGCAACCTCTGCCGGGTGCGCCGGATTCCCTGGTGCCCTGCGAGGGGGATGTCATGGGCCAGGTACAGGAGCTTGCGGCGATACTTCTGGGGGACCACCAGCTGCCTCCTGATCCCACAGGACTCTACTTCCCTTGTGGGAGCCCATTCTCGGTATAGGAACCCCTTCTCCCACAGGAACCTCTCCTGGCAGCCTCTCCTCATGGTCCGTACCACCCTGAGGTCGGCCAGGTCCCTGAGCTTCCGCAAGGAGGGATCTTTCCTCAACTCGGCCTGGAACTCAGCAGCTGGGGAAGGGATGGGGACCGGTTCCCCCTCAGTGGCCAGGTCTGAGGCCTCAGCCTCTCTGAGCCGTGCCCCTCGGCCCTCCCTTCCCACCAGGGTAGGGTCCTGCGCCTCCGGTGCGGTACCCTCCCCGAGGTCAGGGAGCAGTGGCCCTCGCCGGCTCTGGCTACGGGTCACAACCAGGGCGGTCTGGGGCTTGCTTGGCCAGTCCTCTAGGTCTCCCCCCATCAAAACTTCAGTGGGCAAATGGTGGTGTACCCCCACATCCTTGTGGCCCTCCTTGGCCCCCCATTTCAGGTGTACCCTTGCCACGGGCACCTTAAATGGGGTCCCACCCACCCCTGTCAGGGTCAGGTAGGTGTTGGGCACCACCCGATCTGGGGCCACCACCTCGGGCCGGGCCAGCGTCACCTCCGCACCCGTATCCCAGTATCCATTGACCTTCCTCCCATCCACCTCCAGGGGAACAAGGCACTCTCTCCGGAGGGACAGCCCCGCGCCCACCCTGTAAACTGAGCGCCCTGAGTCCAGAGCCTCCAGCCCTCTGGTGGAGCTGGCCTGGGGTACTCTTCCCTCCGGGGCAGGTGGTAAACTGGCAGCCCCCCTTGCCTGAGTTGTCTGCCCCTCGTCCAGCTGGGTCCCTACCCAGTTAACCCTGGGTAGGTTGGGTCTGCTCAGTTTGTCCCTGAGCCCAGGGCACTGGGACCGTACGTGGCCTCTCTGGCCACAGTGATAGCAGCTCAGGTCACGTTGGTCCCCTCGAGCGGGTCGGAGGGGCCCGACGCCAGGCGTTCCCCTTGGGAGGGGGTTCTCCCTATTTCCCCGCTGGGAGGCCCCCTGGTGACTCTCTCTCTGCATCGGGGGGGGCCTGTTCTTTTGGGACTCCTCCCGGCTACCCCCTGACCGACTGTTCACAAACTCGTCGGCCAGCTGCCCTGCGTGCTGGGGGTTCTCGAGCTTTTTGTCCACCAACCACAGCCTCAGGTCGGAAGGGCACTGTTCATACAGCTGCTCCAGTACAATTAGGTCAAGCAGGTCCTCTTTAGCTCGGGCCCCCGCTGTCCACTTGCGGGCATACCCCTGCATCCGGTTGGCCAGTTGTAGGTAGGTGACCTCAGGCGTTTTACGCTGACTCCGGAACCTTCTCCGGTACATCTCGGGGGTCAGCCCAAACTCACGGAGCAGGGCCTGTTTGAACAGTTCATAGTCCCCTGCCTCCGGCCCTGTCATCCGGCTGTACACCTCCACGGCTTTGGGGTCCAGTAAGGGGGTGAGAAACTGGAGCCTGTCTGCAGGGTCAACCCTGTGCAGCTCACAGGCATTCTCAAAGGCCGTCAGGAAGCTATCTATGTCCTCCCCCTCCTTACGCTGGGCCAGGAAGCACTTATCAAAGTTCCTTGCAGTCTTGGGTCCCCCCTCACTCACCACAGCCGGGGCCCCACTGCTCTTCAGCCTGGCCAGCTCCAGTTCGTGCTGTCTTTGTTTCTCCTTCTCCTGGCGCTCATGTTGACGTTGTTTCTCCTTCTCCTCCTGCTCATGTTGACGTTGTTTTTCATGATCCTCCAGCTCCCTCATTTTCATCTCCCTCTCCCATTCCAGCCGCCTCCGCTCCAGGGATGGGGAGCTCCGCCGGGAGGATCCCCTGCTGGGTGCTGGGGTCAGGGTGCCCTCGGTATTCGCTGGGCTTCCCCCAACCCCTCCCCCAGACATAGGTAGGAAGGGTCTCGGGATGTCCTCGGCAGCAGTCTGACCCCTCCCAGCCCGGTCAGGCCCCAGGGCCCACGCTGCGTCTGCCGGGCGGCTCCCCTCAGGGATAGGGATCGGGTCATCCAAGCGATCCCTCTCCTCCAACTGGGCAATCAGTTGTTCCTTGGTGGACCTCCCGATGCGCAGCCCCCTCTGCCTGCACAGCTCCACCAGGTCACTCTTAAGGCGTTTAGCGTACATCTCCCTGCTGGCCACTCGCAGGCCGGGCAGCTTCCCACGGTTTCCAGGAAAAGCCCTTAGTGTGCCAGTCCTTCTTGAGGTCACCACCTCTTTGCCAGGGTCGAGCTGCAGACTCCTCCGCCCCTGGGACTGCTCGCTGCAATCCCCCGGGGGACCCTGTTACTGCAAAAGTCTTTCTCTCTGGTCACACATTCCCAGGGGTTAACCGCCCCCCGAAACCGTCTCTGAATCTTCAGCACGCCTGGTCCCCGTCAATTCCCCTTCGTTTTACTGTTCCCCAGTCACTTACTGCAGGAAGCGCCGTTCACGGGGTGCAGTAGATCCCACCGCTGCCACCAGTTGTCACGGAGTGTGGGGGAGTCCAGGCCCTGCACCCCTCTTCCTGGGATCCACTGAGACTCTCAGCCAGCCAGTAAAACAGAAGGTTTATTGGACAACAGGAACACAGTCCACAACAGAGCTTGTGGGTACAACCAGGACCCCTCAATCACGTCCTTCTGGGGGAGCAGGGAGCTTAGACCCCAGCCCTGGGGTTCCCTGTGTTCCTCCCCCCAGCCTCCAAACTGCCAACTAAACTCACCCCGCAGGTTCCCTGCTGCAGCCTCTGTTCACATTCCTGGGCAGAGGTGTCACCTCCCCCTCCCCCTCCTGGCTCAGGTGACAGGCTCTCAGGTCTCCCATCCCCAGGGCACATTCCCAGGTCAACACTCCCCCCTCCCTGCTGAGTCACATCGTCACACCCATCATACCATCTCCTCCATAAACTTATCGAGTTTAATCTTGAAGCCAGATATGTCTTTTGCCCCCACTGCTTCCCTTGGAAAGCTGTTCCAGAACTTCACTCCTCTGATGGTTAGAAACCTTCGCCTAATTTCAAGTCTAAACTTCCCGATGGCCAGTTTATATCCATTTGTTCTTGTGTCCACATTGGTACTGAGCCTTAAATAATTCCTCTCCCTCTCCGGTATTTATCCCTCTGATATATTTATAGAGAGTAATCATATCTTCCCTCAGCCTTCTTTTGGTTAGGCTAGGATCCCGCTTTCCTGAGTGCTAAAACGCTGTCCTTTTTGCTTCCTCGGTCCAGAATAAAGGGGGGGCTTTTTGCCTTTCCCTTATGTACTCTCAAATTCATTGCTTGACCAGGGTCAGGATGATTCCTGGGATTCATTCTTTGATGTGCTGACCCCATATTGATTTCCCAGCTTCATGTTGACTTCAGGGCATCCATTGTGTTGGCTTGCAATGCGTAATTTACATGTGAACCGAAGTGGACAGGTGAATACACAGCCTCTATTTGGCAGACATTTTTTTGGTCAGCCCTGCCTTGATTCAGACTTTAAAACACATTTCCCAGCATATCTACACATGTCTTCTTGCAGTGTGTCAGTACGTATGTTTCAGAACGCTATTAATTACTATTGTGATCCTGGCTTTTGTTCCAGATCTCATATAGCATTCTTTATGGATAAATGCTATGAAGGGGGGTGCTAGGTGTAGTGAGTTTGTCAGGCCTGACAGAAGTTGCTGTTCTTGAACAATGACCCCTTTGCCAGTTGACATTGTGGGGTTCTTAGGGTCACAACCAGCCTTTGTGAACCTTTGTTAAGCCAAAGGAAACCTGGCTACCAGCTGGGACCTCTTGGCCACTAGACTAAACACCCTTGCCTGGATTCTCCAGTGTGTTAAGGCTAGTCTGGTGACACAAAGAAATCTTAAACCAATCAGTAGAGGAGTCCCCCAAAATAGTGGGGTATGGCCAGTCAAAAGGGGGCAAACCTGGACTCCTGTTGCCTGAACAGCCCTTGGGTTAAATTAGAACAGCCTTGGGGACTGGGCCTGCCCCTAATTTAAAGCCTCTGAAACCCACCCCACCCCAAGCCACCACATTGGCCTCTGGTTCTGGGACAGCTCAGAACATCCTGTCTCCTGCTCCTACCTGTGTTTGGGATGTGGGGGCTAGGTCTCCTGGGGAATGTGGGTGGCAGCTGCCACATGACGCTCAGGTCTGTGACCCCTGTATACACAGTGGAGACGAGGCGGGAAATGTGACTAGTGATTTTGATCACCAATCAGTTCTGCACCTGTGAGAACGATGATGCAAGGGCTGGGGGGATTTTGCAAAGGGGACGTGAACAGGGAAGAGATAGCAGAAGCTTACATTGAAAAACTTACGACACAGAAGAAGCCTGGAAGTGAGTGGGGGTGGGGACTGCTTCAGGTGGGGATTGAGGGGCATTGGCAGAGCAGGAATTTGGGTCCAGGGATAGAAGGTGGTGCCGCTAGGTTGGGAGTGAGATGAACTGGCAGGGAGGTGTGGGAGGGGGGCAGTGGGGAAGGAGGAGAGCAGGACTGGAATACCAAGGGACACTGCAGCTTGGCAATTTCAACCTTCTCCTTGACCAGACCCAGGGAACAGGTAGAGTCTAAAAATGGCAGTGTCTGATCCCAGAGCAGAAGGAAATGGAAAACACAAGGAAAATAGCATCTCACATTATCAGAGAGCGATACTGAAGTTTTGCCATTAGGAGTGCAGAAACAAAAAAGCAATGAAATCTAATCAGGCAGAAATCCCTGAAATGTACCAAAGAGGAAGGATCCAGTGAGCTCTGACGGAGGGTTACCATCTGGTCCCAGGTTTCAGAGGAACAGCCGTGTTAGTCTGTATTCGCAAAAAGAAAAGGAGGACTTGTGGCACCTTAGAGACTAACCAATTTATTTGAGCATGAGCTTTCGTGAGCTACAGCTCACTTCATCAGATGCTGCAGTTTCCACGGTAAACATCTGATGAAGTGAGCTGTAGCTCACGAAAGCTCATGCTCAAATAAATTGGTTAGTCTCTAAGGTGCCACAAGTCCTCCTTTCCATCTGGTCCCATTGGCTGCAGTGGGGTCAAAACCTTCCCTGGCACAATGACAGGGCATTGATTGCTGCCCAGAGAGGGAGGTGGCACATAAATCCCTTCCCAGTGAGCCCTCGTGCACTGTTTCTACCTTTGCCCCCTCTTTATTGAACAGTTTTGAACATGAGCGTAACCCCATCTGGGTCTCCCTGAGGAAGGGCTCTGACTATTCCAGGCACTAACCTGGACAGCACTTACTCCTTATTTAAAGAGACAAGGCAGCGGTGGCAAAGAGAGGAAGCAGAATAAAGACCGAGGGAGGGACTCTGCCGTCGGCAAGGACCAGTGGAATCCTCCGTCAGAGCTTTCTGGACACCACCTCTCCTTGCACCTTTAATCAATATAACCTGATAACATGCAGCAGTTTTAAGTGACTCCAGCACTAAAAGCTCCGACAGACACGAGGCTTACGAGGTGATGGCTGGCAAAGCCGCTCTCCCAGACAAATCATGCTTTCTGCTGCTTTTCCTTTCTTTCTCAGTCTGTGGGACACTGGGGAGGAGAAATCGGATGCCCCGCCAAGCTAGGAAATGCACGATGAGAAAGGACCAGCAGTTGCAGGGTTCGTTCATGGAGGGAAGGAGAGAGCAAGAGGGAGAGAGTGGGATGAGGGAGACGGCAGAGAGGGAATGTGTGGGAGGGATGGAGGCCTGAGGAGGGGGGATACTGTTGGAGGGAAAGGGGTTGGGTGAGAATGGAAGAGGTCTACACTAAAAAAATGGCTGACTACCATTCCTCCTCCCCCTTTGCCTCCATCCCTCCTTCGCCTTTCCCCTTCCCCTCCATCGCCTCTCCCCTTCCTTCCATCCCTCCCTCCATTCCTCATTCCCATCACTGACAAGGGTTGTTAGCAACGAGCCCCCTCGCACCCCTGCACCTGGTGTTGACAGCACTTTGGCTGCTAGTGTAGAAAGGACAAAAACATTTGCAATCCCACCCCACACGCCCTGCAGAAAGCGTGTGATCAATAGCCAGCCAGATCCTCAGCTGGGCCGAGCTTTTGCCACCTTTCCGCTTCCCTGACCCTGGGGCTACTGGGAGCCAAAATGGCCCTTGGTGTAACTTAAAGTAACTTAAAGTTTTTAATTATGCTGGCTGCAACAGTCCCGCAAGGAGGGCTGCGCTGACCAGCAGTCAACTGGACTGCTGTATGATCTGGGCCCGTCCCATTCCTGTCCTTGATACCCTCTGTACACCCATTGAGGATCACCCCTTCTTGGGGTCTCCTCAGCAGACTCTGGCCCATAGACACTCAGGCTTTTCCTCCCCAGGGATACTTCCGCCCACCTTGAATAACACCAGAGCACAGGCAGAGCAGGGCAGGGTGTTGAAAATGGCAGAGACACCTGGCAGCCTGTTAATAGGGTTCCCACCGTGGCTAGTGGTGGGGGGAGCTGAACTGGATCTGGCAATAGTTGGAATTGTAGGGGGCAATGATGGGGAAACCTATTGTAGACACAGACCCTGTCGAAGAGCAGTGAAGGGACAAGTCCCACTGATGCCACAAGCTCAGAGGTTGGCAGTGTCGGGGCTGGGTGGATAGAGGGGCTCTGGGAGAGGGAGCATCTCTGGGGTAGGAGGCAGAGAGTGGAAGAAGCGAGGGACAGAGAAATAAGTGAGGGAGCAGCAGTGGGTGAGGTGGCCAGTGACAGAGGGAGAGGTGGGATCAGTGGTGTTCTGAGTGGGGAGCGTTTGGCTCTCTAATGCTTTGGTTTTCCTGATGGTCTTCCGATTAATTCGCTCTGCACTTGTCTCCTCAGAGCTGCCTGAGTCGGCGACATCCCCGTTAGCCTGATGCTAGGTAACCAGTCTGTGGCAGAAACCAGACAAGCAGAAGCCCCCAACCACCCCTCGCAGAGCCCTGTCATAACCAGTCGGCTTCCAGCCCCTGCCAGCTGCCCCCAGCGCCGGCTGTCTGTGTGAGTTAAGCGTCTCATCCTGAGCGGCAGAGAACTGCCAAAGCTGGCCTGTATCATTCACAGCATCTGTGAGTGCAGCGCTGCCATCCAAACATCATCCGCCCTGCAGCTCCACGGGCACTCAGCTGGTACAGGAGGGAGGCCAAACGCACACTGTCACCCATACATCTGCCAACATATAAACACACATGTACCAGCCCCGATATACATACACCCCCCACTACGTGCTCACATAGGTGCGCACATCCCCTTCCAAATAGGCATATGCCCATCTCACATGAGCACACCTGTAGCCCAGAACATACATACTCTCTAAAACATGCACACACAGATGTGTATACCCCCCAACGCATGGGTGAATACACCCCCAACACATGGGCACACAGATGTGTGAACCCTCGCTCTGCAAGGACACAGATAGTGTATACACCCCATAATGCATGGACACAGATGTGTGCACTCCCCCACCCCCACATGGACACAGCTATGTACACACCTCCTTGTGCATGGACACAGATGAGTCTGATTTACAGGATCTGTGCTATGCCCTGGCCTTTAAGCAGTCCCCTGGGAGGACCCCTGCAGTGTGCTGATCCCTGAGGCGGTCTCGCTTTTCTGTAAGGGTAGGCCACGCAGCTTCAATGCCTCATCGACTGAGTCTCCAGGGTACAACGCTCCTGGTTCACACTGTGAGCATCACCCAGTGAGTCCCACCGAAGTAGTATCCGCAGCAATTCCAGGCAGCCTTTTCCAAACAGAGTAGGGTTTATTAGTTAGCTGGAACCCAGCAGTGGGAAATCCTTAGGTTAGCACAGCGCTGCAAAGGTTAAGACACAGTCCATAATGGCTGATGCCAGGGCTCCAATGAGGAACCACCGTGGTTGCCTTTATCTGGGCTTGTCTACGCTCCGGGTGTGACAGTGGCCTAGCTACGGTGCTGTAGCTTTGTTGCCGTAGCGCCATAGTGCAGAAGTGTCCTACAGTGATCGAAGGGGCTTTTCTGTTGCTGTAGGTAAGTCACCTCCCCAACAGAAGTCTTCCACTGACCTAGCCGGGTCTGCCCCAGAGGTGAGGTCGGCATAGCTCTGGCACTCATGGAGTGTGAATTTTTCACACCCCTTAGCGACATAATTATGTTGAGCTAAATGTTAAATATAGAGCAGGCCTCTCTATCCCTTTGTCTGATGCGATGGCTACACTAGAGAGTTTACACACATGAAGATGCGCCGGGCGGGTGGAGTGGGTCAGGGTGCGGGGGCGCCCATTTTTCTGGGGCTCCCCACTTGGCTGGAGTCCCTGGGCACAGGCCCTGTTGTCCCAGTGGCTAATCCGTCATGGCCGACATAGCTACCACCACTCACTGGAGGTGGTTTTACTATGCTGACGGGAACTCCCTCCCGGCCTAGAATGTCTTCACCAGGCACACTGCAGTGGCTCAGCTTCACCGTTGTAGCACGTCTAGTGTAGACTATCCCATAGCCTTAGTCCCAGGTAGTCACTAGGTAGTCACTGTGTCTCCTTGAGCCCAGTTCTTATCACCGCCTCCTGTCACCCCCGCCCCGTGTTCTGCTGGAAAGCCATGCCCAGTTCACATGTTCATCCTGCTGGGAGCCTCCTGCTAATAAGTGCCAATTGGTCAGTCACTGGGCTTTCCATTGTCTCCATAAGGGCCCAGCCAGTCCTTAGTGACCCTGGTCCATTCATATCACCCCGGACAGCTTACATGACAAAAAAACCCCTCAGGTGGTCTCCTGCTTTCCCTAATGGGCAGCTTTTCAACCCTTCAGCACGTTCTGGGTAGCAATACCAAGGTGATAGGTACAGGGTCCTACAGCTAGGTCATAAAACTATTACAGACACTTCCCACTTCCGTCACATCTGTACACGTCAATGCACGGGCACAGCAGTGTGTGTATACGCGTCAACACGTGTGCACACACTCCAGCGCATGGGCACGTGGATGTCTGTACTCACCCCAATGCGTGGGCACACAGACATGCACACACCTCAATGCATGGAAACACACACAGAGATGTGTGTACACACAACCCAGCGTATGGATGCACAGATGGGCACATGCCCGTGTAACAGTGCAAACTGTCACATGGGAGGAGGAAAAAAATTACCTGCGGAGCAGCTGATTCCAATGAACCAGTCCTCTCAGGGGCTGCTGGGAGTAGGCGTGGTCTGGAGTGTACATAAACCAGGGAACATGTGTGAGAGAGAGGTGGTGAGGCAGCACCCAAAACGACTGGGAGGCCGAAGGAATTGCCAAGGGAAAACCAGGCAATCACCTTGTGGGAAAAGGTGCTGAGTTTGGAGAGAGCTGGGCATAGGCTGGGGCCTGCCTCCTTAAGAAAATTTGGACTTGTCTGAGAAGTGAGAGGTTTTATGGGGGAAGTGGAACTAGTGTATTGGGTGTAGGTGATACTGAACTAAATACTGATCTACCCCTTTTCTAAGTACACCTACATGCTCTCTGACTTCTCTCCTTCTCCCCCACCCCCCGGGGCCAGAATCTGCCACCCCCACACCCCCCGTGGTCAGCTTATCATAGAATCATAGAAGATTAGGGTTGGAAGAGATCTCAGGAGGTCATCTAGTCCAACCCCCTGCTCAAAGCAGGACCAACGCCAACTAAACCATCCCAGCCAGGGCCTTATCAAGCCGGGGCTTAAAAACCTCTAGGGATGGAGATTCCATCACCTCCCTAGGTAACCCATTCCAGTGCTTCACCACCCTCCTAGTGAAATAGTGTTTCTTAATATCCAACCTAGACCTCCCCGACTGCAACTTGAGACCATTACTCCTCTTTCTGTCATCTGCCACCACTAAGAACAGCCAAGCTCCATCCTCTTTGGAACCCCACTTGAGGTAGTTGAAGGCTGCTATCAAATCCCCCCTCACTCTTCTCTTCTGCAGAATAAATAACCACAGTTCCCTCAGCCTCTCCTCATAAGTCTTATTCTGGCCCTCGCTGTGGAATTTGAAGTTTAGCTGGATGGCCAAGTCACCTTTGTGATTGTCTGCCAAATTCCCTGGGGCTGGTGAGAATCCAGCAGTTCACAACTCCACACTGAGGCGCACAGATGTCCACACTCTTCCTTTACCTTCTGCCATGGATCCAATGATCTGTGCTATGCCCTGGCTTTTTAACAATCCCTTGGGAGGGTCTCTCAGAGTGCCAGACCCCCAAGGGGGTCACACTTTTTCTTACAGGCAGGTCATGTAGCCTCAGCACCTCCGAGACTGAGCCTCTTGGATCCAGCACTCCAGTTACACCCCATGAGCTCTGCCCAGCAAGTCTGACTGAGAAGATAGACTCTTGGTCAGAAACTTTCCCCCTCTTCAGGGATCAGTGCACCTCAGCATCACAGCAGGCAGCCTTTCAGAACAGAGTAGGGTTTATTGGTCAACCAGAATGAGTACTGAATTGTTCTTAGGTTAGCACAGAGAAGCAAAGGTTAAGACTAAGTTCCCATTGGCCAAAGCCAGGGCTCCCTTGTGCCAGGCTCCTAGAAACCATCTTAGTTTCCTTTCTCCGTGTCTGTGCCCTTGTCTTAGTCCTAGGAGAGCTCTCTCTCTCTGGGTGAGCCCAGTTCTTACCAACGCCTCCTGTCATCATCTCCTCCCATTGTCCTGCTAGGATCACCTAGCCAAGTCAATTGTTCAGTCATTGGGGTTTCCATTGTCTCATGGTCTTCCACTGAGATGGAGGTCTCCTGCTGTTTACACTCAGTCCATAGCAGTACAGACCACAGAGGGAAACTGAGACACACATTGCTACCATACAAATATGACCAAAATTCCCACATGTTTTGTACCTTCCTCCAGCCACCCAAGAAGCAGGTGTGCCCAGTGACACACACATGCACGGACCAGGGACACAGCACATACTGGGAAAGCCATTGCCTCCAAGCTGGGTAAAGAGCAGCTCCTGCATATGTTTGAAAGAGTCAAATTCCTTGCTGGCTTCCCCAGGGGCCCTGCCACCACCCTGCTTTGAAGGGCTTATTAACATCACCAAAAGGGCTGTCAGGTCACACTAGCCCAGTGCAAAACAAAAGCTGCCAGAATTAGGAGATTAGCAGGAACCTCCAAAGATAGGCAGCACCTTGCAGACTAGGAGCTCAGGAGAGTGGCTGTATGAGCAGCAGCTCTCTGCCTTCCCCTCCTTTCCCCTGCTTTTCGTTCCCTCCATCCCTCCTTTCCCAGCCTACCTCCCTATTTCTTCTCACTCCTGCAGGTGCCACCAGGACTTGCCCTTGCCCAGCCTGCCATGGGCCCCATCTCTGCACATTGAGGAAGGCCCATACATCTCTCCTGATGAGCTTGCTGTCATTTGGAATGGGTGGCTCCTTCCCCACCTTGCTCTGGTAAATGGAGTCACAGTGAGAACAATTATCCATAATGACCCATTGCGGTAATAAATAGCCGGAAAAAACGGAGATGGTCACTTCTCAGTGTAAATGGCAAATCAATACCCCACTGAGCCAGGTCCCCAGCTGCAGGGAGTCCCTCCGGAGAAGAGGAGATGGGGAGCTAACAGAAGGGGGGAGGGCACTGCTCCATGGGAAGAAGGATCTTCTGCATTCACCCCCAGCTTGCACCCACATGCTCTGCTGAGGCAGCGGGGAAAGCCTATCCCCATATTAATTTACTCCTTGTGATCTCTCCCAGGATGACCTAGAGAGGAGAGGCAGAGAAACAGTGCCCTCCTTGAGCAAGGCTAAGGGGATGGGTAAGAATCCCTTGCCTAGCACAGGATAGTGAGATCTTGATTTATGAACGCAGCCTCCCAAAGGAAAGTGGCGTCTGGTGCAGCAGTTCTCAACCAGGGTTCTGGGGCTCCCTAGGGGATTCTGAGCATGACAGATAGGAGAGACAGCCCTTCCCCCAACTCCACTGTGGGCCACAGGGGGACTCCAGAGGTTGAGGGGTGGAGAGAGAGCCCTCTGTTAGTGTGGGGCAGACAGAACTTTGGGAGTCAGAGGCATGGGGAGGCTCATGCTTGTGCATGGGGTAGGGAGCAGTCCGTGAGGGAGAGGAATCGACAGTGCCCCCTCTTGCCATGGGGCAGAGGCGTAGCTTGACAGGGGGATTAAATGAAGCACAGAGCCACCCTGCAGCACGTGGGGGCTTCTGCCACGGGCCTTTATCATGGCCCAAACCCCTCAAAGTGTGGCCAAGTGTGAATGGGGCAGCCTCAGGGCTCCCCTGCGGTGCCTGGTGGAGGCTTGGAGCCATTCTTCCCCTCTTACCACCCTGTTGATGGGAGATGGGCAATTTCATTTCTAGCAGCCAAACCACAACTCCCCCTGTCCCTGGCATTTGAGAAGCAAAGCAGAATTTGAGGGGCAGGTCAGACTCTGCACCGGCAACAAAGACAAGGCTCATCTGGAATCATTTGTCTGAACCTCCCTAGACCAGCTAAAATATGGGCCCTGGATCCTAAGCGTGTGTGGCTGGGCCTGGCTCTTCCAGGCCTCCTGTTCACATGACAACAGGATTAAGTATGGGAGGTCTTAGACTCTCCTTTTCCTGTCCCTTCCCATTGTCTGCCCTGTTGTGACTCTCATACATCAAATTCCAACAAAGCTGTGGCCACCAAGGACTTCCCAGGTGTCACTATGCCGCAAACTGTGACGACCCACAGCTTCATGGTGGCAGCAGGGACAGATCTCTGATTCTCCTGCTCCAAAAGCACAGGCCCCTGCCACTTGATCTGAAGGAAAAGCACCATTAGCTGCTAGCAATGGAAGGCCTATGGCACACAGGTGAGCTGTTCTGAGCCCCTCCACTACACAGCAGTAACACACATGTACTAGTCATTACACTGCCCACCATTGAGCCAGCAACCTTATGGGTCCCTTTCACATGCCTACTCTCAGATGTCCCCCCTGCCTCCACTGCTCCCCAGTCCCCTTTTAGCATCTTACAGCTCCAGATAGGGTTGCCCATTTTGGTTGGATGTATTCCTGGAGATTTCATCACATGACATAATCTTTAATTAAAGATTCATCTTTAATTCCTGGAGACTGCAGGCCGATCCTGGAGGGTTGGCAACTCTAGCTCCAGAGGATGCCTGTTTGCTGTCCTGATTTACTCATTGCTCTGCAGACCACCTGTGATGCCCCCTCCTCACCCACCGTGCTTCCTTAGCAACACGTGGTCCACAGGCGTGTAGGAAAGACATCTTTACTGAGGGTGTATCGTCCTTGTATGTATCTCTATATATGGTGGAAATAGGTTTGGTATATTTGTTGCTCTGGCAACAGAGGCCTTTCTTTAGGGTTAACTTGCACTCCCCCCGATAGTGCACTGTGAACGCCCATTCCTCAGAATGTACCCACGCATCCTCTTTCCAACCCCTTTCGCTCACTCTCCTCCCTCTCCCGCACGCCTTCTCTCTGCAGGGCTTTGCTTTCCAGAGCAATCCAAATTTGTGTTCTCAGCTCCCCTGCCCTGACAGCTGTTAATTACCTGCCAAATATCCCAGGTTACAGAGCTCCGGCCTGCTTCCTCCTTATGAAATATTGACTCCAACCTTCGCCTCTTCCCCCACACCATATGTTGCCCGAACCCCCCACACCTGCGCCTCGCCTCGCCCCAGCTGTATTATCAATTACCTCCTTATCCACCCTTCCTTTTAAAAATTCTTTTTCATCTCTCAGAAGGTTTTTCTTTTTATGGTTTGTTTCCTTCACGGGGAGGGGGAGGAGAGAGACAGCATGGGGGGAGAGCCCCCCCCCCCCCGGCCCATCTAGAAATACAAAGACTGTTTATCTGTTGCACAGTTTTTAATTGGCTGCATTCTGGCACATCAGCCCTTTTCTCAGTGATGAAATGGAGCTTTGCCTCTCCTTTATATAAGGAAACATGGCAAAAGCAGAGCCTCATGTTCTAAGGGGGGAGGAGGGCGAGTCGAGATGATTCAGCCAGGAAGATATAGAGACAGCGACCCCAGCTGGCAGCTCCTACCACATGGTTGCCAGCTCTTTGTCACTTTCTGGGCTCCCTGAGTTGAGTCCTCGCGTCAGGTGTCAACTCAGAAACAGCCACACAATTTGTTAATTGGCCTGCCGGGGTCTGATGCTGCTCCCCGTGGGGTGTGAACCCTCAATCTTCTGTGCCAAAAGCAGGAGCCTTTACTTCTTGAGCTAAACAATGGAGCCCTAGAGGCCATGGCAGTATTGGACCCATAACTCTCTTTTGTGGACCAGCCACTTAGAGGGCGACAAAGCCCTGCCCTCTCCCAGAAGAGTGGGGATTTCCTAGGCCCCCATGGGAATTCTGGGCCTGGCGGTGCTCTGCTTGATTCCTGGCTCAGAGATGGAGGGGAGGCGCCCCTCACTGCTCACCTGCCACAGGCGTATGTCTGCGTGAGGCTGAGGCTCAGCTGCTGAAATGTGGAGGATCTAGGAGCCAACCCCCTGGGTGCAGGCCCACTGATGGGGTAAAGTGCCCCAGAAGGGGGTCTGGCTGCCCATTGCCCACCGATGGCCCCGCTTAGGGGGAGTGCCCCAGTGACAGAGACTGGACACTAACCCCTGCCTGACTACCACACCAGCTACAGCAATGCAAAGAAGGGAGGCACGGGAGGCCTGAGGCAATACCATCACAGCCAGCCTTGCAGCTGGAGGGAGCTTGGCGTCTCCTCTCTCACGTGGACCCATTGGCACAAAAAATGCCATCTCTTGTCAGCAGCAGAAAGTGTAAACCCCCTAGAAGGACTTATGAACATCGGGCCTGTGCCTGGTCCCACTGCTGCTCAGGGAGAATCCCTCCAGAGGGACAGGGTCAGGGCCTCTCTTCATGTTGGGATTTGTCTGCTGTGAGAAGCAAATGGTCAGAAGGGTGGGGGACATGGGGTTGTGTGGTCGTATTCCACAGTGCGACAGCTGGGACAGAGGACAGGGCAGGAGAAGGAGCCTGTCTTTGAGTGGATGGGGTGCGTGTCTGTACCTGCTGGAGTGAGTTTCCATTTGGTCGGAGGTGGGCACCAGGATGTGACAGAGGGCCCAGGCCCTAACTGGTCTCTAGCAAGCAAAGGGTTAACCTGCAAGTCCGTGGCAAGCAAGGAAGCAGGGCTGAGGCCTGAAGATGCAGCCAGGATCTGAGAGGGGATGCTGAAAGAAGTTATTGGGAGCCAGAAGGAGAGAGTGCCGCGGGGGGGGGGGGGGGGGGGGGGGGCGTGTGTGTGTTGGACTTCACACCTGGTGGGAACAGGGCTCGGGAGTTTGTATCAGACCATCTTGTCTGGTTTTTATTCTGGTGGCGGATTCGCTCCGAAAACAAACAGAACGTGGAGGAAGGAACTGGGGGAGTGAATGACTGTTTTTTTCATTGCTAAAGCCACCTGTTCTGCTCCACCAGCTCACTGAGGGCTACGGGGGAGTGGGGGAGTATATGTGTCTGCGTGGGCAGCTGTAGCTGGGTGGAGTGAGGGTGGATGTGGGGATGTAAGTCTGTTTGTGTTGGTGTTTGGGTGCATAACATTGGCGGGGGGTCTGTGTAAATGTGTGCATGTCTTTCTGGGGATGGACTGGGTGTACAAGCAAGTATATTTATGAGGGTGCATGTGTGTGAGATGCATGTGTAGGTGGGGCTGTGTGTCTGCAGGTGATGGAAGTGTGTGGGTATATGTGGAGGGGAGTGTGTATGTAGGTGATGTAGGGGTGCAGGGTTGTGTGCCTGCAGGTGATGGAAGTGCATGGGTGTGCGTGGAGGGGTTTGCATATGTGGGTAATGTAGGGGTGCAGGGTTGTGTGTCTGCAGGTGATGGAAGTGTGCAGGGATGTGTGCGTAGGTGAGTGATGTAACTGCGTGGCTCTGGATGTGTGGGTGTGTGCAGATGGGTGTGTGTCTGTGCATGGAGCTGGTGCATGTGTTTCAGGGAGCGTATGTGTGTTTGTGTGGGGTGTGCATTGGGGGGATGTAGGTGAGTGTGCATTGGGGTGTGGGCCACGGGCACTATGGCACATTGGCACGTCGGTGGGTGAGAGCCTTGTGTCCCCTCCCAACGCGTGTTGCTCCCAACAGCATTGCCTCACCCCTGCCTCTGACATTCAGCCACGCGTCCCCTGTAGCCGGCTGGTGTGCTAAGGATGGAGGATGGTGACAGGGAACGACCTCTGCATATCAATTCCCCCAAAGCAGGCTGTGTCCCCCCCGCCCCCCACTGCCACCCCTACTCTCATTCTCTCTCACTCTCACCAGCCAAGGCTGGTTGCCATAGCAGCTGCTGACTCGCTGGGCCGAACCTCTGGGGAGAACAGCAGCAGCTGAGCAATGCTCCCTGGCAGGCCCAGAAGGAAGAGGCCTGCAGCAGGGACGTTCCTCCTGGAACACCCACCCAGCACCTCCGTCTGGACTCAGCCCTCCCCAGAGGAGAGGCCAAACACCTCCTGAGTCGTCCTGGGTGAGCTCTCGCTCCTGGGCTGGTGACGCAGGAGGCTGAGTCCTTCCCTCAAAGTCAGTATTGAACCAGTGCTGCAGCATGATGCTTGGGGGACACGGTGCTGCCATCTCTCAGAGGAAGCTTAAAACCAACGTCCTGACTATGTGTGATCACTAAAGAGCCCACTTCCTCACTGCTTAACCCTCCTGTCCTGGCCAGCGTGGGCGATTGCATCCTGCTGACCCATCTTGCCCCTGCAGTTGTGACAGGAGGAGACATTTTTCACTTTGTCGCCTGTGTCACACCGTTGTGGTGCAAATTGGCTGCCAAGTTCCACCCCAGAAGCAGCTTCATTTCAGGCTGGGATGAATGGTTTCTCTGTCTGTACGTATGTATTCTATAAAGCACAACGCATGAAGTGCATCAATGGCAAATACTCGTATCCTGCTGGCATGATAGCCAGGGTACCATGATACTGTGTTACATTGTTTTGCATCTTTAGTTGCGATGATGCCTCACTGCAGGACACTATTGTGTGTCCTGGGGCACAGTCATTATGTGACACCAACACAGTGCACTACATTAACGTGTGGCTCTTTAATGGCCCATGCTCAGGGGACATAGGACATTTACAACCATAGAATCATAGGACTGGAAGGGACCTCAGGAGGTCTTCTAGCCCAGTCCCCTGCACTCATGGCAGGACTAAGTATTAACTAGACCATCCCTGTCAGGTGTTTGTCCAACCTCTATGAAAAATCTCCAATGATGGAGATTCCACCACCTCCCTAGGCAATTTATTCCAGTGCTTAACCACCCTGACAGTTAGGAAGTTTTTCCTAATGTCCAACCTAAACTTCCCTTGCTGCAGTTTAAGCCCGTTGCTTCTCGTCCTATCCTCAGAGGTTAAGAAGAACAATTTTTCTCCCTCCTCCTTGTAACAACCTTTTATATACTTGAAAACTGTTATCATGTCCCCTCTCAGTCTTCTCTTCTCCAGACTAAACAAACCCATTTTTTTCAATCTTCCCTCATAGGTCATGTTTTCTAGACCTTGAATCATTTTTGTTGCTCTTCTCTGGACTTTCTCCAATTTGTCCACATCTCTCCTGAAATGTGGCCCCCAGAACTGGACACAATACTCCAGCTGAGGCCTGATCAGCCTAATACTGTCCTGAGACCTCCAGGTGAGGCGGCAATCCAACTGTATGGAATCAGGAGACATGCGTTCAATTCCCAGCTCTGCCAGTGACTCCCTGGGTGACTTTGAACAAGTCACTTAGTCTGTCTGTGCCTCTGTTCTCCATCTGTAGGTACGTCTACATTGGAGCTGGAGGTGTCATGCCCAGCGGGAGGATACATACTGGTGCTAGCTCGGATCAAGCTAGAGTGCTAAAAATAGAAGCGTAGCGGCATGAGCACCAGGAGGGGCTAGTCACCTGAGTGCTTATCAAGGGTCTCAGGTGGGACCACACTCAGGATGGCTAGCCCCTTGCACCACTGTTTTTATTTTTAGCACACTATCTTGATCAGTGCTAGCACGGGTATGTCTACACAAGCTGGAAATTACACCTCCCTGCTCCAGTGTAAACATACCCCAAATCATGGGGATACTTCCTTTCTTCCACCCTCTGTAAGCTCTTTCTACCCTATACGTACAGTGAGGCCCTGACTTCAGGTGAGGCTTCTAGGCCCTACTGGAATTGTTATTAATAATAATTAATATACCACCAAGAAATAAGGGAACCATTGGCTGGAAACCAAGCGGGCAGCACTACAGTAGGAACCTATCACTTGGAAGTTAACACGGCTTCCAAGCTTTCAGTTTTCTCACATCAGGACATCCAAGGGGACCTTGACAGAACAGCACAAAAGCCACAATCTGGTGGGCAGAGCTCCTGGGAACCCAGTCAGAATAATGGACAAGGGCAGCAATCAATGGAGTTAATGGGAACCTTATTGACTTGCTTATCTGAGACAGGGAGACACAATTTGATTCCAAAGAAGCCAATGGAAAAGAAGAAAGTGGGTTCTGTTAAGATGAGGTGGGGCGGGGGGTAGGGGAACCTGAGAGAGGAAGGAAGAGTTGAAGGAGAGACGGCATATGTGTGTGTGTGTGTGTAGGAATAATGAAAAACAGAGATGAAAAATGCAGGGCGGCCAGGAACAAGCATCTCATTGGCACCTTGTTTAACTGGAAGCTGTTGTATCCTCCCCATTTTTAGGTGGCTTTTAAGAGAATCTGATTGGGATTTATTAGAAAATAAAAACCCTCTAATTGAAAGCGAGTGGAGGCAATTTGTATTAATAAAAGCAGAAATCGTCAAATAATGGAATTGTTTAAAATCTATTACTTTGCTCCATGCAGCAAGAGGAAGGGGATGATTATCTCACCATACAGCACGTTAGAAGGAGAGCCCAGCCCGCTAGTCCCCTGTGCAGATTAAAGATGTAATTTATTGAAGCAATTTATTTTCTGGTGC
The DNA here is from genome assembly GCF_965140235.1 of Caretta caretta. NCBI lineage: Eukaryota > Metazoa > Chordata > Testudines > Cheloniidae > Caretta > Caretta caretta. Next base: position 258,954,904 of record NC_134206.1, on the reverse strand, counting down.
GAAATGGGGGCAGGGGAGGAATGGAAAAATATGATAAGAGCTACAATCAAGTCTCAGATTCTTAATTTGAAGACCTGCCTCTTATCAGCGTTGTTTCAATCATAAAAGATTGTATTCATTCCTCAAATGGGGTGAAAGCTGCAGGAAGAGACAGAGGCTGGGTAAAGAAGAGATCCCATGAGGAGGCCCATTACTCACCTCTCGGGGTTGTGTTATCGAGCCAGTCACTGCAAATCCAGGGGCCAAAATGAGCATATTGCTAAGCTTGATGTGAATTCAGGGCTGTTTAGTGTCTGTCTATCTATCTCGTTTTATAACTCCTACCTCCTTACTGTAATAGCTAAGCACTCACTTGCCCTGTGACTTGGCCTTGTAGGAGAAGGAACCAAGCTGCCATCGTCACCGTGGGTGGTAACTCCAGCTGGTCTCATTCTATGTGCATGTAGAATCACAGGGTTAGAAGGGACTGCAAGGGTCATCTAGTCTAACCCCCTGCCAAGATGCAGGATTTGTTGTGTCTAAACCATCCAAGACAGATGGGTATGCAGCTCCTTTTGAAAACCTCCAGTGAAGGAGCTTCCACAGCCTCCCTAGGTGTCTGTTCCAGTTAGGAAGTTTTTACAGTTAGGAAGTTTTCCCTGAGATTTATGTAAATCTGCTATGCTGTAGTGTGAACCCATGGCCTCTTGTCCTGCCCTCTGTGACAAGAGAGAACAACTTTTCTCCATCTTTTCTATGGCAGCCTTTCAAGTATTTGAAGACCACTATCATGTCTCCCCTTAATCTCCTCTTTTCCAATCTGAACATACCCAGTTCCTCCAGCCTTTGCTCATATGGCTTGAATTCCATCCCTTTGATCATCTTTGTTGCTTGCCTCTGGGTCCTTTCCAGTTTCTCTCCATCCTTTCTATACATTGGTGACCAAAATTGGACACAGTACTCCAGCTGAGGCCTAATCAGTGCCAAGCAGAGAAGTACTATCATCTCCCATGCTATGCCTCTGTTAATGCAACCTAAAATTGCATTAGCTTTTTCTGCAACAGCATCATATTGCTGACTCATGTTGAGGTTGACATAATGTTAATGAAATGGTTAGAACTAAATGCCCTCAGCTCCCTTATTGCCCGCCCAAAGTCGCCACTCCTGCACTCATGTGACCACCATAACCTGACACCCCTCACTCCCATATCTCCCACAGTGGGAGTTGATATTCTACTTAGACCATCAGGAGCCAATGTCCCCCCAACGCTCACACTGCCTCCAGATGCTGTCTCCCTGCATTCCGGGATGTCCCACAGCTCCCATAACACCTTGAGCCGGCCAGCACCCTGTCCTCATAACAACATCATGGCACAAAGTCCTGCCATGCCCCATTGCCACCAGAGGTCATCACCCTACAAACCTGGCACAATCGTACCCTGGTGTCCTTAAGTCATCACTCAGAGTGTGCCATGCCTTTAGAGCCCACTGAGTGGGTGGAGAGATCATTCAAAGGGAAAGGGGGTGGATGGGTAAATTGGGCTCACTTAAAAATATCCTCGCTACCAGCATGAGACACAAAGGGCCAGCTGGAGCAGTGGCATGAATGCTTACAGATATCGGGTGAGGACTGGGGTTGCTCAAACCAGTCCCCTCCATCTCTCTCCACAGTATTCAGCCCATCAATGGATGTAACCTACGCAAGTGCTCTCTGGCATGTCACAGAGTCACTGATTCATTGTAGCCTTTCCTGGGGGAGCGGAGTCTCTCCTAGGCCAGGATGGCAGGATGCTGGAGTGGGAATGGCTGCAGCAAACCCCGATGCAGTCACTTTTGGGGAGTGGCGGAAGCACTGCTGCTTGGTGCCCGGATACCATGGTGATGGGAGACACTCAGATGGTGGCAGTTCACATTATAGACTCCTGTAGGTTAGATTGCCTAGACAGACACAATGGACAGACACACAGTAGATCAGCCACATTAAGAGGTCACTGAGGCATGGATTTATGGCTCCATGGCTTTTTGTGAGCAAGGGAGAAATCTCGCTGAACCATCCACGTCTCCTTCATCTGTCCCCAAAATCTGCTGGCGTGCCTCCATTGTCACAGCTGTCTCCCACATCTTAGGACAGCTGAACAGGCCTGTGTCACGACTCAGCAGCACGGTGGGGAGACACACACCTGGCACAATGGGTCCGGCTTGCAGCACCAGTCCACAATGGCAACAGCCTGACTGGTGCTTTGGGCTCTCTATGTTTCCAGGAGTCCATTTGCATCTCGCAAGAGGCGGGCTGAGAAAAGCAAGAGAGGAAGGGGCTGTCCGCAGCTAAAAGCGCCCCTCTGGGGGACAAATGAACAGGGAATTAATCTCATCCCATGCTGAGCCCGAGAAGCAGAGCCCAGCAACCGCTGTCCCTCAAGGACAGAGTCACTTATCCACCTCTTCTCTGCCTTTGACAGGTGCTTAACTCAAACGCTGTTTTGTGTGTGTGTTTGCAGGTATTGGCCTTCCCCCACTTTCTTAGGAAATCCCCAGTGGTAAATGAGCATGTTTGTGTATATGTGTGGGGGAGAGATCAGGGACCTTTTCCCCTGCCCACGGTAGTGTGTTGAAATAAAGGCAGGGTTGATCACGCAGGTAATTTCCTCCTCCCTCAATGCGCTGCCTTTGCTTCAAAAGGTTTTGTCCTTGATTTTGCCTCCCTCTTGGTTATTGTTACATTTGGAATGAATTCCGAGGACATTTGAAAAACCAGAGACCGAGAGTGAGGATGGGGGGCTGTTATTGTTATTCTTACTATTCTAATGGTATTAACTGGGGTGTGGTACAGCCTACAGGCCTCAGGAGGGAATCAGGGCCAGTTTGCTGGCTGAGACTGGAAACTCTCCAAGGCAGGGACTGTGTATTCTTTTATCTCTGCACTGCACCACACCCACCTATAGCGCTAGGTGAACAAAAAAACTACCGTCAAGCTAGAGCTTGGCAAAGAGTTTCAGAAGCTTCCATTAACACCCCCCACCCCTTGCTCATGCCCCTCAGTCCTGCTCTGCAGCATCCCCTGCTGTTCCAGACCAGAGACACAGCCCAACCCCTCTCTCTCAGTGCCCCTTACCTCTGCCCTGCAGCTCCCTGCCATTTCATATCCAGGCCATCCCACAGTTCTGCTAATGCACCTCTATGCCAGCCTTCAGCTCCCCCTGCAATTCTCATCCTTGGCTCCCAGTACAACCCTGCCAGTGACCCTTAATCTTGACCTGCAGCATCCCCTGCTATTGGCTCTGCCATGGTACTTCAGCCTTGATCCGGATGCATGGGCTATGAGAATCAGCTGGCGGGAAGAAAATGACATTTCCCCCCCAGACTGAAATTTAGATTAGTTTGAGGGTGGCCCCCAGAGTGGGGGTGTAATTTCCTTCCCTATAGACAATCTGGAGCTGTTGACTTCTCCATAGCAGTGAAGCTGACTCTCTGACAAGCTATTAAGTTCCTCTCAGAAGGGCACTGACTCAAGAACATGCACAATTCTACATCTAGCGCCAGCAATGGGGTGACTGACAGCTTCCCTGATTGAAACTGCGTCAAAGGCTCCTCAGCAGCTGAGAACAGGGAGCTGGTGGTTTGGGGGTAGGGGAGCAACCCGCCTGGGGCTGAGGCTGAGGCTTCACAAGAGACTTTAAACCGGTTATCAGATCCCAGGCAGCCAAGCCTTTGAAAGGGTTTTCCCAAGAGAGGATATGAAGAATGCTGTGCAGATGGGTTGCAGCCTGTGATTCTCTCTGCCTGTCTCCCAGACACACGGGGCCCTTATCTCCCAGTGATCATCTCATCAGGTCTGGGAGCGATAACAAGGTGAAAATAACTCATTGGTGCTTTGGAGACAGGGCCAATATGGGAAATTATATACTTTAAGGGCCTTACCCTGGGGTTCAATCAGCGCCTGACACGATCATGCATCTGGTCTCATGAGCCAAATTGTGAGCCCATGCTAGTGTCTCTCCCCCATCCACATAGGCACATGTTCCTGTATCAAACACATGCACACACATGCACTGGACTTCTGGATCACACAACCACACGTTGATATACCCGTGCATGCACCTCTGTTGCAAACACACCTGCATGTGTCTTTATAGCCCAGCACACTGAATACACAGATGCACTCCTGTGCCATTTTTTGACTCTGATATCACACATAGATCCATGCATGCACTTCTGTAATACACACATTGGCATGCATGTATTATATCACACACAGGCATGCCCATGCATGCTCTCCTAATAACGCCTCGCAAACTGACATGCACATGCGTATTCTGCTACATCACATGCATATAGTAACATGCAGCGGCATATACCCTAAAATTACAAATGCACAGCACTGACAAATACAGGCACCACTGTGTCTCACACACAATGACACCGACATGCACATATGTTCCTCTATATGACAGACAAGCACATGCATATTTTCCGGCACCCCCAGTCACTTATTTCTATATTTCACAGAGAGAAAGGCTTCTGCACATGGGTGCAACACACAGGTATTTAAACGCACACTAACACAAACACACACGTTGTCCTTTATCTTCCCCAATGATACACACACACACACACATTCTCCTACATCATGCACACTGGCATAGGCATTCTCCTGGGGCACGCACACTGGTGCATACACACACACACGCACACGCACAAATTCTAACACACTTGGTCTCCTGTACTGCACACACATACAGGAGGGCTTGTATTCAGACGTCCTGGCTTCCTGCTACTCCATCTGAAGTCAATGGGAACCGTGGGTGCCCACCACTGTTGAAAATTAGGCTTGTATTCCTGTTTCATATCGACACTGACAATCCAGTGCTCCCACCCTTATACTGCACTTGTGTGCTGACAGCTGCATTTTCTCCTAAATCTCTTTCTGCCACACCCACACCCTCTCCCGTTTCATAGGCCTGCATTGCCACAGGCCTACATGTAGTCCCATATCACATACACTCTGACACATTCATGCTGGATCATATTCAGTAACTGACCTTTGCAGGTCCTCCTCCATGTATGCCCCACTGCCACTCAAATACACAGCGGCCTGCCCACAGTCCTACATATCACACACACACACAAACACATGCACACGTCCTTGTGTCTCACATACTGACACAGACCAATCTCTCCCGTGCCTGCATGCTCTTGTGTGTCACATGCACAAACATACCGGTCCCACCGCCAAGGAAGGCAGCAGAGGTCAGAGAGAAGCCGAGTGTGGAAAGGGCCCCCCCCCTTAGCTGGGTAAGTGCTGCAAAGGAAAAGAAACACTGAGCAAGGAGGCAGCTGCTGCTGGGCTCCCAGGTGTTGTGGGAGGACAGTGCCAAGAAAAAATGACACCAGGCAGGCCATTAAAATTACCAGTGCCCAGATGGCATTATGTCTGTGACAGGGCACAGGTAACGCCAGCCCGGCAGTATGATCTCTGCCACCAGCTGGGGGGTGAGGGGGGGAGTAGGGAAGCAGCAGTGCTAATACCAGGCAGCTAAAGATTCTCGGAGCAAACTGGTGGGCTGGGAATGTGGTGGACGGTGTCAGTGTGTCAGGGGGTGTCAGGGAGCCAAGAACTGAAGGAGAAAGACGGTACTTTCTCCCCCACCCCCAGCAGCTGCTGCCAAGCGAAGTGCTCAGATACTCTGATGATGGGATTGGGTCCGTCAGGCCCGCACACACCTGGGATTTTATGCCTACTTAGGGTGGTTACAGCCGGACCCCTGGGCTCTAGTCCCAGCTCTGCCACAGATTCCCTGTGTAATCCTGGGCAAGTCATGCCAGTACTCTGTGCCTCAGTTTCCCCAGAATGGGACTATTCCCTACCTTACAGGGGTGTCTCACTACAGCCGAGTGCTAGTGACAGAAGGTTATTGCCTCATTTGCACCGGCTCTAGCATCTGCAGGTCCCCCAGTGCCTTCATAAAACCCTCCATTTGGGAGGGACTCATCGATGAGCCTAGGAAGAAGAAGGGAATGACATCTGGGGAAGTGTATCTGACTCAGACTCCTCCTTGGCCTTGCATGAGCATGTGTGTTGATGCTTGGAGTCAGCCAGACAGCTGAAAATCCAGCTGGAGAGTCCTCCTTCTAGTCCCCTTGTTTGAACAAATGGAGCCTCTCAAACTCCTTCCCTTTCCTTGCTACCTTTAATCACTTGTCCTAGCACCTTGCTTCATGCTTCTGGCCCTTTGCACCTAATGGTACCTCCCTGAATGCATCTGGGACTCTCTCCTGTCACCAAGAGAGCACTTGGCCTTTTGAGAGTGACTGACAGCTTTCACCAGAGAGCCCAAATTCAACCTCATGTTACACCCCTGTGAGACCAACCCTGTTTTACAGAGGGGGAAACTGAGGTGTAGAGCTGTTAAGTGATGTGCCCAAGGCCAGGCAGTAGGTCAGTGGCAGAATGAAAGGATGACTGAGCTGTGATTAGTGCACTGGACTGGCTCTTAGGAGAGCTAGGTTCAATTCCCAGTTTTGCCACTGACTCTGTGTGCCACCTGGGATAAGTCACGTCCTCCTTTGTTCCCCATTTGTAGAAGAAGACACTAATCTTGAGGCTTTCTTTAGTTTGTGAGCTCTTCAGGGCCGGGACCGTCTCTGATTATATGTGTGTCCAGCACTGAGGTGGGGGAAGGGGGTGTCTCTGTCGTGGGCACTCCTGCAATGCAAATAATGAATAAGGACTGAACGGAGGAATGCTGAGTCTCTAGGGCGCAACCTCTCTGCTCATCCTCTAGCTTCCGAACACGCTCAGGAGCGGCAGCGTGTGATCTCGGGTGACCTTATCGGTCCCTTCCGTCCCTTTGAACCCTCTGTTCCCCTGCTCCCAGGGCGCCTTGCAGCCCAGCTCCTTTCACGCTCCCTCAGCCCTGTGCCTCCTTAGCTCTGCGGCCATCTTTGAAAGCCAATAACAGCCACCCCGGGGGGATGGAGCACCACACACAGTGCCACCCACCTGGGAGGCACCCTGCTACCCTCTCCTGCTCACGTTCAGGCTGTGAGGAGGCGGGCACCAGCCTTTCTCCAAGAGACGAAACAAGCCTGGGGGGGCTGGGGACAGGTGTCAAAAATAACCAAGGCCTCTTAAGGCATCAGTAGGGGATGCTGCAGCCCTGTTGGGTTGGAGGGGAGGGGAGTGGGGAAAGAGGCATCCGTATCTCTCGGCTAATGCTCTCCGGCAGCGTGGCGGCACTAATGGATATTAAAAGTGTCGGCATCAAGATTTAGCAAAATGGTACCTCTCCGGATCCATCTCATCCTGGCACGTGGAGCCCGAAGGGGGAGAGAGAAGGGCCAGTAGCTTGTGCATGCAAGTTGCAGAGGCCACTTCCCACCCCATCAAGGAGCTAACTCGCATGAGTCCCCACCTTGCCATGGCAAATCCAGTGTGTGTGTGTGTGTGTGTGGTCGGGGGAGATGGCTGGGTGGGGTGGGGAGTAACGGGAAAGGAAGAGGCAGCAGCCAATTGGGTGCATCAGTTGGTTTGTTGAATGAGGGTGCTGCTCTCCTTGCTGGAGGTCTGTGGTCTCTGCTCCCATCCCAACTCCCTGGGCCTAGGCAGTGGGTTGGGCTGGTAGACGCAAGGCGAGCAGGTCTCCCTCTAAAGCTGGGGAAGAAGGAGGTAGGTTCTGATTCTCAATGGCAGCCTGTAGCCCGCCCTGTCTTCCCTGCGCCCCATCAAGGTGTTAGGCAGTGAAGTGTTGGGGGAGTGGCTTGGCTACGCCTCCTGGGCATGTTGGCCGCCAGGGAGCCCGGCGAAGCCTTCTTCCTTACCTGGGTGTGCTCCAGCCCTGGAGGATGGAGGTACTAACCGCCCTGCTCCCCAGCACAGCACTAGGTGACAATGTGCTGCTGTTCTTCAGCATCCGGCCCTTGCTCGGGACCCTGTCCGGAGGGGCAACAAGGGGTTCTAGAGAGGACCTGGTCCAGAGCTCTTCATATGGAGGCGGGGGCGGGGGGGAAGGCTGTAATACCTTTGAGCTGGTGAGGGAGGTGGAGAAACTAATTGGGATCCCAAAGAACCCTCTTGGAGGGATGAGCAGCCCCCATTTCCCTCCTCCAAACTACCCCTTCCAGCCTGCCCAGCCATGACACTGCACCTGCCGCTGGGGCTATCAGTGGAGCAAGGGCGACACCCAGTGGCTAGTTTGGGTACTGTATGAAAAGGCTGAAGGAGGACAGAGTCCCACCCAGCTTGCCCACTCCCACCTTTCAATGTCAGTGAGAAGGGTGCGGCGGGGTAGCTTGAATGGGTTCCATCAGGATGAGTGGATCCCGAACTGAACCTCCTAGGAGTCAGAGTAAAGCCCCTGCAGGAAAGTTCCTCCTTCACTAAGTAGCCTTGGTCTCCACCCAGCCTCCCTTGGCTTTCCTATCTCTGGACCCCATGTCTCCTCACCATGGCTGGCTGCCATGGTCACCGCAGTTAGGGAGAGCAGGTCAGGCAGTCCATCCCCAGTTAGCCAAAGAGCCTTCTCTCCTAGGCTCTGGTCAGTGACCCAAGTGATGGCAGCTGACCTCGGCTGAAGATCTCCATTCTCAGTTCTTGGAGGGACTTGTGCATGGAAGAGCTTCTCCATCGCTCAACACCCCACCCATGCTACAGCCTAAAGTGCCACAACATAGGTATTCCCCTGCCTATGGTCCATGCAAGGCTACTTCCTGCCTTTGCACAAGAAGGCCTACCACTCCCCCACCACTTTAACCTGCATCCGTCTCTCCACCTTGTGCTGGAGGTAACACAGGGTTTTCTGGCGGGGGGGAGGTTCATCAGGAGAAGCTGGGTCAGGTTCTGCTTGGGTGGTGCTGTTTCAGGATGGCTTGGGCTTGGCTAATGGGCTGAGAGGAGTCTTCAGCTCCAGCGTCTTGGGGCAGGATGCCCTGAATCAGATTGGTGGGTTAGTTTTGATAAGAATGACTCAGTTGCCAGGACCCCTCCAAAGGCTAATGAACTCATTTCAGCTTAAATGGACAGTGCTTATTAGGAAGCAGCCGAGGAACCACGGCCTCGTCCCTCCCAGTTCAAACCTCAGGAGAGCTGGCGGGTAGGAGAAGCCAAAAAGGAAAGAAGGGGGGAAGTCAAAGCGCAAGTGAGGAAAGCCCCAAGCGAGCAGAAAGCTGGAGGGGGGTGAGAAAAACATAGCAGAAGAGAAAAGGGAAAGAGGATAGATGAAAAGGAGAGAAGAGTGGGGAGGTCTGAACTCCCCCGGGGCCTCTGGTTTACCTCACTATTGTTTGAGCTTTTGTAGTGCAAAGAACCAGTGTAGTGGGTAGGTCACCCCACTCCGGCCCTGAAAGGGTTAAAAGCCAGCCCTGGGAGAGCGCTGGGGCTGAGAGAAAAGCCTAGGCTGATTGGGGAAACAGTCACAGCTGGGGCCACGCCCCAATCAGGCCACAGCTGGCCTTATAAAAGAGCTGTGAGCCAGGGCCTCAGAAGGACTCTCCCTCTAGCTGTAGAGGGAGAAGGACCTCTCTGGGTGTCTAGGAGTGGAGCAGGGTTGCTCCAGCCTGGAGAACCCCCAAGCTACAGGCATTGCTGAAGGCCTGAAGCAGGTACTGGGGTTGCAGAGGGGCAGCCCAGGGTTAGGCAAAGGCAGCAGGTCCAAACCCTCCTTGCCAGTGATGAGTGGTTTACAGACTGCAGTCTGCCCCAGTGAGCAGGGGCTAGATAGTGACTGACAGTAGTCACTGAGGCAGGGTGGGGGTTCCCGGGGTGGGAGACCCAGAGACTGTGGGGATACTGCAGAGGGCAGCACCCAAGGCAAAGGGACACTGGGGTCTGGGAGGGATGTGGTGGGCCAGCAGCAGGCAAGACACTGGCCTGCAGAGGGCGCTCCAGAGGCTGGAGAGCTAATTCCCAGGACGACCAGCAGGCGGCGCTGTGCCAGTGAGTTGTCACGTCGCTACAGCTAGCCATGCATGAAACTGCAGCCCCCTTGTTAGTCTGTGTATTGCAGCAGCGCCACCTAGAGGCCCCAGCTGTAATCGGGGCCCCGCTGCGCCAGGTGTTGTACGTACACAGCGTGAGAGAAGGTCCCTGCCCCGAGACGCTTACAGTCTAAGCAGGCCGGAGTGCGCCCCTTGGCATGGAGTGGTGTCTTGAGTCACCCAGCCCCTCTGGGGCCCGGCCTCTGCCTCACTAACCTGCTTGGGGCTTCCCCGTCCCTGTCTCTTCCCATCCTGGCCCCTTGCCTGTTCCAGAGCCAGAGCGCGCACCAGCACACACGGCTTGGCCCGGGCAGAGTCACCGGTGCAGGACGCGTGACTGGAAAGTCCCCCACCTCTCTCCGCCCCCTCACCCCGAGCCGGAGGGGAGGGCAGTGGGTGCAGCACCCCCCCTTCATTCCAGGGTGCTAGTGCAAAGCCTCTGATCACAGTGGGGCGCTGGCGCCAGGACTCCTCGCCCTCCGCCCAGCTCCGAGAGCAGCGAGACCCCCCCCCCCCCGCCTGATGTGCTTTGTTTTCCTCCCTCCCGGTGGCCCTGCAAGAAGCTGGGAGGGAAAGAGCTCCGCATTCCTCTCTGCTAAGCACTCTCCTGTAGCGCATCTCCCCCCGGAGCAGCCCTCTCTGCAGAGAATCTCCCCCTTTTGGCCCACCCACCAGGTAACCTTCTCCCCCCCCCCCCCCAACACCCCTCCCTACATTCCTTCAGGTGTATCTCACAAATCCCGCCCCTGAAGAATCACTCCCCACCTTTGAACAATTTTCTCCTTCCCCGAGTCTCCCCCCCGCCACTTCCTACAATGATGCCCGGGCCATTATTACCCTCCCCAAGGAAGGAAGCAGACTCCCCTTTGTGTTCTCTGGGGGAAGCAGGCCCCAGGGTGTCCCGTCTCCTTGCCCCCAGTCCTGCAGCAGTGGTGGCTGAGGAACACTCTGCAGAGGGGGCTGCGGCTGTCGCAGCACGAGCCTGGCGAGCCGCTGAGCTGGCTTGGGCATTCTGGTCGTGGCAGCGTGCAAAATCCCATTATGGTTTTAATGGTGAGTTTAATACACTGAACCCTTCGCTGCTCCAGCTGCCCCTGCTAGGCGCCTCTGTAATTCACACCAACAGGTTTTCAATCTCTCAGCGATTCCAAGCTGGCAGGCTACAGCACGGCTGGGAAGGAATGGGAGCATCAGCTCCCGGGCTAGCAAAGAGAACCGCAGGGCATATCGCCCACGGCAAAGACACATGCAGGCTTGCCGAGCGCTGGCAGCTCCCCTTCGGCTACAGTCCTACTCAGCGGCTGGGAAATCAAGTCAGTGAGGGGCAGGGCCATGGGGTGCAGATGTCTCCCTTGGGAGCCCCTGGCAGCAGGGGGAAACATCTGTCCGGTCATGCACTGCCCAGTCTTGCACTGCAAAACTTGTGATGGGCCCACACCCAGGCTGGATTTCACACCCTCCGCCTCCTGGGTCAGAGAGCTGCCTGCTGGGTCCCACACCTCCAGCTGCCTAATGCTACTGGGAGAGGAAGGAATGGCTTTGTGCTTACAGCAGTGGCTTTGGACATTCCCGTCTGCAACATGAGGCCAGTTGTCCTGTTTTGTTTGACTAGCCTGCAAGGTCTTTGGGGTGGGGACCGTGTCTTGCTGTTTGTACAGTACCCAGCACAGTGAGGTCCTGCTCTTGATTGCCCCTAGAATGAAATGTGTGTTTAGAGGCATAGGAGTGCATGCATTTAGTGTATAGGAGTGTCATGCATCCATTTAGGGGCATAGGTATCATTGGGACTGGGTGTCTTTAGGGGTGTCAGCAGAAGGGGTGGCTATGCTTGGAGGGCACAAGAGTAGGTGTGGGTAGTGTTGCCAACACTTGCAATATTATCTTGACTGCCATGATATGTGATGTTTTTCTTAAAGCTCCAGCTCCTGGAGTCATAGGGTCAGTGGAGACTCTCCGCTTGCATTTAAAGAAAAAAGCAAGCGCCTAGCCCTGATGGTTGCCGAGAAACGCTTGGAAACATGAAGCAAGTGCACCCTATAGATTCAGAAACCAGAAGGCAAAGATAAAGACCTGACAAGCTATGAATCTCAGGATTTGGGAGTGGGGGGCATGATTGCTGAATACTCAGGGTAGGAGTGTAAGCAGCCAGTGATGACGGAGCATGGGGTGTAGTTTGCCCACTACAGTAAGGGGGGCAGCATGGTAAGGGGGTGGGGGGTCTTGGGGGGGGGCAGTCAGGGAGCAGAGGGCGGTTGGATGGGGTGGAGGTTCTGGGGGGGGCAGGCAGGGGAGAGGGAATGGGGAGGGTTGGGAGTCCCGGGGGCCCAGTCAGGAGGTGGGGGTGTGGATAGGGGTCGGGGCAATCAAGGAGCAGGGGGGGTTGAATAAGGAGGTGGGATCTTGGGGGGGCAGCTAGGGGTGGTGGGTCCCAGGAGAGGGTGGTCAGGGGACAAGGAGTGGGGGGTTGGACGGCTTGGGGATCTTGAGGGGGGCAGTCAGGGGGCGTGAAGTAGGAGGGGGCAGATAGGTGGTGGGGGCCAGGCTGTTTGGAGAGGCACAGCCTTCCCTACCTGGCCCTCCATACAGTTTTGCAACCCCGATGTGGCCCTTGGGCCAAAAAATTTGCCCACCCCTGCTCTGGACCCTATCCCTACCCTCCAGTGTATCTACCTCTCCCGCCAGTTTAGTGTCATCCACAAACTTGTTGAGGGAGCAATCCATCCAATCATCCAGATAATTAATGAAGATGTTGAACAAAACTGGCTCCAGGACCAACCCCTGAGCACTCCGCTTGATACCGGCTGCCAACTAGACACTGAGCTGTTGATCGCTACTCATTGAGCCCAATGATCTAGCCAGTTTTCTATCCACCTTATAGTCCATTCATCCAATCCATATTTCTTTAACCTGCTGGCAAGAGTACTGTGAGAACACGTCAAAAGCTTTGCTAAAGTCAAGGTGTATCATGTCCACCCCTTTCCCATATCCACAGAGCCAGCTATCTCAACATAGAAGGCAATCAGATTGGTCAGGCATGACTTGCCCTTGGTGAATCCATGTTGACTGTTCGTGATCACCTTCCTCTCCTCAAAGTGCTTCAAAATGGATTACTTGAGGGCCCACTCCATGATTTTTCCAGGGACTGAGGTGAGGCTGACCGGTCTGTAGTTCCCCAGATTCTCCTTCTTCCCTTTTTTAAAGATGGGCACTAGATTTGCTTTTCCAATCATCCGGGACCTCCCCCGATCACCACGAGTTTTTAAAGATAATGGCCAATGGCTCTGCAATCACATCAGCCGACTCCCTCAGCACCCTCGGATGCAGTGCATCCAGCCCCATGGACTTGTGCATGTCCAGCTTTTCTAAATAGTCCTTAACCTGTTCTTTCACCACCGAGGGCTGCTCATCTCCTCCCCATACTGTGCTGCACAGTGCAGCAGTCTGGGAGCTGACCTTCTCTGTGAAGAGAGAGGCAAAGAAAGCATTGAGTACTTCAGCTTTTTCCACATCTGTCACTAGGTTGCCTCTGCCATTCAGTAAGGGGCCTACACTTTCCCTGACCACCTTCTTGTTGCTAACATACTTGTAGAAACTCTTCATGTTCCTTGCTAGCTGTGCTTTGGCCTTCCTCATTACACCCCTGCATGCTCAAGCAATATTTTTAGACTTCTCCCTAGTCATCTGTCCAAGTTTCCACTTCCTGTAAGCTTCCTTTCTGTGTTTAAGCTCGCCAAAGATTTCTCTGATAAGCCAAGCTGGTTGCCTGCCATATTTGCTATTCTTTCTGCACATCGGGATGGCTTGTTCCTGTGCTTCTTTAAAATACAGCCTGCTCTCCTGGATCCCTTTCCCCCTCATATGATCCTCCCAGGGGATCCTGCCCATCAGTTCCCTGAGGGAGTCAGTCTGCTTTTCTGAAGTCCAGAGTCCATATTCAGCTGCTCTCCTTTCTTCCTTTTGTCAGGATCCTGAACTTGACCATTACGTGGTCACTGCTGCCCAGGTTGCCTCACAATTCTTCCCTGTTTATGAGCAGCGGGTCAAGACGAGCATGGCCCCTAGTTGGTTCCTCCAGCACTTGCACCAGGAAGTTGTCCCCCAACATGCTCCAAAAACATCCTGGATTGTCTGTGCCCTGCTGTATTGCTCTCTCAGCAGATGTCAGGGTGATTGGAGATTTGCAGGGTTGTGTGTGTTTAGAGGGTCTAGGAGCTGCCTGAGTAGATGATGGGGCTGGGTACTTTTCTCCCACCTAGCTAAATGGGTCTGTGTATCCGAGCAGCCATAACCTCCCACTCCTGTCCTGCGGAGTCGCAGGGGCTTCCTCACGCAGGGAAGCATGCTGGCTCCTGCAGAGAGCCCTCCAGAGAAGAAGTCCAGCATATTAGCTCCTGGATACAGAAATGGAGACTCCAGAGCAAAGCGGTCGGGTTGGCAGGGAACACAATGGAAAACAAGGCCAAGAAATAGACTGTGTAGTAAGGTGAGGCCCTGAAACATAAACTCTTGCATCAGAGGCCTGGTATGGAGCCTAAGGCCTGAACTAAAGTAATGGTCAAGACTTTGCCAATGTAACCCTTCTGCCCGTCAGAGTTGGCAGCAACAAGGGCCGGGTTCAGTATCTAGGGGTTCCATTCCAATAACACAATGCAAAACCGGCTTGAGCCCCCACCCAGTGACCTGGGACAAATATATACCACCCCTGCTGGGAGCCTCCAAGAGGCAATACTTCCCCTCTCGCAAGCACAGAATCTGAATGTAGAGAAGCCTTTTAATAACAGAGAGAAACAATGTGGCATTATGTTGGGGAAACACCACCAACAGGATTCATAACAGAACCCATGAGCAAAAAACCCACCCCAAGCAAATTGGGGCGTGTCCTTTCCCTTTGGTTCTTGAGTCCAGCAACCCAAAATCACCCAAAGTCCCAAAAGTCCAAGACCCCAAAAGTCTCTGTCCCTGGTCAGTGCAGCCCCAGAGTTCAAAAGTTTATCTGTGGAGTTTTACCTTCCAACCTGGGTGGAGATGGGGGGTGGGGGTTAAGGGGCACCTTATGTGGTCCAAAGCCGATTGCCCCACTTCTCCATGGGGCATCACTCTGCTCTGCCAGCTGCCCCCATGAGCTGCTCCAAGCATCCCACAACCTGCTCCGCTCCACCAGCTGCTCTGCCAGCCGTCCCGCAAACTGCTCTGCAATATATCTGCAGGCTCCTCCACTACTTAAACACCCAATGATTTCAGCTCTTAGTAAGTTTAGCTCTTTTGTGATTTCAGCTTGTAGTAGGGGAGCCTCAGTGCTGGTGCACCATTAGCTCAAAGTGAATTCAGCTCAGCAGCCTGTAACTAGATTCCTAATGGAATCAAAATTAGCTCTGATAGTCCACAGCAGGAGAGGAGGAAGTGCAATTAGCATGTAAGGCCATCACCATAGGGCCCATACCACCAGGTATTAATACCTATCCCCAGCCTCTCTCTAGTCACTGGGTTTTGGAACCCATGACCGTTGCATAGTGAGTGCTGCTTAGTTGATGGTGAGTCCCTCCATCATAACAAAAGGCCAAGTACAGTTCCACTGTCCTTGATTCACATAAGCAGGATAATAACCGTTTATTCCTGCCCCAATAACAGAGAAACTGGGGCTCCTACAGCAGCCAAAGTGACCATCTAGGTGGGGTGGGTGTGCCTATGCAAATGAGACCAGCCCCTGAAGTTCTTTTCCACAACCCACCATGACTCGCCACCAGATGTCAGGGTAAAGCTCATCCTGACTCTGCTTACACTAACCTAAAGCAAAGTTAAGCTGTGAGCCAGAGGCAGGCCCTGCTCACAGAATCTGGCAAGAAGAGGGCTGATGTTGCAAAAATACACATACCTAAAAGGTACTGGGCACTAGTTATGGAAACACGTGCCAGGATGGTACCAGAACACTCCGGTACTAGCAGATTCCCCACAGATAACAGGAACAGGCTGACCTATCCTCAAGACAGGGGCAGGAAGGTAATATGGGAGAGTTGTCTTGTGCGAGGCGGCACCCTAACATGTAGAGGGGTTGCACCTCTACGCTTCAGGAGTGATGTGTAACTTGTTTGTACCTGTGTATAAGAACGCATCCCTCAGTGGATGTCTTTGTCTGGCCTAGGGGACAGTGGTAAATCCTGCCACTGACTGAGCCGGTTCATTGTCTGGGAGCACGTATGTACAGTAGTAGCAGAACTGTAGATATCTGATCTGGGGAGCTAGAGACCGTGTTTCATTTGGCAATAAACCTGGCCGGGTGCCTTCGTACCTTATCGGAGTCTGTGGTCACTGGGGGTTCTCCCGGGGTCTGCTGTGTTAGCGGTCTGCAGAGCTGGGGCAGCACACAGAGGGAACACACACACGCAGCCAACTGTTGGGATAGCTCAGTGGTTTGAGCATTGGCCTGCTAAACCCAGGGTTGTGAGCTCAATCCTTGAGGGGGCCATTTAGGGATTTGGGCCAAAAATTGGGGATTGGTCCTGCTTTGAGCAGGGGCTTGGACTAGATGACCTCCTGAGGTCCCTTCCAATGCTGATATTCTATGATAGTTCTCAACATTGAACAGAGGAGAGCACCACACCCATGACTTCTGACAACAGGATGAACAAATCCCTTTTCCATGTCTTCAGAGACTTCATACCTGACAGGCCTGACCCCTCCCCCCTCGCTTCTTGCTCTAGTATTGGCCCAAACATTGCATTTCCCTGGGAGAGGGGCCTGGGCCGAGTGTAGGATTGCCAACTTTCTAATTGCACAAAACCAAACACCCTGCCCTGCTCCCCCACTTTCCCTGAGGCCCCACTCACTCCATCCCCCGTCCCTCTGTTGCTCGCTCTCCCCCACCCTCACTCACTTTCATGGTCCTCGGGCAAGGGGTTGGGGTGCGGGAGGGGGGTGATGGCTCCGGCTGGGAGTGTAGGCTCTGGGGTGGAGCCAGGGATGAGGGGTTTGGGGTGCAGGAGAGGGCTGTGAGCTGCAGCAGGGGGTTGGGGTGCAGGAGAGGGTTTGGGGTGCCAGGTCCCACGGTGCTTACCGTGGCGCCTGGGAAGTGGCCACCAGGTCCCTGCAGCCCCTAGATGCGTGGATGGCCAGGAAGGCTCTGCCCACTGCCCTCAAACCTGCAGGCACTGCCCCCACAGCTCCCATTGGGTGCGATTCCCAGCCAATGGGAGCTGCAGAGCCAGCCCTGGAGTGGGGGCTGCACGCAGAGCCTCCCTGTCCACCCATGAGTCTAGGGGCTGCAAGGACCTGGCGGCTGCTTCCGGGAGCCGCGCAAAGCTAGGGCAGGCAGGGAGCCGTAGCCCCAGGCCTCCGCTTTGCTGACAACCGGACTTTTAATGGCCCAGTTGGCGGTGCTGACTGGAGTCGCCAGGGTCCCTTTTCGACTGGGCGTTCTGGTTGAAAACCGGACATCTGGCAACCTAGCTGAGTGTCCATGGTGTAAATCCAGAGGGACCCTGCAGGAGTCAGTGGGGTTATCTCAGTGCAGGAGATGAGACTCGGGGCCTTCTCGCTCTGACCCTCTGTTTCCCCTCTCTGCTTGCAGGCCTGGGCTTTCCAGGTGCTCAGCCCTGTGCAGTGCTGGCTTCTGGAAGAGTGTTTTCTCCAGTCAAAAGGCAACAGCTCAGGCAGAGGAACCCTGCTGGCTCCAGACAAATCACTATAATCTCTGCCTCCACTTCCTTCTGCTTGGAGAGAGCTGTGTATCTTTTCCATTGAGGTAATAACAGACTGCTGGCAAAGCCTCCAGCACAGAGCTGAGCTGCAGGTGATCAGCCGGGGCTGTGGAGTCTGGCTCCAGTTCAGTGACTTTCCTTCTGGTGATAATCGGGGGCTTTCCCGGGGCTCTGCCAAGGAAGGGCCTCCACTCCCCGAATGCAGACCGCTTGGGGAAACTTCTGTGACCTCAGCGAGCTCTAGGCAGCACCACCCCTGCTGGGGGGCCAGAGGGGGCTCTGTGGAGGGGTGAGGGCAGAGGGTACAAACTCTTGAGATAGCAGCTACTGGAGAAACAATAAGGGTGTTTCATGAAAAAGCCACTTGTTCTCTTAAAGTGATCGTGACAAAAATACTCCCCATTTTGGTTGAAACTCCCCTTGAGCACGGAACCTGGTTTGCTGATTGAAACCAAACATTTTCCCCAGATTTTTTTCTTGTTTCCTTTTTTCTCTCTCTCCCTCCCCCATCCTTCCCTTTCTCATTTGCCCCTGGAAAAGGACAGGGAAAGGGAGAGAAGTGGGGGAAGGGGGAAAGAAAACAAACCAAAACCAGATTTTTGGGGGGAGGAATGGATGGGGCAGTTGATAAAAGAGCAGAAAAATTAGGAAAAAAAATAACCATTTTACACACACATGCAAATTTATGTAGAAAAAGGCCATTTTCACACACTCTCATTGCACCACAAACATCAACCAGCTCACAAAGCCCCGCCCCCTCCCCCCCAACACACACAGACACACTGGGCATGTGGGGAGATTGGACACTTGTTACAGCTCTCGGACCCCTCCCTCCAGAGGCCCCTGTGCTGCCCAAAGAGAAGTGTGTGTCGCGGGGAGGGGGCGTGCTGTGTGTGTGTGTGAGATGCCAACCTGTCAGGGCTGTGACTGCAGCTGACAAGTTTGCTTAATATAAATAAATATTCATATAATTGATTAGACATAATTACAACCCAAATCACCTCCTCTTCACCCAGCTCAATGAGCCTGTGACCCACACGGAGAGAAAAGACAGCAGCAAGAAGTGTCTCTCCTGCTGGTATTATTAGGAGTTCTCTGTCTCTCATCGGAAAAGTCTGTCTTGGACCTTCTCACCCCGCAGCTCCTTGTCCCAGACTAGCCCCCAGGCCCCACACCAGGAATAGGCCTGTCTCAATAGTTGCCCCCTCCCAAGAATCCCCTGTGCCAGACTGGAATGGTGCTGTGTCTATAGATCTCTCTCGCCACCTAACTCAGCTGGGATGTGTCTACACTGTAGAATGCCCCACTCAGGAGTTAAGCCCATGCCTTTTTGCAGTGTAGACCTATCCTCTGACTCCCCTCTGCCCCACGCTAGCTGCCCTCTCACTAACCTGGACTCCCCATTCCTGCACTGGGGTGAGTCTCACCTCGGCTGCAGCCCCCTGGGAGGTGAGACAGGAGCTGCGTCTGGGCCCGCAGACAGAGCTGGGGTGAGGAGTGGAGCCAGGCAGGTTTCCAGCCCCATTCCTTCACCTTGCCAGGAGGGGGCCAGCTCTTGGCTCCCTGCTGCACTTTGACAGTGACGCCTTTGCTGGTTTTGCGGCTGCCCCCAGCTGGGTGGGGGGAGCGAGCGCTTGCAGAATGGCAATGCCCCTGGTGGCAGCAGGGAGCGTCCCAGCCAGGTGAGGGGTTGGGGGAGCCCCGAGAGCACAGAGAGGCTGGGAGGAGGAGGCTATGGCTGGTGCCCCAGTCTCATGGTCTGTACAGTGCCCCAAAGCCCTGGGGAGGCACAGCCTGCTGGAGCTAAGCAGAAGGACCCATAGCCAGGAAGGCCTTTTGCTGCTATTCCTGGCCATTCAGGCAATCCAGACACCCTGGGTAGCATGGGGGTGCTGGGTGGCTAATGAGGATCCAAGCACTCCCCCGCCCCTTCCACTACATCACGGTTGATCTCCTGGGGCAGCACGTGGTGGGAGGACAAGGTCCAGGGGACACATTCTGGCCCGGCGAGAACGAAATGGCGTGTGAGTCCCTGGGACAGGCCCCATTCATCTTCGTCAATGGGTGAGGGAAGAATTGGAAATGGCAGGGCAAGATTAGATTGCAGCCCATCCCTGTCACAGTCATTTAGATCCCCGCCACCTCGCCACTGTGTGAGAGCGTGGGCGCCTATGGTGCTGTCCATTCGGGAACCTCGGGCACGGCTCTCCCCCACCTCCGGGAGCCAGCTTCCCCTGTGGGGTGGGGAAAGCCGCTCAGGCCCTGTGGCATTCAGGAATGGGAAGGGTGGGTGGCTCATAGTACAACTGAGCATCACCCTCAACCCCTGACCCAGTCAGAGCTTCCCCCTGTGCTACCCCTAAAACTCAGATTCTCCCACTCCAAAAGCACCCACCTCTCTGCCAAAGGAGAAGCCTTGTTTGTTTTCAGCAGTACAGGGCATATGACACATAGTTGAGCAGTGCTGATTCCACCCAATAGGGGGCTAACATGCGACAGCAGCACTGAGATACTGCAGTGAGGGGCACTATAGCAAGGCCTCAGAGAGCAATGCACCAATCAGCTCATTAGACTGGAGGACAAACGGCCCCTGGTGACAAACCTCAGAACTAAATTTGGTTCAGAATCCAACCCCCCTGAGTTCAGGCACGGCTGGGCTTGAGGAGCCACGGTGGCCTTTTTATAGCAATCGGCGCAAATGACATTTGGCTCCGGAGCTGAAGTTTAACCCAGAATACAGTTTTGAGCCCATCCATCTGTTCAGCACTCTCATAAGCTTCCCCACACCTTCCTTTGTGCTGTGCTTTTTATGTGACTTGCTATATACACACCTCTTTAAGCTGAAGTGTCTGAAACCCCTGGCTTCCCTCCCAGCTTTCACCTCCCTTGCTTGCAAATGATTTCTAGAAAGCCATTTAAAATGTATTATCCTTCCAAGGAGGAGCCGATAAACAGGCGTGGGAGGGGCAGGCGCAGGAGACACAATGCAGTGAGCTGCCATATTTCCTGACTTTGCGTTGTTCTCCTCCTGGCCTTTTACCAAGATCGATGGCCATTTATTATGAAAATAAATTACCAGCTCCTGTGTGCAGGACTCCTTGATGGCGGGCGGGGGGGCGGGACAAGTGTCAGCCTTCCCTCTGTGTGTGCTTGGATGTGTGTATGTGCGTCACCCACACCGCCGGTGACGAGCGAGCGGAGCGTTTTTCTAGCCATCAGTCTGTCAGATTTATTCTCTAATGGCGTGTGTGCACGTGCTGTGATTTCTAGCAGTGAGATGCAGGAGGATGGGTGTCTGTGGCCAGCGAGACACTGCAAATGTCCAGGGTCTGGCTGTTGGAGCCACACAGCTCATTCATGTAGTGAGTTTGTGGGTGCTGTGAACGTGTGTGCCAACAGTGTGCTGATTTTGGGTTGGGGGAACTTGAGTTTTGGCTATCCAGCACCGGGCAGCCCAGACCAGGGGGCCAATGTTGATACTTGTGCCCATTCTGTGTGCGCACGGGGCTGGAGTGGGCTCTCGGTAGGCATGTGTTCAGGCAGGGTGTGTGGGTAGCGAGTGTGCCTGTCTAGTGAACTTAGTGCGCCTTGTGTTGTCGGTGGGTGGCATGCACTATGTGAGTAGTGTATTGGCGTTGTGCTGGGTAGAGTGGGTGGTGAATGAATGACTTGAGAGATGAGATTTTTACACTGGAGCCTTGGAAGGATGACAAACTCTGCCCCCTGTCCTCCCCCCTCCCCCAATCCTGCTCTGGAGAGAACTAGCTCTGGAGCACAAGTGGAACTGCAGGAGCTAACCAAGCCAGGTCTGAGATAAGAGCCCTGCACTAGATTTCTGTGCCCCTAGAATGGAGTCGGGCCCGTGCCCCCGGGAGGAGGGGCAGAACCTGAACTGGAGCCCTGTGGCCCCTGGAGTGAAATATGGCAGGTACTGGGGCACAAGGACTGAAAATGATCCCCAGAATCTCTGCTTCTGGGCAAGGCCGGGAAGCCGGTGGCATCTTTTAAAATTCACAGTGGATTTTTGGAGAAGTTGCCAGCTGAGGGCAAGATTCTAAGCCCCTCCCTCCAACCCCACCCCTGCCCCCCATGATCCAGCCTTCCCCATGCTGGAGCCCCTACAGATGAGCAACTCAGACTTTCAATCCTGGAGACATTAATAAAAGAGACCAGACAAAAACCTTCACGTTCCTTCTCGTGGGTGAGCACGTGCTTCGACTCCGAGATACAGTCCCTGCCTCTTGAAATTAATTCCCCATCCCTGGTGCACTGGCAAAATAACTAATCTGGCTGTGCTGGGTTTGCTGCAGATTTCCTGGTGGACAGAGCCCCCTGCAGGAGGAAAGGGGGAGGAAGGAGGGCACAGAAAGGAGCCATGGAGAGGTTATAGAAAACGGGGATGGTAGGAGAGAGGAAGAGACACAGGGACCCTGCAAACTACAAGGTGGGGAGCGTGTATGAGTCTAACCTGCAATTCCCCTCCTACCTACCACCCCTTGGCTTGTGGGGACTTCTCCCAGTGGGCATCATGGTCTTCCATGGCTCCCTGCCACTTCTCCCCTGGCCTGTTACGACGCTCACACACCCCCTCCCGCCTGCATCCATCCTGCCTTTCTGTGTCCCGATACTGTGCTAAATCATCACCCTGGGTGTGCAGCTTACTAGAGAAGGCAACGTGACATCCTTTGGTATCGTCTGTGCAATTCTTACCTTTTAATGATCATTCCACCCTGCGGCTTGTTTGGGTTTTTTACACAAGAGACCAGAGTTCAAAACACGAGGGCACTGTATGTGCTGGGCATTCCTGTTCTCCCTGCTTCTGGCTGGGGGCAGCTGGGATGCAGAGATCTGCCCCCCTGAAACGGTGCAGCTGAGCGAACCCCGGGAGCGCTGCAGGCTGGGAGAAGACCCTGAAGGCTTCTCTCCAGAGCCTCTGCCCCTCACAGAGACCTGTTTGCCAGGCTCTGAGTACGAGAGACTAGGGAGGTAGAAGAGCAAAGCAAAGTGCACCATTTCTCCTTGTCCCCACCAAACCCCCTTGGCTTCCTTCCTGCAACCCATTATCAATGTACACATATATACACATTGGGGACTTCAAACTATTACTGCTGTCTTCAGGGGCACAGTGTGGAGGAACCTGGAATGGCAGCGTGCAGAGAGGGCTCCCCAGTGCACGGGGTCACGTCCCTTGGGCTCTGGTTTCACACAGGGGTTCTGAACCCCAGTGACGACCTCTCCATGGTCACAGGCCTCTCACTTCTCAGGTTTTTACTTGCGTAGAAGAGATGCAGCTGGCTCTTGAAGTCTGCTGCGGGCTTGGACAATCCTGGGGGGGAGGAAACATTCTTGGGATTCCCCCAGAAGAGCCCACAGGCCTGCTGCCCAGCTCAGTGGCTGGGGAGGGAGTCTGAGAAACCAGACTTCTGCAGGACTGTCCTGGCCAAGGCTGGGGGCTGGAGACCCCTGCAGCCTGTCCAACGTGAGGAGGCCAGCGTGAGGTGTACATAAGGCTATGTCTTGTCGTAGAGCCTCTGTCAGTTCAAGGGCGGGAGAGGCTGTGCCCATAGCCCCGGCCTCCAGATCCACATCTGCATCAACCTACTCCCCTTCAGATTTGAACTCCCGGATTGGAAAGGGAGAAGCCAAATGGGGCTTGCCAGCCATCAGTCATCTTCTGGCCCGTCAGGAGGTAGGAGAAGGTGCTGGTCCCCGAGCGTCCTTCGCTGGTAGAGCCCAGTAGGGGAGGAGATGGGCCAGCGATTAAAGATCATCTGGTCAGCAACGAGCAGGCTGGCAGCTGGCTCAGTTTTTGCTGGCGATCCTTTTCTTACGGGCTGAGACCAGGTCATAGAAGGGATCCTGGGTGATGCTGGTCCTGGATAGAGGAGGAACGAGAGAGAGATTCAGGGCTGGGAAATGACAAGGAAAGCCACAAGGGTCTCTCTGAACCTGTAAACAATGGACCCCCTCCCTCCCCAGAACAGGGGATCTGCAGGCCCCTCAGCAGCACCCGGCGCCTCCAACTAGTGTAGTCAGGCTTTGCAGGCCAGAGGAGGAGCCTGAAGGTTCACAGCAAGGGCCTCCAGGCCCTAGATGGCTAATCCATTGGAGCCATAGGTGTGGAGAGGCGAGGAGGTCAGGGACGCCCACAGGTGCTCAAGTGTGAACGTTTATCTCCCTGGGGGCCTATGCCCCTCTGCTCCCTTGCATGTAAAAGAGCTGCTGCCCAAGTGCCCCCCAGAGGCAAGGTGAGGCCTCCAGCTCTGCATGCTGGCACAGCGTAGCCATTCACCTCTCTGCCCACCGGCGCATCACAGGTAGCTCTGGCCTCTGCTAGTGCCATGTCTCCCCTGGCCTGAGCTCACTCCACCCCATTTCACCCTGCCTGGGGGAGCCCTCTTGTCTCCTGCAGGGCCCGTCCCCTTACCGTATCGCCTCAATCCACAGGTCGCGCTCCTCCATTGTGGCTGCCGAGATCTTGTAGGACTGGTGCTTGCCTTCTACCACCTTCCCATCCCCATCTGTCTTGCAGGCTTTGATCTTCTGCCCCTTGCAGTTGGGATTGAAGAGCTCGAAGCAGTTCTGCAGGGAGAGACATGGAGGGGGTCAGGCAGTAAGTCCATTGTTCCGGAGGGCATGCTAAGGGAGTTTGCAGAGGTGGCAGTGGGCTCGTCTGTTCCTGAACTGGGGCCAGGATTTTGCCTGTCATGCTCCAGGGATCTCAGCATCGTTGAGTTAGATTCCAGTAGCTCAGAGGCGTCACAAGTAAAAACCTCCCCACTCTGCACTCAGTGATGCCTGCGCCGCCGTGGCCACCAACCATGTTTTACAGAGAGTGAGAGCGATGGCCGAGAGTCTGGAAAACACCCGGTGGTTTGTACTGCGCCGCATGCACCCTACCAGAGACGGTCATACGGGAACATTGCCTAACAGCTTTTGGGCACCTCTAACAGGACAGGATCACCTGCCATACTGCAGTTAACACTGGCTCTGCACAAGGGACAGACAGAAAGGAGAGCAGGTTGAGGTAAGCTTTCCTGGGGAGCCTCTCTAACAGCTCAGCGCTATTTCTTACTCCTAGACTTTAAGGCCAGAAGGGACTATCAGGATCGTCTAGGCTGACCTCCTGCACATCGCAGGCCACAGAACCTCGCCCACCCACTCCTGTGGTAGATCCCCTAACCACTGGCTGAGTAACTGGAGTCCCCAAATCATGCTTTAGAGACTTCAAGTTACAGAGAATCCACCATTTACACTAGTGTAAACCTGCAAGTGACCTGTGCCCCATGCTGTAGGGCAGTGGTCCCCAACCTTTCTGTGGGAATAGCATACTCCTATTCCCAGAAGACTGTGGCGGGCGCCAGACACCCCACTGCCGAGAAGCAGCAGCGGCAAGAAGCATCGCAGCCGAAATGCGGCCAAGGAAAGGCAATGCTTCTCGGCGGCATTTCAGCAGGCGGTTCTCCCGCGGCCGCGCTCGTCAGCGGCATTTCAGTGGTGCAGTGTCCTGCAGGCGCACACAACTGCCCCGATGGGCGCCGTTGCGCCCGTGGGCACCGCATTGGGGACCCCTGCTGTAGGGGAAGGCAAAAAAATCCCCAAGGTCTCTGCCAATCTGATCCAGGGAAAAATTCCTTCCTGACCCCAAATATGAAGATCAGTTGGGCACTGAGCATGTGGGCAAGGCCCACCAGGCAGACACCCTAGAAAGAATCTATTGTAGTAGCTCAGAGCCCTCCCCATCTAGTGTCCCATCACCAGCCGTTGGAGATATTTGCTGCTAGCAGTCGCAGATCTGCCATTTTAGGCAGTCCTGTCACACCATCCCCCCGTCCCCCTAAATTTATCAAGCTCAGTCTTGAAGCCAGTTAGGATTTTTGCCCCCACTGCTCCCCTTGGAAGGCTGTTCCAGAACATCACTCTTCTGATGGTATGAAACCTTCATCAAATTTCAAGCCTAAACTTGTTGCTGGCCAGTTTATACACTTTCTCCAAAGTAGCTCACTGTGGTGTGGCACAAACTCCTGATGAAGGCACCAAACCCAGAGCCGGGCAGAGAAAGGTGGTTTCGTTTTGGGGAGGATTGCAATATTTCAAAATCTGGTTCCATTGAAACTCAGAACAAAACCCAAACATTTCAGCAGTGTCCTAGAAAGGGAAAGCCCAGGGTCCCCAACTCATAGACAGTGAGCTGGAGAGATGCTGGGTGGGTGAGCGGGCAGGATGGCCAGGCGGGTTTCGAAAGCTGCCTGGTTTCTGGAGGAACTCGGTCCAAATTGAACCATCGCCACAGAATGGTTCAATTTCAACTAGTTGGCAAATTGCCATGAAAAACGTCTCAGGAATTTTTCCACCCAGCTCTAACAGAACCATAACGTCCCTGGCCTGAAGTCAAGACCCCTGTGCCTTGAGCAATCAGGTCTTGTTCCAGCCCCTGCTCCAGTGTACCAGGAGCTGCTGTAGAGAGGGACAGGACTGCCAATAGGCATCTCAAACGTACTGAGCTTGAGACTGATTTTCCACCAGCGTAACCCGAGTAAAGGGCCATTGACTTCCATGCGTTACTGCTGGTCTATAGTGGCGAAACAAAGACTAGAACTGCAGCCTTGCTGACAACCTCAGCAGAGAGGCCAAGCACTGAGCAGGCTATGGGGACTGAACTCCCCCTGTCACCAGTAGTGGCAGCCCGTCCTAGACAGACCTGAAGCACATCAGCAGGGCTATGGTGTGTGGGAAGTTTATCCTGCCGCTGCCCCTGTCTTGGCGGTAAAGGCGGGGCTTGGTCTTTGCGGCTGTTGAGCCCGTGTTTCTCACCTGCACTCACGTGGAGCTTTAAAGAGAATCTGCCTTGGGTTGGCTCCCGGGGTGGGATTTCCCTACACCCCCCCCATGGGGGTGTTTACCCCCCCTGAATTTCCCCAACGCCCCCCCCCCCAGTTTTGTGAATTAGTTACATGCAGGGTTGCCACTTTAGTGATTGTTTGGACATTTGAATGGAAATTGAAACATTAATACACACTTTAAAAGCATATACCGTGTATGATAAAATATGTGTATCTGAAAATGTCTAATAGATTTGAAACATAAACTAGCTTCCTTGTACAGCTGTTTATGACCATGTCAGTGCATTCATTTCGGTGATGTTGGCCAACCTAATAATTTCAAAATATGCTTTGTAAGCAAAGTCTAAATGAGCTCTCCCTGACAGTCAGTGATGAGCTGCGGGGGGAAAGGCTTCAGGACCAGATTGTATTTACATTCACACCTAATCTATCTAGGTATCCAGCAAACAGAGCTGTGTTGCCCAAGTAATAGATTTTGGCTGGGGTTGGGTTACAAATCACTTGAATGCGGGGAGGGGCGGGAGGTGTAATGAAATGTTGTTATTCTTACTGTAGGAGTAAAGGGCAGTAGAACTGCACTTAGCCTGTGCTGATTGAGGGACATCGAGAGAGAGAGAGAGAGAGAGAGAGAGAGGGTGGGGACAAGTGTTTTGCTTGATGGTTTGCCTGAGTCACAAGTACCTGCCCCTCTCCACTGTTTAAAGACAGAGCTGATTAGGCTCCAGAGATAGTCTTTGTTTTGTTAAGTGATCACTACAGCTGAAATCACTTATAATCAAGTCTAAGTGCTTAGACCTGCTGTGGGACAGTGTTTCTGTGGAAGAGACGGCCCAGTCTGCACTAGCAGTGAGGTTCCCCCACTGCGAGCTCAGCTGAAATCACTGAGAGCTGGGTGGAACCTCAAGAGACCAACTCGCAGAGGTCACAGTGGCAGGTGGCAGAGGAAGGTGACTGTGCAGGGCCATTGGCAACGGAGCGATGGCGTGAACGGTGGCACAAAGAACAACAGTGGCCAGAGCGGACAGTGAGCAGCTGGAGGAATGAGCAAGGTGCCTTTTTGCCCCCCACCTGGGAGATGAACTCATGGGAAAGCACCTCTGAACTCTGAGTCTCCACTGACCAAGGACAACACTAGTGGTGTTAATGAGGCTGTTAAGAATGCTGGAGACACAACACAGTTCATGCAAACAAACATGGCTGTGGCATCATACTTTCTATTTAAGCAAGAGATACCACACACCACAAACTGGAGGCCAGTGTTAAATGCATTGTCACTTCTTCATCCTGAAGTTGAACACCGGTTCCAAACAAGACCAGCAAATGCTCACTATCTGTCTGCAAGAAACTCAACTGACTGCCTAGACGCATATGGTGCAACACTGAAAGACTCAACAGTTGAAAAAGTGAAGAACTCTCTCACCGCATTCAAAAAATGTGCATACATGGCTGATGAATGCACCGATGCAAATGGTCATCAAGTACTAAGTCATTGTGTACGTTATCTTGATGTCAAGGGTAGGCCAGTAGATGCATTTCTAGATATTCAAGTTATAGAAGACACATTGGCTGCATCTGTGACAACCCACATCTTAGAAGAGTTAAATGCTTGTCCATTGGACCCCAAACAGATGGCTGCTTGTGCATTTGATGGAGCTGCAAACTTCTCTGGAAGACATGGTGGAGCACAAGCTTTGCTCAGAGAAAAGTGTAACCCTAGTCTCTCCTATACACACTGCAGAGGCCAGCTAGTCCAACTAGCGCTAGTATGAGCTGCAGACTCTTCAAAAGACATTTAAAAAGCTATAAATTTAATGTCTTCATTATATTCTTTTTTCAGCAAGAGTCCAAAAAGACTGAATATCTTGGAAAATACAGAAGATACACTGAGACTGAAGTTCAAATTACTCCAACCTGGGAAAACGCTCTGGCTTTCTCATGAGCGATCCTTGGCTGTTGTCTTAAAATTACTCCAGCCATTATTACTAACTTTGGAAAGTATCTACCAAGATGGGATGGATCTAAGTAGTGAGGCTGGTGGATTACTTTTGCTACAATGTTCAGAGTAGACTATTGCCATTCTCTCATTTGTAAGTCTACTGTTGAAACCACTTGGGTCATTAAACAATGCCATCCAGGCATCTGCTACAAGAATAGTAGATCTTTGTCCAGCACTAGAAGCTACATTTGGATCAATCAGAGAGCTATCCATTGAAAAAGTACTGGAAGAAGCAAAGACTTCAGTCCAGAAGTTGACTAATGAAGGCATTTATATTGAATCCTTAAGTGAAGAGGACAAGAAGTGTTTGTTAAGACAACTGAAAAAGTACACAGACTTGCTTCTTAAAAATCTACAACAGCAACTTCTAGATTCTACTCAACCTCTACGTAGCTTTAACAGATCCCTGTCTTATAAAACACCGACAGCTGAGTGGAGTGAGGCACTACCAGTAATGGGGCTGCCATGGGCTCAGGACAGAATAGAGAATTTGAACACAGAGTGGAATATCGTACGACGAGTGAATGAAGATTTGACTTCAACTTCTTTTTTATCATCACTAGTGGCTCAACCCGATCTTTGTGCTATGTTTCCTGGGCTGAAAGAAGTAGGAATTCATCTCTTGCTACTCCCAGTCACAACTGCTACAGCTGAGCGTTCTTTTTCATCATTGAATAGAATTTTGTGTTTTGAAAGAAGTCGCCTTCTGCCTGATCATGTGAATGAACTAATGAGCATATCAATTGAAGGAATGGAAGTACCGGACACATGAGAAGCCACCAGAGATGAATGCATTGCATTCAAGAAGTTCATTAACAGAGTTGTGCAAAATTATAACAAGAAACCAAGAAGGATGTAGATGTAGTGCTTCATAAAGTTGAGTAGCCAACTTTAATTTGTGTGATGATTTTAAAGTCTAATAAAATGCTCATGAAACATTTTTCAGTTTTTACTATGGTGCCATACAGCCCACCTTCACCCTCATGGTCTCACCCCTCATTGGCCCTGACTGCCCCCCGCTGTAAATTTGACCCTCCCCCCCCCCAAATTTCAATTCCTGGGGAAAACGTTCAGACACTCTGCCTTCCAAGACAGCAGAGCGCTGCCTGGGACAATGCCACTGAACAGGGCAGGAGGAGATAAACCGGCTAGCGTCTCTGATGACACATGCTTGTTGCGGTACCAAATGGTGGAGACTTACTGGCTTTTTGGGGTCGTCCACCTTCCGAACCGATAGATTCTCCAGGGGGATGATCCCCAGAGGTTCTTTATCCTGGAAGCCAATGAGAAGCAGGTATGAGGCTCTGACATGCTCCCAGCACCCAGCCCAATGACGTGTTTCTCCCCGTTGCCCTGGCATGCGCCCCAGAGCATTATGGCAAAGCAGGCCCCCAACAGAAACACACTGGCAAATTAAAGGGGCGCTTGGTGCCCATGGCTATAGCTGGCCAGAGTTCTGCCTGACAGAAGGTACCATGTAGTTGATTCTAATCAGTCTGGAATGGCAGCTGTGGGTCATAGCCTGGGCTGGGGGGTGGGAATGGGGGGACTCAGTCTGACCGCAGTCCAGGGGTGACAGAGTGGGGTGTATCCCCATCCCTCATTACCCCTGGAAAATACAGCCCCCCTTGGAGAGATCTGCTTGACTGGAGTGCAGCCTTACCGTGGTATATTCAAAGTAGTACAGGCAGTTGTCAGTCAGAATGAACCAGCGGCGCTTCCAGGTCTTCACCCGGCCTCCTAGGGGCAGCAAGATTCAAAGCGTGTCAGTCCCTGACAGCCCCCGCTCACTGCAATCACCCCCTGGAGATTAGTGCCCCGGGATAGACCCTCCGCCCCAGGCTGAACGCACCCCGGCAGCTGGCACAGCTCAGAACTGGGGGAGGGGTGGCACCCTTCTGAGCAGACTGGCTTTGGGAGGTGCAGGCGTGGGCTGGAGGAGGTTTGAACCCTAGGGGTCAGGCTCAGCCCGCGGCAGCAGAAGGAAGGGCGGCTGCTGCAGACCTCCACATGGATGCGTAGGAAACCCTTGGGGTGACGCTCATGGGGGAGAGCTGCACAAGGAGGTGATTTGTACCCAGTTTAAGGAGCCAGCCCTCGCGGCTGGGGTTGAAGAAAGTGTGCGTGAGGTCATTCCCATCGTCCTCCGGGATGGAAAATGGCTCGTTCTTGATGCTCTCGAACAGATTCTGCCCCACAGAAAGAGGGAGAGAAATAAAAAAGCTGGCATAGGGTGACCTGACTTAGCTCACTGACATTCCCTACGTATGGATGGACAGGGGTTGCTGGCTACGTGGTACCCCTTAATGCTCATCTCACAGGGACAAAATGGGAGTGGTATGTGTTCGTTCAACATTCCTGTGCCACACACACACACACTCAGTGTGTGTACCCACACCTGTAAGTGAGCAATCAGGTGTGGGTACACACACACACGTATGCTTATGCGGCCAGCATGCTATTTTGCACAGACACACAAGCGCAGAGGGTAGCAATTAGAAGCAGACACACACACATGTGACCTACCAGGCACGCCCCAGTGCATTGCCCAGCTGTGGGAGGGGGATTCCAGTTTCTCGTCCTGTGCGGGGATGACACTGTGCTACTGGGGTTTGACATCATTTATTATGCAAAGTTCTGAGTAAAAAGTTCCTGCAATTTCCTCCAAACAACTGTCAAGAAGTGACATGACGCCAGAAAGCTGAGCCCTTCACACTGAGGGAGGAGTGGGGCGGAGGGGTGCTAAACAAAGCCAGGGCTGCTGCTGGGGTGGGTGGATGTCGTGAGCACTATTCAGGGTTCTGGATGCCAAATCATCACTGTGGCCTGTACAAGGCCTCTGATGCCAACCAGCAAAGAGCGCATGGTTATGTAACAATAAATTCCAGCAGGCCTGACAAACTCACTACACCCAACACATGACTGTGAGACTATTTAGCCAAACACTGTCTTGTAAGGTATCATATGAAAACTGATGCCATGCTGGTCATGAAGATCACTCTGTGATGTATGTACGAGTTGTGTATAAAGAGTTGTGTATGCATGCTGGCAATACGTTCTTACAATATTTTGTGGAGGCAGTTGATAAGCAAGCCTGCCTTGGAGAAAGGAATGTCGCTTTACCTGTCAGCATGGATCAAGCTCTGAGACAACAGCATGGCTTGATCACAAGCAAAGGCCAAGGAAAGTACATTTGCCTCCAAAGTGAGTGAGCCAACTGAGAAAGCAAATTGACCAGAGGATGCGGAGCGGGCTTGTGGCCTGCACCCCAAAGAACAAGCAGCTGAGGAGAGGAGCCTTGGGGTTACTTTTCAGAGAATACGTTTCAAAGGTTTTCTGGACTATAAAAAGAAGCAAGGAGCCTCTTTCATTATCCATTCCTTAGGGAACAAAGGGGGAAGCGGGTGGGTCCTCCTGCCCGAGGGGCTGGGGATGCTGATAGCTTGATGGGAGATGTGACAGCTGTTTAGGCGAAGATCGCTGCTTGCTAAGGTTAAGTTTGAGTCACTAGAAAAACGTGAGCTTTTTGTTTTGTTTGTAACCATCTTTCCCTCTTGCTTAGGATCTCTTCAATCTCTGTTCTCTGTTCAGACACTTAGACTTGGTTTTCCTACAGACCAGCTCAGTGCTGCGTATTAAGGTGAAGAGTGTCCTCAGCTGGCTGGTGTGGATTCTATCTCTTTGCAGGCAGCAGCAAACTTGGCATTTCACTGGGCATCCAGGGCCGGGGCTAGTTGCTTCAGAGGAACACTTTTCCTGGGGGCTTGGGAACGGGTTCACTGAATGTTACCAGCAAGGCCAGGCTAAGACTGGCAGAGTCTGGAGGAGTTTGTTGGTGAGGTGGACAGACAGGGGGGTTACACAGTGGTTTAGAGTTCTGGGCACCCCAAGAAAGAGTCACAATCGCGGCACTGTGCAGGGCCCCTCTCCGCAGGCTAAACCTGAGCAGGAGTCGCTAAACCTTCCCCCCCCACTCCCACCCCCGGGCTATCGTGTGAGAAGGGAGGAGCTGTCATGCTGCCTTCCCTGAGACTCAGCCATGCGGTGGCTGGTCTCCACAGCTCTGGGAATTGCATAGGAAAAGCAGGGTACGCACACAGCATTTGGTCTCCTAGGGCCAGACTTTCTGCCCCCATTTAGGCCCCTGAACAAGGGCCACGGGGTGCTGCTCTGCTCTTTTAGAAACCTGGCCATTAAGGCTCTTCCTTGCCCAAGCCTAACAATGCTCTCTTGTAAGTATGGATCCTCGTCTGGGTACTGATGCTGCCAAGGGAGCCAGAGGGTGAACCTGCAGGGGGTGCTACCAAGGTCCTCAGAAGAGGGAGGCCTAGCGAGAGGGAGAATGGCCCTCGGGCAATGCAGGAATTCACCATGTAAAATAAATCCCTTGGGGCTTTCTGAGGCTGGGCCAGGGGCACAAGGCCATTCGGGATCAGAGAAACCTGAGCTACAAATGGCACGACGTGTGCAGAAAGAGACGCCAGAGTCCTTCCTTGAGCAAATGCCCCTCAGCAAAGACACATGGCATCGCAGAGCCAGGGTCTGAGACCCCTATTCCCGTCAGCACCTTACTCCGTGAGTCGTCCCCTGGGAGTCAATGGGGATGTTCCTGGGTGCTACTCAGTGTGAGTAAGGGGTTCATAATTTGGCCCACAATGACATCATCATCATCATCATCATCATCATCATCCCACAGATGCACCGGGCTGTGTACACACACCATGCCCTGAACAGCTTACAGACAAAGGCTGGGGCTAAGGGAGTCAGGTGCCCAGCTCTTTTGGCAAGTTACTGTGCGTTGGGTGCCTCGCTCCATTAGGCAAATTGAAAGTCCCAGCCCTACAAAGGCAGGCATGGCCACACACGGATACACACTCGCAGACACGCACCACGACACATCCCCGACAGACACACCCACCGCTAACCACACTCACACATGCGCACCCGATGCTCTCTCTCTCTGTCACATACACACACAAGCCCCACACTCTCCTGCCCTGCAGCACACCCTGGCCAGCAAGGCCACATTGGCAGGCTCTCTCCAATGCACCTTCCCTGTCCACCAGCCACAGCACATTCTCTCATCTTCCAGACACCCATACCCCACTCCTGGAGCACACCTGGTCCCCCAGCATGGGAGAGTCCACTTATTCCTCCTTCCTCAGCAGCTGGGTGACTAGGGTTGCCAACTTTCTACTCGCACAAAACTCAACACCCTTGCCCCGCCACTGCCCCACCCCTCCTCTGAGACCCTGCCCCCGCTCACTCCATTCCCGCCCCCCCCGTTGCTCGCTCTCCCCACCCTCACTCACTTGCTCATTTTCACGGGCTAGCTCAGGGGGTTGGGGAGTGGGAGGGGGTGAGGGCACTGGCTGTGGGTGCGGGCTCTGGGGTGGGGCCGGGGATGAGGGGTTTGGAGTGCAGGAGAGGGCTCCGTGCTGGGGAGTGGAACCAAGGGCTTTGGACTCAGAGTATGGGAGGGGGCGCCGGGCTGAGGCAAGGGGTTGGGGTATGGGAGAGGGTACTGGCTCTGGGCTGGGGATGTGAGTTCTGGGGTGGGGCCAGAAATGAGGGGTTCAGGGTGCAGTAGGGGGCTCTGGGCTGGGGCAGGGCGTTGGGGTGGAGGGGTGAGGGCTCTGGCTGGGGGTACAGGCTCTGGTGTGGGGCAGGGGATGAGGGATTTGGGGTGCAGGAGGGTGCTTCAGGCTGGGATCGAGGGGTTCGGAGGGTGGGAGGGGGATCAAGACTGGGGCGGGGGGCAGGGCGTGGGGTGGATGAGGGGAGTAGACTCCAGGTAGAACTTACCTCAGGCAGCTCCTGGAAGCAGTGGCATGTCCCCGCTATGGTTCCTAAGTGAAGGCATGGCCAGGCAGCTTTGTGCGTTGCCATGTCCGCTGGTGCTGCCCCCGCAGATCCCACTGGCTGCGTAATTCCCGGCCAATGGGAGCTGTGGAGCTGGTGCTTGGGGCAGGGGCAGTGTGCAGAGCCCCTTGGTTGCCCCTGCGCCAAGGAGCTGGGGTTGAGGGACATACCGCTGCTTCCGGGAGCCGCGGGGAGCCACAGTAGGCAGGGAGTCTGCCTTAGTCTCGCTGTGCCACCAACCGGACTTCTAACGACCTGGTCAGCACTGCTGACCAGAGCCACTTGGGTCCCTTTTCTACCAGGAGTTCCGGTAAAAAAACAGACACCTGGCAACCCTGTGGGGTGACGCACCTTAGGCCTAGCAGGCCCTTGTCTCCTTGCACTTCCAGAACCACTGAGGAAGGAGGAATATATGGACTCTCCCACTCATGGAGACCATGGATGCTCCAGGAAGGGGCCACCCAGAAATTAGCACGATGCCCCAGGGAGAGGTACTGATGATGTCTTTGGCTGGGTTGGGTATTTCTCCCAGCTCAGTACCCAGCAGCAGGCCAGGTGAGCAGGCAGGAGCACTTACCCGCAAGAGCTCTTCAGGCAGGTCCCCTCCATTGTTGATGCCTCGGTTCATGGCCACAAACCTCTCGAAGGGGGGCTTGTCCTTCACGTTGGGGTTGTGCAGGCTGGTGTTCAGCATGATGACGGAGAAGGAGAGCACATAGCACGTATCTGCCGGTGAGCGAGAGAGCGCCCAGGGCTGTGTGGGTGCCTGGCAGCATCACCACTCCAGACACCCCTGCAGGGGGAACCGTGCCCCTGGGGTTCTGAGGGGAGGCTTCACCGTTCCCACTGGGGCTCTAGCAAGGTTCCTCCTGCAGCAGGAGGAGGCTGTCTCCCTTTGCCTGCGATCTGCTAATGGCCCTTGGATTGCCTGTTACTTTGGTCTCCAGTACTGAGCACTTGGATCCCATGGAGCCCTCGGAAAGCAGGGAGAGGCTGCTCACCCCACTGGGGTCTGATGGCTGGCACACGGGGCCTGTCAAAGGCCCGCATCTGCGTGTGGAGGGGACACAAATCCCAGGTGGAGGGTGTGACATTTATTTGCCTCCTTAACCTTGCGCCATTATGTGAAGACACTGATTTAGCACAGGTGGCTGTCGATGCTCATAGACTTTAAGGTCAGAAGGGACCATCATGATCACCAGTGGTTCTCAACCTGTGGCCCATGGGCCACTTGCGGCCCAATCAGCACACAGCTGTGGGCCATATGACATCCTCGGGGCCACACAGATAGTATTGGATGCAGCCCACAATGGTAAATCGGTTGAGAACCTCTGTCTGACCTGCAGCACAGATGCTGATTTAGGACAGCGTCGTGGTGGGAGGACACAGTCGCTGGGACACAGTATGAAATGCTGGAACGTGCAGCATGACCGGTGGGTGCTAGGAATACACTGACAGAGGGGTGGCCTGGGCCGATCATTCCAGGATGTGGAGCTGTGGGCCAAAGACACAAGCCTGATGGTGGTGACAGGCTTTTTCGCTGCTGGGACAGAATGGATTGGGCTGGCTTTATAATGGCTCAGCTACCTGAGTGCAGATCACCAACAGCACTGCTGCTGTCAGATGGCGAGGAGCCACTATCCTAAGCTGTCGGGTGCTGGCAAGGCTTCTGGAGCCAACTGCCTGAAGAGGGACAGTGATGATGGAGTGTGGCATGAGGGGAAAGGAAGGAGAGTGGCAAGAAGGAGGAGGAGAGGCGATTGACAAGGGGAAAGAAGGAAGAAGAGATCAGACATAACAGGGGAGGAAACGGGAAATCAAGGCAACAAGAGGCAACTCCTTTTGTAGGTAAGAGACTACAAACTAGAGCTAGATCACAGAATCATAGAAGATTAGGGTTGGAAGAGACCTCAGGAGGTCATCTAGTCCAACTCCCTGCTCAAAGCAGGACCAATCCCCAACTAAATCATCCCAGCCAGGGCTTTGTCAAGCGAGGCCTTAAAAACCTATCAGGATGGAGATTCCACCCCCTACCCCCCCGCCAGGTAACCCATTCCAGTGCTTCACCACCCTCCTAGTGAAAAAGTGTTTCCTAATATCCAACCTAAACCTCCCCGACTGCAACTTGAGACCATTGCTCCTTGTTCTGGCATCTGCCACCACTGAGAACAGCCGAGCGCCATCCTCTTTGGAACCCCCTTTCAAGTAGTTGAAAGCAG
The DNA here is from genome assembly GCF_965140235.1 of Caretta caretta. Lineage (NCBI taxonomy): Eukaryota > Metazoa > Chordata > Testudines > Cheloniidae > Caretta > Caretta caretta. The sequence continues at coordinate 258,918,339 of NC_134206.1, read as the reverse complement.
CTATCAAATCCCCCCTCACTCTTCTCTTCTGCAGACTAAACAAGCCCAGTTCCCTCAGCCCTCCTCATAAGTCATGTGCTCCAGCCCCCTAAATATTTTTGTTGCCCTCCGCTGGACTCTCCAATTTGTCCACATCCTTTCTGTAGTGGGGGGGCCCAAAACTGGACACAGTACTCCAGATGTGGCCTCACCAGTGCCGAAGAGAGGGGAATAATCACGTCTCTCAATCTGCTGGCAATGCTCCTACTAATGCAGCCCAATATGCCTTTAGCCTTCTTGGTAACAAGGGGACGCTGTTGACTCATATCCAGCTTCTCACCCACTGTAACCCCTAGGTCCTTTTCTGCAGAACTGCCGCTTAGTCAGTTGGTCCCCAGCCTGTAGCAGTGCATGGGATTCTTCCGTCCTAAGTGCAGGACTCTGCATTTGTCCTTGTTTAACCTCATCAGACTTCTTTTGGCCCAATCCTCCAATTTGTCTAGGTCACTCTGGACCCTATCCCTACCCTCCAGCGTATCTACCTCTCCCCGCCAGCTTAGTGTCATCCACGAACTTGCTGAGGGTGAAATCCATCTCATCATCCAAATCATTAATGATCCCCAGCTGGGGTCAATCCACGTAGACTCGACTGACTTCCACGCATGGCCCAGTGGGTTTCTGTCAGTGAAGCGGAGAGCAGGATTGTCCCCTGTTTCTAGAAAAGCCACCTAAGGGTAGGAACTGGCAGAAGTGACAGGGGACCGGGGCCAAATCACCCGATCGAAGGGAAGCTAAAGCTGGAGGTGCCGCCTCTACTGCTCAAACACTATATTTTGTGAGTGGTGGATCATGGCCCCTCTTTAGCAAACAACTGAGCCAATGCTGGCAGCTCATCCCCACTCCCCACCTCTGCAACTACCTGTCGACTGGAAGACTCCCGGGTTACACTGGCAATACCAGTTGGCGAAGGCCTCCATCATCCGATCAATCTTCTGGGCTTCCCCGGGCAGCCGGAAGCTCCACAGGAACTGCCTACAAGGACACCAGGCCCGTGGGCTAGTCACGGAATGGCCAGGCAGGCTCCACGCCCCTAATACACTGGGGCGCCCTCCTTCCTCCCATGGATGTGCGGGGGTCCTCCCTCCACACAGGGAAGGCAACAGGACATCCTTATGTGCAACAGGGGCCCCTTTCTTCCCAAGCCTAGGGACACCCAGCCTAGGACCCAGGCAGCTTTTCCCTCAGCACCCAATGAGACACCCAGCCTGGGAAACAGGGAACCCTTCCCTCAGCTCCTAGGGCAACAACTAGACACTGTCCTTCAGAAACGGAAACCCTCCCCCAAAACAAGGGAGCAGGACAAGATGCCTGCTCCAGAGCCCAGGGCCTCTCTCCCCACCACGTGGGCATCCAGCAGGACGCTCTCTTAGCAAACGGGGACCTCGCTCCCCAGTGCACAGCCTCAAATGAGACGCCTGCCTCAGGACACAGGCTCCCTCTGCTGGTAGTGCACAAGAGCCCGAGGAGAAGCCCGCATGGGCAATGTGAGAGCTCAATGAGACGCCCGGGTGGTGGTGGGGGGATCCCTCTCCCAGAGCACACAGACACTGCCCACGTGGCCACCCCTGAAAACAGCAGGCCCTCTCCCCCCATGCTGGGACACCCCAAGAGGAAGGAGGGGGGCCAACCTATGAAAGAGTAGGATGCTCTTCCCTAACACAGGGAATTGCAGCAAGATCCCCCCAGGGAAATGGGGGTCACACTCCTCAACGCACTGCACAGCAATGGGACACTGCCCCGGGAAGTGGCTTCCCCTGCATTGGTGCAGTCGGACACCCACGTATGAAAATGGGGGCAGGGGTCCCCTCCCAGACGAATGCTTGGGAAGCTCCGTCCCTGCTCTGAGCTGTCTCCCTAGCGCCGGGCCCTCTGGCGTGTGTTCGCTTGCCTTTGCAGCCACGCCTGAGCACCCACTCCCAGGCCCCTGCTGCTCTCTGCCCGTGTGCTCACTCACCGTAGTGCCTGCACCAGGTTGAGGTTGGCGAACGGGTGGCATTCCACAAAGGCCTGAAGGATCTGCAGGTTCGCCGGGTCCCTGGTTGAGGGAACAGGGCCAAGTGGGAGGGTGTGGGGAGAGAAGGAGACTGTGACTTTATGATGCAGCCTTACTATGTGACCTAGAGCAGAGCTGGGCTCAGACCCCTCAGAGCTCCGATTCCCCCAGGAACAGCTCTGCACACCCCCTCTCCCTGCTTTCAAAATTCAGCTCCCCTTCCCCCACAAAAAGACACCAGGACCCTTGGCAACGTTGTTACACTGATGCCTTTTCTGCACCGGGGGTTTGCCCCAAGTACAGCCATCAGCAACTAGTGCAGCTGCCCCAGTGCTAACCCCTTGGATCTACAGGGTAAACAGCCGGAAGCTGAGCTATACAGGGCTTATCTCCCTTTCAAGCAGGGCCGAGCTCCCTCAGTGCAAGTCGCAGCTCTGCCTGTCTACGCTAGGGGTTGCTACAGTTCAGCTACACTGGCGGCAGAAATTGGGCCTAAGGCCTAAGAGAGCTGGATCAGCTGGGGGAGACTCACCTCTCTCCCAGGTAATCCCCAATGGCTGTCTTGTTCAGGCCTTCTCCCTTGTAGAGGAACCTGGCGATCTCTCGCAAGTCTGAGGACAGCACCTTGTGCTCGGTCAAGTACTGGATCCCCTGAGGGAAAAGCACACCCAGGCTGTGAGTGAGGAGGGTCTGGGGGGCCGGGGAAGGACAATTTAATGGGGGGTCCAGCCCAGTCATCTCTGGACATCATGTTTCCCCAGCTCTACAGGCCTCCTCCCAAATCCAGCTACTCCCCCTCCCCCTTGGAACGCAGCTGGGGAGCACACAGCTAGACTTGCTATCTTAATCCCTCCCCTCATGTTCCACATGGGTGCTAATGCTGTACCCATCCCCCTCCCGATCCTGGCCCGGCCCGAGAAACCTACTGTCGGGGTGCTGCCAGGTTCCTGAGCAGAGCTGTGCGGAGAACGGAAAGTCCGTTTCAAGCAGGATTCTGAGATTTCAACGTTTGTCTTTGTTTCATTCCAATGGAACCCCAAAATTTCAAAATTCTCCGCAGAAGAAAATTACACCCCCCTCCCCCCCAAAAAATTCATTTTGGGTCGATCAAAATTTTTCGTGCCCACAAAATTGGTTTGGTTCCATTCTGACTGTTTTTAAAAAGGCATATTCTATTATAATGTACAGCACCATGCACAGTTTAAAACATTCCGAAACGAAACATCTTTTCAAAAGGAAAAATGGAAACATTCCATTCTGAAAGGGTCCAAATGGGGTGTTTCAACACCGTTGGAACTCCCCTCCCTTCCCCCCCCCACACCTTTTTTTCTCTGAAACAGAATTTTGATGAAATCGACATGATTTTGTGAAGCATTTTGATTTCGACAGAGCTGCGTTTTCCAATGGAAAATAGCTCCCTCTACAGGTTTCAGAGTAACAGCCGTGTTAGTCTGTCTTCGCAAAAAGAAAAGGAGGACTTGTGGCACCTTAGAGACTAACCAATTTATTTGAGCATAAGCTTTCGTGAGCTACAGCTCACTCTACGTTTTCCCAAACATCTCTGTCCCAGAGTAACACCCACTGCCCCTCTCCCGCCCTGGCACCCCTGGGCGGAGTCTGCACTATCTGTGGGTGCAATCCTCCTCTGCGCACAGGGACCAGGACAAAGACCAGGCATCACTAAAGTCCCACGTAGGGCCTCAAAACAGGGCTTGATTTAACTCTACATAAGAGACCGCAAGGGGCTGGATTGCCAGGCGGGAGGTAAATAGAGAGGAGTCCTAATGCTGGTTTGCCGGTACTCTGGAGTGAATGTCACCCAGACTGTGCTCACCCTTTGGTGGGTTGGTGGGTAGTGCCTGCAGTTGCTGTGATGGTACAGAAGTGCAGAGGCAGTGTTAGCCCACTGGGGGCTGAAGCAGGAATATCCCCCCCCCCCAATACAACACATAATAAAAAGGGAATATGGGGGCCCCTGGAGCTGCTCGGGACCCTAAGCAATTGCTTAGTCTGCCTAGCACCGGCTCTGCTGGAGGGTCCTCTTATGTGTCCTAGTTGGAGGGGGCGGAGGCGTGATGGAAAGTTGGTCAGAGCAGCAGCGGTTGAGCCGGAGCCAGTGAGACAGTTGCTGTGGTTAAAATGATGGGGGCTGATATTACTGTTGCAGCTTGTGGTTTTCTTTGCAGACTGAGTGGTCCAGCAGAGCAGGGGAGGGGAGAGAAAGCAGCCGCTTCTTGTTATTCACATTCACCTCTGCCTTTACACCCTGCTCTGAGTCCCCTGATGGTGGGGTGGGGAGTGCGGGTCGCGCCGGGGGTGGGGGTGGAGGGAGTTATCCAGTGGGTGGGAGACCCAGACTTGCTTTGCAGTCCAAGTCTTAGACTCTCATTCCCAGGCCAGCAGCAGGGGCTGCTTGGCCTGGCCGGGCCTGCTCTGAGTGCGAGAAAGCCTCACATCCTGTTGGGTGACCTCCCTCCCAACCCAGGAATGGGTTTTAGAGGAATCAGCTGACGGGGGTGAGAGAGCCTGGGCTAGGGGCTCTCTGGACTTGGGCTCCCTTGACAGACAGAAGAGTTAGTGGCTGGATTAAGTCTGGCCCTAGATTCATAGATTCAGAGATACTAAGGTCAGAAGGGACCATTATAATCATCTAGTCTGACCTCCTGCACAACGCAGGCCACAGAATTTCACCCACCCACTCCTGCGAAAAACTTCTCACCTATGTCTGAGCTATTGAAGTCCTCAAATCGTGGTTTAAAGACTTCAAGGAGCAGAGAATCCTCCAGCAAGTGACCCACACCCCATGCTACAGAGGAAGGCGAAAAACCCCCAGGGCCTCTTCCAATCTGCCCTGGAGAAAAATTCCTTCCCAACCCCAAATATGGCGATCAGCTAAACCCTGAGCATATGGGCAAGATTCACCAGCCAGATACTACAGAAAATTCTTTCCTGGGTAATTCAGATCCCACCCCATCTAATATCCCATGGCCCTGTCTCTCCTCCTCCCATTTCTCTTCTGCTTTGGGGTGCTTTGATTGACACGTGTCAGCACAATGTGTCATGGGGAGGCAGCATTGCTCAGAGCTCTCAGAAGATATCCTGGTGCAAGGCATGGCCTGGCAGTGCTATGTCAGGCTGAGAAACCAGCCTACCTCCACCTCATCGCCCGTTCCTGGGACCCACCCTGCGTGTGTCTGCCCTGATGGCAGAATGAATGTCTTTGGAGTGGGTAATTCGCATCTGATCTATAGTAAAGAGGGGTCCATATGGGATGCCAACAAGCAGCAGTCGGAACAGTACACCTTACCTTTGTGGGGTCCATGTTGAATTTCTTCCGGCCCATGCACAGATCTTTGTCCCTCTGGACCATTTTGCTGCAGATGCAAAGGTGGAGAATCAAGCCTGGCACAAAGAGAAGCAGCCAGCTGTATTCCCCTCCAGGGTGGGGCAGGAGTGGGGCTAAGTTCCCAACAGGAGTTCCCACATCTCAGCTCTGGCTTGCTCCAGGGCCAAGAAGAGAAGCCACCCCCTGCCTTAGAATGTGTCCATCCTAAGGCAGGGGTGTTAACCCCCATGGAGCCTGGAATCTCTCAAGGGGCTGGTGTTTTACTGACCTCACTGCTCTCTAGTAAAGAGAAATCTCATGAGAGAGAGAGTGCGCACGCAAGCGAGCTGTCTCCATAATTTCTCCTGTGTCCAGAAAGATTCCCCTCTCCTGGGACATGCGCCAAAGCCCACTGATGTCAATGGAAAGGCTCCAGCTAGGGGTGGTTCCTTCTCCACCCTGAAGAAGAGCCATGCCACCTATGCACCAGAGGAACACCCATGCAATCGCCACCTCCCTGCAGGCATGTGGCTGGATCCTCACCTCTCTTCTGTGATTTGGAAGCAATCTATCTCTGCAAACACCTGCGCAATCTCCTCCTTCAGCTTCTGTGGGAGGAAGAGATGGGGGTGAGAGCGAGCCAGGGGATGGGAGAGAGACCAGATGTCTCACCTCATCCCTGGGCAGCTGCCAACCCGGCTGGTGTGGGCAGGGCCAGCCCAGGTCACTGGCCATTGTCACGGGACCAGCCAGGGTGTCTTATCAAAAAGGGCGCTGATCTTAGGTGGCCTTCTCCACCCATGCTGGACACTGGCTGAAGGCAGGAGCGGGGAGTAAATGTTCTGACACCTATTGTCAAAAGTGGCTGAAAAGTCGAGTGTAGAGAGAGCCAGGGAGCAAGAGAACAGGGACCCATGTCTGTGCCCACTCTGGAATGGATCCTGGGTATTGTTCCATGCCCCTTTCCCTGCTGTAGCCGAACCATGCAGCCAGGAAAGTTGTGCAGAGAGGCAGTGGAACCAGCTACCAAGCAGGGGGAGTCACCTTGGGCTTAAGTGTGCTGATCCTGTATCAAAGGGAGCTGCTTGAGCCCCTGGCACTCAGCAGTTGCCGCACAGACTGGTGAGCTGGCGGGGCTGCTCCTCACTATATTCTACCAGTTAAACATGGAATTCTGCTCCTTTGGACACTTGGACACATCCCGGCCCCTGGTTGGCTGCCTCTGGGTTACAAAGGGAGCCAAGTTTTTCGGGTTTTTCTCTGTTTCCCCTCCCACCCTTTGCCTGGTGAGTTGATTTAGATTTTAAGGCCTTCAAGGCAGGGACTGTCCCTGAGAACATGTTTGTACAGCACCTAGCAGAACGGAGCCCTGAGCTTGGTTACTGTAATACAAATTATTTACTGTTATTATTACTATTTCCTGGCACTATCTTTCAGCTGCTCAATAGGCAATTTGAGATCTACCAGCTGTTTATCTGCAGTGATAATGCACTAAGATTGCTGCAGAAATTCTCCAGGGGACGAAACTCCATCCTGGGACCCGGTTACCTAAGCACCTCCTGCTCCACTGGGCAGTGACTGGTTACAAACCAGCTTTGGGGGAGATGACAGATTCAGACTATTGGCCCATCGAGTCCACTATCTTGTCTCCTGCCACACTGGGTCAGCCCTCTGGTCCATCTACTCAGGTTTCCTGCCTCCTATGTTGACAGTGGGAAGGCAAACAAACAATGCAAACGGACAATTATGTAAAGTTGTACCTGGAATGGGGGTGGGGGGTTTGCATTCCTGACTCTGTGGCAATCACTTCACACCAAGAAGCATGAAATGGGATTATTTATCTGGTAGATAATTGGCTTAACCTTCTGTCCTAGTCAAGGCCTTGCACTGCACTCGTCACCTGGGCATTTGGACACCTGCAGATTGTAGGCCAGCTCCTTAACTGATGCAAGTCAACATAGCGCCACCAATCTGGCTCAATAAGCTCTTCAGCATGTGATGCTGGCAGGCCAGGTGCCAGCTCCTGGGGAGGCCCCTAGGCGTCACTAAACACTGACACATGCATAGCTGGAAACCAGTCTGACTCACTCGGGTATTAGTATTGTTAATATGGGTATTAGATTTAGAGAGATGTGTTTGGACTTTAAGGAATGCTTGTGAGTTGCCGCATGCATTAATCTCACTGGCACTATCTGTACCCCATGCTATAAGGTAATATTTAAGTGTTTGCTAAGAAACTGGAAACCCCCACAGTCAGGAAAGAAGCATTACCAAGCATGAAAATAATAGTTTACCACAAAGGATGTCATCTCCTGCTCAACAGAAGAAGGCCTATAGACAGCAGATGAACCACCGTGGAACATCAGTGGACAAAAGACTTTGCTGATTGTTCCCCCCACACCCATGAAGAGGGGAACTGCACAAACCCTCATCCCATCACAGTTTGAACTCTGAGGGAAGGGAATAAAAATCCCTGACCAGAAGAATCTGTATCACTGTGCTGCTTGGAATTTGGAGAGGGCAGTATTTCTAAGCATAAGCAAGGGATCTCCAAACTGCTTAGCTGGATTAACCCTAAAGGACAGATAGCACCTTTGACCTGGGGTAAGTGACTGGCCCTTTGGGACTGGGAGTAACCTGAACATTACAGCAGCTTCTATTTTTGAAATCTACGATTGTAACTTGTGTGTGTGTGTGTGTGTTTACCTGCTTTAACCTTGTCATACCTCCCTTATTTCTTTTTCCTAGTTAATAAACCTTTAGTTAGTTTAAGATAGGTAGGGCCCTACCAAATTCACCATCTATTCTGGTCAATTTCACGGCCAGAGGGTTTTAAAATTGGTCAATTTCATGATTTCAGATGTTTACAACTGAAATTTCAAGGTTTGTAACCATGGGGGGGTCCCCACCCAAAATGGGATCATGAAGGGGGGGGGGGGTGTTGCAAAGTTGTAGGTGGGTCCCAAGATTGCTACCTTCACTTCTATGCTATCTCCAGAGCTGAGCTCTGAAGGCCTCTCCCTCCCAGCTTCCTGCAGTTAGAGGAGGTTCCTGAGCTAGAGTTGGGTAGGATCTCCCCCATGCTGCTGGGAGCACCCCAGCTGGGGGCTCCTGGCTGCTAGTCCACGCCAGGGACAGATTAAGGCAGGGGCCCTGACCAATTTAGCCCCCCCCCCCAGGAAAAATGGGTGCCCCAGCCCTGGAAGAAGCCCCAGGGCAGAAGCCCCTACCAGGTCACCCCGAGACCTGGCAGAGCCACAGGGGAAGAAGCCACAAGCCTGGGTGCCCCAAGCCATGGCTGCAGCTGCAGAGCTGAAGCCTCGAGCCCGGACTGCCCCGAGCCCCAGCTGGAGTGGCAGGGGGGCGGAAGTCCCAAGCCCAAGCTGCCCCAAGCTCCAGCTGGAGCGGGAGGGTGGGGCAGAAGCCCAGAGCCCAGGTTGCCCCAGCTGCAGCTGCTGTGAGCGAAAGCTCCCAGCCTGGCAGGAGCCACTGTGGAAGGAAGCCCCAAGCTTGGCATCTGATGCTGCGGCAGGAGCTGGGCGGGAGGGAAGGGCGGGGGATGGAAGCCTGGAGCCTAGCTCCTGGGCTGCTGCAGTGCAGAAGTGAGGGTGTACCACCCTCATTTCTGTGCTGCCTCTGGAGGTGGGTCTGATTTCCCCACCAAGAGCAGTTGTGGAGGGGAAGGACAACTCCTGTCCCTCCCCAGCGTGGCTGGACTAGCAGTTAAGAGCCCTAGGCTCCTAGCAGCAGGGGAGATCAGTTTTCGTGGCGGAGGGCTGATTTCATGGTCCATGACACGTTTTTCATGGCCGTGAAATTGGTAGGGCCCTAAATATAGGATTGGCTAAATCATTGTCTTTGGTGTAGGATATAAGGTACAGATGACCTGGGGTAAGTGACTGGCCCTTTGGGACTGGGAGTAACCTGAATATTGTGATTTTTGGTGTTAGGGACCATCTGTCACAAAGGCAGGCTTGCCTGGGTGGCAAGATAGACTGGAGTGCCCAAGAGGAATGCCTGTGACTCCCTGTTAAGGCAGTTATAGTGCCTCTGGAGTTCACACTTGACGAGTGGTTAAATCTAATGATAGAAACACACGACCAGTTTGGGGTTTGGGCCCTGGTTTGTAGCTGTCCTGAGGTTGGCACCTGCGTTTGTGAGCCACTTCAGACAGCCTGACACAGGGCAGGGGCTCAGATGCCATGACAATGGGCATGGAATAGAACAGAAACGATCTGTTTTGGTTTTGTATGCTGCCATGCACAGCTATGGTACTAGACAAGTAATACGTGCTAATTAATAGTAACTCCACATATTGGGACAGCTGCTGTAAATTGGCATAGATCCATTCATGTCAACAAAGCTACCTTGATTTATCCCAGCTGAGGATCTGGGCTGTTAATAATATTGCTCATAAAGTTCGCCAGCCTTTTCAAAATGTCCCTTTATAGTGTTTGCCTGGATGATCTCTTGCAACAGGGAGTTCCCCAGGCTGGTTGCTGCTTATTGGTGGGACTGGTGCCATTGGAACCTCAGAATTCCAGATCTGATGGTGCTTGGGAAAGTATCTCCTGCCAGGCCAGGGAACTGTTCTAGATGGGATGGGATGTTTGTAAAAAGTTCCCCCAGAGAGCAGGTTCTGGAAAGACCTGTCTGTCCAGTGACGGGAAGGGGCGGGATGGCCCATACCTGAATGTCCTCCAGGAGTGCCACCCTGTGCTTCTTGATAGTGTCTATTTCAGCCTCTTCAGCCTCGCTCAGATCAGATGACCCTGGAAATACAAAAGGAAAATGAATGCCAGTGAGAACGGGAGCTGTTTCAGGCCAAGTGGAGCCCCACAATATTGTGGGCAGGACAAAGCAACCCCTGCCATTCCAGTCCTGAGCTGCTCCTTCCCATAACATTCTGCCATGGCACCTCCCTCCTGCCCGGCACCCTACCCTCCTATTCCAGTCCTGGGACCCAATCCCAGCTCTGCCAATGCTTCTCCTGACCCTGCAGCACCCCCAGACACACCAGTCCTGGGCACTACACCGCAATGCCAATGTCCCTCAGCCCTGATCTTGCAACAACCCCCCTGTTTCACTCCCTGGACTCTCCCAAGTAGCGGTGTTCAATCTTGCCAAATTTTGTTTCGTGGTTTCTCATACAAACGAGCATGAGCAAGATCAGGACAAATGAACTTGATAAAGCAGGTTTCAGAGTAGCAGCCGTGTTAGTCTGTGAAGTGAGCTGTAGCTCACGAAAGCTTATGCTCAAATAAATTTGTTAGTTGCTAAGTACTCCTTTTCTTTTTGATAAAGCAGTGACCTAAATATAAAATCTAACCCAATCAAAAGCCATTAGCTTGATCTCTCTCAATCTCTCAGAAATTCAAGACCTTCCATTAAATGCAGAAACAGATGCAAGAAACTAATGCAAATGGGACACAGAAATGGTTTAAGAGAGAGTCTAAGTTGATGCCATTTTGAGGGGAGGGAATTTGGGGGGGGGTCATCTGAGGAAGAGGAGTGATGGGGCTGGGAAGATCTTCCAATGACCACGGGCTAAATACAGATATAACTAGGGCTGCTCTTGCTTCCCCTCTTCTTCACAGGAAGACAAGTGATGACAGAGATGAGAAGACCACAGAATGATTAATAAAAGACCTAGAAGAAGAAATGGAACGGTAGCAGAGCGGCTAAACACACTGTGGCCAGAGCGTAGCATTCAGCAAGAATCAGAGGAGAAATAGGAAGCTGCAGCAGCAGAAATTGAGAGCCCACGTCAGCAGCAAGGGAGTTCAGGGAGCCACAGATCAACCCATGCACATGGGCGGCGTGTCGAGAGCTCTCACTCAGCCCCAGGCCAGGAGCGTCTCTCTAGGCAAACACCTTCCCCCACCCCTGCGTCAGGTCAGTCCAGCAGGTATCCTGCCCTGTCGGTGCACACACCAAAATCCCCTGGGCCTCTCCTGTCTGGGGGGGAAAGGGGAAGTCTGACCAGCTGTCTTGGAAACTCTCTGAGTGTGCCTCACACACACGGAACAATGTCTAAAAATAGGGTGGAAAAGGGGAAGGAATCAGCTGTGGCAGGGGAGAGAAAAGAGAAGGGGGAGAAAGAACAGTAATTTCAGAGCACAGGGGCTTGTTTCCTGCAGCGTCCCAGATAAGTGAGGGACGGGGCAGCCCCACTGGAGTCTTACCGCATGTTCTTACACTCCCCCAGTGCTACTCACCGAACTCTACTGGCTTCCCTCCAGGCTTCACATGCCCTGGGGATGCCCGACACAGACTAAGGGGGCAGAGTCACCCCAAGCAGTAGCCCTGAGCCAGCTTCCTGCAGACAGTTGTACACATGCACACAAATTGCCTTGACTGAGTTGAGGCCACTGAGACTGGGGAGAGCTGTGTGGACGGGAACTTGGACTGGGAAGGAGCATATCCCCCAACTCTGGAGGCAGCCTTGGTGGGGACCTGGAGGAAGCTGCATTGTCCAAGCCCCCATGCAACGCAGATAGGATGGGAAAATGCCTGCTCTCATAGACTCATAGATTCTAAGGCCAGAAGGCTAACCATCATGACCATCTAATCTGATTTCCTGCCCACCGCTATGCCACAGACCCTCACCCACCACTCCTGTAGTGGACCCATGACCCCTGGCTGAGTTGCTGAAGCCCTCAAATCTTGATTTAAAGACTTCAAATTACAGAGAATCCACCATTTACTCTAGTTCAAACCTGCAGGTGACCCGGGCCACACACTGCCGAGGAAGGTGAAAACCCCCCAGAGTCTCTGCCAATCTGACCCAGGGGGAGAATTCCACCCCAAATATGGTGATCAGTTAGACCCTGAGTACGTGGGCAAGACCCACCAGCTAGACACCTGGGAGAGAATTCTCTGTAGAACTCAGAGCCTCCCTCATCTAGTGTCCCATCACCAGCCATTGGAGATATTTGCTAATTAGTGGTCATGGATGGGCCATATGACATTGTAGGCAACCTCCAACTGCTGCCCGTGGAAGGCTGTTCCAGAACTTCACTCCTCGGATGGTTAGAAACCTTCGTCTAATTTCTAGCCTAAATTTATTAATAGCCAGTTTATATCCATTTGTTCTTGTGCCAGCATGGGCCCTTAACTTAAATAACTCCTCTCCCTCCCTGGTGTTTATCCCTGTGATGTATTTATAGGAAGCACTTTGTTAAGTTAAGCAAGTCAAGTTCCTTAAGTCTCTACTCGTGAGGCAGGTTCTCCATTCCTCTGATCATTCTAGTAGCCCTTCTCTGCCCCAGTTTGAATCCATCTTTCTTAAACACAAGAGACCAGAATTGCACACACTATTCCAGATGAGGTCTCACCAGTGGCTTGTATAACGGTACTAACACTTGCCTATCTCTACTGGAAACACCTCCTGTCATACATCCTAGGGCAGCATTAGCAATCTGTGCCAACCAGACCTGCAGGCTTGACAAGTGAATTATGATGGCTTACTGCCTGGCAAACGGGCTGCCAAACTCCAATTCAAAATCCCAGCCCCAATTCTGTGCCGAGTGCAGCTCAAAAGGGGAAAGGGGCAAAGGTGGCTTGATGTCACTTTTATGCCCCCTTATCCCAGGGTCAAGAAGAGACCAGGACAGCCCCTGGTGCGAGCAAGAGCAACCTCAGGGCTGCTACAATCTTTGCCTGGGGCTGTTTGGGCAGCCGAGGAGAGCAGTGGGGGCACATATTCCTTAGCCTCGCCCTCAGCTCTGCTCCATACCCTGATGGCTGTGGTGCTGTTACAGCTGATGTGCTGCTACGGATGGTCTGCATCACCTGGGGGTATCTTCCACTGACCAGTGAAGCCGGCACTGTGGCTGCTTTGCTTTGGTGAAACAGCTTAAAGCATGTAGCGAGCCCAAGGATCTGGCCCCCAGAGGACATCCACTGACCCACCAGCTGAGGCTGCAAATAACAGGGCTCCCTCTCCTTGCGAATGCTGCCGAACAGCCGAAGAAACAAATGAATTGCCTTGACTGGAAGAGAAAAGGGTAGACAAGGATGAGGGCAGGGAGAAAGTGATGGGCACACTGACTCAGACATGGAAGGGGAGACAAGAGGAATCAAGGTGAGAGTGAGCAAGAAACGGGGCAGGTGGGTCACATTTACGAAGGGATTTAGGCACCTAAAGATGCAGAGAGGTGCCTAGTGGGATTTTCAGAAGCACCTAAGCAGGTGAGGTGCCTAACTCCGATTGGAAGCAACTTAATAAGTAAGTGAATTTAATGTATGCGCCTCTCTTTCATTGTGCTTCCCTAGCAGGCATTCCAAACTTCTGCATTTTGGTAGCAGAGACACGAGACGGCTAGTTTGAGTCCTTTGTTGCCTGCTTTGGATTCCATAGTTAAATCGGTGGGGAAAGGAGAGAATATAACCTAAAAGTCACCCTTTTGCCCACAAAATCCTGCAATGAGCCAGAATCGAGTGGTTCATTTGAAGAACTATCCGTTGAATCAATTGAATGGTTAAATGAGGGCAATTATGCTACTTAGATGATAAGCTCACTGGGGCAAGGGCCGTCTTTTTGTTCAGTGTTTGTATAGCACCTAGCACAATGGGGTCCTGGTCCATGCTTAGTGCTCCTAGGCACTGTGGTAATAAATAATAATAACGTGCAGGCAGCTGGCCTCTATTTTCCCAACAGCAGAGGAGGTTGACAGCAGCACAATGATTCCCCTTTCTTTCAATTCCTGCTTTTCTAGAAAACGGAGCCTGGGAACTTGGGAAGGGAGAGGCCCAGTGGATCTTCTCACTGGCCCACTCCACTCCAAGATGAGCCTGGGCGTAGCAATGCAATCAGAGGGTGAAGAAGTTCACATCTGGCACAGAGGAGCCACACAGAGTCTAGGTACCAGCTAAGTTCCACATAAGCCCTGTGTTGAGGACTTAACTTAAATGATGCATAGACCATGTACAGGCCCTCTGCCCAGGGATAAATTTCACCCACACTGAACAGGAATTAGTTCAGTGAAGTCCAATGCCCCAGGGAGTCAGTGCCCTCAAAGGTTTCATGAGCTCCTATCGTCTCCCCAAGACATGCTCAGACCTGTATTTTCAAAACTCACCTCTGGCGTGGATGGTGCAAATTTGGTAACCACACAGTACACATGCCAAATAATTAACACAATGGTTTAGCCAGCCACACCGAAAACCACATACTGTAGCTAGGCATCTAAATGCATACCGCTGCAGACACGAACAACTGCATCTGCAATTTCCTCCCTCCATTAGTAATGGGTACAAAACTGTGCTGGCAATACTAGAAGCCAGGCTAAATGCAGGATCCACAGTACACAAGCCTTTGGTCTACCTTGGTATGAGGCTGAGTTTACAGCCAGTGAGAGGCGGCAGCAGACCCTGGAGCTCCTCACCCTCCTCCTCGCATGGATCCCTCTCCCAGCCTCACCACTGTTCTGATTCTGACATGATCATCTCCCCATGCTCCATCGCACAGCCCAGCCCATGGCCCTGCCGGCGTAGCTCTCTCCCACATAGGAACACACAAGATGAAGTCGCTCACCTTGCCCCCACAAGGGAAAGGGGTGGGAGTTTCCACCTTTCAGGCTCGCCCTGTCAGTCATCCATGGACTGTGAGGGAGGAGAGGAAGTCGAACATTTTCTCCACAGAAACAGACAATGGGCTTAATTCCCCGGAGTTGGCCCAGAGAGGTGCAAATGGCATCCCCTAGCACCAGCAGGGGTCACTGCGCCGCAGTGGGATTCACTCCAGACAGAAGACAAGGGAGTATTCACACCCTCACCCCTCACTGGGGTCGTGCTGGGCAACCTTAAACTGCAGAAGCTTCCTCACTGAAAGCTGCCTGAGGGACACACTCAACAGGGGCAAACTCTTGGCCCCCTGACCACGCCTCCTCCCCAGGCAGCACAGCTGACTTTTGAACCAGTGCCAGCCAGCCGTGGGTCCCCAGGCAGGGTGGGTTTGGGGGTGGGTACCTTACACTGCTCCAAAGGCCTCAAGGCAGATTTCCTGCCAGTGAAGACCCTTCCCCAAATGTCTGCCAGTGTCAAACCAAGCCCAAAGACCAATAGCTCAGCTCAGCAATAAAATCATAGGCCTGGATACATCCATGCGAATCACAGAAGTACAATGACTCCACTTAAGCTGCTTGGGGCAAGGACTTTGTGTTGTGTGTTTGTACAGCACCCAGCACTGGGGCCCCGGTTCACAAATGGGGCCCCAGGCACTACTACAAAGCACAACAGTACAAAGCACAACAATATTCATAACGTCAAGTAACTCACTGTGGCTATTAACAACATGAGAGCAACCCTATTTTCGTGCTGGACAACCGGTTTTGAGATCCACCTTTTCCTTGGACAAATGACCTTGCTAGCATGAGGCCAGCCAGGATCCCTTTGTCTGTCAGCTCCCTCCGCTTGTTGCCCACCTCTTACCAAACCAGGAAATACGTTTTTATCTTGCTCATCGCCTCTCGGCTACTTCTGTCTTTCTAACTTCTTTTGGAGTCCGTCGTGTTTCTGTGGTTCACAGGGATATGTCCAGGCCTCGGATTTTATTGCTGAGCTGAGCTACTGGTCGCTGGGCTCCCTCTCCCGCACTCCCCATTTCCAAGTGGGCCATTCCCTCTCTCCTCCGCTCAGGGGGCTGATTTACTGTTACCGTGCCCCATGGGGAGTCATTTACACCCATGCCACGCACTGCCCAATCAGAACTCTGGGGGTTTACACACACTCACTTTGCACTAGCCCCAGCTGGGGCAGGGAAGCAAAGGCTTTCACAATTTCGCTGTTGAACTTGCAAGTCATGATTTTGCACCTCTGTTCCTGTCACACCGAGGCTGCATCAAAGGAATCTGTTGTTTACAGTCATATGCTGACCCTCAGTCCAAACACCATGCACCTCTGATGCCTCAGGATGGGCCTGGCTTACTCCATGCCTCCTTGTTATCTAGCTACTCTGAGGGTCACTGACATGAGGGATTTAACCTTCCTCCTCAGAGATGTCCTGTCTGTACAAAGCTCAGTAATGGCTTGACCCTGGTCCCATTAATGTCAGTGGGTCGGCCCCCAGTGACATCTGCAGGGAGCCGGAACAGATCCTGAATAACTGGGAGGGATGGAGGGAGGTGAAAACAGCACAACACCTGCAAGCTATAAATCCCACCCAAAGCATCTGGGGAACTCCTCATCTCCCCTTTCCTCCCCAGCACCCCACTCCAGTTGGTGACACTGCCCTGACAGAGCCTAGTGGGTTAGCACCACTTTCAGCAACAAGACAGGAGAAAGAGGCGGCCAAAGGAAAGACTTACCGGTGGGACAAACGTCCATCGTGATACCTGCTGAAAGGAGAATTCTTTCAACAGCCGTCAGTTTCTCTTTCCCCACTGCTCTTGTGGGTGCCTGCCACAATTAGCACTACTTCAACCCAGTAGCTAAAAGTGTGTCGGCTGGATGGACCGCTTTGTCTAGAGGCTCCACCCCCATCTCCTCCCCACATTGCTCATAATGGTGAAGGCAGCGAGGAACTCATGTTTCTCAGAGCGTACAAACCCTTATTGGTTACTTCCTAAAAATAAAATGAACCAAGCCACGAGCAAAAGCCATGCCGTTTTAACATGGGCAGCCATTCAGGTCTTTGCTGGGGGGTTGATCTCGAGATTCACTGTCATCTGGTTTGATCCAGCATACTCTGGGGAGTGAGGAAGAGGGAAGTTGGCAACTCAAAGAGCCAACTTGCTTCGTGGATGGTTTTGTGCAGGGAAACAGGTTTACACACACACACACACACACACACACACACCCCGCCCCTGCTCTAAGCGCCCAAAAGAAATTAGCAAAAGGTGCTGGGTGGGTGAGAATTCCAAAATTGGTGTGTCTGGATCCTGCACTGCCCCCTGCTGACAGCTGATGGTCTTTTATCCAGACCAGGTTCCTTTCTCCCCATCCCAAATTGGTCCCTTTTGGGCAGGCTCCTCAGCAAGGATTGACTGGGCCATGGAGAGTGAGCTCCCCTCTCAACCCTAAGGTCGCTCTCTCCCTTGTGGAAGCCTTGCCCCCGGCAGGGCAGTGGCGGGAGCTTGCCCTGGCCCTGCCTGTGCTCTGTCTGTTCTGGAGAGTATAGGACTTTAACCACCAGGGTTGTCAGTGTCAAGCTTTCTTTTCCCCTCCCCCCAGCCCCGGAAGGCTGCACACTTCCCCTTGAGGTAATTGCACTTGGTTGCCACGTCTATGCTATGTGATGGCCCTGACATGCTGTGAGGGGGAAGGAGGGGAGGGCATTGTCCCCACAGGGGGAGCTCGACAGCTGGCATCAATGTTCGGAGCTCCTCTTGCAGGGCAAGGGATTCACAGGGACAGTTCATTGTAGAAGTGATCTGGTGGTCTGGCCACAGGATTCCTCTCACTTCTGTGTCAGGCTTACGGCTGAGGATGGTGAGACAATGCCAGATGTCCTGAAGCCAAGCACAACCTGAGCAGGTGTCTGGCAGGCTTCTCCTCCACACAACCTACAGCTCTGGCAGAGCACCTCACTCCTGCCCGGCCATACTCTACGCTTCTTCAGTTCTGCCTCCCAGCTCTGCCTGGGTCCCTCACTCCGGCCCTGCAGCACCCCCTGCTATTCCAGCCCTGAGCCCACCCCAGCTCTGCCTGTGCACCTCGCTGCTGCATGCCTAGCTGTTCCAATTCTGCCCTCCACCAACTATGCCCATGCCCCTTGGTCCAAGAGCACCCCCTGCTACTGCCTTAACATTACCTCTCTTGAGCAGCCTGCAAAGCCATTTCCCCAATCCCTGCCTACTATACTTACTGCACCGTGCACGGGACTGGCCATAGGGTTGTGGGGAGGGTTTGGAAGATGGTTCCATGGGGCAACCCCAAAGCTAATGGACTCATTTTATATAAAATGGGGAGATTGGAAAGCTCCTCAGGTCACCCTCGGCCTCCTGCTGCAGCGTCACAGCCTGGTCGCTTGGGCTGAACTCCCTGCACAGCTGCTACCGTGTAAAACAGGTTTTCAAGGGACAATTTTCCAACTACACTGGAGGATTGGGGCTCACTGAGGGGGAAGGGAGCTTGTGGCAGCCCAGGTGGGGTCTGGGGTCCTCCCAGAAATCCAGCGCCCCACAGCTGTGAATTACAGGCATCCCAAAGACTAAACCCAAGCAGCCATGGGTGGGGGATGACCATGAATAACCCACGATTTTTAGGAAGAAGCAGTGACAAATCCCCTCCACTTGCAGGTTTTCATGTCCAAGGCCATTTTCACAAGGCAAAAGGCTAGAAACTTATTGTTTGGGGCTTTTATTAAATGCAAGTTGAGATTTCTAGGTCCCCCATACAAAGGGAGGAGCCCCTGCATGAGACCCACACAGTGCAGGCAATGCAGCTCAGTCCTGACCTTGAGCACACTCCGTCGCTCCAGCCCCAGAGGCCTGGCCGAGTTCTGTCAATAAGCCTCATTCAGACCTGCTCTCCAGTCCTCCCACAGCTCTGCCAGTCTGTATCCTGGCCTGCAGCACCCCTTCCTATCGCAGTACTGGGATCCCCACACGGCTCTTCAGAGGCACCTCAGACCTGGCCTGCAGCTCTCTCTGCTCATCCAGTGCTAACTGCTGACACAGATCAGCCAATGCCCCTAGACTCTGCCACTCTTGGCCCCATCACCAACTCTGACAGCGTCCCCTCTGCTATTCCAGTTCCAGGTTCTTTCCTCATTGGAGGCAGCCAGTCTTGGGGAATCCTATGAGGTCTCAGCGATGCAGCTAAACATCCAGGAATGACTGGTCTGAGAACCCCCTGCACTCATTTCACTAGTGACCTTATGTCTGAATTCAACTCAGGCGAAACAAACATGTCAGTCAATCAAAGACCACAGACAGCAAGTGGTCGAGCAGGAAAGAGCCGCAGGAGGGGAGGAAGTAAAGGAAGAACAAAAAGCAGGAGGCAATTGATGGGAAGCTGAGCCGGTGGGGAAGTGAGGCAGGCAAAAGGGGAATAAAGCTGGGGCTGGAACCCATCACCCTGCCCTTCTGCACAGACCCGGCACGCAGTCAAGGATGCCTGTCTCCCGGGGTGGGGTGGGATGTGGGAAGGCTGCATCCCTCCTTGTGAAGTAATTGCCATTTGAGCCCTGGGTACACATATCTTCCCCCCCTTGATTGGTAGAGTCCTCTCTCTCATGTCCCTGTGCCGGGATACAAGACACCCCCTCCTCATCTCTTCCCACGTTCCTTTCCCATCTCCTGGGCTAGGGTCCAGGCCTCTTCATCTGCTCCCACTTCCTGCTTTCCCCATGTCTCTGTGCTGGGCTAGGAGTTCCCCTTCCCAGTCATTCCTACATTCCCCCGGAAGAGCCCTTCTTCGCCATGCATGCTCTGCTGAAGGATGCTGTTCCTGGCCTGGGGAGCTGTCGAGGGATGACTGGACAGGGTACACTGAGGTAAGAAGGAAGGGCAGGGACAACAGTTGGGCGATGGGGCAGGGTGACATCTGGGATGACAGGAAAGGGGAGCAATGGGGTAATTCAGGTTTCTCCCTTCCCTT
The DNA here is from genome assembly GCF_965140235.1 of Caretta caretta. NCBI lineage: Eukaryota > Metazoa > Chordata > Testudines > Cheloniidae > Caretta > Caretta caretta. The sequence continues at coordinate 258,898,438 of NC_134206.1, read as the reverse complement.
GGATTTGTAGGCTGGGGAAGCCTCATATTTGAACCCCCATCTCCTCCACCACCTGACCCCTGCTCCCCTTTGGGTTCCACAGGAATCCCACCTCCCGTGGGTCACCAAGCTGCAGAGACGATACAGCAAGGCCTGGGTGAGTCTGTCAGAGCGCAGCCATCACACTGACAAATTCCTCTTCCTCCTCCTCCCAGCTTCTTCCTCAAACTCTGTGAGAGAAACAAGACATGCTGGAAGCCAGCCTCCCCTCCCCCCCCATCTCCAGGGCAGCAAACCCTGGCCAAGAGCACCCCTTGGTGGCTGGAGAGGGGCACAAGGCGAATCATAGCATGCTGAGGATATAGGTGCGCCAAGTAATTCCAGGATATAAGCCTCTTCTTCCCATGGGCCTCCAAGCCCATGGCACCTGCACTAGTAGGTCTTAAGGGGGCAGATGCCACCAATTCCCCTAGTCTAGTGTTGGCCTTTCTTAACGCTGGAGTGCTTGACTTTGCAACCTTAATGTTCTTTTAGCACAGATTTTTCAGAATGTAAAAATCTAAGTTTTTTAAATGTTTAAAAGCCAACAATTTAATCACATGGAACCATACTGACTGTCCTCTCCACCTCCCTATGGGTCATCAGCCGGGTTGTGATCTTTAGATTCACAGCACAGTCCTGTAGGCCGGAAGTAATGGCGTAACTGGTAGCAGTAAAAGTCTGTTACCTTCTCTGTGGACCTGCCACTAGAGGGGGATGGAAACACATACTTTGCCAGGGGATTTCACAGCTATTTGTTAGACAGCAGAGGAATGGTGAAACTCTGGACTCTTGGGTTCTGTAAACTTTCAAGTTCTGTAGGGGAGTGTGCTCTAGTGGTTACAGATATTTTCCCCCAGCCTCTCCCTGTCCCCTTCTACCCTTGTCCCCATTCCTGCCCCTGTCCTCTCCCTTGTTGCTACCCCCTTGGCAGCTTGCTCTCCCTCTGTCCAACTCCTGTCCCTGTCCCCCCATTCCAATCCTCCCCTGGCTCCTGCCCTTGCCCCATCCTCCCACTCCTGCCCTTGTCCCCAGCTCCTGCACATCTTCCCCACCACGCCCCACTCTTATCCTCCCATTTCCATGACTCTTGTCGTCCCCCTCCGCCATGCTATTACCCTCCTCCATCCTTGGATCCTGCCCCTCCCCACCCTTGCTCCGATCCCGCCACATCTGTCCCCCTCTGCTCCTGCTCCAACTTCCCTCCCTCCCCACTTCTTTGTATTTGAGACAGGCAGCTTCCTCCTTCTGCTCCATCCTGCCTAGGTGCCAGCAGAGGGAGCACTGAGAGTGTAGGCGGGACTGGGTCCCTGCTCTCAGCTCCTGTGCCTGGAGCCACAGGGTACGTGTACGCTGCACCTGGGAGGTTCAATTTGCAGCTCAGGTAAATGTATACATAGGGTGACCAGACAGCAAATGTGAAAAATCATGATGGGGGTGAAGTGGAGCAATAGGCATCTATATAAGAAAAATCCCCGAATATCAGGACTTTCCCTGTGAAATCAGGACATCTGGTCACCCTAAACATACGCGTTAGCTTTGATCAAGCTAGTGTGTTAAAAATAGCAGTGTAGCGGCTGGGCTAGCCCACTGACTATACATCTGCTCTCCGACGGGGCAATATCATCACACTGATATTGTCAGCACGCTAGCTCTGCGTGAGCTGGAATGTGTATGTCTCAGCTGGGAATAACACCGGCCAGCGGCAATGTAGACATAGCCACAGCTGGTAGCTCCACGTAGAATAAGTAACCAGGAGTTTTGGAAGGGCTGCACACTGTCATGTTTCAGCACTAATGCCAACCTCTAGCAACTGGAGAAATTTCCCCTGGGGGCAGGTTATCCCGTGACTCCCTGCTGGGATTCTTGCGCCTCCCTCGGAAAGATCAGTGACCGGCCGCTGTGGGAGGCAGGACACTGGAGAACGACCTTCCCAAGGACCCCATTCCCTCCCAAGCCCAGTCTTGCTAACTCCAAAAGTTCAAGAATTATGAGTCAGATGCCCCCCAAATCAGGAGATTAGCCCCAAAATCACAAGGTTTTTTATAGCTAATATTGTGGTTTTGGTCTGCCTGCTGGTTTTTGAACTCCCCTGGCCCAGCCCCAGTGTAGTGTGTGTGTGTGGGGGGGGCATGGGGTGCAGTAAGTTTATATACTAAGATGGCCTTTGTCCCCACTACAGGGCTACCTCTGGCTGCCTGATGGTGCCCCAAAATTATAATTAATTAATTCTGTGTCCCCCCAGTCCCACACTTGCCCCTTGCTCCTCAGTGAACCACTGCTCCCCCTGCAGCTCCAGGCATCCCATGCCCGCTTCCAGGCCTGGGAATGCACCAGGAATGGGGGTGCAGGAGGAGGAGCAGAGAGCAGACTGACCCATTGTTCACAGGAGGGGAGGGAGGAAGGTGAAGAACTGCCCTGAGCTGCTAGGTGCTTTCTAGTCCCTCCTCCCCTGCTGTGAGAATGGTGTTGGCTAATCCCTCTAACTCTTCCCCTACCCAAAAACTCCTTTGGAGTAGGGGGAAAGCTCTGCCTGCTTGCTGCAGCAGTTGTGATTGGCTGCTCTTTCCCAGAAGCAGCCAATCAGAGGGAGCTCTATCACCCATCCCAGGCTGAAATTCCAATGCAGGTGGCAAGGCTGGCCGGTAGAGGTGGTCACACTGCAGTCCCTGCCTCCATCTGGCTTGGTTCTCAAGATGTTGCATTGTACAGAGTACCAGGATGGAGTCCTTGGGCCCTCTGAGAGAGAGACACAGAGCACCATCTGAGACCCAGAGTCCAAGGGTCTGCCCTGCCCTGCTGGACAGGAGGTTAGGGCATGTGATACTGGCTGGGACAATGGCAGGAGGTCTGAGATGCTTATACAGCTAGTGAACTGCCAACCCCTGCTTTATTTGTTTTGTTATATTTTCATTGAATGGCTCACAGTCTGGCCCTCCATGGAGTGTGTGCGTGTGTTTCACAGACTAAGCTAATTTCCCCTTTTGTTATACGATCATATCCCTTCCAGCCAGCTGGGGGTCCCTTGTTTAAGAATAATGCAAGCAGATTGGATGGAAGGGAGACCATCTGCTCAGGATCACAGGACAAAGTGGCTGGAAGGGGGTATGTAATGATATGTTCACTTGCAGTTATGCTATTCAGCCACTAGATGTCTCTGTGGATTGTATAGGATTCCAGGCAGGGAAGTAGTTCCTGGTAAACAAAGGAGACCAAGCTGGGGCTCAAGCTGCAGGGAAGCCTGGTTGTACTGTAGTTGTAGCTGACTTGTTTAATAACAGTCTCCTGTTTGAGATGGACTGGGTCTCCATATATCATGAAGCTAGCCAAGGAGGCACTTAGATACTACAGTGACTGGCACAGTATAAAAACGTAGCTGGGACAGATAGCTCTTCCTTTAGGTGAAAGGAGATGGATAGGAGACTTGTCTAGGTTGGGACACTTCTTCTTCCTCCATCAGGAGCTGCTACTGCTGCTTCACGTATGGGTGAGTATGAGGATACGTGTGCTGTTTCTTCACAGTAGCAAGCCGGGCAGGAGGGGGAGTGGGGAAGGTTTGAGGCAGAAGCTGAGTAGTGAAGCAGAGGGAGAGGCAGAGTAGCAGTAGGGATAACGCTGCTTTCCTGATTCTAGTAAAGTTCCTTGTTCAGCTTTCTCTGTGATTCTTTACCGCTCTCACCTGACAACTGGGAGGCCCTGAAACTCCTCAGTCAGGAGCTGGCTCCTCCTCCTGCACCCACAGCAGATTACCCTGACTGCTGAGTCCTCACTGCACCCGCCCGAGAGGAAAGGGAGCACTGGGGAAGACAGGAAGAAAAGGGGGACCCCACCCTCTGCTCTCTGCAAAGGGGCGGGAATGGTGTTCCCTCTTTCTTTGCCTTAATTGAACCCCTGGTTGGAGGCAGCACAGCACCCCCTGCTGCTCAAAGCTGGGGGACAGGAAGCATAGAAAAGAAATTACTTGAGTCATCTGGCTCATGAAACTGTCTTTCAAACTGCTTGCTTGCACATGCCCCGCCTTCAGCCAGTGGCCTCGACTACCAGAGGGGAGGGACTGATGGGAAAGGGAGGGTTAAGTAACATTCTCTCTTCCACTTCCTCCCTCCCCACGGTCTGCTGCTCCCTTCAACGCTAGATTTGACATTACATTTGTACAGGTCTTTCCTCTGGTCACCTGAGAGCATTAGCTCTGCCTGACTCCTCCTGCCCCAGGAGCCGCCCTCCTCCTTGAGGCCAGAGAAATGCAGGCCATCAAGTGTGTGGTGGTGGGAGATGGGTACGTACCCTTCTATTTTTTGGTGGGGGAGGGGAGGGCAGAGAAGGGGGAAGGTTGTTTCTTGGTGACATTTCACCTTCTTTGCTTTTGACTTCCTCTGAACTGCTTTCGCTCTCTTTCTCTGCCAGGCAGGGCATGCAGGAGGGCAGCCTGCGACAGAGGTCATGCGTTATGTCGGGATGGGGGACGGGCATTTTCCGGGGCAGGTGTACAAGGCCCACTGAAGCACGAACTATTTGTAGGTTGGCCAATCTCCCCTAGATGAAGGTGTCGCCTCTACAGTGCCTCCCTCACTGCAGCTATTGCTGGTAGAACGGGAGTCAGGTTTAACACACAGTGGGGGAAATTGTGGTTTCCCTTCTACTGGGCCACGCCACAAGCCATCGGTGTGGGTGACTGACACATGGCAGTGATGCATGGATAGCGCCGTGGGTCCTCTTCTGCGGATCTCAGAACCTATGCTCTTTCCATGAGTTGTCCAGGAGATCATTGAGTGGGACTCCCATGGACGCAGCAGGGAGGAGATGTTCCTTTCCCCTTCGTCCCTGAGACACACCATGCCCTCCGTCTGCCTTAGGTATGTGAGGCAATGAAACCCTGGGCACTGAGCACAGCATAATCATAGCCTGGCTTATCCATTGCTTGGCCAGTGTGCACCCTGCTGTCAGTGGATATGGCCCGGCCAAGGCCTTCAACAGCAGGAGCTTCCTCAAGGCGGGCCCCAGTGGGCTACTGCCCCTGCAGGGGCACTAAGAGACAAGCAGCCAGGGCCCAGGAGAGCATCTACGAGGCGGGAGTAGTGTCTGGCACTGTGAGGGTTAAACCACTTCCAGGCTAGGAGCTGGTGATGCTGTTATCTGGGGCAGCTATCGGTAGCATATGAAGTGACATTTACAGAGGCCCTGCACCCCGCAGTCACTTCCTCCTTTCAACTGGCCCCAGGAGGAAGTTTGCAAACAAACGATCAAATTATAGAAACCACCTTGAAGGCAGGGGCAGGCGAGAGGGTGGGGGAGGGACAAAGAAATACAGAGCAAACCCCAAACAAATGTTGGTACCTGCCAGAAAAATACCGTAAAGACCAGAAACTAAGGGCTACAGAGCCTGAAACCACCTGCACAGGAAACACCCTGGGACTAACCCCACAGTTGCCCCACAACCTGTCCCCAGAACTCTGCTAACCCCCCAACACAATGCCAGTACTCTGCCCCATAACTCTACCACCCCCAGAGCCTCCCCCATAACTGTTAACCCCATAAACCCTATAGCTCTGCTAGCCCCATATCCCTCCCCACTGACCCCATCACTGCCCTCCAACACAATAATCCCATAACCCTCCCCCATAGCTCTGCTAGCCCCATATCCCTCCTTCAGCTCAACGGCTCTATCCCCGTAACCGGCCCCCAGCACAATAACCCTATAACCCTCCTCCAGAACTCTGCTAATTCCATTGCTTTAAGGTGCTGCCAATCCACCTGGGCGGCAGGTCAGTATTGTTATCTCCATTTTACAGATGGGGAAATGGAGGCACAGGAAGGTTATATGACTTTCCCAAGGTCACCCAGCGAGTCAGAGCTGGGAAAGGCCAGTCCATTAGCCACTAGGCCATCCTTCCCCTGTTTATCCTGGCTGTGATTCCTTTCCCTCTCTGTAATCTCTTTTTTCCTTCACAGTTGGCTCCCTTGCCCTTCACTAGAGATGGTTGGAAACTTTTCTGTGGAACCTTTTTTTGTGTGACCAACTCATTGAAACGCTGTCTCGGGTCCAGGATGGAATTTCTGGACACAAAGAGAGCCTGGTTTCCCCCAAATATCCCATAGCCTAGTGGTTTGAGCACTCAGGCTGTGGGGGATGTAGGTTCGAGTCCCTGCTCTCCCTGCATTTCTTTGAAGTCCCTTTGGCCTGGTCTCTCTCACACTAGCATTCTCTTCTGGGGTTGGGATGGGTTGGGATGTGTTGTGGCTCTGGCCACCTAGTGCTCCACGATGCTCCATTGAAAGAGGGGTGGTGCTGGTGGCCTGCAAGGGTAGGTCTGCACAGCAAAGAAAAACCCATAGTTGCCCGTGCCAGCCGACTCAGGCTTACAGGGCTGTTTCATTGCTGTGTAGACTTCTGGCCTTAGGCTGGACCCTGGGCTCTGGACCCTCCCACTGTGCTCCAGGCCGAGCCCAGAAGTCTACACAGCAAAGAAACAGCTCTGCTCTGTGAGTCTGAGTTGGCGGGCACAGGCCAGCCGCAGGTGTCTAGTTGCTGTGTTATACAGGAAGTCAGACTAGATGATCTGATGGCCCATTCTGGCTTTAAACCTTATGACTCTATGAGAGGAGAAGGGGAGGAGGGGGGAGGAAGCTTTGGCTGCTTGCTCAGAAGCCCCAAGAGCAGCCTCGCTGCTGGCAGCCCAGCTCACGAGTGCCATGTCAGCTGGAAGGAGCGAGCGATGACGTTTGGTAGGTAGCCTCAGGAAAGCCAACATGGTGCCGTGCGCATACAGCGTGAGGTGTCCTTTCCCACGTACTGACGCCATGTCCCAGTGTGGCATTAGAAGGTGCTGTCCTGTCGGGGGTGCCATCTGGGCAATTGCATTCTGTTACTCTACGTTGTCACTGCTGTATCAAACGGACACATATACTCCTCCGTCTCCTGTCAGAAATTCTTTGTTGCTGTGCACTGAAAAGCAGCTGCTGTGCTCTACCCCAGAACGGCTGCATTTCAGCTGAGCGGTCCCTGTGTAAGGTCTGTAAAATGCCTCAGCTTTCAGACTAGAAGAACACTAGAGCAATGTAACATCTTCTGTCCTTCCCTTTCCCTCTAACACTCTAACCCTGCTTGTGCAGTGATTAGGGCTGGGAATCTGGTTTCTCTGTTCTTCTCCTCCAGCCCTCTGCTATGTCTGGCTTTCTGGCCAGGGAAGGCGTGATATATCCCCCCCTCCCCCCCAGCAGGAATCACAGTAACAGATCCTGAGTGTGTTTTCTGTCTCTTCCAGAGCTGTGGGTAAAACCTGTCTCCTCATCAGCTACACCACCAATGCCTTCCCAGGCGAATACATCCCCACTGTGTGAGTATCCAGCAGATGGAGGGCTGGGGGCCAGGCAGAGGGCAAGCAGGAGGGCAGAGGAACACACAGCCATCAGGAGGACCAGCTCTCTGCACCCATAAGTCAGTACTGGGTCAAGTCTCGACACCAGAAAGCTGTTCATTTGTAGGCTATGGGGTTGTCCGGCATCTGGATAGTCCCAGCCTTCATTTCACCAGCTGTGAAAGGGACAAGGGGCCCACTTCATCATTGCCCTGTGACTCCTTTACACCAGGAAGCCTGACCTAAAGGGACCACAAGGAAGACATAAGCCCTGGCACAGGGAGCCTTCATACCTGGTGCAGAGCCAATTCTGTGCTGCCTCAGGGGGAACCCTAGCTGTAGGGGACAGGGTAAAGGATGCAAGGAGCATGTCCAGGCAGCAAGGTGCAAGGCCAGGACAGATCTGCACCACTGCAAACTCCTTTAGGGGCCACTGAATCGGGGATGCAATTTAGGATGGCCCCAAGCACAGGCTACTAGCAGCTCTTGATTAGGGATGGTGCAAGCTGACGTTCTTCTCTCCCTTCACCACCGCTGGCATGTGCCCTTGTTCTCAGTGAATAGCACCATACTGCACAAGAAGTCCCACTGAAGTCACTGGGGCTACTCCCTGTGTGTGGGGGTAAGGGTGTCAGAATCTGGCCCTTGGGGTTCCAGCTCCCTGGAAGAGCCAGGTGTGTGTTGCTGTTATACTACAGTAGCAAAGGAAAGTGTCCTGGGAAGCTGCATATAAATCACTGTGCAGACAGGGCTGGGAGCACCTGAAATCCTCGCCCTTTGGCACGGTCAGTTTGAGCTGAGCTTTTGGCCACGAGAAGCCGCCTCTTCTTGGCAGCCGGATTGTGCTGCGATACTGTCACCTCCTGCGTGCCAAACGGTGTGGTGCGTGTAGCTGTGCAACTCCTTCTACTTGCTGTGCACCACACCGGTTCGTATCTAGGACCCCTGCCCTGTGTGCCGAGAGAGGCAGCCATTTTGTTCTCTGAGTTGGGGCTGCCTGTTCCAGAGGAGACATGCACATGGTGTGCTCCCTCACGGGGACTTTACTTTGGTTCTTTCTTGTTGCTTTTTTCCTTCACTTTAGACTGAGAGCTTGTGGTTGCTCTCTGCATAGGGAAAAATATAACAAATGGGGTCAGGATGGGAGACCTACGAGGAGCACCTGTGTGGGTGGCAACTGTTCTCTGTGCTGCCAGTGACCCTGTGTCCCAGCACGGTGCCAGGGGACGCTCTGCCCCAAGACAGGAAAGCCTCACTGGCTATAGGCATTAGAGATACCACAGCATGTTTTGTACGAGTAGGGGTGCAAGCCATGGCGTCCTGACCCAGTTCCAGTGGGGGTTTGGCAGGGAGCACGGTCCTGTGTGATACAGAGAAGGCGGATGGCGTGAATCTGGTTAAGAGGGCAATCTGGCTTCTAAAACAAAAGGGTGCAGACGAAGGCTTAGAGAGCACAGAGCTGGAGTGGGGCGTGGGGAGAGCTTGGCGAGGGGAACTTGAGGGGAAGTAAGAGATTGGGACTTCGCAGGCAGGATGGAGCCCCAAAGGCAGTGGGAGAAGCTGGAGCTGGGAAGGATTTCGGGACAGCTGGGCTATGGGGAGGTAGGTTGCGGTGGGATGGGTGCAGGCATTCGGTGAGCCAGCAGCATCGGAGCTCTGCAGGGGGGTGTCTCTTTCCCTCCCGGGCGCATGAGGAAGAGGCGCATTGTGGCCATGGCCTCCTGCCCCCTGAGCTCTCTTCTCCCTTGTTTGAGGAACCGACTCTCTCTCTCTCTTTGCGTTGCAGGTTCGATAACTATTCCGCCAACGTGATGGTTGACAGCAAGCCCGTAAACCTGGGGCTGTGGGATACAGCTGGACAGGAGGATTATGACCGGTTAAGACCCCTCTCCTATCCGCAGACGGTGGGTCATTTCTCACTGTGCCCTGCTCCCCCACTCATTGCATCCAGGGCACATTCCCTTGGCAACATCTCCTCCCTGTGCTGGAGAAGTCGGACTTACTATTGGCCTGTGATGGAGCTAGAGTTCCACTCTTAATTTGCTCCTCTCTCAGAGCTCACCAGCCCCCGAAGACCCCATCCCCATTATTTTATATGCATGCATTTGGGGGTCCAAAAGGGTGCAGGGATTATGGGGAATATTTTGGAGAGCCATCTAAATATCATACGGTATCATTCAGCATTAAGGTGTCTCTCACAGGATTTGAATGACTCTGGGGATTTGCAAATGGGGTATGGAGACTTTCATGTCTTCTTGTGTCCTGATTGTGAGACTGGAGCGTTCCGAGTCGATGAAACAGAGCTTCTTACCTTTAAGAAGTGGGGATGGTGGTACTTTACTCAAGCTCCATCCACAGGCTGCTAAAACAATCAGGAGTGAAATAGTTAATTGTGTTGATATGGTCATCAGTGGGATTCAGAGTCAACACACATTAGTGCTATTGCCCCAGGCAGTCCGGCTGCAGATTCAGGAAGACAACACTGTATCAGTTCACATTCAGCAGGTTTCCTTCACAACTTGGAAGGGCTAGAAACATAGGCTCAGAATTGTTGTTTTTAAACTAAAGCTTAAATCCTGCAGTGATGGGGCCACCAGAGAAGTATTTTTCTGAGTACCCAAGTACCCACTGGGTCTCACTCCTGCATTTATAGTGACCAGTTTGAATCTGGCCCCACCTTGGCAGAGACCAAAACCATCCCCATCTGATGGTTGGTTGATGATCTGTGGGAAATGAGTGAGGGGGCGTCAGTCCATTTCCCAGTAGGACAGGAGTCCACATCACAAAAGCTCCACCGCCACACTTAGCAATGATAGATTCCCTCAGTAACAGCATCAGCTGTTACCAAGGGCTGGCTGCGCCAGGAGACTGAACAACCTTCTCTCCCCTCCAGGCGGCTCACAAATGTCAGGACTGAGTTGCACAGATTGGGAGGGATGGAGGGAAAGTGCATGGTGCGGTACCTTTGGGGGGGGGGATAACAAGAGAGCTTGAGTCTCCAGGGCTGTCAATCCAGCACCTTTCACCGGCCCACCCCCACTCCAATGCTGGACAGAATGCTCCAGTATATTGCTGGGAGGGGTCCCCCTCACGCAAGGCGACGTGCACAGCCTAATCCTCGAATGCTGCTGTGTCCTTACAGGACGTCTTCCTGATCTGCTTCTCTCTGGTCAGCCCGGCCTCTTATGAAAACGTCCGCGCCAAGGTAAGCGCATCGTGGCTGGGGTGGAGGTATCTGTGCGCAGAGGGCCGAGGTAGGCACTAACTCGCCATGTGCAGCTCAAGGAGCCAGCGAGAGCCGCACGAATAGACACTGGCCTTGAAAAAGGAACGCTTGTGCAGTGAGTGTGGGCGGTAACAGCTGATGGATTAGCTGGATCCTGAGAGCTATTTTTCTTTGTGTCTCTCTCAGGAGTAGCTAGAATATTGGCCTACCACAGCCTCTGGGTTGTCCAAGAGAGATTAACGAACAAACCGGGCTAGATTCTAGGGCCCACCAACTGTGCTGCTCCAGGACATGAGAGTGGGTAACACACTGTTCCCCGTTCTCACCTGGGTGCTTCCTTAGCACCCGCCCCCCACTCCTGCCCCTTCACTGCCCTGGCCCCAGCAGCTTTCACTGCTGCAGCCTGCACGTTCAGGGGGCAACTTTCAACCAAGACCAGCTCAGCACAGCTCTTATGCGTGGGTAGTTTCTGGGGCATGGGAATACGTTCCCCCAACATTCAGCTTGGGGCGGGGTGGGAACCAACAGTGTATTTCCCCGCAACTTTCAGCTCCCACCCAAAGGGGAGGGAGGCAGCTGGGGGCGAAGCCTGAGGCTGTTGCATAGCTCTCTCCCTTCTGCCGCTCCGGTGTCTCAGCTCCGGGGGAGGGAAGTCCCACTTTGGGCTCTCTTGTCAGGGGCTTTGCCTCTGGACCCCACCATGGAGCTGATTGGAGTCTGGCTGCAGTTGTCCACACTACCACACAGGACAGTGTAGGAGGAAACAGTGGCAGCTGGATTTTATTTGGTGTGTGGGTGTGTGTCTTTCTCTCTCTCCTCCCGGCCCATTCTCGACCTCCCTCTAGTGGTTCCCTGAAGTCCGACACCACTGCCCCAGCACCCCCATCATCCTCGTGGGCACCAAGCTGGATCTCCGTGATGACAAGGATACGATCGAGAAGTTGAAGGAGAAGAAGTTGTCGCCCATCACATACCCGCAGGGCCTTGCGCTGGCCAAGGAGATCGGTAGGTAGAAGGCCATACTGGCAATACGCCGAGGCCGCTGGGGGAGAGGACGGGTGTGTGTGTGTAAGCTCTCCACCAGTTTGGCATGCGCTTCCTTGGCAGGGGATGGGGAACATGGGCAGGATCCCATGAAGCTGAGTGGGAGCTGCTACCAGGCACCTGGAAGAAATGCCAAGGGGTGTGTGACAGAACAGGGTATTGGGGGCTCTGGAAGGGCAGGCCTGGCCTTTTCTTTTTGTGACACTCTTTGTGAGGGGTCCGACCCCTCAGCTCCCTGTCTTCTGCCCCTCTTCTGGCCAGGATCTTTTGCTGACACATCCCCCACCAGCTACCCCTCCCCGGCCTCTTCTAGCTGGTCAGTCTTTTCTGTGAAAGCCACAGCTGCTCTGCTGGCAGAACCCTCCTCCCCAAGTCCGGAAGTAGGAGGGACAGTGAGGTCTTTAATTTGTCTCAGAGAGACCCAACCGCTGCTTCCTCTTCCTGTCCCCGTGATCTGGCGTTTGTGCGAGTGACTCGGGGAAGATGGTAGCTCTGCCCCATCCTTTTTTGTTCATCTGTGTGTGTCTCTTTCCCCTGCTCCGTTGCACGGTACAGCACTTCCTTGCCTCGTGTAGCCCCTGAACCCGAGACGTAGCTAGGTGAGAGGAGAGGGTGAGACGCAGAGGCACAAGGTAGGGAGAAATGGGGTGTTTTCAGCTGGGATTTCAGAGAAGAGCGGGCTAGTCAGTGAAGCACAGCCATTCCCCCAGGGACGAATCACAAGCACTCGCCCCCAACCTACCTCCCATTCTCCACACAGCCACCTCATCCTCCCCTCTCAGAGCGAGGATGCTCTCCGCTCCACCAGCCTGGCCACGTATCTTGACAGCCCGACCAGGGTTGGGGATCCATCAAATCTGTCTCACATGGCTGTGAAGCAGGTTTGGCAGGGCTAGGGCCAAGTCAGTCTCTCTGATCCTCAGTTCCCCAACTGTGAAATGGGGGTAATAGCACTGCTCTACCTCACAGGGGTGTTGTGAGGATTGATGTGTTACTTATTGTGAGATGCTCAGCCACGGCAGTGTCGGGGGCCAGAGCAGACAGACAGAGAGAGACAGATGGATGCATCTGTTCTGGCTGACATTGGCCCCTGAGATTTCTTCATTGATGGCGTCTCTTCTGGGTGAGGACCCTTCAGAGTTGCAGGGCTGGGCTGGGGACCTCCTGGATTCACTCCCATTTCTTCCCAGTGATGGTGCAGTCTTCTCTCCTGGCAGATTCTGTGAAATACCTCGAGTGCTCGGCGCTGACGCAACGTGGCCTGAAAACGGTGTTTGACGAGGCGATCCGAGCGGTTCTCTGTCCCCAGCCCACCAGACCAAAAAAACGGGGGTGCAGCCTCCTCTAGGGGTAGGTGAAAAAGGGCTCCCCTCCCCTCCAGACCCCAGTCTATCAGCACTAAGGGGATTTGTCTCTGTCGATAACCCCCTCGCCCCTTCTCTCCCTTGAAAGGACCCTGATGCTGCCTGGGGGGAGCCCTCTGCCCTGAAGAAGACCCCTTGCAGGACTCCCCTTCCTGCCGCACCACTCTCATGAACTTCCTGACTCTACCCTGAAGAGAGGCTGCTGTTGCCAGCTTCCCCCAATGGGACCCCCAAACCTGCCTCTGATCTGGGACCTCAGTGCTTCCTTGGAGACAGGGGCGACCTGTTGTGGGGGGTGTGGAGCTTAAGCCCCTCCCCTTAAAAATCAACTCGACATATACGGAAAACAGCAAAAAAGCCCCTCCCCCTGCAATTTTCCTGCTTGGCCACTAGGGGCTGCTTTGTAACTGTCCATTACCAGGCAGCCGCTGCCTCTCCTCCCCCTTCACATTGCTTCCCCTGCTCTTCCCCCACCCTCCACATAAGACCCCAGGGAGGCAGGAGAGAGGCACAGAGTGGCCAGGGACAGGAGACAGAGCTGATCAGGGCCAGGTGAGGGAGAAAAAAGGCTCTCTTCTCTCCTCACACCACAGCTGGGCTGGAATGGGAGGGATGGATGAGGTGGGGAAGGCAGGATGGGAGGGTACGAACTGGTGTCACAACCTGCCTCCTCTTGTTATTCCATACACAGATTCCAGCCCCAGTCCCCAGCTCGCTCGTGACACCAGGCTCTGCTGATGTAACAGTGCTTGAAGGTTTCAGCGTCTTGGACCTTGGTACTGCTTGGTGGTCACAGTGCTTGTTTGTTTCTGCTGCCTAGAAGGACCAATATGGGTCTGTAGCACTCATTTGTCCATTTGCACAACCTCCCTCCCTCCTCCCGTCAATTTCTGTGTAGGGAATGAGAGTTAATAAACCAACTGTACCTTCCTGCCATTGGTGTCTTGTGTCCCTTCTCTGGCACTTCGCTGCAAGCTTGGCTGTCCAGGTTTGATGCTGTGGCTGCACCATGCTGGCTGTGGCATCTCTGGACACTCGGAGGGACCACAGCCAACCAGCGGAATCCCTCCTGCAGCCGTCAGACTGGCTGGGCGTCACCGCAGCTGAGATTCAAGCTGGGGACGGTGGTGGGGGGTTCTGAAGGCAGTGTCAGCTGAAAGGGAGTGGCCTCCTATCTCTGGCTGAGCTGGTATGTGCCTGCATTTAGCTGTTGCTAACCTTCCTTCAGATCTGCCTGTTTCTGTGGGAGAAAGTCTCCTCTCCTCAGGGACCTATCAGCCAAAGGGCCTAGCCTGACAGAGCCCAGGCAAGCCTCTTCCCCAAAGGCAGAGGAAAGGTAAGGCTAGCAAGTCTTTTGTGAGGGGCACAGGAAGGGAGCCTAGGACTACCTGAACTTATGGATCCTCTAGAGCGCCTGCTAATACGGTCTGTCAGAGCTTACATACTTTCCTCAACGGACCTGTACACACCATCACTTATGCCTACACCCATACACACACCTATACATACATTGGCACTCACTTACATAGCCAGACATACAGAGAGGTAAGCGGGAAGTGGGGGGCGAGGTGGGGATGAGTCATCAACCAAGGCAAATAGCCCACTGATCTGCTGAAATCCAACAGATGAGAGCTGCCCCAGCAGGGCGATGGAATCTGCAGCTGACGGCACCTGGGTGACTGATTCACTGCAGGGGCGCCAGGAGCCTTGGCTGCTGCTAAGAATAGGGAAAGCAACATTACGTGATGGCTGTTAGGGCAGATTCCCGAGCAGACTTCTCCCGAGCACTGCAGATCCTGGCTCACCCAGGCTTCCCTTCTCCCCACCCCCATTACCAGGAGTCTAACGAGCTGGAGGAGGGTTCAGGACAAAGCAAACGGTAAAGAAAAATCCAGAGGCAGTAATAGGAAAGGGCAGGGGGACTGGATTGAACCAGCTTTCCACTCTGCAACAAAGAGTTTCACAGGTTAATGTCAGCTAAGGTCTGTAACAGAAAATTCCATGGGTTAAACCCTGGTGGTGGGGAGTTCCTCAGGTTACTTCAGGGGTAGCTCAGAGGCAAGGCGCACCTCAGAGACAGCCTGTGGCACTATGTTTCATGCATTAACCCCTGGTAACATTCAGTGGCGGTGGGCTCCGCAGATGCCTGCACTGCGAGATGAAGTGCCTGGGCCCAAGTCACAGCTGGTGTGAGTGCGGTAGGCACAACACAGTGGAGTCTGGTCTCAAGTTCCCTACACACACATATGTATGGGGGGTGTAAACACCAGAATCTATCACCAACCCCAAGCTTTCAAAACTCATGAGTCAGGCAGGCCTCCCCCACCCCCCCAACAAATCATGAGAGTGGCTTAAAATCTGAGGACTCATCCCAGGCTGAGGTGTCGGCAGAGGAGGTTTGGGAACTAATCGATAAATTAAACAAATAACTTTTTCACACCCCTGAGCGCCATAGCTATGTTGATCTACATTTTAAGTGTAAACCAGGCCTAAGCCAGCATTGCGGTCCTTTTATTGCAGCTCAGCTGACACAAAAAGGTTCCAGCAGAGCCCAGAACTGGGATCCCAAACTGTAAGCTGCAAGCAAGCTGGGAGGGGTTGCAAGCACTTTGCAGGATAGGATTAGAATTCAAAATGACCTTGACAAATTGGAGAATTGCTCTGAAATCAAGATGAACATCAATGAAGACAAGTGCCAAGTACTACACATAGGAAGGAAAAATCAAATGCACAACTACAATATGGGAATTAACAGGCTAGGCGGTAGTCCTGCAGAAAAGGATCTGGGGTTTATTGGATCACAAATTGAATATGAGCCAGCAGTGTGATGCAGTTGCAAAAAAAGGCTAATATCACTCTGGGGTGTATTAACAGGAGTGTTGTATGTAAGACATGGGAGGTAACTGTCGTACTCCATTCTGCACTGGGGAGGCCTCACCTGGGGAACTGTGTCCAGTTCTTTCCTAAAGTGTGGACAAATGGGAGGGAGTCCAGAGGAGAGCAACAAAGAGGATAGGGTTCGAAAACCTGACCTATGAGGAAAGGTTGAAAAAACTGGGCGTGCTTAATCTTGAGAAAAGAAGACTTGCGGTGCAGGGACCTGATAACAGTCTTCAGCTATGTTAAGAGCTGTTATAAAGAGGACGGTGATCAATTGTCTTCTATGTCCACTGAAGGTAGGACAAGAAGTAATGGGACTTAATCTGCAGCAAGGGAGATTTAGGTTCGATATCCGGAAAAACTTGCTAACTACAAGGGTAGTTAGGCTCTGGACCAGGCTTCCAAGGGCAGTTGTGGAATCCCCCATCACGGGAGGTTTTTAAGAACAGGTTGGACAAATACCTGTCAGGGATGCTCTAGGTTTACTTGGCCCTGCCTCAGCACATGGGACACGGGACTTGAGTCGACAACTCAAGGTCCTCTCCAGCCCTACATTTCTGTGATTTTATGTTCAGTCGATGGAGTTGCACTTGTGCCCATTTGTATCAGGTCCGAATTTGGCCCTAGGAGCTCAGATATTGAAGGTGGGAAGTGGCAACCAGCAGGATCTCAGATGCGCCCCAGAGAGGAATAGGAAACAAACAGAAATCACTCTCATGAAGGAGGTGAGGAAAGGAGCCAGGGAAAGAGAAGCCATTAGTGGGAGGCCCGCAGAAGGAACAATGCTTGGCAATGTGGGGTTATTGTTTTTATCCAGAGGGAGTGTTTGCAGAGGGGGCTGGATTTCTCCCCTTGGAGCCAATCCCTTTCTGAGCCCGAGATCTGATCACCTGTTTGCTGAGGTGAGGCAATGGGCAGAGGAAGGGGGGGTCTCGTTCCCTAGGAGAGCTCCAGCAGGGAAATGGAATGTGCCCTCAGATAGGTAGGTGGTAGAGACAGAAAGATCCCTACTCCCCCATTCACCCTCCCTTGTCCTATTGGAGATGCTTGTGGGACAGAGGCGGAGAGAAGGGTGGCAGTGGAAGCTGGGGTTCATGCCCCCCCTCTGAGACCCCTACATATACCAATGCGCTGTGATCATGATGAAGCCCTGAGGGCACCAATTGTGCCTGCCTAGACTGTAAGCCCCTTGGGGCAGGGAACTCCTCTGCTGCACGTCCGTAATCCCCCACCTCGCCTGCGGCCCTATAGAAAAACTCCCCCTAGAGAGTAGGGCTCAGCCACCTGCTCCATCCAGCCTGCCTCCCCTGCACTGCGTTCTCACAGCACCCAGCCGCTCTCTGCATCTCTCCTTTCCTGCTTTCACTCTCCTCCACTCCCCCTCATTCCTTCTCCGTGTCTGGCTTGCCCTCCGTCACCATCTGTCACAACCACCCCCTCATTCCTGTTCTCTCTCTCCCTCCCCCTCTTCCTTTCTCCCTCCCTCCCTCTCTCTCTCCATCATAATCACTCTGGTACTCCCCTCTTTTCCTTCTCCCCGTTCTCCCTCCCCTACCATTCATTCTCTCTCTCTTATTCTCATGCTCTCTCTCCCCCCCACCCCACCAAGTCTATGCTGATTGGCTGATGGGATCATTCCCGGGAGTAACTGACACGCTTGATATACCTAACCCTGTCCACCAAGCCCCCACTTCAGTGGGTGGAGAGCTGGAGAGGTGAGTCCTGGCTCCCCTGAGCGGTGCTGGGAGCTGGATCTGGTCCCTGCAGCAGGCAAGCCCTGGAGACCAGATGGGAGAGTGTGAACATCCAGATGAGGCAGTGCTGGAGGAAGGCAGAAAAGTCCCACCACCTCTGGAACAGCAGAAGAGGTGAGGGCAGCAGGCACCTCTGGAGAGAAGTGTGACAAGCAATTCCAGCCCCTCAAGGACTCAAACCACACAGAGATTTCATTGGGAAATTGTTTTTAAAGGAGAAGAAACAATATGACACACATTCTCCCTGCGCGTGGAGGAACATGTAAATTCCATTGACGCGTAAGTACCAGGCAGATCTGCCTCCTCTTTCCGCCCTCTCCTCCAGGCGCTCTCATGTGCAGAAGTTGGTTCTGCCGTCCCCCCACATGGAACCTGCTGCCTCCCCTGCCCTGCTCCGTCCCCACAGACTGGGGGCTGGCGACGGCCATGGTGTCTGTACCCAGTGCAGGGGGTGAGAGAGTCATGAACTGGAGTAGGAATGAATGGGGGCAAGGCAAGGTGGGAGGGACGGAGAAGGTGCAGGATTCGAGAGGGATGCTATGTACATTGTTGCAGGGAATTCTAGGTGGGTTTCCCATCACTTACAAAGCTGATCTATACTTGGGTGATTCCCTTCCCTCCCCCCAATTTCTCCCTCTGATTCCTCATTTCCCACTGACAATGTGGAGTAAAAAGGTTTCTTATTCCTAAAGACTTTGGATTTATTAGATAAAAATAGAAATTGGCATTTACCTCACAAACCCCCACCTCCCTGGGTCCCCAACCCCTCAGCACAAACACACTCGTACCACTGTTATTGTTTATTTGCATTACTGCAGTACCTAGAGACCCCATCAGGTGCCCCAGTACAAAAAGTCCTGGCCCCAAAGAGCTTATAAGCTAAGTAACCAGGTTTTTGATCCTATACCTCAATAGTTTCCTCAGCCTCATTGGGTCCACCACATCTGCACCCCCCTCCCAGAGGTCCAACCACACCAATACTCCCATGATCCCCATGCCTGCAGTCAGAGCGCCCACTGAGATCCATTGCCTCTACCTGCTGCTCTTTATGGGACTTAGATTTCAACACTCCTTACTTCCTGCCATCAGCCTATTCCTATTCTCTAGGTATGTCTACATGGCACACTAAGTCTGGGCTCTGACTCAAGTTTGAGCCCAAGCCCCCTTCCGTCCACACACAAATCAGCCTGCCTTGGGTCAGCAAGCATTCAGGACCTGGGTGGGTCAGAGCCTGAGTCCAGTTGAGACTCAGGTCCAAGCCCTGTCATTGTGCAGTGGGGAGGCAGGTCAAGTCACTGACCTGAGTCAGAAGATCTGCGTAGCGCAATATGGACATGTTAACACAGCTGTAAGACTTGGGGCCAGCAATTGTAAACTCAGGCATACAATGCAGGGTGGATGCTCAAGTGTGAGGTTGGAAACACTGCGTCCACAAGCCCAGGTCCCACAGACCTGGGCTTTACTGTGCAGTGGGGACATACCCTCTATCACTCTACCTGGCCCCCATGCCTGCCACTCCCCTGAAAAAATGAACATGTATATACACCACTGAGAAGGCTCTGGAAAAGCTTGGAGAAGAGTTCAAAGAATCATAAAGGTTAGAAATTGGAAAGGATTGAATCATAGAATTATAAAACCAGAGGGTTAGAAGGGACCTCAGGGATCATCTAGTCTAACCCCCTGCCAAGATGCAGGATAAGCTTTCTATTCAGTCCATCTTTCCCGCCAGCGCATGGCAGCCCCTTGCAGTGTATTCTCAGGGCTTTGCCTGCCTCGTATTAAGTGGCCCAAGTGATGGGGCTTCCATTGCAAAGTTATTCCACAGTCCAATGGACTTCACTGTCAGGAAACCTGAGCTTCCCATTGTTCAATTTCATCCCATTACACCCCCCTTAGACTTCCCTAAACTGATCAGCTCCCTCTCTGGGCATTTCCACTCTATCCCTGTCATAAACCAGAAGCTCATTCAACACAGATAACAAGGATAACGTAAGGATGTCCTAGTTGTGTTTGGTAGAGAATCAGGGCAGAGGGTGTCTGCTGGAATGTGGGCACAAGTAGAAGGTGTGAAACACGGGAGGCGCGGTGGTGACCAGAGGAGGTGTATCTGAGAGGTTCATCACAACACATTCCGATATGATAAGAACCAGCCCAAACCTCAGACTTTGCCTGAGGCTTCCAGAAGTTTGATTAATGTTTTAGATTTTTAATATCAAATTTTGCCTGCCCTGGTTTTGTACTGTTTGAAAAACACCATGAGGGAAAATAGTTCTTAGCTAATTTCTGAACTGCTGGAGATGGGTAGGATTGGAAATCATGTCCTTTGAGATTCCCAGCCCTTGTTACGAGGGAAAAGCTGGGCTAAGCTTTGAAACATTGAGGGGTCTCCCGGCCCAGACCCTCAGGTGAGACTGGGGTGGGAAAGGTGCCATCTATTCCTGGGGCTAAGCATCCATCCCCTTCCATGCAAGTCGTCCCCACTTACAATATGGCTATTTGAGGAGCTAACCAAGCAGTGGGATCAACACACCAAAGGGTGACAAAGGCATGGGGCTGCCATTTGAAATCTCAGAGGGGCTCTTCCAGATGCTAATCCAAGAGCATCGCAGACATGCCACCATAGAAGCCTCTGGCATAGCTTGGGGCAAGAGGCTGTGTCTCCACACTTTGCCCTGTGCTGGGCTGCGGCTCCCACATGGCCCCAGCCCCGCCGCAAAGAATCGTGTCCCTCCTGTCCCATGTTCAATCTCTGCCATTGTCAGTGGAGGTCTGGCACACACACAAGCTGCCTGTTTGTGCAGGGTTCACTCTAAGCGTTTCCATGCCAAAGCCTGATGTGATGGGCAATTGGGCATCAAAAGATTAAGAGCCCTTGAAGTTTATTTTGGTGCTGTGGAGTGGTAAGGCAGGGACGTCCCCTTCCATTAGGGACTTGGATTCGAGAAGGCTGAGAGCTGCTGCTGCGGTGCAGGGAGAGTGAGAGCGGGTGGTCGCTGGATGTATAACGCCATCTGCCTCCAATGGGAATGTTATAAATACTCCATCTCCTCCTTTATTCATGTGCAGGGATGATGCAAACCTGCCTCTCCTTCTTCCAGGACACTAAGCCAAGCCTCTGACAGTTGCTCTGGACTTCAAGGGGATTTCTCAGCCTCAGTGGTGGGGGTGGACAATAATGTCCTGGTCCAATTGCCCAGGCAGCAGTGTTGATGCAGAGAGCACGTAGGCAATGTGGAGGCAAGGTCTGGGTGGGGCAGCTTCACTGAGGGACCCTGCCTGGGAGTTCTTCCCCAGGATAGACGTAAGGAATATGCTCCTGGGCCAGTGTAAAGAGGCTTCAGCATACATGAGAAGCAGGCCCCCTGAAACTAACTTCACCAGTCCCTGAGCCATTTTCAATAGGAAACGGAGGCCTGTGATTGCTCCCTTGGTCTCTTTCCCCTGGGAAGTCCCTTGGCTGTATACCAGGCCATTTTCCTGCTGGTCCCGATCACCCAATGGTGGTTCTTAAACAGCTGGTCACATCTGACATTCTCCCATGTGCTCCAGAGACTCTGGCATCTGAACCCCCCTCTTCTTCCCACCTGTGGCTGTGCCCACGTGTCGTTATGCCTGCTGTTTTATCTGTGGCTTGTTCGGCTCTGACTTTTAAAGTGTAAATACCTTTCTTCTTCCTCTCCTCCTGCCTCCAACTCTCCAGCTGACCCAGTGGGAGATCGCCCCATCCTTCCTCTGCCATGGACTCTCCTGCTTTCGCCTTCCCCACTCCTGTGGCTTCTGAGGAGGGGAACATCTCCACCAGCTGGGCAAGTTCTACCCCGGGGAACCTATCCACAGCTGCCAGCCCGGGCATGGATGTCAGCGGAGTCCTCATCCCTCTGGTCTACCTCATTGTCTGCGTGGTTGGGCTGGTTGGGAACTCCCTGGTCATCTACGTGGTCCTGTGCCACTCGGTGAGCGAATCGGTGACCAACGTCTATATCCTCAACCTGGCGCTGGCGGACGAGCTGTTCATGCTGGGGCTGCCTTTCCTGGCTGCGCAGAATGCTCTCTCCTATTGGCCCTTTGGCTCCTTCATGTGCCGCCTGGTGATGGCCGTGGATGCCATAAACCAGTTCACAAGCATCTTCTGCCTGACTGTGATGAGCGTCGACCGCTACCTGGCCGTGGTGCACCCAGGGAAATCGTCAAAGTGGCGGACGGCCCGCGTGGCCAAGGCCGTTAGCGCCACGGTGTGGGTGCTGTCGTCAGTCGTGGTGTTGCCGGTGGTGGTGTTCTCGAACGTCCCCCTGGGGATGAGCACCTGCCACATCCAGTGGCCCGAGCCAGCCTCCATGTGGAGAGCTGGCTTTATCATCTACACGGCCGCGCTGGGCTTCTTCGGGCCGCTGCTAGTGATCTGCCTCTGCTACCTGCTCATCGTCGTCAAGGTCCGCTCTTCCGGCCGGAGGGTGCGGGCCCTTTCGGCCAAGCGCAAGCGGTCAGAGCGCAGGGTCACTCGCATGGTGGTGGCTGTGGTGGCCGTCTTCGTGCTCTGCTGGCTTCCCTTCTACGTGCTCAACATCATCAACGTGGTCTGCCCGCTGCCCGAGGAGCCGTCTCTCTTCGGGGTCTACTTCCTCGTCGTGGTGCTGCCCTACGCCAACAGCTGCGCCAACCCCATCATCTACGGCTTCCTCTCCTACCGGTTCAAGCAGGGTTTCCGCAGGGCCATCCTGAGGCCGTCCCGCCGGGTGCAGAGCCAGGAGGTGCAGAGCCAGGCACGCCCCCCAGAGAAGACGGAAGAGGAGGAGGAGGAAGCGGAGGAGAGCGGGGTCAGCAAGATTGCCCAGAATGGCAATGGCAGACAGGAGTGTCCCCTGGCCAGTGCAGCAGCAGGAGGCAGTGAGCAGAAGCCACTCCCGGAGGAGCCTGGGAGCTGTGATAAACCCAATGCACTGCACATCAGTTATTTGTAGAGAACGGAAGGGGGAGGCTCTGTCCCTCAGTCTCCTGGACACTCCAGTCTGTATCTGTGGGGGGTTGCGGACTGCGAGGCAGCAAGGTCTAAGGTCTAAGGTTGAAGATGAGGCGAGCTCGAGGAGTGTCGGGAAGGGCAGAGCGCCTCCTGTGACTTCAGAAATCCCTGTGGGAGGCGTGGGGCAACAGCAACTGGGCTGGGCTCGGAAGGGGGACTGGATAAGGGCAGACGGGGGTGGGGAGCTACAGAGAGGAGTCCAGCACTGAATCCCCCTATAACCCACATAGAGTATTATGAGTGGTTGCCAATTACTCTAATGCCCTCGTCACTGCCCAAGTTGTTCCAGTGTCCATGGGAACCAGACACTCTGGGGCAGGATCATGGGAACAATTCCCACCCCCCAACAAACACATAAAGTCTGCCCCCTAGGGCTGTCATAGAATCATAAAATATCAGGGTTGGAACGGACCTCAGGAAGTCAACTAGTCCAACCCCCTGCTCAAAGCAGGACCAATCCCCAATTTTTGCCCCAGATCCCTAAATGGCCCCCTCAAGGATTGAATTTACAACCCTGGGTTTAGCAGGCCAATGATCAAACCACTGAGCTATCCCTTCCCACTGTCCTCCCCAGCTGCTCTAGTATCTCTTGGGGACAGCTCCCCACCTCCTGTATGATCTGATACTGTCTCAACTGCATGGAATATCCTGGTTCTTTAAAGGGTTCTCACGTCCCACCTGCAGACTGTTCTGATAGGGCTGGTTTAGGACAGTGGAGCAGAGTATGAGACACACCCTTCCCCATCTCGAGATCCCAGGGTTTCATGGTGTTATTGTGCCCTGGTGGACGACTGAAGAAGACCAAGAGGCCACGGGTTGGGGGCAGGGCGTTCTGCAAGCTGTAATTTCCACCACCCTCCTCCATCTTATCACGAATAGACATAAAGATTTAGGACCCCGTGAACAATTTCAAAGGATCAGTCTGTGTGGTGTGCGTATGATTGTGCTGGGAGGATGAGGGCACATGTGTGAAAAACGGGGGTGGCTGTGGGCAGGGGGGCAGCTGTGTGGGAGTTAGGGTTGCCAGGTGGCTGGCTTTTGACTGGAAAGTCCAGTCAAAAGAGGACCTGTGCAGTGTCTGGGGGTTTTGGACACCAAAAGTCCGGTTACCGCACTGACCAGCCTCCGCTGCCGGGTGGGTGGGAAGAGCAGCTGCTGCTGGAAAAGCTCAGTTGATGGACTGGAGAGAAGCTTAAGAACTGGCTCCCAGCTCCGGGGGAGAGGAGGTAGGTACCGCCTTCTCAGCTGGGGCTCGCTCCACCCTCCCATGTCCCCTCACTCTTGCTCCAGGGACTGACACCCCCCTCTGCTGGGCCCCTGATTGTCCCCTGCCCTGCCATGCCCCAATTGGGCAAGCAGGCAGGCTCCATGTCAGCTCCTCCCAGCCCGCTCTGCAGGTGGCAGACGAGTCCCATGGGAGAGTGGAGCGAGCGACTGGGAGGAGGCTGTAGTGTCTGGTTTTTAAAAAATTGGAAAGTTGGCAACCATACTGGGAGTGAATTTTTGAGAATATGGTAATGCCCATATAGCTGTATGGTGGGCAGATTTGTGTGTGTGTGTACAGGGGTTCGGGACTGTTTTTTCCGTGGGTGTGTGTATGTGAGGTTTTTGTACAGGTACAAGGACTGATTTTGTCTCTGTGGGGGTGTTTGTACAGGTGCAGGGGTTGATTTGTCTTTGGGTGTCTCTGTGGGGGTGTCTGTACAGGTGCAGGGGGTTGATTGTCTCTGTGGGGGTGTCTGTATGGGTGCAGGGGGTTGATTTGTCTCTGGCAGTGTCCGTGGGGTGTCTGTACAGGGGTGGGAGCGCATGGGTACGAAGGTGGATTTATCTGCATGTGTGTGGTGGAGAGGTGGCTACATATGGGGGTGTATGTGTGAGCATCTCTCCCTCTCCCTTGCTCCATTCCTGCAGGTTCTGATAAATGCCTCTCCCCATATCTTGAACTTTTCTATAAATGCTGTTGCTAAGATACAGCGATCAGTAAGAGCGACTTTAAATCCAGAGTCTTCGGTAGGATTCTGGGCACCTTCCTCCAGGGGCGGCTTTGGGGAAATTGGAGGCAGCGTGGGCGTGTGTGTGTTAAAGACCAGCCAAAAGGAGAAAGTGCTCCAAGAGATAAGGAAGATCCTGCGGGATATGTAAACGGTGTCTCTCTGGGGCAGAAATACTTTTCAGTTCAAGGGGCATCTCCGAGAGGGAGGGGGCAAGACTGTGAGGGGCTAGTTGTATCATCGTAGGGAGCAGCCACAAGACCAAAAACACAGAACAGATTTGAAGCCAGGGTAGAAAAATGCAGTGGGAACAGCAGAGAAAGCAGGCTTGAATGGTAAGATCAGCCGCACAATGGAATCACGTTCCTGAGGAACAAATTCACTCAGAATCAATATGTGGCTAAATGAGAACTTGTTGGTCACTGTGGCGATACCCAAGCCCAGGGAAAGCAGCCAGGGCTGGGCAAGGAGTGTACTAGGGTGGGTGTCTTCCAGCTGGACTGGCTGTCAAGGAGGGTTAACAGATACTGACCCAGCTGTCTTGGTGCTGGATTGTCTGTGACTGGGGGTGGGGTTAGGGCTGATACCCCTAACCCTGCAGTCCCAGCACTGGACTCTCTGTGAGTAATAACCCTCCCCCCACCCCAGGCCCATCGTTTCTTCTCTTTGAACCCAGTGTCTTGGTACCAGACAATCCATGAGTGAAGAGTAATCCCCACAAATCCCCTTTTCTGATTCCTGAAGCATCCACCCTTGTGCCAGATATTGCAAGACTCTCTTTGGTGAAATGCATTCCCTTTGCTTGGCTGGGAAAGGGGTGCACGTATAAAGATAGGTATATATCACAACGTGAGATTTCAGGGCCTTAGCATCTGATCTCTTTCCTTGTAAATCACTTGTTGTGGTGACTCTTCATGTCCCCTCCTTTCTCCTATATCTCTGGAGGCTCAATCCATGCAGAGATACACTCTCATGGACTCTAATGCAGTCTGCAGTCTAAGGAGCAAACCCACAGCAATTGCAGGGAGTTAGCCAATCTCAGTGGCTAGCCAAAAAGGCCATTCTGACTGTGGAAAGAATTCCAGCTGTCATCTGGTCACCAGGAAGAGACGGGATCATGAGATCCCCACCAAACCATGACGATCTTCCAGAGCTCCCGTCTATGGCATGGTATAAGAGACAACAGGTACTGGAGAGGAAAGGGCCTAGATTCCACAATGATAGAGGTAAATAGAAAAGGAGTACTAGTGGCACCTTAGAGACTAACCAATTTATTTGAGCATAAGCTTATGAAGTGAGCTGTAGCTCACGAATACAGACTAACACGGCTGCTACTCTGAAACCTGTCATTATGAGAGGTAAATAGGTAGATGTCTTGATCCTGCTATTAGGTGGTATCACAGCAAGGGCAATGCTGGGTAATTCTGAAGCAAAAAGGACTGCTGGAAGACAGTAGTGAAGATGGCATTGGACTTCTGGGAAGGGAGGCAGCTGATGGCTTATTTCTGAGCAATGAGTGGAATGAGTGTAACAGCCGGGAGAGGACACAGCAGGAGAGAGGCAGCTCAGAGTACATGGAGAGCAGACACATGAAGGTTTCCCATCTCCTTTTAGACTGGCTACATGACTGCTCTAGCTCCTGGCTTGGGGAGGGAGGGATCCCTGGCTGTCAATTATATTATCAATGTACTATGCATGCCACCTGGGCCATAGGATGAAGTAGAAACCCTTTGCCAGATTCATGGATTAGGGGGAACAAATAGAAAATGAAAAACAAATCTTTTTTTTTTTTCAAAAAGTCAGAAAAAAAATTAAAATAAAAAATTGTCTGCAGAACTTTCCCTTGTTGATGAAAAGGCTGGTTTTCATTGAGGGGGTAGGGGAGTGAAAAATTTCAGCTAGTTCTGTCCCACAGCCCTACCTGCCCCTGTTCCTCTCACTGCTGAGTTCACAGCTGCAGTCTGCTTGTGCTGCCGTGTGCAAATTGCTAATTGCATTCATGTGGCTGGCCCTGTGCATCCCTTCTGGTTTGGGCCCTGCAGTGGGCTGGCTCTGGGAAAGATAGGGGCTGAAGTCATGCACAGCAGCTAGTTGAATTCTGGACATGTTCAGGGGGATTTGTTCTAATCAGACGTGGAAATGGATTTTTCTATTCTGGCTGCAGAGAAACAGAGATAAGGGTGCCATCAAACCCTCCGCCACACAAAGGGTTTCATTCTTATCACGTAGAGACTAGAGCTGCAAGTCTAGCAGAGGCCACAGCTCTTCCAGCAGCCCCTGCAATGCCTCTTTCCTGCTTGTATTTGATCATAGTCAGGGTGCTTAGAAATAAAAGGACCCCGTTCTGCTGGCACTGCAAGAATGTGTGTGTGCGCTTGCCAGCATGCGCATGCGTGTGTGTATTTAAAGCAGGGCTCTGATTACTGACCTTGAAAATATACTCACAACACAACACCCTATGTACCCCCACTAAGCCACAGTCTGCACCCACACAGTCACTGAGCTGTACCTACTCCCTGCTCGACCATACCCTGCTGCTGTAACTTTGTTGAAGAGAACTTTGCAGAGATGAAAAGGGCCACGTGGAGGGGTTCAGCCTCACTGAGGGGAGGGCACGTTACAAGGCTGTGCTGCTTACACAGCCTGCACTTGATATCCTTCTCAGCTATTTTCAGGAAGCCATTGTTTACACGATCCGTATGGTAAAACAGCAGCTCCGATAAGGTGAATGGCAAACCCACGCAGGCACATGGCATGTGCCTTCGCTTCTGAATTGTTTGGAGCATGGGTCAAGGCTGCAGGCTGGGGGTGGTTTCTAAACAGTTCTTGATGCAGGAGAACCAAACACACAAAAATGCAGAGAGATGTGAACAGATTAGATGCTCCCTGATCTCCTGGGGAATGCAATAGCGAACTGAAACCCTTTATCTGCTTGAACGAGGGGAAAATATGCAAATATTTGCTCGTGAAAACTTAGTGTTCTTTGCCTTCCCAAGCTTAAAATATGCAAATGCAAACATAAGGCACCCACCTTGCACAGATCTCACACCCAGACACACAAAACCCCCGGCACAGAAACACAGACGCAGCGCCCATCTAAACACATGCACGCTCAGCGTAACAGGTACCATCTAATAAGTATACACTCCCCCTGTGGGACACAAATGCAACCCTAAAAATATACACACAGATGCATACATGTAAAAACATATCATAGAATCATAGAATAGCAGGGTTGGAAGGGACTTCAGGAGGTCATCTAGTTCAACATCCTGCTCAAAGCATATATGTGCATGCTAACTCATGTATGGTGCCTAGGCAGGCATTTAGAAACACGCTTGCAACACATCCTGTTCCCTGCAAATGGTGTTATATCAGCATCTCCAGTTAAGTGAGGAGCAAGGGGCTGTAGTACAGGAAGACACCTTGCCTAGCACATTCTGTGCCTGTTGTCGGCCATAGGTACAGCTGCACCCATGTTTTTAAGGCCTGCGGTAGGCAGGGCTAAACTGCTTGGGCACCATGGCTTCATCCGACACTCACTGCAATAAATGGTAGTCTTTCCACTGACCATAGTGGGATTTGGGCTGAGCCCCATGCGAAGAAGACTTACAGCGTTGCCAAGACAGGCAGCTGCACTTCCTGCTCACAACCGGGCCCAGAACATGCCAGTGTGGACAAGGCTTGAAGCAGAGAGAAAATCTAATCATGCCTGTAAGTGCTGCTCCCCGTTTCTCCTGCAGGGGGAGCTATTTGCTCACATTGGCCCCTATCCCGCTACACCTGCCCCCCCTGCAATATCAGGGCTGCCCAGTTCCCAGCACAGCTGTCAAGGCAGATTTGAGGGGGCAGGAGTAGGGGTGAGCAAGGCCCAAACCATGAGATTCCCATTACTCCCTTGCAGACAGTTCCTAGCGGTGGCCAAGGTAACACTACCACACGTGCTGGCCAACACAAAGCAAGCAGAATATTTCCTCAGGGTGGGAGGTGGGTAGTTCTGTCCTGCAGAAGTGGGGTCTCCCCACCTGGAGGCGCCCTGTGCTGGGAGGGGCACAGTCTCCTCCACTCTGAAAATGTGGAATTGTGCAGGGCAGCTGACTGTGGGTCTGGGCATGGCTTTGGGGCTGGGCATGAGGCGAGTGGGAGGAGAGTGGGTCATGTGAGCAAATGGGACCCCTGTGTGAAGAGCCAGGACTGAGCAAACGGCTTAGATGGCAACCCAAACCAGCCCTGCACTCCAGCTATCTGTGAGACCCCTCTCATTTAGGTGACTTTAATGTGCTCCTTGCTGGGGGGGCCTGGGCGAAAGGCCCTGCAAATGGGGCAGATGCAGGGGTGCAACGTCACCGCCTGTGCACCACGAAGCAAGTGCGTTCGCGCTGAGCTGCTGCACAGGAAGAACAGACGAAAGCAGAAGCAAACCTGGACGCAGGCAGTGCTTTACATTTTCCAAAGGCGCCCTAAAATCCTGCAGCTGCCCTCCCTAGGACATGGACCAGTCTGGGGCTCTCCTTCGCTGTCATTTCAGGCTCCATCTAGCCTTAATTCATCCTCCGGCAGAGCTGTGGATGGCACTGCACTGGGTGCATAAAACACAGGCCTCGGAGGGTCTACTAACATGAAGTAATTTAGCCTCATAACATCCCTGCAAGGTAAGAATTAGGGCTGAGATGATCAGATGTGACTAGTAATTCTGGGGGCCCAACCTGAGCTGCCTTAAAGGGGCCTGGCTGTCAGAGGGCAGGAGCTCAGCACTTCCTGACAATCAGGCCCCTTTATGGTGTCTTTTGGGTACCTAAATATTCAGGTACCTAAAATGACTGGTCATTTTTCAATATCTTGGCCTATTGGCCCATTTCACTAAGGCCAGGAGAGCCTAAGTGACTTGCCTGTAACACAGTGAGTTAGTGGCAGGGCTGGGAAGATAACAGAGGATTAACAACTCCCTGCGCTGACTATTAGAAAGCACTCACTCCTTTCCAGGACAGAGCTGGCTCTGCTTCTAAGGAGTAGGCCCTGCTCTAAAAGGGGAATCAGCTGTTGAGTTGAACAATGGGGGCGGGGTGGGGGGGAGGAGGAGAGAAAGGCGGGAGATTGCTTAGCCTGGTACAGTCCACAGCATGAGGGAGGGACTCACAAAGGACCAGACCCTCCTCCAAGGGAGGATGGAAAAGAGTAATTACATAAGAGTCCTTGGCCAGCAGCTGGTTTCAATCAGCTGGGCCTCCTCTCAGGGGCTCCTCTTGCAGTGCTAACAAGGAGCAGCTGAGGATACACGTAGCTCAGTGCAGGACCTCTCTTAAGGGGTTCAGAGGTAAGGGGTTCCCTGTCTTCCACTTGCAAGGCAAAGCACCTGGAGAGTGGGAAGGGGTGGAAATAGAAAAGCTACTTAATGATAAAGGATAAGTGGCTGGGAAGAAGTGGGAAGGGGCTATTTGCCTTCCTCCAGATATGCATAATGCCTCTAGCCTAGAGAAAGAGCCAGCTCTGCTCAGTGACTGTGGATGATGCAAGGAAGCGTGTGTTTGTCCGTGCGGTGCTTGGACTGCAGGGGGTTGGAGGAGCTCCTGTGATTAGGCCAGGAAGGAGTCAGTGCAGGGGAGGGGACAGTAGTCCTTCTCGATTGGGTTAGGGGACACTTGCAGGGGATGGGTGGCGGGGAGACAGGGCAGGGGTCAGTCTCTGTAGATAGGTTAGGAGTCGTGCATGTGATGGGTGGGGAGGGACAATGTAATGAAGGGGACAGTGGGGAAGCTCATTTCTTTCACCCTCCAGGTTTTGTCCAGTGGGGGGCGGGGGAGCAGCTGCACTTCAGCAGAGAGTACTGGAATCCAATCTGGCAAGAGCTTTCCTGGGTTGGCTTCAAGGCAGAGAGAAAGCATATGTGTGCGCATGCGCAAAGCCCTGTGGATTCCCCATGTGCTCTTGATCAGATGATAAAATAGCCCATGTAAACCATGTTTTTACCCACTCCGCTAGCTCACAAGAGTGTAGAGAGAAGATGGAAGCCAACCTTCTCCCACTGCTCCAAGGAAAAATGTCTCCCATAGATAAGGTGCTGAGCTGCAAAAGGGGCTGGAAAATATCTTACTTGGAAATAGTCAATAGCTCCCAGCTGAGCTAGGCGAGGGGTCAGCAACCTTTCAGAAGTAGGGTGCCAAGTCTTCATTTATTCACTCTAATTTAAGGTTTCGCGTGCCAGTAATACATTTAAACATTTTTAGAAGGCCTCTTTCTGTAAGTCTATAATATATAACTAAACTATTGTTGTATGTAAAGTAAATAAGGTTTTAAAAATGTTTAAGAAGCTTCATTTAAAATTATATTAAAATGCAGAGCCCCCGGCCCGGTGGCCAGGACCCAGGCACGGTGAGTGCCACTGAAAATCAGCTCGCATGCCGCCTTTGGCACATGTGCCATAGGTTGCCTACCCCTGAGCTAGGCCAAGATGACTCGGAGACTGGCTCTACCTTCATATTCACTCAGTGCTGTGGCTTCACTTTCACACCCCGCAGTAGGCTCCCAACCCTAAGAATAATAATGTTTAGCATTCTACAAAAAATTAACTAATTAAGCCTCCCCACTAGATATGGGAGGTAGCTAATTCAGGGTCATAATCTCTGTCACTATCAACTAGCACAACTCCATTAGCAGGGAATTTGGCCTAGCATCCCCATTTTACATATGGGGAAACTGAGGCACAGAGAGGTGACCAGGCAGGTCCATGGCAGAACCTGGATTAGAAGTCAGGAGTACTGTTGTGAATTGCTGAAGAGCACCTCTGCCCTGGTGAGTCCACCCTGCCGGCTGGGACGAAAGGGGCATGTGTCTATGTGCGTTCACTTGTGGGGGTTCCAGTAGAATAGGCAGGGCAATAACATCTCCAGTGCTCCCCCTCCCTCCTTTGCCCCACGCTCTCTGCACATATTTCCCCAGACTTTCCGTTTGCTTTACCAGTGGTGCTGGGGTTCTTGCCAAGCCACAGCTACTCCTCGGGAAGCGAGCCGGCTGTAACCGCCTCTGACTCCCAAACTAAACAAATTGGAAAAACTTTTCCTTTCCTCAGGCTCCCATGGCCTGTTAAACATTCTCCAGCTTCCCTCTGGAATTACAGGAGTGGAGCAAACCTGCTGAGTCGACACTTATGCTCACAAGGTGGAGGGGGAAATCGCTTTGCTCACCCCTGGCTGTCCATCCCCAGGAACGGGGCCGCAGGCCTGAGCCAGGTCTGACTAGAGAAGGAGCCTGGAAGGCCTCTGGCTTAGCTGCATGGGGAATTGAGGGTAAAGGGAACCCTGCAACAGCATGGCATCTCGGCCCCAGACCCATCACGTAAGGCCCATTGCAGATGGCATGATGAGCTAGCCCAGGGCTGGCTACAAAGAGCCATGTACACACCTGGCTCGAGAGTGCTAGCTGGGGAAGAGTTGGTGGTGTGGGCTTTCCCCAGCGAGGTCACGTTTCAGAGCGTTTCCAGCTGGAGACGCCCTTTCTGGGCAAGATTTCAGGCAGAGGACATGACCCGTGTGCCAGAGAGGGAACCAAAACAGGGAAGAGACAGATCCCTGCCCCAGTCAATAGGAGGCGCTGTAAGGAAATGGAGCAGAGGAGGGAACACTGGGGAAAGCCTGCCCTAGCCACCCAGTAGGGGCTGGGGGTGAGCATCAGCTCTGCCCCAGTGGCAGCAGGGGGGCTAATGCATGGGCAGGCCAGTAGCGAGGAGTGGGTCATGCGGGGGGGATGTTTGTGCAGGGCTCGGGGCCCGCGGTGCCGCAGCAGAGCAGAGGGGGCTGGCAGGGAAAGGTCAGGCCTGGAGGGACTGTCTCGGCCAGAAGGGTAAGTGATGGACGGGGACTTGCCCAATGCCCCTGCTCCCGAGGGACACCCCCTGTGCGTGTCAAACCCGAGCAGGGAGCTGCTGCCACTGCCCCCGGGGGGGCTTGAAGGCAGGGCCCGGGGCTGGGGCGAGGGGGGGGGTCTCCTCGCTTTCCAACCTTCCCCAGCCGCACGCAAGGGTTAAAGGCGGCGGTGCGGGGAGAAGGGGGCGCGCCGGGGGCGGGGAGGGAGGCGCAGACCGGCTCTGCGCCGAAGCCAGCGGTTTGCGGTGCCTTTGGCGGCAGCGAGCGAGCGAGCGAGCTCCCCGCGCCCTGCGACTCGGGGCGGGCGGCGCCAGCAGAGGCTGCCCGGCCAGCAGCGGGGCGTGAGCGGCTCGCAGCGCCCGGGGACCCTTCCGCCGGCGGCCTGTCGCCTCTCCTCCAGGGTGAGCCGGGGGCGAGGGCTGCGGGTTGGATCGCAAGCGCGGCTCGCCGGGGCCCTTTGCGCCCCCCAGCTCCGGCGTAGGCGCGGCCAGGCGGAGCTGAGCAACCACGCGGCCCCTTCTGCGCTGCCCCTCGGAAGGCTCCTGCTGTGGGAGCACCGCAGGGCCAGAGGTGGCCCTCGGCTGCCTGCCCCGGCTTCGTGCCGCTGAGAGCAGAAGCTGGCCACTGCTAGCTAAGCCTGCAACGCCGCTCCCCCCCCATGTAAATATTGCTACTCCCCCACGGGGGGCTGAGCCAGAGAGGGGGGAAGTGACTTGGCCAAGGTCACAGACTCAGTCAGTGGAGAGGACTCAGCAGCATGCGGTTTCTAGTCCTGTGAGCGGGTCACCAGGCCGCACCTTGTGACCTTGGCCGTGATGGAACAGTACCCACTGGGGCGTGAGCTGGCTAGATGCTCTCTAATGGGGATTTAGGGCAAGGCTCCAATGAAAGAAAACACCCATTGCTGAGTGAGCCGCAAGAAGTTTGTCTGGGACCCTCCCGCAAGGTTAGAAAGTGATTTGATTTCAGAGTAACAGCCGTGTTAGTCTGTATTCGCAAAAAGAAAAGGAGGACTTGTGGCACCTCAGAGACTAAAAAACTTATTTGAGCATAAGCTTTTGTGAGCTACAGCGGATGCATCCGATGAAGTGAGCTGTAGCTCACGAAAGCTCATGCTCAAATAAATTGGCTAGTCTCTAAGGTGCCACAAGTCCTCCTTTTCTTAAGGTGATTTGAGGCTCCCATGAGCTAACAGGTTTATCGTTCCCCTACAAGATCTCCTGTCCGTCCTGATAGCAGCAGACCGCTCAGAAATACCCTGGTAATGTGCTTTCCCCCCGCGCCCCAATATGTCAGGGCATCAGCTCAGAAGTAGGTATGGTTTCGGCTTTGCCAGCTGTATGAGGTGAGAAAATGACCCAAGCAGGATGTTTTTAGTGTTGTAAGGTCACGACCCTTATCGCAGAGCTAACCTCAGACCTGAGTTTGTTTTCCTCACCAGGGGCTTCTGGATTTGCCTCTTCTCCTTTTATTGCAGCCTGAAGATTGAATCCCCAGGCACTGGTGCCCTGGGTTCCACTGGTTGCACTGTGGGTGCTGGTGCTGTAGGTTCTGGAGGACAGGCCTCCTCTTAGCGCCAGGACTCCAGGGAGTCAGGCATGCCCTAGCCGTGACACCACTAGGCTTGGCCTGCAGCCTTAGCCCTCCAGGGACAGCCATGTATTAGATTCCAAAGTAGCAGCTCTCTACAGAACAGTTACTAACTCTGTCTTTCTATCTCCTTCTTTCCCTCTCTGCTCCCGCGATGAAATGAACTGGCTTTAGCCACAGAGAATGGAGGTGCAGTGCCCTGCCCTTTCGTGTTGGCCTCTGCCTTGGCTCAGTCATCCCCTTCTTCTGTCTCTCTCTCTTACTGGCTCATGTCTTCCAGGTCACTATGGTAATGATTCAGCTACGAGCTCGCGTGGCCTTCCTTGTGCTCCCTCTGTTTGTATTTGGGGCACCTGCTGATGAGCCCGACCCCAAAGAAGCAACCACCCTCCCAAATGGCTGCAGACGCTGCTGCGACCCACTGGATTCCCATGGCTCCTCAGAGGTCACCCCCAGCCCTGCCGGACGCCATTCGTCACTGTACCCAATGCCAGAGGTGCGTCCGTACATCAACATCACCATACTGAAGGGTAAGTGCCAAGCCGGTGTGCCTGGGACCCAAGGTCTGCTTGGGAACCAGCTTCACCCTAGTGAAAGGTAAGGTTCTGTGCTGGCATACCAGTGCCCACAGACTACCAGTGACTTCAGTGTCACCATACAGAAGGGCAACTGGTACATGCTAGCATAGCCAGTGCATCAGTTATACCCATCAAACTCCCAGTTGCCAGACTGAAGGGCATGCCCCAGCATATCCAGTTCCTGATGTCCAGACTGATGGATGTCTAGTTGTCTGTCATTATCAAGGGAACGTGCCCATGCTGGTACGTGTAGACTTGGGCTCATGTCGCCAGAGAGGTGCAATCAGCCTGTAGAATGCTGGTTTTCCCCTGAACCCAGCAGTCGTCCTGCTGTAGCCTCTGAATTCAGGGGAGCCACATCTTCTCCTGCTTTCCACTGGCTCCTGTTTATTGCCACTGGGGGAGAAGCATCAGCAGTTGCCTCTTGCCAGTCTGAACCTACTTCAGGATCAGGCTGTCCTGCAGTGCAGAGGGAGGGAGCAGCGGGTCTTTCCCCAGCCAGGAAGAAGGAGAGGGCGTGCTGTTAACAAAGACACAGTGTCAGCACTAATGTCCTGTGCCGGGAAGGCTAATGGGAGGCCATCTCCGTGGATCTCATGTCATCTGGGAGAGGGAGGAGGGGAATGACGTGAGCCCTAACATTCACTTTTCTTCCCAGGCAGCTAGGAGGATGGTTGCATGAACACCCCAACACTCATATTTGCAAAGTGTGACTTCCAGCCAAGACCTGCTCCAGGCAGCTCCTGCTGGCTTAGCTCAGGGTGGAATGGGGGTGGCTCCCCAGTGCAGATCAGCTACTTCCTCAAGGGTCCCCATTTGAATCTCAGCTGTGCTTAATGCATAGGATGTGCATGCATGGTGAGTCCTGGCACCGAATGGGAGATTCTGCTCTTTGGATCCAGTTCATCATTGCTCTGCAGCCCCTTTGTGCTCGCTAGGCATAGGGGTGCTCAGAACCACCTCCAGAACAGCTCCCAGCAGTGGGGGCATTCTGGGGACAGAGCAGGGAGGGGGTGGCCGGGGGAACCGGTGCTCAAGGAAGTTTACGTTCCTGCAAAGGCCCAAAGAGGCCTGTGAAACAGGGTAACAAGTTAGGGGTGCCCTAGCCTGTGTGGGAGGCTGCACTGGTCCCCACAGCCCCTGAACAGGGAAGGCACAGACTACCTGTGCTGGTGTCTGCACAGGGAAGAATCAGGTTCTCTGTATACAGCTCTAGTTTCTGGCCACAACCTTGGCCTCCTCAAGACAGCCCAGTGCTTGGCAGCTTTCACATCTCGCTTGGCAGCTTTCACATCTCATGGAGTGCATCCCTCTGCTTTGTTTCCTAGGAGACAAAGGAGATCGGGGGGAGCCTGGGATTCCAGGGAAATGGGGAAAAGAGGGGGCACCAGGCGAGCGGGGCTCCCAGGGTCAGAAAGGCAGCAAGGGGCAGATGGGTGCCCCGGGGGATCCCTGCAAGCACCAGTATGCCGCTTTCTCGGTGGGCCGCAAGAAGGCACTGCACAGCAGCGAGG
The DNA here is from genome assembly GCF_965140235.1 of Caretta caretta. NCBI lineage: Eukaryota > Metazoa > Chordata > Testudines > Cheloniidae > Caretta > Caretta caretta. Next base: position 258,862,245 of record NC_134206.1, on the reverse strand, counting down.
GCTACCAGGCCCTGATCTTCGACACCGTCTTCGTCAACCTCTACGGCCACTTCGACATGTTCAAAGGCAAGTTCTACTGCTACACGGCCGGCCTCTACTACTTCAGCCTAAACGTCCACACCTGGAACTTCAAGGAGACCTACATGCACGTCATGCACAACGACCAGGAGCAGGTCATCCTGTATGCCCAGCCCAGTGACCGCAGTATCATGCAGAGCCAGAGCCTCATGCTGGAGCTGCGGGAAAACGATGAGGTCTGGGTGCGCCTCTACAAGCGGGAGCGGGAGAACGCCATCTACAGTGATGATGTGGACATCTACATCACCTTCAGCGGCTATTTGATCAAACCCAGCCTGGAATGACCACCCTCCTCCCTGTCTGTCCTTCTCTCTCTTGCTCCTTCTCTCTTTTCACTGCCTACAATCACTGCAAACTACAGGGGAGGAAATGGACTGGGGGTTCCCTGGGAGGGTCATGGGGTGGGAGGGCACCAGGGAGCCCGAAAGAAAACACCAGTTCTCCAAATCAGGGCCATCCTCATTCAAAGTGTGTCATTGGCTTCCAGGATAGCCCCATTCGCCTTGAATAGAAGGTGCCTCAGGTCACCACTAGTCTTGCTAGGTCATGTGAGCCTTCCCACGGCCTAACACGGCAGTAGGGACACAGGAATTGATACAAAGCAAGGGAGTGATGGTACAGTCCCCGGCTGTGGAAACTGTCACTCATCTGGGACGTAGAGGACCGGATCCTCCGCTGGTGTAAATCGGTGTCGCTCCACTGAAGTCAACAGAGTCACACCCAGCTACACCTGCTGTGGATCTAGCCCTAAGTGTTGAAAGAGAGCGAGACCCTGTCGGCCATCAGCAAAGCTCCCCTCCAAGCCTCCCATGGGGTGCTCTCCAGTCTCAACTCTCGTGTCGGGTTCAAAGCCATGCCAGCTTTGGACTGTTCCTTTTCTGGAGGCTGAAAGCAGACCTGCTCCTGCTCCCCCACCCCCACCAGATTTACACCAGCGTAACTCTATCGACTTCAGCAGCATTCCCCCTACTGCACGCTGGTGTGAGAAGAGAATCCAGCCCAGTGGTCAGCCACTGGATTCCACTGCCACAGTCCCCTGGGCATGACTGGAACAGCTCTGCTAGGAGACCATCATTCCTTTAAAATCCCACCTCCAATCCATTTGAGAACACAATGGGGAGGGACTGGCTGAGTCTGGTGGTAGGTAACACCTTCTACTACTAATGCACAGGGTCAGCTTCTGTCCGGTACCTCCCTGCTACTCCAATGGAAGAGGGATAGCCAGTGGTTGCTTGGTAGCCTGTACAAGGTGAGTTGGGCATCTCAGTCCTGCTCCCAGTGAACAGGTGTCCACATCATCAAAAACGTCCCCATCTCTGACTCTGTCTCCTTTGCTGGTGATCTCAGTGGAGAAGCCACGGAGACTGAAATACACGCCCATCCCTCGCAGTCGGGTCAGACACGTTGGCAGGGCTGCACGGCAAAGCTTGTGCTCCCACGGCCTGTGCGTGACAGCTGGGGTTTTCAGCGGCCCTCAGCGCTGACCTCGCTCTGCTCCCGCTGACATCAAAGGGAGCTTTGCCACTGACTTCACTAGCAGCAGAATCAGCTCTGAGTGCTTTTGCAAACCCCACGCTACGTGTACTGAGGACACACTAAAGATGAGATGCCAGGCTGTCACTGGGTCCATTTTCCACAGGATGGAACTCACACCAGAAAGACATCAGAGGGAAAGAAAAGGAGAGGTGAACTCGAGGGCACTGCAGGCCAGTTTCTCTCTTGTTCATATTGCTGCCCCTCATTTCCTCAGGATGAGGAGCTGAGGGGAAAGGATCGAGTCTCAGGACCTTCCCCACATGACCCTCATAACCGCTTGGATTAGCACAACTGGTATGAAAAGCAGGGTCCCTCCAAGGAAGGTTGGTCCTATCAGGGGCCCCGTGTGTCTGATGGAATGCCAGGGTGTGATGTGTGAGGAACATGGAGACTGGAATTCCCCTTTCCCGGCCCAGCGGAGTGTGGAAAGACTCCAGAGTCGGGCTTGGGGGAGTCATGAGGGAGCCACATGCTGGGGGTGAGGTTTAGGAGTGAAGGAACTAGCAATTGAATTCCTCTCCCTCTCTTTTTAGAAGCCACAGACTGCCAACCCAGCTGTTGTGTATTTACAGTGTGTGGCGTCCCTGTGTCTCCCCAGAGAGCAGCAGGAATCTCTAATGCTGAATAACTTCCAGACCTGAGCTCTGAACTCCCTCCCTTTCCAATGTCACTGTTTACTTCTGCAGGGTGAGGGCCAGCTCAAACAGTCCAAAGGGGCAGCTGGTCGGTGCTTAAAATGCATTGGGGGGCAGGGGAATGTGCGTTTTGTGGGCCAGCTTCAGCCCCTTGGTGCTAAACCAGGTTTCAAGAGTCACTGGTGCTTACTGGGTGGGGTGTCAGGGTAGCAGAGACACACAGTACTGTGGACTTAATGGTGCTTTACATTACAGAAAACTACCAAGAACTTTTGTATATATGTTTTCAGTTTTATTAAAACTTTTTTTGCACTTTGAGATGATTTCCCTTATAGGATCATTTCTTTCTGTCTCCAGTCAGGTTAAGGCAAGGGGCCCCACTGGTCTGGGAGGCCAGAAGACCTGGCTTCTATTCCTGGCGCAGTCACTCACCCACTGAGTGACTCTCGGTGCCTCTGTTTCTCCATCTGTCAGACGGAGATAATGATGCTCAACCTCCTTTGTAAAGGGCTTTGAGATCTATGGATGAAAGGCGCTATGTGAGATTTGTCATTAGTAGGACATTTCTAATCCTTCATAGAAAATGTTCTCAGCTACCAAAGCTCCAAGACAGTGCAGGAGTTATTGGAGAATAAACTACTAGCGAAGGGAAAAGTACAAGTTGTTTGAGGGGTCTTTTTAGCTGAACATGGGGAAGGAGCTGGAAGTCGCTTGTAAGAGAACAGATGTTTTTTCTTGTGCTGTTGCTGATCTTGGTCCTGGTTGGCTGCTCTACACAGGAAGAACGGGCTTTCCCTGTGGTATTTCCAGGAAGATGTGACGTCTGAACCATAGCGGAGGGAAATGAAGTAATTGAATGAACGTTTACAAACGTCGGTAATGTTACGGGGCGGGGTGAGGGGGGAGTTTGAGAGCCAGGTTGAGGTGATGGCTCAGGCTGGGGAGATCTGTGGGGGAAAGTGGAGGCCTGGGGATGGCTCAGCTTTGGGTCTTATGTAAGACCCTGGTCTCAGCTGCCTCATGTGCCAGGAGCCTCTGATTGGTTTTTAACTCATTTGGGATGGGATGGGGCAGATATAATTACATTCCTCCTCCCTCTCTCCATGGTCCCAGTGCCAGTTCCGGACTCCAGGCTGGAACCTTGCACATCTCCAGGTCCTGCCTGAGCCGCTGTGGCTTTTCTCTCCTACCCCACCCTTAATAGAACGAAACAAACAGGAAGATCCTCAGGAAGCGCAGAGCATGCTCACATCCCAGTGCCATTAGCGGAGATGCTGCTAGAATCGCTATGTCTATTGCACCCCAGTGTAGCCCCTGCAGGAGCCATTCGGTAGGGTGGGGTGAGGGGCTGACATGCTCAGCCTTTGTGTGATTTGAGCAAATAATGCCCTTTCTTTTGCTCCCTCGCTGATCACCCCCACTTCATTCCACACAAGGGGAAGCTGCATTAATGGCCTAGCTAGCTTGGCCACCTGGCACTGAGTGACGGGCCATCCTGACTGACTGAGAAGGAAGGTGCCCAGCACACCAGTGAGGGCTGGCCTGTGAGTCAGCCATTTACTAGCCAGTGTGATGTGTACTAATCTCAGGTGGACCATGGCATTTTCCTTTATGACTCCACATATACAAGGTGAATGAGTGATACCAAGCCTTAAAGGGATCTCACAGCCCAGCTGGCTGCATAGCCATAGTATTTTGTTAGTGCCTGTCAGAGCATCAGGGCTCAAATAGCTTGTTTGACCCACTGACAAGGCTGCTTCGCCAGCCACTGACTCACCTCAGGGTCTCCAGGCCAAACTCATAGCTAGTGTAAACAGCATTGACTTCAATGGAACTGTTCTGGTTTACAGGAGCTGAGGATCTGGCTCACCCTGTTTTGAGGGATCACATGAATAACGTGGTGAAAGAGTGGCAATGTAGCCTAGTGGTTAAAGCACTCGTCTGGGATTCAAGAGTTGCGGGTTCTGTTCCTGACTCTGCTGCTGACTTACTGGGTGCTTGTGCAAGTCAGGCTGTCAGTGTGTGCCTCAGTTTCCTTATCTGTAAGATAAGGATACTGGTCTCCTTTGTAAAGCACTTTGAGAGTGGTGACTGAAAAGCCCTCTATAACAGGTGGGTTTTATTATTCGTTAGTGTTCAAAGGTGCCTGCCGAAGGACTGTCCCTTTAATTGCTTCCTGCCCCTTTGTGATCTAACAGGTAAAGTGGGGGAAGTGAGAGATCAGAGGCGTGAGGACAGGCTATCCTGGAGGAAGAAATGGTGGCTGCAGCCCCAGCCCAGTTGGAGAGCTGTGCAGTAGCTCCTTGCCACGTGTTACTCCCCCTTCCTACCCACCCCCAAGAAAAAGAGATGGAAAAAAAAAATCAAGGGAGAAGCAGGGAGGGGAGGGAGAGAGAGCCCAGCACCAAAGAGAGCGTCCCAGAAGGGGACCACCTTCTGCAGCCGTGCCACACATGCAGTGGGGGGGGAGGAGGAGCACCAAACACGGTCCACAGGCCCGTTGTTGCAAACTCCAAGGCAGCTGTCAGCTGGCCCCCTGGCCTAGCTGGGCATCGTGGTCGGCCCCAAGGGGAGCACTGGTATGCGTGTCAGGGCATTCAATGGGCTCTACTGACAGGCCCGCCGGGGAGCTTTGCTCAGCGCAGTCCGCTTGGGAGCCAGCTGTGCTGTGATGTGGCTGGTTTTCCCTCCAGCCCAGCCTGCCCTTCCCCCGCCCCTGTGAGATGCTCGAACCCAAGCGAGGTTTACAGCTGGGAGCAGGGAAGAATGCTCTGGCCAGCAGCACCGAGAGCTGGTATAAAAGCAGGCTGAGCAGCCCCAGCGTCCCTCCCTGCACGTTCCCACTTGGTGCCTGTGGCGAATTAATCACCACACAGCTCGCCTCCTTCTCTTTTCCATGCTAAGTGCAGGGAGCAGGCGAGACCCTCCAGCGGCAGAGCGCCCCCTCCTGGCACCAGGCTGGGCTGCTGGAGGTGGGCCATGGCAGGTGAGACAGAGAGAGCAGCTCCATCAGCAGTGTGACCCTGCGCACCATGGGAGGGAGAGGGCAGCAGGACAGCAGCACAGAGCCTGTGCTACGAGGCTGGGGGCTGGAGCACGGCCAGGTGGTGAAGGGCAGACTCTCCAGCAGCACTGCAGGGTCTAGCTCGGAGCCGCAGTCTGGTATCACCCATCCCCAGGTGGACACATCTCACCTTTTACCCACAGAAACAGTTGCCCTTTTCAAGCCCAGCTTTGCCGTTGAGACGACTTGAGGAGGAGGCAGGGGAGGGGCTGGGGCGCTGTGTGAATGGCTCCCCGGGTCACTTTGATCTCCCCCTTGCCCAGGTTTGAGTGGCAGGACAGAGGACATGCACTCAGGCTTGTGACATGTTTGCAGCCCATGGGCTTGTCTTGTTGTGCCTCTGAGACACTTGCCACACAAACTGCCAGGGCGTCACTGCAGACTGAGAGCCCTTTTCATTCCCTATTGTCAGTGGTTAAAGTAGATTGTCCTAAAATGAGGGGCTCTTGCCACACTGCGGGCCTGATCTATTGAAGTCATTGGGAGTCTTTCCACTGACCTCACTGGGTTTAGGATCAGACCCTGTCTGAGGGGAACGGGGAGCTTTGGGGCAGTGCCCCTTATCTCAACTAGGGAGCCCTCCCTCAGCTTTCAGGAGGGGAGCTCCCCACAGTCCCCACTTTAACTCTGGCCTGTTTCCATAAACATAGTGAAATGACTCTGACACGGACTGCTCTCTAGGAGTCCCGGGTTCCGCTGGCAGAGTCTCAGAGGTGACCAGATCTCCAGGGCTTCTGGATAGGAACCCTACCACAACAGAAACATGTGTATGTGTGTGCGTGCAGGTCAATCACGATTTTCGGGGGCCTGTCATCTATCTGTCAAGCCCAGCTTGTAGGTCATTTAAAAAGTCCAGCATGTGTATTGGTTGTTGTGACACCTACACTGGGCCTCCCGGGGCTGTGTTAAAGCAATACACATCCTCAGGCAAGTCATGACAGTGGCCCCACCCCCTACATGGAGCAGTGGTGGCTGTGAGGCAGGGTAGCAGCAGACTGCACACACACACACCCCGCCCCCCACTTACCCAGCAATGGGGTGTACGTTTTGGCCGGGCTAGGTTTGCAGCACTCCTTCTGCTCCTCCCACGGAGTCCTTGGCCTTGTCCCCTAAGCAGTGGGTCTTGGAGTTAACAGCCATTGAGGTGGAGCGACTGTTTCAGGCTCTCTGCAGACTCAGGCGGACAGTGCTGCTTTGGTTACACATTTTCAAGCTTTGCTTTGCAGCTGTGAGGGCTAGAACCTTTTTTTAATGAAAGCTGAGAGTCTGCTGCTGTCATGTGACTCCAGGAACTGGGCCGCAGGCATTGGCCTGAGGTACTTATGCTTTAATCCAGCCTCCCCCTATTGTGAGGCAGCATCAGTATTATTATGCACTAAGTGATGACAATGCCCTGGGCGCTGGTGTGCGATTCGGTTGTGTCACATGATTCTTTTCTCCTGCAGGGTTAAAAACAAGCACAGGACAGCTCTTGGGGTGGGAGAGGGTGGAACCCTCTTTTGCATTGCACTCTGCTTGGCCAGCATTCTGGTGGGCCCACTTTCCCCTTGTTTTATGTTTCATTCCAGTGTCAGCTGGCTCTGTCATTTCAAAGACCCTCAAAGGAGGGCCCTGGGTGTGAAGTGGAGGGGGAGCAATCAGAGGGTCAGATGAGGACTGAGAAAAGCAACAGGAAAGGGTCAGAGACCTAGCTCTCTCACCTGAGCTGCTTCTCTTTGGTTAAAGTGGCTGGGTTGCATTTGTTCTGCTCAGCAGCAATTCACACATCTGGCAACCACAACTCCTTCCACCGCCCACGCTGTTCCTCCCCCTCCTATGGCTTACAGCAGGGGAAGGGGGATTTTTCACCAGGCTGCCAGCATCACTTCCAAATGGACAAAAACAGTTCGCAGAGAGCTTCACCCTGATCCCCATTCAGTGGGGGGGTGTTGATTTTGCATGGGCCCATCTCCTAGGGTGGAGGTCAGTGCTGGTGAAAGGTTCCAGCCTGGCTGCCCTTGAGGCTGAAACTCATGACTGATCCCTATACCGGGCTTAGTGCTGCAGGGGCTGCGGCAGTGTGCACGCACACGCCCTGCCCAAGGAATCCCGATCCTGACATGGAGAGACCACATAGAAAGGGTGAGCAATCCCCAGAGTTCATTCTGTCCGTGGTCTGTTTCCCAGCAAAGCATTCAAGCTGAGCCAAACTTTTGAACTTTTTTGATGCTCCCTCACCAGTCAGGTGTGCGTGTGTGTACGCATGCACAGTAGGGGACCCTGGAGGACTTCTCCACACCCCACCCTCAGTGGCATACTGCATCCCTCTGGCTGCATCCCTCTGGTTGTGATCACCTCCACAGAGAGGTTGGTGGGGGCACCACAGGGGACACAATTGCTAGGTCTGCTGATGAGCTATGAGTAGAGGGAGAACGAGATATTAACGGCTTCAGTGCTCTGTCACTTACCACCTGTCTCGCTTGAGTAGCCAGCACTTCATAGGATGCTGGCATTGCAAAAGACACCTTCCCCCCCCCCCCCACCTCCTAGGAGCTGGCAGATAATGGGTTAAGCAACATCCCAGCCTCCCCTTGCCCTGAAGGTCAAATCACATCTCCTGCAAGTCTCCCCCATGGTGCTCCCCTGAAGTGGGCCTGGTGAGTGGAGCACCTTAGGCAGTTTTTAGCATAATACCCCTGAAATGTTACCTGCAAGTGGCTCTATGTCACTCCTCCACTTAAGCAGAGCCTGAAGGCTCCTCGGTGACCACATGTGGATAAAAATAATCCCCACCCTTTCTGCCTTCTCCTCCTGGGAGCCACACCACTCTCACAACAGAGCTGACACATATGCAAAGGCCCTGCAAAGAGACTCACTCAGGGCTAACCACCAGTAGCCATTGTGCCTGCAACGTGTCGTGTCATGTGCAGCTGCAAGCGGTAGAGTTCCAGGGCCCAGCTCCCTGACACCCATTTACGTTGGCAGAGAACTGGCGTCGTTCACGGGAAAAGTCTGCCATGAGGCAGCTCCTCCAGCAGCTCAGCCGAGCTGCTAAGACAATAGGTGCCGCCAAGTGGCAGGCACTGAAGACAAATGAGGGGCACTTCATGTCATCATATTTCTTGGCCTGGCATAGCCCTTTGGGCTCTGACGTGCAGGATGTGTCTGGTCTACATGCCACTGGTCTTCAGGCCACTCAGCTCTTTGATCTGTGCGTTGTCCCAGGGCTTCTTTCTTGATTTCTTCCTCCCAGGTCCCTGCAGAGTGGCCTGTAACACTGTCCTTCGAATAGTTCCCTACCTCCCGGGGGCGCTGTGAGGTGCTCCCATACTGCAGTGATGGGAGCCCTAGGAGAACACAGATGGAATCTGGAAGGACAGCCCACACCCTTACATTAGCAAAACCATAGACTTATGTGGCGTGGGTAAAAGGCTGCACCAATGAGGAGCCGTAAAGGCAAAACATTCAGAGCCACCAGTGCAAATCACAGGGCTTTAGGGAGGCACACTCACCTCTTTGCATTGCTGAAAATAAATAGTTTCTATTCAACCACATTAATGTCATTAAGAGTAATAATAGTTGTGTTCATGAGCCACCTCCCCCATTCAGAAACCAACCGTCTAATCTTCTCTCTCTAAAGCTGCCCCCACAGACAAATAGAGGGGGAGACTTTTCATGGGACAAAAGGGGCAGGAGGAAGGTTTTAAGCAGAAAGGGGACTGTGGTTATAATGAAAAACTCCTCTGGAGAAAGAAAGGAAGTGTGATTAAACATCAAATAGGCCCTTGTAATAACTGCTCTGGGTTTATTTCCATTGCATTTCCCTGAAGCAGCGTGTACTTTCTTGAAGTCATTTTGAACGTACAATAAACCTTTGAAATTATCTTAATTTATTAGGCCTTAGAGCCTTTTGTTACTGCATAACAAATCTGTTGTGTAGTTGAATACAAGCTATTCTTACCATAAGCACACAAGGCTCTAACATCCCGGGGCCATCGTGTGACGGTAGGGTGATCAGATAGCAAGTGTGAAAAATCGGGACAGGGTTTGGGGGTAAAAGGCACCTATATAAGAAAAAGCCCCAAATATCGGGACTGTCCCAATAAAATTGGGACATCTGGTCACCCTATGTGATGGGATTCCCGGGGGACAACTTAGAACTGTGGGACCACTGTGCCCCCTTAACACTCCAGCCTGCGCTGTCTCTGACAATGCTTTGCCAGTGACCAGCAGCAAACCCCTCCAGACACTATCATCACTCAGCCACCAGCATGCAGAGGCACAGCCAGCTAACTTGCATGAATACTCTCCACGCCACTCATGAACTATACACAGGGAAACAACAGCAAATCTCCCTAGCCCCAGCCTTGCACCCCAGAAATATACCATCTTACACTGCTCAAGACCGTCTCTTGAACAGTGCAAGCTTATTAAATAGTTCGCCACTTCGTCAAAGGAAAGTGGACATGCACTAACCTTTGGAACCTGAGCAGATTTCCCAAGCACTTTAGACAAACTCACTGGTAAGGATAAAACATTAAAATAAGTTTATTAACTACAGAAAGATTGATTTTAAGTGTTTATAAGTGGTAGGCTTAAAGGTCAGAGACACTTACCTTAAGAAACTAAAAAGTAAACAGGCATTCTAAATCCTAAACTTTTAGACTAAACAAAAGTTGAATCAAACAGCTTTTCTCGCCTCACTGGATGTTGCAGGTAGGTTACAGTTCTTAGTACACAGGTGGCATTTCCTTCTCAGCCTGGGACCAGTCTCCTCAGTTCAAGTCTTTGTTTTCTCACTGTTTATGTTGCATTCAGCATAGGTGCTGGAGGAAAGAGGTGGTCTCATGATGTCACTGTCCCTTATTTTATACTCTTAATCTGTGTCCCTGGAAAGGTACTGGCCTGGGAATGTCCTGGTGCACCTTGCTGAATCACAGAGTTGAGCAATTCTCATTGTGGGGTGCTTGCCCAACTGTCTCTTATTGAACTGTAGATTTCATGTTTACAATTCCCCCACTGATCAATGGTTGTTTAATACCTGCCTGGGTGTTGGTCACCTCCATTTTTGTCACTGGAGAAGTAGCAGTGGGTGACTCCCAAAGTCACAATATGTTTCAACAACAACCGTATTGCAAAAGCTCATAACTTCATACATACTAATGATATACATATTTTGACAGAACAATGAGTTTCAGCAGATCATGGTCTTTCCTGTGGTATCTTAAATGGCATGCTGTATATGAAATATCACAACCATCTACCAGTGATGAATATGGGGGTTACAGGGTGCTCCTTTGAGATATAGCACGTTACAGCTCCCTCCTTACTTTATTGCAAGATGGTCAGTTGCTGACAAACTCGAAGGCAGTGTGTGTTAAGGTTCTTTTGAATTTTAACAACATAATTCCCAAGTGTTGCTAAACATTGTAGTGTTAACCGCATATGCTCCTGCAAAGTTTTGTGTACTTTTTAGCACTCTGTTGACTAGTTTAGTGAACTCATAAGTTAACAAGTGTGTTTTCTCTGGCTTACTAAAAAGCATCTCTTTATACCTTTGCATTACTGCTAACACTTCTGCTTTCCCAACTAGTGTTAACTCAATATAGCTATTAATGTTTTCCAACATGTAGTTATCTTGGCATCCAGTCACTAAAGCAATGAGGCGGTGTGCCTCAGTTTCCCCTTCCACACAGCAGTCCAGGTTTATTATGGTTTTCTCTGCTGTGACAAGCTTTAAGTCTGTTTACAGGTAGTAGCTGAGAAGGCTGTAAGCTTCTGACATTACATATGTTCTCAGTTACCATTTCTAGCATGTCCAAAGGCTTTTCCCAAAAACTGTGCATAACATACCATACCTTATCACAAGATTTAACATTAATACCATATTTTTTATCACAGATGGGTGTTTACAAGTATCTTTATCATACCATGCCTTCTGGTCAGACATTCTGGTTTTGAGGTTTGTTTGTTCAATACCCATTGTGTCTTTTTCTCCTTCTTGAACCTTTGCATGTAATCATTTACTGACTTTGCTTTCACTACCATGTCCCCTTCTGCATGGATTCTTAATCTACTCATATCTCTGGGATTCTGGAACCTCAGGGCCTGGTGAAGTAAGGGTTAAGGGGGATCCTGCATATTGGCTGACCCTTTGTTGTGCTGTCTCCCTACCCTGGGACTGTACATATAAAAAAAAATCCATCTCCCCTCTTAGGATCACCCTGTGTTCCCCATTCCCAGCACTGAGTCCTTCCCCACCTCCTTTCCTTAGATTGTTGTGATCCCTGCTCTCTGGGTTCAGAGTGTTTGCTCTTTGACCAGATGTTTCTGTTCTCAGCAGCATTTCCTTTGCTGCTTTCTGTGCCTTACCAGCCTAGAGGAAGACCCCCTCCCCTCGGCCAGCTGGGTCATTTGTGTGCTCACAGACAACCGAAGCTTCGAAGCTTCCTGGACTCAATTTCTCGGCTGTTACAGCTGTGTGAGCTGCATCTTGACTTAAAGAGACACAGTTATTTTCCACAAGCATGTCAGGACCAGTGTCCTGGAAAACTGGGACCTGGATTGGGGCACCACCCATCACCCCTTCTCTATCCCCGAGAAGTCAGCTGTGTGACTGTTTCCCTCTGAAAGATCAGTTACACAGTTCCCTCCCTGAAGCTGAGTTACAGGCTGTGGGTGCACAGATGCTGAATCAGCCACTTTGTCCGGGCATTCTCTCCCAAGTGACCACTGTGGAGACATTTATGTGCTCTCACTATTCTTTCCCCATGATGCTGGCTAGGCAAAGCCAATTGCTTATAGAGTTGTTATCTTCTACAGAAATCCTTTCCCTGTTTTCCTTCTCTGGGCCCCCCTCTAGGACACATCTTTCTATGCTCACTAGAGTGGGATCTATCCCTGGTTCATCTGCAGGGCTCGCAACTAACATCTGGAACAGCGACAGGTACTCCACCCATCTCCCTTCCTGAGGAGATGCTGCCTTTAGCTGTGGTGCAGGAGCCGGTCTCAGCTCACCGCCCCCACACACACACCTGGAAGCATACTGCAGAGGAATTTCTCTCATTCCTTCAGCAGTTTATGGGACTTTACCCTTTCCCTCTGGGGTCCCAGCATAGTATTCCTTCTTGCTGTGGGCAAACACCTTAACAGCCTGAGCTACCCAGAAAAATCATTCCCAATAAGCATGTCAATGGGGATACTGTCCGCTATTCTCACTTTTAATTCACTTTCTAACCCATCAATTTCTATGTCCATTTTGGATAAAGGCATAAGAATCCTGAATCCTCCTACTAATGAAAGCTCTGCCCTCTGTCCTGGCAATATGTCACCTTTTTGAATTAAACTCTGCTTAACCACAGAAATCAGTGCATCTGTATCTTCCCATCCTAAGTATTCCCTGCCATTAATGTTGACAACTTTTATATGCTCTATGTCTGGTTCTGCAGAATCCAGTCCCACAAAACCAATACGATAAGTTTCAGGCACCTCAGAGGCTTCTGTGCTGAGGACAGCAGCACTAACATGGGCTACGTGTTGCCTGCACAGGGCATTTATTCCTCAGGTGATCAGTGGAATCACAGTGATAGCACCTGTTGGGCTTGTCTGTTTTCAAAGGAGGTTTGAGATGGGGACTAGAGGAATAGTTTTGGGAAGGTGAATACCCAGCCACCCTCCTTTCTCCCGGGGGTAAATCAGGAACCTCCCTTCCCACTGGTTTAAACTCCTCTTTCTGTTGTTTACTTTCAGTAGATGCCTGGGTCTACTCAAAGGCATCAGTTAGAGAAGTCATCTCCTCCACAGAGATCACATCTGTATCCCAGGAACACTGTTTTACATCCTCTTCACATATACTTAGGAAATGTTATTGACCAATGAGATCAATCATTTGCTCAAGGTTTTCAATTCCTTTCCCCCTCACCCATTTTCTGATTGAGTCATTCATCCTGTTTACATATTCACCATTATTCGTACCAGCACCCCTCTCAAGAGTTCTACATTTTACACAATATATTTCAGGGGTGATTTGAAACTTTTGCAAAACAGTATTTTTAAATGTGCAGTAATCTAAAGCAGCCTCAATTGGCATTTCATTGAATATATTTAGAGCGTTACCAGTTAACTTTGCAATCAGGGTGGGGAGTTTCTTATCAGCAGGAATTTCATGAACTGCACCCAGCCTCTCAAAAGTAGTAAAATATTCTGTGATATCATCTGTTTCCTTGTATGCAGGACCTAACTGGTCCCAATTGTGGATTCTTGGAGTGATGGGACTAGTTGGGTTTCGTGATTTCTGGTTCTGCTTTTCTAGCAAGTCCAGTTGGTGTTTTCATTCTCTCTCTCTTTCCTCAGCTTCTTTGGCTTTCAGCTCTAGGGCCCACTGATGTGCTGTCTCCCATTTAGAAGCCTCTTTCTCTTTCTCCTTTATCTCCAGTTCTTTCATTCTTAACTGACGCTCACAGTCTCTCTCTTTTTCCGCTATCCGTAATAGGTATCACAGGGGTAGCTGTGTTAGTCTGTATCCACAAAAACAATGAGGAGTCCAGTGACACCTTAAAGACTAACAGATTTATTTGGGCATAAGCTTTTGTGGGTAAAAAACTCACTTCTTCAGATGCATGGAGTGAAAATTAAGGATACAGGCATAAATATATATTGGCACATGAAGAGAAGGGAGTTACCTTACAAGTGGAGAACCAGTGTTAAAGCCCAATTCAGGCAGGGTGGATGTAGTCCACTCCCAATAATTGATGGGGAGGTATCAATACCAAGAGAGGGAAAATTGTTTTTGTAGTGAGCCAGCCACTCCCAGTCCCTATTCAAGCCCGAATTAATGGTGTTAAGTTTGCAAATGAATTGTAGCTCTGCAGTTTCTCTTTGAAGTCTGTTTTTGAAGTTTTTTTCCCTGAAGAATGGCTACTTTTAAATCTGTTATAAAATGTCCAGGGAGATTGAAGTGTTCTCCTACTGGCTTTTGTATGTTACCATTCCTGATGATCCTCTTTGTAAAAGGATAAATGGAACATACAAAAGCCAGTAGGAGAACGCTTCTATCTCCCTGGACATTCAATAACAGATTTAAAAGTAGCCATTCTTCAACAAACAAACTTCAGAAACAGACTTCAAAGAGAAACTGCAGAGCTACAATTTGTTTGCAAACTTAAAACCATCAATTTGGGCTTGAATAGGGACTGGGAGTGGCTGGCTCACTACAAAAACAATTTTCCCTCTCTCTCTTGGTATTGACACCTCCTCATCAATTATTGGGAGTGGACTACATCCACCCTGACTGAATTGGGCTTCAACATTGGTTCTCCACTTGTAAGGTAACTTCCTTCTCTTCATGTGCCAATATATATTTATGCCTGTATCCTTAATTTTCACCCCATGCATCTGAAGAAGTAGATATTTTACCGACGAAAGTTTATGCCCAAACAAATCTGTTAGTCTTTAGGGGGCCACCGGACTCCTCGTTGTTTATCTGTAATAGGTATATCTCTAACTTTGCAGCTGCTTCACTCTCGCTCATCTTTATGCCTTTCTGTCACTATTTCTTTCCCCTGAAATAAGCAAACAGAAAATAACAAACTTGTAACCTTCTTTTTGACTGCCACCACATTTAAGATCCCACTTAAAATTGCTACACCAGTGCATAAAGTGCAAATCTCACTCAGTACAACAGGTTGTGCATTTCACCCTGCTCACTGCACCACTGTGACAGGATCCTCGGGGTACAACCTGGAACTGTGGGACCACTGTGCCCCCTTAACACTCCAGCCTGGGCTGTCTCTCACAATGCTTTGCCAGTGACCAACAGCAAACCCCTCCAGACACTATCATCACTCAGCCACCAGCATGCAGAGGCACAGCCAGCTAACTTGCATGAATACTCTCCACGCCACTCATGAACTATACACAGGGAAACAACAACAAATCTCCCTAGCCCCAGCCTTGCACCCCAGAAATATACCATCTTACACTGCTCAAGACCGTCTCTTGAACAGTGCAAGCTTATTAAATAGTTCGCCACTTCGTCAAAGGAAAGTGGACATGCACTAACCTTTGGAACCTGAGCAGATTTCCCAAGCACTTTAGACAAACTCACTGGTAAGGATAAAACATTAAAATAAGTTTATTAACTACAGAAAGATTGATTTTAAGTGTTTATAAGTGGTAGGCTTAAAGGTCAGAGACACTTACTTTAAGAAACTAAAAAGTAAACAGGCATTCTAAATCCTAAACTTTTAGACTAAACAAAAGTTGAATCAAACAGCTTTTCTCGCCTCACTGGATGTTGCAGGTAGGTTACAGTTCTTAGTACACAGGTGGCATTTCCTTCTCAGCCTGGGACCAGTCTCCTCAGTTCAAGTCTTTGTTTTCTCACTGTTTATGTTGCATTCAGCATAGGTGCTGGAGGAAAGAGGTGGTCTCATGATGTCACTGTCCCTTATTTTATACTTTTAATCTGTGTCCCTGGAAAGGTACTGGCCTGGGAATGTCCTGGTGAGCTTTGCTGAGTCACAGAGTTGAGAAATCCCTTTTGTGTGGTGTTTGAATTGAATTGTAGATTTCTTGTTTACAATTCCCCCATTGGTCAATGGTCGTTTTACGGCCGCCTGGGTGTGGGTCACCTCCTTTGTTGTCACTGGAGAAGTAGCAGTGGGCGACTCCCAAAGTCACAACATGTTTCAATAACAACCGTATAGCAAAAGCTCATAACTTCATACATACTAATGATATACATATTTTGACAGAACAGTGAGTTTCAGCAGATCATGGCCTTTCCTGTGGTGTCTTAAATGGCATGCTGTGTATGAAATATCACAACCATCTACCAGTGATGAATATGGGGGTTACAGGGTGCTCCTTTGAGGTACAGCATGTCACACCTGACACTTCTAAACTCATCCAGGCAACAAGGTCATCATAATCTCCTTTCAGGGCAATACAGGTAACTGACTTAACGCCAGACCAGCCAGCGGAATGCTCACTGATTAGGTGGCTATGGTGCCGCTTTGATGCAATGCTGGCCTCTTAGTGCAAGTCAGCTGTGTGGAGCTGCTGTGGCCATCTCATGAAGATCTGACTCTTGCACAGGACCCATTTTTTTGGTACTGCTGCTGCTGCCAGGTGGGACCCTTCGGTCCAGGTCCAGGTGGGAAGTTCCAGGCAGCACTCTAGCCAGGCTGTCTCCCACTGCAGGGATCCTCAGGTTAGAACAGTTTTTAAATCAATAATAATAATAATGTCCAAGCTGCAGCAGCACAAGGGGGCTGAGTGTGATGCAGGATCTGGCCCTTCATTTGCAGGTCTCAGTCCTTCACAGAGCTGGGTGAGGGTCATTATCACCATTTTCCAGTAGGGTAATTGAGGCTAAGGTCAAGAGGTTAATGCTGCATAAACCCGATGGTCATCTCATAGGTACGTATGCCGCTTTATCAACAGCTTTTCAGGAAAGTTCTTCAGGCACCAAGCCTGGCCATAAGTTATTTGGGCAAGGTCACAGAGGGAGGCAGTGCCATGACCAGGACTAGAATCCGGTTTCATGTCTTATTACTGGACCAAGCAGCCCCTGTGGCATTGCAGAGGTGTAACGGAGGGCATAATTGGCCTGCAGAAACTTTCTTACTGGGACTGACGCATGAGAAGGAAAGACGTCAACTTGACTTTCAGAACCACAGCTGAGTTTGCAAGACTGGCCGTTAGGAAACAAACCAAAGCATCTTTTTACTGTAAAGGGAGCACATTCGCTATAGACCTCCCTGAGATGACAAGCAGAGCTTCCCTTACCCCCATTTTAACAGAGACACTTTTCAGAGTAGAACCACAATTTAAGGGAAAATATGCTTGACAGAAGGTTGTAGTTTTAAGAAATGTAAATGTCTGAAAGACAGGAAATTCAAAGTAAAGGTTACACTTAAAAAAACCCCATTCTTTGGAAGGTACCAAAACTAACCCTAGGGGTGTCGAGAAACCTCACTAATGCTTTTGGGTGGGAGGAAGGCTCAGGAGTCCTTCACACTTCCAGCTTCTCCTCCAAGATACATGGTGATGGTCATGCACCAATGGCATGCCCGCCATACGAACCTCCCTGTAGATGATATTGTTAATAAACCATACTCAACGTCTCCAAAAGTAGCCCAGGGCTTCGGTCCTCCACAAGGGCAACAGAAGAAAACAAACGCAGAGTTTCTAGGCCAAACCATTTTTTATGCTATGATGAGCCGACAACCACCCAGAACAGAATAATTCCACGCAAATGATTTGCACGCAATTTTCTGCACTCTCATACCATGCAAATGACTTCTCATTCCAAAGAAATTCTACACTGACATGTGATTGTGCATGTGAAATTTCAGGGGGGTTGGTTTGTTTCAGTCAGGTAGGAGAAGGTGGAATCAAAATCAGGCTTTTAACGAACAACTGTGCTTCACCCTTAAGTAGGGAAAGGCCCCATTGATACATCCAATCTGAACCTCAACTTTTTGCACATCTATGTTCAAATATGAAGCCTTGATGTTGCATTAACAAAGGTTTTTGTATTGAATTCCCGTGTCTGATAATCTGTTTTAAAGACAGAAAAGAAACCAAAAGGAGAACATCTTCACTCGGGCTCTATGAGGATGGGAGTGTTGCTCAGCTTCACAAAAAAACATCTCGTAGCTTCATTAGCGCAATTTCATAGGAAATGATGTAACTAACAACCAAAGGTAATGGGCCTGATCCTCAGCTGGTGTGAATCAAATGCAGCTAATTGAAGGCAATGGAACTATGCCCACGGTGGAGCTGATTCAATTCTTGTACTATGCATGCACAAGAGTGACTTTCTATGTATTTTTTTCAGCCATCCTAGCTGGTGCTCCTCATGGAGGACTAACTGCCCGTGAAGTTGGATGTCTTACCCTTCTGCTTGGCCTCATCTGTGCTCAGCTAACATTGTATGCATTTTTTGGAAAGAGGAAAAAGGGTTTTTTTGGCCAACTCGCTTAAATTGCTGTGAGCTCCAACTTTCCAAAGCGATTGATATTTGGGCTGAGAGCAGGCCCAGCCCGAAAGGGAACTGGGGGAGAGGATGAGTATAATAAATGCTGCATTGCAAGTTTAGCAAGAAGTTTTGCTACTGAAAAAGCGGCGATCAGGGCCGTCCCTACCCATACGCAAAGTACGCAGCTGCATAGGGCACCAGGAAACTTGAGGCACCAGATTTCCAGGTGCCTGGCGCAGCAGCGTGCTGCTCTAGCCCCTGCCCCGCCTCTTCCCCAGGCCCCCCAGCCCTGCCCCTCCCCTGTTCTGCCCCCATCTCGCTCCCACTCTACCCCTTCCCCAAAGCCCCCCCCCCCCCCCCGCCCCACCTCTTCCCACCCCCGCCCCAGCCCTGCCTCTTCCTGCCCCTGAGGAGTGCAGCAGGGCCAGGCATGCACTCACTGGCGGCAGGAAGTGCAGGGACCCGGCCCCAGCCACGCTGTCGGTGAGTGCTGGGGGGTGGTTACCCCCTGCCCCCCAAGCCAGCTCCCCCCCCCCCCCGGAGAGGCCTGCGGTGGGGGGGAGGGGGGCTGCGTAGGGCCCCAGAAAAGCTAGGGACAGCCCTGGCTGCAGTGCTGTCCAAATACATAGGACCTGGCTCCATTACCTTTATTCCCACCGAGTAGTACCTTTGTCTGCAGGCAGTCCCCTTGAAACCCAGGGAACTAATCACAGAGTAGGCTGCTGCATGGGGCTTGTCCGCATTACGGATTTTTGCACCGATGTAAATGACACTGTTACAAAATCGCTAATGTAGGCAGGATAAGTTGTGCCGAGGGAACACTGCTTTACTCCAGGGCTAGGGTTGCCAATTTTGGTTGGATCTATTCCTGGAAGTTTCATCACATGATGTGATTTTAAATGAAAGATTAATCTGTAATTCCTGGAGACTCCCAGACAACCGTGGAGGGTTGGCAACCCTCACCAGGGCAGCACAGGTATGCTGGCCATTTCACTACGACCGGTGCAAACAAAAGCCCTCCAAGTGGGGAAAGAGTTTCGGCATCTGCACCATAAATATTGAAAGTATTTGATTATGATTAAGGGCTCTCCACCCTAGCTTTGTCCTTTCTCAATTTCCAGGGCAATTCAGCCCCTAGAGTAGGCTAGTCTAATTTACTCTGGCTGGTTACAGTCCCCAAGTGGCCATTACGCTAGCTTCATCAGGGTGGCCAACCTGAGCCTGAGAAGAAGCCAGAATTTACCAATGGACATTGCCAAAGAGCCACCGTAATACGTCAGCAGCCCCGCATCAGTTCCCCCCTACCCCAGCTCCCAGCGCCTCCCGTCCATCGGCAGCCCCGCTGATCAGCACTCCCCCTTCCTCCCCGCACCTCCCAATCAGCTGTTTCATGGCATGCAGGAGGCTCTGGGGGTTAGGGAGAGGAGCGAGGGCACGTCAGGCTCAGGGGATGGGGAGGGAAGGGGGGAGTGGGGGCAGGGCCTGTGGCAGAGCCAGGGGTTGAGCAGGGAGCACCCCCAGCACATTGGAAAGTTGGCACTTGTAGCTCCAGCCCCGGAGTCGGTGCCTCTACAAGGAGCTGCATATTAACTGCTGAAGAGCCGCACGGGGCTCCAGAGCCACAGGTTGGCCACCCTTGAGCTAGGGCTTGCTGGAACGTGGTAGCACTTAGCCCGCACACCCACTCCTTGGCTACACCCTCTCCACTAGGGTGTAGCTGGCCAGATTCTTTGTCTGCCTATGCCATGCAGAGATTTCCCTGGCTCAGGAATACCAAGTTTATGTCCTGTTATGGCCCCTTTGCACTGCCAGATTATATGGAGCAGGGCGCTGCGACCCATGGCATTCACAGCAGATTGTCTCTATTGGAGGCTGATGTGTTGTGTTCTCTACTGCAGCATTTTGACCAGGAGCTTGATGCCTCCTTGGTGTCTGGACTGTAATGCTTTGTGTGAAATGGTGCCCTCAAGCCCCTGTGACAGGGTGCTCCACGCCCTGCTAGGATGGCGCCTCCTCCTGGTCACTCTGGGGAATAGCTCGCAAGGTTGATGCCCCTTCCCATCCTCCGCCTTTCTCTTTGGGTTTGCGGCCCCTCTCTCACTGCACGAGCTGCTGCTTCTTCTTCATAACTTAGCCCTCCGGCCAGGTCATTTTACATGTTTTCCACTTCCGGGGTAACAAAGTCCCTTCTCCCGAGCAGTGTCAGGCAGTCTTCCCTTTTACTGCCCCAATGTGCCACTCCCTCAGTGTCTGGTCGGGGAAACTGGGCCCATCCTCTACTCCGGGTTCCGGCTTAGGGACTCTCTAGCCAGCAGCTAAGATCTGTTCCCTCTTAGACCTTACTGCCTTTCCCTGATCCCTGTCCTAACCTTCCTTCGCTGGGTCAGCCAGCTTCACCACTCCCTGCTCCCAGGGAGCTACTGCAGGCTACATGGCTCTGCAGCCTCCAAACACTCCTCCCTTCTCCTGGGGAGTGACTGCAGCCTTTTCCAGCAGCTGGCTTTATACAAGCCCCTCCTGTTCCTGCTGGGCTTAATTTACCCTCTCAGGATTCATGTGAGGAGTTACACCCCACACAGCCCTCAACTGCAATCTCTGTAAAAATAACTGTTCCCATTCCCTCAAACCACTGTCTTACTCCTGGATTCTCTGTATTTGAGAGCTAACCTCTCTCACGCCCACTTTCTGTGCTGGCCTGTCCGTGACAAAGAGCTAACCCTCTCCCCAGCACTCCCTGAACCCACTTGTCCAGGTTGGCCGTCGCAGAGGGCCAGTCCCACAACATCCCTGCATTCTGCTCTCTGAAATTGCCCATCCTGGAGCTCTCTGTGACTTAGGGTTCATCTCCCAGACGCTCAGCAAAACCTTCTGCTGGACCTGTGCTCACACCTCAGAGGTGCTGAGGCCTGGACGCAGGGAGTGTTCAGCTCAGTGATCACTGCAGACGTGCCACAGCTAGGCTCCAACACCATGGGCCATGTTTGTGCAGCCCTAACCAGACAGGAAATGTGATCGGCTGTACTTCAGAGAATGCTATTTGTGTGTATGAGGGACGGGGGGGAGGAGTGGGCGTCGGGGGATGTGTGTGTGCCGGTGTTTGTTGTGAAGTGTGGGGAGTTTGAGAATCGGGTTGCGTTTGTGTCTATCTGGGTGTGTATTGTGGGGTGGAGGCAATATCTGGGTGTTGTGAAAATGTGCAGGAGTGCATCTTAAGGAGCCATCTCTGTGGGGGCTGTAGCGTGAAAGGAGCCTTCTGCCCTGGTCACTACAGAGGAGAAGGAGCCAGGACTCCTGGGGTTCTATTCCTGGCACTACTGCTTACCTGTTGAGTGAGCAAGTTGCTTCATAACCTCTCCGGGCCATCTGTAAAATGGGCCTTATCCTTGCCTCATGGTTGTGTTGTGTGGATTAATTAACTGAGCCCCTCAGGTAGCAGCCAGTGTAGACGCACAGAGCCAACCATCATTATTTCTGTGGGGCAAGGGGTCTGTTTGTTTGTGTGAGTGGCGTGTGGTCAGAGGAGTTGTGTGTGCGGGAAGGGTGTATTTGCGTGTGGTGCAACTGTGTGTGTGAGTGGGGGGGTTGTTTCTGAGGCCCTCTAGACACACAAAGTTGCACAGGCTGAACTACAGGCATGATTTCAAACTGATTTAGTGAAGTTGGTGTAACGTGTGCATGTGGGGTTGCTTTTAAATCAGTTTACACCTGGCTTATATCGGGTTTGGTATTGGGTATGTGTAGGGGCAAGCAAACCCAGTGTAACTAGTCTTAAACCAATATCAGCATGTCCACGTGTCACTGTGGGCGTGTTTGTGTGCAGGGGGCACGCACCCAGAGATATATCTTTGCGTAGCACTGCGCACAGACCAGTCTCCAATTCAGCCTAGTGCTGCAGCCTCATACCTGATTCCTTCCCACCCCCTCTCATCACCTTTACCGTCAGGAAGTGGACGTGGTTTGGGGCTTTTTATTCTCGGCCTCGCTAGCCATTTCGGGACTCCGGAGCTTAGTCTCGCTTTGACGGGGCAAGCTAGATGCAGCTTCCTGTGCTCAAGGTGAAGAAACGACAGATAGCTAGCAAGCCCTTTGTGCTTGCAGAACTGCCCGGCTCCGGCCCCTGTCCATTCCCACTAGCAGTGCCATGTGCTGAACTGGAAGCCACTCTTGCCCCACCCCACCTCTTGCCATTTGAAGGCTGGCACCTGAGCTCCACTGGACAGACTGGTCCAGTCCCCGAGGGCCATCTCTGGCACGACTGCACAGCTAAGGAAGCCATCGCATAGGAAGGTAATGGGGCGATGTCAAGCGGCTCCCACACGGGGGTGGCTGAACTGAGAAGCTTCTTGGAAGGAGTTTCAGTCTGACACATTTTTCTAGCTATTGGCCAGGTCTGATCGTTTATTTATCTCTGTCTCTCTCTCTCTCTGTTTCCACATCCCTCCTCTCATCATGCCCCACATTTCCCAAGAACAGGATGGTTGTTGTTTGTTTGCTCTCTTTCTCTGAACTGAAATCTTTTATCAGAACTGGAATCTGACCGTGCCCTATGGCAGCCCTCTGGCAAGCCATCACAGGTCCTGCCCCCTCCCACAAGGGTCCGGGGTTTGCTCAAGACACCGCCTCGTTTTGTACAACCAACCCAGGGCTCCCCTTTCGAGCACATAGAGGGCTATTCCCCCTGCCACCACCCTGGGCAAAATGGGGTGCCATTGGAGGAGCTGCATGAGTGTGGGTGAAGCCTGGGACGGTACGGATATGGAGAGCGAATGCTCCTTCCGAGGCTGCGCTGGGTGGGGCCCATCCTTGGAGCTATGTGTGGGGTGTAGCTCAGGACTGTCCAAACATGGAGACCTGGGGTGTGTCAGTATGTTGAAACCTAGATTTACCGAACATGAAATCCTTTCTATGATCCTAATTTTCCCTGTCCCAGTCAGGTTCTTCAGACTCCGTCCACTAATCCCTAGCCCCTCCACTAACACTCCTGACCACCCAGAAGGCCCCTGACCCCACAGCTAATTAACTACAACCACTCCCTGAAGTCGCTAGTTCTTAGGGTTGAAAAGAAACCCCTTCATAATGTAAACTGGGTGCGACTCCGGCAGTACTGTCTGCCTGAGTCAGCAGCCTCCCTGAAACAACAGCTCTGAGTGGTGTGCTCTCATATTCATTTCAAGAAGGCATTGACTTCGTTATCAGTTTAAATGCTAGCATTGCAAAGTGTTTCACTGCGGAGCAAAGCACACAAGGAAGGAGACAGGTCAGATTATGGAGATAGGTGCAATCTGTTGAGTGGGATTTAATCTGGGCATCAGGCATGGGCAGCTTGGGGTGTATGCAGAGCTTCAGTTGGGGGCAGATCTTGGAAGTGCCTCAGACTCCTGGTAATAGCACCAAGGGAGAAGATTACTGCAGGGACCACCTCCACAGAGAAGTGTGGAACTTTGTCATCCTCACCTGTGCTGGGGTGTGTGTCTTCTTCTCTCTTCCAGTGCGAGCCCTTCCTGTGTACGGCAGAGATGAAGCCTTCTCCTCCCCTTCTGCTTTGCCTCTGGCTGTCCATCCTTCTAGATGTTTCACTGGCATCAAAAATCACTCAGGGTAAGAAAATGTCCTCCTATGTCCCAGCAGGAGAATTAGGGATGTGTGTGGGTGGGGACACTATTTATCCTTATGTGATATGGGAAGATCACTGAAATTTGAAGGTTTGTCCATGTCTTGCAACAGGGCAGGAAGCACTAAGCAAAAGCGACGCAATATACATGTTCCTATTGGGGGTTCTTCATTTTGGGGCATTGAAGAAGTGAGAAGGGCCATAGGTTTCTTCCATTCTTGTTTGGAGGTGTTTCTTGGATGTTTCTTCAGGGCACTAGCCAGCCTATGAATTGGGCACTGCATGGAACTGGATGAAATGATCATTAATGCTTAATGCCTTTGTCATGACAGGATTGATGTAATGCCATCTTTTCTCCATTCATAGCACCCTCAAATCTAACTTGTTTTTATGACTCGCGGGCGACTCTCTTTTGCACCTGGGCTCCAGACAGGAATGACACAGAAGCACTGTGCCAACTTGACGCTTTGTTTCACACTGATAAGAGGTACGTGGCTGAAATTATTTAGCAAAGCCAGTGAATGTCAGGCTCTAATTATCATCTTGGCTCGGTGGTCTATAGCTATGGGGTTGTTGGTCAGGTGAGGAGCCAGACCCCCTTTGGTGGTTAGGTGGGTGCTCATTTGAGGAACAGGACTGCTTTGGTTCTTGTGGTTGGTGGGTCTCCACAGACGGCTGTTGGCTTTCCTGAGACTGCATGGGTGTGTCCACTGTGGTAGTGGGCTCGCCAGGGCTGATGTGTGGGGTGGAAAGCAGAGCAAGTTTCCCTTGCATGTGACAGGGACAGTGAGTCAGAGCAAAAGGGCTCCAGGCGCCCGCCCAGTACTAGGTCTTTGAACTCTGAGCTGGGTGAGGAACTGGGCAGGTCAGCACCGGTGGGGAGAGAGGCAGGTGGCAGTGGCTAGAGGACTCCCACTGAGTACAGCAGCAGTTTGACTCCATCTCCTCCCCTCCTCTTGCAGTAGTGCCTTGCAGGGTGTGTAGGAGGGAAAATGTGGTTCACCTTCTCAGTGCTCCCAGCAGCACTGGGGAGGGATGCAGGAGACAGTTCCTCTTGCAGCAGCTGCCACAGCGGTGCTGGGCATAAAACAGAGTGGGTGGCAGGCAGGGTTTTGCCTGTGAGAGCACCAGGACTCTGCAACTTACCCCCTGCCTGGTCCATAATACTTTGAATCTGATGACTTTCTGGGCACGCTGTCAAAGACATCTGTTTGAGATGGGTTTTGGAGGGAGGCTGAGGGTGTGCTCCTCACATCAGTGAAGGGTCTCTATAGGTGGCTGGCTGAGTTCCTGTTACCATTAGTTTAATGCTGCTGGGATTCCGTTGTATTGGAGTAGCAAGGGTGCCTAATGCCTTGGATGGGTGCCTGTGATGATTTCCAATCTAAATAAATAATTACATGCATACAAGCCCCTCCAGCTCAGCAGTATTCTGGTCTTCTCTCTGACAGGGATCTAAAGAGTTGTGAATTTCCTAGCATGGCACCCAGGAGATGTGAACTAGCCTTCAGTGAAGACATTGTTGAGGTAAGCCAACTGAAATGTACTGGCTAATAAAAGGGGCTGGGGGTGATTGGTATATGGGTTATCACTGTAATAACAGTGTGACACACAGAAATAGTGCTATGAGAGAAAACTTTATTTCCTGACTTGGGGCAGGGTTCCAAGAGGTCAGTATCCAGTCACCGTCCCAGCCAATCTGCTACAAACCCCAGGAGGTGTCACACTGTTATTATAGTTGTATTTAGCTCCCTTCCTTGCGTCGCCAGTCACAGCCCATCAAGAACTACGCAGGCCCCAGTGCCTGTTTCCATGGGTCAGTCCAGAGCCTTGCAGCCTGAGGTCACAGGTCTGTTATGGTGCCCACAGAGTTATGGCCTCCCCAGGTGCTGACCGTGTGTACTCACAGGGTGATGCTCTCTGAGGCTGCGTTGTTGTGGCATAAAGGCAGAGAAGCTGTGACACAACCTGATTATCGCATCCTGCAGGACCGATGGTACTTAAGGAGAAGCCCCTGCCACCCCTACCCAGCTTCAATCTGCTTTACACTCCACCCCTTGTGGAAAAAGAGATAACACTTCTTGAATATTTAACTCATCTAATCTCTGTCCCTCAGTTTCCCCAGTGGGGCTAATCTAACACTGCCCTGCTTATTAAGATGTGAAAAGCACTTTGAGAGCCTTAGGATGGGAGGCATGATGGTCATGCATTAACATCTCTGTGACGATAGAGGCCTTAGAAATGTGAACAATACATAGTGGGGGACTAGTAATGCGAATAGCAAATTTTCCTGCAGTGGCAGGTCTTCACCATTGCAGACTCACTTAACCTGACTGTGTCCTGCCAAGTTGGGGAAAACTGGACAACTGTGATGCAACAGCAGGAATTCAAACCATGGGACAACAGTGAGTGTTAATCAGTGTTTGATCCTCCAAGGCTTCCATCTGTGGTTAGATCTGTCCCCTGTGCCACCTTGTCCGCCCCAGGCATCCTTCTGTTTACCCCATGCCTGATCTCAGGCTTGCCTCGTCTCCCTGCCCCACTGCCACTGTATGCTCACTCGGTCACGCCATGCCACTAGGTGACCAGATGTCCCAATTTTATAGGGACAGTCCCAGTTTTGGGGTCTTTTTCTTATATAGGCTCCTATTACCCCCCACCCCTTGTCCCGATTTTTCACATTTGCTGTCTAGTCACACTACCTGCCACAGATTCGCCATGCCTCCTCCTGTTGCTTCCAGCATTGCACTGCCGCTCCCCTGGGCACAGGCTCTGACATACTGCTTGGTACCAACCACCCTCTGCCCCCAGCCTGGGTGCATTGATCTGGGGATAAGAGCTTCATCTGTTAAAGCTGTGTCCTTTGGTGGCAAAAGTTGAGCTAGATCCTTTGCTGGTGTCAATCTATGCAGCACTACTGACTGCAATGGGGCAGTGCCCATTTACCCCAGCTGAGCAACTGGCCCTCTGTAGTTAGTGGGGGAAAAAATCCTAGCAAGACTACAGATTGCTTGACTCTGATCCTGTTCCACTAAAGTCATCGGGACTTTTGCCATCTATTTCAATGGGGGCAGAAGCAGAGCGCCCTGGGGAACAGGAAAAGAGACAATCTTCACAAAATGAATTGTTTGGGACAAATGATTGGGGTGGGTTCACAGATGTGCACACCCAGTGGAACGGCCCAGAGATCATCCCCGGAGAGGGGTGTCTGCCAATGAAGCCACATAACAGAGAGAGAGAGAGAGCGCAAAACGCTATTGTAGCGTTTGCTTTTGTTTCCCATGGTGTGTGTCCCAATGCCTCTCTCACTCTTCTCTCCCCAGTACAGCTGAGGCCACCTGACAACCTCCAAGTGGTAAACACCAGTGACTCCAGCTACAATTTAACTTGGAGAATTCCTATTTCGTCTCACTACTTAAAAAAGAAACGGGAATTTGAAGTGTTGTGCAGAGATCGCACAAAGCCCTGGGAGGTGAGTGCAGGATCCCAGACTAGCTTCTCCTGCTGATGGGCCTCAGGCCTGTAACTAGTGGAGGAGGACAGAGCCGCCTTACTGCAAAGAACCTGCTATTCCCGCTTGTGCTCTAGACCCTTCCCCAGATGGCTGCAATGCCCTTGCCTCAGAGGAGAGGCCAAAGGGGGCAGTGACTCCTACTTCAGCTTTATCTGCCAGCGTATGGTGACGGCAGGGAAGCAAAGGGAAGTTCCAGTCTGCCCAGTGCTGGGATGAGAGGCATCAGAATGGTGTCCTCCCAGTATGGGACAGACAAGACTGCGGCGATGGAAAAGGTAGAACGGGTCTCCTCCCACTGTGGTGCAGAGGGGCTTTGATGTGGGCAAGGGGTGCCCTCCTGGTACAGCTTTGGATATAGGATATGCTGGCTGGGAGAGGCCCCAAGCCAATTCTGTTCTGATTGGACAGCGGAGAGGTGTGATGGTGTAGACTGTGGATGGGAGAACATAGCAATCACTCTGTAACTTTTACTCCATTCCAGCCTGCCATGCTCCTCTCTATCAAGCAGGACCAGGAATGGGTGAGGCTTGAGAACCTTTCGCCAGACTCAGAGTATGAGGCTTCAGTTCGCGTGAAGCCAAACACATATGGCGTGTGGAGCAACTGGAGCAAGATGCTTGCATGGAGGACTAATCGTAGCGGATATTCAGGTAATGAGACTCAGAGGAGTGGGTAGGCCAGGGCTTGGAGATAGGTGATGAGAGAGCAGGGACAACCCTAGTCCAAATGGTGCCCCAGGTGAGGGGCGTCTTTGGTGCACCCTCCCCCCTTTGTTAAACTTTTGAGTACCTTATTTTTTATTGAATGTGTAGGGCATATCATAACTTTGATGCATGGTTTGCCTGCATGATTTGTCGCTGGCATATAAAATGATAAATTTGCAAGCTAGGATCTATAAATCAGTATTTATTCATGCTATATATAAGCAAATAAAAAAATTTGTTTCCTCTGAGCTTATAGAAACCTTTTAATTTTAAGAATAACTGAAGTGTACTAGTTTCAGAGGAACAGCCGTGTTAGTCTGTATTCGCAAAAAGAAAAGGAGTACTTGTGGCACCTTAGAGACTAACCAATGTATTTGAGCATGAGCTTTCGTGAGCTTGAAGTGAGCTGTAGCTCACGAAAGCTCATGTTCAAATACATTGGTTAGTCTCTAAGGTGCCACAAGTACTCCTTTTCTTGAAGTGTACTAACGTCAAGAAATTGAACAGTGCACCAACATTGGATGGGGCAGTATTAACTAGTGTTACAGTGGTGACAGCCTTAGACTATTAACGCTAGTCCTTTAGTTCAAAAGAAGTAACAATATATTCTTTTATATTATAACCCCTACAGGTAGGGGTTTGATAGATATCTCTGATGTTTCATTAAATATGTCCTTTATTAGTCGCTACTTACTCTCTTCAAGTCTTAAAACAAAAGCAGACTTTCACAATTACACAATAAAACAAGGTTCACAGTATCGCAGCTGGGATCTCACATCACTTCCCTTCGTTCTTATATCTCACTGACTGACTGGCGATGCCCCATCCCGTATATACCCACGAGGGCACGGCTGACAACATTCTAGGATGTTCAAGGAAAATGTAGTTCTCAGAAAGTCTGGAATGTTCCATGAGATTCTACAAAGGTCCAGAACATTGTACGGGGTCAGTCAAAAATGAATCCACATATGGAATACCTGAAACATTTTACTTCAAACATTCTATTTTCCCTTTTGTCGCTAACAACAAAAACAGCACCCCAAGCCCGGCGCCCCTGGGTCGCCTTCCTCTAAATCTGGCCCTGGGAGAGAGGCACAGGGGACAACAAGGGCTGGAGTTATGTGGGAGCAGGAAAAGTAGGGGAGTGGAGGGATGCACAAATCAAAGTACAATAGAAAGACGGGGAATAGCTTGAGAGGAGCCTTTCCTGTAATCCTAGACCCAGGTCAGGTGAGCAGGGCCTGCTGGTCCAAAGCACAAGAGCCCCAGAGTGAAAGCCTGGCCCCATTAAAGTCAATGGGAGTGGGCCATGATTCCAGTCACAGACTCCAGTGGGGGCCTCCCCTCACTAAGTGCAGCAGAGCAACTCCCTGACCAGGGGAGCAAGAGGCCTGGGGAACACTTTCCAGAGAGCCCCTGTAACTTAGGAGCCTAAGTCCCATTTTCAAAAGTGACTTGGGCCCTTCAGTGCTTAAGGCTCACTGAAAATCAGTGGGACCTAGGCTCTGAAGTGCCGTGGGGCCCGATGTTTAAATGTCCTGAGGTGCCTAACACCTGTTGAAATCAATGGGAGTTAGCTGTCTAAACAGCTTCTGCAAAATGTTACCCCAGGACTCCTCTGTGGGCAGTGCAGAGCAGGGCTAGCTGTCCAGGCCAGTCAGAAGCCTGTGCAGCCTGCAGCCTTGGCAAATCCCATCTCCAGCAGGAGTGTCTGGTGAGTCCTTGGCTCCTTTTAGTTTTAGTTTCTTCACAGGAAGTAGGCAGCTCGTGGGTCCCCCCATGCTGAGGCAGGTAATGATATAAACGGAGCAGCTATGTTTAGAAGGGGCAGTGTGTTGCTGTGGCTATCAAACTTTGATAGCATATGATGTCAGTGAAAAGGATTCAACTACAACCAGCTGTCGTGGCAACTGGGAGCCAAAGTTCCCCGAGGTGGAGGAAACAAAGGGATCTTATTAACATCTCAAGGACATGAGGGAGAAGCTTCTCCAAAGGTGTCCCACTGCTCCCTTCCCTCTTCTCTCCTCTGCACCCTTTCCCCTATTCCAGGGGGCTCGGCAGGTCCAAAATGAGGCGCCCTGGCAGAGGGGACAGAAGATGAAGAGTAACAGGAGTGGGGCAGGACGGAGCTGAGGTGCATTTGTAGAGCTATGCTGAAGAGGGAATAGCAGGGGGGTGGCAAGTCAAGGATGAAGTGCATGGTCATTGCAGTTGTGTGGCAGTCCAGGACAGGAATAGCAGAGAGAGGCTGCAGGTGAGCTGTGAGGTGCATTGGCAAGGCTGGGGGGGCTCAGATCTGTTCCTAATCATAAAGGCCAGTCACCCACTTATCTGACCTGGATCTCAAACCTCTTTGTTCAGAAGTGAAAAAAAAACAACTGGAGTGACTGGGGTTCCCATTTCCTCTGTTCTGGCTGGCTCTTTCCAGTAACTCTCTCTCCCCTCTTGCAGAACTAGCCCCGGGGGACTTTCAGCTTACGATGCCAGCCCTTGTGGGGACCATCTGCACCATCTTCGTTGTTGTCATCATTGTCTTGATCATCACCTCACAGCCATTGAAAAGGTAAAAGGGACATGAATGGTCCCCTCCAGACCCTGTCCCAAGCCCAGAGTGCCTTTCTGTCCTCATTTTCTGTCTCTCAGATGAGGCCAGAGTTCCTTAGTCTGAGTTGGAGCTGAGTCATTCTGCCTCTCTGGGTTGCTACTGGCATTGTCCCAAGAGACGCCCTGACAGTGAGGGAATTCAGTGTTTGCACCATGATGCTGAGACACTGTGACACAGCGAGATGTCATAACATCACCAAGCTCAAAATAGCCACAGGACACTCTCTCTTTGGGCCATATTTTTAAAGGAATTCACATTGAAATCAATAGGAGTTAGGTGCCTAAATACCTTTAGAAATCTGACTGTCTAGCTGAAATTCACCTTTGTGTAGAAGAACCAGAACAAGGCCTATGCACCCCTTAATCTCTCAAAACAGTGCTACAGTGGGACATGACTAGTGCTTGGACTGCATGCAGGCCCACTGCATAAGATTTGGATTTCACCCTCTGATTATAGGTCATGGGACAGGCCCCTGCACTCAGGATAGTTCTACCTTTTTTTGGTGGGATGCTGATTTAAACCTCTTCCTGTCCATCATTTCTGTCCTGATATTGTTCTGAATTAATGCTGAACATGCCGCACAAGGGCACCCGGTACAATAATATAGAGAATAGCCTGACAGCATCATGGACATTGAAAATGGTTTCAGTTTTAGTCACCTCATTTCAGAAAGGGACACAGCAGAATAAAAAAAGACACAGGGAAAAGCAATCCAAATATCAGAGGGGGGAGGTGCTTGCCTATAAAGATGGATTACAGAGGGGGACTATTTCATTTGCAGAGGAGGAGAGATTTTAGGAGTGTGTAAAATGATTATGGGACTAGAGAAAGCCAACTGGCCTCTCCTGTTTACCCTGTATCATAATGCAAGGGCAAGGGAGCACTCTGTTTACAACACATATAAACACAGCTAATCCTCTTCCCGGAATGTATAATTAACCTGTGGAACTCAATGATGCAGGATAATGCTGTGCAGAAAAGGATTAGTCATGCAGGAATGAAAATAGCA
This sequence comes from Caretta caretta, assembly GCF_965140235.1. Lineage (NCBI taxonomy): Eukaryota > Metazoa > Chordata > Testudines > Cheloniidae > Caretta > Caretta caretta. The sequence goes on along the minus strand of NC_134206.1, from coordinate 258,830,525 downwards.
TCTGCAGTGATGCAAGCTAGTATAAATGTACAAGGACTATCAAATCCTCCTGCTTCAGAGCACAGGCTGAAGGGGGTCAGGAGGAATTCCCCTCACCATAGATTATTGCACAGTAAAGGTGCATTAGGAGACCTTTAAGTATCTGAAGGATTCGGTATTGGCCACTTTGAGAGACAGGAAAAGCAGACAGGATGACTTGGCTCTGGTATGGTCTGGCAATACCAGTGTAGCTTGTTATGTCATGATGGTGTAAGGCGTCATGAAGTGGTGCTGCAGTGTGAACGCCATACAACACTGCCATGCTGAATCCTGATGACAGGACATGGAGATTGTAGTGTTGCCATCTCATGCTGCCATTTCATGATGGCACTGCAATTTCTGCAATCTCTGCATCGCTGTGATGGCAACCAAGTGAGGCACAATCAGCTCATGGCAACCAGGCCTTGGAAACCATACCAGGAACTTGGACCAAAGATGGCGACTCTCCCAGCTTGGCAGCTAATGAAAGGAATGGACAGGCCTGGGCAACAGGGAGAGGCAGGCAAGGATGTTGGTGAATGGCGACATTATCAGCTCTGGGGATAGGGCTGAGGGAAATAGCTTTTGCAATACCATTTTCTCTCTCAATTTCTGTGTCCCTAATACATCCATCGGCAAATGCAGAGATTTTCTCAGGCTACGGGTGCGGGATGGGGGATAAAGAGCCCTGGGGCTTGGTTCTCCCTTACTTACACCATTTTTATACCAGCATAACTCCAGTGACTTTAGAGGAGATATTATTCATTTACACTGGTGCCAGTGAGCAGAGGGTCAGGCCCCTGGAAGACCGTAGGTCTACATATCACGTTCACTTCTCTCTCTCTCTCTCTCTCTCTCTGGTGAAGGCTTAAGAAGGTGCTGAAGATTTACATTCCAGACCCAGACAAGTTCTTTCCCCCGCTGAGCACTGTGCACAGAGGCGACGTTCAGGTATGGGGACCAGGGGCAGGCGGGCTGTTCATGGGAGGGGGGTCAGAGAAGGACGAGGAGGGAAAGAAGGAGAGGACTGGCTGCCTCCCTCATGCTGCAGATGGATGGGAAGGATGTCCGGCTCCCAGATCTAGTGTGTGCGTGTATCACTGGACCCTCCAGCACTGGTTGCTGCTGGGGGATTTGCTTTAGTTTTATTTTTGACCTTTCTAAGCTGCCACTTGGCTGCTGCATCTCTAAGTAAAGAACCAAGAAAGTACAAACCACCAAACCTCAGCACTCTGCTCTGCTGACAGGAAGGGCTGAGAGAGCACACAGGAGTATAGGAGCTCTCAAGGCTCTTGGAGACCATCCCATCCTGCTTCTATGCCTTCTTCTTCACTTCCTCTAGTCCCTCCTCTGGCTGTTAGTCATGTTCTTCCTCTCTCTCCCTTCAACTCCTCTCTTTTTCTCTGCTACTCTCTCTCTTTCTCTATTTCTAGATCACTTTCTTTTTCTTCCTCCCTTTTTTTATGGAGATCACGCATGGAAAGCTCTTGAGGCTGGTTCCTTCTTTTAAAACGGCTCAGAGCCTGGCGAGGGATCCCCAGGGACCTATTCCCTATGGAGATCCCAGAGGAGTGATGATAAGGGCGTATATTCTGTATGGGAGATGTCCGGAGTGTATTCATCATGGGCATGAAGGAAAAGAGACCCTAGGCCTCTGTGTCTCTGTTGTGAGAGTGTTATACTGCTGCCACTTTGCACATAATAATATCTCTTCTGTGTTTCCCTTCCTTCTGCTTCAGAAATGGCTCTCCTCTCCATTTTCCACGTCTCTCTTCAGCATGAGCAGTATCTCCCCAGAGATCTCAGAGCTAGAGATAATTCAGAAGGAGAAACAGGAGTCCCAGCTTCTCCTTCCCAAAGCTTTTCTCACCTCTGGTGCCCCCCCAGAAACCAGCGGGCACTCACTGACTAGCTGCTTCACCAACCAAGGCTACTTCTTTTTCCACCTCCCTGACTCCTATGAGATTGAGCCCTGCCAGGTGTATTTCACCTACGAGCCTTTCGCCCGGAAGAGCAGTGGCAGTGAAGATGGTGATTCCTACGGAGCACTCCCTTCCCCAGATCTCTGCATGCTGGAGAATGACCTGCCACTGTTCTCTTCCGGATTTCTTCATTGCATCGAAGCAAACCAAGGTTTCCAGAACAGTTCCTTTGTGGGAGAGATACAGAACACAACCAATGGGCTTGGGGCACTTCCTGAGGCTCTTCTGTCACCCGAGAGCTCATCCCCAGCATCGGTATTTGAGCAGGATGAGAAGGTGAATGGAAACGTCACAGTTTTACAGCTCTCTGAATCCCAACAGAAGCCTGGCATGGTCTTCTCAGATATCCCAGGGTTGCATGACAACGATGCCATTCAAACCACAGAAGAGGCTGGGGACGCAGGCCCTGAAATCAGTTCCACTACTACTATGGCAGATGCTAGCTCTTTGTTTTCCCAGCCCATGCCTCTGAGGCAAAGTCAAACTGATGATCTCCACAGGACAGCTTTCTCCAGCCAGATCCCAAACACTGAGGCCTACCTATCTTTGAGTGAGCTCCAAAGCCAATACAACCATCATTCGGTCTAAGATCTGCCTCAAGAACCTTCTGAGCTTGAGGCCTTCTCTGGAGGGAGGGATGGACAAACAGACAAACTGTCTGAGAGAACAAGAAGTTGGACATTAGTTTTAACAAACCCAGTGGGACCTATCTTTTTACTAGCGTGGAGAGAGACCCTTGTACTTTTCATTGTTGCAAGGGAATGGGACCTTTAGTGGCACATGGAACAAGCGTGATCCAAACCTACAACCTGAAGGGAAAGTAAAGGCCCTAATAGATCATCTTTGGATTGGGGATGGGTGAACAAATGAAGGGATGAAAACCTAAGAAAAAGGATGCTCAGGAAGAGAGATGTGTGCATGGATGGATTCCGTGGTACTTACAATACCATGGGTATGCTAACATCTTGGTAGATACTGTGGCTGGATGGATACCATGGAAGGAGAACTAGATAGATGAATGGGTAGACAGATGGATAGAGATGAAATTGAGAAAGTCAGAAAGGGGCATTACAACTATTAAAGTACATAGGACAAGTGGAGAAAGAGAAATTGGATTGCTCTGCAACTCAGCTTAAGGATAGTACCAAACTCTGAGGCTGAGCAGCCAAACTTTCCATTCCTCAAGTACCAATTTACAGGGCATGTAAGCATCTATAGGGGAGTAGAAATACTTAAGCTGGTGAGCTGCTAGTGAGTGCTGGGGGCTGCTGAAGATGGGGGTGATGGAAGGGGTTAAGGATGGTCCTTACTGATTGGCTTGGGGTTTAGTTCATTTCCTGCATCCTTCCCACTCCAGACTGTGTGAAGTGAATATTCTAATCAGCTTGGTCCCAACCAGATATCTGGGTTTGGGCTTGGGTCTTCAAAGACAATTCAAAGCTAGAAATGAGTCAAGTCATGCAAGGGATGTGATTAAAAAAACAATCCCTACTATCGGCAAAAAATACTGGGGAAAATTCCCCCATCTTATGAGGTGTGGGGGAAGCAAGCGAGATGCTAGCAATAAAATAGAGCACAACATTTCCCATTCTTGGTGCAATCTTTCAATGAAATCAAAAGCCTCTTTGCCCGACAAACCAAAACCCTGTCATTCGACTATGTTAAGATAATTGCGGAAGAGTCCATCCCACATCCTGTAGTAAGTAGAAATCATCTAATTGGTAATCCCCATTCCTTCCTTTGTTTGGAGGGAATCATTCTCCAATTAGCAGTAAAGGCAGGTAAATCAGCTCCAGATAAATGACTACAGATCCTCACCTTTGCCTAAAACCAAAACTCAGTCCGTTCATTTGGGTCAAAAAAAGTTTGGATAGCATTTTGTAGTGCCTCCATATTTTCTGATTTGGGACAGAAGTGCTGAAATATCCAGGGAGGTTGGGGATAGAGGGAAGACTGCTGATGTTGGTTCCATGGTATCCGTCCATCCATTCCTGTGACCATCCTTTGTATCTATTGTATCTTTTTCTTGCCATCTTTCCAGACCTGTCTAGACATGGGAAATACCAACCTCATGCTAAAAAGACCTGATCTCTCTCACATGAGATTTCCAAACCAAATAAATTTGGGTAAGCATCCAAACTTTTGAGGAACTTATCCAGATCTTTAGGACGCTTCTGTAAACCTTCCAAGATTCACCCAAATTTAATTCACCGTTCCCCATTTCCACACTAGAGTTGAGTTTCCCCCTTTGTCCTGGTACTCATGTTCCAGCACCAAAATTATTCTCCCAGTTTTCATTCTCCTGAGTTATTAAATTGAACGCTGTGCTTGTCAGATAAATGGGTGTCCATTGGGTTTGATTTTGTCATTAAAGTGCTGCTGATATGGCAATAGAATGGAGCCTGGCCTGGTTAGCAGTGAGAAGGTTGCAGGGAGCCAACCCGTTCCTGTATCACTTTCTCCAAACCACTGCACATGTCTCAGGATGCCTGTTGTCCCACCATCTCAGAGAGACTGGGGATAAAGAAGAAACAACTGCTTCCCAGCTGAGTGAGGACACGGCCGCCCAGTGTATTTACTGTGCTATGGGAAGCTCTCAAGATGCACCATAAAGAGTAAGCACTGCCAGGCTGAATGCTAGCTTAGATGGCCAATGATCCCATAGCGGTTCCTCTGTTCCTACGTATTTCTTCATAAGCTTTTTAATCATTCTTGCTGCTAAAATGAGTAACAAATACCAGCCCTTTTGTCAATAAAATAAAAATCAATGCAGTTTCAAAATAGTACATTTTTCCTTGCCATTTGGTAGGGGAACTTGGATATTAACAAATGCTACTGGTTGGATGGAAGTTAGTTCTTGATCACAGTTCAGGGATCAGGAAGACGGCATGAGGGGGGTTAGCTCTTGGTCACAGATAGTCTGCTGCCTAAACAATGAGTTCAGGGGGCAGAAAGGGAATTTGCCTTTAGCCAAAGATTGTTGGGCCTTGGTAGATTAGGCTCAGGGAGCAGAAGGAGGTATTTTAGGGGATTGTCCTTCACTCATAGATAGTTCAGCTGTTGGGCCTGATCCAAAGTTAGTCTCCTGTGGGCTGCAATCCTTTGGTCTAATTTCAGTTGTTGGGTTTAATGTGAGGGTGTGGCTGGTATTGGGGCTATACAGGAGGTCAGACTAGTTGTGCTCCCTTCTGGCTACCTTATACTCTATGACTCTATTAAAAGAATGTCAAGACTCCCATTGACTTCAGTGGGCTTTGAATTAGATCCTTTGGACAGCAGATGTAGGGATCAGATAGCAGTTTCAGGGGGATGAACCCTCATTCACAGACATTCATGTGCTGAGCACTGGGCTCAGGGAGTAGAAAGGAGGCATCGGGAGGAATAGTTTTCAGTCACAGACAGCTGGGTAATTGATAGCAGCTTCAGGGGAAGGGGAAGACATTTCAGGGGAATTAACCCTCAGTCACAGACAGCAATAGGGAGGGTAGAAGTAACGTAAATTGTATTTTAGAACCTAGTCACTATGATCCCCTCCAGATAGACTCAGGAAGTATTGCTGGCAGCGAAACTGCCGCAGTTCACTGAGAATCACTTGGCCAACTAAACGTTTTCCCACTTCTGAAAATGCTGATGGTTTTCAAGCATGTAAGCTGCTAGAAGTGAGACAGCAGCCACTCTGGGGTGTGAATGTGTGACGTGTTGTTGCAGGAAGTGCTCAGCGTAAGATCTGAAGATAACTGGACCTTTATTCCAGGAAACCAGGTCATGTGGTCTAAAGTTGCTGCAGATATGAGATTAGTTGAGTTGTGGTGTAGAAGAGCCATTGCCAGTTGCTTCACGACCCTTTTCTGCTGAGTCCTGAAGACTCCTTGGAAGTGCCATGAAGGTCTAAAGGGCCCCCAGCTGATCCAAATGTAGCATGGACAAAGCCACAGAAAAAGTGCAACACAGGACAGTGTCCATCAATTATAGTTTCCTTATTAAACTGAACTCCAGCACCAGTGAAAAGTGCTGGGCCAGCAGTCCTGGAGAAAGAGTCCTCTATTTATCTGGAGCACAGGTACAACATAGATAGCAGCAATGCAGGTTTACACACACACGCTACCCTGACATCCCTACCAACGTACCTCATTTCTGACCTGCGGAGAACTGCACAACAGCCAGTCCCCATCCCGCACCATGGGAAAGTGGTAATTCAGGGCCAAATTCAGCCTTGATGGTGCAACTCCTTTGAAGTCAGATTTGCTTTTGGGTCTGTGTTCTTGGTTTATTCATAGATACCACAGTGATGAATGTGGTACTCAGATTGGTTAGATTAGATTAATGTCTACACATACCGTGCTGCAGCAGTGCTGCAGTAGCGTGTCTCGTGAAGATGCTCTATGCTGATGGAAGAGAACTCTCCCATTGGCATAATAAAACCACCTCCTGACACACTGCTGTCCACACTGGCGCTTATGTCAGTGAGATGGTTTACACACCCCTGTGCAACATAATTTCTGCTGACATAAATTGTAATGTAGACATTAGCCTGGACTCAGTATTTGGCCTCTCTACGAAGACTATAAACAAAGGCAAGGCAATTGTTTTCTGGAAGGAAGGATGGATGATCTCGTATTGAAGGCACTGGCCTGGGAATCACGACATCTGGGTTCAATCCCACTGTCACAAACTTCCCATGTGACCTTGGAGCACAATTTTCAAAAGCACCCAAATCATGTAGGAGCCTAAGTTCCATTTTCAAAAGGAATTTAAGCACCTAGGAGCCCACATCCCATTTACTTTCAATAAGACTTAAGCTCCTAAGCCATGTAGGGGTTTTCTAAAATTTTACCCTTAGGTGCTCAAGTGCCAGATATGTAAAGGTATTAGGTACCTAGAAAGGCAGCTAAGCATTTAAATGCCTTTAAAAATATGACCCTAAATCACTTTTGAAAATGGGACTTAGGCTTCTAAGTCCTTTAGGCACTTTTAAAATGTTTACCCTTAGTCTCTCTGTTCCTCAGTTTCCCATCTGTAAAATGGTGGTGATAATGATCCTTCCCTGAGTCCCAGGCTGTAGGGAGGGTAATTTCATTCATGGGTGAGAGGTGCTCAGATAGTACAGTGACCAGAGTTGTATAATAAACACATAGTTTTGGTGATCTGAGTACTTGTCCACTAAAAACTGCGGTAAAGACACTGTATAGTAACAGATTTCATTCTCAGCTGGCCCGGGGCTAGATTTGAACCCCTGACTTCCTGCTGAAAGACTATTCCTCACCAGCTAATAACAGACTAGTGACAATACCAAGGGAGAGCTATATCAAGGTAACCTCTGTCGGCTAAGAGGGAATTTCCACTAATGATTATCACTGAGGTGACTCCATTTACTTTGTTGTAGCCATGTTGGCCCCAGGATATTACAGAGATGAGGTGGGTAAGGTAACATCTTTCCTTGGACCAACTTCTAAAGCTCATCTCTCTCGCCAACAGAAGTTGGTCCAATGAAAGATATAACTGTCTCCCCATTTGCCTTGGCCTTTATTTCTTTATGGCTAAAGCGTAGGTACTTCTGGTAAAAAAAAAAAAAAATGAGGTACATTTTCAGAGCACAAGGGTGCATGTAGGGTGGGGTCCCTGGACTGTACGCCAGAAGGTGAGTCAGGTGAGATGTATTGTCAGAGCTGCATGGAGAGCCTGGGGCTAAAGAAATGGGATGTGCCAAGCTGGAGTGAGGGGCACTGGCAAATCCGCGTGGGAGCCAAGGGTTGGATTAGCAGTGGGTGCTATAGGGTGAAGGTGAGGAGAATTGGCAAAGAAGGGACAGGGGGAGGCTGATAATTGGAGTGGCAGGGAGCGTTACAGGACAGGACTGAGGGGCATGGATAAAGCTTTGCCTAGTTCTTACCAGTGCTATTAGTTTGGACGGTGCTAGCCCCTGCCACCTCCCATTGTCCCGCCTTTGTACAGCCCACTGCCTTCAGCAAGAGCGTCCCCCACCCTACCCTGTCTGAACAAGTCTTTTCTTCTCAGTGCCATTTGTGCCTTTTATCTCCACTGGGACCCATGAGCGTAACTAAGACAGAAAGCGGTTGCTGAGCAACTAGTTGCCCCCATAGAGGGAATCTGTGATCCATCTGCACCTGCCTTCCAGGTTAGGCTTCTCAGGGGACAGGGGAACTGTTACCCTGGCTGTTTACAGCATCATCTCTTCACAGCCTGCAGATCCTCTCTCTTGGCAAACCTCCTTTCCCTCTGAGTCATCCTCCATTAGAGAAAGCTGTGGCTCTCCTGGGCAAGCTCAGCCCTCTCCGTAGGGCAGGACAGGGCAAAGGCCAAAACAAAGGGACATGGCCTCAGATTATTGATCGCCAGAGAGGCCAGGGGCTTGAGTAAACACATGTCTACCAATGTGTGTGCGCCTGGCCACACGCAGAGCTGGAGGTTTCAAAGGTAGGTCTGTAGCTCTGGGGGAAACCCCAGTGCCTAGAATTGATCTTCTAGCAAAGGGAGGCTCTTTTTGATCAGTTTGTGGTTCTTTACGCTGCTGTTGTTTTGAAGGAATCCCTTGAAGGTGGAGTAGAGACCCTCGACTCCTCCCTTCTGCTCTGGGGTGGGGGGATACCCCTGAGGAACGTCAGCTGAAAGGAGACCACAGTGAAGAGCAACATCGGTGTATTCCGATCTCTACCGCATGTGAGAGGGTTGTAGGAGACAGGAAGTGGTGGCGTTAATGGATTCATTGTTGTCTTTGTGCCGGCTCTTGTTAAGTTAGATGTTTCCACTGAGTTGCTTTTTTTTTTTTAACATTTTTTACATGTGTCTCTTTTTAGAGTGGCAGCCATGTTAGTCTGTATCCACAAAAAGAACAGGAGGACTTGTGGCACCTTAGAGACTAACAAATTTATTAGAACATAAGCTTTCGTGGGCTACAACCCACTGCATTGGATGCATAGAATTCATAGAATGCATCCGATGAAGTGAGCTGTAGCCCACGAAAGCTTATGCTCTAATAAATTTGTTAGTCTCTAAGGTGCCACAAGTCCTCCTGTTCTTTTTACATGTGTCTCTGTATTTGAGGAGCAAAGTTGAGGGTTGGGAGGAGCCTCAGTATCGGGGTGAATAAGGAATGTTGGCTGTCCTTTGTTGTTCTCATGTTGTCATGCAGCATACATGGTAATACAGACTTCCATGTGAGCACATGTATGTGCATCCACATGCTTCAACCCCCTAGGGACCTCCTCTAACAGGCACTCACATAGACCCCTCACACCTACACTCTAACACACACAGGCACAGTCCCATGCATGTACATAACTCACTAACACACACATGTGTGTCCTCCAGGCAGGCAGAGCACCATGTAAACAGGCTTTGGAACATGCTAACACACACTCAGGCACTCTCTGACACCCCCTCACACTCCCTCACGTTCACGCACACTCATATGTCGCTTCTCAGTGAAGGAGACATGCAAATCCTTTGGCCTCTGCTAGTATGTTATTGTGTGACAGGACTTTCACAGGGCCTCTTAAGGGACAGGAGAGGGAAAGTGTCCGAGGAGGCCAGCCCAGGAGCATCCAGTCTTGGCAGGCTACAGTACTTCTTAGCAGAGAATCACGGGGGAATTACAGGAAGGGGAGAAGGCAGGAATAAGTCAGACAATCAAGTGTTGTGGGAGGAGGAGTAAAGATGGCGATGTAGAAGGTAGAGGGCTGAATTACATTTGGGGGGTCACTGCTCCCTAGTATCCATCAGTGAGGAATGGGGAGAGGTGGGGTAGCAAGGAGGTACCTTAGTGTGGGTTTTGCAACATTTGAAAGCATTCCTGTTGCCTTGCAGAACCCTGGAGCTCAGCAGTCTGCAAAGGTGATACTGTTGCATTCAGTGAGATTTGTGGGGAGACACAGGTATGTTGGGGAATGTATTAAAAAGTTAGGACATACAGACGCTAGGGGCACAGAACTAGCAGGAGGATGGATAGGGCATGATCCTAAAGGTCTCAGTCAGCTGCTGCCTAAGTAATGACTGAATAAACTCCTGCGGGACTTCAACAGGAGTTTTGCTTGTGAAAGCAATGAGCAAGGTCCTAGGGATTTGGCATAGATAGGGCCCTACCAAATTCACAGTCCATTTTGGTCAATTTCACGGTCATAGGATTTTAAAAATCGTAAATTTCATGATTTCAGCTATTTAAATCTGAAATTTCACAGTGTAGTAATTGTAGGGGTCCTGACCCAAAAAGGAGTTGTTCAGGGGTTGCAAGATTATTGTAGGGGGATCTCAAAGATATTGTAGGGGGGGTTGCGGTGCTGCTACCCTAACTTCTGCACTGCTGCTGGCGGCGGCGCAGCCTTCAGAGCCAGGCAGCTGGAGAGCGGCGGCCGGGAGCCCAGCTCTGAAGGCAGCGCCGCTGCCAGCAGCAGCGCAGAAAGAAGGATGGCACGGTGTGGTATTGCCACCCTTACTTCTGCGCTGCTGCCTGCAGAGCTGGGCCCTCAGTCAGCAGCCACCATCCTCCAGCGCCCAGCTCTGCATGCAGCAGCACAGAAGTAAGGGAGGCAATACCATACTATGCCCTCCTTACTTCTGCACTGCTGCTGACAGGGTTCTGCCTTCAGAGATGGGATGGGATGGCATTGCCTCCCTTACCTCTGTGCTGCTGCTGACGGGGTGCTACCTTCAGAGCTGGACACCCAGCCAATAGCCACCACTCTCCAGCCACCCAGCTCTGAAGGCAGCATAGAAGTAAGGGTGGCAATACCGTGACCCTCCTGCAACTCCCTTTTGGGTCAGGACCCTCAATTTGAGAAATGCTAGTCTCCCCTGTGAAATCTGTATAGTAGAGGGTAAAAGCACACAAAAGACCAGATTTCACTGTCTGTGACACGTTTTTCACGGCCGTGAATTTGGTAGGGCCCTAGGCATAGATAATAAGGGGATACACAGATAGGAAGAGGAGCATATAGATGGTAAAGGACACATAGGAAGGGATGCATAGATAATTCAGCCTCACCGACGGTCTGCTGCCTGACTAGATGCCCATGATGGAGGCTGAGCAGCAGGAGGAAGATGCAAACACCCCATCTGAAGATGAACCCAAGAGCAAGGCTCACGACTGCCTGCGCTATGCACCCCTCTGGATAGTCCTTGTGCTGTTGGCTGGAGCTGGTGTGCTGACCTGGTATTTCCTAGGTAACAGTTCTACTGTGTTTTGTCTTTTACACTGGTGATCATGTGTCCTAGCAAGGAAGAAGCTGATTTAGATGCCAAAGAGAATCAGTGACTCCTGGATGGGTTGCCATGGGTCACCCATCTGTGCACTGATTCCCTAGGGAGCTAGCTAAGTTCCCCCACCCAGCCAAAGAGCCTTCTGTCCTCCACATCCATGGGTTAAGCTGTCTGTGTCTTTTGTTGTCAGACTACAGACCACGACACTTGGAATCAACTGTCCTGCAGTTCTACTCTGGCAGCCTCCGGATCCTCAATTGTCAGTACTCCCTGGACCTTGGACGGCCAGAATCCAGAGCCTTCTGGACTGAGTCAGCAAAGCTACAGAAGATGGTGAGGGTGGTTTCATGTGTGGGGGCTGAGGCAGGTCAGTGAGTAGGAGAAACGGGCCACAGGTACTTCTGTGAATGGAAGCCTAAGCAGGTTATACCAAAACAGAGGGGGCTGGAGCACTGGGTGGGTTCCCTGGGAAGTTTGGTGTTGTACTCTTGCTGGCTAGTTATCAGTTGGCATTCTCGTTACAGCTGAGGGAACTTATTCGTGTCACGGACCTGGATCCATATTACAACTCCAGCACAGTATATGCCTTCGGGTGAGTGTTACTTCCACATTTGTTTGCTTTTCAGGACTCTGTCTCTTCTGTCCCATGTGAAAGTTACAGCTAGGTTGTGATCTTGTTCAGTAGCCATCTATTCATCAGACAAGAGCTGCTGCAACCTCCATTCTTACTCCACATGGGCTCTGGATTAGAGCCTATTGAAAAGTGGAATTTCCATCCCAGAGGAAATTCCAATAATTTAACATTGCTTGTCAGCCCATACTCAGATGAAAATCAAAATATCAAAACTTCTCATGGAACAAAAAGTCCAGAAAGAAAATTAATTCAGAAATGTCAAAAGGTTTAGTCTCAGCATTTTCTTTTGAAAGAATGTTTTGGCATTCTTTGAATCGAAATGTTTCATTTTGTACTGTCAGCACAAAATGAAACACCACAGAGAAAGACCATGGTGCATCCTGGGAGATGTAGTTCTGCACAGGGCAGGGCCCGTAAGGGAGAAGTGGAGTAGGAGGGACCTAGACCTACAACTGCCACAGAACACTGTGGTGGCTAGGACAGATGTGGAGATTAGTGTCAACACGATCCTGACATTTTGTTTTGCTTTTCCCAATGGCAAATTACATCAACAGTGATCTTTGCCCACCAAAAATGTCTATTTCAGAAAAAAAAACCAAAAAAAAAAAAAACCAAAAAAAAACCCCAACACCTTTTTCCAGCAGGAGAATGTTTCATTCACATTTTTTCACTCAGGCTTCCTTGCTTGGTCCATTTTCTCTCTCATTTAGCTGACAAACTACAATAGTTGTGATCTCCTGCAATGTATCAATGGTCCCTGCACAGGATTAAAGGCTCATTCTGATCAGCTGAACAGAGTCTAGAATCAGTCACTTGTCACTACTGGGAGATGGGACATGGAGCCTTAAAGGTCAACATTTTCAATCTATGGCAGCAGCGACCTCAAGTCATTTCCACCTGAAGCACATTCAAGTGGATTATAAAAAAGTTTAAATGATCTCATTTTAGTTTCTAGTGGGGCAGGTATCCAGATCATTAAACCCACCATTCCCGGTGGCACAAGATGGCTTCCTCAGCAGAAAGACCAACTATTGAATGGACCATTGATACACTGGCTCTTCTTTTCCACTAAAGGTGGTCTCTCTAGTTGGGGCTGAGGCACATTGGTGGGGCAGTGTGTTCTGGGACGTTTGCACTGATGTGCTTGATCTGTAGCTAAAGAGAGGACGACATCTGTCTCCAGGGCTGAACTCACTTGAAATGAAAAGGATGAAGGAAATTAATGTGCTATCTCCCTGCTAGGGAGGGGTCCCTGACCTTCTTCTTCTGGTTCGCCCTTCAAGTCCCCAAGAGTCAGCACAAGGAGATGACTGCTGAGAGGGTGAACATGACTCTCTGCAGAGAGCTTCTCGCCAGTGCCAACGGTACAGGCAGACTCTCCTACCAGACAGAGTACAAGGTTGATCCAGATTCTCTGGTTCTGCTGGGTATGTATCAGCCACCCAAGTGTGACCTAAGCTTTCAGGATCAGGGGCTGAGGCCTATAAGTTGCTGCCGGCAGGCTGAGAGGCTAGGCTGAATGGCATTACTAAAAGGGAAGAAGAGAGGAAAGGAGTGTGTTAAAGAAGGGAGAGGAAGGGGGATGAGGGGAAAAAGAGAGGAAGGGTAGAGTGTAAGCTAGAGGGAAAGGCAAAAGACAGAACAGGACAGAGGAATGAATTGCAAATGTTTCCTCCTTGTACACACTTTTCATGAAGTTTGGTTATTCCCCTGAAGAATTACAGACTCATGGAGTAAGAGATAGCAGTGACTGACTAGGTAGCATCTTGTCCTTTCCTCTACCTCCTCCTTCAACTTTGGCAAACACTGAGTTGTTCCCTACACTATATGCTTTGTAGCTTTACTCCAATGTCCTAAGCAACTGGGCTTCCATGACGTTCCTTGGGAGACTATTCCACTCTCCGATAGACTGAGAACAGAACTGAATGCAACATACTTAGATTACAGTTGTTTCTGCTTCATGATGCTTGTAATATTTCCATCATTTCAATTCTTTATATTGACTTCAAGATTTTTTTTTTAATCAGTGCACAAAATAGAGATCACAGCTTGTTAAAGTGTCCTGGGAATGAGGTCCTGACAACTGCCCTTGATATTTCAGGTCCTTTTTAGGCCTTGATCCAAAGTCCATTAAGTCAATGGAAAAAAATGCCATTGATGGCACTGGGGTTTGGATCAGGCTTATGGTGTGATTGCTCCCTCCTTGCTCTGTGCTGCGATACCTCTGTGCATAGAGCTCACAATCACTGTTTGTTTGTTTAAATTCTGCCCTATTGCATGCAAACTCATCTGTAAATTTGCTATCATTGTTACTCCCAGGGTCTCTTTCACTATTGCCAGTTCCAAGTTTCTCATTAAATAATATGTTTCCAACCATTTCCCCCTAGATACATTATTTTGCATTTTCCCCAGATTAATCTTATTTTGGTATATCCCTACCCTATTTGTCATTTCACACAGTCCTTTTCTCTCTGTTCTCATGGCTGTTTTTGAATTTAGTATTGGGGAATGTCATTAAAATGCTTTTTACTCCCTTTTTCAGATCATTAATGAGGATGTTAAATAAGACCAGACCTAACGTCCCACTGAACACCTCTCTCCGTTTATTAAATTGCCATTTATAATTATTTTTTATTTGCAGCTTTTCAAAAAGTTTCTGGTGCACTGTATGTGACAGTGCTCACATTCAAGCCAACTTAAATTAAGATTTCATGAAACACATGCCTAATGATTCACTAAAAATCAAGCTATATTGCATCTTCTGCTTTCCCTTTATCCACTAATTTAGTAATTTAGCAATTGAGTTTGTCAGTACCATTATCTTTTAAAGGTTTTCAGTTTTTTCCTCTCATCCCCTTCACATTTATTCATTATTTTATTAGGGTCTAAAGTTAGATTTGCTCAATTCTAATTGCCACGATCATCCATTGGGGTTTCCCTGTTTCTCCATGAAATTTCAAAATGTAATGTCTGTAGTTGAATAAGATTTGACAGTTTGGGAAGAAGTATGCCTAGCACCTACAGCAGGGGGCAAAAATCAGGACCCCAGGATTCTCTCTCTGGGATAGACACTGCTTTGGCAAATCACTTAATCTAGGTCTTTGTTTACCCATCTGTAAAGTGGGAATAAAATGATAGTTAACAACACTTTCCAACCTCACAGCTTGTTGAGGTGTAATTAATTGACAGCGGTAAAGTGTTTTAAAACCCTCAACCAAATGCTCCTACGTGAAGACTCTTAATATTACTAAATTTGTTAGCTGCCTCTCTATCATGGGGTGCCTATTTTATCAGCCCACTGATTTGTATGTGGTAAGATTGTCCAAGTCTTCCCTCACTTTACTAATAACTATTTGTAAGCCCGCAATCTCTCTCTAGCCACAGGATTTCAGCCCCTTTTCTTTCAGGAACTCATTTTTATTTCTCCAGAATAAAAATCTATTTAACACAGGTTCAAAAACATCAATCACATCCTTTCACCCTGACTCAAGGTCTTCTGTAGGAGCCTGTCTACTCCCTATAGGATTACCCTTAGCAGGCCATCTGCCTTGGAATCATATATAACCTGGCCTCTTTTCCCTGCCCTAGGAACTCCTGAAACCACACTCTTCCCACCCCTCAGCAGCCCTCCGCTCAACAAACCTCTTGCTGGCCTTTATGAGGACCAGGTGATCTACAAGCTATCACGCGATCACTGCCTCTTAGCATGAGCTGGGAGGCAGCTGATCAGTCACAGGTGGGGCTGGGCCCAACTCCCCTAAATGAGCCAACCACCCTATGACACTATTTTTTTAAACAGGCTTGTGGATTGTCCTCTCTTTATGTTCCTTTTTAAAAAGTACATTTAATAAAGCAGTATCCATTGGGCATCACTCACCGGAGGCCCTGTTATCTCTCCACCCCTGTCTCTCAGAGACTACAAGAAACTCCCACTGTTTCCAATGAAAGTTATTCATATCCTGCAACAGGAAGAATAGGGCCCCAGATTTCTTAATTCCCCATAACTGGTTTTCTTGTTAAAGAATCCTTTTGGACTGCAGTATTCTGTTAACCTAGTATTCACTGTGCCAAACTCACATACCTTGTGGTCACTTGTACCAATCCTCCCTATTATCCTCACATTTTCAGGGTTTTTTTTTCCCCCATTCATAACTCTTTGACAGCAGATTCAAAGCCCACTGAAGTCAATGGAAAGAATCCTCCTGCCTTTAGGCCCTGAGTGAGAAGAGCCCAATCCCCTTTGGGATTTGGATCCTTCTACCCCCACATCTCTGCTCACCCCAAGGAACCTTCTTTCCACCTAAAGTAAGAGAGAAAGAAGGTGGAAAGTGGGTTGGGTCACAGGCAGGCAGCCAGGGTAGAGCCTGGGAGGTGTGGGAAGCAAGGCACTTCCCTGGTGTACTAGTGCTTGACAATGAGCACGGTTAGGAGGGGAAGGATAAGGACTGGTGGCCTAGGTTAATGACTGACTTGTGTGGGAAGGAAAGAATATACTTGAGAGAGGACCAGATGATGGGCAAGCAAAGAAGGAGAGAGGCTCATGGCAGGCTGAGGCATCATGGGTAAGAGGGACAGGGCCCAGGATAGGAGGAATGGGAGCTAGAGGAGGTGACCAAGGTAGATCTTGATAACAGGCATAGGAAGCAACGAAGGCACCCAGGGTAGTGCTTGATGTGGGGGGAGAGAGAACCATTGGGCACAGAAAGGAGAAGAGGGGCCCATCCTACAGCTTAGATTTTAGGTACTACAGATTCTTATGTTTTTGTCTTTTATATATTTCCTTTCCAACAGAATCCAGTGTGAAAGACATAGTAGTGCTGAAATCCACTCGGGGTAGGCCATCCTTTCCCTTGCTCTTTGAGTTCATTTTGTTTGGGGGGATTTGGTGAGGGGCCAGAATTATTGTTTACTGTCCTGAGATGTGAGATCAAGGAAAATGACAGGAAGAGAATTGTATTCACGAAGCACTGATGCTGCACACAGTGAAGAACACTTTCAAAAAGCACCACTGTGACTTTCAGATCCTCAGAGGTGTTAGGTATTTATCTCTCAATGGAAGTTAAGCACCGAAATCTCTTTGAGGATCTGGGCTAAGGTACTTTTGAACACTTAACCCAGTATCACAAACTCTCTGGCTAATAGCTGGACATTTGCGCTCAGGTGCTGTGTGTGCATGCATGTGTGCATTTGGAAACGCTCTTCCCTTCGCTTACCGTCCCCCTTCACAGCTGCCAACGCAAAGAGAATTAGAAGTGTCAGCAGGAGAACAGGCAGCATGTACTGTAAACGTAGGATGGGGCCAGGGGAACAAGGAAAATGAGTCAAACAGAAGAGAAATAGGAGAGTGAGAGTTTGCCTAGAAGAAGGGGATAATTAGCATGGAGTTAGCTAGTGAGAGGTGATTGGTGTCACGGGGAGGAACTAGGGTAAAGTGTGACAGTAAACTGAGATCACTGGGAGGAACTGGGCTAACACAGAACCTAACCCTGTAGTAGGGGTTTGTATTGGTCAGCATTAGGGTATCTTGTTGGTAAGAGCCCCTTCCAACACTCAGCTAACAGCACTCTGGGGTTCTGTTTGTCTCATGGATTCAGGTTGCTACAGGTACAGCCACATCAGGGCAGAGGAAGTCTTCAGGCTGAAGGGCCCTGACTACTTGGCCTCCAGTTGTCTTTGGCACCTCCGTGGTCCCAAAGGCCACATGATCAAACTACGTCTGGAGTGGACCCTCCCAGAGTGCAGGGACCGGCTGGCCATGTATGATGCAGCTGGGCCACTGGAGAACCATCTCATCACCTCGTAGGTAGCTTTTGTATGACACTGATATCAAGTACAGTGAGCGGTAGGAAGGTGGTCAGTCAGATCCTTAGCTAGTATAAATTGGTGTAGCTGCACTGACTTGAGTGTAACTCTGCTGATTTTACACCAGCTGAAGATCTGGCTCTAAGATTCCTTAGGAATGGGGTCTGGCACAAATTAAGATGAGAGGGAGAACTAGGGCTCCTGAAGGGTCTAAAATAACTGATTTATGGATGAGGGATTGGTCCCTCTTCTGGGGTGCCACCTGGTGCACTGCGGTTCCACTGAGCCCATGCGTACCACCAGCCTAGGCTCCCTCACCCTGTCCTGCTGCACACACACAGATAGGGACACACCCAGCTGCAAACAGACACAGAGATCAGCTCTGTGTGGGAAGACTCAGTTCAGGGATTGCCCAGCACTCAGGTGCACACACTCTCTGGAGTGTAAACCCAAAACTATATTGTCTTGCACTGTGGAGAGATCTATATAGCATAAGGTCATGAAATTCGCTCCCCCTTTCAATGTGGAGGAAGATATGCTCAGCTTTTTGCCCTCCCCATTATGAATTACACAAACTGGTTATAGAACAAAAAAAAACCCCAAAAAACCCAAGTGCATTAACTATAAAAGGTAGATTTTAAGTGATAAGGGATAGCAAACAGATCAAAGCAGATTACTGAGCAAATAAAACACACGCAACCTAAGCTTAATATACTAAATTAACTAGTTAATAGTAGCACATTCTCACCCTAAATGTTGTTTCATGCAGATTAGAGTTTCTTGAAAGTAAGATGCACTGCTTGCAGCTTAAATCTCCAGGTATTCTTTCCACAGGCTAGACCTTTCTCACCTGCGCTCCCTGCCCCACAGCTTGGTTCCTTTGTTTCTTCAGGTGTTTGCAGCAGTCTTCCTTCTTGGGCAGGGAGGCAGTAAAGAACCACCAAGATTAACTCACTTCCCAGCCTTAAATAGGATTTGCATATGGCAGGAATCCTTTGTTTCCCAGTTTGACCCTCCACCCCCTCCTAGTGGAAAAATACCAGCAGTCCAAGATGGTGTCCAGTATTAGGTGACATGAACACATGACCCTGCAGTGTCAAAGCAACTTCCCAGGAAACTTCTCAGGAAGGAGGGAGATTAGTATCTTTAAAGTCCTATTGTCCTTCCTAATGGCCCATCCAGGCTGATTGCACACTGTCTGGTGGGTGTTCCCCCAAGCGTAAACACAGTTGTAATTGTTATAGTCAATATTCCTAACTTCAGATACAGAAATGATATATGCATACAAATGGATAATCATATACAGTAAATCATAACATTTCCAGTGATACCTCACATGATCCATTTTGCATAAAATATATCTTAGTTATGCCATATTCATATCATAAGCATCTCTCTAAGAAGAATATGGGGCATAGCGTCACAAGGGGGACCCCATGGTCTCAGAGTCCTCACGAAGGTGGTCTGGTTTGAGACAAGATGAAGATCCTAACAAGGGGTGCGGACATGTTCCCCCACCCTGATCTGAGCCCTTTTCTCTGTGCTATACCTTGATTTGGTTACTAGGTCCAGAGCTTCAAGGGTATTTAGGCTCCTAATGTTCATTGATTTTGATGAAAGTCAGAAGCCTAAACACCTTTGAGGATCTGGGCCTTAATGTCTAGCAACATACTGAAGTTAAAGGTCTGAATAATCGCATCCCCTCTCTCCCCTCCGTCTCTTACCACCACTTCACTCCTCTCCTTTCCTCACTGCTTTTACTCATTCCCATCCTCTTTCACACTTCCTGCTCTCTCTTTCCTCTCAGATTCTATGGCTGCAGCCGTCAGGAGCCCATGGTGGAAGTCCTTTCTTCGGGCCACGTCATGTCCGTGGTATGGAAGAAAGCGATGTACAGCTACTACGATCCTTTCATCCTCACTGCCCAGGCTGTGCCCTCTGAAGGTGAGGAAGGCTGGAGGGAAAGCGTGGAGAATGAAGGAGCTGGGAGAGCTCACACAGTGCAGACCCCTTGTCAGTTAGCCTCACACGTATTCTACAGGTCACTTCACCCACCATCACAAGATACTCCTCCATTGAGATGGAATATGGCAGCTGTTTCACAGCACATAGAACCACCACACAATGGCTTGGAATAGGAATTCATTAAAGATTGTGAGGCACTTAGATGCTCCAGTGATGGCAGCCAAAAAAAGGATGGCAATAGATAGAAGTGAGGAGTCCTGCATTCAGCTAAAGTCACAGGGGAATTTAGGTCAGCAGAACAGATTCCTATTCGAAATTGGCCAAGAGAAGGAGGTTAACAACCTTAATTTGCACGAAGTGCCATGGGAACTTTAATAACCATGAGCGGTCAGGGCTGGGGTTGCCAAGGCAACTGACAGAAGGCCACACTAATGTCTCAGTAACCCCTAACGCCAGGCTGGAGCAATGGCAGAGAGTCAGAGGGAAGAGCACTGCCGGGTACAGCAGCAACACTGCTTTGGACACTTCTCTGTTGTGTCTCCCAAGCTAATACAAGCCAGGCTTGACCCTGGCTTAGCTCACGAGATCACAGCTTGTAGCCTTTCCCAGTTGGCCTTTCCTCTTTTTTCAGACACTTACTCATTTTTGTGCTGTACCCACTGCCCTTTTCTCCAGCTCTGGTCTCTTGGCATCTCCTGCACTATGATCCTTCACCCTATCGTCCCCAGCTCTTCCCGACACATACGCACTGTGGGAAGGCGGCATAGCAATGTAGGAAGCCAAGCAGGCAACCACACCTGCAGTTGATTGTCTCGGCAGTCTGCTTCTGAGGGGCCCCCCTCGTCAGGAAGTAGCTCCCCTGGGATGTTTCTGGTGCTCCCAGTGAACCCAACTGGGAAAGCATGATGTTGGTCCCACAGAGAACACAGACCATGAGCACAGCAAACAGCTTCATGGGTCTCTAGCAAACGCGTAGCCTGCGTCTTCCTCCATTCTTCTCTTGTGGGTGAGGCATGTCCCTTTTTTCTGAGGATCCAGTTTTCCCAGGTGATGTGTGTGTGTGGGGGGGTGTCTGTTTTCAGACTGCCAGGTGAATCTAACGCTGCAGGGAGGCCTGGAACTGCAGGGGAAGATCAACACTCCACACTACCCGAGCTACTACTCGCCCAACACACAGTGCACCTGGCTCATGACGGTGAGCCCCACCCCCCGTGGCTCCTCCTCTTTCTCTAGCCAAACCTTTCCACAGTAGTGGCTTTGGACAGAGCGCCAGGGCACCTTTTCCCCTACACCACTGCTCCGTGGCAATGCCCTCTCCACTCAGACTCAAGTGATGTGTGGGCGGGGGCGGGGGTTGAGTGCCCTGCAGTTTCATCTCTGCAGACCCTACAGCAGAGAGTCTCAAACAGAAGGTCATGAGATCACAGCTCTTCCTGTAATGCTAAATGGGAGGGAGTCCCCCCTAGATCCCCAGCTAGATGGGAGGAAGGTTGCGGGGAGGCGCGCGGGAAGAGGTTTCCTGTAAGGAAACGGCTGGGAATCATTGCCTTACAATACTTCCAATTCTGGCTGTGGCTCTCAGCCTAGATCTCCACCCTGGACTTGTGACTATCAAACTCACTAGGCAGTCACCTTCTGTTCTTCAAATCCAGCCCGTCTCAGTTCAACCAAGACCCAGCATTAGAGTAGCAGGGATGAGGAGAGAAGTGCATTGGCACAGCTAGGTGCAAGGCCCCAGGACTGGAGCAGCAGGGTTCCTGCAGGGCTGAGATGCTTTGGCAGGGCTGGAAGTAGGATCTAGGGCTGGAACAGCCAGCAGTGATGGTGCAATGGGAAAGGTGTTTAGGGGGAGGTAGGAGTGGTCTAGCAGGGAGTGTTGGAGGCCATGACTGAGGGGCTCTGGCAGAGGTCTGGGAGGCAGGCCTGGAATGACTGAGGGTGCCACACTTCAGGATTAAGGTGGTGGCCAGAGGGGGCAGTGGCCTGGTGCCTGTGTAGACTGTGCCTAACTCTTGCCAGCTTGGTACTGTGTGAATTCACTGCTCTCCCATTTGCGTTCATTTGCCCCTTTCATGCCAATGGGTCCCATTTGTTTGGCTGGAAACAGCTTGCTGCTGCTCTCTGATCTCTGCTCTTGGACCACTCTCCATGCAGGTCCCATCTCTCGACTACGGAGTTGTCCTATGGTTTGATGGCTACACACTGAGGAGACAGAAGTATGATCTGCTGTGTACTCAAGGCCAGTGGATTATTCAGAACAGAAGGTCTGTGCTCATGTTCTTGCTGGATTATCACTCTCCATCTCCAACCCCAGATTACTTCTCCATGAGTCTGAATTCGCCCCCAGACCTCCGGTTTAGCCAGTCCCCAGGTCTGCTAGGAAACATTTGCCAGCTGTAACTTCTATCTTCTTGCTCCCACTCAGTCATTTGATCTGTGCTATTAACCGTAACTGCTACTACTGTGCTGATGGCACTCAGTTGTCTATATCTTTCTCAATATTCTAGTAACTCCTCCTTGTCCACTGACTGCCTATCTTGATCAAGTCAATGTATTGCTTTGCCTCAGCTTCCTTCAGAAAAGCATCTCAGAGAGAGAGACGTGCTTCTTTTGGGCAAAGGCAACATCCTCAAACCTCTCCAATGTCGCTATCAACTTCCCTTCTTCCTCGTGCTGCGTAAAGCAGATTGTCTTGTTTCCCCCACTTTGTGCAACCCTGGCGTCCTCCCACACCTCCTGTGTTTGCAAATGTGCCTATCACCACCTCTGCAGTATCGTCTGTGTGCTACTGCCTCAAATCTTCCTCCGCACAAATCTGCCTCCGAGTCTCTGCCTCTTCTTGCTTTGCCTATTAAAAATTCCCTTCTATAAAGACTTCTCTATGGCGTCCCTAAGCCCAGCTGCCATCATGCATTGCCTGCTGCTGCCCACTTTCTCCCACGTACAAAGAAGCACAGCCAATGCACTGCCATTCTCAGATCCTTCCAGCTGGCTCCACTTTCGTTTCAGGAGCCTGTTCAAAATTGTGCTCTTATTTTAAAACTCTGTTTGGGCTTTTTCCAACCTACCATGCAGACCTTGTCTCTGCTGCTCACCTGAGCTCAGCCACCTCTGTCTTTGGACCCAATCCAGGGAATTGTTCCAATGACCTCAGACTCTCCACTATGGGTGTCACAGCCTGTCATCAGCAACAGCTGTCTTGTATGTCTCCAACTTCCCCTTTATTTGCATCCCTTCCTTGCATGTACTTTTTCCTTCTTTTCTCCCTAGTCCAACCTCCCTAACTCTTATTTAGCCATGTGAAGATCTAGGACATGAGTTCATAGGAAAGACAATATAGAAATAGCACTGGTTTAGAAAGCACAAATTCTGCTCTTACCCAGACAGGGCTAAATCAGGATTAATGCCTCCAAAGTAGGTGGAATCATTCTGGATTTATGCTGAGGTAGCAGAGCAGAATTTGGGCCTGTGTATAAAATATGGCCTGTTTGCAGAAGGACAACCATGACACCAATTCCCTATGCCTGGTTTTTGTTACCAAGTGCATAATATTCTCCCCAAAGCTGTTCAGTCCGGAACATCCAGAACCATTACACGTCTCTCACAAACTTTAAATGGTGTTTACTTTCGCCATCATTTCAAATTCTCTCCATCTCACCCTTAGCATGTCTCTTTTCCTTTCCCTCCATCAGTTTCTAGGGCTGCTTCCTCACACATTTCATTTTCTCTGGGCACTCGGGGCTAGCCCCTGATCTTGGTTATACTAGTGTAAAACCAGTGATGTCTCCGGAGTTGCTCTGGCCTCAGGACGTTCCAGTCAAGTAGCTAAGTGCTGGTGCAGTGGAGAGCAGAGCGTGGTGCTGGATGGCCTGTCTGCTGAAAAAGCCTGGCTTCCCCTGCATTTCCAGGAGCAACACCACTCTACATCCCCAAAACATACAGAGAGTGTTTCCCCATCTCTGCTATCCCAGTCCTTGTGGTTCTCTCCTTCTCATGGTCCAGATCCCAATTCTCAAGTGCCATGGAACCTTCCTGCCCCAACACCCTTTTCCCTTGACGACGACATTTTTTCTCCTTCATACAAACTCTTGGATATCCTGCCTGTACTTCTCTATCAGGTTGTGTGGCCTGCGGACCCTGCAAGCCTATGCCGAGCGAATTCCTGTTGTGTCCTCTACCGGCATCACCATCAGCTTCACCTCTCAGATCTCCCTAACCGGACCTGGAGTGCAGGCTGCCTACAGCCTCTATAACCAATCTGATCGTGAGTACGGGGCTTCTTATAGCTTAGAGACACTGATTGAGAATGTAGTCTGCATCTTTCACTGCTACCCAGTCACCAGCAGGTTTCTCAAGCTCCTGGCACGTGTTGAGAGCCACACATGCCAAGTCCTAGATACAAACTCACCTATAGGTACAGACGCACGTTACCCTCATGAATGTGTGCGCATACACCACTCTGAACCATGGACACACAAACACACAACACTTGATCATATGCACAGCTCAGAGGTACTGAGGGACCGTACACCTAGGCACAGGTAGACTCACCTCTGCCTCTGTATTACTGAGCTGGCCTTGGAATTAGATGCCTTAGCTTATTTTAATTTGAAATGACTGTTTCAATCACAAAGGCTCCTGGAGAGTTATTTCCGGCTTTTCCTTGAAATCCGTGTGTGTGTGTGTGAGAAACAAAGCCTGACACACACACACACTCTCTCTCTCTCTCCAAGTCTGTCTTGTCTCACTGTGCAGTACTTGGCAGGGTACACGGTCCCTCTCTACATACTCCCTGAATGTCATGGGGACACCTCTTTCATGTCCCTGACCAGGGTTTTGTAACAGCCCCCAGGGAATCTATCCCAGTATCATGCCTGGTGTGGCAGGATGTAATAACAGTGTAGCCCCCAGGAGTTCTGGTGAGAGATTGCCCTTGATTTCCTGGACCCTGTCATATGACCTGCATTGGTTACAAACTTTCAATACCCCCATTGCCTAGCCCGGGTGCGTATGCACGGATTCCAGGGGCTGCCATTACTTTGGAAACATAGCAAGCACGGAGCAAACATCCATGGAGAGCTGGCAAGGTCAATAGCGCTTGTAGCCACACACTTTTGAGCCTCAGTGTTTTGCTTTTAGGAGGTCCTGTAATGGGGACTAAACATTCCCTTGTGATTCTTTTTAGCCTGTCCCGGGGAGTTCCTCTGTTCTGTCAATGGACTGTGCGTCCCAGCCTGTGACGGGATCAAAGACTGCCCCAATGGACTGGACGAGAGGAACTGTGGTGAGTCGTCATCCATTATTTCTACCCCGTCTCTCCTCAGCGATTTTCAGCCCAGTTCAACCCTCTCCTGCACAAAGGAGTGGGTCTCCATGGTCCAAATCCAACTCTCTAATGGGGGATCTCTGGGGGAGACAGGAGAACCCCACAGAGACTTCACTGCATCAGTCAGGGGGGTGAAAGTAACAAAGGCATTGGCCTGGTTACATGCAGGCAGTCAGTCTTCAGTCCACCAGAATCATACTGCTTCAGTCTGTTAGGAAGGGAGACTGAAAGCTCAACGCGCACCAGGCTCCTCCACGCACTCTCGAGGCCATATATCCCACAGAGACAGTTGGCCCCAGAAAATGGGGCAGTAGAAACAGTTTCCATACGCCAAGATCTACAAGTTCCTCAAATAAATCAGTGTCCAACCTGCAGCATTCCTCTACCCCCACACTGCTAGTACAGTGCGTGCCATGACCACAAAGGTAGTTTTCCAAGGATGAGGCTCATCCGTTGCACTGCAGGTGTGCTGACCCCTGCAATTTCCCCAAATGCAGGAAACTTGACCTCATAATTTGTGGTAGTGGGGGACTGCGTTCACACTCTCCCCTGAAAACAACCCCCCCCCCCCCAAAAAAAACAAAACTATACTCCTCTCTCCCACCACAGCTCTGCCAGTGATCCTCAGTCCTGGCCTACAGCCCCACCTGCTGTTCTAGGCCTGAGTGTCCCACGCTGCTCTGCCAACACACCACAGTCTTGGCCACCCATAACATATGGAGTGCTCGCACAGCAGAGCTCTGTGTAAGAGTACTCTACTCACCATTGGATAGTGCTGCCTGCTGGCCATTCTGGGTATTAGCTCCATCAGGCCAATACCCTTTCCTGCAGTTGCACTCCATTTCTCTCTTTCAGTCTGCACCCTTCTCTCAACCTAGGAGCTACTGCTTCCTCTTCATGACTTGGCCCTCCATCCAGTTCACTAAGATCTTCCTCTTCCAGGGTAGTCTTTCAAAATCTCTCCCCAAGCAGCGTCAGGCAGTCCTCACACTGCTGCCCTGACTAAGTCATTCCTACACCGACTCCGGCAGCCTTTGTATCCACTGCCCTTAACCGTGCCATTCTGCAGTGGATGGTAGGAGAACCCAGGCCCACCCTCTACTCTGGGTTCCAGTCCAGGGCCCTGTAGTGAAGTAGTTAAGATGGGCATCTTCACCACCTTACTGCTCTCAGCCCTAGACTTCTGCCTACTGTGCTTCTTCTCCCCCTTCTTTCTCCTTTACCTCAGGGAGAGGGACTACAGGCTTCCTCCCTGTTGTCCTCACACACTGCTGCTGCCGGCCTCCTGTCTTTATAGATGCCCCACCTGTTTCCTCACAGGTGAGCTTCCTTCTAAATAGCTCCCTCCACACAGCTTAAAGCACTGTCGTTTGCAGTTTAATTGGCTGATTGGGCCCACTTGGCCTAATTCAGCTCTGGCAGGGCCAGTGTGGGGAGTACAGCCCCCTCACAAACTCTTTGTATTGTCAAACCACTTGCAAATATCACCTAATTAACTCTCACAGCTGCCCTGGGAAGTATTCTTAGTATTACTACAGATGGGGTGGGGGGAACAGAGAGGAAAGTTAGATTATTTGCCCAGGGCCACCCAGCAAATCAGTGGAGGGATTGGCACTAGAACTTTGGCATTCTTGGTCTCATGCCCTGAGGATGGGATGGGATGAGGAGTTATGGGCCTCTATGCAACGCTGCCCGTGCCTGTTAGTCCTGGCATGCAACAGTCCCTCCCTGCTGTTCCAGGCCTCCCATGAAACTCACAGTCCTGTGCTCACAGGAACATAAGAATCACAGTGCTGGGTCTCACAGGGCTCTACTTACCCCAGTATCTGGTCTCTGACCATGGCCAGCACCAGATGATTCAATAAGAGGTACAGAAAACCTTATTGTGGAAAGTTATTGACTAAACCTGTCCATGGAGGAAGTTTCTTTCTAAATCCATCAGTTAGTGCTTGATTCGAAGCAGGAGGGTTTGTTATCTCTAGTTGTGTCCTCCCCAGTGTCTTATATAGCTGTGGATGTTCTCATCCTCTAAATGTCTGATCCTTTTTAGAACCCTATTAAGATGAATTCAAACTAGAACAGGTGCAGAGAAAGGCTATGAGGATGATCAGAGGAATGGAAAACCTGCCTCATGAGAGGAGACTCAAGGAACTTGGCTTGTATTGCTTAACCAAATGAAGGCTGAGGGGAAATATGATAGCTCTCTGTAAATACATCAGAGGGATAAACACTCGGGAGAGAAAGGAGTTATTTAAATTAAAGGCCAATGTTGGCAATAAGAACAAATGGATATAAAATATTCATCAATACGTTTAGGCTTGAAATTAGATGAAGGTTTCTAACCATCAGAGTGATGTTCTGGAACAGCCTTCCAAGGGCAGTAGTGCTGGGGGAGTAGAGGGGAAACATAACAGGTTTCAAGACTGATCTTGATAAATTTACAGGGGAGAAACAGTATGATGAGACTGCCGTGACGGTTATTAGCAAATATCCCCAAAGGCTAGTGATGGGATTCTAGATGGGGAAGGCCCCTGCATTACTACAGAGAATTCTCTCCCAGGTTTCTGGGCTGGTGAGTCTTGCCACATGTTCAGGGTTTAACTGATTGCCATTTTTGGGGTTGGGAAGGAATTTCCCCCCAGGTTATATTGTCAGAGATCGGGGGGCGGGGGGGTCACCTTCCTCTGCAGCGTGCGGCACGGGTCACCTGCACATTTTAAGTAGTGTAAATGGTGGATTCTCTGTAACTTGAAGTTTTTAAAATCAAGATTTGAGGACTCCAATAACTCAACCAGAGATTAAAGGCCAATTATTGGAGTGTGTGGGTGAGGTTCTGTGGCCTGTGACGTGCAGGTGGTCAGACTAGATGATCCTGATGGCCCCTTTTGGCCTTAAAGTCTGTGAGTTCTTGGCCTCTGATATCTTGTGGCTGTGAGTTCCACAGGCTAATTATGAGTTGGCTGTAAAAAGACAGTATTTCCTTTTTCAGTTCCAAATGTGCTGCATTTCAGTTTCATTCAATGTCTCTGTGTCGTTGTATTATTAAAATGGATAAAAAGAAGCAGCCCGATTTACCTTCTCTACCACGTTCATTGTCCTGTGTGCTTGTCAAGCCCCCTCCTTTTCATCTCATCTCTAAAGTAAACAGCCCTAGTCTTTTAAATCTCTGTTTTTATTATTCCAGATTTTTCCAGGCCTCTAATCATCTGAACTCCTTGTGTTAATTATTACATAAATAATAAATATATTGAGGCAGTGCCTGGAGGCCCCAGCCCCATTGAGTTTGGGCCTGTTCACACAAGCATAGCAAGCAGATAGTCCCTGCCCCCAAAGGACTTATAATCTAATGATAAGACAAAAGACAACAAGTAGATGCAACAAACAGCAAGGGGAGCACGAGGTAACAGTGAGCCGACCGTAATACATGTCATGTGCTGTGGCCAGTGCTTACCAGTGCCTGAGCCACTGTTGAGTGTTTTGCAGACAGTGTGACAAAGGTGGGCTTAAGGAAGGATTTGAAGATGTGTAATGTAGTGGCTTTGTAGTCTTCTAGTTTTGTTGTAGACGGGCTAACCAGGACTGGGTACAGTATTCCAAGTGAAGACGCACCTTTGATTTATAGAACAACATTAGAATATTTTCAGTATTACTCTCATTCCTATTCCTGATAGATCCGGACTCTTTGCTTGTCTTTTTAGGGTATGTCCACACTGCATGCTAAGCCCAGGCTATACCTCAGGTTTGAGCCAACTCCCCCTTCCATCCACACACAAATCAGTCTGACTTGGGTCAGCAAACACTCAGGACCTGAGTCTTAAGACCATGCTGGGGGGTGGTTCAGTGTCCGAGTCCTGCTGTGACTCAGATCCAGGCCCTGTCATTTTGATGTGTAGATGCAGCTGAAGCCACAGACCCCATTCAGAATGTCTGCGTAGTGCAGTGTGGACACATTAGCACAGCTCAGACACCTGCGTCCAGCAATTGTAAGCCCAGGTTTACAATGCAGCGTGGACACTCAAGCGCAGGCTTGGTAACACCAAGTCCACAAACCCAGGTCCCACCGACCTGGGATTACAATGCAGTGTAGACATACCCTTTGAGCCTGGCTGTACATGGAATGGAAGCTTTCAATAAGCTAGTTAGGTGACATCCAAGACTTTTTCTTGCATGGTTAGTGAATTTAAAACAGATCAAGTTTCTTCTTCCTAGATGCATTACTGAGCATTTGTTAACAATTTCTTTAATCTGTTAATGAGCTGCCCTCTGAAATTTGCTGCAGTCTTCTCTAGTCTTGACTAACCAAAATAATTTTGCAGCAGCTGCGAATGTTGCCACCTCACTGCGCTCTTTTCCCTCAATTATTAATGAATATATTAAACACCAGTCCTAGCATGGAACCTTGGGCATGCCATTCTCTTCTGCAGGGCCTGATGAAATTCATTCTAAAGTGATTGCTTCAGCTAGTTCTGTAATCTCAGAACTGTTAGTAATTATCTTTGAGAATGTATGGAGGACAGGTGAGGTCCCAGAGGGCTGGAGAAGGGCAAACGGTACTTATCTTTAAAAGGGGGAACAAGACTAAAAGAGGATCCCAGGAATTATAGACTAGTCAGCCTAACTTTAATACCTGGAAAGATACTGGAACACATTATTAAAAAAATCAATTTGTAAGCACCTAGAGGATAATAGGATTATGAGGAATAGCCAGCATAGATTTGTCAAGAACAAATCATGCCAAACCAAATTAATTTATTTCTTGACAAGGTTACTGGCCTAGTGGATAAGCTGTGGACATGGTATATCTTGATTTTAGTAAGGCTTTTGACACAGTCCCACATGACAGTCTCATCTAGGGAAATATGAATTTACTATAAGACGGGTGCACAACGGATTGAACGGCTGTACTCAAGGAGTAGTTATTAGTGGTCTGCAGTCAAACTGGGGGTATGTCTCTAGTGGGGTCCCACAGGGGTCAGTCTTGTATCTGGTATTATTCAATATTTTCATTAATGGCTTGGATAATGGAGTGGGAAGTTTGCAGATGACACCAAGCTGGGAGGGGTTGCAAGCACTTTGGAGGACAGGATTAGAATTCAGAAGGACCTTGCCAAATTGGAGGATTGGTCCAATTTCAACAAAATAAAAGTCAATAAAGATAAGTGCAAAGTATCAGAGGGGTAACTGTGTTAGTCTGTATCCACAAAATCAATGAGGAGTCCGGTAGCACCTTAAAGACTAACCAATTTATTTGGGCATAAGCTTTCGTGGTAAAAAACCCACTTCGTCAGATGCATGGAGTGAAAATTATAGATGCACGCATAAATATACTGACACATGAAGAAAAAGGAGTTATCTTACAAGTGGAGAACCAGTGTTGACAAGACCAATTCAATCAGGGTGGATGTGGTTCACTTCCAATACCTGATGAGGTGTCAATACCAAGAGGGAAAATTGCTTTTGTAGTGAGCCAGCTGCTCCCAGTCCCTATTCAAGCCCAAATTAATGGTGTTAAATTTGCACTAGCTACCCAAGATCCATGGCACATTTGGTGGCTGAGCTTTGTGACTTTGTCCTCACCCACAACCATTTCAGATTTGGGGACAAATTATACCTTCAAGTCAGTGGCACTGGTGTGGGTACCCGCGTGGCCCCACAGTATGCCAACATTTTTATGGTTGACTTAGAACACTGCCTCAGCTCTCGTCCCCTAGCGCCCCTCCTCTACTTGCGCTACATTGATGATATCTTCATCATATGGACCCACGGGAAGGAGGCCCTTGAAGAATTCCACCTGGATTTCAACAATTTCCACCCCACCATCAACCTCAGCCTGGACCAGTCCACACAAGAGATCCACTTCCTGGACACTACAGTGCAAATAAGTGACAGTCACATAACCACCACCCTATACCGGAAACCTACTGAACGCTATACTTACCTACATGCCTCCAGCTTCCATACAGGACACATCACATGATCCATTGTCTACAGTCAAGCCCTAAGATACAACCAAATTTGCTCCAATCCCTCAGACAGAGACAAACACCTACAAGAGCTTTATCAAGCATTCTTAAAGCTACAATACCCACCTGAGGAACTGAGGAAACAGATTGACAGAGTGAGATGGGTACCCAGAAATCACCTAGTACAGGACAGGCCCAACAAGGAAAAACAGCAGAACACCACTGGCCATCACAAACAGCCCCCAGCTAAAACCTCTCCAGCACATTATCAATGATCTACAACCTATCCTGGAAAATGATCCCTCACTCTCACAGACCTTGGGAGGCAGGCCAGTCCTCACCTACAGACAGCCCCCCCAACCTGGGGCAAATACTCACCAGTAACTACACACCCCACCACAGAAACACTAACCCAGGAACCAATCCCTGTAACAAACCCCATTGCCTACTCTGTCTCCATATCTACTCTAACGACACCATCATAGGACCCGACCACATCAGCCACACCATCAGGGGCTCATTCACCTGCAAGTCTACTAATGTGATATATGCCATCATGTGCCAGCAATGCCCCTCTGCCATGTACATTGGCCAAACCGGACAGTCTTTATGCAAAAGAATAAATGGACACAAATCAGACATCAGGAATGGTAACATACGAAAGCCAGTAGGAGAAGACTTCCATCTCCCTGGACATTCTATAACAGATTTAAAAGTAGTCATTCCTCAGGAAAAAAAACTTCTAAAAACAGACTTCAAAGAGAAGCCACAGAACTACATTTGTTGGTATGTGCAAAGGACTTCACGTAGGAAGGGAAAAATCAAATGCACAACTACAAAATGACAGGTTTCAGAGGAACAGCCATGTTAGTCTGTATTCGCAAAAAGAAAAGGAGTACTTGTGGCACCTTAGAGACTAACCAATTTATTTGAGCATAGCTGTAGCTCACGAAAGCTCATGCTCAAATAAATTGGTTAGTCTCTAAGGTGCCACAAGTACTCCTTGTCTTCTAACTACAAAATGGGGACTAGCTGCCTAGGTGGTAGCACTAGGCCAGGTTTTGCTCTTGCTGAGCTAGTTCACTCCCCAGTGTAATTCAGTCTGAGCTCTCTCAAAGAATCCAGGGAAGCAGATTCCAGCAGGTTTAGTTGTTTTTTATTTCAAGCCACCTTAACAAATCAAAAACCCCTTCAAAGGCTAAGCAGTCCCTTCCCCAAATCCATCCCTCACACCGGGAAGTGCCACAACCCATTCTCCTGGCTCTTACCTCAGAGCCTCAGGAATAGGAGGACTTCACACAGTCTCCCTTCTGTCCATTTGGTTTTTGGAGCAACCCCTCTGTACAGTTGCTCCAGCAGAAAGTATTAAGCACACAGCCCCCTCAGCTTTCAGGAGGGTCTGGCCATCTCACCCCTCCATTTCCTGCTGCCCTCTTTTCTGAGGCTCAGCCAGTTACGGTCCAGCTCTTTTCCCAGGTGCAGCAGGTGAGGCTAATCCACCAGTCAGCTAGCGACAGGCCTCTGACCCCAAAGGAATGGTATCCCTTATACTGTCATAGGGTTATGGTGGATCACAAATTGAATATCAATCAACAATGTGATGCAGCTGAAAAAAAGGCTGATATCATTCTGGGGTCTATTAATGGGAGTGTTATAGGTAAGACATGGGAGATAATTGTCCCATTCTACTTGGCACTGGTGAGGCCTCAGCAGGAGTGCCGGGTCAAATTCTGGGCGCCACATTTTAGGGAAGATGTGGACAAACTGGAGAGAATCCAGAGGAGAGCAACAAAAATTAGAAAAAGTTTAGAAAACCTGACCTGTGAAAGAAGGTTAAAAAAACTGGAGGGAAAAGAAAACTGAGTGGGAACCTAAAAAGAGTTTTCAGATGTGTTAAGGGCTGTTATACAGAGGACGGGGATCAATTGTTTTCCATGTTCACTCAAGGCAGGACAAGAATAAATGGGCTTAATCTGCAGCAAGGGAGATTTAGGTTAGATATTAGGAAAAACTTTCTATCTATAAGGGTAGTTAAGCTCTGGAACAGGCTTCCAAAGGAGGTTGTGGAGGTTTTTAAGAACAGGCTGGACAAACACCTGTCAGGGGGCTGGACTTGGTGACCTCTCGAGGTCCCTTCCAGCCCTACTCTTCTATGATTCTGTGATTAACCTGCTTTAAATCAAGATGGGGCGTCTTTCTAAAATATAGGTTCGAGCTCAGCCATAAGTTATTGAGCCTGAAGCAGGAGCCCCTGGGTGAAAATCCGTAGCCTGTCTTATGCAGGAAGCCACACTAGACGATCAGAACGGTCTCTTCTGACCTTGTAATCGCTGACTATGTGGAACCTTTGCCATGATGAAAAGCTACCCATGTATTTCTACTCTTTGTTTTCTTTTAGAGTAACAGCTGTGTTAGTCTGTATTCGCAAAAAGAACAGGAGTACTTGTGGCACCTTAGAGACTAACCAATTTATTTGAGCATAAGCTTTCGTGAGCTACAGCTCACTTCATCAGATGCATACTTTGTTTTTTGTTGCTTTCCTCTGCTCAGTGCATAAGTCCATGTTGCCTCTCCTAGAGCTCTGTCCACGCACTACAGTCCTGACCCACAGCACCTTTCTGGTGTGCTCTGTTCGCTATACCACATTGGTGCTCTGCTGATACACCTAAATTCTCATGTACTCCCTTAGTCTCTCTTAAACAAAGCTGGCCAGTCTTGCCAAAAACGGGGCTGTGTGATGGGCACAATATGTGACAAGGCTGAGTGTCCCCCCCCACACCCGCCCAATTCATTTCACACATGACTTGTCCTATATTTGATGCCAGGACTCCAGAGGCAAAATGGGCTGGTCTCTTAACCCTCACACCACGTGGGCCTCCCAGCCTGGGTAGACAGACTCGCGCTCGCGGGGCCGAGCTCGGGCGCTAACAGTAGCGGTGTGGATGTTGCCGATCAGGCTCTCACGCCCACGTGACCCCTGGGTCTGAGCTCGGGGCGCCAGCCTGAGTCTCTGCTGGAGCCACAACGTCCCCACTGCTATTTGCAGTTAGCTCGAGCCCCGCTAGCGCGAGTCTGACTGCCCCGCCCAGGTGGGGCGGCTCGCTGCCAGCTGCAGTGCAGACATACCCAAAGTCCCTTTCTCCTCTACCACATGGTGTTTCCAGTTGAAGCCCCCTTGTGACTAGTGGTGGGTATTGCTGAGGGATAAGAGACCCGCTCTTTCCCTTTGCCTTGCTTTTCTGAATCCCACCCGTTTCTTCCGGGTGCTTTGGTCTTAGTGTGCTCGGCGAAATTCCAGTGTCAGGAGGACAGCACTTGCATAGAGTTCACCAAGGTCTGCGACCAACACCTGGACTGTGTCAACGGGAGTGATGAGGAGCAGTGCAATGAAGGTAGGGAGGGGAGACTGCTGGGTAGCCATAAATTTCCCCCTATCAGCTAACAATGCAGGCAGTGTTGTTGTAGCCGTGTCAGTCCCCGGATTTTAGAGGGACAAGGGAGGTGAGGTAATAGCTTTTATTGGACCAGCTTTTGTTGGTGAGAAGTTGGTCCAATCAAAGATGTTACCTCACCCACCTTGTCTCTCTAATAAGCTACTGATAAAATTCCTGTGCTGAGTCCCAGATCAGGACCCTGCTACCAGCTAACACCAAAGTACAGCTAGTAACATTCTCTCTCTTAACCTACCAGCTAATACAGGGGTATTACTGAGGGAACTCCCACCCATTAATCTAGGGGTTCACCCAGGCAGAAGGTTGACGTGGAGTTTTTTGGCTGCCCCATGCTCTCCACTGAAATCCCCCAACCCTCATTCAAGTCTCTCCCCTTTACTCCCCCAACCAACTTCATCTTTCCAGGAGTCCCCTGCGGGCCTTTCACTTACCAGTGTGCAGACAGGAGCTGCGTGAAGAAACCCAACCCTCAGTGCGACTCCACCACTGACTGCAAGGACTCGTCTGATGAGAAGCACTGTGGTGAGGAGTGAGAAGGGAGGGCACTCTCCTAGGCATTGCCAGGGGGAAGCTCCCACTCCTGGAGTTAAGAACAGTGCTGGCTGGGCCCTGCTGTGAGGAACCTCGCTCTACCAGAGCCCTGGTTTGCACTGCTGGAGTCCTGGTTGCCAGTAGTGGGACGCTGCTCCGAGGAAGCTCACATTAACAGAACACTGACTGGCACAGACCGGGCACTGCTGAGAGGAGGCTCACAGCACGGGTGTCCCAGCTGCTGCTGACTGAGCTCAAGCGTGTGGGAAAGGTGGTGCAGGGTTCACCTGTGTTAATAATAGGGAAAAACCTCACACTGGAATTTTCAGTCACCTCAGCCCTGACATGCTATAAAATGGCTCCAGCCAGTGCCAGGCAGGGTGTAAATGGCCAAGGGTATAAATGGTGTAAATGGCAGACTGGAAAGTCAGTAAAGCAAAGGGGAAGGGCAGACTTGATGTCTTTGCTCCTTGTCTTCCTATGTCTTCCTCTCCTTAGACTGTGGATGGCAGGCCCCTCTGAACCGGATTGTGGGTGGCGCCAATTCTGTAGAAGGGGAATGGCCATGGCAGGCTAGCCTTCAGGTCCGTGGGAGCCATATTTGTGGTGGAACGCTGATTGCCGATCGGTGGGTGGTCTCGGCTGCTCACTGCTTCCAGGATGACAGGTAAATGGTGAGGGAAGAGCGCTGTGGAGGAGACCGAGTTCAGACTGCTTTCACATCAAAGCCGGTTGGGTCTCAGCCTAAACCAACTTGGAACCACGTCACAGAATGGCCACTCACTTCGGAACCATTGACGGTAGTGGCTCAGAGCTGGAACAAGGAAGTCAGGCCTGGGAAGCCCTGCTGGAGATGTGTGTGTATGAGGGCAAGATTGTGGTAGCAGGGAGGTGCTGAGGTGCTCTGGGAAGGCATAGAGGGGAGGGAAGCTTGCATAGCTCCCATTCGCTCTGTGCTTGGCTCTGGTTCCACAATGGTCATGAACCCTAAAAACATACACAATTGGACTTTTCTCCTTCATGCGAGAAAAGAGTAAATGGGGACTCACAGGGGGAAGCCCAGCCTAGCTTTATGTGGTGAGAGCATTGGTGGAGCTCAAGCTACCAGCACATTGGCCCCTCACCCGATAGGTGTTAGGCCAGTGATGACTTGCAACCCCCTGGGAATCTTCTCATTTAAAGGTTTCAGAGTAGCAGCCGTGTTAGTCTGTATTCGCAAAAAGAAAAGGAGTGCTTGTGGCACCTTAGAGACTAACCAATTTATTTGAGCATAAGCTTTCGTGAGCTACATGCATCCGATGAAGTGAGCCGGAGCTCACGAAAGCTCATGCTCAAATAAATTGGTTAGTCTCTAAGGTGCCACAAGTCCTCCTTTTCTTTTTTCTCATTTAAAGTGGGCCTCAAGCTTTGCTGTCACTCATGTCACAGCCCTCTAGAGGTGACTCATAGTAAATAATTATATATGGTAGTCCGCAAAGGCCTTAATTAGAATCGGAGCCCCATTTTGCTGGGAACTTGGGCAAGCACCGAAGAGAGAAAATCCCTGCCCAGAGGAGCTTACCATCCGGAGACACACACAGACGAAGGGTAGAGGAAATGGCTACAACAGTCCAGCAGATGGATCTGGTGGAACACTAGCACCGCTTTGCTAGTTATGTATTTTGTAGGGTGGGGCTTGTTTTTATTGCTATTATTATTTTGTCCTGGGATTAGAGGTAGGGAGGAAGAAAAGGGGAAGAGGAATAGTCACAGTTGGGCATGCGCCCAGCTAGGACCAGCAGGCTGGGGTTCAGAGGCATCATGGCAGAGATGAACCGTAAGGAGGGATTTGATGGAGGATGAGGTGGCCAGGGCCGGCTCTACAGATTTCACTGCCCCAAGCGGTGAAAAAAACTGCCGCCGCGGATGCCAAAAGGGAGAAGCTGCCGCCGAATTGCTGCCGCGGCCGGCGGGACAGAGGAGCTGCCGCCGAATTGCCGCCGCCGTGGAAACACTGCTGCCCCTTTCTAACTACTGCCCCAAGCACCTGCTTGGAACGCTGGTGCCTTGAGCCGGCCCTGAAGGTGGCAGCTGTTTGGAGAGTTTGTCAGGGAGTATTTCCCATGCATTAGGGGCAGCGTGGGAGAAGGCACAGAGGTGGAAGGGACCGTGTGTCCAAACAATAGGCCTCTTACAGTTATTTTTCCCCAGTCTTCTCCACTGTGTTTTCTTCTCTGCCCTTCACCCTCCCACTTGGAACATGCTCTCCCCTCTCCCATCCCCTTAGGCATGCTAGCTAATCTATCTAAACATCTCCACTGCTCCACCTCCAATCCCCACCTCTCTTGGCTTTTCCCAGTAGGAGGTATGTGCTATTTAATCTATGCTCCCATTTAGGGCTGTTCCTCCTTGTAATGTACCCTTGCTCAACCGAAGGGTATGTCTGCACCACTGGAGTGTAGACACTACAGTGACAGAAGGGGTTCTTCCATCACTGCAGTAAATCCTAGTTAGGTTGACAGAAGAATTCTTCCATTGAGTTAGCGCTGTCTACACTGGGGCTTAGGTTGGCTTACCTACGTCTCTCAGGGGTGTGAATTTTTCACACTGCTGAGCGACGTAGCTAGGTTGACCTACGTTTTCAGTGTAGACCAGCCCTCAGCTATGTCTTTCCCCTCCTTTACATCCCTCCCTCTCTGACCTTTTCACAGAGCTGTCACTTTCCCCATGCTCCCTTCCTTTCCTTTGCCGGTCCGTTGTCTCTCTGATTTTCCAGCCTTCTCCTCACTTCCCTCACTCTTCTTCATTTCCCCCAATTTCTCACTCTCCCTTTTTGTGCTGCACGCCCCACCTGTCTCTCTAACACCGACACACTTTTTCTCCCTTTGCCCCCAGTAGATTGGCTTCCCCATCCATCTGGACTGTCTACCTGGGCAAGTACTTTCAGAATGTCAGCAGCCAGAATGAGGTGTCCTTCAAGGTGAGCCGCCTCCTCCTGCACCCGTATTATGAGGAGGACAGCCACGACTACGACGTGGCCCTGCTCCAGCTTGACCACCCAGTTATCAACTCGTCCTTCATTCAGCCCATCTGCTTGCCCGCCCACTCCCACCTCTTTGAACCTGGCCTCCGTTGCTGGATCACTGGATGGGGGGCTCTCAAGGAAGGAGGTACATGCAGGATGTTTGCTGCTCTTGTTAGGATCCTCCTTTCTTCCAGGATTTACGGGGGGAGGAAGGGGGGATTTTCAAAGGTAGTTAGACACCCAGCTCCCATGAAAAGTTGGGCTAATTACTCTTTCTGCCTTTGAAAATCTCCTCCCAAATAAATAAATTCTGTTGTGACGCTAGGAGGCTCACCTCAGGGCTTGGTTGCTTCAGTGTGGCATAATGTTCTTAGCAAGAATCTGACGCAGGGTCCCTCAAACAAAAGTCAGAGAATGTTGCAGTTCCAAGCTCCTTGAAAGATAATGGAAAGCTTTGATATGCCAGTGCCCTTTCCCCCTTTACCTACTGCAACTGCAATCTACCCTAATAGTGCCTCCAGCTCTCCCTAGTGGATCATCATATTGCATCATGCAGAATTATCACATATGGATGTAACATCACAGCATGAAGACAGACTAGCACAAGTCCCCCAAAAGATGAGAGATTTTAACTGTCTGGGCTTGCAGGACCTAGGACAAACTCATGACAGTATGGGTCATCCTGGGAGGACTGGGATGGGAAGGTGCACTGCTCTGGGACAGCTCTCAGCTGGAGGCGTTGGGTCCAAAGACCTAGAGAAGGGTCTTTGTCAGCAAGCGAAGGGAGCCTGAAGGATTTTTGTAGCTATAATTCTTTACGGGGAGCTATATGTGTGCATGGTGTATTACGCACACAACAACATAGTCTCCCAAGGGAAGCAGTAGAAGCCAAAAGTGGCTGGTGCCCCTGACTGTCAGAAAGAGCTGAGCTCCTGCCCTCTGAAAATCAGGCCCCTTCAAGACGTTGAGCATCCCAAATATGGAGGCACCTAAAATCAGGTGTCACTTTGGAAAATGTAACACCCCTCCTCAACCTAGGTCATTTAAAACTACACTGGACAAAGCACTAGTAAAAGTATAGGAAGGAAGAATCCTACCCTGGCAGGGAACTGGGCTAAATGACCTACAGTGACAGGTTCCGTCCATATAATAGCTATAATTCTCTGACTGATGAGAAGGGTCCAAATTCTAACCTGTTGTAGACTGGTACAACTCCTTTGGGAGTGTTGAACCCAGTTATATCAGGTTTCAGTTGCAGTGCCCTGCCAATGAGCTTAGTGTTTAATTCAGACAGGTAAGTATGAAACATGGGGAAAGAATTCCCAGGGCAATATTGTCATGAAGATCAATGCTGGACAGCTTTGTGAAAGAAGTGGGCAAGGAGGAGCAGGAGCTCTCTTGGCAGACAAAAAGGCTAGAGATGTTCCAGACTTGGAACACAAGGGATGGCATGAGAGAAGGTGTGGAGCTGAGGTCAAGAAAAGGAGCCAAAGCGCAATAACGAGAGAGGCTTGAGAAGATCAGAGCTGGCTGCAGGGACAACATTGGGCCCAGATATAGCCCTGCACTTGTGCAGGGATAAGGCACCATCAGACAGATGGAGGGGCTGCAGCTTGAACTTCCTCCGATCAGCAGCTGCAGGAGCCAGTGCAGCCCCTGAGGGCTGTCCTAACTTGTGCCCCTGGTGAGAGGGTCACTACAGCCTGCTGCACTCATACAGTATTGCCCATGTGCCTCCTGCAGGGCTGGTGCAACCACTAGGCAAACTAGGCAGCTGCCTAAGCCGCCAAGTGGTTGGGGGCGGCCAAAAGTGCGCTCCGAGGAGGCGGTGGAGCGGAGGTGGGCTGGGGTCGGGGGTGGGGGGCCGCCTGCAGCAAGTAACAGGGGAGGGGGATAGCAGGAGCAAGGTGGAAGTTTTGCCTAGGGCGCGAAACATCCTTGCACCGGCCCTGGCCTCCTGTTCCCCTCATAGAGCTGGTTGGGACAGTCATGGAGACTTAGCAGTTTGGATGAAGTTTTCATCAGAAAGATTCTGCCTTATTCAGAGAGATCTGGGATGAAAACCTCTGCTCTGAATCAGACAGGACAGGGACTTGAACCTGAGTCTCCCAGCTCCCT
The DNA here is from genome assembly GCF_965140235.1 of Caretta caretta. Classification (NCBI taxonomy): domain Eukaryota; kingdom Metazoa; phylum Chordata; order Testudines; family Cheloniidae; genus Caretta; species Caretta caretta. The sequence continues at coordinate 258,790,517 of NC_134206.1, read as the reverse complement.
AGCCAGTGCCCTAACCACCAGGCCACATACCCACGCTACTTCCTGAATTGAAAAGTTTTGGTTTGGATCCAAAACCGGACAGTTCAACACAATTCTGTTTTCATGGGGATGTTCAGAAGGCCATGTTTTCAATCCACTGTGGGACAAAAACAAGTTCTGAAAGCGCAACAAGTTGCTGCAAAATGGAATTGTCATCCTCCAGATAGCTCTGTTACACTCATAAAAATGATACCAACAGGATCTTGTAAAAGGGACAAGGCACATTGCCACATTTATTGTAAATACAACAAAATATTCCTATATGCAATTTCTATATAGATCCATTCACACACACAGACATTCACACACAGGTTCTACATAAAGGTTGCTATAGTCACCAGCCTAGATGTTGCTTGTGCCAAGTCACTGGCCAGGTGGCCTGGACACGAGAGTGGAGCCGAGTCATTGTCAGATGCGCATCCGATGCTCCTGGAGGGTGGTCGTAGAACCAGACTCAAAGAACACAGTCCCTGGACCCAATTTTTATAGGTCTCTGGTTCAATACAAGTCTATGGAAGTTGCTTCATCATGCTGAATTTACAATTGAGATGACCATCAATCAGCTCAATCAGCAGGTGGTACATCCATGACGGCTCCATGATGGCTAGGTATTATCTTCTCGTTCTTCCTTGATGCGTTTTGGGTGGATTCCGGTTCGCCCTCTGGGGGGTCATCCGGTTATCTCCACTTTGCATATTCTTCGGCCCATCGATATCAAGGTTGAAATTCTTAGGATTAGGCTGGCACCATTTACTAACCAATTATTTCCCTGCTTCAGGCTCTCAATTCCATGCACTCATCATTCATTCTTTTACTTAACAACACAATCTATGACTCTTGATTCATTTAACAAGTTTTATCCCACTATCTATTTTTCCCTCTTTGGATACCAAGATTTACATAGGCATGACAAGGGGCCCCCGCGGGGGAAGAGCATCAGGGTGTTGTTTTGAAGAACAGCATTATTTCCTCAAAGTTCTTATCACTTTCCAGCACAGACTCTTTGTCCTGTACCAGCCTGAAATAATTAGCACTTTGGCCTTGCATTTGTTACAGAGTGAAATAAGAATAGATTTAATAATTTTATTAAGATAATGTTGAAATAAAAAATGGTATAGAGTTCAAGGCTCCTATTCCATCTCCCTGTTCCAAAAATCCATTTAATATATAGTCCTCAGATAGAGGACGTATCAGATATTAAACTGATAAGAACAGATACTACACTTGATCTTAGCCAAAATTCAACAGCATGGAACTGATGTTCATACCTTTTTACCATACCTATATAGTCTTTTGTCTATCTTTATTTCTACTACTACATAATTATAATTCTATCATACTTATATAACTTTGAGGGCGACCCAACAGCTCTACTCCCCTCCTGCCCTGCTGGTGCAAAGAGCTGCAGGGTAATGCTGAATAGGGATCAGTTGTGTAGAGCCTTGTGGGTGAAGTGAGAAGTAAAAGGTGAGAAGCTAAGGTAAGGATTAGGGGAGGGGGGAAGATATGATCCAAGTGGCAGCTCTTTCCATGAACTGGAGACAGAGAGAGGTGAGATGTGGCTGTGGTCTGGGGATAACAAGGAGAGGCAGGGAGCTCTGCTGTTACTGACCCACTGTTCTTGTTCCATACCTAGGGCAACTGAGTAACATCCTACAGAAGGTGGATGTGCAGCTGATCCAGCAGGACATCTGCAGTGTGGCCTATCACTACCAGATCTCTCCCAGAATGCTTTGTGCCGGCTACCGCAAGGGCAAGAAGGATGCCTGCCAGGTGACAGAGGAGATGTGGGACACTTCCACCTTAAAGGGGGATCATCCAGCAATGGATGAGGGCTGGGGAGGGGTCTTTTTTCCCTGAACATGTGCTATAGCTTTGAATAAGGTGTATATTGATTCCAAGAGGTAGAAGAAAGACCTTCTTGCCCCAACTGCAGGTCACATCCTGCTCATGCTTATCCTCCAGTGCAAACACAGAAACTTTTCAGTTTCTTAGGATTATATCCAGTCTCCCATGAGCTCCACATAGTGCTGGAACCTTGGTGGAGCCACACACAGCTCCATAGGGAAGATTATCCACTTCCTCCTGCTGGTCCTCCCCATAGTCAGGAATGCTGGTGACAATATAGCTTGGATTTTCCCTTTTCAGGCCATTACGTCCTCTTCAGCCACTCCTCTGCTTTCCTACTCCAAGCAACTTCCCCATCATCTACCTGAAGACTGTTCCCATAACTCACCCCACCCCAGCATGTGCTGATTGGTGCTGCTGCTCTCTGCCTGCTCCTACATTACCCTTCATCCCCGGGGAATTCCACTGGCACTCCATTAATTTTAGGATCCAGTTCAAATTTACAATTGGCAAAGCCCTCCCTAGACTTGCTCCAGCCTGTTTCCTCCTGAGGCCCTTCCACTGACTAGAAGAATAAGCAAGAGACTTATTGGGGAAGGGGACACATGGCCGAGGATGTGCTAGTGGCCAATACCTTTTCTTAGAAGTCTTGGGTTTCTGATTCTGTCCTACACTCATCTGCCTGAGATACTTAGCTCCATTGGGGGTGCTGCTGAGGCCTTGGGTAATGGGATGGAGGGGTTGAATTGCAGCCTGAAGATGAGAGGAAGTAGAGGAAATGTATTCTCAAAGTACGTGCTAGTTCTTCATCATGCTCCACCCCCATCACTTTAGTGTTCTGATGGTTCTTTGTTTCCTTCTGCCTCTAGGGTGATTCCGGAGGTCCCCTTGTCTGCAAGGAGCCCAGTGGCAGGTGGTTCCTGGCTGGCCTGGTGAGCTGGGGGCTGGGTTGCGCACGTCCAGATACTTACGGGGTCTACACCAGGATCACCAGGGTGCTAGGCTGGATGAAACAGACAATGAGCTGAGGGATGTCCCCCTGTGCCTTCCCCACTAGGCACAGGCTGCTCTGTTACCTGTTCCTGACATTGATCACTTGTCTCCAGAGTGTTAAGAAAGACAGAGATTATGTTTTGGGATGGGGTGAAAGTAAATCTTCCCCTGGGGGTATGTGAGGACAAGTGGGAAGCCCCTCCACCCTCTCCAAGAAATGCCCCGTCTTGTATTAAGGCCAGGCACACAAAGGTCTCTGGTGCATTGAGGGGAGGGAGGACGGAAAGATGGGGGCCCTGAGCAGATGCTTTCTGGACAGGAGCATGGGGGAGACTAACTTTACATGAACTACATGATTCATCCCCAGTCCCAACACTGGAACATTTGCTGCAAGAAAATCTGATTGATGTAGATAGAAACGAGATTCCAGTAACTGTGATATCAATCCGTCTCTCTCTCCTTCCCTGCCATTCATTCTTCTCCTCCCCCCACGCCTCCTCCTCTCCCATCTCTATAATTGCTTCTTTCTTTAGCTAGAGGGTGTAGTTAGGTTCAACAGGGCAATTATTTGTCTATTACAGCCTCCAAGACATGATCCATCACTTTTCCCCAAGTACATGTCACTGCCTTGGTGCTGTAATTTCACCATCATTTTATGCTGCAATTGGACTCCCTCCAGGCACAATTCTTGGCCACTGAGTACATAACATCTGTGCAACCTCCTACCCGCTCCCTTGAATTCATTTAATACCTTTAACACAAAAGATCTTCCTTCACTTCCATTCTCTGTTGCTAGCAAGTGAGGGGAGAAGGCAGCAAGCAAAGTATTTTAGATGGTGATGGCTATGTATTTATAAAGAAATATTATGGGCCAATGTCTGGAATTGGGAATAAAAATAATTACTTTTTTGCTCTGCAATTTTCTCTCTGTTTAACTCTCTCTGGGTTGAGAATGTGTCTGCCAGCCTAGAATTCCATACGAAGCAACTTGATAAGACCAGATTAGAGAACCTCAAAAAGAGACCAACACCTCCCTCTCAGCTACAGCCTGGGGACAGCATGAACCAGCTGTAATCTGTGTGGGTGCTTATACAGTGCCCATCACTGTGGTGTGAACTGCAACAGAAAGAAGTTCCCCCATCAGCCCTGCTATACACACTTGGGGAACTACAGGCAGAAAAGGGAGGCCCAGCCAGGCTCCCTGGGACTGTGGGAATGTCTCTGTCACTTTAGCCAGGAACCAGGAGAACATCCCCTTCCACCCCTGAGAATGGAAGACAATGCGTATGCAATAAATATCAGTACTTAGGTACATTAGGGTCAGAGTAGGTGACCAGGAGCCCAGGCCAGGGCCAAGCCTCCAGGCTGAGCTACACCCAGCAAGCAACTTTTGTTTCATGCGTGTTTATGAATTTTATCCTGGGCCGCGTGAGCAATGGAAATGGCTTCCTTAGCCCAGCATCATTCCACTGGGACCCATAAGTCTCCTGGCTGACAGAGTGCTGGGTACAGAGACTCCACCCACACGCACATCCTGCCGCACCTGCTGTTCCTGAACAAAGGGGTGGGGAAGGAAGACTAGCCCTGAGTGGATGCGTGCTAATGTCAGTTAATCTGAGGCCTCAACCCAAGCTCTCGGGTCCTTCCCACAAGCACCAAAGTGCTCTGGCAAAAAGGAGAGGAGACAGCCAGTAATGGACAGTGACATTTATTCAGGAGTTATAACACAGCATCCTCAGACACCGCAGAAACACCCCATGCCCAGAAGCCCTGGCAGGCATCTCCTTCCTAGAACAGTCAGAAGCTACATCAGAAGCCAGGTATGCCATGCCGTACTCCTGCCTCTTTCACCCCCATTGAAATTAAACCTCTCCCTGCAGGGCCTCTGTGTGTGTATTACCCAGCAAAGGATCAAGGCTGCCCCTTTACTCCTTGTGCTAAGCACAGAGGCTATCCGGAGAGAGGCAGGGATTCCCCATTTGCCCCCTGGTGACAAGCACAGCTCAACTGCCCTCCCCAACAGTGGCTCTGACAGTGAATCAGACACACAGGCCTGAATCTAGTCAGCAGGTCGGGGTAGGAAGGAAGCGTGTAGCTGCTGAGTTCTGTCCTCCCCAGCAGGGGTCACTGTGACCAGTGCTTAATTTAGAGTGAAAGAGGTGCCGGGGCTCAAGCAATGATTTACTTTCAAAACTGATGCGGCAAATCCACAGGTGCCGGGGCTATGAACTGCCAAGCCTAGAGATGCCGGGGCTCAGCCCTGGCACAAATTAAGCACTGACTGTGACCCTAAGGAAGGGAAATCCTGTGGGCCTGGGGAGATTGCAGGGTGTGGATTACATCCCCTGCAGCAAGTCAGACACAAAGACGGGGGTATCTGCCTTTCTCAGGGGGGATGCGAGTGTGAGCTTCAGAAACGATATTCCAAAACAGAACTTTAAAAACAAAGGCAACAAGTTGAGGGTGAGGAGTGGAGTCGCTGCGACGCTTTCCCCCAGAGGGCTGCCATAAACTACAGTACAAAAATAAAGATTTTAAATGGAAATTAAAAGGCTGGAGTTGATCGTCGGTATCACATCCTGAGGCCTCTGGCTTGTAACAACTAGAAAACGAGAGAGAGACAAAGAACAAAACCAAAGGCAGAGAGAAATCAAGCATGGAGGAGAGAGGGAGAGCAACACAAATCGAGAGGAAGAGGAAAAGCAAAGTGACAGGAGATGAGAGAACAGAAAAGAAAGAGACATGAAAAAGGAGGGAGGGAGAGAAAGAGAGAGGAAGGAAAATCCATGTGAGTAAAATATACTGACTCAGTATAATTCTCAGGCCCCACAGCTCAGGGCAGAGAGACCCCTAAACAGAGGGATGGAGAGAGCCTGGCAAATACCAGAGAACCAATGACTCCCCCTAATCTAAGGGGTGTGGGAAGAGGGGTTCAGGAACCCCCAATTTAGCACAAATCCTGTAAACACCCTAAAAAGAGTGAAGCAAGGCCCTTTCTCAGGCCTCCTCACCCCCTTCACCACACAACTAGGGCAGTGAGCCCAAGTTCTCTCTCTCTCTCTGCCAAAAATTGGGGCACACTTCACACAGAGCTGCCTAGTTTCTATTTTCATCCCCAGAATGCTTACCCTGTCAGAATCTGCTGGGAAACGCCCACCTGGCAAAGGTTGCTTTTAAAGGCAGGGAAATATATGGAAATCCTCATGCAAAATATTCTTTCATCTATCAAGAGGAGGATTAAACAGTAGCTTCTGGGGAAAAGTCCTGTGTTCACATATGCCAGGCAGAAATACAGCATTCTCCCCAGCTCCCCATCTATCTTCCTTGCCCTTGTTCCCATCCCTCTCAATGTCTCACAGCTTTACTCTTCCTTCTGCTACCAGAGCCTCTAGTCCAGAACTGTAAGGCCTGCTTAAAAAGTAAGACACACACAAAAAGAATCAGAAAAGCACAGAGTAAGGAAAGAATCAACCACTCCCTGCCCCCACCAAAGACCTACAAACCAGGGCCAGATCCATAAGAGGGGAGGCGATGAGAGTCACTCATGCAGAGCTCAGAGTCATATCTGAGAGTGCACACAGGTAACACACCTGCAGAGGAGGAAGAGTGAGGAGCAGGAGGAGACAGGATCCTGAGCAGGGAGCACACAGGACCCCAGAAGTGGAAGGTGAGAGGGGAGGCAGGAAACCAGGTGCACGAGGAGAGAGAGAGAGGGAAGAGGGGAGTGGAGGGAGGGATTCTTGGGGAAAGAACTGTGTGGAAGGGAGGAAGTAGGAGAGAGGTGACAAGAACCCCATGGGCGGGAAGGGAGCAGGAGAGGGAATCTGGACAGGAGAAAGAATTAGCAGAATCCCGAGTAGATTAATTTGCTGCAAATAAAAATAAAAAAAACAATAAGTTAAATATAAAGTAGCAGCCATGTGTAATAGATCTCCCACCTCTACCACTGTGACCTCAGCCCCACTGCATCCCCTGCTCCCTGGAGTGGTTCCCTCAGCCCCTTCCCTAGTGCTTCCCTGACACTAGCTGTGTGGACTCTCACCAGACGGGAACGGACGGCTTTATGGTTGGGTTTTTATTATTATCATTTTCCTCAGGGATTTGATGCACCTTTCTCCTCTGCCTCCTCCTCCTCCTGCTCCTGCTCTTCCTCCTCTGGATCCTCCTCTGTGCTCTGCGGCCCAGCGTGCAGTACAAAGGGAAGAAAGATCGGAGACACTTGCAAGACCTGCCATGGTGATTCTTGTTCATGCGCAAGGGCTCAAAGCAGCGGCCAGATTTGGATATAGGGAGGAACGGCCTGAAGACCTTTAGGGTTCAGAGAAATTCAGGCTCTCTCTGGAACCCTGAGCGGGGATTGCCCATGGGAATCAGGCAGGTACATCTCCCCACATAGAAATGCAGAGGGTTGTCAGGGACTGATGGATTTTGGTCCTTCCCATGTTCTGTGTCTACCAAGAAAGCATACCCCAAGGGAGTTTCTCACCTCCCTCTCTGGCCTGAAGGTAAGGAGGGTGCCTCCCATTTCCACACACCACAACTCAGTGGAGAAAGCGTTCCTCACTCTCCAGAAAGAGGATATGGTGCTCTAGTCAGCAAACAAAGGTACCCACTGCAAAGCATTCTGGGTATTCACACACTGATGGGTCTGATGATAGTGACACACTCAGCGTGGGTAGGAGATGAGGAGGCAGACTGGGGAGGCACAAGAAGGACAGAGGTACCTTGTTATAGTGATTTGCCACACACACAAGGTCCTGTTCATTAGGAGGTAGCACTTTATGACTCTGAACAAAGGGACAGGCCATGACATTTCACCACCTGGTTAGCTCACCGCTGAGGGGGAGGGAGGAAACAGAGAAGAGGCTCTTATGGTGATGAAGATAAGCCATTAACACGGACGGTGAAGTGCAGGTTGGTCTCACCTTGGCTTTGTGGCTAGGCTCAGAGCTCAGACCATTGGGTGAGTTGTACAGCTCTTTGGAGACCACGCACAGGAACTCTGTCTGGTCCTCATTCCCATAGTTATAGGATGACCCGATATTCACCAACTGGAAATCACAAAAGGAACAAAGTCAAAGATCTCACACACGCTTTGCTACACGTCCACTTCTCAGTGGGAACAGGGATATAGACAACGCCCTTAGGGAGCATGGAGTCAGATACTGATGTGCTACTCCCATCAAGAAACCAGAGGGACTGAGGACTAAACAGAGGCTGTGACACAGAGACCTGCGGGTGGAGCTGCTGTAACACAAAGAACTGTAACCTCACTCAGATTCCTTCAGGCTCCCCAGAGAAGAGGTGGCAGAGAAATGAGATCTACTCAGTGATGAGCTGCCAAAATCTTAACAACCAGTTCCCTCCTCTTCCCACGAGGGGGTTGTGGCCCGTGCCCGCCCCCCTCCGGGACTCCTGCCCCATCCACCCCCCTCCCCTGTCCCCGGACTGCCCTCAGAACCGGGCACGATGGTATCGTTGGCCACCGTAGTGGGTGCCCACCCTGCCCCGCCCCTAAGAGCCAGAGGGACCTGCCGGGGGGCAAGGTGGGGAGTCCCGGCGGTACTTACCTGGGGCGGCTCCCAGGAAGCATCCGGCAGGTCCCTCTGGCTCCTAGGGGCGGGGTAGCGAAGCTAGGGGGGAAGCAGGGGGAGCAGCTGCACCCCCAATGATTACATCAAAAGTGGCACCTTAGGCACCGACTCCGTGAGTGCTCTGGGGCTGGAGCACCCACGGGGAAAATTTGGTGGGTGCAGAGCACCCACCTGCAGCTCCCCGCCTGGCCCCAGCTCACCTCCACTCCGCCTCCTCCCCTGAACACGCCGCCCTGCTTCGCCACCCCTCCCACTTCCTGCGAATCAGCTGATCGGCAGGAAGCCTGGGAGGGCTGAGAAGCAGGCGGCGGCTTCGTGCTCAGGCCCAAGGAGGCGGAGGTGAGCTGGGACGGGGAGCGGTTCCTCTGCACGCCCCCTGGGTTACCTGCTGCAGCGCAGGCGGCCCTCCTCACGCCCCCCGCCCCAGCTCACCTCCGCCTCCCGGGGCCTGAGCAGGAAGTTCAGTTTTTGGCCACTTGTTAAATTTAGAAGCCCTTTTAGAACCAGTTGTCCCTCATGGGAGAGCCGGTTGTCCCTCATGGGAGAACCGGTTCTAAAAGGGCTTCTAACTTTAACAACCGGTTCCAGCAAACCAGCTCCAGCTCACCACTGGCTCTACTGGCATTGTACCTGGTGAGTAAACAATACCACAGAGGAAGTGGTGTATTCTGGTGCCTTGGTGTTAGAGCATGTTCCCTGTCTCTTCTCTAGCACACAGCTCCTCTTCTAGCCCACACATCCTGCTCTACCTGCTCAAAGCGCCATCCATCTGACATAGTGGAAACCATCTGAGTGAGCTCTTCTTCCTGGCACTGCAGCACCCGGTACACATGCTTCGGAGGCACCTGTGAGGAAAGTGAGGCACGTTGCTGAGGAACTCTGCCTTGGGGGCAGATGTTCCGGCAGGAAATTGAGCCAAGTGGCTTCATACCCTCAAAAGATTCTGAATGTTATTCTGTGACAAAAGCTGATACGCCTCTGGCTGGGATTATAAAAATGAGGGGCCTACAAAAAGGTAACCTCGCAACCCAACTTCATATTGCCCTGCCCAAAAAGGGGTGGTATGAGAGGACAAAGGTTTCTGCAGGATCACACCTCAGGTGCAGCAGGAGAGCACATGGATTAAAAGGATCTACCGTGAAGAGGGGAAGGGTCCAGCACCCAGCATAGGCCACACTCATTCTTACAGGAAGTTTGCATTTGTTATCATTGTTAATGAAAGCCACTGATATAATGCCGGGGTTCTCAAACTGGAGGTCAGGAAGTTATTAGGTGGGGGGTCGTGAGCTGTCAGTCTCCACCCCAAACCCTGCTTTGCCTCCAGAATTTATAAGGGTGTTAAATATATTTAAAAAGTGTTTTTAATTTACAAGGGGAGGTCGCACTCAGAGGCTTGCTGTGTGAAAGGAGTAACCAGTACAAAAGTTTGAGAACCTCTGATATAGTGCCATAAATGCCCACTGTGCTCGAGTGTGGAGGCACAGAGCAAAGCAGTCTCTACTTCAGGGAGTTTACAAACTAAGGCAGACAGGACAAAAAGGAATGCAAGTTCAGACATGGGATCAGTGCACAGGGAAAGAGACCATGGAGAGATTACTGGTGAAGCCAAGTAGTAGCTCTGCTGCAGGATTCCTGAGTGACCCTGGGGGGGAAAACACTCTCTGTGTTTGTTTCCAATCTGCAAAATGGGGGTAATAAGCCTGTTTTTCTCCCACCCTTTGTCTTGTCTACTTAAACTGCAGGCTCTTTGGGGGCAGGGGCTGTCTCTGACTGTGTTTGTACAGTGCCTGGCACAATAGGGCTCTAATTTCAGTGTGAGAGTCTATGTGTTACAGTATTGCAAATAATAAACAATTTTTAACTCTTATTATTACTGGAAGAAATGGGTATTAAAGAGCGATTTGAAAGAGGTAATCACAGCCAAAGATGGAGGAGTCATGCCTTAGTGATCTTCCCCACTATAGACATCCCCTCCGCCTCCCACAGCATTAATGCCTCAGTGACTCCCCACCGATATCCCTGCCTCCCACAGTGATAGTGCACTAAAAGTGCACTAAAAGGAACAGGCTGGCTTCTTTCTGGAGTTGCAGGAGCACACAGACAATGCATCTTCCACAAACCATCCCCTTCCCACACTGAAATAGCCCCTGCAACTAATGCCCTGTCTGGAGGTTCAGGATATCACACCCTTCCAGATCAGAAAAGCACAGCATCCAGTGCCACCTCTGGGACTTCCATTTTATTTTAACTACAATGAAGGTTTCCTGCTGGTGGAAGATTTCATGACACAGCATATATCAGTGGAATCATCCCTGCGTATTTATGTGCCAACAAACAACTCCCATTTATGTGACCGGGCCAGCTGGGCTGACACACCAGGAATTGAACCAAGAACCTCCAGAACTAAAAGCCTTGGCTGCTACAGCTTGAGCTAAAGCTCTGTGGCTGGGGGCTGTAACAACTCATATCCTCTGCAGATAGGCACAGAGTGGGATCAGTAACAGTCACCCACCAGTGGGTTATTTTACCACGGCACTTTCCCACTGTCCCTCCCCTATTTGACCTCTCTTCTAGCTTTCCATCCACCCCGCCCCTCTCCATTTCCCCTCAGACCTGTGTTATGGTGTAGTTCTTCTCCTCCAGTCTGTCCTTGATTATTCTGATTAAAGGGCCGATGTTATAGAATTCAGCTTCTTCTAGAACCCCTAGACACACCCAGAGCGCAAAAGACATGGGAATAAGTATCTGTCCTTCTTAGTCCCATTTCCCAGTACTCGGAGCTTCCTGAAGAGAAAGCCCCATCTGGCTGCTTCAGGAATTCACATGCCTGTACCAAGAACTCTCTCCCCTGGGGAGAAGGGACACCACAACATCCCACATTAACAGTTCTCTGCTGCCTGGAAGCTCTTACACCTGGGGATTGAATTCAGGCCCCTTTTACTACTGTATCAAAGGGAGGCGCAGGGGTGTCTAACCTGGTTACGATGTCAGGGCTCTACAAGTGAAGACAGAACCCTAACTCTTCTCTGGTTAATGTTCCCAGGATTCACCCTACTGGGAAGTGCATCCATATCCCTACCCTGGCTGTTATTCCAGGAGGAGGACACTACCCACTAATACCTGATCCCAGGCTTGCGGGTTATTTTCCCAGGGAGGGTTCAGGGCTCTACCTATTGGGCACTGAACTCAGGCACCCTGATTACTGACCCAGAGTGTCTATGAACTAGAGTGAATTTAGGCCCCTAGCTACTTAAGGGCTCATTCTTGCCCTGCTGGTTACTGTCCTGTAGGCTCTGTTCAGCAGGGATTAAACCCAGACCCCTCAGTTACTGAGTGCTATCCACTTGGGAGTGAATCCTGGTTATTGTTGTAGGTACTGAGCCTAGTCTTCTGGTCCCCATCCTGGGCCTGTTGCTGATCTCTGAATAGCACTTTACCCCAAAGCAGGTAAACAAAGATGTGTGTTTCACTTCATTAACCTACAGTAGCTGCATCTGTCCGCTCCCCTGAGACAAACATGATCATGTTTGTTAACAGGGAGGGTGCGGGGCACCTTATGGGTCCACAAGGGAGAACGATGCCTAGGAACCAGCATTCAGTGACTACACAGGTTCTCTCTTGAGATCAGTACATAGACAGGGCAAGCAGGTGAGATTTAGTTGCCCCTAACCATCCCACGTAGGCCTACGGTACACTGAAAAGTTTCCTGGCATTGCTACGTCAGTCAGGGGTATGAAAAAACCACACCGCTGACCGACATAGCTATGCTGACAAAACCCCTAGTGTAGACGCAGCTCTGTCAACAGAAGTGGATTTCCATCAACATAGCTAACTTTGTCTGGGGAGACAGCATTCCTGCAATGACAGAAAAACTCTGACAGCATTGTCATGCTGGCATAGTCTCCATAGTATAGATATACTCTGAGATTCCCTCAGAGCTTCTCATTCTCCCACCCCATTAGTCCCTCTCTCACATACACTGGGAGAAATGGCATGCTGGGGAGGAAATCAATAATACTGTAAAGCATTCTCAGTCACTTAGGGCTCAAACCCTGTGGGGTTAACACCAGGGAAGGCCATCCATTTCTTACTTGTTAATTCATCAGAGATCCTACCTACCAGAGATCCACCACTACCATGGCCTAGCCACTCCTTTCCCAGCCCCAGTGACAAAAGCTTCATGCTCCAAGTAGTGGAGCACGGGTGAGGAAATCAGTGTGCACAGGGTTGAATCAGCATGAGTTCACCCTACCATAATATCATACCATCACTAGGAATAAGGGGAAATTCCAGCAAGCTTTTTCTCCCAACTCTCATTCATTTTATTGTATGGCAAATGGGACACAAAGAGTTCCCCGGGATGTGGGCTCCAAAGATAGCTGTCTCAAAAATCCTAGCACAGGGGAGGGGGCCCGCCACTGGGGGGAATTTTTTAGACAGCAGAATTGGATATGGTCAGGAGACTGGGGTTAACAGCACCTACTGTAACCCACCTCTAAGAGAGGGATTGGGTGTTAAGAGGGAGTTTTCTGGGTTTCAACACTCACCCTCCTCAGCCATGTCTTTATTCAGTACCAGCTTGCCATGACGGAGGAAATTCAGAATAGGTCCAAAATATGTGGGGTCCCGGTCTATTAGGTACGCACCAGTCTCATCCTAACAATATAGAGACAAGCCATGATGGGAAGAACCCAGGGGGGAAACTTGCCACTGATCCTAACTTCTCTAGACAATGGACTACAATAAAATAATAACTGTAGTAATCCTGGTTTACATTTCTATAGCTCCTTTGGTCCAGTGGACAGGGCACAGGACTGAGGATGAGGAAACCTGGGTCCTTTTGGCTGTTGATTTTAGGGAATTCACTTAATTTTTCTGTGCCTTGTTTTCCCTGTGAAAAATGGGGATAATGATTAGTGCTGGTCAGGAAACAGTTTTCCAGTCTTGTGAGAATTTTTGAGATTTCAATAATTTTTTCCACCCCAAATTGGGATGAAAAGTCAAAATCTCAACAAAAAAAATTGTGAATGGAAAATTCAAAAAGAAAATCATTCAAACCAGAGAGATCAAAACATTTCAGTTCAACTTTGACTGTGTCATTTGTTTAACATTTTTAATCTTAAAATAACTTAAAATTTCAAACCAAAACATAATTTTAATCCCAAACCCAGTATTTTCCATTTTGAAAATGTCAAAGTGGGACATTTCAACAATTTCAAAATGTTTCTTTTCCCTGAAAAACAAGAAATTCAAAAAAAATGGACCCTTTCCCAGGAACAGCTTGGTTTTGATGAATCAGCATTTTCCAAGGAAAAACCATTTTATCAAAAAATCCCTGACCTGATCTACTAATGATACCTACTCACCTTTGTAAAGTGATCTGAGAGCTAAATATTAAAAGTAGCATATAAGAGCTAACTTTAGGATCCCAAAGCACTTCCTAAACGACATGCATATAGTACTACAGAAAAGCAGCCACCTCTGGGGTGGAAGGCTGCAGCCAGCTGATACACATCACACTGCAAAACAGTAGGGAGAAGAGGCATGTTTGAAAGTACAATGGGTTAAATCAATTCTCTAATTTGTTTCATGTTCTCTATGTATATAAATCTCCCTACTGTATTTTCCACTGAATGCATCCGATGAAGTGAGCTGTAGTTCACGAAAGCTTATACTCAAATAAATTGGTTAGTCTCTAAGGTGCCACAAGTACTCCTTTTCTGTTTGCGAATACAGACTAACAGGGCTGCTACTCTGAAACATCTCTAATTTAAAGTACCCTGGGACTTCTAACATTCAGGCAGAACCTAAATACACATGCAGCGCAAACTGCACAGTACTCTCAATTTATCTCCTTTGAAAGAGCAAAGGGCTGAACGGATCCTGCTGGGGCCCCAGGTCTTGGTATTTCATCCCTGAGGTGCAGACCCCGCAAGCCTTTCCTATATATAATATGATTCTATAAGGCTAGCAGGGAGATCCTGGAATAAAAAGACGTGATGTGGACTCTGGTCTCAGCAGGGCTCCTACCTCTTCAGCCTGTACTGGGAGGAGGAGACTGGAAGAAGCGCTCTGTGTAAGCTGGGAAGCTTGTCTGGTGCAATAAAAAAACCGTACCTCCCCCACCTTGTGTCTCTGACGGGAGGCTACTTATTGTGGCTCTACATGGTAAAGCCAAGTCTCCTTGTCAGGCCTGAGTCCCACCCACGGAGCTGGGCGTGTGACAGAGGGAGAAAGGAGGGCGCCTCTTGCGGGGCTGGTGCAAAGCGTCCCAGACCGGTGGCGCGGGGAGGCAGAGGAGACGGGTGCTCTGTGTGCCACACAGCCCCGGGCTGGCGGGCCTGTTCGGTCCCCACTGTTAAGCCAGAGACTCCTCCCGTTCCACAGAGGGGACGGGCCCACCCCCCGAAGGGGCTCTGGCTGGCACGCAGGGAGTGAGTCCCCCGGGGGGGAGAGGGACGGGGTCTCGTTCCAATCACCCCTGCGCGCGCGCCGCGCCGTCCATCCCGCTCCCTCTGGACCCTGTACTAGGACCCCGCCTTCCCCCGCCGGGGCTAGCTCCTCCCAGCCCGGCCTGCGCTCTGCTTTGATCCCACCCAGCTCAGGGCTCCGCGCTGCCCCCCTGGGCGCGCGGCAGCCGCAGCCACCCCCCTCCCCAGTGCGGGTCGGGGCGGCCAGCAGGCGCCAGCTCGCCGCTTACCCGGTCTGACTGCAGCTCCTCCCCCTGGCACAAGCGGCAGAGGAACGATTTCTGCTCCCGGCACAGGGTCTGCCTGGTGGTGAGGAAAACCGTGCCCCCGACGTTCAGCCGGACCCACTTGGCCCGGCTGCTGTTTGCGGGCTGCGGCGGGTGGCTCTCCCAGGTCAACGAAACCCTCTCTGGAGCCTGCGTTTCCTCCCCTCCTCCTTCCATCCTCATCTCTCCCTCTCCGTCCCTCCCAGGCTGGAGACGCCACTGCAGATGTTGGGCACTGGAGGATTCTGGGATCTGTAGTTTATCTGGTGCTCTCCACCCCAGAGGTGGCTGCATTTCACGGGTGCTCAAAGTGGGCAGCTATGGGATCTTTGGGGAAGAACGATTCTGTATCAATGGCATGTCTGTTATTACTAACGATGGGCACAAGGGACAAAACCCAGCTCCTCATTCTGAACACTCCCCAAATTCCAGGGGTGCCAGGATAATGGGTTTGCCTTGGGGCCTCTCTCTGGTCGCTGCTGTTCAGTTGATAGCTGTAGATTACTTTGAAATAATATGTAAACCCTGTTAATATGACCACATTACATCGTCTCTGCGATTGGTCACCAAAGAATCCTGGGAGCTGTAGTTTTGCATAGCCCACTCTGCCTGCCGCAGGATCTGCAGTGTTATCTATGGCACCTTAGAGACTAACCAATTTATTTGAGCATGAGCTTTCGTGAGCTACAGCTCACTGAAGTGAGCTGTAGCTCACGAAAGCTCATGCTCAAATAAATTGGTTAGTCTCTAAGGTGCCACAAGTACTCCTTTTCTTTTTGCGAATACAGACTAACATGGCTGTTCCTCTGAAAAGTGTTATCTATGCCGCCACTGCTGCTGCACGGGGTGATCAGTGCTAGAGGATTCTGGAAGCTGCAGTTTACACACCTTCTGAGCAGGGTGTTGCAGGCAGTGGTGCTTTGGGTTGAGGAGAAAACTGTTCTCTGCTCTGTGCCTATGTGTTGGGTGTGGCTCAGTCTTCCAATGCTGAACCAGCCAGATCTCTTTCATGTTCTCCTTTTGCCCAGCAGAGTGTCCAACTATCATAGCATTCACTTCTCTGCTATTGCAGCAAGACACTCATAAAGGATTCGAACTATTTTGGTCATTGAGACTATGTGGGTGCTCATGCATGTAGGGGACCAGTGTCCACTATCAAAGCCCTGTTGTTGTTTTTTTAATTTATCTGCAGTGATGATCACCTAGTCAGCAAGTTTTCCCCTTGGCTGCTACCCCATCACCAACTCCAAACTTGCCTTGCATAAACCTCCCTTTCCTGGATGGGTGTCTCTATGTTTATGCAGTCCCAGGCCTTGCCCCCACCCCCATCCAGGGGATTAACTCATTCACAAGACCTACCTCTGTCTCTTCTGAGTGCCCCATTTGTGGCGGGGGAGGGGGGAAGGTTTTGAGAAGGAAGAGAGGGTGCCCTTTTGGAAGTTAAGTTGCACATGACCCCTGGCCCAGGTGAAACACACAAACTTTATCTATCCCCTCAACTATGCTTCTACCATGCCCAACAGAGGTCATCTGACTTATTAACTGCAACCACCTTTGCCAACATTTCAAACAGTATTCACATCAGGCAGAAAAACGCGGGTAGCTTCCCTCCCAAAGGCTAACACTGGCCCAAAGCCACCCGCCCAAACAGGTACCTGACCCTTTCCTGCCAGGGCAATAGCCATAAAGTGCAGTGCTGAAGTGTAGGCACACGTCTATTAACCTTACAGTTGGGTCTTTTCTTGGGTCTCACACACACACACACACCCTTTCTTTTTTTTATTCCATTTAGGGAGCTAGTTCTCTGGTACAATTCAGTCCCTTTATGCCATATAGGGGCATAAAGGCAACAGTTTTCCCCACAGGTGAGTAACCAAGTCTAAAGGGGTTCCCTGGAAAACAGAGCCAGCCTACCCCACTCCTCTCTAGCGAAGGGGGTGTGCCGGGGGTAGGAGGTAATGTGGCTGGAATATGCTGTCCTCTAGCTATTTTCAGCTGCTGAGTAGTCCCTAGGCCACCACTGCTGAGTGTAAATATGAACAGCCTTGAGTCTCCTCTAATTTAGAAGAGAAGACAGATAGACAGGCCCCTGGATGCACAAAGAATATAAACTATAGGTGGCATAGTCACTTTTGCTCCCCTGCTCCTTAACTCTATATGGCATACCTTGGTTAGAGTGGAGACTCAGGCCCAAACCCTTATTGTCTGTCATCTATTTTTTCCTCTTATCCCCCCCATCTATCTCCTTTTTCTCCAGCCACCGTCCTTCAATTCCTTAGCCTGCATCTCTTTCCCCACTTTTCTCTGCCCCACTCCCTATCCATCTCTTTCCTTCTACAGCTGCAGATGATCCAGGGAAGGTCTTTAGTCATAGCATGAGTTCTTCTGTCAGCACTGGCCTCTGTTTGTTGCCCAGATGTCAGGATCTGGCCCACCCACAAGAATGAAGTCATCATGGAAGGAAGGGCAAATTGTTAACACCTAACCCACCATATGTAATGCATCCCAGCTGCTCCCTGGGAATTGATCAGGAGACAAACACCCCCTCACCCACCTCTCTCTTCAGGCTGTCTAGGACAATGGGTGTTATGATCAACAGGGACCTTTCTTTAATCAAATATATTGAAGCCACTGTCCTTGTACAGGTGTAACCAAGAGCAGATTAACTCTCCGAATGCACTGAATCAAATACCCCTGATGTCTGCTGGGGGAGATTTTCAGCTCCAAGACTTAAGGTGGTGGCCTTGTGAAAATGACTGCCATTACAGGTAGTTCTTCCCTAGGGCTTCAACTCAGCAAGGTACTGAAGCACATAACTAATTGTAAGCACACGGACAGTCCCATGCAAGTCAGTGCAAGTACCTGAAAAAGAGCTCTATGTAAGTTTGTCTCTCTCACCAACAGAAGCTGGTCCAATAGAAGCTATTACTTCACCCACCTTGTCTTGCTAATATCCTGGGAGCAACACTGCCTACAGGGGGAGTACTCTCATTCCTAGCGTTAGACATGTGTAAGTATCATGCTGAATTGGAACATAGCATCTGAAAGTTGCACAATTGCATGGCTGCAGGACATTAACAGCCTGAAACAAACAACAGAGAGGTATGCTGTCCCTTTCTTATTTGGTCTACAGGTCTCTCCCAGGGAAACTGAAATATACCTACCAAGAATTAAACAAATACTGCAGTCACTTCATCAGCACAGCTTTCTTCATAGAGAATAAGGGTATGTCTACACTGGAAGTGTAATTTGCCACCTGGATAGACATACCTGCGCTAGCTGTGATCGAGTTAGCACGCTAAAAACAGCAGCGTAGCTGCAGCCGCACAAACTGCATGACAGCCTAGCAGCCCCAAGCATGATCCAGTCTGAAACTGCAGGTACGTCCTCGGGCTGGCTGCTCACGCTGCCGCAGCTTCACTGCTGGTGCAGGTCTGTCGGTCGGAGCTGGATTTCATAATTTTATTAAGATGATGTTGAAGTAAAAAGAAAACGGTACAGAGTTTAAGCATAGAAGTTTCTGGTTATCAGGGAATAAGGTACAGATTATCAAGGGGTGCGAAATTCGGTTTAGGAATGGGTGGCGTAAGGAATACATAATCTCCCCGATTGGTAGTAAAAGTTTAACCGGTCAAAGTACAGACACTGAGATATGCGGGTATGTTGTCCATATAATGGTTATGTTCAGGTGTGGAGTATAATGAGTGGATACGATGATGGGGATGGATCTACCCCCATTTGGTGGGATTTAATGTTCAGTGAGTTTATGGTTCCAGTTCATATGGTCCAATGGAAAAAGTCTCTCAGTCCCTCTCCCATAGCTGATGCACGATGTCGTACCGGCTCACACCTTACACCTGCTCCAGCTCCACTGTAGACTTATGCTGGATATATGTAGCTGTGGTAACTAAACACTCCCTGTGGAGGGGTACAGAGCAAGATGGCTCTGTGATCTAGGAAGGAGAAGCCCCAGCTATACTGTCCTGGGCTCAGTTCAGGAGAAAAACCTTTAAACTCATTAAATGTTTTTATTATGTAACCTTTTAAATAGATACTTTCTTTTTTAAAAAAACAGGATTTCAAGTTCCCCAGGAACAATGGTGGATGCAGAACTGGCTGAGAACAAATCAGAGTCCAACTACGAGGAGAAATCTAAATTGCTCCTCCACTCATCTTCCTCACTCAGTGTCTAATCAGGAGGGATCATCCCAGCTGATGAGTCCAGCCTGAATCAATTATTCCACCAACCCATAACAAGTGCTTCCTCCCCCTAATAAGACGCTGTAAAGAGGCATCTTCCATGCCCAGAAAAATGGGTTGTAGGCAAGAAGGGGGAAGGGAGTAGGGGGAAGGGGCTAGAACCATGTGTTTAGATTTGTCACCCAAGACCTTCACTCAATACCACTATGATTTTAAAACAGGAAAGGCTAAGACCATCTTCCAAGGCAATCTGTCTGCACCGCAGGGACAGAAGCATTGCTTCAGAGGGTCTTGCCTCTGCCCTCAGAGATGACCTCTCCAGGCCGAGCCCGCATGTACCACTCCACCCAGGCACCATCGTAGACAGCCACGTCTGGCTTGCCACAGAGGTACGCCCCCAAGGCCACATGGCAGGCAGTGACTCCCGAGCCACATGTGGCTACCACTGGCTTTGAGAGGTCCACTTTCTTCTCCTGGAATAAGCTGCGGATCACTTCAGGGGTCTTCTCAAAGCCAGCTTCTGTGAGGAAATCCAAGAAGGGGATGTTCAGGGAGCCAGGGATATGACCAGGCTCAATTCCTGGAGGAAGAGGAAGGAGACCAACGCAGACAGGAGTTAATCTTTACATCACGGAGGGTTCCATCGCACAACCCCTTCTTGACTACCCTCCACGCATACTCATGCCTTGGCAACCCTCCCTCTACAGCCACTGCACAAGGTTATGTGAGGGTTAATGTCTGTATGTTTGACCACAAGGCATCATATCAAAGCTAAATATTATTAAAGTGATGGGGTGTGTGGGAGCTACCTTCTCTTCCGCCTCCCCAGGTCCCCGAGAGATTGAGTGCACTGCTGCCTCTGAACCATGGGACTCTGCATTCATACTAAAATACACAGCTTTCTTCACTTCTTGTACGGACGGAAAGTCACTTTCTGGGGTGCAGCTCTAACAGCTTGGGGTAGGGATAGGAGCACCCTCTTTCAGCCGCATGTGTTAGTCACAATGTATGCAACATCACTTCTATATGCTTGATTTGGGACTCAGCTGTGGCAACAGGTGAATCAGCTGAGAGGAGGGATAGTTTTAGGGTGAAGGCAAGGAATGGGACTCAGAAAATCTTATTTCTATTCCTTCCTCTGCCACAGACTTCCTGTTTGACCTTAGATGTGTATCATAATCGCTGTGTGCCTCAGATTCCCAGCAGGAGAACAGCCATAATTAGGAATAGTTAGTTATTATAGTTAGGAATCATTAGCGAACAGGATGTAAGGAATCATTAAAAAGGGATAAAGAATAATATGGAGAATATCTTATTGCCTTTATATAAATCCATGGTATGCTCACATCTTGAATACTGCGTACAGATGTGGTCTCCTCAACTCAAAAAAGATATACTGGCATTAGAAAAGTTTCAGAGAAGGGCAACTAAAATGATTAGGGGTTTGGAACAGGTCCCATATGAGGAGAGATTAAAGACGCTAGGACTTTTCAGCTTGGAAAAGAAGAGACTAAGGGGGATATGATAGAGGTATATAAAAGTATGAGTGGTGTGGAGAAAGTGAATAAGGAAAAGTTATTTATTTGTTCCCATAATATAAGAACTAGGGGCCACCAAATGAAATTAATGGGTAGCAGGTTTAAAACAAATAAAAGGAAGTTCTTTTTCACACAGTGCACAGTCAACCTGTGGAACTCCTTGCCTGAGAAGGCTGCGAAGGCTAGGACTATAACCGGGTTTAAAAGAGAACTAGATAAATTGATGGAGGTTAAGTCCATTAATGGCTATTAGCCAGGATGGGTAAGGAATGGTGGCCCTAGCCTCTGTTTGTCAGAGGGTGGGGATGGATGGCAGGAGAGAGATCACTTGATCATTACCTGTTAGGTTCACTCCCTCTGGGGCACCTGGCATTGGCCACTGTCGGCAGACAGGATACTGGGTTGGATGGACCTTTGGTCTGACCCAGTATGGCTGTTCTTACGTTCTTAATCTTCCCCTTCTCTCACCATTTGTCTGCCTTGACCATTTAGGTTGTAAGCTCTTTGTGGCAAGGCTGTCTCCTACTATGTGTTTGTACAGCACGTACCAGAATCGGGCCTTCTATGCACTACCATAATACGAATCATAATCTACAGTAAATCTAGCTGTCAGATGGAGATCTTCACTGCCAGGTGTTAGGGGAAATCAACCTAGTTAGCATATGTGACTCCATTTTGGGTTTCCTCTTGGCCATTAACTAGAAGCGAGCACATCACGTACCAAGGGAGGATCCTTCAGGGTGGACAGCTGGACAGTTCTGTGGGGAGATCGGGAATCGAGGCCATAAGAGAAGCAACCGCCGAGTCCGGGACGGACATGCGAAGCCCCTTGGGGGCACAATATATGTGGGCTCCCAGTTTGCTAAGCACGTCCCACCCAAGAAGGTTAGCGGGGCCTTCTGGCATGACAACAAATCTATGTGACAACTTTAAAGAACCCAGCTCCACAGGGACGGGGCAGGATAGGGGAGCCAGGCATGGGTTGCCCTCAATACCCTGCACCCAGACCTTGGTATTAGAAAGAGAGCCCGGAACAAAAGTTAAAGTGGAAAGGGTGGCTCCGGTATGCACCAAAAAGGGTACAAACTTTTCCCCAATTTTCAAGTAAATTTGAGACTGCAATCCAAGATCCCATTCTAACTCTCCCACGGCTCCCAAAATCGCCGCCTCTAGTCACTGGGGATTAGCAAAGTCCTGGGGAGCGTTATGGGGAAAGGAAGAACCGATCTCCGGCTGATCCTGCCAAGGAGCCCCTTGTGGAAGCACGGGGCATTGCCTCTTCCAGTGCCCCGGTTGCTTACAATAATTACAGTTCCTGTTCCTTGTCCCACCCCTTCCTCCTCCCCGTCCTGTCCCGCGTCCGCATCCCCTCCCTCTTGTATTCCTGTGTCCCTGCCAGTGCTGATTCCTCAAGGGAACCTGCAGTGCGGCTGCCAACATCCTTACTTCCTCCTTCTTTTGCTTACATTTTTCCTTAGCTTTCTCCTCGTCCCTACCATTAAACACGAAAGTGGCCAGGCGAACTACTTCGCTTAGGGGTTTCCCTGGCCAATCGGGAACATGTTTAGTTAAATGCTTCTTTATGTCCGGTGCCGCTAATTTTTGACCAATTTGCCGTCTTACTACCCGCCCTATGGATGCTCTCCAGGAGCCCTTCCCGGGCAGCCGAGAGGCTGGCCCGGCCATTGAGGTTGTTAGGATTCCAACCTGGATCGGCTTCGGGCCAAGGGGTCCGATTCTCAGCGTCCCCCACCCAACGCCGATTAGCGTCTAGAATAGAATACCTCTCGTCGGGGGTAAATAGGGTTTGCAAAATAGCCTGGATGTCTGCCCAGTTAGGGTTAAATGCCGTAAAGACTGAACGGATAGTCTGTAGGACTCTTTCTGGACCGTCCCACAACCTCCGCATCTGTGACTGCCAGGTTACCAGGGCCAAAAGGGCAGTGGACCATGATCATAGTGACACGGTCAGTGCCTGTCGCAACGGGCTGTTGTATCCGGGGCGCTTGAAGCGCAACAGGGGGTAGGGTTAGAGACGGGTATAAAGGGGCAACAGGAGGAGGAGGAGTAGGGGGAAGAGACGGATGAGGAAAAGCAGCATAGGGCGGAGCGGAACCTGCAAGCGGCATGCAAACCTTAGATCTGGTACCAGAGCCCAAAGTCGAGGGGCGCCCCTTATCTCGGGCGTATGCCCAATTATCCCATACATACCAATAATCCATTTGAGCTGGATGCTTGTCCTCCAGTTGTTGTCTAAGGCAGGTTAATTCATCCTGTCCAAAAGTTCCGTCGGGTGGCCATCCAAAGGGCGTCTGAATAGTCAGCGCTGGCCACTCAACTTTACACAAAATTACAGCTCTCCTTTTACCTAACCCATGGGTGCCAGAAATATTTTCCAATTCTCAAGAATCTCAGCCAAAGGGGTTCCCCTGCTCACACTCTGCCCAGAGCCCATTCTAGGGCTACCAAAAGAACGCCTAATGTGCCACCTTATCGCCTAAGCGACGGCCCACACTCCCGTTCCTCGGAGTTCTCGAAGGTGAACTCACCCGGTGCCGGCTGGAGTTGTCCGAGGGAAGGAGTGCGGCTTCGCTTACAAGGGCGAGCCTACAGTCCCATCTGGGTCGCCAAAACTGTTACGAATTATTCCAGTTAGGACACGTACAGTTCGTTTCTAGGCTGAGGCAACCAAATAAAGACAGACTGCAGAGTATCTCAAAGTTTCTAGGTTTATTCCGCTTAACAGAGCGGTATCACGCTCGAGCATAACGGGACCCCGATTACAGGTTACACAAAGATTATATACTGTTGGCAAAACATCCTGCCTGTGTGCCTCGGTGGGGGGGCCTAAACCAATAAACAGGCCTTCTCCTTATCTATTTCCAATCCCCTGCAGCCACCTTCCCCATGCAAAAAAGCTGAATTAGCAACTATTTCAGGCATGTCGGCTGGTTCCTGTCTCCTTTGTTTCCCTTATCTTGAAACTGTCCAGCTGTCCACCCTGAAGGATCCTCCCTTGGTACGTGATGTGCTCGCTTCTAGTTAATGGCCGAGAGGAAACCCAAAATGGAGTCACATATGCTAACTAGGCTGATTTCCCCTAACACAGGATTAAAGTCCTCAGGGCTTACTGCTGGCACAGATGCTGAACTACTAAACATCTTGTGTTTGAATCACAGAATCATAGAACATCAGGGTTGGAAGGGACCTCAGGAGGTCATCTAGTCCAACCCCTGCTCAAAGCAGGACCGATCCCCAATTAAATCATCCCAGCCAGGACTTTGTCAAGCCTGACCTTAAAAACTTCTAAGGAAGGAGATTCCACCACCTCCCTAGGTAACGCATTCCAGTGTTTCACCACCCTCCTAGTGAAAAAGTTTTTCCTAATATCCAACCTAGACCTCCCGCACTGCAACTTGAGACCATTACTCCTTGTTCTGTCATCTGCTACCACTGAGAACAGTCTAGAGCCATCCTCTTTGGAACCTCCTTTCAGGTAGTTGAAAGCAGCTATCAAATCCCCCCTCATTCTTCTCTTCCATAGACTAAACATCCCCAGTTCCCTCAGCCTCTGCTCATAACTCATGTGTTCCAGTCCCCTAATCATTTGGTGTCATAAGGCTTTGCCCCAGGGTGAATGTGTTTTAAGCAAGCTTTTCCAGCAGCATACAGAGAACAGAACAGTGGGAGTAGCAAATAGACATAGGTAAGCAGAGACAGCAACCACAAAGAGGGATAGATATCAGCCAAGCATCCTCCTCTTGAAACTCATCTTTGGAAAAAGTGAGTTTCCAGCCTCAACCTTCAGCTGGGAACGAGAGTCATGGTTCTGGGTTTGTGCCTTAAAATGAACCCCATGTTTGTCACAGCGATGGCTAAGCAGAGGTGTTACCTTCTCTGGGCTCTGCCTCCGTCCCTCTGAACCGCCCTGCAGAGCGAGCATCAACCAGCTGGAAGCGATGTGACTCTATGTTCTCCTCTACGTCCTCATGGGTCTTCACCAGTGACTTGTCCAAGGAGGCACTGAACTCCGCAGGAACTGCTCGGCTCTTGCCAGAGCTCAGTGGGTACCCCTCCCGCTGCCAGTTCTTCAGCCCACCGTCCAGAAGGGAAACAGCATGGTGCCCAAAGGCCCGGAACATCCACCAGACACGGGGAGCAGAGAAGAGACCCTGATCGCTGGCATCATACACGACCACATGGGAGTCGTTCCCCACACCCAGCTTGCCCACATACTCCGCAAAGTCATCCGCACTGGGCAGCATGTGGTCATATGGCGACATACGGTCGCTACATAGGTCGAGGTCAAAGAAAGCAGCACCAGGGATGTGGCGCTCCTCAAACTCATGCCGGGGGTCACGCTTCATCTTCGGGAGGTACCAGGACGCATCCAGGATCTTCACAGCCTGCCCAGCCTGAGGGGACTTGATGGTTTCTGAGAGCCACTTAGCCGACACCAGTGCCCGATAAAGGAACTGCTGAGACATTGCTCCTGAGTCCTGGCCAGATTCAGACAGTCTCTGGGGTTTCCTGAAGGGGGGAAAAGTCAGGAATTAGTGACAGGAGATATTAGGGTGAGCTACTGCGAAAAAAGAGACTAGAGCTCTTTGGGGGAAGAATTGTCTTTTGTTCTGTGTGTACAGCACCTTGCACAATGGGCTCCTGAGCACTACAATAATACAAATAGTAGAAGAAAAGAACTTGGGCCCCAGGTTACAGAATACAAGCCCACCTCTGCTTCACTGTGTTCACACCAGGGTAAAGTCAGCTCTGTTGTAACACCACTGGGGCTACATCAGAAATCGGTTTGGCGATCCAGAGATCATGAAATGAGCCCAGTTAAAGACAGAGAGCGAAATCTAGGGAGAGGAACATCTGCAGAGCCTGCCTCACCCCAAGATGAGTCAGCTGCATGTGGCAGGAACCTGTATTCAAGATCAGGAAGAGAGAACCCTGCGTGTGAGGCACCCTGGCACCTGCTGTATATACCAGAGCCAGCAATCTGAACCTCACAAAAGGGAGCTCTGCATGGTTGGGTCCCGCGTCCTGAATTAAGGACTGCCACCGCCCCATTAAAAAAGCTGTTCGTTTCCCTATGCCCAAGTTTTGCTGTTGCACACTCTGCCAGCACTGAGACTTTCCTACAACTCCCTGCCCCACGCCACAGGCCCGAGAGAGGAAAGCAGCATAGCTTTGGGAAGAGCCCTTGCCTCCGCGGCAGGCTGAGAAAGAACTCCAGGCAGAGAGGGTTGTCCCCTCGGACCTGGCTGAGCCAGCAGCATCCCCCCTGCCCTGGCGGTACTGGACCCTGGGTTCCCACTGCCAGGGGTGTTACACACGAAGCAGACAGGAGTGGCCAATGCCCACTCAAGGCCACTCCCTGGCCTGACCAGCCCCTACAAGGCACTAACTGCACGGTCCCCATCAGCTTTTAAGGGACAGCCCCCGCTCAGGGCTCCAGCGGAAAGCACGCCAGCGTGCCAACAAGGCCTGGCACGGCCTCCTTCCAACCCAGAGCCTGGGGATCGGTGCAACCACTCCGCGCCCACCAGCCAGGTTCAGCCTAGGGAGCCTGGGGGCCGCTGGTCCTGAGCCCGCAGAAGTTCCTGCCTTCGAGTGAGCGACTCCCGTCCAGCAGGCTACTGCCCAGACCTCTGCCCCACTGCTGGGCCGCGGCTGCTCAGCGGCGTGACTGACACGGGCTTCAGGCCGCCTCCCGCAATGCGCGGCGCTCCCGCTCCCGCCCCCTCCATACGTTCGCTCCTGGGAGGAGAGAAGCACCAGCTCCCACCCGGCTGCCGCCCAAACCAACTCCTGGGGGCGGGGGGGAGGCGGGGGCAGAAGGGACCGCCACGCACCAGCCCTCCCAGCCCAGAGCCAACCCGCAGCAGCTCCCCTCCGCTCCCAGCCACCAGCGGGCGGGCTTGCCGGAGGGAGCGGCCCCGCGCAGCACTCTCCGGGGGGGGGGGGGGGGGTTTCCACACACACACACCCCTCCTCTCCTCGCAACAATGGTCCGAGCCGCCCGCGGGGCGAGAAGGAAATGAATCAAAGAGACCTTGTGGCCGCCAGGGTGGGGCGCCGGGAGCCGCTGCCGAGTCACGGCAATACGCGTGCCTCGAGTGCAATGCAGAGGGAGCGCGGCGCTGCAAGGCCGGCCTCGCCCGGGACAGTCACCCGCCCGCGCTGCGCGTGTGGCCTAGCGCTGCGTGGCCAACGCTGCCCTCTGCAACCCGCCCCCCACCCCCACCTTTAACCCAGATTCCGGCCCCTCCCCCCGCCCCGTGTGCTGGCCCGGGATCCTGCTCTGGAGCGCGCCCTCCTGCGGGCGTTTCCCGCCGGGGATTTAGTCCTGAGGGGTTTCTCTGAGGCGGGGGGGCTGGGAGCTGCTCCTCCATCACCAGGATTCTTCCTAGAGCAGGAGGCCTTTGTGTCCAGCGGTTTCCTTCATTAGGAGGGAGTCTCCTGGTCTTGCTGTGTAGTGAGGTGTCAGCTGGTCTTTAGCTCGCTTCCCTTACACTTGTACTGTGACCCTCACCCTGCCTGAGACCACAGTCCTCGCTTTCTGCAGAGCCCTTTAGAGTTTCTTCTATGGTGAGACAAGGTGGGCGAGGTAATACCTTTTATGGCAGTGGCTCTCAACCTTTCCAGACTACCGTAACCCTGTCACGAGCCTGATTTCTCTTGCGTACTCCCAAGTTACACCTCACTTCACTGTTTGCCCGAAGCTGGGAATGGGCGACAGGATGGATCACTCAGTGATTGCCTGTTCTGTTCATTCCCTCTGAAGCACCAGGCATCGGCCACCTTCGGGAGACGGGATACTGGCTAGACGGACCTTTGGTCTGACCCGCTATTGCCGTTCTTAGGTCCTTAATTTCGCTTACAAAATCAGACATAAAATACAAAAAAGTGTCTCAGCCACTATTACTGAAAAATTGCCAACTTTCTCATTTTTACAATATAATTATAAATCAATTGGAATATAAATATGGTACTTACATGTCAGTATAGTATATACAGCAGTATATACAAGTCACTTGTCTGTATGAAATTTTAGTTTGTATTGGCTTCACTAGTGTTTTTATGTATAGCCTGTTGTAAAAGTAGGCAAATATCTACATGAATTGATGTACCCCCTGGAAGACCTCTGCATATCCCCAGGGGTACACGTACCCTGGGTTGAAACCCACTGTTTTATGAGACCAGCTTCTGTGGGAGAGAGAGAGACAAGCTTTCCAGCAGCACAGAGTTCTTCTGGTACTCGTAGCTCGAAAGCTCATCTCTCACCAACAGAAGTTGGTCCCATAGCAGATAGTACCTCACACTCCTTGTTCTAATATCCTGGGACCAAAACGGCTGCAACACTTCACAGTTTCTTTTTTGAGACTTGCCCTTTGCCCTAACACTGATTTAGCCAGTCATCTGACTGCACTGTCAATGATTCTGGAGTCTGGTTTCACCTTGTTACCTCCTTCCCCTGCCATCAGGGTTTCAGTTTTATGCCCCACAGGAGGCTGAAGATGGTTCCTTATTCCCAGTTCCTTACTGGTGGTACCAGCTCCTTATTCAAAGGCCAAAATTGTTTAAAATATAGAAGGGTAAGAGTAAATGTTTAGAAATGGCATCAAATTAATGTGATGGAATGTGACAAAGATACATTAGTTAATTATTAATTACATAAGCAAATAAGATGGTATTTGACTGACTGTACATAACAAACTAAATCTCATGTCACCTGCAGTGACACATGCCTGTGACCAACAATCTGTTCTGAAGGAGCTGGGATAGGCTGCTGCCTGACCCAAAGTGTAGTTCCTGCAACTTATGCTGTTACATGTCGTGGTCCTGCCCCACTACTACCTTGTAAATGGGGCTTGAATAAAGAGCTGGGATTTGACTGACTGCACGTGACAAAATAAGTCTCAGGTCACCCCAAGTGACATGTCTCTATGATTGTCAGACTGTTCTGAAGGAGCTGGGGCACACCGCTTGCCAACCTGAAGTGTTCTTCTTCAGCAGTGTGCTGCCACATGTCATGCCCCCACCCCATTTCCATTTTGTACATGGAGTTTGAATAATGAGCTGGGGCTTGACAGGCTGTACATGACAAAATACATCTTTGGGGCACCCCAAGTGATACATCCCAGCAACCGTCAGACTGAAGAAACTGGGGCCTGCCATTCATTGACCTGAAGCTTTGTTATTGTGCAATAAGATGTCACATCTCCACCTTACTTATATTTTCTATATGGAGTTTGAAAAAGGAGCTGGGTTTTGACAGGGCATACCTGACAAAATAAGTCTCGGGTCACCCCAGGTGACGCAGCCACTCAACTGTTAAACCGGTCTGATGGATTTGAGACATGCAACTCCCTGACTTGAAACTTTTTCTATGAGAAAAATTGTGGCCCATATCACCAGCCCTCTCCCTGACCCCCAAACAGATACACACCTTTTAGAAGGGAATGGGAACAGGAATGGCAAACAGGGCCATTTCAGAAGATGAATATGTGGATCCTATGCTTGCAGCTACAGGGACTTGGTGACTGCTGTGTTTGTTCTATCTGTTTGTTTGTTCTCCATCAGGGTTGTGTACCTGGGCTATGGGTCCCTGAACTGCCTGGGTGAGACAGATCTGTTTGGGTCTCAGTGAGGGCCTGGTGGCTGGATTTTGAACAGAACTAGTGTTTGATGTCTCTGAGTGGTTATTCCCTCCCTGTTTGTGAGGGAGGTAGGTGAACAGTGAGGCTTAATATATATCAGTTTCCAGGTGAACAGGAGAGACAAACCAGATAAATCTCACTGGGAGTTTACAGAGGGATTGTGAAACCAGTTTTAGATATGTACAGTGGTGAGCTGGAGCTGGTTTGTACCGGTTCGCACGAACCAGTTGTTAACTTTTAAAGCCGGTTTAGAACTTTTGAAAGCCGGTTTTGGGTCTCAGTGAGGCAAACTCCGGCCCGCGGGACTATCCTGTCTGGCCCACCTGAGCTCTCAGCTGGGGAGGCTCCCCTGAGAATCCCTTTTTAATTTGTACTCACCCGGCGGCACTCCGGGTCTTTGGCGGCACTTCCATGGCGAGCCCTTCAGTCACTCTGGGTCTTCGGCAGCACTTCGGCGGCGGGACCTTCAGTGCCGCCAAAGACCTGGAGTGACTGAAGGACCTGCCATCGAAGAGCCGCCGAAGACCCGGAGCAACTGAAGGAACCGGTTCTTCAGCTTTTGCCAGCTCATCACTGGATATGTCTTTACATAAGGTAGCAGATAGGGATAATGAGGGTACAGCTGCTGTGACTTGCATTGGATGTGCTATGTTTTCCTCTTTGCTGGAAGCCACAATAGATTTATCCGAGGCAATGAAGACTTCTTGGACAACCAGATTTGGAAATCATTGTCACAGACACCACAAGGTGATCAGTGATAAGAGACTTGGAGAGAGTAGAAACCAAAGAGGCAGTCTGTGACCAAGAGGGGAATGAGAGTCAGGAGGCATTCAACCCAATGAGAAGTATCAAAATGTTTTCAGGTAGCAAATCTACTATAGAAGAACCTTTTCTCCGATGAATGGAACAGAAAGCCACAGGGGACATAGCTGATGGGTGTCCTTACAATAGGAAATAAGCTACCAAGAGAAGTTCTTCAGCCATCCTAAGAATGCAAATCATCATCATCAGTGACTCCATATTAAGAAGAGCAGACAGAAAATTAAACAAGAGGCAGAAGGACAATAGGATGGTGTGCTGTCTCCCTGGCGAGAAGATATGAGAGGTAACTGTAGTTAGACAGGTTTATGAAGTTGACTGGCAATTGATTATGATACACATTGGAACCCATGACAAGCATCACATGGAACTATAGAATTATTATAGAAGACCCTAGACATGTTGGAAGCGAGTGGAAGAAAAGGAAAGTTTAAGTGATCTTCTTGGAGATCATACTGGTCCCATGAATGAGAGAAGGCAGAAAATACTGGAGGTGAATTGTTGGCTGCACGATTGGTGTGAGGCTAAAGGTGTTGGTTTTGTTGAACCTTTCAGTGGGAGAGAGGCCGTACAAACAGGATGGGCTGCATCTCACAGGTAGGGAGCTAACCTTCTCAAATGCAGATGAACTAGAGCAGCTAGGAGGCCATTAAACTACCAATGCAAGGGGAGGGTGCTAAGGAGGCAAATGCAGTACAAAACTTCAGACTTGACATCTTGAAAAAATTGGACTGATGTGGCAAAGAACGCAAAGAGAAGACATTCTTAAATTGCTTATATATCAGTGCTAGGAGTCTGGGTAACAAGTAACAGGAAGTAGAAATTCTCAATGAGGAGAAAAAAATTATATAATTGGCATTACTGAAGCCTGATGGGAAAATTCACATGAATGGTTATAACCTGTTTAGGAAGTATAGAGTTGGTAGAAGAGGCTTGTGCCTTACAATGAGAGATTTGGAGAGCTCAGTCTGTTTAGTGTATCAAAAAGAAGATTGAGACGTGACTTGATTATGGTATATAAATACCTTCACATTAGAGGTCTGCACAGGCCTAAATTTTAAGCCTGACTGGACTTGAACTGGACCCAAGCCCAACTGACCTGACCCAACCCCAAGAGGGTCAAGTCATTTTCCAACCCAACCCCAACCCATCAAACCTGAGATAGCGCCACCTCCTGTGACCTGTCCATGCGGTCAACACAAGCCCTGTGACTGCTCGGCACGCTCACTTCGCAGCACACACAGTGCACAGCAAGGTGGAAACTGGAAGGAGCGGGCCAGGCAGGGACAGGAAATGGGGAGCAGAGCTGACCCAACCCAAGCCCAAGAGGGTTGGGTTGTTTTCCAATCTGACCTGACCCGAACCTGAGACTTCTTGTCGGATCCTATCGGGTTTGGGTCAGGTGCAGGGGTCCACTTCACATGGACAAAATATTGGATACTAAAGGCTCTTTAAACTAGCAGAGAGAGGCAGAACAGGAACCAATGGCTGGAAGCTGAAGCCAGACAAATTCAAACTAGAAATTACTCACAAATTTGTGCGAGTCAGGATGATCAACAATTGGAACAAATTACCAATGCCCTTGGTGGATTCTTCAAATCAAGGGTGGAAGCCATTCTCAAAGATGTATTTTAGTCAAACACAAGTTGTTACTGGACTCAATACAGGCTAACAGGATGAAATTCTATGGTGATACAGGAAAGCAGACTAGATGATCTAATGTCACTTCTGGCCTGAAAATCTCTGAATTTTTGAAGCCTTTTTACAAGCCCTTCTGCACACGCACCTTTTTCAAAGTTTCCCCCTCCCCGTGGAAGTTTGGTGCAGTAGGTTGATTGTGTCAGGATTACAGACTATAAAAAACTCCTTGTGGAGAAGCAGGCAGCACCAAATTATGCAGCAATTTTAAGCAGAAATTCACAAAGAAACTTCCCTTCTGTGCAAAACAGGGTCTTATTATACACATCTTTAGGAATACTTAAATATAGCTGCCACCAGTGATCAGCACTAACAACAGCAACAATTGCTCAATTAATTAACATTCTTTTATTATAATAAATAGCAACTTCTTTACTTATGTCACAGTCAAAGTGAACAAGTTCACTGGATTGTGTCAGCTGAGTACACACCATTTCATTAATGGTGAACCATGCATCTTGTTCTTTATACTTGCATTTAGTCTGATCATAGAAAGATTGAAAATTTTGACCCATAGCTATTTCCATCAGAGATTTCTGTGCATGATAGCAAATAAGTTGAAAGAAAACAAGATGCATTTTGGAAGTCAAATCAAAGCAGTGACCGGGGTCTTTTCATATACCATTCAACGACTATTCAGACAAAAATGAAATGCCCCTACCTCGGAAAACTCCATTATCTGTCCTCACTGTAGCTCTTTTCCATGTAACTTGAATGTAGCTTTCATATTTAAAATATTGATTAGTTCAGTAGAGGTCATCACAATTATTTGCATAAACTGTAAAGTTTATAAAAGAAAAGGTGTTGTTATTATAGGCCCAGAGTTGTTAGGACACCATAAACACTGGGAGCCATTTTGTATTTTTCCACAAACTTCGTCAAACTGAGGGCGGGCATTTCTAAGATGGAATTTTGGAATTAAAAAGGAAATGAGGTAGAGATATTCTAGCCACAGATAAAGAATCCAGTCCCCCAAATTCCATTAAAGTGTACCCAGCCACATTGCTGCTGTATAAGCCTGACAGCAACTGTAAAGACGCTGGCTGATTCGACTAATTGTAGCATATATAGGTATAGGGCAGGATCCCTTTAAGTAGTGGTGCTCACTGTTTTCTGTGGTTTAGAAGCCACCAGAAACCACTCAGAGCAGCAGGATAGTATTAACCTAGAACTTGTATGATTG
Source organism: Caretta caretta (assembly GCF_965140235.1). Taxonomy (NCBI): domain Eukaryota; kingdom Metazoa; phylum Chordata; order Testudines; family Cheloniidae; genus Caretta; species Caretta caretta. Next base: position 258,757,203 of record NC_134206.1, on the reverse strand, counting down.
CAGGTAATAAACATGATTATTTGGGAGCCAGCTGTGACCAAGTAGGGTCTCCATATTATTTTTATTGTAGAATGAGCAAAAGACACAATACTAATAAAAAGAAATGTTTTTATATCTGTAATCCAATTAAATGATTTTTGATAAATTTAGCTATTTTTCAGCTTCTTAATTCCTCTATAATCACACCAGAGTTCCTACTGATTTCTTCATTTGTAACTATCATATAATTTATGTGAAAACATCACAGCTGGATTTGCAACACATGACTGAATATTGCTTTTTGTTGATTTTTACCTGCATATTGTATGTTTACTAAAAAAGATAACACAAAATAATACATTGGGGTAATATATTTGACAGACCAAAAATAAAGGGTCACCTCTGAGAATGGCATTTCCTCATCTCTTCATAATGAAATAACAATTGCAGGAACTTGTCACTTGGGGGGTGACCTGAAACATACTTTGTCACGTACACAATCAAAACCCCAGTTCCTTATTCACACTCCATTTAGGGCACAGGAGGCTATCACCTCCCGACTTCAGGGAGGTTTGCATCTAGATCTGAACTTCACAGCTGCCCATATCTTTGGTGAGTGGCATGTCCCAGGCCCCACTTCCTTCATAGCAGTATGATGGTCACAGGGACATGTCATTTTGGGGTGATCTGAAATGTCTGTCATATACAGCCAGTACCAATTACTAATTTAAATGTTTATCACATTCCATTACGTTAATTTGATAACATATCTAAAACATTACCCTTACATAGATATGTTTTAAAAATAATTTTGACCTTTAAATAAGGAGCTGGTACCACAAATAAGAAATTAGGGATATGGAACAAATCCACCAGTTGCTTGCAATAGTGTTCTGGGACTGGCAGCTAGCTGGGGAGAGGAGGCTTGGGGGGAAGGAGGGAGAAGAGGGGGTGGAGTTTTTAGAGCTGTCTCAGTCCAGCCAGCTGATTGGCTGAGAACCAGATACCAGGAGCTGGGATTCCAGTAGACGTGGCTCCTTCCATTTCACCCCTGTGGTGGTACAGTTCCTGCACTCACGTACAGTGCTAAGCTCTCAGTTCACAGCACAAACACAGTCTTGGACACAATGGTGCAGCAAGTACTGTACAGAGCTCTGGTCTCCACCAGGTGGCTCTCAGAATCTGTCCTGGCCAACCGGATTGGGCCCAGCCTGCAGGTGCTCGATGTATCCTGGTACCCTCCTGGGGAGAGGGATGCCCAGCAGGAGTTCCGAGACAAGCATATACCTGGGGCCTCATTTTTCGATATCGAGGAGTGTAAAGATAAGTCGTCACCCTATGAGCTCATGCTGCCCAGCGAGGCACACTTCGCCAACTATGTTGGGCACCTGGGGATCAGCAATGACACGCATGTGGTGGTGTATGATGGAGATGACTTGGGGAGCTTCTATGCACCCCGAGCCTGGTGGATGTTCCGGGTCTTTGGGCACAGAACAGTCTCCGTGCTGAATGGCGGGTTCAAGAACTGGGTGAAGGAGGGTCACCCTGTGACATCGGAGCTCAGCCGGCCAGAGCCAGCAGTGTTTAAGGCAACCTTGAACAGGTCCCTGCTGAAGACCTATACAGACATGGTAGAGAACATGGAATCCAAGCGGTTCCTGGTGGTGGATTCCAGGTCTGAGGGGAGGTACCGGGGGACAGAACCAGAACCAGGGAACGAAGGTAGGAGCAGCACATGGCATCTCTTTCAACTACAGCTGGATTTTTGCTCAGGCACTACCCCTCCTCCCTGCTAACAAACACACCTGCAGTAATGCATGCTCGCAACTCACACTAACACACACCTCTCCTCACTGATATGCACTCACGGTGCCCAAATTTCAGCAAACAGATCTGAATCTATTCTGAGTTCAGGGCTGTTCAGATTTAGGGTTTTCTTTGGACCTGTTATAAAGATGGGCAGCTGTGAAGTTCAGATCCAATCACAAATTTCCCTGAAGTCTGGAGGTGTTTTTTTCCCCTATGCCCTATTGCCCCCTTGCAGAGTTAATCATACCGCTGATATGGGAGAATAGGGCCTCCTTATCTAATGTTAACACATGCACACGTGGTTGGTTTTCATGCTTGCACTTTGCCTTCCTTGTAACATGAGAGATCTGTTTTCCCTTGAGGGATAAATCAAGTTCCCAGTCAACAGAGAACTTGCATGACTGGTTGTTTGCCCTTTGAATCTTTACCATATAAACCCAACCATTTTAAAGAGAGAGAGTCCCAAACCGTATCCCAGCAGCTCAGACCCTCCTCCCCTCCCTTTTCCAGACAAGTGGCATGGTTTGTACAACTGTAACATTATCAGCCTGAACAAAGGGCTAGAGCTGCCGCAGTGGGAGAGGCTGTATGTTTGGGGAGAGTTTATATAGACGCATGCCTGGAATGGAATTTTGCTCAATTTGAAGTTAAAGGAAAACATCCTTATTGCCAAATCTAAGAGTTCATATAGCACAAAAACAACCCCCAAAATCATAGGAATAATTTAAAAATCACGAGATCTTTTTAAATGTCAGGATTTTTTGCTCCGCCTTCTGATTTCTGAACATGGAGCAGAAAGCCAGTCAAGTTGTGCATGTGCACCAAGATTGTTGTTGTTCTTATTTCTGGAGAGCCAGACGTGTGTGCAGGGTGTTTTACAGTTAGAAAGGGAGAGGAGCCTGCCCAGAGTTTAATTTGTGCCAGGGTTTGCACCTCTGGGCTTGGAAGTTCATAGCCCCGGCACCTCTGGACTTGCCGCTTCATTTATGAAAATAAAAAAATTGCTTGAGTTCCAGCACCTAATTGCTTCAGCCCCCGCACCTCTTTCATTACAAATTAAGCACTGGGCCTGCCCAAAAAAAAGATTACAATCTAAGGTCCTGATCCTCCAGTCGGATCCATGCAGGCAGACTCCTGAGCCCATCCAGAGCTTCATTGACTTTGGTGGGGCTGTACACAGGCACAAGGCTCCACATATGTGGATCCAATTGCAGGACTAACACAAGGTGGGATGAGGATGGAAGAGGAGGTATGGCATGACAAAGGTTACAGCAGTGAAAAATCAGGAGATGTGCTTGTTGTTAGTTCCCTTTTTTAGAGTATTAAGATCTGGGATTGCATCTGAGTTCAGTACGTGGAGATTGAAATTCAATCTGAAATGCACACAAAATACTCCTTGCTGGGGACAGATGGATTCCATATTCCTTCTCCCTAGAGTGGAAGTAGGGAGTTGTCATCAGCCTGCAAATGCTGTAAGAACTCGAACATTTCAGTGATTATTAATTCTTAGTTTTGAATTAGTTCCCTGGGACCGGGTGGTCCCCCTTTTGTGTTTGCTTTCTGCAAGTATTCCAGCAGAGGAGCCTTCCAGGCACATATACACACCCACAGCACGGCGTGCTCGATAAGTCGCTAAAAGCTGTTTTCAAATCAGTTAACACCCTGAGTGCAAACTGCACGTTGTAAAATGAAGAACTTACACTCAGCTGTGCAATCTGAAATCCCTGCTGTTGTTGGCTGATTACACAGGTCATTGCCATAGTGCATAGCTACCCCATAGTGCCAAAGTGTGGCACTGCCAGCACTCCCTGCCTCAGTTTCCCTCCCTAGGGTGGATTTCCTCAGTTCTCCACACACCAGTCTGTCTAGAGACGTGGCATAGCCCTCTGTCCAAATCACAGACTGGGTAGCAAAAGACCAGCTAAAAGGCCCAACAAATAAAAAAAGCTCTTCTGCCCTTCAGGAGCTTTTTTTCAGCCCAGCCTCTGGACTCTGTTCCCAACCCCTTTTGGGCTACCTGGGCCAGTTTTTATAGCTCTGGCATAGGGCCCTCCACTCCCAGGCTGGCTCCCCTGAAATACTATTCTCAGTCCCTTCTGGGCTCTGTTCCTTGCAGCCTTCCCTACTCTGATATAGGGCACTGGGTTCCCTGAACTCTATAGGCCCTGTCTTAAGGCCTTCCATAGGAGCCTGCCCACTCCCTGTGTTTCCACCAGCAGAGTGAGCTCTCTCAGTCCTTTTATAAGGCCCACATGTTCATTAAACTATCACCTGACCTTTTAGTCCCACCCCCTCAGGTTAGGAAACAGCTAATTAATTATGGCACATTTGTTACTCTTTTCCTCATTTCCCCTTACAGGGAACTGAAACAAGGGCATCTGGCTTAGAGAAGAAGTGTGTTCCTGAGGTTGAAGAAGTGGCCTGGTCTTTAGGAGACCAAAGTTCCATTACTGGCTCTGCTATTCTCTTCCTTAAGCAAGTCACTTCACCTCTCTGTGCCTCAAGGCCCCCTCTGTAAAATGGGGATCATTCTCTCCTTTCTCCCACCTTTTGTCTGTTAGATTGGGTTCCTTGGGACATGGACTGTTTTTAAACAGCATCTAGCACGATGGGGCTCCGATCTTGGGTGGGGGCTCCCAGTGCTACCATAAATCAAATAAACAATAATCATCATCATCATCATGACTAATTTACAAGCAATGTCACATTTAAAATATTTGGCACAAACCATCTGCCCAGCAAGAATTATTTGCTTAAGAACTCGTGAATAAATACACTTGAGACTCTCTCTGTTTCTTGGCAGACAACAGAAAAAGAGGGTCAACTTTCCAAATAAATTGTTTGTTAGGAACTATTGCCCAGATCCCCATAGGTGGCACATGAACCCCCATTCGGGGATGCTAGTGCTTGTGCTGCCTCTTCTGCTTGAGGCTCCACCCCTACCCTGCTGCTTCCGCCCTCCTCTCCCCTCACCCTCAACCGCCAGAGCCAGAGGAGCCCTGAGCCCCCACTGTGGCCAGAGGAGACCAGCTGAGCCGAACCTAGCCCGCCTGCCCCAGCCACCCCAAGTACCCAGCTGCCCCAAGCCCCCACCAGCTTCGGGGGAGAGGCAGATGAGGGTAGGAAGAGACGCAGCGTGGGCAGGGCCACAGGGGAAGAGCAGGATGCGGGACCTGGGCCTCGGGGCGGAGCGTAGGCAGGGCCACGGCTTGGCTGTTTGGAGAGGCTTAGCGTCCCCGGGCCCATGCAGATCCCTGTCATCCTTCCACTTTCCTTTTCTCCTGCAACTCTTCAACCCCATCCCCTGTATTCTCTGACTCCTCTGCTTCCCTGCCCCTCCCATTCTCCAGAATTCCATTGCTCCTTGTGCTCCACGTGCTGCGTTCTGCTCACCCTGAAAGACCCAGGGAGGAGAGAGGGATGGACTAAGAGGATATTTCTGTGCTATTTAGCAGCTTGAGGATTGAGCGTCTGTTTTCAGACAGTATTTGATTAACTCATTTTGTATTGTTTTTGCTAGGTGTGAACGCACACTGAGCCTGCTCTGAAGGACACGGTTTTAATAATTAAAAACATAAATCAAATCTCTAGATGTAGGCCACCTGTGGGCTTGGGTCAGGAGACACCCGAGGACTGAAACAGCAGTTCAAATCAATATATATTTCTTAATTTAAAAAAAGCCAGGAGTAAAAATTGTTCTCAGCTCAGCATTTGCCAGCCAATGCTGAGCCTGTTTTCAAGGGAAGTGCGTGGATACTGCTGGGAGCTGGAGCCAGTTTCTAAGGAGCTCAGAGGAGACAAATCAAGAAGCAAATGAGACGAATAATGTCCGTCTGGAACAGTGGGTGATCACACCATCACAGAGCAGTCTTCCAAAGGGATCTAGCACTGTCACAGATTCTGCCTCCCAACCCTCTAGCTTTACCTGTGGGACAAAATAACCTGCCACAGTCTTTGCAACGTCACATTGTAATGCTGCATCCATGAGTGATGAAACTGCAACATCATCACATATAGACATAACATTGTGATGCTGCATTATGATGCAAGGTCAGGGCATTGTGAGGCCTGAAATTAATTGGTGACTCGGTCTTTGTGGGGGACAAATCTATGACCATCAGGACCATCCCACTGATTTTGGGACTGGGGGCGACCTGTCTTTAAGAAATAGATTATTATCTGATTGTCCCATGACTTGTCTCTTCCAGGCTCTTTAGAAATTCAAACCAGTCTCATTCAGTGGAGACTAATTTCAAGCCAGTGTTTAAAGTCTCCTACTCTTATAGGGCTTGATCCTAAGTCCATTAAAGTCAATGGAAAGACTCCCACTGACTTTAATGGACTTTGGATCAGGCCCGTAATGGAGTTTGCTGTGTGTTTCAGTGAGACATTTAAAATCTCATTCATCATTTTTGAAGCCTCTCTCACACTAACGGGCTTTACCCTTAGGTCAGATTCTCAGCTGGCACAAATTAGCAGAGCTTCCTTGAAGTAATTTACGCCAGCAGAAAGTCTGACCCTCGTTTACATCAATGCAGAATGGATTTAAAATGCGACAAAAATCTAAATTCTCCACTCACACTAGTGGTGATGTTTGACCCACACTTGGCCCTGCTGTAAATGACTAGCCAGTGGTGACCCTAAATGCTCCAGGCCTGACAACTCTCTTCTCTAGAAGACCATCTGTGAGTGACACACCTAAATGCTGGGCTCAGAACAGTTTTCATGATATTTCTGGCTCCTGACTGTTCACGTCATCCTCACCCAACATTGCTGGCAACAGAGATAATTTCATAAATTCTTGGAGCCAAATTCACTACTGACATAAGCGCATGCAACTCTCGTGAATTTAGCCCATATAGGAAATGGTAGAGGCCACTGAATCTTCCAATCTGATTCTTTCTTACATTTTTTGTTAGGTTTCTCTTTACACCAGGTCCATCAATATCTGCTCTAGCCTGCTCTTGAATCTCAGCAGTGATGGTACCTCTGGCCATGAAGAATCTTAGGCCCAAATCCTCAAAGGAATTTAGGTGCCTAACTCCCCTTGAATTCAATGCACTTAAATACTTTTGAGGATCTGGGCCATAGTGTCTTAGCCAAGGCTTTTACTTCTGTAACTTCTGGCTTGTCACTCTGTACCCCCAATGTCGTCTCAGATGGTGAAATATTCCCTTGAAGGGATTTATAGGCTATGAACATGCTATGTTATATGGATGTCTTTTGAACGCTCTCCTCACACGTCCTTTCCTCTGTCCCCGGGGGTGTTTTAGGGCTTGAACCAGGTCACATCCCCGGCTCGCTGAACATGCCCTTCTTTAAATTCCTCACTGAAGCCGGCTTTGAGAAGAGCCCAGAGGAGATTCGGACCATGTTCCAGGAGAAGAAGGTGGACCTCTCACAGCCACTCATCGCCACGTGCCGTAAGGGGGTCACGGCATGCCACATCGCCCTGGCAGCATACCTTTGTGGCAAGCCAGATGTGGCCATCTATGATGGATCCTGGTCAGAGTGGTTCCGCCAGGCCCCGCCGGAGCACAAGCTCTCTGAGTGGAAGCGCAACAAGGCATAAAGGGGGAGAGGTTGCAATGCAGTCCTTTAGCATTCATTGAGAGTGGGGTTTGTCAACTGTCTTCGTTCAAGGGAGCTGGAAATGAGGGGAAGGAACATAAAATATTCTGTGTTACAGTTAGTCCAGTTCTGTAAGAACAATTAGTGGTTTTTAGTCTCTTTCTTTTTTAATGATGCCACTGAATAAAATCTCTGCCTTCCGATTACGTGTCTGTGTGTGCCTCTAATCCTCCCCAGTGACTGTGGGACCTCATCATACTGTGATGTTACAATGTGCAGCTGAAGGAAGAACAGCCACGTTACCTGGGGGAAAGTTAGGCTCTCCCATGAGAGGTTCTGAGAAATCCCAGCTGGGTTGGGAACTACTGAAGCCAAGTTACCAACACCCCCAAAGAAATGGAGAGCACAGTCTTGTGGTGCAAGCACAGGGCTAGACATCAAACATGGTGGGTTCTAGTCCCGGCTTTGCCATAGACTCACTGTGTGACCTCGAGCAAATCACTTAACCTCTCTGTCTTAGTCTGTAAAAGGGGGGTAATGATGCCTCCCTCCTGGGGAGTGTATGAGGCACAGTTAACACCATCTGGAGATGCTTGGGTGGAAGATGCAATAGAAGTGCTAAGTCCTATTAATTGTTCTTGTTTTATTATGAGAGCCACCAAGGAACCCTACACATGTGCTGAAAACTGTTGGGCCTGTGCTCTTTCTGCGACATGAGCTTTCCCCCCCAAAGATAACACCTAACTGTGCCTTGTTTATTTTGGTTCCCATAGTAACTACAGCTCATAGATGGGGAGGGTTGTTCCCTAGCAACCATCCCTGAGGCTTACTCTTAGTTCCACCTCTGCACTTCTGGACTTCAGCAGGACCTGCCTGGTTAGAAGAATCACTTTGTCATCTCAACTGAGACCATGGAACAGGTGAGAGAGACATTTATAAGAAAGGCTTCACCTCTGAGCCTCAATCTGGAAGCTCGGCCCCCCCTCACCTCCCCCCCCCCCACTTCAGACACACACACAAACAAAGAAAGGATGAGCCAATCAAAGACACCATTTCATATGTACTGCCACATTGCTTTTCAGGCCTGAGGCAACACACTGAGTGTACTATCTTTTTGATGCCAGTCCAGGCCACATGTGGCAGGCATGTGGGGCTATTCTTGGCCATCTCTGGCAGCTGATACTGAGCCCCATTTGGCAGGAGATACCAGGCCACTTCTGGCAGGTGTACAGTTCATCTATAATAATAACAACAGTACTTTTCCCAGCCAGAGACCTTGTGAGAATGGCACAGCAATACCTTCAGCAGCCTGAGAAGGTTAGTCTTTAGCTCCACTGGAACAAGTCCCATCTTTCTCCTTGGTCAGTGGGAGTCAGAATGGCAGGAAAGTATTGAACGCGGTGAAAATACCTGAGGAATTACATTAATACTTTATTTGGCGTCTTCAGAAAAAGGCAGAGAAAAAAATTTGGTCATTTTATAGCTCTTTGGTCAGGAGTTGTTTTTTATAACATGTGCATGTACAGTGCCTGGCATAGTAGGAGACTCTGGATGAACTGCTGTGGGTTGCGGTATATAGGAGGTCAGGCTAGATGATCGAACAGTCCCTTGTGGACTTAAGAGCTATCCATGTTTGAATGGGGCCTCAAGTTCAGTCAGAGGTTCTAGGCACTGCTGTCAGAAAAATATTAAATAGTAATAATAATAATATGTAATTAGTTCAAATCCCAGAAAAGAGGATCTTCATGTGAACGGTAAAGTCACTCAGCTCACCAGAAGCTGGAACAATCAGAGTTACTAAGGAATGTGCTTTGCAGTACAAGGAAAGCAGTGGAGGCAATGCCCCAAGCCTTCTGAGTCAAAGGGTGACCCACAAATGGGAGACTTGCGTGGCTGGGGAACAAGCCACCCTCTTCCCATGGACATAACAATAATGGTGGTAATTTGCTTCAGCTCTAGGTGGGAGGTAGGAGTTAACATAGGCGCTAAGTGGGGAAGATCCATTTAGTAACACCAAGTCCTGCAATCTGATAAAAATACAATTAAAATGCTCTTAAAAGGGATTGAAAATAATACAGAAAAAAAACTGTAATTCTGTCCCATAGAGCAATCATGTGCCCTCACTCAGGGCCTGATTGAATGGCCAGAAAGTCAATTGGAGCCTGTCCATGGACTGTTGGAACAGGGCCTTTGGAGCCCTGCATTCAGGTTTGGCCATCCAACGTGTAAGATGAATAGGGGGCAGAGAAGAGCAAGGACAAAGGTTAGAGTTGTGGGTGGGATTTGCATGACAGCTCCCTCCCCACAGAATGCAGTCAGTCTGGGGAGTCTGCTGCCATTGAAGGGCACAGAGTAAAATACAGTAGCTGCTTTTTATTAACAAAAGGGCTGGCTAATTTGTTGACAACTAGCATTTGCAGTTATCACAGCTTGGGTGAGGGTAGTCAAAGCAAAGCATAAAATGATTACTGCACAGGTCAGTGCTATGCACATCTCCTCCCCACTTTTGTCTGTTTAGACCTTAAGCTCTTTGGGGCAGGGACAGTCTCTCACTGTGTTTGTAGAGTACCTGGCACAACGGGGTCCTGATCTTGACTGAGCCCTGTAATATACATAACAAATAATAATGTTTTTAATGCCCTCTGCCCATGGCAAATGGCATTCTACAGAAACTGATTATACAGCATTACAGGCTGTAGCCTTTTGGGCCAGTCCTGTAGAACACGGTAGTGCTTTTTAATAAGAGAGGATTATGGACTTGATGGACTCCTCTGGTGTGGTAATTGGCTGCTCTGGCGTGGTAATTCCTAGGTAGAATTTGCTGTACCAGATCAATGTTAAAGGTGGTGCCACACCAGGTTATTTGGTTGTGCCATATCTTACGTCTGACAAACAACCAGCCTAACCCACATTCTTGGCTCCTGCTCTATGCCTACTTAACTCCGCCTTTGTTGCTCTTTCAAGGAGATGCCTATGACCTCGGCCTCCCTTACACCTGCTGCAGCGAAACATGAGTCTGTGCTAGCCAACAGCCCAGCAGGTAAGAGACAGAGTGGAACAGCTGCTTTGTTCGCTAGCCCCCACTTTGCAATCAGACTTCTGACCTAGCTCCCACATTCATGGGGGTTTTCCTCCACCCTTTACACCCCTGTATTCCTGTGGGATTGCTTATTTGCATGAATGTGTGCCGATTGGATATGCATGTGTATGAGAGGTTGATGCACGTGGGTTTGTGAACTGATTAGCTACATACACCTGTGGGAATGAGTTCTCACAAGCAAGCCTGCGCTGCTTAGGTATGTGTGTGCCTAAGAGGGCATTCATGTGAGTGCATGCCAATTAAAGGCAACAGATGTGCGTGTGTGACAGGAAGTATGCCTGCTGATGTGTGAGAAAGTTCAAGCCTGGGTTCAAGTGCACAGGCTGACTAGCCACACCTGTGTGTGTGTGCGCGCACGTGCTTCTGGACACGTGATCACAGGCACACCTGAGCTCCTCACACAGACTCCACCCAGCTCAGGGGGTGTAGCTTATGTACACTGTACATTTGTGTAACCATGATGCTGTGCAGTGCAAGACCATTTATTGCCGCACTCCTCTATCAAAATGATGGCAAATTGGTTGAGCTTTTCCTTCTATCTTTAAGTGGAACCTGGAGATGGCAACAAGGAGCATGTCCTGGCTGGGGCACGGGCCAGCGGCAAGAGAACCTCCTTGAAAAGTTCCAGTAGAACCTCCTGGAAGACCTCCAAGAACCCTACAGATAGTGGAACACCCATGAGTTCTCCTCAAGTCAAATCCCAGGCATCCCCCTCTGCACAGCATCTCCACACCAGAAGCTATAGTAAACAGAGTCTCCAGCCCAAAATGCCTTTTGCACAGCGTCATCTCACCAGAGAAGAAGGAGAAGCAGCCCGGGATGTCTCAGGTGTCAAGGAACCAGCAGTGAGGCAACATCAAAGAGGGAGGACAGGAAGTCTCCTACATCTTGCAAAGTCTACCCAGAAGAAGGCAGAAAGTGTCCAAGCCTACTCAGCTGGCAAAGAACCAGCAGCAGGGCAACATCGACCGCTGGGGCCCAGGGTGCCTGGATCTCCCCGAAAGACCACCAAGACCAGCCACAAGGAGGCGAGGGAATTCCCGAATGGCTTAAGTGCAAAGGAATCCTTAGCATCAATAGGGCAAGACGTGAAAGCAGAGGGGAAGCTCTTTCAGGGGAAGAAAAGCAGCATAATCCCAATTAACATCAAACACAAGTTTGGGAGCAGCATCGTGGATGAGCTCGTCACTGAGGAGCAGGTTGTGGAAGAAGTGGTGACACTGACACATGAGGAGGGGGAGGATACTTTGGGGGGAAGGGTTCAGAGGGCTGGGTGATTGGAAGTACAGCACCTGGAGAAGGGTGTTTTAGGGAGAGGCATTTGGGCTTTGTAACTGGGGGGCAGGTCCAGTGACAACTTCCATACCCAGAGGCACCAGATATTCAACCATGTCTTGTGGTCTCTCTGTCTGTCTCCCCATCCTGATTATCTCATCATTCTCTTTCCCTCTCCCTCCTTGCACTCATGATGAAGAAGCAGAGGGTGAAGGGCCATTAGAGACAATAGCATTAGAGGGTGAGAGGCTGGGGAGAGGGGGTGTGTCATAGCACCCATCCCTGGGCCAAATTCAGACCTGTTCTAAGAAGCTGACACTCCACTGATTTCAGCTAAACAGCACCCATGTATATTAGGTCTGAATTAGCCCATGTATTTAGGCTACACCCAGAGACCAGGGTACACATTGGTGAGAGGTTTCAGAGTAGCAGCCGTGTTAGTCTCTAAGGTGCCACAAGTCCTCCTTTTCTTATTGGCGAGAGGGATACACTCAAGGACAGCGCTTGCCCCGGGTACATCCAGGGCCTGCACTTAGGGCTGGAGGTGCCTCCGGGGAGTCGGGTGCACTTGGGGTTTCTGGGTCAAGACTGACTCCATGATGTTTGTGCTTGCCAGGCACGTCGTGCTCTGTGTGAGGCTGGACTGATTGAGGGGCAGAAACGACTCAGCAACCGGACCCCTAAACCACCAGAGAATCCCATGGCCACCACACCCTTTGCCGATTATTATGAACTAGGTTACAACCTGAGGTCAAACATCTTCCAAGGTGAGGGGCCTTCCATTTCTACCCCTAGATGTCCCTATACTATTTGCATTGCCCCTGGGTTCCTGCATTGGTCTGTGTGTCTCTTTAACTATACCTCTCCCTCCCCTTCCTCTCTCCCCTCTTGTTCAGAGCACTCCTGTAGCAGGATACAGGGGGAAAGGAGGGATGACTATGGGTCCCCTTTTTACCCATTCCCCCCTTTTCCTTATCTTCCCCCCCTCTTCCTTCTTTCCAACCAGCAACAGCGAGGCATGAGGGTCCAGCACGACCACCCATCTCCCCGCCATTCGAAAGCTGCCTGGATAGTAGCTTTTGCAGTCAAATGTCTCAAGTTAATAGCTCCAGTTCAAATTACACGCTTGTTCCTCTTTGAGGCCTTCTCAGACATGGTGTTCTGAAGCCTCTCCCCCAAGTCGCTGTGCCTCCAGAGTCCTCAGTGATCCCTCTATCTGATCACATCAGACTGGGGAGCGATATACTGCTCTCACCAGCATGGTATTGGAGTGCCTTTTGTGCATGCACCCAATGCCTCACGAGCCGGATGATGATTATTATGTAGTGTGCCCGGTGGTAGCATGTAGGAATCTCAGTCAAGAATTGGGACCTTTGTGTAGCCAGGTAAAATGAAGACAGTCCCTCCCTCAGGAAACTCACACTTGGCATCAACCAGTGGCTAACAGCCAAGAGCAGGTCTGGGTGGCTTGGGAGGAGGAGGGAATAATGAAACCAAAAAGAGCTGAGCAGGGCTAGAAGGGACCGAGAGAAGTCACAACTCACCATTGCCTAGCCAGGGCCAGATGGGAGTGATCTGGAGGGCCCATGGCCGAGATAGGTTTGAAGGAGGGATTTAAGAGGGTCAGATGATGGCTTTGCGAGTTACATCCAGGTATTGGGAGCAGTAGGGGAGCGTGCAGTAGGGGAGCGTGCACATAAGTGCTTGAGGGAAATGTAGACCTTGGGACATGACTCAAAATGATGCTCCATCATGGGCCTGCTCTACCTAAGGGCAGGCAGTACTAGCAGACAAAGTGCAAGAATGCACTGGACAGAGGCCAAGTGGTCGCAGAGCCATACCACAGACCCCATCAGAACACATGGCTGAGTCAAATCCAAATGAAAGTGCTAATGTCAGCTGTGTATCCCTTTTCTCTCCCTTCCTCTCCCCCTTTGGCTGCGGGTACACGTCACTGGTGCCAGCAGCAGAGTTGCTTGTGGTAACAAATTCCTGCACATTCGGTTTCTTGCAGGTGGCCCAATAGAGAGTAAGAGCCTGATGAAGGATTCCTATACTCCAGATGTGATTCAAAGGGCAGTCAGAGACCCCAAACACTGGCATGGAAGGAAAACTGATGACCTAGGTAAGGCTCCTGTCATGAGCAAGCAACTGATGCACTTCAGAACTGGGCACGGACTAAGAATGGGTTAGAGATGGGCATTGTCACAGGAGGAGAGCCATTGAGCTAGGGCAGAGCACTGCCACAGGCAGGTGGAAGTTATTAAGCCTGGTTCTTACCCACAGGGAGAGCGGTATCATTAGGAATGAAGCAGCAATTGAACTGTGGTTTGTCTTCTTTATAGGGCGATGGCACCAGAAAAATGCCCTAAACCTTAACCTGCAAAAAGCTTTGGAGCAGAAATATGGGGAGAAGACCAAAGGTACCAAATCTTAGAAGGCAAAAGACAGAGAAGCGAGCCACTCTCCAAGAGGGACCCTGCTCTCCCTGACGCTAGAATAAACCTCTGTGCAGCCTCAATCGGTGTGCTTGCTGAGCAGCGGCAATGCGAGTGGCAGGAAGAGAACTGGGCGATCAGCTGGCAGAAACACAATGGCAAAGCCTTTTATCACAGGGAAAGGGAGGGAGAGTCTTTGGGGGCAGCAGCGTGTGAGAGGACTGAATGGCCATGGAAACGGTTCTCCTGGAATCCCTGCAGGTGAGACTGGGGGTGGGGGGGGACAAGGAGACTGACTATCCAGCAGACTGGGGACCGTGTTTAGGAAATAGCAAGGCTGGATTGTGTGCATGCATGTGTGCGGGCGGAGGTGGGATGCCCATGACTGAATGGCCATGGATGGCACTTTGATGGCTGCCAGCCTCTTTTCCGTCTCTCTCCTGGATTGTGTACGCAGTTCTCCTGCACAGCGGGAAGCACAGTGGGGGCTTGGTGAGCGGTACAAACCTGGCAGAAAGCCATCAGGCTGTGGGCACTTTCTGTGGGAACACTTTCTCGCAGGTGTTTCTGGCGGGCCAGTCACTCTCAGTACAGCATCAAGGTGCAACTCTTGTGCCCGTCGGGGGCGGAGACTGTGAGGCAGGAAGCAATTTCCTTCCCTCTCATAATTCTGGTTGCTTTGAGGCGGCTAAACAGAGACTCACTTGGAGAGCTCCTGCATTGCCAATGACCTACAGTGACTGTGCGAAAACCGCTGCCGGCACTCACTTCAGCACTGGAGGCAGCAGGGCACCCAGCCAAACCCAGGAGCTCCAAAACCCAAACCAGTGCCAAAAAGCCCATCCCACCAAAAGGGAGCCAGAAGGCTGCAGAGGGACCGCTGGGAGCCCCTGGAATTCGCCATGCTGCTGGGTCATCCCACAGTGAGGAGGATTGTTTGGGGGCTTTTCTGACAAGTTTTTCTTGTCTATGCCCCATCTCCCACCATCCCCCATAACAATGTCTCTTTGTGGGCAGGGGTGCCAGCATTGCATGGTGCTCTGATGTCCAGGTCCACCCACAGATAGTAAATCCAAATAGGACTGAATCCCTCAGAAGGGAGGGGATGAACTGTGGCAGGCAAGGGGGTGTCACGCAGTAACACTGTCTGCTGGCTGGGGGTGCAAAGGTGGTTTAGGATCTGCTCATGATGGTCCTGTCTGACACAGCTCCTAAGAGAACCCAGGGGCTTCTAGTACTTGTTCCTTCCTGGTGACCCCCCACAGAGCACCTACTTGCCACAAAGTTTGCAAGGGCAGAGGGGCCCTCTCTTTCCCCAGCTGCCCCAGCCATAGGTGCTGGAACTAGGGGTGCTGCCATACCCTTGGGCTTGAAGTGGTTTTCGTCAGCTAGAGGGTTTACAGTTTGGTTCAGTGGCTCTGAGCACCCCCCACTAAGCAAATTGTTCCAGCACCCCTGGGCCCAGCCGCACCTCCAAGCTTGGAACTGCTGATTATTTTGCCTGCAGATATGAACTGATTCTGGGCACAAATTAGGGCTGTTTCTCCATGCTCTGTCAGTGGGATTAGGTCAGAGCATGCTGACTGCAGAGGAATGCCAGAGGTTTGCAAATAGAAGAAGTTAAAATGTAACTAGTAGTAACTATGGGAGGATTATCTCCCACCCTCAATAATTAACCATTACGGGTTCTGACGTTCCAAGGAACATGGTGTGGCGGAGAAATAATTGCTCACTGACTAAAAAGGGGGGGACCAAGACGCAGGTCACAGAGATCTCCTGCTGGGTTTTCTTCTGCTTCAGCATGGAGTGGCACAGGTCTCAGCCAAGTAGCAAAGCACCCTAGGACACCACCACTCTGCACACTGTATGCTGGGGCTGATGCAGAAGGAGGTTACATGTGCCAATTAAGTGCCGCCCTCAAGGCACCCAGCAAGTTAGTGGTGGAGCCCATGCTGCTGCTTCAGCACTCTGACTGTAAAACCTTAGCACCTGATCCCGCCACTTGTGAGTTTTAGAATAGCACATTGAGTACAGCACCACACGACGTGAGCAAGCGTGGCAAAAACAGAAACTCAGACAAGCATCCGCCCTGATCAGAATGGAGTCTGCTGCCAGCCGAGGACGCTGCCCTGTGCTTTATGCAAATAGAAGCAATACATTTCTGTTTGCTCAAGGCCATGAGATTTGGATAATAAACCAATTTCTCCTGTGCAGCCTACAGGAAGTTGCCCACGCCTGAGAGCCGGGTAGTGAGTCAGTGAGAATTGCTGATAATTATTCATTCATATAAATAAGGAAAGGGTCCAAATGATTAGTTTTGCACACCACTGGCGTATGTAACTGCTTGCTTATATTACTACCTGTATTGGCCTTATCCTCCCTCCTGCCTCTAGTTAGTCTCATGCTTGTAGAGCCTTGCCTTAAATTACATTGTAAGCACTTTAGAGCTGGGACTGTGTCACCCTATGCATGTGTACAGTGCCTAGGCCAACAGGGCTCCCACAGGCCTACAGAAATTATTTGGGATACAGAAAACAGGGCAGCTGGGCGCAGCGAGTTGATACACATCCAGG
Source organism: Caretta caretta (assembly GCF_965140235.1). Lineage (NCBI taxonomy): Eukaryota > Metazoa > Chordata > Testudines > Cheloniidae > Caretta > Caretta caretta. The sequence goes on along the minus strand of NC_134206.1, from coordinate 258,740,458 downwards.
CATCTGGGTGCAGGGGCAGAGTTAATACATGGGGTTTTTATGATCTCATTCTAATGCCTACAGAGACACATAACACCACAGCACAGACTGGCACACGTGGCCTTCTCTATTCACGAAAGGCTCAGGGCTGGATTAACAAGGTGTGCAACAAGTCAGGAATGAGTTGGGCTGGGAACGCTTGGATGGCACCTATCTCTGCTCTGGTCAGCCTGAGGCAGTCCTGCCGGCCCCTTGCTTTCAAAAGCAATGAATTCACTATTCACATATCTTAAAGTTTAAAAACAAATGAGTTTATCAGAATTTTAATTATCCAAAAGAAGAATTACACTGAACAATGCAGGCCTGGCAGCATCCAATTAACAGAGCGGGGAAAACAGAAACACACTCCCGAACTGCCCTTTCCTCCCTGTAGTGGATTGAGACTCACCATAGCAGCGCCTCCTGCTGGTCATCTGGGAGTTAGCTCTTTTCCAGCATACAGAGCACCCTCTGCAGGCCAGTGTCCCACCTGCCGCTGGCCCCGTGTCCCTCCCAGACCCCAGTTCCCTTTACCTCAGGATTCTGCCCCAGTAGTACCCCCACTCTCTGGGTCTCCCCTCCACAGGGGAACCCCCAACTCTCTAAGCCCACCTTGCTTCAGTGGGTACTGCCAGTCATCATCTAGCCCCCGCTCACTGGGGCAAACTGCAGTGTGTAATGGACACTCCTCATTGGCAAGGGGTTAGGACCAGCTGCCTCTACTAGGGTGACCAGATCGCAAGAGTGAAATATCAGGACACATTGGGCGAGGGGGGGCGGGAAGGGACAGACACAGGTGCACAGCCCCGACCGGAGCCAGAGGCACACTGGTCCGCCTGGCCCTGTGGTGCTACCAGCGTTCCCCTTCCTGTTGGGGATGCGCCCATGCTGCACCACACAGCTCCCCTGCCCAGCGCCCCCTGGATCCACTATGCCCAGAGCCCCCCACAACCCTTCCACCACAAATGCACAGTGCTGTGCACACACACACCCTGCCCAGCACCTCCCTGCCCACAGCCCCACTACAGCTGCCCCGCTCCCCACACAGAACCCTCCCCCACTCACTAGTTTCCCAATACACACAGATTTCCCCTCCCTCCCAGGGCCCTTCCCCACAGCCCCACCACCACAACTACACAATGCCCCACACAGACCCCCACTGCCCTGACACACACACAGATCTCCCCCACTTCCCAGCACCCCCCAACAGGACCCCACTGTCTAGCACCCCAAAACACACAAACCTCCCCCACTGCCCAGTGCCTTCCACACACCTCCCAGATACTCACCATCACACCCTGCCCCCTTCCCTGGCCACACTTAGCAGCCCTGCTGGGAGGTCTCTGACTCCTAGGGCGAGAGCGGCAAGGGGAGACTCCAGACTCCACGTGCTGCGCCCGCCACAAGCGCAAGCTCTGTGGCTCCCATTGGCCAGGAAAAGCACCAATGGGAGCTGCTGCAGAGCGGGGCTTGCAGGCACCAGCAGCACGCAGAGCCCCCCCACCCTAAGAGCCAGAGGGACCTGCCAGGGGGCAAAGTGGGGAGTCCCAGCGGTGCTTACCTGGGGCGGCTCCCATCCCGGGAAGCATCCGGCAGGCAGGTCCCTCTGGCTCCTAAGGTCACAGGTTGGGGCAGGGCGGGGGGGGGGGGGGCACGGAGGGCTCTCTGCCCCCTCCCAGTGCCTGCAAGCCCCGCCCCTGCAGTGCACGACGCTCCTGCCGGCATGTGGGCACCAGGAACTGCCCCAGAAAGCGGTGAGCGGCAGTGCCGCAGCTGCGGCCCGGATGGTCCCGATATAGGGACAAAGGGCGTCCGACCAATTTAAGGTCGGGATGCAGGACAAGTCTCCTAAAACCAGGACTGTCCTGATAAAATTGGGACATCTGGTCATCCTAGCCTCTACCTATTCCCAGGCTGCACCTCTGTAGCCCCAGTACCTTTGTAGGCCTTCAGCAAGGCCTGCAGCCTGCTCCCAGGCAGCTAACCCTTCCCACTCCAGGGCTAGGGTGAGACTTCTACAGCTCCTGGCCTCCAGCCCTCATATCAGTGCCAGCTGTGGCCCGATTAAGCCATCCACACCTGGGGCCAACTATCTCCCCAGCCTCCCTCAGCTGCTCTTAATCCATTTTACTTTGGAGTGGGGCAGCCACCCCACTACACTCCCCTCATCAGCCATGTCACACAAATATACCAAAGTCAGACTCAGACATCCTACGTGGTAGGTGACACATCTAACTCAATCAGTAACAGAGCTGACCCATGGATTGAGAGATGATTTTGCTAGGTCTGATCACTGGGTGGCAGCTCTGAGTCAATGTTGTTCCCTTGCAGAAAGGAGCAGGAAAGAACTGAGTTCTCTTTCCACGGCACTGTTACTCGCCAAAGCAGCTAGCTAGTTGCTACCATCTCCTACAAACAGCCAGTGTACTGGGAATCCAGCATGTCATAGTATTTGAGCAATTAGAGATAGAAGAGATCCATTAAACCATAATTTATCCACTTGCATAACCTTTCCCCTGCCCCAACCCCAGTTTTCCCTGCAATAATATATGTCCTCCCTGGCTTTGTCCAGTCTGGTTTTACGTGTCCTGGTGATGGGGCTTCCACTACCTCCCTAGAGACATCATTCTGCAGGATAGAGTCACAGATAGGAAAGGTTTCTTCAGCTGCAGCCAAGTTTCCCCATTGCTGTTTCACCCCTTGACTCCTTGTCCCATCCTTAGCAATTCCAATTCCTCCTTGACAGGTTTGCTATCTACATCCTTCCAACACTAATTCTTCTGGATGAGTATTATCTCTCTAAATAAACTAGATCTGTTTTCAGAATGTGAGGCATTTCATTCCAGGTGCTTGCACCAGAATCTTATCCGTGACATGACGTTTGATCGTTCATGCTGTGAAGTTTGCATTGAACTCAATATTACATTGCAGCAGAAGCGTGGCAAAGCTAACATGATAATGGCAGGGGGATTAGAGCTGTGTGTAACGAGCAGATCTCTCCAATGGGGAGAGATTTCCTGGTTTCTCTACCCAAGTACGGTGATACAGCTGAGGAGGATGTGGTGCTGATTGACATTTGCCACCCACTTTGGAAGAAGGAGGGCTGGGAAGAAGAATTGCCCTTTGCTTTTCCTGCCTGGGTTCGGGAGGGGAAACAGTGATGACAAGAAGAGGCAACAGGCTTCGAGTGGGGGACTCGAATCCATTCACCTGTTCTCTTGCCCTCACCAGTCCTCTTGTAGCACTAGTACAGTTCCTTGGCCCTGACAGCTGGTTCCTGTCCTGCCCACAGAGGCAACACAAAGTAATCGTCACACTTCAGGGTTTTGAAGAGCTGAATGGCCTGCATGTGAAGAGCAGGCTCTCGCTTGCTATTGACAGATCCTCCATCACAGGGCGGCTTTCCAAATGCCTGTCTGGCTTCTGATGTCTGATCAGCCAGGGGGCCTTTCTCACCCCCGGGGGGCTTCTCACCAGGTTTGAGGCCGGGAAAGAAGCAGTATTCCCCCACCTGGCGTAGAAAAACTGGTCCGGTGCCATCGGGGTTGAACATGACCACATTATCCTCTTGCCCAGGCTCTGCTTTAGCAAAATCAACCCCCTCCGATAGGATGGGTGGGGAAAAACCAACGGGTTCTGGAGTGCCACAGAGAGCCTTGGGGAACATAACATAGCTCCCAAATCCAGAGAGAGCAGCTGATGCTGGAGATGGAACTGGGACTGCGACACCAGGTTTTTCAGGGCCCAACTCGGGGCTAGGGGTGCCCTCCGTGGCATGGGGCAGTTGTGGGTTGGATGACAACATGCCAGAAGCAGTGGGCATCCCCTCCAGTGGGGCCTGTGCAGGGGACAGATGGGCAGAGTCTCTTGCTGGCATCAGTGACAGACCTTCCGTGGTGACGTATCCCAGTGGCAATTTCTGACCGGAATTGTTTAAGACAGCAGCAATCCGTGACCTTTGACCTTTGGTGTCCCCTTGTGCCACTTCCCCACCTGCTGGCTGGCCTTGTGGCCCTTCTTGCTCTCCAGCAAGTGGCTGCTTCATCTCTTTCTCAGCAGGAAGCGAGACGGGGTGGAGCTGAGCTTCTCCTCTCTCCTCCTCCACCAGCAGGATCTGGGAAGAGGCCCCCTGGGGTAGGGACACGTACTCCAGGGACACTGGCCTCCCCCTGGTTCCCAGTGGGGCAGCTTCCTGGTCCTGATGAATGTCAGGCAGGGAGCACCCATGGGGGAAGTGCAAGTATGGACCATTAAAGTCAAAGCAGGACATGGGTGCCTGAGAAGCAGTGACCTTAGCACTGCTCCTCCAGGGGAGCGTGGCTGGTGACAAGGACTGACTGGTGCTCTGACTCGAACGGCAGCTAGCCGGGGCTGCAGGATGTGGAGCTGGAGTTGTCATTTCAAGAGTCTGATATGGGTTCTCTGGGTCCAGTGCACCAAGGAAGCACACCATCCTCTCGGTCACGACTGCAGGGAGCTCTGCTGAACTAACCTTCATCTGTCTGCAAGGGGGAAACAAGAGGAATCAGAGAAGTCACCCTGCAGAGAACGTCACATAGACAGGGAGTGGAGCTGAGGGCCTCCTAGGAGAAAGGTCTTCTGCGGGTTAGAAGGAATCTTTCCCTGGGGGCAGATTATCGCATAACTGCCTATGGCAGAATTTCTTGTGCTTTCCTCTGAAGCAGCTGGCACCGGCATCTATTCCTGGCAAGATACTGGACTAGATGGACCATTGGCTGGACCCAGTCTGGCAATTTCTGTGTTTCTTGAGTCTAAGGGGCCCAAGCAGCACATCACCCTTCATAGACCGTGATCACAACCACCTACATTATATATAGCACCAGACCTTTGCCTGGCACTGGGCGAAGTTTATAAAAAGACATGGTCCCTGCCGCAAGGAACTTACAGCCACTGAGGTAGAAGACAGAAAAAGGGAGGGAGCAAACAAGGAGTGATGGGGGTTCAAATAAATACAAATAATGGCCTGCGCTTTCCAAAAGTGACTAGTGATGGCTGGGCACCCACCCATGGGCAGTGGGTATCAAAGGCCAAGGGAGACTAAGCCTCCCCTGACCGAGGCCGTGGCCTTGCCAGTGATCCACCCCTAGGCCATGCCCTCACTCCCCCTCTCCCCTTAAGCCAGCAGGGGCTCAGCTCCTTCCAGTGGCCTGGAGCTCGGGGTTGGTGCTGGCAGCCCAGGGCTGGGGTGGCCGGGGTGGCTCAAGGAGGGTGAAGAGCCTCTGTCCCCAACCTGGAAGGGGAGAGCGCTCTAAGCCCTGGGAAAAGGGGTATAGCTATAAGTGTCTCCAAGTTGGGACTCAGGCTATTCTAACTGAATACGGCCTTCCTCAGGCTACTCTTCTTAACCCAGAATCCCTCACAGCATAGAGCATGATGGGTACCCTGCCTCAGCACAACCTCCCTACATCAGGAGCTGTGCGGAGGGCAGTCTTGGGTTTCTTACATTTGCCCCACACTACTGCATTGGAGGAATTATCCTCTGTCCTATTGCAGCCCCAGCTGGCTCTTGTATGCTGCCAGAGCCAGAATCAGCCCCAAGAGTGGTGAGGGCCTCACTTCCAGGTGGCAGGAAAATAGGATGTGTAGGGCAGGGGGCGTGTATGCATCTGTATGCTGGGGGTGCTTATCCACCTCCATTTCCAGATTGGGGAATCAAAGGCAAGCCCATTACCAGAAGGAGAGATCAGAGAGAAAGGGCTCAGGGTTTGGGACTGGTGTTTCCAGGGAGCCAGGGAGAGCAGGGGCTGCAAGTCCATCCATTGACATTTCCAGATGGTCATGTGGAGGATGTGCCAAGGTTTATCATTCACACCAGTTACATTTGCCATCCCTCCCTGATGGGATCAGCCACCCACAGGAACTGAGATGCCACCATCACCAAGCAACGTCTCAGAGAGTATCACCACTGAGCAGTGCACTGACCACTCACCCATCCAGCACTTGGATGCAGCTGGCCAGGTCCATCTTCTCGGAAGGGCTCTGCTTGCCAAAGTCCAGCTGGCTGCTCGGCAGCGGAATCCCAAGTGCTACTTTCTGAAAAGAGACAAGGGCAGATAGGACTCCTGGCAGACAGAGGGTGATTCCCTGAGGGCAGAGGGGAGCCAGAAGCCCCATAGTGGAGATGCCACAGTGTGTGGTAGCACTTTAACCCCTCTTGGGGGCAACATTGCTCCTGGGGACTGGTGGTTTGATGGGGGGAATAGGTCTGGAGGCCTCCTGCTGGAGGCCATGTGGCCCTGCCTCATCACACCCCAGAAAAGAGCAGAGGAGAAGTCCTCCAGGCAATCTAGAGTGGCTGCAGGGGAGCAGCTGCTGGAGTGACCAGTCAGGGGGCAGAAGGGCCATATAAAAGGAAGCAGCAGGGACACAGCAGTCAGTTGCTGCCTGGAGCTTGAAGAGGGAGAAGTGGGTGCATGGCTGGCTGGAAGAGCAGCAGGACCATTGACAGCTCATTGCAGGCAGGACTGAGCCCAGGACCTAGCCAGACCAGGCAAGGGTACCATGATGGGCCCTGCTGGGGCCCTGCTGGTCTGGTTGAAGACTAAGCCCAGGGAGAGCTGCCAAAAAGACACTAACCAAGGGTCCCGAGATGGGCTCCTTTGGGGCTGTTAAAGAAGGCAGTACCTCTGGAGGAAGCCTTGGTGCTACAGCCCCATTCCAGAGCCATGAGCAAGACCTAGAGACTGTACACCCCAGAAGGGGGGACAGTGTGTGTGACTCAGCCGGAGGGGAGGTGTGCTCATGAGAGGCAGGTGCCACCCCATTGTAAGAACTGAAAAGAAAGCAGGCTCACACCCAACCAGGAAGGGGGCACCTGCAAGAGGTGTGTACTGCCCTGTTCAAAACTGAGTAATTGCAGTCATGTATTGGTGCTCACAAGTGTAAGGTAAAACACAGTGGCAAAAATCCTGCTATCTCCTGGGCTTCTCCTATACCAATGGGCAGGGTCCTCAGACAATGTGTCCCCACATGTGCTGTGAAAGGATAGAGGCTTGAGAGGGCAATTAACCTGCCTGCTTGAACCTGGAGAATGGGCCAGGACTAATCAGAAGTAAAGCCCAGGTGGGGAAGAGAAGGGCTTGTGGCCATAAAGAGCTGAGTGAGACTCATAGGAGGAAGGAGACCCAGGGGAGAAGAGGTGGGAAGTAACCTGAGAGAAGGCTGAGAGGGAGGAGGCAGAGCAGACAGGCTACTCCAGGGGTGAGTGGGAAGCCTGACTGGAGACAGGGGCCCTGAAGGGCACTAACCTGCCTGAAGCCCTGAGAGAGGGGAGGCGCATGCCAGCCGCTGGACAGTGGGGCTGTTGAAAGCCCAGGACCTGTGAGGCCGAGGTGGCCAGCTGAGCCCAGCCAGGCTGAGGGTTTGGTTTTGTTTACAGTTCTGTTGGACTTGGTCAAGAACTCGGCTGGCCAGAAGCGGCAGGACTCTGTCAAGTCGTCAGACCAGAGGGCCGGGATACTCTTACAGCTGGAGTAGGCCAAAGGGTAGTAGGGGAAAGCTCAGTTCTCTCTTACCTGGAGGTAGCTCTGGAGCAGCTGACTCCTGCCGGGATTTGGAATCTTTTCCTCCCATTTTTTCTTCTTGCTGTAACAAGACAGAGTTTGCAGGGTCACTTCTCTTGGGAGGAGGCTACACCAGATACACAGCCTTACCCTGGGCCCCCTTGTTAACCCAGAGGTCCTGAAACTCCATGGCCCTACACTCAAGCTGCTGTCTGACATGGAGAGAGCTCTGCGCTGCACCCCAGGCATATCTCCAGCTCAACTAAGCCCTAGATCAAAGATAGGGATGTGCCCATGCAGCACCTCCCTGCACTCACTCTATTGGTGTGTCTGGTGAATCTCCAACTCCCAGTGCAGACTTACCTGAGTAGGCATCTATAACCACACCAGCCAAATGCTATCAGCACGATGGTGAAGACTGGGATCAGCAGTGGGAGAATCAGTGGTGACCCGGCTGAGGCAGATAAATGAGAGAGAGAGATATAGACAGCAACAGAAAATGGCTTCATTCTGTATCGAAACTTACATTCTGGATGCTCTTTTGGGATGATACTGAGGTCAGGAAAATGTAGGTTGCCTGTCAAGTCACGAGTCCTAACTGACAGGTGTGTTAGACCATGGAATACTCACCCACTTGGGATAGACTAGATGTGACCTAATCAGGAGAGCTGGGCAAAGTACCAGGAGAATGAATTGGTCAACACATTTGCTAAATCCAACTCTTGATTTGGTCTGAGCCCCTTCTTTGGGTTTTTCATGAACATCTGGACAACCAGTTTGTTTGTGCAAACAGCTGGGGACGAGCTTGTATTTGTGTGAGTCTTCATATGCTCACAGACCTCATACGTTTCCAAGAAAGAATTCCCTCTCCTGCATAACTCCAAGGGACAGGGTCTCCCAGGAGGTACTGTGGAAATGGGGTTCTCCTCTACAGATCTCATTAGGTCAACCCCAAATGGGATATAGTCCTCAAGCCCCTGTTCTCCCCAGTCCCATGTTAGGACTATTTAAAAAAAACTAAAGAAATTCCCAAAGCAAATAACTTTGTTAAAGTGAAGTTCAGACTGAGGGCTTATCTGTACTTATGGCTAAATCGGCCTTGTTGCGATCAGTGCAGCAGTGTCAATTTAGTGGGTCTGGTGAAGATACACTAAGTCGATGGGAAAGCACTCTCCCGTCGGCATCTGTACTCCGCCTCCCTGGGAGGCAGAAGGTAAATTGGCCAGAGAGCGTCTCCCGTCAACACAGCATGGGGATCTGAGGGTCATAGTGGACCACAAGCTAAATATGAGTAAACAGTGTAACATTGTTGCGAAAAAAAGCGAACGTCATTCTGGGATGTATAAGCAGGAGTGTTGTAAGCAAGACACAAGAAGTAATTCTTCTGCTCTACTCCGCGCTGATCAGACCTCAACTGGAGTATTGTGTCCAGTTCTAGGTGCCACATTTCAGGAAAGGTGTGGACAAATTGGAGAAAGTCCAGAGAAGAGCAACAAAAATTATGAATGGTCTAGAAAACATGACCTATGATGGAATATTGAAAAAATTGGGTGTGTTTAGTCTGCAAAAGAGAAGACTGAGAGGGGACATGAAAACAGTTTTCAAGTACATAAAAGGTTGTTACAAGGAGGCAGGATAAGAATTGTTCTTCTTAACTTCTGAGGATAGGACAAGAAGCAATGGGCTTAAATTGCAGGAAGGGCAGTTTAAGTTGGACATAAGGAAAAACTTTCTAACTGTCAGGTTAGGAAGCACAGGTTAAGCACTGGAATAAATTGCCTAGGGAGATTGTGGAATCTCTATCACTGGAGATTTTTAAGAGCAGGTTAGACAAACACCTATCAGGAATGGCCTAGATAATACTTAGTCCTGCCATGAGTGCAGGGGACTGGAAGAGATGACCTCTCGAGGTCCCTTCCAGTCCTATAATTCTATGGTGTAGACACTGCTGTAAGTTGACCTAAGTTTCATCAACTTCAGTTACTTAATTTACATAATTTATGTAACTCAAGTAACGTAACTGAGGTCGACTTACAGCTTTAGTGTAGACCAACCCTCCAAGAACAGATCAGTAACTTCAGGGTGAAGATCCTTACAAGAACACTGCAGATAGCAACAAAAAAAGACTTGCAGTTAAGTGTAAATGTACAGGAAACACAAACATTTGAGAGTCTAGAAATTCACAATTAAGGCTTATTCAGTCACCTCTCCTGTTTGTACAGGTTCAGGAAGCCAATCAGAGACCAGGAATTCCATCATGAGACCTAGTGACCAATCACACAGACTGAATTCCAAATACTGAACAACACTCCCATGAAGCAATGCTTCTCTGAATGACCAGAGAAACCCATGTAGGCTCTGATGGATTTGCTTAAAATCAGTTGCAAAGAGCCCATCTTTTCATTATTTCACAAACATGAAAATGTTGTTCAGAATGAACAGTTCAACCAGCTCCACTGATTAATCCCTTTCTACCTTCTAGCATGGATCATTCCTTCCCTTCTCCAGACCTCCACTTAGATCCATGAACTTCTCACACTGGCCTCCAGCCCCATTTTCAGCCTGACCACGTCCAGTGGGATCCAGTCTGCCTGGTTCCTCTTAAAGGTAGTAACCTGGACACCTCAAAGGCTGCAGTGCAGAGATACTATGTGTAGGGGAAGATTACAGTCATGTGACCCTCCTGTGAAATTCTATACATTGGGGAAGCGTGCTGTAACCCCCATATTCCTCATTTTTGTATAATTGTGATCTTACGTATAAAGCATGCCTTGTAATGTATCAGGGAAAGGTTATGATCTGCTGAAAGTCATTTCTCTAGCCATAGATGTGTAACATTAATGCATATGAAGTTATGAGAATTGTGTACTATGGTTGTCACTAAAACATGCTGTAAGTTGGGGGAATCAGCCAAATATTAGCTCCCCAGAGGCAACAGCAAGGAAAGTAACCAACGCCTGGGCAGGGTGTCAAAAAACCCATCAACAGCCATTATTCAGCAAGGGAGCTACAATGCAATGACTCACCTGCATGAGGCCACACCCAAGAGAATTGCTCAACCTTGCTTGGAGAGACTCACCTGACTCTGAAGCGGGGGGCAGGGGGCAAAGCCAAGAGGGGAGAAAGGACATGATAAAAGGGAGAGATATTTGCCATGCTCTTCCTCTCTCTTCCACCTACATCCACAGATACCACACCAAGCAACTGAAGCACTGATCAAAGGGGAGAGCCTGACTGAAGAGCAACCAGCCAGCCTGTAGTGAAAAGCATCTAAGTTTGTGTGAAAGTAGAATGAATTATATTGAAATTATAATTCATTAAAGAAATGCTGCTTGAAGGGTTTGTTGAAATATAGTTGTCAGGAAGAGAAACATTAAGGAGTGTGAGACAATGGGTCCTCAAACTAATTAACTTAGAGCTCCTACTGAGCTAGGAGATTGGTAAACATTAGTATGCAAATAAGACATGTATGTATATTTGTCAGTTTCTGCTTCCTTTTGTCTCTTATGTTAAATTGGCTTTCCCTTATCTGTTTAAATAAGTTAGCTTGAGCTTTCGCAGGAGGCTCACATATCTGGGTGCATTGGCAAAGCGCTTTGCTAATAAACAGAGTGGTCTGACAAATTCAGTGAGTCTTGAATTTGACTTTGACAATTTGGAGTTTCCACCGAGATGGCAACCGTCTTCACTGGGGCCGTGTGACCCCTGACCGTTCTTAGGATGGCCGTAGCAAGCCGGCACCTGGGCATTTGGCCCGAGCGGTCCTCCACCAGAACGGAAGTGTGCATGACCACAGTGAAGTCTACGCCATCGAACCTGTTGGTTCCCACTCTGTTCTGGTAGGGATCCCGGGATCTGACATCAGGAATCTGGTCAGGTAATTATTTCTATGTTTTGTCCGGACTGAGGACTGTCTTGTCTCTGTGTCTATCTGTCCTCCCTGTGGTGTGTTTGAGTCTGGGTGCCGTCTTGGTCCGGGGATCGGCTGACCAAAGGGTTCCTGTCCCCACGGTCTGAGTGAGTGAAATCTGCACAATCACAGCCACACAGCGCCTTGGGTAAAACCCTTGGTGTGAAAGCAAGGGCGATTGAGGCAGTAGCCTGTGGGCTCCTTTTGTGTGTTGCACGGGGTATCGCTCTGACGAACCCGACTTTCCTTCTTGTGTGATTGGTGTGTAAAGTCCTCCTGTATGGGTAACCAGATGTCTAAGTCGGGACAGTTCCCTAAAGGAACACCGGCTCATTTTATGTATTTTAGGAAGGGTCCGGACTCCTGTAAATTTCTGGAAAAATGGTCTAGGCTAACTCAGGAGAATCCCAAAATTCAGTGGCCACTGTTAGGGTCTTGGGACAAAGACCAAGTAGATGTCTTAAAAGATAAACTCGGCCAACCTAAAACTAAATTGGCAAAAGGAAAGGTTGGTTGTTTCATGCAGTGGTGGGCAAATCATTGGTGGACAGAATCAAAACTTGCCTTCTCAAAGATTCAAATAATAAGTTAAAAGCTTTATTAGAAGCCTCTTCTCCTGCTGCCAGACCGAGCGCTCCCCTTTATCCCGTTCTCCGAGAAAACCAGGATCGATCCCATCCACCTTCATACTCCCATCTCATTGTGGGAAAGGACGAAGAAAACCCCTTGTTACATTCTGGGGATGACGATGAGGAAGATGCATTAATTGGCTTGGCATCCTTGCATCGGATCAATAGGCGGTTAAACAACTCCCAGGGGTCTCCAGTTCAGACCAGTCCGGATTGTCCAATACCGCCCAGGCCCATTCCTCTGGTACCACTCAGACCCACAAAGAAACCCCCCCCCCCCCCCCCGTTCTCCCAAAACCCTCCAGTCTGCCTGACTCCTCTGTTTTTCCCCATACATACGAAGATAGCCTGGACACTGATTGGGCCCAACATTTACGCTCTGGCTCTAAACCTGTCCAGGCTCCCCTCCGAATCCTGCATACTGGGGGCCAACAAGAGAGTCCCACTTGGAGCTATAAACCCTGGACTCATACAGAGCTCCTTTCAATTGTAAAAGGCTTTCCAAAACCCCTGGAAAATCCTACCACATTTGCAGAGGAGTTTTTGTTAGTGTGCGACACCTATGAACCCTCTGATGCAGACCTCCTGCAGCTGTGCAAGCTACTTGTAACCCCTAGCGAGCATGGAAAATGGCTCACAGCAGCCAACTGGCCCATCAGTGAGAGCCATTCAACTCTACCAGACACCGGTCCTGACACTGAATACCGGAAAAAGTGTAAAGACCGAACTAAAAACCTACATGAGGCCATCCCTCAAGTATGGACTCCAAAAACAAACTGGACAGCCATACATTGCTGTAAACAGCGACAGGGAGAAAGTCCGGGTGACGATCACACCCGACTGACTGACGTTTTTCTGCAACATTCTGGTATACAGCAACCGGGTGAAAATGGGAAGGGTGCCCTGGCTCATGCGTTTGTTAATGGCCTCCTACCTGCTATTGGCAATATGCTAAAGCGAATAAGTGTTGGGTGGGAAACGGAAACCATGGATAAATTGCAATCAGTGGCAGAACACTGCCATCACACTCTAAAGGGAAAGGAGGAACAATCTTCCCAAAAGTTAATGGCCCTGCAAATACAGCATTATTCAGGGCAAGATAAACAGTACCGGGGAGGGGGACGTGGTCACGGGAGGGGACGTGGAACTGGATTTTCGGGTTTTGGGGGTGTTTGTAATTACTGTAAACAACTCGGACATTGGAAAAACGAGTGTCCGCGCCGGCCTAATAGCTCTGTAAACAACCAGCTAGACCCCCTGTCGGCACAGCCCGACAGTCCCCAGACTTACTTTGTCCCACAACAATAACAGAACACCAGGGAACCTCGGGAAATTTTAGCTCCTTTACTACCTCTCACTCCCACGGGTGAATGTGTTTTGACTATTAATGATCTTTCTCTCCCTTTCCTTGTTGATACAGGAGCTTCACTCTCTGAGGTTCGTACTGCCGACCTGCCTGAGGTTCCCCGCTCCGAAAAAAACATATACGCTGTGAGCATTACGGGACTCCCAACCCCTTATCCCCTTTCAAAACTTCTACCAATTCAGGTTGGTCCCCTTTCCGCGGACCATGCATTCCTCCTCTCGGATTCCACTCCAGTGAACTTTTTGGGTCGGGACCTGTTATGTAAACTTGGCTGTACCATCTACTGTTCCCCGGATGGTGTCTACTTACAAATCCCCCAGTCCTCTCTGAGTGATTCTGTAGCCTCCCTGCTGTCTGAAACTCCCCTTTCCACTCCGGTCCCCTGCTGCCCATTGGTCCTGTCCCTTGAACACCTAATTTCACAGGTCCCATCCTCTCTGTGGCCAACCCACCCGTCTGAAGTGAGCCGTTTACATACTGACCCCGTCTACATTATTGTTGATTCCTCCAAACCTCTGTCTCGCCTGTCTCAATACCCTTTAAACCCCAAAGCAGAGGCTGGAATTGCTCCAGTCATGACCGCCCTGCAGGAACAAGGCATTATTATCCCCTGCTCCAGCCCCTGTAACACCCCTATCCTCCCAGTTCGAAAAGCTGATGGTAAATCGTGGCGGTTTGTTCAGGATCTTTGGGCCATTAACCGCATTGTCATACCTGCCTTTCCCGTTGTCCCTAACCCAGCGACAATTCTGGCTTCTATCCCACCAGATGCAACTCATTTTACTGTTGTTGATTTGTGCTCTGCTTTCTTTTCTGTCCCGGTTCCCCGTGACTCCCAGTTCCTGTTTGCCTTTTCTTACAAGGGGTAACAGTACACATGGACCACACTGCCCCGGGGTATACTGAAAGCCCGTCATATTTTTCCCAAGCATTAGCCCGAGACCTTGCTGACCTTGTTTTCCCGTCCAGGTCCACACTAGTCCAATATGTAGATGATCTACTCCTCTGTTCCCCTTCATTGTCCGCCTCTGAAACTGATCCTTTAGTGCTCCTTACTGCCCTAGCAAATAAGGGTCACAAAGCTTCTCGCTCTAAACTACAACTCTGTCAAGCTTCTGTCACATACCTTAGCTTTCTCCTCTCCCAGGGTTCCCGTGCACTTTCTCCCACCCGCGTCCAAGCTATCCTTAGCTTTCCCCGACCCCGCTCCCCACACCAGGTCCGGAAGTTTTTAGGCATGGCTAGATTTTGCAGACAATGGATTCCCCAATATGCCTCCCTTGCAAAACCTCTCCAGGAACTCACTCGATTCTCTGTGCCTGACCCCATGTCGTGGCCCCCTGAGGCCAATTCTGCCTTCATTTCCCTCAAACAGGGTTTGGCTTCTGCCCCTGCCTTAGGGCTGCCTGACCATTCTAAGCCTTTTACCATTTTCTGCCACGAACAATCTGGGTGTGCACTGGAGTTCTCACTCAGACGCACGGAGAAAAGAACCGCCCAGTGGCTTATTTCTCTGCCACGTTAGACCCTGTTGCCCAAGGCTTACCCCCTGCCTGCGTGCTGTGGCTGCTGCAGCGCACCTAGTCGAAATGTCTGATGCCCTTGTTCTCCGCTCTCCTCTTACCCTCCTGGTCCCTCCCTCTGTAGAAACTCTCCTGCTACAACGTAACACAGGCCACCTCTCCTCTGTCTGCCTTACCAGGTACGAATTTTTACTATCAGCTTCATATATCACCATAAAGCGTTGTTCTCAGTTAAACCCTGCCACTCTCCTTCCTTTGTCTAATGACGGTGATCCCCACGACTGCCTTGCAACTGTCTCTGCTGTCACCGTCCCGCGCTCTGACCTTTCTGATGTCCCTCTCCTTAACTCTTACCTTGTTTTATTTACTGATGGTTCCTGTTTTCGAGATGACCAAGGTCGTCTCCTTGCAGGATACGCTGTAGTTTCACTCTCTGAAACCCTGGAAGCTGCACCTTTACCTTCTGTAACCTCAGCACAAGTTGCTGAATTAGTTGCCCTCACCCGTGCCTGCTTTTTGGTGGAGGGATGCTCCGCCACCATTTACACTGACTCCCGCTACACTTTTGGAGTTGTACATGACTTTGGTACCCTCTGGCAAACTCGGGGTTTCCTTACCTCTGCCAGTACCCCTATTAAAAATGGACCCTACATCGCTGCCCTCCTGTATGCAGTTTTACTTCTGTCTGCCCTAGCTATTGTTAAGTGCCCTGGCCACTCAGTGGCGGATACTGATGTTGCTAAGGGTAACGCATTTGCTGATGCCTCTGCTAAACATGCTGCTGCCATAGAACCTTCCCCAGATGCATTTCTAGGTTCCCTTTCTGTTTCTATACCGCCGCCGTCCTTCACTGACCTCACCCTGCTCCAAGACTCTGCCTCAGAAACCGAGAAAGAATCCTGGGTTGCCCAAGGTTGCTCTCTACATCCTGATCCTCTACTGGCACCTTTGTAGACCCCTTTTCACGCTACCCGTCTCTGGCTGACCTGCTACACGATGTTTCGCATGTCGGAAAGGAGGGGATGGTCTCTGCTGTAACTAAGACAGGATGGTGGGCCCCCCATTTTAGCTCCAGAGCAACCAGCCAGCCTGTAGTGAGAAGCATCTAAGTTTGTAAGGGCATTGAAAGTGTTAAGATCAGCTTAGAATGCATTTTGCTTTTATTTCATTTGACCAAATCTGACTTGTTATGCTTTGACTTATAATCACTTAAAATTTATCTCCGTAATTAATAAATCTGTTTGTTTATTCTACCTGAAGCAGTGCGTTTGGTTTGAAGTGTGGCAGAGACTCCCCTTGGAATAACAAGTCTGGTACATATCAATTTCTTTGTTAAATTGACAATCTTATATAAGCTTGCAGCATCCAGTGGGCATAACTGGACACTACAAGTCGGAGGTTCCTGGGGTTGTTTCTGGGACCGGAGATATTGGCTAGTGTCATTTGGTTGCAAGTATCTGGGAGCAGCTTACATGCTATAGGCCATGCGTGAACAGCCCAGGAGTGGGGGTTCTCACAGCAGAGCAGGGTAAGGCTGGCTCCAAGAGTCAAGGATTGGGGTGACCTAGCAGATTATCGGTCCAGATACCACCAGAGAGGAATGTCACACCTCCCCCGCTAATTTTCCTGGGAATCATGGAACTAAAACCTCTGTAAAACACTCTGACAATGTAGGCAGTTCATGCTTCTAAGCCTCCTTGTGGAGGCCCCCTTCCCTCCTCACCTAGTGCATCCAGTTCCAACCCCTGATTTTCATACAGTTTTCTTGTTCCAATTGTCAAAGTCAGATTCAAGGCTCACAGAATTTGTCAGACCACCCTGTTTATTCGCAAAGCGCTTTGCCAATGCACCCAGATATATGTGAGCCCCTCTCTGAGGCTCATGCTAACTTATTTATACAATTAAGCCAAAGCCAATTTAACATAAGAGACAAAAGGAAGCAGAAACTGACAAATATACATACATATCTTATTTGCATACTAACGTTAACCAATCTCCTAGCTCAGTAGGAGCTCTAAGTTAATTAGTTTGAGGACCCATTGTCTCACACTCCTTAATGTTTCTCTTCCTGACAACTATATTTCAACAAACCCTTCAAGTAGCATTTCTTTAATGAATTATAATTTCAAAATAATTCATTCTACTTTCACACCATGGAGAATGGCAGCCCTGGGCTCCCATTCAGATAAGCCAATTATACTCCTTCTCTGTGAACTGAAGCATGCAGCCAGGTATCAAGGGGACCCTGGTCAGGCTCTTTGCTTAATTAACTGTATGAAACCCCAGTTCCCCTGAAACCCCAGCTAAAGGATCAGTTTCTCTAGGGAGAGAACTGACCCCCTCCCCCCCAAGCCAGTAGCCCAGCTGGGATGTACCACTCTCAGTTTCCCAGGTGCACTCCTCACTCCACTCGCTCCAGGGCCCCTGGTAGCCATCCATGTGCACCCTTGCCCGCATTTTCCCGCTATATTGTGTGGAGGGCTCCAGCATCTGCAGGGTGAAGATGAGGGGAGGCTCGTCATTGCTGATGTTTACACCCTGGGCATTCTGGGAAGAGAAGAGATGGAGAAGGGGTGAGGAACTCTCTGTCCCATCCACCCACATCCCCAGCAGAGTCCTGGGCTCCCAGCAGTACCGTCACCTACCTCCAACGAGTCACCAGTCTTCCAATACAAGAATTCATATCTCTGGCCTATATAGGCATAGCTTAGGATCTGTTTTGTCCATCTCAGCTCATACTCCTGCTCTTTCCTCTTTGTCATTGTCACGTTAACAGGCGCACGTGGCTTGACTAGAACACAAACAACACGTTAGGAATATGCATCCATCTCCCAGCTTATCTTCCTGCCCATTCCCTTTCCCACTCTGGGCTGTGGGCAGGACTAAGGATACGCTGGTGCGAAACTTGTTGCCTGAGCAGACTAGCACCAAGGACGGCTAATAGCAGTGTCCCCGTCTGACACATCTCATCTCCACACGCCCATTCTGTACCTCCGCGCAGCAGTGCTCTGTTGGTGCCAGTCAGGAGCTCCAGTGCTGGGAGCTTCCTTTACCAGCCATCTGTCCCACCCATGCATCACTGTCTAGCTCTCTTGTTAACCATTCCACTTCTCTGCCAACCCAAGCATTTCCTAAGCTGGAGGAGAAACCTCCAGATAACCCTGGGCAGAGGATCCAAATGGGCTCTCACTGTTTTTGTAGGCTTTAATCAGTTTCTCCTCCTTCTTGGGCCGGACAGTTATGAGGTACTGGCTCAGCCTGCTGGGGTTGGTGACATTGATCTCACAGCTGTGGAACAGGTAGTGGCTGCCAGGCAATTCCTCCTCATGGACTGGAGAGCATTCTGTCTCTCTGGGGAAGAGAGCAGCCAGGCCTGAGTGAGCAGGAGGGATGGTCAGATATAGGAGGACAGGAATACGCTGCCATGGGCAGGTCACTTACTCTGATGCTGGTGGGGTTCTGTAGAAGAGCGTGAACAAGACAGAGCTGGTGACCTCTCTCCTCACTTCCCAGCTGCACGTTAGCCGATCAACCCCATTGAAGAGGCAGCGAAGGTTCTTGGGCTGAGCCTCATCCTCTATCGAGGAGACAGTGGTTAGTGTACCTCTGGGAGGGGCAGGGCTGGGAGGGATGGGGAGGACAGTGGAGCTGGGACTGATTGTGACCATTGAGGGAAAAAGAGAAAACTTTTAGACGTAGTCTACACTACAGAGTTAGGTTGATGTAAGTCTGCTTACATTGACCTAAGTAAATAAGTGTCTACACTAAAATTTCATTCCTGCTGATTTAAAGCACCTGCTATGCTGACTTAATATCTCCACCTCCATGAGCAGCATAGAATTTAGGTCGATGTAGTTCGGTCAAAGCAGTGTCAGTGTAGACACTGCGTTACTTACATCGGCTGTTAGTGGCCTCCAGGAGGTATCCCACAATGCTCCATTTTGACCACTCTGGTCACCATTTTTAACTCCATTGCTTAGCAGCCAGGTACACAGGAAGCCACCCCTCCCCTTTAAAGCCCTGTGAATTTTTGAAGTTCCATCTCCTGTTTGCCCGGCTTGGAGAGATCACCTAGCAACTCTCGAGCATGCCTAGCAACTACCCCGCTGACCATGCTGGCTACATGCTGCAGACACGCTCCTGCCTGGAGTACACTGGGATGCAGGGGGGGGGGTCGGATCTCTTGGGTCTGTCAGGAGAAGAGGCCGTGCAGGTGCAGCTCTGATCCAGCCGTAGAAATGTCAACATCTGGGAGAAGATCACTTGGGGCATGGAGGAGAAGGGCTACAGGAGGGACCAGCAGCAGCATCATGTGAAAGCCAAGGAGCTGTGGCAGGGAGGCTAAAATCACTCTGGTGTGTAGCCGCAGACCGGCCATTTTTACAAAGAGCTGCATGCCATCCTCAGTGGAGACCCCACAACCACCCCAAAGAGCCCCATGGATATTTCAGAGGAGCCCTAGTCACAGGCCCCTGCCATGAACAGTGAAGACGAGGTGGAGGAAGAAGAGAAGGAGGAGAATGGGGGACAGGCGACTGGTGGTTCCAGCCTCACAGTGAGCCAGGACCTGTTTTTGAGTCCTGGGCAGTCCAGCCAGTCCCTACAGTCCAGCACAGGCGAGTCTGATGCAGGGGAAGGAACCTCTGGTAAGGCTGCAGTTTGCTTTGAAATTAGAGGGATGGAACCCCCAAAGTAGCAGGACATATCTGTTGATTTACTCCTTTTTTACTTAGGTTAGAAGAGGTAGTGAAGTAACCAATAGAGATAGTGTTGCTATCTGCTTTTTATTCCCCTGTAGAGTTAGGCAGAAGTGTCCCCACAGAACAGTTTGTTTATGTGCACCAGGATGTCCCAGGAATCCTTCATAGAGATCTTAAGGAAACTTTACTGGAGGTAGTCTGCAATCCCCTGCTGAAGGTTTCTGGGGAGGGCTGCCTTATTTCTTCCACCATGGTAGGACATTTTCCCACACCACTCAACAGACATCTATTCCATCTCCGCCCTTCCCCGGTGGAAACTTTCCCTCCTTTGCTACACGGATGTTATGCAGAACACAGCAGGCAGCTATAACCATTGGGATTTTTTTCACTGAAATGACTCACTTCTCCACTAGAGTGAGCAGATAGCAAGTGTGAAAAATTGGGATGGAGTGCAGGGCAATAGGTGCCTATATAAGACAAAGCCTTGAATATTGGAATTGTCCCTATAAAATCGGGACATCTGGTCACCCTATTCTCCACTGTCAATGAAGATCTCATTTTGGTGTCTCTGAGTTGGAGGGCTGGGGCGAGCTCTGTACACAAATCCAGGCATATGGCCTTGCACATCCGAAAGTTCTGCAGCCGCTGCGCATCATCCCAAACACGCATGACAATGTGATCCCACCAGTCAGTGCTTATTTCTCAGGCCCAGAACCAGCTCTCCATCATATGCAGCTGCTCCGTAAATGGCACCAACAACTTTGAATTGTTTCTTTCTATGTCCCACAGTAATCTAGCCTCCAAGGAATCATCATAGAAACCACAACTGCATTAAAAAGGCAAGAAGAAAAGCAACAGGGCAGTCTGCAAAATATCTTCAGTGTCTGTATACCAATGCAAGGAGTATGGGGAATAAGCAGGATGGACTGGAAGTCATGGTATATGAAGAAAATTATGACTTAATTGGCATTACAGAGACTTGGTAGGACACCTCTCATGATTAGAGGGATATAGTTTGTTCCAGAAGGATAGGTAGGGGGAAAAAAGGAGGCAGCATTGTGCTGTACATCAAGAATGTAGACACTTGCTCTGAGGTCCAAGAGGAAGTGAATGGCACACATACTGAGAGTTTCTGGGCGAGGACAAAAATGGAAAAGCATAGTAGCAATGTTATGGTGGGGGTCTATTATACAGCACCAAATCAAGAAGAGGAAGTGGATGAGGCATTCTACAAGCAGGTAACAAGATTAACTAACACACATGAGCTAATATTAATGGGGGATTTTAACTCCCCTGATATCTGCTGGCAGACTATTACAGCAAAACATAATATGTCCTTCGAAATCTTAGCATGTGTAGGGGACAACTTTCTGATTCAGAAAGTTGAAGTAACAACTAGGGGGTCATCCATTTTGGGCCTGGTATTGACCAAAAGGGATGAATTAGTTGTGAACATGAAGGTGGCCGGGAACTTGGGAGGAAGTGATCATGATCTGATAGAATTCAAGATCCTAAGGAAAGGAGGACATGAGAACAGCCTAAAAAGAACACTGGACTTCAGAAAGATAGATTTCAACCAACTTGGAGAAATAGTAGGCAAGGTCCCATGGAAAGACCAGTTAGGAAGAAAAGGAGCCAAAGTGGGCTGGCGGTTTCTAAAAGATGTAATATTAGAGGCTCAACATCAAGCTATTCTAATGCAGAAGAAAGATAAGACGAGTCACAGGAGGCCAATGTGGCTGCGCAAGCAGTTTTTTACCTATCTAAGAACCAAATGGGACACATCCAGGCAATGGAAGGAGGGGCGTGTCACCAAGGAGGGTCACACATGGGAATAGTGTGAGTGTGTAGGGACAAAATCAAGAAAGCCAAGGCAAGAATGGCATCTGGCAAGGAATGTTAGAGACAACAAGAAAGAATTCTACAAATGTGTCAGAAAAATCAGGGATGATGTGAGCTGCTGTTCAATGGAGAAGGTGAGCTGGTAACAGAAAATAGTAGGCACTGAGCAGCTATGCCTTCCTTTGTTTCAGTCTTTCACAGAAAATAACATGTGACTGGATGACTAGTGTAGTTACCATACATAATAAAGAGGAAGGGATGCAGATCAGAATAAAGAACACATCAGAGATCTTTTGACTAATTTGAATGAATTCACGTCAGCAGGGCCAGATGCTATTCACCCCAAGGTGCTGTAGGAATTAGCTGAAGAAAACTAGGAGCCACTTGTGATAATATTTGCTAACTCATGGATGACAGGAGAGGTCCCGGAAGACTGGAGAAGGGCTAACATAGTGCCCACCTTTAAAAAGAGGAGCTGGGAACCATCGACCAGTCAGCCTGACCTCAATTCTTGGGAAGCTACTAGAGCAATATTTAAAACATTCAGTTTCTGAATACCTGGAGGATGAAGGGTGATCACTGGCAGCCAGCATGGATTTACTAAGAACAAATCATGCCAAACCAGCCTGATTTCCTTCTTTGACAGGGTAACTGGTTTGGTGAATGGGGGAATGCAGTGGACATAATATACCTGGACTTCAGCAAAGTTTTGGACACAGTCCCACATGACATTCTGATAAGTAAGCTGGAGAAATGTGGACTCAGCGGAACTACCATTAAGTGCATGCATAATTGGTTAAACAACCACAAAGAGTTACAATTAATGGAATGATATCGGATTGGAAGGGGGTCTCAAATAGGGTTCCACAAGGATCTGTTCTGGGTCTGGTGTTATTTAACATCTTTTTACATGACCTGGATGTAGGAATAGAGAGCATAGTGATCAAATTTGCAGATGACATAAAAGCTGGGGGAGTTGCAAGCACTTTGGAGGATAGAGTTAAGATGCAGAGGAATCCTGATGAATTGGAGAATTGGGCAATAGACAACAAAATGAAATTTAACAAAGACAATGTAAAGTGCTACACATAAGGAAGGGGGGAAAATGTACAAATACAGACTTGGGGATAACCGGCTTGGCAGCAGTACTGCTGAGAAGGATCTGGGAATTGTGGTGGATCACAGCCTCAGCATGAGTGAGCAACGTGAAGCTGCTGCAGAAAAAGGTTGCATTAACAGAGGCGTAGCATGTTAGTCAAGGGAGGTGATAGTTCTGCTCTACTTGGTGCTGGTTAGGCCTCAGCTAGAGTATTATGTCCAATTTTGGTCACCAATGTATAGAAAGGATGGAGAGAAACTGGAAAGGAGCCAGAGGCAGGCAACAAAGACCAAAGAGATAGAATGTAAGCTCTATGAGCAAAGGCTGAAGGAACTGGGTATGTTCAGATTTGAAAAGAGAATAAGGGGGGACATGATAGTGGTCTTCAATACTTGAAAGGCTGCCAAAAAATATGAAGAAAGGTTGTCCTCTCTTGCTACAAAAAGCTGGACAAGAGGCAATGGGTTCAAACTATAGCATAGCAGATTTAGTTTAAATCTCAGGAAAAACTGTAAAAACAGTAGGACAATGGAACAGATACCTAGAGAGGTAATGGAAGCTCATTCTCTGAAGGTTTTCAAAGCAGGCTGGATAGCCAACTGTCTTGGATGGTTTAGATACAAGAAATCCTGCATCTTGGCAGTAGGTTAAACTAGATGACCCTTGCGGTCCCTTCTAACCCTATGATTCTATGTTTCCCCACGGCTCCTCTGGCAGCTCTGCAAACATTGCAAGATCAAGCGCCGTGTGCTCACAACGCTCATCACAATAGCTACCCACGGTGCACTGCTCTCTGCATCTGATGAGGATGCGCAACACCAACACAAAGAGCATAGTGTGGACACACACAAATGATTTAATTACTGTGGAGGCTGTATGCCAACGTAACTTCGATCAACATAATTTAGTAGTATAGAGATGCCCTCTGTTTCAGGGTTTTCTATAGGAGCCCAGAGCATTAAGCTGGTCCATTCATCCAAAAGATACAATCCACGTATTGCAATACACAGAGAGACCGGCCTCTCCTGAGCCCACATTCCAAAACCCACCATCTCCATTGGCACTCACTGGCCCTGTTGCTGAGAGGCTGGATACTGAGCACACCTAGAAGGGTCCCATCAAAGCGAGGGGTTTGAGGTGCAATGGCAGGGGAAGTGTGTATAAGGAGCTTCTACTGCCCCTGCGAGTGCTGCACTGGGACTGGTACCTGTGCCGTGGGACTAACCAGAGAGCTGAAGTTTCCACGGCTCCTGCTCTGCTACCTGTCAGTGACATCAAATTCACTTCATATAAGAGAGCACCAGTGAAACGGGACCATTTTCATCAAATTCCAGAGATTTTCCAATGTCATCAGTTCAGCCCCCAAATCCTTTGGAAGCAAAACACAATATCCCTCTGCTGCCAGCATCTCATCACGTCCCTCCTTCCCCCCATGGCCCCTCAGCCTCCAGAATTACCTTCCTGGGACCTCCAGGACACAGCAGTGCTCCATTCGCTGGACTGCCCAGACCAACCAGCGCCCTGGCTCGGCTTGGATCGCACACGAGCAACATAGGTGCTGCCCGGCACAAGGGCATCACGCCTCAGCAGGCAGTGGGAGGCGCTTGCGACTGACACCGAGGAAGATTTCTGTCAATGGGGAAGAGATAGCAAGGAGTCAGGGGCGGTGAAGAGAGAAAGAGAGAGAGAGACATGTTAGAGAGGCATGGGAGGATCCATTTCTTGGCAATTCTGCTCAGCCAAGCACAGCCAGCACTGTGATCCCTGGGTAAGGAGGAGCCAGATGCTTCTTGTGCAGGGCTCATTGCTCTTATAGCACACAGGCTGCTTTTTAATTGCTAGATCTCTGGTCTTAACCAGCCAAGGCCATGGCTGGATGGCACAGGACTTCTAAGATGCACACACAGCTAGCTGCAACGTGCACGGACCCACGGTCTGGGCCATTCAGGTTTCAGAGGATCGGCTGGGTTCAGCAGCAGCCGAGCAGGTTTCAGAGGATTGC
Organism: Caretta caretta; assembly: GCF_965140235.1. Lineage (NCBI taxonomy): Eukaryota > Metazoa > Chordata > Testudines > Cheloniidae > Caretta > Caretta caretta. The sequence continues at coordinate 258,715,846 of NC_134206.1, read as the reverse complement.
AAAGGGTTGTCTTCTGCAACCAAGAACAGCACATGCCAATGCTTAAGCATATCTCATTCCTACCTCCCAGGATTCCCACTCCCGCTTGTAGGTCACTTCAAACTCCAATGCATCATATACCCAGTGGCTTCCCTTTCTCTCTCCAGCTGCTTCCCAGGCCAGCAAGAAGTTGCCTGCTTCTGTGACGTTGATCCAGAGCTTCTGAGGTGGGAGGGGCTGGACTGGAAATGAGAAGGGACAACATGGGTTGCAGTTATTAGTAGATGGGGATGGGGAGTGGGCAGAGGGCCTGTCTAGTTCTTATCTCCGTAAGGAAGGACCCAGATCTGCCTAACTTCAGGCTTTTGTGGGATTTATCAGGACTGCTGCAACAAAAAAGAAAAAAAAAATCTAAGGCCTGTTGGCACTTGGCAGTGCAACAAGTAGAATTGCCAAGGCCATAGTGAAAATAGTGGTGAGCGGAACAGAAGGGTAATAGGGAATTGAGTGCTTTATTCATTTAAAGGTGAAGTCATATTAATGAATATTTTTCTGAGTAAAAAGGTTTGTTTGAGATCAGTTTTTTCCTAATGGCAGAGACACTCAGCCAGTGCAAGAGGGTGGGTCAACTGGGAGGAATACATCCGCCTTTTCCATTGTAGGCAGGCAAGGAAGGAATCCGTCCATCCATCATCCTCTAAGTGAGAAATGGGAACACGGGCCTCACAATGGAAATGAAACTATTCCTGGCAAGATAATAGGCTGACATACAGAAGTAAGGTTCAAAGTTAGAGATCAGGATTCTTGACTAGGGTTAGGGGATCAGGCAGAGGAAGAAGTATTAATTTCAAAGGATCTCAGATATTCCTGGGGAGAAGAGAGCGGTGGGTGTCTCGCCCTTACCATTCTGGAAGAGGCTGATGTTCAGCTTGGCCTGCAGCAACCGATCAGGTTTGAAAGTGTAACTGTCATGCACTCCAACAGCAAAAAGGGTGCTGTTTCTGTGGCAGCTCCAGCCGACACAGAAGTCCTGGCAGACAGGCAGCCTCTTGGCTCCCTGAGGCTCACATGGGATCTGTGTGCTTCTCCTGTGTGTAAAAAGAGAGACCTAGGAGAAGCTGATTTAGGTACAGATAGAAAATCCAAAATTAGGCTCCTGAGACTTTCCCCACATTCTGTTCTAGTCTATATAGATTCTTCTGCTGCACTCATCATCGTAGCATCTGAGCGCCTTCAAGTAGATCATTAAGCAATGTGACTCCACCTCTGTCACCTGTGGCTGGGTCTCTCATCCTCTCCCCAGGGGGAAAAGCATGTGAAGTGCAGTGTCTCGTGTTGGTAGGGATTTTTTTTTAAATATACACATGTTGCTATGTATTTATATTAAAGAAGGCATGTCAAAGAGATAGTCTCGCACTTGGAGTGGAAGGTGAGGTTGTGACTGTTGTTAAGTTTCCACAGAAGTTGATTCCACAGTCTCAGACTGGCCCCTGAGAAAGCTCTGTCTCCAGCTCAGATGAGCATTACTCTTAGTGACAAGAGTTCCATTGTGCCAGAGGAGCAGAGTTGTCAACCACAATTTTTGTTCGAGAACGTTAGATGGCCCATTAGATGGCTTGCGCCCCAACCTTGGAGAGTCTTGAAGATAAGGACGAGACCTTTAACTTGATTTACACACTGTAAGGAGAGTGATCACTTTAGATAAGCTATTACCAGCAGGAAAGTGGGGTGGGGGGAGAGAAAACCTTTTGTAGTGATAAACATCCATTTTTTCATGGTCTGTGTATATAAAAACATCTTCTGTATTTTCCACAGTATGCATCCGATGAAGTGAGCTCTAGCTCACGAAAGCTCATGCTCAAATAAATTGGTTAGTCTCTAAGGTGCCACAAGTACGCCCTTTCTTTTAACTTGATTTGAAATTCTGTGGGAAGCCAGTGTAGAGAGCGGAGGACAGTGGTGGTGAGTTCCTGGTAGCCTGAGGAGACACATTGCAGTGTCTGTACTAGCTGGAGTTTCCTACACACTGAAGGTTTCATGCCCAGGTACTTTGCCTTGCTGTGGTCCAGCTGAGAAGTGACAGAGGGGTGAATAACTGAAGCCAGGTCCTCTAGGATGGGACCGAGTCTCCCAGCCAACCAGAGATGATAAAAAGCGTTACTTGCTGGCGCTGCTATGTGGGAGCTTAGGGTCGGCAAGGAATCCAAGAGTACTCCTCAACAATGGACAGAACTGACCGATTGTGGGTATGTGACTTCAGCCAAAAGAGACTGCACTGTGGGCGCAAACTCTTCAAAATGCTTTCCTCTGCCCACCAGCATCACCTCTATCTTGCTCTGGTCCAGCTTCAGCCAGCTGTTCTTCACCCATGAGCTGGTCTCATCCAAGCACTGGGACGTCTTGGTGGTAGTGGTGTGCTTGTGTGCGGTGAAGGGTAAGTAGTGAGCTGTGTTTCATTGGCATATTGCTGGCACTAGTGTCCATGTTGTCTGACTAGTTCACACTCATCCCAGGATCCATCCTCACAGCTCATCTTCTGATTGGACTCCAGAGCATTCTCTCCAAGGTCAAGTCCTTGTGCGGGTTCTTTTTCCAGAGGTGATGGGCTCACTTAGGTCCCAATCCAAAGCCCAGTGAAGTCAGCGGGAGTCCCTCCACTGACTTCAATAGGCATAGGATCAAGCCACTAATGATTTCAGCATCTCTTCCCCAAAAGACAATAGAGATGATACCTTCCTATTCCCCACCACTTCCCCCCACTCCTAAACCCTGACCTCTATTTTCCTTATCTCCCCATCTCTTGCTTTCCACACATCCCCTTTCTGTCCCTCTCCCTTTCTGCCCACCACATCCCTCGGGGCCTGATGGCTCAGTTCCCCTCTCAGAAGGAAACAGATGTGGTGGGCAGATGCTGAGGTACACAGCCCAGTCACTCTGTGAGGAAACCCAATTGCATAACTAGGCATAACCACTTCTCTTTTCACAGCCTCTCCACCCATCCTTATTTTGCAGACATGACCTCACCAGAGCTATGTTCCTTCTGACGCTGCAACAAAGAAGAGCCAGGGGAAAGTTTGGGAGCAGGGAACCATCCCTCTCTCTTCTGCTGATGAATGAACCTCAACCCAACTGTATTCTAATGCCTCTTTCTCCACTCCAGGTGCAGTAAGCTAACAGGCCCTGCCATCACTCACAACTGGGATCCCCCAGAAAAATCAAGGGAGAGTGATAGAAAAGGTAATGAAAATAAACTGGTCAGCGCACCTTCCCGTATCTCCCCATCCTTCCAATGCAGACCTAAAAGAGTCTCCAAATTCCACCCCCCAGCAAGGCCAGCACAGGTGTCCACATGCGCCTCAAAGCCGGCTGCCAACTTGGATCCCTTTCCCTCCTCCCATTCCCAACTCTTAGGTTCAGCAGCCACAGGCCTCTTATGTCCTTCTGCAGCAGAGCAGGGCTCAGGCACTTACTTGTCTATATTGTCCTCATAGTGAAGAGTCACATTGAGGAAGCGACGTGCCTCTGTGCACTCCTGCCATGTGCAGGTCGTCTGGGAGGTGTAGTCATTGTAGCAGCGCAGGCTCTGCATCGGGAGGCTCTCTGCAGGGCGAAGGAAAGCACAACGCTGCCGGTGGGTCATAGAGATGGGCAGTGAGGAATAACGGGATGTGCACACCAGTGCCATGGCGGGAAGGGCAAAGATGGGGGAAGGAGGCGCGAAAGGGTAAACTCTCCCGGGAGTCCCTCGCATGTCAGTTAGCTCATGTGTCAGGGATGGCATGGACAAAAACCTCCCCCTCCCCAACGCTCACAATCCAGAGGCTGGAAAAGAGAGGTTTACTTACCAGGAGCTGTGGTAATGAGAGAATTGTCCCTGTGCATTCACAGTCTGGCTAACTTGTGTGAGTCTCTCAAGATTTTGGTAATTAATTGATCTTTAAATATTCATGGTAAATAGGCCTAATGGCCTGTGATGGGATGTTAAATGGGGTGGGATCTAAGTTACCCAGGGAAGAATTTTCTGTAGTATCTGGCTGGTGAATCTTGCCCATTTGCTCAGGGTTTAGCTGATCGCCATATTTGGGGTTGGGAAGGAATTTTCCTCCAGGGCAGATTGGAAGAGGCCCTGGAGGTCTTTCGCCTTCCTCTGTAGCATGGGGCATGGGTCACTTGTTGGAGGATTCTTTGCTCCTTGAAGTCTTTAAATCATGATTTGAGGACTTCAATAGCTCAGACATAGGTGAGAGGTTTTTCACAGGAGTAGGTGGGTGAGATTCTGTGGCCTGCGTTGTGCAGGAGGTCAGACTAGATGATCATAATGGTCCCTTCTGACCTTAGTATCTATGTATCTATGTATCTATGAGTGTCGGGCTACTGAGTGTTTTTCTTAAAGCCCCAACATCTGCACTGAGGTTATTACCCGAGAATCTCACTTTTCATGTACAAAAAGTAAGTGTCTGACCTACACGGTTGGGAAGAGAAGCTTGAAGGATGAGCCCTAAATACACCAATGACAAACGACAAATCATCCCCACCTGTACCCCCGCAACTGTATTCTCATTCAAATCTCATGATATTTAAGTCACTCTCAGGATTTTTTAGGCCTGACCCTTGATTTCTGAACACTGGGGGTTGGCAGTTCTGATTCGCATTGTGGGAGTCGCCCTGGTGGTGAGCACACACAACTCTCGTTGAAAGCCATGTCTGTGGGGGATGCATGAGCATCCTCAGAGTGTCATGGGTCAGACGACCTCCTCTGCATACTGGAGTGTGCCCACCAACCGCCTCCATTCCTTCTCCTGAACTGCTTTATTATTGTTGAATTATTTCAGAAGGTGTCGCTAGCAGTAATGCACTATATGACGTCACATGATGTCAAGTCATGCCATAAAATGCCCAAGTGAAGGACTCGGCAATGAAGAGGGCTGTCCTGGTGTGAGCATGGGATTTGGACCTGAGAATAGATCACATAGCTTAATAGCCTCAGAGGTCAGATAGGCCTGGAGACTTGGGTGTCTTTCCCTGAGCGTGTGAGAGATGAAAGCCCTGCCAATAGCACATTGGGCTGGGGAGTGTGATTGCCCCACCACATCAGACATCAGACATGCACATCCACCTCTGGAAAGAGAGATGTGCATGAGGCACCTCCTCTGAAACCCGTTTTAGGGTCTGTACAGGGTCTGGGCTTGGTGCAGAGCTGGGGCAGCAGGGGCTCAGAGGGAACATTGAGGAATTTGGAGAAATTCCTCCCTCTCTAAGGTACACTGACCTAGAACAAAGCAACAAACAACTAGCTCTAACAGTGGTGGGCAAACTACGGCCCGTGGGCCGCATCCGGCCCTTCAGATGTATTAATCCAGTTCTGTGTGCCTCCTGGAAGCAGTGGCATGTCCCCTCTCTGGCTCCTACGTGTAGGGGCAGCCAGGGGGCTCTGTACGCTGCCCCTGCCCCAAGCGCCACACCCACAGCTCCCATTGGCCAGGAACCACGGCCAATGGGAGCTGTAGGGTCGGCACCTGCGGACGGGGCAGCGCACAGAGCAGCCTTGCTGTGCCTCCGCATAGGAGCTGGAGAGTGGACATGCCGCTGCTTCCAGGAGCTGCTTCAGATAAGCGCCACCTGGAGACTGCACCCCTGACACCCTCCACGCTCTAATCCCCTGCCCCAGCCCTGATCCCCCTCCCACCCTCCGAACCCTTTGGTCCGAGCCCAGAGCACCCTCCTGCACCCACAACTCCTCATGCCCAGCCCCACCCCAGAGCCCTCAACCCCCTCCCCCAGCCCAGAACTCCCTCCTGCACCCTGAATTCCTCATTTCTGTCCCCACCCCAGAGCCCGCACGCCCAGCCAGAGCCCTCACCCCCTCCCACACCCTAACCCCCAATTTTGTGAGCATTCATGGCCTGCCATACAATTTCCATACCCAGATGTGGCCCTTGGGCCAAAAAGTTTGCCCACCCCTGAACTAGCTCTAACTGTGCACAGATGGGGGATTAAACCTAGAAACAGGAGCAGTCAATGGATATGACAGAGGGTCCTGTTTGTTCTCTGCAGTGGTAAAGAAGGAACTAAGGCAGTTCAGAGGGATGGACACTCCTAGACATGGGCCTTTGACACTGACACTGGTGACTTACTCTGTCTCCCTGCCCCTCACATATTCCCCCCTCCTCTCTGTCTCTCTCTCACACACACCTCACACAGAGTCATCCTCCCATTTGTCCACACCTCCAAATGGTTATTCGTTCACTTACACTCCCACCCGAATCTACATGTCATTCTATCCCTCCATGCTCCTTCAGAGGTCTGTCTATCCCTGCACTGCACCTCCAGTTCATCCACCTACTCACCAGCCGGCTTGTTCACACATTTGCACAATAGCCCACCTGTCCATCCATCCATCTACTCACTCTCCTGCTCTTCCATCCATCCATCCATCCACTTCTCCATTCATCTACTTCTCCATTCGGCCATTTCTCCATTCAGCCATGCACCCTCCCACCTGTAAGTCCATCCACATTTCCATGCACTTACCATACCATCCATTCATATAAACAATCGCCCTCTTGCCTGTCAATCTAGTCACCAACAGATACATCTGGAATGGCAGAGGGAGCAGTCGAGCAGAGGAAAGGGGGAAAGAAGGAAAGGGAATGGAGGAGAGTAAAGGGACTGGAAGGAGGGGAGGGAAAATGACAAAAAGGGCAGGGAAGAAAAAGAAGCTGAAAAGAAACTGAAACTCACCGCGAGATTCTCCGAACCTGAAAGCCCAGCACAGAGCCAGCAGAGCACTCCAGAACGCCTTCATGTTCATGCCAGCCTGAGCCCACCAGCTCAGTCCTGCTCCCTGTGCTCTGGGCTGGTCGCCGGCCTGGGGTTCTTGTACTCACACTTGTTCACTGCTTCTTTGTCACCTGTTAAATGTGGAAGCCAAGCTGTGATGGTCAGGTGGGAGAGGTTGGGACCTTCTATGAGATACAAAACCTCCCCTCCCTGCACTGAGGGGACCTTTCACTGATCCATCAAGGCCACAAGGAACCATTAGGTCACCAAGTCAGACCACCTGTAGGACACAGGCTGGAGAATAGAATTTACTTCCAGGACCGATTCATTGCAGGATAGAGGGGAATTCAGTCTCCATGTTCATTCACCACTGGGCTTTCCCCACACATATACACATCTCCCTCATTTGTTCTCAAGCCTGCCCTAGAGACTCACCATCCTACCCTACCCCACCCCATCTCCCCCACTCATATACATCTCCCCTCTCTTGGGATGAGATGGGGATTCAGTCTTCATGTTCCTTCAGTTCTGGGCTTCTACCCCATCTGCTTCTCCTCCAGCAAGCCCGCAGGTGAGAATTTCTTTGAAGTGATTCCAACTGGCAGTTTGCAGCCAGCTCCCCGGGAATTGCTTTGGGACCCTGACCCACAGGCATAATCCCAAAGGAGCTTTAGTGTCTCTTTTTGTGGGATCTAGCATTTAATTCAGTGGTGCAAAGAGCATGGCCAAATTCTCCACTGGGGTAACTCAACGGAAGTTAGAGTTGCACCACTGGAGAATGTGCCCCCATATTACTGCTTTCTAAAGAGCATGACAGACGCCCCCCGCCTTGGCCCCAGCCACAGAGCCACGCCTCTGTGCTCTGGCGATGTCTGATCAGTGGCTTTTTCCCACTTTGCGGGAGCATGGAGTTGGGGAGCCATCCAGAACAACCCCCAGCTTCCTAAATGCCATTTCCTTTGATAGAATCTGGTGTGCTAGACAAGTGAACATTCACCACAGAGAAGAGATCCCACTGTGACTGATGGCTCCAGAGCTCGTGAGCCCTTGTCTGTCTGGGGACAGGCTCTCTTTGCCACGTACCCTTCCCCCAGTAAAGGCGGAGTTTTCTCACCTGAGCCAAGAGCTGCCGGTGGGACAGCCGCCTCACAGCAGGTGGATCGCTGGCCCGCTCAGTTCTCAGTTCCTGGCAGCTGGAGCGTCTTTACGCATACAGGAATCAGCAATGACCACGGCTGTCCAAAACTGGAATGGATCCCCATAGGAAATAATGAACCTGGGGTATTCCCTACGCCTTTTGCCCTCTGAGGGCTTCCACACCCCTATCTGCCTCCTTTCAGGGAGTAGACACAGTCCTGAGCACTCTGGATTTGGAGGGTGAGACTCAGACTCTGAACTTCCTATTTTTGCAGTTTGTTTCATACCCTCGGAGCGCCTACTGATGCAGTTCTTAAAATCTGGGCGGGGAAGGAAGTATTTCTCTTTTCATTGTTATATTGTATTGTTTCTGATTAAACAGTTTCCAGGAATCAGGGGACATGGTTTTCTTGAAATCAAGAGTTATATGCTGCTAACAGAGGCTAGCCCTTGCTTCCTACCTCCTTGCCCCCTCCCGCCAGCCCCTCAGACCCTTGGGAAGAAGACAGAAGGAAAAGGGAAATAGTTCCCTCCCTTCTTGTCCCCTGTTTGTTTCATCCACCTGCTGTGTCTTCCCATAACCTAGGTTGTAGATCTTTGGGGGAAGGGATTACTCTTTACTATATTGACCCCTGGAGTCCCAGTGAATTCAGTGAGCTTTGGATCATACTTTAAATAATAAAGAGAGCACAAGAGGAGCTAGAAGAAAATTAGAGGGTGGAAATGTAGGATAACTCACCCAAGAATCCCACATGGTTTTAAATACAACTTCCTGTAACTACCAATTAGCCTTCAACCTAGAGGCCCATGAAGTGGGCTACGGAGAGTTGTGAGTGTCAAAGATGGGGCCCTCTGAAGCCTAGCAGCCCTTTGGCATGGTTATAAGGGTCAAGGTGGGGCATGAAGGCAGACTGGGGGCCACCATTCCTCTGAGGTTGGTTGTAAAGGCATTTATAGGCCACGGCTGGGGCAGTGTGCAGTGCAGTGCCCAGGGAGAGTGTGTGTAAGGGGCACGGCGTGGGGTTAGTGGCGACAATGGCAGGCTATAAAAGGCTATATCAGACTGAGTGTTAGGACACCCTGTAGCCCAGCAGCCCCGTGAGACAGGCTGCAAGGGACCAGAATGAGTCAGGCCCAAGTGTAGGGCTCCACTTGCTACAGGGTACATCTGCACTTCAAGCTGGGCGGTGACTCCCACTTCCAGGAGACACACTAATGCTACTTTAAAAGACAATACCGACGGCAGCGTGAGCAATGGGAAGAGCTAGCAGCCCCCAGTGTGTACCCATCCAAGACCCCAGGCGCAGTGAAAGTATATGGGAACAAGACCCTGGGAATCGTTCCCTGCATAGCTTATCAGAGGGGACTTTTGTGATCATCTAGTTTGACTGCCTAACTCAGGCCATAGGACTTCCCTGAATTAAATGCCTCGATGAACTAGTGCAGCTCTTTTAGAAAAACAGCCAGTGTTGATTTTAACATTTCCAGTAATGGCAAATCCGCCACAGCCCTTGCTAAATTGTTCACTGATAAAAACGTTAAATAGTGTAGGGCCAAGAACAAATCCCTATGGACCCCACTTGCAGTACAGTGATGATTTCCCATTTACAGTTACTTTCTGAGACCTATCCATTAGTCAGCTTTTAATGTGTCGTGTTGATTTTGAATCAGTCTAGTTTCTTAATCAAAATATCCGGCGGTACCAATTCAAATTCAGAAAGCAAAGTATATTATATCTACACTAGACCTTCATCAGCCAAACTAGTAATCTCATAAAAAAATATCGAATCTGACAAGATTGATTTGCCATAAACCCATGTTGATTGGTATTAATTATATTACTCACATTTAATTCTTTACTAATTGAGTTCCATCTCAGCAGCTCCATTAATTTACCTGGGATCAATGTCAGATTGACAGGCCTATAATATCCAGGTCATCCTGTTTACCTTTTTAAAGTATTGACACAACATTAGGTTACTTCCTGTCTTCCGGAACTTTTCCAGTGTTCTAAGACTTACTGAAATTCAACATTAACAGCCCAGACGTCCTCAACCACCTCTTGTAAATTCCTGGACCTGCTGATTTAAAGATATCTAACTCATAGGCACTGACTCTGTGGGTGCTCCAGAGCTGGAGCACCCATGGATAAAAATTAGTGGGTGCTTAGCACTCACTGGCAGCCAGCTCCCCCCTCTTGCCCCTGCACCTCCCCCTCCCTCCAAGCATCTACTGCCTGCCGCAATCAGCTGTTTCTCAGCGTGCAGGAGGCTCTGGGAGTGAGGGGGAAGAGTGGGGATGGGGCATGATGGAGGGAGGGGAAGAACTGGGTGGGAAAGATGTGGGGCGGGAAGAGGTAGGGAAGGGGTGGGGGCTGGGGGGAACGGGTCGGGTGGGGGAGGGGCCTGGGGCAGAGCCGGGGGTTGAGAACCCCCTGGGCCTGGAGGAAGCTGGCACCTATGGTCTAGTAGCTGCTGTTTAACATCCTTCTCAGTTACTATTAGAATGGAGAGTCTTTCATCTTCATCATACAATATGAATACATCACCCTGCTTTCCCCCCCAGAAATACAGAACAGAAATGGTCATAGATAAGGCCCTACCAAATTCACGGCCATGAAAAACACATCACGGACCCGTGAAATCTGGTCTCACCCCGTGAAATCTGGTCTTTTGTGTGCTTTTACCCTATACTATACAGATTTCACAGGGGAGACCAGCATTTCTCCAGTTGGGACTCCTGACCCAAAAGGGAGTTGTAGGGAGGTCGCAAGGTTATTTTAGGGGGGGTCGTGGTATTGCCACCCTTACTTCTGTGCTGCCTTCAGAGCTGGGTGGCCAGAGAGAGGCAGCTGTTGGCGTGGCGCCCAGCTCTGAAGGCAGCGCCCCATTAGCAGCAGCGCAGAAGTAAATGTGGCAATACCATGCCATGCCACCGCTACTTCTGTGCTGCTGCATGTAGAGCTGGGCGGCCAGAGAGTGGCGGCTGCTGACTGAGGGCCCAGCTCTGCAGGCAGCAGCACAGAGGTAAGGGTGTCAATACCACACCGTGCCATCCTTCCTTCTGCGCTGCTGCTGACGGCGGTGCTGCCTTCAGAGCTGGGCTCCCGGCCGGCAGCCGCCGCTCTCCAGCTGCCCGGCTCTGAAGGCAGCGCCGCCGCCAGCAGCAGCACAGAAGTAAGGGTAGCAGCATCGCAACCCCCCCCACAATGACCTTGCGACCCCCCACCCCTCCTTTTTGGGTCAGGACCCCTACAATTATAACATCATGAAATTTCAGATTTAAATAGCTGAAATCATGAAATTTACTATTCTTTAAATCCTATGACTGTAAAATTGACCAAAATGGACCGTGAATTTGGTAGAGCCCTAGTCATAGAAAACATCTGCCATTTCTGTACTACTGACAATTCTACCATTGCTGTCTAGTAATAGACCCGTACCATTGTTGGGACGTCTGTCCATGGAATTTCAGTACTGTAGCAAAGATTTCACAGGAGTTCCTCACTGTAGTGAGAACAGGGGGAGGAAGAAGGGTCTGTGACCAGGCAGTGAGGGCGTGTGTATAGGAAAGCATGTGAGCAAGGAGCAGAGTGGAAGGTGTGCAGAGGAAGAAGGGTTTGCTTTGTATCACACTGCAGAATCAAATGATTCTCCACAGTCCAGGGTGATTTTTGCCAGATACAGGTTTCCTGTTTGCCAGAGGTCATTCTCCCTCCCTTTCCTTCCCCTGCAAAACAACCCCGCATTCACAGAATTGGCTTGCAAGATTGGTGGTGGGGGGATGTGTCTCTTCCAGTCAAAAAGAACCTTCAGTTTTCCTTTGCTCAAGTAAACTCCAGGGCTAAGTGACAGGTGATCCAGCACAAAGCTCCTAAGCCTCTAGGGGGCTTTGTAACCTGGGCCCGTCAATCAGCTTTCAGATGGCTGGCAGGTCCCTTGTCTCACCCAGAGGACAAATTGTGAGCCAATCAATTACCGCATCCCGTGTTATTTCAGTCCTCTTCTTTCCTCTCCCCGCTCCAACCCTGCAAGGCCTGGAAAGTGGAAGTTGGATTTAGTTTTGTAAAAGACACAATCTCCATCACGCTTTCAGTCCATGAAAAATACAAGACATCACCTGTGTCCAGGCTGGGTGTACACTAATTGGTTGTGGAATCAGATGTGCTTGGATCCTTCAGCTGAACGCCTTCACACTTGGCAAGTTGGAACAAAGAAGAGACTTCCAGCACAATCTGCCATGGCCCCTCCCCAGGCTGTTCTAATTAGCAGAAGTTCTCTTCCCTTCCCCCACTGCACAATGGACCAACTTCAGAGAAGAGAAATAAGTGTTTATAATTCAAAGCAACAAGCCTTTGGAGCAGGGATGCTCAGCTTTATTAAGGCTTATAATACTGTCTCACATGACCGTCTCATAAACAAATTAGAGAAATATAACCTAGACAAACTTACTAGAAGGTGGGTGCACAATTGGTTGGAAAAGTATACCCGGTAAGTAGTTATCAATGGTTCACAGTTTAGCTGGAAAGGCATACCGAGTGGGGTCCTGCAAGAATAATAGATTCTGCAGGGGAGATGCTACAATTACACCTTTGGCTCACCAGGAGCTGCTGTGGTGAGAGAGGAGAGGGCAGCTGGCTCACCACCAAAACAGCCAACCAGAGAGGGAGGGGTACTTTGGCCTTGGCCCCCAACTTCTACATAGATTCCAGCGCCATTGCCTGCAGGGATCTGTCCTGGGTCTGGTTCTATTTAATATCTTCATTAATGATTTGGCTAATGACATAGAGAGCAGACTTATAAAATTAGTGGACAAGACCAAGCTGGGAGAGATTGCAAACACTTTGGAGAACAGGATTGGAATTCAAAATGATCTTGGCATACTGGAGAAATGATCTGAAACAAATAGGATGAAAAATGCAAAGCACTACACTTTGGGAGGAATAATTAACTGTACAGATACAAAATGGGAAATGACTGCCTAGCAAGGAGTATTGCAGAAAAGGAGCTGGGACTTATAGTGGATCATCAACTAAATGAGTCAACAAGTAATACTCTTGGAAAGAAAGAAAGAAAGAAAGAAAGAAAGAAAGAAAGAAAGAAAGAAAGAAAGAAAGAAAGAAAGAAAGAAAACCAAACGTCATGCTGGGATGTATTAGCAGGAGTGTTGTAAGCAAGACACAAGTAGTAATTCTTCCGCTCTACTCAGCATGGATGAGGCTTCCACTGCAGTACTGTGTCCAGTTTCTGGCACCACACTTCAGGAAAGATGTGGAAAAATTGAGAAAGTCCAGAGGAAAGCAACAAAAATGAGTAAACATACATGACCCAGGAGAAAAGAATGAAAAAATTGGGTTTGTTTAGTCTGGAAAAGAGAAGACTAAAGGGGGACATGATAACAGTCTTCAAGTATGCAAAAGACTGTTATAAAGATGAAGGTGATAAAGTGTGCTCCTTAACCACTGAGGACAGGACAAGTAGTAATGGGTTTAAATTGCTGCAAGGGATGTTTAGGTTGGACATTAGGAAAAGCTTCCTAACTGTCAGGATGGTTAAACACTGGAACAAATTACCTAGGGAGGTTGTGGAGTCTCCCTCATTGGAGATTTTTAAGAACAGGCTAGACAAACACCTGTCAGGGAGGGGCTAGAGCAATGCTCTTCACAATTTTTGAAGTGGGGGCCACTCTGGCAAAAAACCTTCAATGTGAGAGCCACATCAACTGCTAAATTAACACACTGCTTGCTACTCCTTAATGATGTAATGTTACAGAGCCACTCATGTAACTAAAACAAAGTCTACTTGTACAATAAAACGATATTCCTTTTATAAAATAATAACCAGGAAAATATATGGAATTAAAAAGGCACCTATGCTAGTAAACTTTTTAAGAGCAGCATAATGCAAAACTTACTTTAAAAACTGGATGAGCGAAAGTGCGCTTGTTCTTCTTTGACTTCGTTCATGCGGTATTTGTAATCTGTCATCGCAATCCTAGTAAGACAGTCCAAATGTTCCGTGGTCAATTTGTTCCCCTGTTTTCTTTTCATAATATTCATTGTTGAAAATGTGGATTCGCAGGTATACATACAGACAAAAAATGACAGCATTTTTTGCACACGATGTTTCAGAGATGGATATTGTGTATCAGGAACCATGTTCCAGAAATGATAAACACCTGTCTTAAATTCAGACTTCATGTTGTCATTTGTCTGAAGTTCCACAATTTCACTCCCCAGTTTAGCACAGTCAGAACAAATGTCTATGATAACTGGTGACAGAGATGTCACTGACACATGGAAGGGGTTCTCAATTAAATGAAAAAACTCCTTGTACTCCATTACGTCTTTGAATCGAGACTCTAATTCCACCCTCAATTCTCCCACTACTTGTACAAATGAATTGTAATTGAAATGTTTCAAAAGCTCGGGATTTTCTGAGGTAACTGCTCTGAGTTTTGGAAAGTGAACAAACTGTGTGTCGGGAATGAATAATGTCGTAATCTTGTTTTGAAAAGCAGTTACGAAACGCAGCATGTTACTAGGAAGTTTCTGTTTCCCTTGCAACTGGAGATTTAGTGCATTCAGATGGCAAGTGATGTCAGTCAATAATGCCAGCTTAATTATCCACTCTGGATTTTCTAAGTCTTTCTCCTTCTTCTCCTTGCTTTCAAGGAATTCATGAATCTGAAGAAGGAGACACAAAAATCTTTCAAGGACCCTGCCACAAGATAACCATCTCACTTGATTGTGCATCAGTAGGTCACAATACTCTGTCTTATATTCTTCCAGTAATGCTCGAAACTGCCAGTGATTCAGCACTCTTGAAACAATAAAATTGACCACCTTTGCAACCAACTGCATGACACTTTGCATTTCACTATTCTTGGTGTATAATGCAATGAAACACGGCGATTTGGGTATTTCCTTTTGTTCCCTCATCAGGCCAATCAATCCATTCTCCTTCCCTTGCATATTTGGTGCACCGTCTGTACACAGTCCAAGTTATTCTCAGCAAAAAAATCGAGTAGGGCAGTCAAAATGTTTTCCCCTTTTGTTAGACCTTTCAAAGGTATTAAACACAGCAGTTCTTCCCGGAATAATTCTTCTTTGGGGAAACAAACCCAGACACACAATTGTGTGATGTCACATATATCTGTATTTTCATCCACTGCTATGCTAAAACACGGTGCTGACAAAATATCGGCGGTTAACTGTTGTCAGATTTCTTTTCTGACTTCCTCCATCCTACTCATTATGGTTGTGTCAGACAGTTTGCAGCCCTTTTATTTGCTTTAGGATTGCATTTTTTTTATTGAAATCAGCATACAGGATTTCTGCAGAAGCCAGAAAACACTCTTTAATGACCTCTGTGTCAGTAAATGCCTTTTTATGTCTTGCTAAAATCCATGCGATTTCACAAGATGCGTCTGTCAAACATCCTGCAATGGACCTTGATCTCTGTATTATTGTTTGCTGGCCTTTTAGTGAAACAGCAAGTTGTTCAATTTTACTTTTTCTTAGTGTAAGTGGGGAGGGGAATGGTCCCCCTATTGTAGGGAACTCTCCTGGCTTATACACCACCCCGGTGAAATGGGCTAGCGAAAGGATCTGAGCCCTCGCTCCCACTTCCTTTACCCAGGGCTCCCCTTCCACTCTCCCGTATGACAGAGCCCTCATAACCCCAACAAGACTGGGCCCAGGATTCCTGGGGGGCTCGACCCCCAACCTTGTTGTGGTCACTTAGGTAGGGGCTAGGGTATCCCCACTCTGGGGTGCTCTCTCTGCACTGGATGTTTCCCTGACCCACTGATCATTACATATAGTTCAAAGCAAATACAATTTATTAAGTAGCAATCAATTAAAAAAAAATAAGCAAGAAATGGGAAAGGTTAAAGGAAAACACGTCACCCGCTCTGTGGCACGGGGACGTCACAACCAGGTCTCTGGAATATCAGGGCAGTTCACAGTCTGTTCCTCACACGTCCCAGGCCTCCTTCTCAGGCCCCGGCTGTGCTGCAGGGATGCTGCGGGTCGGACACTTGCTCTGGCGGTGGCCACACGCTCTAGGTGGCAGGACCCTTCTTCCCAGCATTGCCCCCGCCTTGTCGGGGTTATGATTCCCCTCCAAGCCTGGCCTGCAGGGCTTCTTGGCTGGGGGCACCTCCCTGCGCTGGGCCAGCTGCCCAGGGTCCCCCTTGTTCTCACCAGTTGCTCACAGCACCCGGCTCCAGACTGCTCCAGCCCCAGCCCCAGCTCCAGCTCCAGCTCTATCACTCTATCTCAGCACCACTGTTGCTGCTGCTCTGCCTCCAGATCCCTGGGCTGCTTCTCTGGCCCCTCTGGCTCTGGTTGCTGCAGCTCTGCTCCCAGCACAGGTCTGCTCTGTGGCCTCTTCGGTGACTCTGCTCCCAGCACTGACCTGCTTCCTGCGCTGCTTCTCTGGCCCCTCTGGCTGGCACAGCTCTGCTCCCCAGCTCAGCTCGGGGCCCCTGCTTTCTCCTTAGCTCGACCCCACTCTGCCTGACCCAGGCAATTCCAGCTCACACGGAGGACAGGACCCCCCCAGTCTCCTGACTCCCTGATTAGCCTGCCCATCCTGTCAATCAGGGTGACGTGGAGCACTGGCCTCTCCCCATTGTTCCTGGAGGCTGTCAGTCTCAGGGTCCTGATTCCCCATCGACCCTTCCCCTTTGAGTACTGGGAGCTAGCAATCAAAACACCCCCAGTAAGTTCTAGTAAGGGGACAACAGTCCCCTTACATTAGGTTACTTCCAGGTGGGCAATTTTGTGCTGTTGTGTCATGGCATTCTAAGTTGCATGCATGTTTAATTAAGCACAAAGAAAAACGCATCAGTTGACTTGAAACTTTTAATTTTCATCTTCCAAAGCACGTACCTTTGTCTTTTCTTTGGCTGGCTCTGGGAGGGAGCTCAGGGCTGGGGCAGTGGCTTGGGGTGCAGGAGGCACTATAGGGGGCTTGCCCCGAGAGGCTGCAGGTTGCATAGGCGCCGACTTCCCCTCTGCCCGGTGGGTGCTTGACCCCCTCCCGCCCCTGGCCCCACTCCTGCACTGCCCTCACCCCGCCCCCATTCCATCCCTTCCCCAAAGTCCCTGCCCCTGCCCTGCCTCTTAGCAATCAACAGGGAGCCGCACTTAGGGTCAATGGGAGCTGCAACTGGCTTGCGGGCCTTGCAATGAAGAACACTGGTCTAGATAATATTTAGTACTGCCTCAGAGCAGGGGGCTGGACTAGATGACCTGTCAAGGTCCCTTCCAGCCCTGCATTTCTATGTTTATATTGTCTGCCCAGCAGCACCTAGCACACTGATGGCACTGTACAGTTAATATAGAAAAATCCCATACAAAAAGCTACATATAGGCCCTGATTGAGCAAAGCACTTCAGCACCTGCTTAACTTTAAGCACATGAGTTAGCCCTTTGGTTTCCATGGGACTACTCACATGCTTGCAGTTAAGCACATGCTGAAGTGCGTTGCTGGAACAGGGTCTAATGGAACATTCAAGCTCCAAAGTTGTCTGCACAAGTCAGGAAATGCCCTAGTTGAAAGGGCATATCCCATTGTTACAAGTAACACCTAAGAACACAAAGAGACTAGAGAACGCAATAGCTTGCCTACTTTTTTTCTCCAGTTTGCGTGTGGTCTGTTTTCCTGTTTCCCCTGTATAATCAGGAGAGCTGGGTGATTACGGGGTATTTTGGTTCATTGGTAATGCTGAAAAAAAATTGTTTTGGGGTCAAATGAAACATTTTGACAAGACTGAAATGTTTCATTTTGATCTATCCTCTTAAAAATAAACTTAGAGGGAATTTGGAAACAATTGTTTCAAACAAAACCCAAAGCAGTTAGTTTCAAAAATGTCAAAACATTTTATTTTGATTTGAGGGGATTTCTTTAAAAGTCCGTCCCCCCCCCTCCCCCCCGCCACTGAAATAATTCAGTGAAATTGACATAAATTTGTCAAAGATTTTGGTGTGACAGAATCTGCATTTTTTTGCCGGGGAAAATGTGAAATTTTTCATCCAGCTATTAGTCAGTTAATCAGTTTCCCCTGTTAGTGTGGCTTTTACACCCAGCAACAAGAGAAAAAAGCCATTAAAAAAAAACCCAGGAAAATGTGATTGTAAAAAACACCAAAATTTGCAGGGGATTCAAGGGCTGGTGAAGTATCTGAACCCACTCTTACTTGTTTGGGGTTTTTACAAATGGCGTAGATTTCAAATTCATGGCATCCCTTTAAAATTACACATGTAAGCTGCATGCTGCCCACTGGTGCAAGCACATTACAGTACCATCTTCAATTACAGGTCTGCACAGTATTTTTCAAATATATCCTTGTTAGCCCTTGTAGCCCTTGTTAGGAGCAGTACATGACTTTCTTGGATGGTTGTTTGTTGTTGTTGTTGTTTGAACAGCCCTGCAACTGAAAACCAATTATTGCAAGAAAATGTTTATAAAAGTGTTTTCTTCCATCCAAATTCCTCCTGCTAAAAATGTCTAAACTGATTTTGCTCAAGCTTTCCAAAAAAAAATGTACGCTTTCAGGCAAAGACCAAGCTTGGGAAATTTCAGCCCCGTAAGTAAAAGTTTCAGAAAGTTACAAGTGACTGAGAAAAGGGAGTTAGAGGTTCATACTAGCTTCCACTCTTAACTATTGCAGGGTTTGATATAGTAGCAATTTGCTGGTAGCTCTGTCATGTGAGGCTGCGAAAGTTGCTTAAAAAAGGAGGAAGCCAGAGAAGGAGTGAAATTTGATCGAGCAACTACGTCATGGAAATTATCATCAATCATCATGCGCCCCATTTCCTAAAAGTGGTGAGAGTTACAGAAAGCCATGGGATTTAACACATTCAAGGAGGAAACTTGACGATCTCTGGTTTTATGATAGGGAACTTAAAATATTTTGGCCTGGAGAGAGGAGGAAGGAAAATGCCTTTGCAGTCTCTGCACTGGCCCAATACATTTTCCTCAATGCTTCCAGGAGCAGCTCTGAGTTCCCAGCCGTCCCCCGGTGACACGAATAGTAACAACCTTCCGAGGGATTGCAACCAAGGCATATATAATAAGCAACATAGCAGCTGTCCCTTTAAGCCTAATGTGGAAGCACAGTGAATTAGCTTAGCTCCTCTGGGCACTGGGTGTGCAGAGGGAGTAAATGCTGCTGCTACGAGAAGAGGCTAGCCTGCAGCTGGGCACTGAGGAGGTCTCTGTCTGCAAGAGGCTCCGAAATAAAGTGGTTTGGACCCCCAGGATAAACAAAGATTTCCTTCAAAAGCTGAGTCTTGTGCTTAAGAATTTAGGGGGACTGGGGCTTCCCAGTGGAGCACAGGGCAGAGAGGCAGAGATCTATGTAAGAGCAGGGTGCTGCTCTGTACAGGAGGGCCAATCATCGCTGCACACACACAACCAAAGGAGGGGAGAGCAGGTAGGTCTTGGCTCCACCTGAAACTGTCACAAACCTCCGATTCCCAGCAGAGGCGAGCTCACACCGGGGAAGAGGCGTCTCAGGACTTTTGTTTTCTGAGAGCTGTAACTCTTGAGTCCTTTAAGAGGAAAGTCTCTGTGGTTAAGAAATTCCTCTGCTAAGTTCCTCGCTTTCCTGCCACATTTCCCCTAAGGGGTTAAACTAGAATCCCTGAGTGACCCACAATCTCGGAGGAGATCTGGGGAGCAGGAATAAATGACTGGGGTGTTCAGGAGGTCTCAGACACCAGTTTCAGGGTCTAGGGTGGCTAGACAGTGGTCCCACGTCCCAAGGGTGTCAGACAAGAGGCCTGAGCCTGGGAGTGTATTCTAGAGTCCAACAGCTAGAAGCAATGACTAGACTCTGCCCAGGCCCACTTGGCTTGGAAGCACATGGGACCCAGTCATTGGGTCCATTCACAACAGACTAGGGACCACACAGGCTGGTCCTGGGCCAGGTTGTGACAACTGCCAACTCTCCAGGTTAATAGGGAGGAGTATGTCAGGCCCAGAACACTGGGGTGGCTGGACAGACCCTAACACAGCCAGGAGCGGGAGGAACTCAGGAAATATGCCTGGGAGTGACTCTCTGCATCCGATAGTGCCTGCACCTCCATCTGCCTGTGCTGTACCTCATTAATGCCATGAGGTGCTTGAACAATGGGGTGCTGCTCAGGTCCTCTTCCACTGATATGTCCCTAGAAGAGGGAAAAGATATCGTCATCTCACATGATCAGAGCAGTTCCCTGACTGGGCTGCAGGAGCGCGGGCATCTCTCCAGCATCACCTGCAAGCATCGTCTCCTTACCTGATGCTGCCGACAGCGTCATCCTGGTAATAGCAGCGCAGCCAATCGATAGTGCCCTCCTCCGGGGGTAAGTCTTGAATGATCTTCACAAAAGCACATGGGAAGATTCCAGTGGCCTCGTGGACGGTTCCCTGGGACAAGTGGAAAGAAGAGAATGACAAAGAGAGCACTATTTTGGCTACATGTGGTCTGCTGTGGAAATGTGAGTCATTTCCATGGAGATGACTGCCAGAACTCCCCAGGTTTGACTGTGATGATTGAGGATCTTTCTGTATAATTTAATAAATTGTAGTTAATATTATGGAATTGCTCTTATGAAACCTCTGTATCATGAATGCCCTTCCATAGATGAATCTAGCATGTCCCACAAGCCTGAAAGCATGTCTTCCCCCGACTGAGGACAAAGGGGAATACTTAAAGTGGACCATAGTCATTCAAAAGAGTAACTGCATCCTAGGAAACTGAGGGAAGGGTTTTCTGGGAGCAGTGGAAAGATACCGTAACAAAACAAAGAAAGCCAGGTGTTGGTAGGTGGACACAGAGCCACAGAGAGGTTAGGGGTGAAGCACACAGGGAGTTGGGGCAAGAGGAAGGAAGGAAGGGAGTGGACAGACCAAGGTCACAGGACACAAGCTGGGTGGTGTGGCAGGGGGTTGAAGAAGTCTCCGTGTTCCAGGAATCCAAGCCATGCTCTGCAGCAGCAGGACCTCAACTGCTTCAGACGGCTCTGACCCTAGCCCAAAGGATACTCTGCAGTGGTGAAGAA
Organism: Caretta caretta; assembly: GCF_965140235.1. NCBI lineage: Eukaryota > Metazoa > Chordata > Testudines > Cheloniidae > Caretta > Caretta caretta. The sequence goes on along the minus strand of NC_134206.1, from coordinate 258,694,893 downwards.
TGTAAGGCAGTGAAACGCATGTAGGGCTGTTATTTTGTATGTATGTGTATATCTTGTGCTACTAAACAAAGAGTATTAAGGTGCTATACCTGTGCAAAGTGTGTGTGTTTCATGCTGCACCTATCACAGGGCCCCTGAGAATGCTTAACGGTAACCCAGAAGGCTCATATCTTTGGTGGGATTCTGGGAGAGGATGTGTTTAAGCTACAGCAGAGTCTGAAGGGTCAGCATGAGCCCAGAGGGTAAGTAGCTAGCCATGGATGGGAAGGGGGAAATCTAAGCTCTCAGGAAGGGATAACACAGAGTCTGCACCCCAAAAGGAGCACCTATGGACCTGTGTCAGGGCGTGCAAACCCCACCCTAGGCAAGAAGGTGTTAAGAGCAGTTTGATGCTTGGGCAGCCCCATCCCACCTCACCTGTTAGGTATGTCATTCTTAGGGGAGGAGCCTTAAAAAGGAAGATGCCCAGTTCAGAAAACGCTGTCCTGGGAGTTACTGTTTTGGACTGGACTCAGTCCCACCCCTTCGGGGTAAGACAGCGTGTGATCTGGCTGGAGGAGGCTGAGTTGCAAGACAGAGGGGACCACCAGCAGCAAGCCTGAATGGCTGGTTGGCAGGGCAACAAAAGGAGGGAAAACCCCTGTGCCCAGCCAGGTGGATGAGTCACTGTCACAAGGCCCCAAGACAGGGACAGGGCCTGGACTCCATTCGATCTCAGGGAGGCTTAATAGCCAGAGATTCAAAGGCTTGAATTCCCCTCACACCACTCTGGAGGGCAGCTAAGAGGAGGTTTTTGACTGGATCTGTGACGATGATCACATAAGGAGAAGAGTACGATGGAAGTGACTTCATGCCATCCCTGTAACAGGACTACTGGATGGGGTAGTCAGCTGCAGAAGGACTGGGGCAGTGTCTCATATACACAAGTACTCATAGGCTCAGAGGCTGTTTTCTTTCACATAACAGAGATACTATATCAGCAATCAGCTTGCATGCACCCTCAGCCCATTTCCACAATCTTCCGGAATTGCCCAAGTCCCCTTTTAGATAAGGTGGTGTGAGAGTGGATGAAGTACAGCACATACCAAGCCACGTAAACAGAAGCAATCTAAAAAACATCTAAACAGGAGTTTCCTTCTGCTTTCTGTGGCCCTTGAGCGTGTTACTCACTTCTACAAAATCCAGATGGTATTACAGGAAAGGAGTACAAGTGAAACCAAATGCCAGAGAAGAGAAAACCTGAAATTCAAACAGCCCAGAAAGTAAAGGTATGTCTACACTACGAAATTAGGTCGAATTTATAGAAGTCGGTTTTTTTAGAAATCGTTTTTATATATTCGAGTGTGTGTGTCCCCACAGAAAATGCTCTAAATGCATTAAGTGCATTAACTCGGCGGAGTGCTTCCACAGTACCGAGGCAAGCGTCGACTTCCGGAGTGTTGCACTGTGGGTGGCTATCCCACAGTTCCTGCAGTCTCCGCTGCCCATTGGAATTCTAGGTTGAGATCCCAGCGCCTGATGGGGCTAAAACATTGTCGCGGGTGGTTCTGGGTACATATCGTCAGGACCCCGTTCCCTCCCTCCCTCCGTGAAAGCAAGGGCAGACAATCGTTTCGCGCCTTTTTTCTTGAGTTACCTGTGCAGATGCCATACCACAGCAAGCATGGAGCCCGCTCAGCTAACCGTCACCGTATGTCTCCTGGGTGCTGGCAGACGTGGTACTGCATTGCTACACAGCAGCAGCAGCAGCAACCCATTGCCTTGTGGCAGTAGACGGTACAGTAGGACTGGTAGCCGTCATCGTCATGTCCGAGGTGCTCCTGGTCACCTCTGTGAGGTCGATCAGGAGCGCCTGGGCAGACATGGGCGCAGGGACTAAATTTGGAGTGACTTGACCAGGTCATTCTCTTTAGTTCTGCAGTCAGTCCTATTGAACCATCTTATGGTGAGCAGGCAGGTGATATGGATTGCTAGCAGTCCTATTGTACCATCTTCTGCCGGGCAGGCAAGAGATGAGGATGGCTAGCAGTCCTATTGTACCATCTTCTGCTGAGCAGCCATGAGATGTGGATGGCTTGCAGTCCTTCTGCACTGTCTGCTGCCAGCCAAAGATGTAAAAGATAGATGGAGTGGATCAAAACAAGAAATAGACCAGATTTATTTTGTACTCATTTGCTTCTCTCCCCTCCCCCTCCCGGCCCCCGTCTAGGGGACTCATTCCTCTAGGTCACACTGCAGTCACTCACAGAGAAGGTGCAGTGAAGTAAATCTAGCCATGTATCAATCAGAGGCCAGACCAACCTGCTTGTTCCAATAAGAACAATAACTTAGGTGCACCATTTCTTATTGGAACCCTCCGTGAAGTCCTGCCTGAAATACTCCTTGATGTAAAGCCACCCCCTTTGTTGATTTTAATTTCCTGTAAGCCAACCCTGTAAGCCATGTCGTCAGTCGCCCCTCCCTCCGTCAGAGCAATGGCAGACAATCGTTCTGCGCCTTTTTTCTGTGCGGACGCCATACCAAGGCAAGCATGGAGGCCACTCAGCTCACTTTGGCAATTAGGAGCACATTAAACACCACACACATTATCCAGCAGTATATGCAGCACCAGAACCTGGCAGAGCGATACCGGGCGAGGAGGCGACATCAGCGTGGTCATGTGAGTGATCAGGACATGGACACAGATTTCTCTGAAAGCATGGGCCCTGCCAATGCATGCATAATGGGGCAGGTTCATGCAGTGGAACACCGATTCTGGGCTTGGGAAACAAGGACAGACCAGTGGGACCGCATAGTGTTGCAGGTCTGGGAAGATTCCCAGTGGCTGCGAAACTTTCGCATGCATAAGGGCACGTTCATGGAACTTTGTGACTTGCTTTCCCCTGCCCTGAAGCACATGAATACCAAGATGAGAGCAGCCCTCACAGTTGAGAAGCGAGTGGCGATAGCCCTGTGGAAGCTTGCAACGCCAGACAGCTACCGGTCAGTCGGGAACCAATTTGGAGTGGGCAAACCTACTGTGGGGGCTGCTGTGATGCAAGTAGCCCACGCAATCAAAGATCTGCTGATATCAAGGGTAGTGACCCTGGGAAATGTGCAGGTCATAGTGGATGGCTTTGCTGCAATGGGATTCCCTAAGTGTGGTGGGGCCATAGATGGAACCCATATCCCTATTTTGGCACCGGAGTACCAAGCCAGCGAGTACATAAACCGCAAGGGGTACTTTTCAATAGTGCTGCAAGCTCTGGTGGATCACAAGGGATGTTTCACCAACATCAACGTGGGATGACCGGGAAAGGTACATGACGCACGCATCTTCAGGAACTCTGGTCTGTTTCAAAAGCTGCAGGAAGGGACTTTATTCCCAGACCAGAAAATAACTGTTGGGGATGTTGAAATGCCTATAGTTATCTTTGGGGACCCAGCCTACCCCTTAATGCCATGGCTCATGAAGCTGTACACAGGCAGCCTAGACAGTAGTCAGGAGCTGTTCAACTACAGGCTGAGCAAGTGCAGAATGGTGGTAGAATGTGCATTTGGATGTTTAAAGGCGCGCTGGCGCAGTTCACTGACTCGGTTAGACCTCAGCGAAACCAATATTCCCACTGTTATTACTGCTTGCTGTGCACTCCACAATATCTGTGAGAGTAAGGGGGAGACGTTTATGGCGGGGTGGGAGGTTGAGGCAAATCGCCTGACTGCTGGTTACGCGCAGTCAGACACCAGGGCGGTTAGAAGAGCACAGGAGGGCGTGGTACGCATCAGAGAAGCTTTGAAAACCAGTTTCATGACTGGACAGGCTATGGTGTGAAAGTTCTGTTTGTTACTCCTTGATGAAACCCCCCACCTCTTGGTTCACTCTACTTCCCTGTAAGCTAACCACCTTCCCCTCCTCCCTTCAATCACCACTTGCAGAGGCAATAAAGTCATTGTTGCTTCACATTCATGCATTCTTTATTCATTCATCACACAAATAGGGGGATGACTACCAAGGTAGCCCAGGAGAGGTGGTGGAGGAGGGAAGGAAAATGCCACACAGCACTTTAAAAGTTTACAACTTTAAAACTTATTGAATGCCAACCTTCCGTTTTTTGGGCAATCCTCTGTGGTGGAGTGGCTGGTTGGCCGGAGGCCCCCCCATCACATTCTTGGGTGTCTGGGTGAGGAGGCTATGGAACTTGGGGAGGAGGGTAGTTGGTTACACAGGGGCTGTAGCAGCAGTCTGTGCTCCTGCTGCCTTTGCTGCAGCTCAACCATACATTGGAGCATACTGGTTTGATCCTCCAGCAGCCTAAGCATTGAATCCTGCCTCCTCTCATCATGCTGCCGCACATTTGAGCTTCAGCCCTGTCTTCAGCCCGCCTCTTATTCTCTTCAGCCCACCACCTCTTCTCCCGGTCATATTGTGCTTTCCTGCACTCTGACATTATTTGCCTCCACACATTCGTCTGTGCTCTGTCAGTGTGGGAGGACAGCATGAGCTCAGAGAACATTTCATCACAAGTGTGTTTTTTTCTTTCTAATCTTCACTAGCCTCTGGGAAGGAGAAGATCCTGTGATCATTGAAACACATGCCGCTGGGGAGAAAAAAAAAAGGGACAGCGGTATTTAAAAAGACACATTTTATAAAACAATGGCTATACTCTTTCAGGGTAAACCTTGCTATTAACATTACATACATAGCACATGTGCTTTCGTTACAAGGTCGCATTTTGCCTCCCCCCAACGCATGGCTACCCCCTCAACCCTCCCCCCTCCCCATGGCTAACAGCGGGGAGCATTTCTGTTCAGCCACAGGCAAACAGCCCAGCAGGAACGGGCTCCTCTGAGTGTCCCCTGAAGAAAACCACCCTATTTCAACCAGGTGACCATGAATGATATCTCACTCTCCTGAGGATAACACAGAGAGATAAAGAACGGATGTTGTTTGAATGCCAGCAAACATACACTGCAATGTTTTGTTGTACAATGATTCCCAAGTACGTGCTACTGGCCTGGAGTGGTAAAGTGTCCTACCATGGAGGACGCAATAAGGCTGCCTTCCCCAGAAACCTTTTGCAAAGGCTTTGGGAGTACATCCAGGAGAGCCGTGAATGCCAGGGCAAATTAATCCTTTCACATGCTTGCTTTTAAACCATGTATAGTATTTTAAAAGGTACACTCACCGGAGGTCCCTTCTCTGCATGCCGGGTCCAGGAGGCAGGCTTGGGTGGGTTCGGGGGGTACTGGTTCCAGGTCTAGGGTGAGAAACAGTTCCTGGCTGTCTGGAAAACCGGTTTCTCCACTTGCTTGCTGTGAGCTATCTACAACCTCATCATCATCATCATCTTCTTCATCCCCAAAACCTGCTTCTGTGTTGCCTCCATCTCCATTGAAGGAGTCAAACAACACGGCTGGGGTAGTGGTGGCTGAACCCCCTAAAATGGCATGCAGCTCATCATAGAAGCGGCATGTTTGGGGCTCTGACCCGGAGCGGCCGTTCACCTCTCTGGTTTTCTGGTTGGCTTGCCTCAGCTCCTTAAGTTTCATGCAGCACTGCTTCGGGTCCCTGTTATGGCCTCTGTCCTTCATGCCCTGGGAGATTTTGACAAAGGTTTTGGCATTTCGAAAACTGGAACGGAGTTCTGATAGCACGGATTCCTCTCCCCATACAGCGATCAGATCCCATTCCTCCCGTTCAGTCCATGCTGGAGCTCTTTTGCGATTCTGCGACTCCATCATGGTCACCTCTGCTGATGAGCTCTGCATGGTCACCTCTGCTGATGAGCTCTGCTTGGTCACCTGCAGCTTGCCACGCTGGCCAAACAGGAAATGAGATTCAAAAGTTCGCGGTTCTTTTCCTGTCTACCTGGCCAGTGCATCTGAGTTGAGAGTGCTGTCCAGAGTGGTCACAATGGAGCACTCTGGGATAGCTCCCGGAGGCCAATACCATCGAATTGTGTCCACAGTACCCCAAATTCAACCCGGCAAGGCCGATTTAAGCACTAATCCACTTGTCAGGGGTGGAGTAAGAAAATTGATTTTAAGAGCCCTTTGAGTCGAAAAAAAGGGCTTCAGCGTGTGGATGGGTGCAGGTTTACATCGATTTAACGCTGCTAAATTCGACCTAAAGTCGTAGTGTAGACCAGGGCTAAGAACCCTGGAATTTGAAGATGGAGGCTTAGTCCCTAGTAGGTTAATGTCTTATGTACCCCAACAGCTTTGTGATCCAAACACAGTCTCACCTCTAGTCTCTGTTGATCCTGCTGCATAGATAGATCAACTTTCCCTTCTTGAAGTCAGCTCCACTGTACTGATTCCAGGAAAGTCTAACAGTGCCCCGGGGAAACAACCAACATTTACACAATAAACTCAGGGTTTACAACTGCATCCTGTTTTCCTGTTCTGCTTCCAAACAGAAAAGAGGTTACTTCCCTGTAGCTCGCATTCTTGGAGTATACTGCCCATGCAGATCCCTGCTACTGAGCTGCACACTGAGATCTGGAACCATCAGGAAAGCATAGATATGTTTCTGTTGGCAGGGGGGGAAAAACTATCCACTTGTCCTAGACTATTATTCTCACATCCCTGAGACAGCCCTACAAGAAGATACTACAGCTAAACAGGTGATGGTGCATGTCAACTCCATTTTTGCTCGACATGGATATATCTGACAGTATTATACAGCCATGTGCCAAGTTTAGTAGGCATGAGTTTAAGTAGTTTGCAATAAGGTAGGGGGATTTGGCAGGTGACTGCCTCCTTATTATCCCCAATCCAATGGGCTGGTGGCAAACTGAGTCAAAATAGTAAAGTGCCTCTAGAAAAAGGCTGCAGAGTCAGACTCTGATCCTACTTAGAACTGTTTAATTACAGAATGAAACCACTGAAGCATAGGCTGTCACCTGCTGCTATTTTGTTAAACAGGAAACTAAAAACAAGAATTCCTGCATTGCTAGAAACTGATGTCAGAATAACTGGGGATTGGAGAAGCATAGAGACAAATAAGGCAAAATGAAAAAAATCAATATAATTTGGGGGCCTGGGAGCTGCAACCACTTTGTGAAAATGGCACTGTGCATATCTATGATAGACGACAATGGTCGCAGACATCAGTGATGTTGTCATTCCAGATGGACACATACTAAAGAGGCATAGAAGACACTGTCTGCAAGTTTTAGAAGGGAGGGAAATAAGCAGTAGTGAGTTTCTATTGGAGGCATGATCCAAAGCTGATTGAAATCACTGAGAGCCCAGGGGGCAAGGTGCTGCACACACATGTCGTGAAAAGCAGTCACTGCCCCCAAAATCTTACAGTTGAGGTTATGGTAAGATACGGCGGGGGAGGGGGGGGCAGGAGAGAAATATAGAACTCCTGTTGCAAGCGCTACTTCCCTTTTCCTTCTCTCTTCTTCGCAACTGTCTCACTGGGTATGGAGGCAAGGAGATGGGAAGCAAAGGCCAGCCTCTTGATTCCTAGAAAACAATGTGTCCTGATTCCTCCAAACCAGTTAATAAGAATCAGTGAAAAGTCACAATGAAATGAGATCTATTTCCTTCCCCTCCCAGGTTTTAAGAGCTGCCTCAGTGGCAGGGACCCAGTGGGTGTGAAACACACCAAAAATAGGAAGTTCAGAGTCTGAGTCTCACACTTCAGCTCCATGGTGTTCAGGGCTGTATCTGCTCCTTGAAAGGAGGCAGATGGGGGTGTGGATGCCCTCAGACGGCAAAATGTCCATCCCAGGTTCATTATTTCTCATGGGGATCCATTCCAGTTTTGGACAGCCGTGGTCATTGCTGATTCCTGTATGCGTAAAGACGCTCCAGCTGCCAGGAACTGAGAACTGAGCGGGCCAGCGATCCACCTGCTGTGAGGCGGCTGTCCTACCGGCAGCTCTTGGCTCAGGTGAGGAAACTCCGCCTTTACTGGGGGAAGGGTACGTGGCAAAGAGAGCCTGTCCCCAGACAGACAAGGGCTCACGAGCTCTGGAGCCATCAGTCACAGTGGGATCTCTTCTCTGTGGTGAATGTTCACTTGTCTAGCACACCAGATTCTATCAAAGGAAATGGCATTTAGGAAGCTGGGGGTTGTTCTGGATGGCTCCCCAACTCCATGCTCCCGCAAAGTGGGAAAAAGCCACTGATCAGACATCGCCAGAGCACAGAGGCGTGGCTCTGTGGCTGGGGCCAAGGCGGGGGGCGTCTGTCATGCTCTTTAGAAAGCAGTAATATGGGGGCACATTCTCCAGTGGTGCAACTCTAACTTCCGTTGAGTTACCCCAGTGGAGAATTTGGCCATGCTCTTTGCACCACTGAATTAAATGCTAGATCCCACAAAAAGAGACACTAAAGCTCCTTTGGGATTATGCCTGTGGGTCAGGGTCCCAAAGCAATTCCCGGGGAGCTGGCTGCAAACTGCCAGTTGGAATCACTTCAAAGCAATTCTCACCTGCGGGCTTACTGGAGGAGAAGCAGACGGGGTAGAAGCCCAGAACTGAAGGAACATGAAGACTGAATCCCCATCTCATCCCAAGAGAGGGGAGATGTATATGAGTGGGGGAGATGGGGCGGGGTAGGGTAGGATGGTGTGTCTCCAGGCTAGGCTTGGGAACCAATGTGGGAAGTGTGGGTGTGTGTCTCTGTGTTTGGGGGAAGTCCGGGGAACGAATGAACATGGAGACTGAATTCCCCTCACTCCATAGCCTAGGACTGTTTCTTGCTGATGAGGTTAATAGGGACAATGCCTGTTAGTCAAATAGATCACAACTGCCTCTCAGTTCTCTGGGCATTCAGCAACGCCGCAGTAAGGAGATGGGGACCTTGCTCTGCAATTAATTGGTCCTGCAAAGGAAATTTTATTCTCCATCCTCCCTCCTACAGGAGGTCTGACTAGGTGACCTAATGGTCCCTTGTGGCCTTGATGGATCAGTGAAAGGTCCCCTCAGTGCAGGGAGGGGAAGTTTTGTATCTCACAGAAGCTCCCTACCTCCCCCACCTGACCATCACAGCTTGGCTTCCGCATTTAACAGGTGACAAAGAAGCAGTGAACAAGTGTGAGTGCAAGAACCCCAGGCTGGAGACCAGCCCAGAGCACAGGGAGTGGGACTGAGCTGGTGGGCGCAGGCTGGCATGAACATGAAGGCGTTCTGGAGTGCTCTGCTGGCTCTGTGCTGGGCTTTCAGGGTCGGAGAATCTCGAGGTGAGTTTCAGTTTCTTTTCCGCTTCTTTTTCTTCCCTGCCCTTTTTATCGTCTTCCCTCCCCTCCTTCCAGTCCCTTTACTCTCCTCCATTCCCTTTCCTTCTTTCCCCCTTTCCTCTGCTCGACTGCTCCCTCTGCCATTCCAGATGAGTATGTTGGTGACTAGACTGACAGGCAAGAGGGCGATTGTTTATGTGAATGGATGGTATGGTAAGTGGATGGAAATGTGGATGGACTTACAGGTGGGAGGGTGCATGGCTGAATGGAGAAATGGCTGAATGGAGAAGTAGGTGAATGGAGAAGTGGATGGATGGATGGATGGATGGATGGAAGAGCAGGAGAGTGAGTAGATGGATGGATGGACAGGTGGGCTATTGTGCAAATGTGTGAACAAGCTGGCTGGTGAGTAGGTGGGTGAACTGGAGGTGCAGTGCAGGGATAGACAGACCCCTGAAGGAGCGTGGAGGGATAGAATGACACATAGATTCAGGTGGGAGTGTAAGTGAACAAATATTCATTTGGAGGTGTGGACAAATGGGAGGATGACTCTGTGTGAGGTGTGTGTGAGAGAGAGGAGGGGGGAATATGTGAGGGGCAGGGAGACAGAGTAAGTCACCAGTGTCAATGTCAAAGGCCCATGTCTAGGGGTGTTCATCCCTCTGAACCGCCTTAATTCCTTCTTTACCACTGCAGAGAACAAACAGGACCCTCTGTCATGTCCATTGACTGCTCCTGTTTCTAGGTTTAATCTCCCATCTGTGCACTGTTAGAGCTAGTTGTTTGTTGCTTTCTTCTAGTTCAGTGTACTTTAGAGAGGGAGGAATTTCTCCAAATTCCTCAATGTTCCCTCTGAGCCCCTGCTGCCCCAGCTCTGCACCAAGCCCAGACCCTGTACAGACCCTAAAACAGGTTTCAGAGGAGGTGCCTCATGCACATCTCTCTTTCCAGAGGTGGATGTGCATGTCTGATGTCTGATGTGCTGGGGCAATCACACTCCCCAGCCCAATGTGCTATTGGCAGGGCTTTCATCTCTCACACACTCAGGGAAAGACACCCAAGTCTCCAGGCCTATCTGACCTCTGAGGCTATTAAGCTATGTGATCTATTCTCAGGTCCAAATCCCATGCTCACACCAGGACAGCCCTCTTCATTGCCGAGTCCTTCACTTGGGCCTTAGAGGCATTTTGTGGCATGGCTTGACATCATGTGACATGTCCTACAGTGCATTACTGCCAGTGACACCTCCTGAAATAATGTAACAATAATAAAAAGAATACAACAGTGACAAAACAAAACACGTTTCTCAATGCAAAGTTTGTTTTAAAATAAAATTTTGAAACTTTTCTTGTACTACATGTGCAAAACAAACTCTTCAGAATTTCCATTGCTGAGTAATTTAAAAGCCTTTGGTTTCGTTTCAGTTTAGAAGGAAACCCAATTTTGTAATGTTGAACTGTCCCATGCAATGGGAATTCCATGTGTGGCCCAGCTTTATCCCTGCTCACAAACAGCACAGACAATTCTACTCCAATCAAGGGTGGTGTCTACCTGGAAATTTTACACACCAGAAGGGACAAGATTTCCCTCCTGAGCCACTAATAAGGAACTGATTGCATCTCAAACTGGAATTCCAGCAATTGTAGATTATCTGCTGCCTGTGAGGTCCCTGGACCGTCTGCACCTTCTCAGAAAATGAACCAAGTACCTATCTCTGTTCCCCATCAGCACCGGGAAGGGAGAACTATATTTTCCCATTCCATTTGCTAGATTTTTAAAAGGCCTTATCAATGTTTCTCTCACCCCACACATTCCCTTAAATCTCTTAAAACTGCCTTTTGATTTGCCATAGCCTCGGCTAGGAGGGCCAGTGAACTCCAAGCAATAATCTCCACTCCACCCTATCCAGCAATCCACAAAGACAAAATGATTGTGAGGCCCCAGTTGAATGTCATGCTTAAGGGAATTAGAGAGACAAGGTGGGAGAGGTAATATCTTTCATGGGACCAACTTCGGCTGGGGAGAGAGAGAGAAGCTCTTGAGCTACACAGCGCTCTTCTTCAGGGCTGGGAAAGGGACTCAGAGTGGCACAGCCAAATACAAGGCAGTGTCTGATTTCCATCACAAACAGTCTATCTCCTTCACTGTATTCTTCCCTAGATCCCATTCCCCTCCCAAGGAAACATGTATGCACACCTTAGACATTGTGTTAGAAAGCCAAACAGACATTTGTAGCTCTCTGGGAAAGATGTCAAGAAAAACCTCTCAAAACAGACACATTCTCCGTGGGTGAAGAGGTGCATAGGGCTATGTTACACCTTCGGGAAAGTGCAGGTTCCTGCATGGATAAGATCTTCCTCCACTAGCACACCTGCAGCGCCATAGCTGGCCTTGGACATCAGGACTGTGTGGTTCAGGAGAAGGAATGGAGGCGGTTGGTGGGTGCACTCCTGTATGCAGCGGAGGTCGTCTGACCCGTGACACTGTGAGGATGCTCATGCATCCCCCACAGACATGGCTTTCAACGAGGGTTGTGTGTGCTCACCACCAGGACAACTCCCACAATGCGAATCAGAACTGCCAACCCCCAGCGTTCAGAAATCAAGGGTCAGGCCCAAAAAATCCTGAGAGTGACTTCAACATCATGAGATTTGAATGAGAATACAGTTGCGGGGGTACAGGTGGGGATGATTTGTCGTTTGTCATTGGTGTATTTAGGGCTCATCCTTCAAGCTTCTCTTCCCAGCCATGTAGGTCAGACACTTACTTTTTGTACATGAAAAGTGAGATTCTCGGGTAATAACCTCAATGCAGACGTTGGGGCTTTAAGAAAAACACTCAGTAGCCCAACACGCATGAGAGACTCACACAAGTTAGCCAGACTGTGAATGCACAGGGACGATTCTCTCATTACCACAGCTCCTGGTAAGTAAACCTCTCTTTTCCAGCCTCTGGATTGTGAGCGTCGGGGAGGGGGAGGTTTTTGTCCATGCCATCCCTGACACGTGAGCTAACTGACATGCGAGGGACTCCCGGGAGAGTTTACCCTTTCGCGCCTCCTTCCCCCATCTTTGCCCTTCCCGCCATGACACCGGTGTGCACATCCCGTTATTCCTCACTGCCCATCTCTATGACCCACCGGCAGCGTTGTGCTTTCCTTCGCCCTGCAGAGAGCCTCCCGATGCAGAGCCTGCACTGCTACAATGACTACACCTCCCAGACGACCTGCACATGGCAGGAGTGCACAGAGGCACGTCGCTTCCTCAATGTGACTCTTCACTATGAGGACAATATAGACAAGTAAGTGCCTGAGCCCTGTTCAGCCGGTGTCAAGTGGAGTGCCCCAGAGGTCAGTCCTGGGGCCGGTTTTGTTCAATATCTTCATAAATGATCTGGAGGATGGTGTGGATTGCACTCTCAGCAAATTTGCGGATGATACTAAACTGGGAGGAGTGGTAGATACGCTGGAGGGAAGGGATAGGATACAGAGGGCCCTAGACAAATTGGAGGATTGGGCCAAAAGAAATCTGATGTGGTTCAATAAGGATAAGTGCAGGGTCCTGCACTTAGGACGGAAGAACCCAATGCACAGCTACAGACTAGGGACCGAATGGCTTGGCAGCAGTTCTGCAGAAAAGGACCTAGGGGTGACAGTGGACGAGAAGCTGGATATGAGTCAGCAGTGTGCCCTTGTTGCCAAGAAGGCCAATGGCATTTTGGGATGTATAAGTAGGGGCATAGCGAGCAGATCGAGGGACATGATCGTCCCCCTCTATTCGACATTGGTGAGGCCTCATCTGGAGTACTGTGTCCAGTTTTGGGCCCCACACTACAAGAAGGATGTGGATAAATTGGAAAGAGTCCAGCGAAGAGCAACAAAAATGATTAGGGAACTGGAACACATGACTTATGAGGAGAGACTGAGGGAACTGGGATTGTTTAGTCTGCAGAAGAGAAGAATGAGGGGGGATTTGATAGCTGCTTTCAACTACCTGAGAGGTGGTTCCAGAGAGGATGGTTCTAGACTATTCTCAGTGGTGGAAGAGGACAGGACAAGGAGTAATGGTCTCAAGTTGCAGTGGGGGAGGTTTAGGTTGGATATTAGGAAAAACTTTTTCACTAGGAGGGTGGTGAAACACTGGAATGCGTTGCCTAGGGAGGTGGTGGAATCTCCTTCCTTAGAATTTTTTAAGGTCAGGCTTGACAAAGCCCTGGCTGGGATGATTTAATTGGGGATTGGTCCTGCTTTTGAGCAGGGGGTTGGACTAGATGACCTCCTGAGGTCCCTTCCAATCCTGATATTCTATGATTCTATGATTCTGCTGCAGAAGGACACAGGAAGCCTGTGGCTCCTGAACCTCAGAGGTGGGAATGGGAGGCGGGAAAGGGATCCAAGTTGACAACCAGGCTTTGAGGCGCACGTGGACACCTGTGCTGGCCCTGCTGGGAGGTGGAAGTTGGAGACTCTTTTAGGTCTGCATTGGGAGGATGGGGAGATGCAGGAGGGTGCGTTACTCAGTTTATTTTCATTACATTCATTGCCACTGAATGCATCCGATGAAGTGAGCTGTAGCTCACGAAACCTTATGCTCAAATCAATTTGTTAGTCTCTAAGGTGCCGCAAGTCCTCCTTTTCTTATTACCTTTTCTGTCACTCTCCCTTGATTTTTCTGGGGGATCCCAGGTGTGAGTGATGGCAGGGCCTGTTAGCTTACTGCACCTGGAGTGGAGAAAGAGGCATTAGAATACAGCTGGGTTGAGGTTCATTCATCAGCAGAGGAGTGAGCGCTGGCTCTGCTCTCACAGACCTTCCACACCTCCCTTCTTTGCAGCAGGGTCAATGGGAGCATTCTGTTCTATGTGGGTTTTTGCACTTCCCTCATCACTGTCATATCTGAGTGCCTTCCAGGAGCGTGTTTAACCAACATGACTACACATCTGTAACACGTGGTTAGCTCTCTGATCCTTTCCCCCAGGGGGAGAAGCATGTGCAGTGCAGTTTGAGTCATTTTTTGTTTGGGGGAGGAGGGGTGTTAATATACAAATGTTGCTCTGTATTTGTATTAGAGAAGGTAAGTCAAAGAAATTCACCTTGCACTTGGAGTGGAAGGTGATGTGGTTTGGGATGGTCCTTAGTTCTTGGGGGAGTTCATTCCACAGCCTCAGTAGCGCCAGAGAAAGGTCTTCTGCCCAGGTCAACTTTACCCTTCCTGTAGGCCCACCTCTAGGATTTTTGCCACTGCCCCTGCTCTTTTTCCACCCCCCCCCCGGCTCCCACCCCAACTCCACCCCTTCCCCAAATCCCTAGCCCCGCCTCCTCCCCCAGGCGTGCCGCATTCCCCCACCCCCTTGCTTCCTGCAGCTCCCCCCCACCCTGCAACCCCCGCCCTGGCTCACCTCCGCTCTGCCCTTTCCCCTGAACACGCCGCCGCTCCGCTTCTCCCCCCTCCCTCTCAGGCGAGGGAGAGGCAGTGCGTTCAGGGGAGCAGGCGGAGCGGAGGTGAGCGAGGGTGGGGGGAGCACAGGAAGTAACGGGGGGGGTAGAGGAACCGCTCTCCGCCCCAGCGCGCCTCTGCTCCACCACCACTGCCTCCCCCGAGCGCGCCGCCACTCGGCTTCTCCTCCCTCCCAGGCTTGCTGCGCGAAACAGCTGTTTGGCACGCGGCAAGCCTGGGAGGGAGGGAGGAGAAGCGGAGCCATGGCAGCGCGCTCAGGAGAGCAGGCGGAGGCGAGCTGGGGTGGCGGGAGCACATTTCTAGGGGCGGCGTGGCTGGCGCCGGAATGCCGCCCCTAGAAATGTGCCGCCCCAAGCACCTGCTTGTTTTGCTGGTGCCTAGAGCCGGCCCTGCCTGTTTGCCCAAGGAGTAGATTTGTTGACCTTCATCCTGGAGGTTTAGATGATCTGTTAGATACCCTGGGCTCAGGCCATGGGGTGCCATGAAAATAGGGTCCAAGACCTTGAACTTTATTTGACATTTTATGGAAAGCCAGTGTATAGAGCTGAGGAGAGGTCTGATATGTTTACCTCAGCCAGTATTGCTGAGCTCATGCCAGAGATGGCCCATGCCTGCTGATAATGGGTAGCACAACCCCAGAAAAACCTCAAGTCATCCTCTGCTTCCGGCAGCTCTTCCTCCTGGAAAGCAGTGGCCCCTCCCTGCAGCTCCCAGCTGTTCCTCCTGCCTCTGCTCTCCCTGACAGGTGCAGCTCACAGCTCCCCGGCTCAGCTGCCCTGCAGGGAGAGGGCCTGGCTGCACCATGTGACCCAGGAATGGTGGGGGACACATGACCCCACATGCCCCCCTGTGCATCACCTCTGGCTCACCACCTACTGTACCAACTACAAGGCTCATTTCTTTGACCGGCCTTCTCTAATATAAATATAATATAAATGCAAAGCAATATGTGTATATGCTCTCCCCCTGAGGCTAGGGTAAGATAATAACTGTAGCAGAGACATATTCACATTTCTTAAGGCTTTATTGGAAGGTGCTCAGATACTACAGCAATGAGTGCAGTAAAAGAACGTATATTGATTAGACTAGAATAGATGTGGGGAAGATTTCAGGAACCTATTTTGGATTAGCTATCTGTATCTACGTCACCTCCTCACCCTCTTTCTCTGCACACAGGAGAAGCACACCGATCCCATGTGAGTCTCAGGGGCCTGAGGGCTTGCTGTTCTGCCAGGACTCCTGTGTCTTCTGGAGCTGCCACAGGAACAGCACCAACTTTGCATTAGGGGTGCACGACCGTTACACTTTCAAACCTGATCGGTTGCTGCAGGCTGAGCTGAACGTCAGCCTCTTCCAGAATGGTAAAGGCGAGACACCCACCGCTCTCTCCACACTTCTTCTCTCCAGGAATATTTTTGATTCTCTGAAATGAATACTTTTTCCTCTGTGCAGGTCCCCCAACCCTAACCGAGACTCCTGATCCCCAATCAGAGTGGATTGGTTTAAATCAAAACAATTTCCATTTTAATCATGATTAAAATCAGCAAGCAGCAAGCCTTGATTTAAATGCTTGATTTTAATTTTGTTTTGTGTTTGTACTTTTTTAGTTATTTTTCTAAAGAGATGTTGATTTTCATTGGTTGGTAACCATTAACACAGGTTGCTTTGCAACTAAATATAGCCTTTCAAAAGGTGACAGAGATGTAGTAATCGATCAGCACTGAATGTCTTTCAGGGCTAATCCAAGGTTGACCCTAGGGACCTCGGCTTTTGTTTCTTAGCTCCAGCCCTTGTCAGAGTCCAAACAGCAGAGATGAAAAATCTTCATGTCCACTATCTTGATTTCCCTCTTCCAGCATTCAAACCGATGGGACAAGGCCTTCTGCACATTCTTCTCTATGAGTGGATGGGGCAATCAACAAATTTTGTGCTACAACGGTCCACTTAATTTTGATAGTCCACCTGGATAGGTGGGGGGAGCTACCCTTCTCATCTGAGTGCATTAGTTCAGAGTGAGCATTTTTATAAATATACCTTGTAGCATGGAATACAGACATTACAAGAAAGATTAATGTATGCAGCAACTTACAAGCATTTTATAGTCTAAACACATCCTTACAAGTCTAACACCTATCTTGAACACTACTAACTTATAAGTGAGCTGGTCTGGTTTCCAGCTATGAATTTGTCAGTGCTCAGCTGATGCTTACAGACTTTACAGGAGCTGGCAGCTGGTTTACCAGCATACAATACCTATACACGTTTTAAAAGCATTTATATAGCCTAACACATTTATTCAGATTCCTCCTTTTTACTTTTTTGTATTAGGTTACAAAAAGGTGAATGATACATTTCTTACTTACTAGGTTACGTTTCATTTTTACTTGTGATTGGTATTAGGCTCAATTTGGATAGAAATTCAGATTCAATTAAAAAGGCACAAAACCAGCATTTTAGTTTGTATTAGGATTACTATAATTAGTTAAATAAAACTACTTTATGTGTGCTGGATACATAAGAAAAAATGTTTGTCAAAACATGTTTTGCATTTAAAATTAACAGAATTGTTAAACAAAGGAAGTAGTAAGTGACTTTAATTCATTGTTTCGGATCCCCACATTCTTCAAGATTTTAAAACTAGTAGATCTCGTCTTCTCACACCTAATTTTTATACAGAGATTGGAAGAGCAAAACAAGCTTTCCTGCTTTTTCAACTCCAGTTGGTTTCTTAATGTGGAATGAACTAGTTGAATAAACAGAAATGAAGAAAATATTCTCTAAACACCAACAGAAGAGGTTACTGCTGTCAAAAGCTGCTTTTAGCACTGTAACAAATTCTGAATCCAGGTGCTTAGCCAGTGACTTCCACCAGTTCAGCCTCACAGTCTTTAAAACTTGCAGCAAATATGTATTGCTTAAAAGAATCATAGGATTGGAAGGGACCTCTGGAGGTCATCTAGTCCAACCCCCTGCTCAAAGCAGGACCAATCCCCAATTTTTGCTCCAGATCCCTAAATGGCCCCCTCAAGGATTGAACTCATAACCCTGGGTTTAAGCAGGCCAAAGCTCAAACCACTGAGCTATCCTTCAAGCGATTATAATAGATTATGGTAAATTTAGGCTTTAAGATAGTTGTCATAATTTCACATTTAATTTTAAATAGGCTTTTTTTTAAAAAAAAGGCTGTATTTGATTAAAACTAAAAAAATGATTTCAATAAAAAATAATTTTAATTTAAAAATTTATTTTTCACCCTGTCCCTAACCCTTCACCTTGCTTCTGCATATCAGCTATAATTCTGCTAGGAACTGAGTTTCATTTTCATTGTGACACCTGTTTAATAGCTTCTCACTTACAAGATTCTAGATAGATAGATAAATAGATTCCTTCCTTACCTGCCTACAATGGAAAAGGCGGATGTACTCCTCCCAACTGACCCACACCCTTGCTATACCTGGGTTTCTCTGCTATTAGGAAAAAACTGATGTCAAACAAACCTTTTCACTCAGAAAAATACACAGTAATATGTCTCCATCTTGAAATGAATGCTGGCTGCTATGGGTCTACCTGACAACACTCACCTCCCTATTCTCCTTCTGTTCTGTTCATTGCTATTTTCTGTAAGGCCTTGGCAACTTCATTTCTTTCACTGCCAAGTGCCAACAGACCGTAGATTATTTATTTATTTATTTTTTGCAGCAGTCCTGAGAAATCACACAAAAGCCTGATGTTAGGCAGATCTGGGTCCTTCCTTATGGAAATAAAACTTGGAAAAACCCTCTGCCCTCTCCCCATCCACTAATAACCACAGCCCATGTTGTCCCTTCCCATTTCCAGTCCAGACCCTCCCACCTCAGAAGCATTGGATCAATGTCACAGAAGTAGCCTGGGAAGCAGCTGGAGGGAGAAAGGGAAGACACTGGCTGCACAATGCACTGGAGCTTGACATGACTTACCAGCGGGAGTGTGAATCCTGGGAGGTAGGCATGAGATATGCTTAGGCATTGGCATGTGCTGTTCTTGGTTGCAGAAGACAACCCTTTGCAATCCTCTGAAACCTGCTTGGCTACCGCTGAACCCAGCCGATCCTCTGAAACCTGAATGGCCCAGACCGTGGGTCCGTGCACGCTGCAGCTAGCTGTGTGTGCATCTTAGAAGTCCTGTGCCGTCCAGCCATCGCCTTGGCTGGTTAAGACCAGAGATCTAGCAATTAAAAAGCAGCCTGTGTGCTATAAGAACAATGAGCCCTGCACAAGGAGCATCTGGCTCCTCCTTACCCAGGGATCACAGCGCTGGCTGTGCTTGGCTGAGCTGAATTTCCCAAGGAAAGGGTCCTTCCCCCACCTCTCTGACAAGTCTCTCTCTCTCCCTCCACCTTCCCTCACCTCTCGCTATCTCATCCCCACTGACAGAAATCTTCCTCGGTGTCAGTCGCAAGCTCCTCCCCCTGCCTGCTGAGGCGTGATGCCCTTGTGTCAAGCAGCACCTATGTTGCTCGTGTGCGATCCAAGCCGAGCCAGGGCGCTGGTTGGTCTGGGCAGTCCAGCAAATGGAGCACTGCCGTGTCCTGGAGGTCCCAGGAAGGTAATTCTGGAGGCCGAAGGGTTGTGAGGGGAAGTGGGGACATGCTGGCAGCAGAAGGATATTGTGCTTCGCTTCCAGAGGATTCGGGGGCTGAGCTGATGACATTGGAGAATCTCCGGAATTTGATGAAAATGGTCCCGTTTCACTGGTGCTCTCTTATTTGAAGTGAATTTGCTGTCACTGACAGGTAGCAGAGCAGGAGCCACAGAGACTGCAGCACTCTGCTTAGTTGCTCGGCCCAGGAGCACGACACCAGTCCCAGTGCAGCACTGGTAGGGGCAGTACAGGGTCCTTACGCACTCTTCCCCTGCCACTGCATCTCAAACCCCTGGCCTTGATGGGGCCCTTCTAGAAGTCAGAGGTGTGCTCAGTATCCGGCCTCTCAGCTAAAGGGCCAGTGAGTACCAGTAGAGATGGTGGGTTTTGGTATATGAGCTCAGGAGAGGCCAGTCTCTCTCTCTCACAATACGTGGATTGTATTGATTGGATGAGTGGACCAGCATAATGCTCTGGACTGCCCTAGAGAACCCTGAAAGTAAAAGTTTTCCCTTCCTCCCTCCAATGGTCACAATCAGTCCCCACTCCACTGTCCTCCCCATCCCTCCCAACCCTGCCCCTCCCAGAGCTGCACTAACCACTGGCTCCTCACTAGGGGATGAGGCTCAGCCCAAGAACCTTTGCTGCCTCTTCAATGGGGTTGATCGGCTAACGTGCAGCTGGGAAGTGAGGAGAGAGGTCACCAGCTCTGTCTTGTTCACGCTCTTCTACAGAACCCCACCAGCATCAGAGTAAGTGATCTGCCCATGGCAGCGTATTTCTGTCCTCCTGTATCTGGCCATCCCTCCTGCTCACTCAGGCCTGGCTGCTCTCTTCCCCAGAGAGACAGAATGCTCTCCAGTCCATGAGGAGGAATTGCCTGGCAGCCACTACCTGTTCCACTGCTGTGAGATCAATGTCACCAACCCCAGCAGGCTGAGCCAGTACCTCATAACTGTCAGGCCCAAGAAGGAGGAGAAACTGATTAAAGCCAACAAAAACAGTGAGAGCCCTTTTGGATCCTCTGCCCAGGGTTATCTGGAGGTTTCTCCTCCAGCTTAGGAAATGCTTGGGTTGGCAGAGAGGTGGAATGGTTAACAAGAGAGCTAGACAGTGATGCATGGGTGGGACAGATGGCTGGTAAAGGAAGCTCCCAGCACTGGAGCTCCTGATTGGCACCGACAGAGCACTGCTGCGCGGAGGTACAGAATGGGCATGTGGAGATGAGATGTGTCAGACGGGGACACTGCTATTAGCCGTCCTTGGTGCTAGTCTGCTCAGGCAACAAGTTTCGCACCAGCATATCCTTAGTCCTGCCCACAGCCCAGAGTGGGAAAGGGAATGGGCAGGAAGATAAGCTGGGAGATGGATGCATATTCCTAACGTGTTGTTGTGTGTTCTAGTCAAGCCGCTTGCGCCTGTCAACGTGACCATGACAAAGAGGAAAGATAAGGAGTATGAGCTGAGATGGACAAAACAGATCCTAAGCTATGCCTATATAGGCCAGAGATATGAATTCTTGTATTGGAAGACTGGTGACTCCTTGGAGGTAGGTGATGGTACTGCTGGGAGCCCAGGACTCTGCTGGGGAGGTGGGTGGATGGGACAGAGAGTTCCTCACCCCTCCTCCATCTTTTCTCTTCCCAGAATGCCCAGGGTGTAAACATCAGGAATGACGAGCCTCCCCTCATCTTCACCCTGCAGATGCTGGAGCCCTCCACACACTATAGGGGGAAAATGCGGGCAAGGGTGCACTTGGATGGCTACCTGGGGCCCTGGAGCGAGTGGAGTGAGGAGTGCACCTGGGAAACTGAGAGTGGTACATCCCAGCTGGGCTACTGGCTTGGGGGGGTGGGGGTCAGTTCCCTCCCTAGAGAAACTGGTCCTTTAGCTGGGGTTTCAGGGGAACTGGGGTTTCATACAGTTAATTAAGCAAAGAGCCTGACCAGGGTCCCCTTGATACCTGGCTGCATGCTTCAGTTCACAGAGAAGGAATATAATTGGCTTATCTGAATGGGAGCCCAGGGCTGCCATTTTCCATGGCAACAAGGAAACAGTATGAAAATCAGGAGTTGGAAGTGGATGCACTAGGTGAGAAGAGAACGGGGCCTCCACAAGGAGGCTTAAAAGCATGAACTGCCTACGTTATCAGAGTGTCATACAGAGGTTTTAGTTCCATGATTCCCAGGAAAATGACTGTAATCTTCCCCTACATGTAGTATCTCTGCACTGCCAGCTTTGAGGTGTCCAGGTTACTACCTTTAAGAGGAACCAGGCAGACTGGATCCCACTGGACATGTTCAGGATGAAAATGGGGCTGAAAGCCAGTGTGAGAAGTTCATGGATCTACGTGGAGGGCTGGAAAAGGGAAGGAACGATCCATGCTAGAAGGTAGAAAGGGATCAATCAGTGGAGCTGGGTGAACTGTTCATTCTGAACAACATTTTCATGTTTGTGAAATAATGAAAAGATGGGCTCTTTGCAACTGATTTTAAGCAAATCTGTTGGAGTTTACATGGGTTTCTCTGGTCATTCAGAGAAGCATTGCTTCATGGATGTGTTGTTCAGCATTTGGAATTCAGACTGTGCGGTTGGTCACTAGGTCTGATGGTGTGGTTCTTGGTCTCCGATTGGCTTCCTGAACCTGTACCAACAGGAGAGGTGACTGAATAGGCCTTAATTGTGAATTTACAGACTCAAATGTTAATGTTTCCTGTAAATTCACGCTCAACTGCAAGTCTCCTGGCATTTCTAATGACTGGGTGTTTTTCTTTTTTTGTTGATATCTGCCATGTTCTCATAAGGATCTTCACCCTGAAGTTGCTGATCTGTTCTCTCAGTCTGAACTTCACTTTAACAAAGTTCTTTGCTCTGGGAATTTCTTCATTTTTTTTAAAAAACACAAATACAAGCTCGTCCCCAGATGTTTGCAAAAAAGTAAACTGGTTGTCTAGATGGTCATGGAAAACCCAACAGAAAGGGCTCAGGCATGGCTAGATCAAATCACGAGTTGGATTTAGCAAACGTGTTCACAGATTCATTGTCCTGATTAGGTCACATTTAGTCTATCCCACATGGGCAACTATTCTATGGTTGAACAGAACTGTCAGTTAGGACTCGTGACTTGATAGGCAACCTACATTTTCCTGACCTCAATATCTTCCCTCAAGAGCATCCACAACATAAGGTTTGATATAGAATGAAGCCATTTTCTGTTGCTGTTCTCTCTCTCTCATTTATCTGTCTCAGTCTGGTCACCACTGATTCTCCCGCTGCTGGTCCCAGTCTTCACCATTGTGCTGATAGCATTTGGCTGGTGCGGTTATAGAGGCTTACTCAGGTAAGTCTGCACTGGGAGTGGGAGATTCTCCAGATGCATTGGTAGAGTGCAAAAAGAAAAGGAGTACTTGTGGCACCTTAGAGACTAACAAATTTATTTGAGCATAAGCTTTCATGGGCTACAGCCCACTTCATCAGATGCATAGAATGGAACTTACAGTAAGAAGATATATATACATATAGAGAACAGGAAAAGGTGGAAGTTGCCATACCAACTCTAAGGCTAATTAATTAAGATGAGCTATTATCAGCAGGAGAAAAAAACTTTTGTAGAGATAATCAATATGGCCCATTTCAAACAGTTGACAAGAAGGTGTGAGAATACTTAACATGGGGAAATAGATTCAATATGTGTAATGACCCAGCCACTCCCAGTCTCTATTCAAGCCCAAGTTAATGGTATCTAGTTTGCAAATTAATTCTAGTTCAGCAGTTTCTCGTTGGAGTCTGTTCTTGAAGCTTTTCTGTTGCAAAATTGCCACCTTTAAATCTGTTACTGAGTGACTAGAGAGGTTGAAGTGTTCTCCTACTGGTTTTTGAATACTATGATTCCTGATGTCAGATTTGTGTCCATTTATTCTTTTGCATAGAGACTGTCCGGTTTGGCCAATGTACATGGCAGAGGGGCATTGCTGGCACATGATGGCATATATCACATTGGTGGATGTGCGGGTGAACGAGCCCCTGATGGCGTGGCTAATGTGATTAGGTCCTATGATGGTGTCACTTGAATAAATTTGTGGACAGAATTGGCATCAGGCTTTGTTGCAAGGATAGGTTCCTGGGTTAGTGTTTTTGTTGTGTGGTGTGTGGTTGCTGGAGAGTATTTGCTTCAGGTTGGGGGGCTATCTGTAAGCGAGGACTGGGTCTGTCTCCCAAGATCTGTGAGAGTGGGGGATCATTTTTCAGGATAGGTTGTAGATCTTTGATGATGCGCTGGAGAGGTTTTATTTGGGGGATGAAAGTGACGGCTAGTGGTGTTCTGTTATTTTCTTTGTTGGGCCTGTCCTGTAGTAGGTGACTTCTGGGTACTCTTCTGGCTCTGTCAATCTGTTTTTTCACTGCAGCAGGTGGGTATTGTAGTTTTAAGAATGCTTGATAGATAGAGATCTTGTAGGTGTTTGTCTCTGTCTGAGGGGTTGGAGCAAATGCGGTTGTATCGTAGAGCTTGGCTGTAGGGAGGGGCAGAGAAACAAGGGGGAGGTGCTGCATGGGCACACCCCTATCCATGATCTAGGGCTTAGTCCAGCTGGGGATATGCCTGGGCTGCAGCTTGAGTGTAGGGCCATGGAGTTTCAGGACCTCTGGGTTGACAAGGGGGCCCAGGGTAAGGCTGTGTGTCTGGTGTAGCCTCCTCCCAAGAGAAGTGACCCTGCAAACTCTGTCTTGTTACAGCAAGAAGAAAAAATGGGAGGAAAAGATTCCAAATCCCGGCAAGAGTCAGCTGCTCCAGAGCTACCTCCAGGTAAGAGAGAACTGCTGACCGTGGAGAAGTGGAAGTGGAAGCTCTGCATGGGTCAGAGAAAGGGGAAATGCTGCCCTGGGGTTTATTGTTGAGTGTGTAGCTGCCCAGGTGGAACCTGTACATACTGATCAAACCACTGCCTCCGCCTGGGGGATGATGGGAGCACTACGAGTAAAGTGGAAATGGCAGATTAGGCCATTCGTCTCTCCCATCTGTTATCCTGCTTCAGTGGCCAAAACCTGATGCTCCAGAAGTAAACCAGCTCCTGACCAGAATGCATGTGGTCAAGAGTGCAACATTCTGCATAGGGAAATTACTTCCTGGCCCTATGTGCTTGAGATTCGGTTACTACCTGTGTAACTTGCACCACTTCCCATGTTATGAGCCATGCCATTAGATGATTCTTTATAAAGCCACAGCTCTCTGCCCTTCGGAGGCAGGGAGATTTCCAAAACAGTGTGGGAAGATCTATTTCTTCTCTCCCCTCCCCCTAATGTTATCAGCTGTTACTTGTATTGAGTGACCCTCTCTTGATATGGGAGAAGGGAAAAAAAAGGAGTCACCACCCAGTCTGCCCAGTCCCCTTAGTAATGATCTTCCAGGGCAAGTCCCAGCTACATGCATTTCCATGTGAGGGCCAGTCACAGTGTTTGATTTGCAGGAGCGCAGGGACTGCTCCCTCCTTGTGCCCCCAAAGGCTGGGGAAGGGGAAGGCAGGAGGCTGAGTCATGGTCCTGTCCCACCTCTGTACCAACTGCACCCCGGTGAGCAGGTTTAATCACCGTACAGGGTGGTGGCCCCTGCCTAGGTCCCCCTCAAGGGGACACAGTTCGTCCCCAACCCACCCTGAATTGGTGGCGCTCCCCAACAACACAATTCCTAAAGACCTCAGCCAAATCTATGCCAGGTTCCTCCATGGCTCCTATCAGCACAGTATGGGGTGCCTCATAACCTTTAGTGTATTTCTCCTTATGATGCCCTTGTGAGGCAGGGCAGAACTATTATCCCATTTTACAGCTAGAAAACTGAGGCAAGGAGGTTAAATGGCTTGCCCAAGGTCATGCACAAACTCTGTAGAGAAACAGAAACTTATCCCCAGATCTTCCATGCCTGACACTAGCCACCATTCCCCCCCCCCCTTGTCCTTAAATAGGACATTCAATAAATCTGTCAGTCTTTTTCTGTCCTGTCACTGCTGCCCAGACCTTGACCCACCTCCACTGGCCCTCTCTGAAGCTCTTCAATCTCAGCTACATCCTCCATCCTGGGAGGTGATCAGAAATGTAGTGCTCCAAGGAGAGTATCTCCCCCCCTTCCCCCGGTCTGACAGAAGGGCACTATTTCCATTCCATTTTTAATGCTCCCATGCAACGTATCAGCTTTCACAGCTTTGCCCCCCACTGGACAGACACCTCCATTGCTCTGTTCCTGAAGGCTTGGCTGTGGCAAGTAGCCACCCCAGCACACCTGCTCCTGGCTGGGTGGGGCAGTACAGCAACTTTTGTCTTAGTTTTCCCCTACTAATCTTTGGCCTACTCCAGCCATTAAGAGTTCCCTGGCTCTCCGGTCAGATGACTTGACAGAGTCCTGCCCCTTCTGGCCAACAGATTCCTTTACCAAGTCCGATAGAACTGTAAACAAAACAAAACCCTCAGCCTGGCTGGGCTCAGGTGGCCACAGGCCTGCCTCATTCACTGTAGCTTATCCCCACAGCTTGTTTCCAGGTCCTGTGCTTTCAACAGCCCCGCTGTCCAGGGGCTGGCATGCTCCTCCCCTCTCTCAGGGGCTCAGGCAAGCTACTGCTCTTCGGGGCCCACGTCTCCAGTCAGGCTTCCCACTCACCCCTGGAGTAGCCTATCTGCTCTGCCTCCTCCCTCTCAGCCTTCTCTCAGGTCACTTCCCACCTCCTCTCCCCTGGGTCTCCTTCCTCCCATGGGCTCACTCAGCTTTTTATGGCCACAAGCCCTTCTCTTCCCCACCTGGGCTTTATTTCTAATTAGTCCTGGCCCATCCTCCAAGTTCAAGAAGGCAGGTTAACTGGCCTCTCAAGCCTTTACCCTTTCACAGCAGTAGAGTAAATACCCCATTACATTGTGTAACTGTGCCTCAGGGGGTCACAACTGAGAATGCCAAACTGCTGAGAAACAGGGCAAACACAGCCCAAAACTGGTGGGTATTCTTCCATAAGATATACCAAACCAGAAAAAAAAGTAAACTTCTGTTTTACCACCCTGGCAATCAAGAAGTCATAAAAGCAGTTTCCTTAGACATTCCAGTTCTTATACCACCACCGAAAATGCTGGATTTAGAGAGGAGTGGTTCTTTACAACCAGTCTCAAAAAAAATGAAAAGGTTCTTCTGATCCCAAAGGACCATCCACACACCTAGGTCAATATGTATCTCAGATCTTACCCCAAAATCATGCTGATGCCAATCCTTGAGTATCTAGAATCTAAAGGCTTATTTATAAAAAGAAAGGTGAGAGTTAAAATTGCTCAAAGGAATCAAATACATACAGTAATTGCAAAGTTCTTGGTTCAGGCTTGTAGCAGTGATGGAATAAACTACTGGCTTAAGTCAAGTCTCTGGCTGCTTCCAAATCATTGAAAGCTCCTCAATTCCTTCATTAGAATGCTTCCATTAATATAAGTTCATAGTCCAGAGCTTTGGGCAGGAAAGAGGCAAAATGGAGGGCTTTCCAGGGCCTTTTAGATCTTCTGCCATGTGGAGGGAACCTATCGTTTCACACAGAGCTCTCAGCACAGCTACTGGAAAATTACAGGTGACAAGAGAGTGTTTGGAGTCACATGGGCAAGTCACATGTCCATGCATGAAGGTTTGGACACAGAAGAAGTGTAGCATGGCAGGCACTCACCACTGCAGCATCTCCTGCTAGACATCCAGGAATTAGCTCAGTTCCAGCCTTGGAGCGCCTCCTGCTGGCCAGTGTCTTCCTGATCTCCACCACTTATAGCCCTCTCTGGGGAACCCCAATCCCCATGGCCCACCACGCCTCAGTGACCCATCAGGGTCAACTGGACCCTAATTGGGTGTGGCCACACCAGTGGCTGTTTACCCAACCAGCCTCCCTTGGCTGCCTTTAACCCTTTCTTAACCGGAGCGGGGTGACCACCCCGCTACAAGAAGCCACCACCTATACCTCAAAGAGCACCTTTGCAGGACAGTTCTTTCAGTGTAGATGAGCATCTCCCATGGTCTATTTTCCAGTAAGTGTTTTTTGATGAGCCACTTAATTTGAATAATCCCTCCACGATGTGCTGGCTAACTACCTTGTGGGAGTTACCTGGATTTCAAATGCTTGCTCCTGGGGTATAGAGCCAATACTTAGAACTTCAAATACAAAAAATGAAACAAGCATACAGATAGCATAGTCAGAACCAGCAAATCATAACCTTTTCATAGGTATCTTACATGCCACATTTTGTATGAGATTTGTTGCAAATATAGAACAGAGGTTGCAACAATGATCTATATGGTCCTATCTTAATCAGATAACATTACACATTGTCCTCCGAGGACCTTGCCCATCAGTGCATAGGAGAAGCCCAGGTGATAGTATTTTTGACACTGTGTTTTAGCTTAATCTTGTGCAAGCTGAACTGCACCTACTATCGTGTTGCTCATTCCCTCGAAGGGGTCACATCCACCCGGAGATGCTGTCAAGTCTCTCTAGTTCTAACTGAAACAATCTTGTGTCACTGACAAACGTCACCAGCCTGCTGCCCAGTGCTCTGTCCAAATCCATAATGCACACAGCTCCCAGGGCTGGCCCCAGGACAGCTCAGTAATGAGCTCTCTGCGCCCTGAGGAGCAGCCATTCCCAATAGCTCTTTGTTCCCAGTCGTACAGCTGGTTTTCAGTCCACAGTTGGACTCTGTTCCTTACCCCATGGTTTTAAGTGTCTGTCACGTTTCATTAGGTGTCTGATCCAAAGGTGTCCGGAAATCCCAGGAAATGGTGTGCCCCAGCTCACCCTGAGATGGCAGAGCTCTCATGCTATAGACACAGGCTGATTTCCTGGGCCTTGTCCCTGCCTACAGCATCCCCATAGTCTTCCAGGGCAGGGCTGACATTACGCACAATGGTTGATTTGCTGCCCTCCTGCACCTGCCCACACTGTTGCCGTTTACTCCTTGGGCAGAGCTGCCATGACACACCTGGCACTACCTGACGAAGGGCGGAGTTAAATGAGAGAGATCAGCACTGGGGAAATGAAAGGCCTAGGGAGAACAAAATAAACCTCACCTGTAATGTCAACATCCATGTCTTGTGAGCCTCTCTGGCCGATACATGCCTGCAATCACACTCAGTTTTGAACGGGGCAGCACCCACCTCTTGTGGGTGCCCCCTTCCTGGTCGGGTGTGAGCCTGGTTTTCTTTCAGTTCTTACAACAGGGTTGCACCTGCCTCTCATGAGCACGCCCTCAGCCAATGGTTCTTTTGGTGGTTCTTCAATGGCTCAGCCCTCCAGCTGAATCATACACATTGTTCCCCCTTCCGGGGTGTACAGTCTCTAGGTCTTGCTCATGGCCCTGGTATGGGGCTGTAGCATCAAGGTTTCCCCCGGAGGTGCTGCCTTCTTTAACGGCCCAAAAGGGGCCCACCTCAGTACCCTCAGTCGGTGTCCTTTCCGCAGCCCTCCCTGGGCTCAGTCTTCAACCAGATCAGCAGAGCCCATCATGGTACCCTTTTCCAGTCTGGCTAGGTTCTGGGCTCAGCCTGCCCACACTGAGCTGGCCATGGTCCTGCTGCTCTTCCTGCCAGCCAGGCACCTGGTCTTCAGCAGCTTTCCCTGGGCTCAGTCCTGCCTGCAATGAGCTGTCAATGGTCCTGCTGCTCTTCCAGCCAGCCATGCACCCACTTCTCCCTCTTCAAGCTCCAGGCAGCAACTGACTGTTGTGTCCCTGCTGCTTCCTTTTATATGGCCCTTCTGCCCCCTGACTGGTCACTCCAGCAGCTGCTCCCCTGCAGCCACTCTAGATTGCCTGGAGGACTTCTCCTCTGCTCTTTTCTGGGGTGTGATGAGGCAGGGCCACAAGGCCTCCAGCAGGAGGCCTCCAGACCTATTCCCCCCATCAAACCACCAGTCCCCAGGAGCAATGTTGCCCCCAAGAGGGGTTAAAGTGCTACCACACACTGTGGCATCTCCACTATGGGGCTTCTGGCTCCCCTCTGCCCTCAGAGAATCACCCTCTATCTGCCAGGAGTGCTATCTGCCCTTGTCTCTTTTCAGAAAGTAGCACTTGGGATTCCGCTGCCGAGCAGCCAGCTGGACTTTGGCAAGCAGAGCCCTTCCGAGAAGATGGACCTGGCCAGCTGCATCCAAGTGCTGGATGGGTGAGTGGTCAGTGCACTGCTCAGTGGTGATACTCTCTGAGACGTTGCTTGGTGATGGTGGCATCTCAGTTCCTGTGGGTGGCTGATCCCATCAGGGAGGGATGGCAAATGTAACTGGTGTGAATGATAAACCTTGGCACATCCTCCACATGACCATCTGGAAATGTCAATGGATGGACTTGCAGCCCCTGCTCTCCCTGGCTCCCTGGAAACACCAGTCCCAAACCCTGAGCCCTTCCTCCCTGATCTCTCCTTCTAGAAATGGGCTTGCCTCAATGCCCTTGATTTCCCAATCTGGAAATGGAGGTGTGTGACAGGTTGGGTCACAGAAACCCTCTTGGGACTGTCACCTGATGTGCTGAGATTACCTCTTAGCCCATTTGTCATGCCAGCGTGGGACTCCAGAAACCTGACTTGTTAAGCCAGATACGCTAATCTGCTGCAACACAGACCCAGGGTCTGACCCACGCCCCCAAAGCTGCAGACTTAACTGAAAATGGCTTAGCAAGTACTCCTGTCTCTAGCACCCAGACACGCAGCTCCCAATGAGATGCAAATCCCAAATAAATCTGTTTTACTCTGAATAAAGCTAAAACAGGGTAAATTAATAAATTGTCCACCCCCTATAATACTGATAGAGAGATATGCACAGCTGTTTGCTGCCCCAGGTATTAATTGCTTACTCTGGGTTAATTAATAAGCAAAAGTGATTTTGTTAAATATAAAAAGCAGGATTTAAGTGGTTCCACATAATAACAGACAGAACAAAGTAAGTTACCAAGCAAAATAAAACAAAACACACAAGTCTAAGCCTAATACAGTTAAGAAACTGAATACAGATAAATCTCACCCTCAGAGATGTTCCAATAAGCTTCTTTCACAGACTAGACTCCTTTCTAGTCTGTGCCCAATCCTTTCCCCTGGTACAGTCCTAGTTCCAGCTCAGGTGGTAGCTAGGGGATTTCTCATGATTTGCAGCCCTTTCTTCTGTTCCACCCCCTTTTATAGCTTTGGCACAAGGCAGAAATCCTTTGTCTCTCTCTGGCGTCCCACCCCTCATTCTAAATGGAAAAGCATCAGGTGAAAGATGGATTCCAGTACCAGGTGCCATGGTCACATGTCCTGTGAGAACCCAAGCCTTCATTCTTCCTGGCCTGACTCACAGGAAGGCTTGCAAGTAAACAGAGTCGTTTACAACCAATTGTCCTAGTTGATGGGAACCATCAAGATTCCAAACCACCATCAATGGCCCACAATTTGCATAATTACAATAGGACCTCAGAGTTATATTTCATATTTCTAGTTTCAGATACAAGAATGATACATTTATACAAATAGGATGAGATTATAAGTTTTGTAATGATACCTTACAAGAGACCTTTTGCATGAAGCATATTCCAGTTACATTATATTCACACTCATTAGCATATTTTCATAAAATCATATGGAGTGCAACATCACACCCTCTTCCTGAACTTACTGCCAGAGACTTCGACACTGACCATGGTGGAGACAGTACATCTAAAATTCCCTTTTTTTTTTGGACAGGGCATTTGCTACCCAGTTCTCTTTTCTTCTCCTCCTGAGCATCTTTCTGTGCTTCAATCTCTTTGTCTTTTAAATCCAGTACTTGCTGGTGTGCAGCCCTTTGTTTGGCTGCTTCTGCCTTCATGGCAGCCTTTTCCGGGCAAATTGCGCATCAATTTCCATTTGTCTTCCCTTGAGACTGTCACTCGATGAGCTGGGATACCACAGGGAACCCCCTCCTGCCAGAACAGGCACCCCTCCACTCCTGTCTTGCTGAGTTAGACACTCCAGTCAGCTTCAGCACAGACCCTGAGGTTGGGCCACACCCCTCTGCAGTTGACTGAAACTGAGATTCACTCAGTTTAGGGGCTTCTGGAAATGGGCTTGCCTCAATGCCCTTGATTTTCCAACCTGGAAATGGAGGTGGATAAGCACCCCCTGCACAAAGATGCATACATGCCCCCTTCCCTACACGCCCTATTTTCCTGTCATCTGGAAGTGAGGCCCTCACTACTCTTGGGGCTGATTCTGGCTCTGGCAGCATACAAGAGCCAGTAGGAGTTGCAATAGGCCAGAGGATAATTCCCCCAGTGCAAGAGAAGTGTGGGGCCAATGTAAGAAGCCCAAGACTGCCCTCCTCACAGCTCCTGGTATAGGGAGGATGTGCTGAGGCAGGGTACCCATCATGCTCTATGCTGTGAGGGATTCTGGTTTAAGAAGAGTAGCCTGAGGAAGGCCGTATTCAGTTAGAATAGCCTGAGTCCCAACTTGGAGACACTTATAGCTGTACCCCTTCTCTGGCTTAGTCTCCCCTGGCCTTTGATACCCACCACCCATGGGTGGGTGCCCAGCCATCACTGGTCACTTTTGGAAAGTGCAGGCCATTATTTGTATTTGCTTTGAACCCCCATCACTCCTTGCCTGTCCCTTCCCTTTCGCTAGCTTCTACCTCAGTGGCTGTAAGCTCCTTGGGGCAGGGGCCATGTCTTTTTACAATCTCTGCCAAGTGCCAGGCAAAGATCTGGTGCTATATAATGTGGGTGGTGGTGATCACGGTCTCTGAAGGGTGATGTGCTGCTTGGGCCCTTAGACTCCAGAAACACAGAAATTGCCAGACTGGGTCCAGCCAATGGTCCATCTAATCCAGGATCCTGCCAGGAGCAGATGCCAGTGCCAGCTGCTCCAGAGAAAGGAGCAAGAAACTCTGCTATAGGCAATTATGAGATAATCTTCCACCAGGGAAAGATTCCTTCTAACCCACAAGAGACCTTTCTCCCAGGGGGCCCTCAGCTCCACTCCCTGTCCATATGTGATGTTCTCTGCAGGGTGCCATCTCTGATTCCTCTTGTTTCCCCCTTGCAGACCAATGAAAGTTAGTTCAGCAGAGCTCCCTGCAGCTGTGGCTGAGAGGATGATGTGCTTCCTTGGTGCACTGGACCCAGAGAACCCGTATCAGGCTCTTGAAATGACAACTCCAGCTCCACATCCTGCAGCCCCGGCTAGCTGCCGTTCGAGTCAGAGCACCAGTCAGTCCTTGTCACCAGCCACGCTCCCCTGGAGGAGCAGTGTAGAGGTCACTGCTTCTCAGGCACCCATGTCCTGCTTTGACTTTAATGGTCCATACTTGCACTTCCCCCAGGGGTGCTCCCTGCCTGACATTCATCAGGACCAGGAAGCTGCCCCACTGGGAACGAAGGGGAGTCCAGCATCCCTGGAGAACTTGTCCCTACCCCAGGGGGCCCCTTCCCAGACCTTGCTGGTGGGGGAGGAGAGAGGAGCAGCTCAGCTCCACCTCATCTCGCTTCCTGCTGAGAAAGAGATGAAGCAGCCACTTGCTGGAGGGCAAGAAGGGCCACAAGGCCAGCCAGCAGGTGGGGAAGTGGCGCAAGGGGACACCGAAGGTCAGAGATCACCAACTGCTGCCATCTTAAACAACTCTGGTCAGAAATGGCCAGTGGGATACGTCACCTCGGAAGGTCTGTCACTGATGCCGACAAGAGACTCTGCCCATCTGTCCCCTGCACTGGCCCCGCAAGAGGGGATGCTCACTGCTGCCGCCGTCTTGACGTCCAACCCTGACGGCCCAGGCCACAGAGGGCACCCCAAGCCCTGAATTGGGCCCTGAGACAACTGATGTCGCAGTCCCAGTTCCATCTCCAGCATTAGCCACTCCCTCTGGAGCGCACCAGCATGCATTTGGGAGTCATGTAACGTTCCTCAAGGCCCCCCAAGGCACCTCAGAACCCATCAGTGTTTCCTGATCGTTCCTGTCAGAGGGGGTTGATACTTCTAAAGCAGAGCCTGTGCACGAGAGTAACATGGTCATGTTCAACCCCGATGACACTGGGCCAGTTTTTCTACACAAGATGGAGGAATACTGCTTCTTTCCTAGCCTCAAATCCACACGCAGGCCATTCAGCTCATCAGAACTCTAAAGTGTGACGCTTACTTTGCATTGCCACTATGGGAATGACGGGAACCAGTTGTCAGGGCCAGGGAACTCTGCTAACTCTGCAAGAGGACTGGTGAAGACAAGAGAGCTAGTGATTGGATGAAAATTCCACCATTCAAAGCATGTCATCACTATTGTTTTCCCCACTGTTCCCCACCCCTCTTACACAGGGAAACAAAAATTGCAATTCTTCTTTCCAGCCTTCTCCACTCTCAAAGGGGGTAAAAGACATCAATCAGCACCATGTCCTCCTCAGCTGTATTAGTATATTTGGATACAGAAACCAGAAAATATATCCCCATTGGAGAGACCTGCTCATTACACACACTCTAATCCCTCTGCCACTACCATGTTCGTCTTGCTATGGTTTTGGTGCAGAACATAACGTTGAGTTCAATGCAAACTTCACGGCATGAATGATCAAATGTCATGTCACAGATAAGATTCTGTCACAAGCACCTGGAATGAAATGCCTCACATTCTTTAAACAGTCTAGTTTATTTAGAGAGATAATACTCATCCAGAAGAATTGGTGTTGGAAGGGTGTAGATACCAAGGAAGGATTGGAATGGTTGAGTATGGGACAAAGTGCGTCGGAATAAGGGCTGAAACAGAAACAGGGAAATTTGGCTGGGATCAGGAAACCTTTCCTAATTGTGACATCTACTATCCTGTGGAATAATGTCCTTATTAGCAGTGTCCTTAAATGTCCTTAAAGCAGTGGAAAACCCATCATAGGAGACAAAAACTAGATCAGAGAAAACAATGGAAAATATACATTATTGCAGGGAAAGCTAGGGGAGAAGAGGCTTTTAAGATGGACAAGCTACGATTTCATTGGTCTCTTCTATCTCTAATTCAGAGCAATCTGGATTGCTTGTTAAACTGGGAGCAAGCAAACAATATGTGCTTTAATACAGTTAAATGTAAATGTATACATCTGGGACAAAAGAATGCAGGCCATACTTACAGGATGGGGGACTCTATCCTGGGAAGCAATGACTCTGAAAAAGATTTGTCATGGTGGTTAATCAGCTGAACATGAGCTCCCAGTGTGATGCAGGACCCAGAAGGGCTCATTCAAATCTTGGATGCATAAACAGGGACAGGGGAATCTTGGGTAGAAGTAGAGAGGTTATTTTACCTCTGTATTTGGCACTGGTATGACCACTGCTGGAATACTGTATCCAGTTATGGTGACCACAATTCGAGGCTGTTGGTAAATTGGAGAGGGTTCAGACAAGAGCCATGAGAATGATTAAAAGACTGGAAAACACGCATGACAGTGACAGACTTAAGGAGCTCAAGCTTTTTTGCTTAACAAAGAGAAAGTTAAGGGATGACTTGGTCACAATCTATAAGTACCTACATGGGGAACAGATATTTAATAATGGGCTTTTCAGTCTAGCAGAGAAAGGTGTAATACAATCCAATGACAGAAAGTTGAAGCTAGACAAATTCAAACTCGAAATAAGGCATACATTTTTGTCAACGAGGGTAATTAAGCACTGAAACAATTTACTGAGGGTCATGGTAGATTCTCCATCATTGACAATTTTTCAATCAGGATTGGATGTTTTCCCAAAAATCTATTCTAGGAACTATTTTGGGGGAGTTCTCTGGCCTGTGCTATATAGGAGGTCAGATTAGATGATCACAATGGTCCCTTCTGGCCTTGGAATCTATGAATGTATGATTGCTAAAATACTACGATTTGCTGGCTTTCCAGTGCATTGGCTGTTTGTGGAAGATGGTAACATCAAGCTGGTGCTTTGGTGAAGATCTGAGCAGTTTCTTGTAAGGTATGAACTGTGCCAAACAAAAAGAAGCCAGTTCTTTCCAGTTCCTCTATTGCAAGGAAAAAATATTTGCTCAGAGCTGTAACCAATGATCACACCTGGTAAAAGTCAGCTCTCAATCCATTGGTCAGCTCCATTACTGATTGATTTAGATGTGTCACCTACCAGGTGGGATGTTTGAGTCTCACTTGTTTGGGGCATCATGTGACAAGGCTGATGAGGTGAGGAAAGGGCAGTTTGGGAGTATGTTTCTGTTTTTTCCACTATGTTAATCAGACACTGCCAGGCCTGCATTGTGCACTGCAATTCTTCTTTTGAATATTTTAATTTCTGATAAACTCATTAGTTTTAAACATGTGAAAAGTGAATTCATTGCTCTTGAAAGCAAGGGACTGACAGCACTGCCTCAGGCCGACCAAAGTGGAGATAGGTGCCATCCAAGCATTCCCAGCCCAACTCATTCCTCACTTTCTAATCCAGTCCCAGGCC
Source organism: Caretta caretta (assembly GCF_965140235.1). Lineage (NCBI taxonomy): Eukaryota > Metazoa > Chordata > Testudines > Cheloniidae > Caretta > Caretta caretta. The sequence continues at coordinate 258,659,213 of NC_134206.1, read as the reverse complement.
TTGAATGAATAGAGAAGGCCACATGTGCCAGTCTGTGCTGTGGTTTTGTTATGTGTCTATGTAGGCATTAGAATGAGACCACAAAAACACCATGTATTAACACAGCCCATGTACCCAGATGCCTGGATGTGTACCAACTTGTTGCGCCCCCGAGCTGCCCTGTTTTCTTTATCCCAGATAATCTCTGTGTGCCTGATCATAGTGCCCAATGAAGTCAATGGGAGTCTTTCCACTGAGTTCCATGTGTTTTGCATGAGGCCCAATTAGTGATGCAAATAGATCTCTTCAGGAGCACAGAAACATGTCATCTTGGCACAGCAACAAAGCAGTGCCAGGCCAATGGGCCCAAATTGTTCATTCTTTGAAACCCCCAAGAGCCCTAGCACTAACTTTGGGTGGTTGCACCTCCCCACCTTGCTCCTCAGAGCTGTTCATATTGTCATTGTTACTTGTATTGCGGTAGCACCTAAAGGGCGCCCCACTGGCCTCGGCGCTGTACATACACATACAGTGCCTTGCTACTTGGCTGGAGATGGCGCGCTGCATGCTGAGACCTGTGCACTCCGTACTGAAGCAGGAGGAACCGCAATAGGAGATCTCTGTAAACTGCATTTTGGCCTCCCTTTTTAGTCAGTGAGTAATTATTTTTACCCCACACCATGTACCCTGGAACCTCAGAACCTGTAATGGTTAATTATTGAGGGTGGGAGATAATCCTCTCATAGTTACCACTGATTACATTTTAACCTCTTCTGCTTTCAAACCCCTGGCATTCCTCTGCAGTCAGCTCATTCTGACCTAATCCCAAGGACAGATAGTGGGGAAACAGCCCTAATTCATACCCAGAATCAGTTCACATCTGCGGGCAAAATAATCAATTGGGGGTGGAGCTGGGGCAGCTGGGGAAAGAGAGAGTTCCTCTCTTTTGTGATGTTCCCCTCTGGTGTTATCTGGACCGGTGATCTGCTAGGTCACCCCAATCCTTGGCTCTGGGAGCCAGCTTTACCCTGCTCTGCTGTGAGAACCCCCACTCCTGGGCTGTTCACGCACAGCCTCTGGCATGTAAGGTGCTCCTTGGATTGTGCAACCGAATGACACTAGCCAATATCTCTGGTCCCAGACACAACCTTAGGAACCTCCGTCTTGTAGTGTCCAGTTATGCCCGCTGGACGCTGCAAGCTTATATGAGATTGTCAATTTAACGAAGAAATTGATAAGTACCAGGCTTGTCATCCCAAGGGGAGTCTCTTATGCTTCAAACCAAACACACTGCTTCAGGTAAAATAAACAAACAGATTTATTAACTAAAAGGATAGATTTTAAGTGATTATAAGTCAAAACACAATAAATCGGATTTGGTCAAATGAAATAAAAGCAAAACGCATTTTAAGCTGATCTTAACACTTTCAATGCCCTTACAAACTTAGATGCTTCTCACCACAGGCTGGCTGGTTGACCTTCGTCCAGGCTCTCTCTTTTGAGCAGCACTTCAGTCGCTTGGTGGTCATGTCTGTAGATGGAGGTGGAAGAGAGAGGAAGAGCATGGCAAACGTCTCTCCTTTTTATCATGTTCTTTCTTCCCTCTTGGCTTTGCCCCCCTGCCCCCCCCCACCCTTCAGAGTCAGGTGAGCATTACCTCATTGCAATCCCAAACTGACCAAAGGAAGGAGGGTGACTCACTCAAGAGTCCAACAGATCCTTTGTTGTTGCCTAGGCCAGTGTCCTTTGTTCCTGTGAGGCTGGGCTGGGTTTGTCCCATTCAGCCCTGATAAGGTGTGAACTGCCCCTCTGCTCTTGGAGAGTTTTTGCCTTGGCTTGCTTTAAGCCATGAGGACACAGTTACAGCCTCATAACTATATACATGAAATTACAACCTATCACATTACTATAACATTACCATAACAACGATTACTATAACATTACTATAACAACAATGCTCAGTACACCATGAGCCTTCCAAAGACACCCGACATGACAAACTTTGCATTAGATACCACACAATCATATTATAAGGATGAACATGGGGGTGTAAGGTGTTCCCATGAGGTACAGAACGTCACACTCTCCCCTTGCAAACTGTGGCAAGTAGATGATCTGTGTAGGGCCAGCAGGAAGGAACAAACCCAAACAAAAACTTGGGTTCCCTGAGGAGCCATGTCAGACAGGACAGTCATGAGCAGATCCTAAACCACCAGTGCACCCCCAGCCAGTGGACAGTGTTACTGTGTGATGCCCCCTCGCCAGCCACGGTTCATCTCCTCCCTTCTGAGGGATTCATTCCCATTTGGAAAAAAGAAAAGGAGTACTTGTGGCACCTTAGAGACTAACCAATTTATTTGAGCGTAAGCTTTCGTGAGCTAAAGCTCACTTCATCGGATGCATATCGTGGAAAATACAGATGTTTTTATACACACAGACCATGAAAAAATGGGTGTTTATCACTACAAAAGGTTTTCTCTATTACCAGCAGGAGAGTGGGGTGGGGGGAGAGAAAACCTTTTGTAGTGATAAACACCCATTTTTTCATGGTCTGTGTGTATAAAAACATCTTCTGTATTTTCCACAGTATGCATCTGATGAAGTGAGCTCTAGCTCACGAAAGCTTACACTCAAATAAATTGGTTAGTCTCTAAGGTGCACAAGTACTCCTTTTCTTTTTGCGAATACAGACTAACACGGCTGTTACTCTGATTCCCATTTGGATTTACTATCTGTGAAGTGAACCTAGACATCAGAGAACAGGGGAAGGGATAGCTCAGTGGTTTGAGCACTGGCCTGCTAAACCCAGGATTGTGAGTTCAATCCTTGCGGGGGCCATTTAGGGATATGGGGCAAAAATTGGGGATTGGTCCTGCTTTGAGCAGGGGGTTGGACTAGATGACCTCCTGAGGTCCCTTCCAACCCTGATATTCTATGATTCTATGAACACGGACCCTGAGATGCTGGCATCTTCATGCCCACAGAGAGACGTTGCTATGGGAGATTGGGCTTAGACAAGCAGGAACAGCTTGTCATAAAAGTCCCTGAAATTATCCTCCTCACTGTAGGGTGACCCAGCAGCATGGCAAATCCCAGGGGCCATTTGGGGTCCCCCAGCATCCTTCCCATTCCCTTTTGTGGTGTTCTGTCATCACTCAGTGCTAAAGGCACTAGACAGAGCTCTGCTTTATTCCGTGACCAGTTCCAGTCGGCCCCAGATTTCAAGCTGGGGCGCTCAGCCCTTAAAGGCATAATCCACAATAGCACATCTTCTCTTCCCAGCCAAAACAACACTTCAAACCCAACACGGACACACAATTACAATTATTTACAGCCAGCTTACTAACTACATTTACTAACAATGTCCACTTCGTCTTTGAGGTGCCTGGGCTTGCAGGGCTCCCCTGACACCTCAGCACTTCTGCTCTCAGGCGCCAGTAGGTCCACTTTTTCTGATTGTTCCATGTCCCGGGGCACCAGTATCTAACCTGCTGTGATTGTTGCCTGTCTCAAGCCTAGTTAAAAGAAGCAGTCGGTACAGTGAATGGAGGGGTGCAGCCACCTGTTGAAACGGCTCCCTGTGGCAGTCACCGTCCTTTCATTTCTAGTGCCTGACTAGTGTCTCCTCCTGGGCTGGTGTTGTAGACACTGAGGTCATCTTGGTGGGTGATGTGCAACTTCCAAGGGAAAAAATGCTTCTTAGAGGGCCGTCTCCTGCTCTGAGACACCATGAGTTCGACATCCTGGTCAGAGACCAGACGGATCAGGTCACCCTCAGAGTCCCGGTAATTCAGAACAATGTCATCACGGTCAAACTCTCTCCTAGGAGAGGAAAAATGGATTAAACCCTAGGGTTCAAACAATGCCAGGAAGATACTGCATGTTAGTGTACAAAAGACAGCAGCCCTCTAAGCAGAACTCTAAAGAATGGCAGCACACCCAGCTTTTTGAAGATATTTAACCCTTCCCAAGCCAATGAATGGGAGGTGTCAGATCAGCTGTGCCCATACCGTGCTGTGTATTAACACTATACAGATATGAAGCTGAGGCCGGGGTCTCTTTGCCCTTCACTCGAACACTGGCCTCTGTGAGTACATCTGCACTAGGCCAATACTTATTGAAAATGGTTGCCAGCAATGCATCTCACTAAGGCAGGGGCAGGCAAACTTTTTGGCCCAAGGACCACATCTGGGTATGGAAATTGTATGGCGGGCCATGAATGCTCACAAAATTAGGGGTTGGGGTGTGGGAGTGGGTGAGGTCTCCGGCTGGGGGTGCGGGTTCTGGGGTGGGGGATGAGGGGTTGGGAGTGCAGTAGGGTGCTCTGGGCTGGGACTGAGGGGTTCAGAGGGCAGGAGGGGGATCAGGGCAGGGGCAGGGGGTTGGGGCACAGGAGGGGATTAGGGATGCAGGGTCTGGGTGGCACTTACCTCAAGCAGCTCCCAGAAGCAGCGGCATGTCCTCCCTCCAGCTCCTATGCACAGGCGTGGCCAGGTGACTCTGCACTCTGCCCCATCTGCAGGTGCTGCCCCTGCTCCTGCCCCTGGAGCTCCCATTGGCCACAATTGCCGGCCAATGGGAGCTGAGGGGGCAGTGTGCGGTGCCCCCTGGTTGCCCCTACGCATAGGAGGTGGAGAGGGGACATGCCACTGCTTCTGGAAGCCGCACGGAGCCCTGGCATGCGCGGAGCGGAACAAGCCCCCAACCCCACTCCCCCACTGGTGCAGGGCAAGCCCTGGACCCTGCTCCCCGGCTGGAGCTCTGAAATGTCTGAAGGGCCGAATGAGGCCTCTGGGCCGTAATTTACCCCCCCCCCGGCCCCCTGCACTAGGGACACACTATAGAGTTTGGCTGCTAGTAGACAACCAGTGTTTCAAACACCATTACAGAAACCCAGCTAGACTGCCAGGGATAGGTGAATTTGCAACTGGAGCAGTTAGGAGGCAGGAGTAGTATTGCCTAGTGAGTATATCTGTAATTCCACTGTCATTCAAAATGAAGTTATAATGCTTCTTCTACTATCCCTTTCAGAGGTTGGGCAAACATAGGGGATGCTACTCCACCAACTCCCAGATGAGTGGCCCAACAAAAAACTGCTCTACAATAAGTAAAATAGTTTATTGGTTTAATATTTGTTTGCAGTGTTGTTGTAGCCACGTTCCTCCCAAGATATGAGAGAGACGAGGTGGGTGAGGTAATATCTTATTTTGGAACAACTTCTGTTGGTGAGAGAGATGAGCTTTCAAGCCACGCAGAGTTCTTTCTTGGGTCTCTTGGTCTACTGGTTTAATAGTGTATTAAACCTATATAAAATTAGTAAATTCATAAAAAACCCCTTCCCCCCTTGTTTGTTTCCTTTATAAGAGTGGAAGGAAACTGGCCCCCATGTTTGATTTTTAATACTCCAAGTTTTAAAACTATAGTGAAATTCTATTGCCTATTGCCATGTGTCCAGCTTGTTATTTGTGGGATTGTCAGTCACAACAAGCCAGGTGATAGATGGCTCAGTGGCTTGCAGGCCTGCTAAAACCAGGTTGGAGAGAACAAGGCGAGCCAAGACCAAAGGGAGGTGTTAACAGAGTGCAGAGAGGTCACTGATCAGTAGTGTTGCCAAGTCTCTCAATTTTATTGCAAGTTTTTCTTAAACCCCAGCTCCTGGAGTCATTTGATTACATGGGTATCTCAGACCTCATGCTTGAGAAAATAATTTGAAAATGTGACCCTTTTCAAATGCCAAAAAGGTAAATTAAAAAAAAACCCTCCAACATTTATAATTAAAGTCTCAGGAGTCTCAAGCCAATCTCATGATCTTGAGGGCCTGGACTCATTATTTCTATAAGCTTAGGGCTGGCAAGCTTAGGGCTGAGTAGAGAAAAGCATTGGTGGGCTGAGATGGGAGAACCAGCCATGTCTATGTGACTGCAATGCCTGTGAGTTCCAGCCACACTGGACTTGCAACAGTGGGCAAGGATGTTGGGGTAGACTCTATGTTTGTTCAGTACTTAGCCCAATGGGGTCCTGGTCTATAACTAGGGTTCTAGCACTACGACAATACCACTCATAAATAACAGGGTGGGCAGAGACATTATCAAGACTTGCTCAGAGGAGGTGCACACTCAATGATGCTGGCATCACTTGTAAAAATAAAGAGCATTTTTGTGTGTGGACACAACATAGTATGTGCCGTGCAGATGTCTCCACGGGTGGTGGCAATACCTTTTCTCTCCTGTGTAGATGACTGTCTAGGGTGGCTGGACACTGGTCCCGCACATCCCAAGGGTGTCAGACAAGAGGCCTGAGCCTGGGAGTGTATCCTAGAGTCCAACAGCTAGAAGCAATGACTAGACTCTGCCCAGGCCCACTTGGCTTGGAAGCACATGGGACCCAGTCATTGGGTCCATTCACAACAGACTAGGGACCACACAGACTGGTCCTGGGCCAGGTTGTGACAACTGCCAACTCTCCAGGTTAATAGGGAGGAGTATGTCAGGCCCAGAACACTGGGGTGGCTGGACAGACCCTAACACAGCCAGGAGCGGGAGGAACTCAGGAAATATGCCTGGGAGTGACTCTCTGCATCCGATAGTGCCTGCACCTCCATCTGCCTGTGCTGTACCTCATTAATGCCATGAGGTGCTTGAACAATGGGGTGCTGCTCAGGTCCTCTTCCACTGATATGTCCCTAGAAGAGGGAAAAGATATCGTCATCTCACATGATCAGAGCAGTTCCCTGACTGGGCTGCAGGAGCGCGGGCATCTCTCCAGCATCACCTGAAAGCATCGTCTCCTTACCTGATGCTGCTGACAGTGTCATCCTGGTAATAGCAGCGCAGCCAATTGATAGTGCCCTCCTCCGGGGGTAAGTCTTGAATGATCTTCACAAAAGCACATGGGAAGATTCCAGTGGCCTCGTGGACGGTTCCCTGGGACAAGTGGAAAGAAGAGAATGACAAAGAGGGCACTATTTTGGCTACATGTGGTCTGCTGTGGAAATGTGAGTCATTTCCATGGAGATGACTGCCAGAACTCCCCAGATATGGTCATGTAAGAACAGCCATACTGGGTAATACTAATGGCCCATCTAGCCCAGTATCCTGTCTCTGACAGTGTCCAGTGACAGATGCTTCAGAGGGCATGAAGAGAACAGGGTAATTATTGAGAGAGCCATCCTCTGTCATCCACTGTCAGCTTATGGCAGTCAGAGGTTTAGGGACACTCAGAGCAGGGGATTGCATCCCTGACCATCTTGGCTAATAGCCCTTGACGGTTCCTATCCTCCATGAACTTACCTAGTTCTTTTCTGAACCTAGTACTACTTTTGGCCTTCACCACATGCCCTCGCAGTGAGTTCCACAGGTTGACTGTGCATTGTGTGAAGAAGTACTTCCTTTTGTTTGTTTTAAACCTGCTGCCTATTCATTTCATTGGATGACCCCCAATTCTTTCATTCTGTGAAGGGGTAACTAACACTTTCCTCTGTACTTTCTCCATACCTTTCATGATTTTATAGGCCTCAGCCATACCACGCCTTAGACATCTCTTTAGTCTAATCTCTCTTCATTTCTGTTGCCCTTCTCTGTACCTTTTCCAATTCTGATACATCTTTTTTTGAGATGGGTTGACCAGAACTGCCTAGAATATTCCAGGTGTGGGCGTACCATGGATTTATACAGTGTCATTGTGATATTTTCTGTCTTATTATCTATCTCTTTCCTAACGGTTCCTAACATTCTGTAGCTTTTTTTGACTGCTGTTGCACACTGAGCAGATGTTTTCAAAGAACTATAAATAATAACTCTATTTCTTGAGTGGTAACAGCTAATTTAGACCTTATCATTTTTGCATGTATAGTTGGGATTATCGTTTCCAATGTGCCTTGCTTTGCATTTATCAACACTGAATTTCATCTACTAACTTGTCACCCAGTCACCAAGTTTTGTGAAATCCTTTTGTAACTTCACAGTCAGCTTTGGACTTCAGTATCTTGAGTAGTTTTGTATCATCTGCAAACTTTGCCACCTCACTGTTTTACCCACTTTTCCAAATCATTTATGAATATGTTGAACAGCACTGGTTCCAGTAGAGATCCTTGGGGGACCCAGATATTTACCTCTCTCCACTGGGACAGCTGACCATTTATTCCTATCCTTTGTTTCCTATCTTTTTACCAGTTATTGATCCATGAGAGGACTTTCCCTCATTATCCTATGGCTGTTTAATTTGCTTAAGAGCCTTTGATATAGTACCTTGTCCAAGGCTTTCTGAAAGTCCAAGTACACTATATCAACATAATGAGATGACTGTAGTGGAAGTGACCTGATGTCGTACCTGTAACAGGAATATTGGATTGGGTGGTTGGCTACAGAAGGACTGGAGCAGTGTATGATATACAGACATCAGATACTTCCCCATGAAGGCTGTCCTCTTATAGAAAGCAGAGATACCATATCAGCAGACATCCAGCATGCTCCTGCAGCCCATTCTCGTTACCTCCTCATAGTGCCCAAGTCCCCCCAAAACAGGGCGGTGCAGGTGGGGCTGGAGGGCAGTGTGTCACAAGTAATGCAAACACAAGCAATCACATCTGAACAGGAGTTTCCTTCTCTTTTCTGTGGCCTGTGTGTGTTCTACTCACTCTACATACTCTAGAGCGCACTACAGGCAAAGAGAGTACAAGTAAAACACAAGCACCAAAGGAGAGGAAACCTAAAATCCAAACAGAGCCTAGAAAGGAAGGACCCTGGAATATGGAGATAGAGGCTTAGTCCCAGATCCTCAGAATTATTTAGACTGCTAATTTCCATTGAAATCACTGGAAGTCAGGCGTCTAAAAACCTTTGAGGATCTGGGCCTTAGTCTCTCATGGACTAATGTCAGCTGTACACTGACAGCTCAGAAACTCTAGCATAGCCCCAGTAACCTCAGTCTTACCTCTAGCCAATCTTTGTTGATCCTGCTGAGTAGATAGATCAAGTCTCCCTTCTTGAAATTCAACTCCAGTGTACTGGTTCCAAGAAAGTCAAACAGTGCCTGGGGGGAAATAATCACCATTTCAATGATAAATTCAGAGTTACAGAACTCTGCTTTCCTGCTTTCCCTGTCTGGCATACTCACAGGAAAAGGTTATTTCCCTGTAACTCACATTCTTGGGAGCATATTGCCTAATAGATCCCTGCTATTGAGATGCACACTGCGAGCTGGAGCGATCAGGAAAGCAAGGAGAGTTGGAGCAACATGCACTTCCCATCACAGATCCAAATGTTTGTACAAGGTCATATAGAGAACTGGAGCCTCAAGCCCCTCAGATCTTTTCTGCTATTCAGAAAAACAAATAAAGACTGAGATCTCAGAAGATGGTGGTTCTCATAATGGAGGACGGACACCCCATCCCCTCTCACTAGTGACTAATATAAATAGCTCTTTAAACAGGCTTTCATAAACCACATAAACTATAGTAACTATTAATTAAAAAAAGGGTACAGATGCAATGGAGAATGATTGATCCAAGAGCTGCTGTCTTCAGCTGTTGAAAAGGATCTCAAAGCAACTGAGCCCATAGTTTCTAATAGCCTTACACTGAACATTCAGATCTGCCAGAGGGCAAAACCATGGCCCAAACAATTTCTGCTTTTGAGACCATTCCAAGCTGCTAGTGCCCAGGGATGGAAATGTGCATCCCCAGAGCAGGGCAGTTCAAAGGCAAAGTCTCGCTGGAATCCCTCTGTTCCAGAATACATTCTGGGTAAACCTTTCCATGGCATTTCCCCTTGGCTGCAGCCCCCTTTCCTTTGTGTTGTCCCCTTACTAAAACTCAGTGGGGGTGTTTGGTTGGCTAGCTCCCAGTACCAAAAGAAAGGGTAAGGGTCCATGGGAAATCAGAACCCTGAGACTGACAGTCCCCAGGAACAATGGGGAGAGGTCAGCTCCAGGTCAGCCTGATTGACAGGGCGGGCAGGCTAATCAGGAAGTCAGGAAGCCAAGAGGCCCTGCAGGCCAGACTTGGAGGGGGATCGTAACCGAGAGGGGCAGGGGCGAGGCTGGGAAGGGTCCTGCCACCTAGAGCCTGAGAGCTTGTGGCCACCGCCAGGGCAAGTGTCCAACCCACAGCATCCCTGCTGCACAGCCAGGGCCTGGGACGTATGAGGAACAGACTGTGAACTTCCCTTACATTCCAGAGACGCTGGTTGTGACGTTCCCGTGCCACAGAGCGGGGTGATGTGTTTTCCTTTAACCTTTCCCATTTCTTCTTTTTTTTTTTTAATTGATTGCTGCTTAATAAATTGTATTTGCTTTGAACTGTATGTAATGATCAGTGGGTCAGGGAAGCATCTAGTGCAGAGAGAGCACCCCAGAGTTGGGACACCCTAGCCCCTGCCCTACGTGACCATGACAAGGTTGGGGGTCAAGCCCCCCAGGAATCCTCGGCCCAGCCTTGTCGGGGTTACAAGAACTTTGCCACTCAGGAGAGTGGAAGGGGAGCCTTTCAGGTCAGGCAGGCCTCTGGGTAAAGGAAGTGGGAGCGAGGACTCAGATCCTTTCACTAGCCCATTTCACTAGAGTAGTATATAAGCCAGGAAAGTTCCGCACAATAGCAGGACCATTCCCCCATTTACATAATATGCAGGGCCTCTTGACTGGGGGCGTCTCCCTGTGCTGAGCCCGCTGCCCAGGCTCCCCCCTCACTCTCTCCAGCTGCTCAGTGTACTTGGCTCTGGACTGATCCAGCTCCAGCTGCAGCTCCAGCTCCACTCTGCCTCCAGCTCCCTGGGCTGCTTCTCTGGCCCCTCTGGCCCTGGTTGCTGCAGCTCTGCTCCCAGCACAGATCTGCTCTGTGGCCTCTTCGGTGACTCTGCTCCCAGCACTGACCTGCTTCCTGTGCTGCTTCTCTGGCCCCTCTGGCTGGCACAGCTCTGCTCCCCAGCTCAGCTTACACCCCGGCTTTCTGCTTAGCTCAGCCCCTCTGTCTGACCCAGGCAATTCCAGCTCACACAGAGGATGGGACCCCCCTGGCCTCCTGACTCCCTGATTAGCCTGCCCGCCCTGTCAATCAGGCTGACCTGCAGCATTGGCCTCTCCCTGTTGTTCCTGGGGACTGTCAGTCTCAGGGTCCTGATTTCCCATTGACCCTTCCCCTTTGTACTGGGAGGTAGCCAACCCAAACACCCCCACTGAGTTTTAGTTAGGGGCAAGAGTCCCCTTACGTTTGCCTTAGAGAAGCAAGAGCATACCAACATATTCCACCCTGGGGCCCCAAAAAAAGAGCTTAGTGTCTCTCTTAAGAAGGGCCTCCCACACCGGCTTCACAGTGCAAGTGTCTTGTGTCTTGACAGAGGGAAATAACCACTCCAACTCAGGAAAACTCTGAGCCAACTCTGCGTGCTCAAACAGGAAAGAGGCTTGCAGCCACATGCCCTGAAAAGCCCCCACTTCCTGTTAGTGACAGAAAGGAATGCAGTCAGCCTTACAAATACCCAAGGGGAGCTGGGGCTGAGGAAGGAGTGTCAACTCGTCTTTCCCAAAGCCAGGAAAGATTATTTTTAAAGCAGCTGGAAACATCCAAATCGCCATCAAATGGCAGATTCAAAATCTTGTATCAAACAAGTTTTCTATGCACTTAAAGGAGAAGGGGGTGGGGTCAGGAACTTGCCCTCTCCTTTGTTCTTCTCCTTCTTTTCCCTTTGCTCTTCCTGTTTTCCATGTATCTTCCTGGATTTTGAGTGTATCTTTCCCAATGCCCAACTTTTCCCTCGGACTATTAGTTCTGTAAGTGTTCCCCCTTTTACAAGTTTTCAGTTTATTGAAACGTTCTCTTTTCCCCCAAACCCCTTTCTCCACATGAAATCTCTTGTCTGATTCAGCCTTGTCCCATCTACTTTTACCTTCTGTGTTTTATCTCTCTCTCTCCTTTCCCCCACTCTTTCACATTCTCTCCCCACTCCTTTCCATTTGTAAGAGTTTCCCCTTCCCAGCTTAGGTCTTGAGGCTGGAACAGGAGTGTTGGTTTTCCCTGCTCTTCCAATCCTGGTGACGAGAATGCTGCAGGCCCTGATTCAAAGCATTTAAGCACGTGCTTATCTTACAGCAAGCAATGGGACTTAAGTACATACTTCCAGCTAAGCATGTGCTTAAGTCCTTTGCTGAATCGGAGCCTGAGACTGAGGCTATGGGTGACGCCCCCTAAATGCAGAAAAGTTGGCACTGAGTTCTCTATGTTCTGTCATTTCTAAGATTCAGCTCATATTGATCCTCCAATAAGACCCTCCTGTTATTCAGCAGAGGGGGGGATTCAGTCTATATATATCTTCAGTCCTCTGCTTCACCGCACACTAGTCTCTCCTACCCTTCCCGTCTCCTGCACTGAAGTGAGAGGAATTTCCTATCTATGCTTATTCCATTTTCCCTCCTCCCCCAACACATGAACCTCTCCCAAGAATGGCACAGATGTAATAAGACAGATCCGTGAGTGGAAAAGCAGTTTTGTTTACAACCTGCTACATGCTGCACAGGGTACCCACCTCAGCCCGCGGAGCTGCCATGCGGTCAAAACCGGGCGCCTGGGGCACAATGCTTTTGCTGCAGAGGAAGGAGACAACGGGAAGGTAAACACCCCTTTCTAGCGGAAAGAAAAGCAGCTGAATAGCACAGTCTTTGCTTCCTCACCATCTAGGAGGCAGGTGATCCAAGTCACAAGTCACTTTACAAAGCGCCAGAGTATCTGGGCACGACATGCGAGTCGAGCAAATAGACATGGACACGACTACATTAACCCCAGTGTTCTCAGCTCTCGTGTGTCGCAGCAGCAAACCCTGCCTGGCAAAGCCCTCTGCTGAGCACAGAGGGGAATTCCAACAGTGTACTCAGAATCTTAGACCTCCCTTACCCACCCCGCTCTGGAGGAATCCCTCTCTCCCGCTGCGCTGAGCAGGGAAGTGAGACTTGCCCTGGGGGGCTAGTTAGTTCCTTTGGAAAAATCTCAGCCTTAAGGATTGTGTTAATTCAGTCCAGGCCTTCACACACACATGCTGCTGGGTTGGGAGGGGAATTCATTCTCCTTTGCTCTACACAGCACAGCTCTCCTGTGGGATCCCAGTGCTGCTCTGGAGGATAGGCCCCTGCTCAGGTGAGGCATGGGGACCAGTTGAGTCTCCACATTCATTTAAGATCTGATCCAACTGCTGTTGAGATCAATGGCAAAACTCCCATTGACTTCAGCAGTGCAGGATCAAGTCCCCAGTCCTGGCCTGCCCACACCACACACAGCTCCCTACAGAGATCACTGGAACAGAGTCACTAGCGCAATGAGTGGGGCACCATTTTAAAACAGTGCCAATGGCCTTTCAGCATTTCCCTGGCCTTAGACAGAATGCAGCCTGAATACTGGAGGGTTAGCTACTGAGTGTGGGAACAGTCCAGTTTACATGGCACAGACAAGCAGTAGAGTAGGATTTGACTGACTTATTTGGGGGACACATTGGGACTCCCCAATTTCCATCTCCTCAAGGGGCGCTGGACACCCTCCCTTCAAGCAGGCACCCAGGAGGAAACACATCAGAGGCTTACACTCGGCGAGTGCGTGGGCGAAGCCGCCGCAGCCCCTGTGGCACCTGCTCGCAGTCAAACTCCGACTGGTAGAAAAACAGTCGTAGGTGTTCATCCATCAGCACCCAGCTGGGCAGGCAGAGCAGCTTCTGTGTCAGGGGAGACAAGGAAGCAGAATAACACCAGTGAGAGAGATCCGCTTTGTATGTTACCTGGGTAATGGAAACACCTCTCCAACCTACAGACAAACAAAGGAGGTGCATCACTGTCAGAAATCCCCCTGCTAAGTGGGACAGGGTTGAGCAGCTGCTGGTTTTGCCTCTATTCACTGCTGGCCTTGGCCAATGTGTTGCCGGTATGCCTGATCTACTCCAGGGACGTTCACCCTCTTCCAGTCATCCTCCCACCCCAGAATCACAGCAATCCCTGTGGGGAGAGGGCAGAGCTGGGCAGTGGCAGGCTCCCATCACTGCCTATCAGCCCATCCGCTGCTGCAGGCCCCAGTCAGCCACTCATTTAATACAGGGCCCATAATCAACCTGCACACGAAGGAGTTCTCTCCCCAGTGTTACGGTGACTCGGGGAAGTAGGGTGTCTCAGGGTGAGCACCATAAAGAGAGCCAGGTACCCCCTGCTGGGATGGACATAGCTATCCAAGATGATTTCAAATGGGACCTATCCAAAGCATTGACTCTGTATACCCACAACAAACTCTACTCTAACTTCAAGCTTTACCTTCATGTAAATATTGAGGATAGGGATCCGGCTCTCTGCAATCTCCTTTTTCGCGCCAACATAAACCTTTCCTGGAAAGCACAAAACCAACAAACCATAAGAGTTACCAAAAAGAAAATGGGAAGGAAGCAATATGACAGTAGCATCTGGGACAAGAAATACAGGCAAAAGAATTTCCAGCTTTCCACATCAGTGACCCCTGCTGGAGGAAATCCCCCAGCCACTACACCTGCACTGATCTCTACAACCACCATTGCTGGGAACTGGTTCTCACAGCCAGGACTCCGGCACCCTTCCCTGCAATGAGCTCCACTAGGAGAAGCTAAGATTGGAATAACTACCAAGGATGTCTGCAAGCAGGCACAGGGCTGCATTCGACAACAGCCTACCTGGCAACACGGGGAGGGTGAAGGCAAAGGTGTTGCTTTTGTTTTCTGCCCCATATCTCTCCTCTAGCTTGTTATGCAGGGCGTAGAACTGGCGGTAGCGGCGGAAGATCAAGTATCTGCCACCTCCTTTTGTCTTCACCTCAATGACAAACACCTGAAGGGGAAGAGGGAGTGAGGGCCACATGCATACCTAATAAGATCTACAGAGTGCAAGTGAGGCACAGAGCGGATGGATATAGCCAGCCGTCCACTGTCTGGGCTGTTTTTTCAGGAGGCTGGAGTAGAAGGTAAGCTTTCTGTTAAGAATCTGGCATTTTGGGTGCTATAAAATAATAACCACGCCAGGCTGATTTTGCCTGTGTCCCCAAGTTTCCTATGGATCAAGTCACTGTGATTGTTTACTACCACACCATCAAGCGCACAGCAAACCTGGGAGGATCTGAGGCATTAGATAATGCTAACAATAATACTTTACTCTCATATAACACCTTCCATCAGAGGGCAGGACACCACTTTATGATTGCCATTTGACAGATGGGGAAGTTAATGCTCCCAAGAGATTAAAGATAATATTTTAAAGCTTGGGTTCCTTGGACATCTTAAATCCACATTTAGGCCCCTAATTTAAGGTCCTGGTTTTCAGAGGTGCTGAGCACTCATAACTCTCGCTGATTTCAAGCACACAAGTTTGAACATTCTGGCCTAGGAGTCTTGTCCATGGTCATGCAGCAAGTCAGTGGCAGAGTCAGAAACAGTGCCCAGATTTCCTGACTCTGGGTCCCCTGCTCTAACCACCAAACAGTACTCCCATTGATTTCCCAAACAGATTGGTCTGCTGTGATTAATGGACGGCCTGATTCCCAAGCATTGAACCCTGTGCCACTTGGTACCCAGACACTCCAAGGAGACTTAAGCAGATAGTAGCCAAGACTTATTGCAGCCGAGTCTAAACCCTGCAGACCCTCAGTGGGAGATCAGTGGTCAATGCCTCTGGCAAGAGGAGTCTACCCAGCAGAGGGCACACTGAGCAGACCTCATCCAGAGCTCACTCTTTGCACATCTCACGCCCCTCTTTCCTCCTTCCCTCCCATTCTCCTCCCTGGTGTTCCAGTGATTCACTGTCCTGATCTCCCATCCTCTTCTGTGGAGGAGGGAGCTTCCTAATTTGCACGTGCCAAGATGGGCTATTCCTTGTCAGACTGTCTATCCCCCTATCCCCATTGAATCTCCTATACAAGGCTATGGAAAGACTTAGGAAACAGGCAGGGCCAAAGAGCCCATCACTGTCAGGCCACACCCACAGCTACTTGGATTGTCAGGGTGCACCTGTGACAGACACCGCCCCATTCCAGAGGGAGGCAGGCCCCACACAACAACACGGAGACCGGAAGGCTGTATACACAGCAGGCCATGCCTAGCGGCATCAGGCCAGGCACGTTGCATCCTATTTCCCTGGCCCAATGCTGAGCCAGTCACACCTGTGAGCACATGGAGAGAGTCTCTCTCTTACATAGTAACTGGTGAAGCCGCTCTTCTCTTGGGCATCTGCAATGTTAGCGGAGACAGGCACCTCATTTGGAAGCTGGTCAAAGTCACTGGAAGGCAAGAGAAGAAAGAGCTGGGTTACTACAGCTGGTGTTGGCCTTTGGCACAAGCAAACTAATGGCTCCATGTAAGCTCTGCAACTCTTGGGCTGGTCCTATCCTCTGCTGTCAAGGTTCCTTCCCCACTCTGAACTCTAGGGTACAGATGTGGGGACCCGCATGAAAGACCCCCCCCCCAAGCTTATTTCTACCAGTTTAGGTTAAAACTTCCCCAAGGCACAAAGTCTTTGCCCTTGGATTAGGTAAAACGCTGCCACCACCAAGTATTTTAGACAAAGAACACGGAAAGGACCACTTGGAGTCCTATTCCCCCAAAATATTCCCCCAAGCCCTACACCCCCTTTCCTGGGGAAGGCTTGATAATAATATCCTCACCAACTTGTACAAGTGAACACAGACCCAAACCCTTGGATATTAAGAACAATGAAAAATCAATCAGGTTTTAAAAGAAGAATTTTATTTAAAGAAAAGGTAAAAGAATCACCTCTGTAAAATCAGGATGGTAAATACTTTACAGGGTAATCAGATTCAAAACATTGAGAATCCCTCTAGGCAAAACCTTAAGTTACAAAAAGACACAAAAACAGGAATATACATTCCCTCCAGCACAGCGAATTTTACAAGCCATTAAATAAAGAAAACCTAACGTATTTTCTAGCTAGATTACTTATTAACTTTACAGGAGTTGGAGAACTTTCATCCTTGATCTGTTCCTGGCAAAGGTATCACACAGACAGACAAAAACCCTTTGTCCCCCCTCCAGATTTGAAAGTATCTTGTCCCCTCATTGGTCATTTTGGGTCAGCTGCCAGCGAGGTTACCTTAGCTTCTTAACCCTTTACAGGTGAAAGGGTTTTGCCTCTGGCCAGGAGGGATTTTATAGCACTGTATACAAAGGTGGTTACCCTTCCCTTTATATTTATAACACCCTCGCAGGCAGTAGAGCCAGGGGGGGAAGGCAACATCTTGCTGCCAGGCACCAGACAGCAACAGAAGCAAGAAGAAGGCAATTCATGCCCCGATTTCTCTCTTTCTGGAAGCCTGGGGTCCCACAAACTGCAAGGATGACTGTATAGACCTCCGATGTCTGATTTTCAGGAGCACTGAATACACACAACTCCAACTGAAATCAGTGAGAGCTGTGGGTATGCAGTGAGTCTGAAAATCTGCCCCCATGCTCTAAGGTCCAGCCACACCAGCAGGGCTACCCACCGAAGGGTCTGGGTTAGCACGCTTTTGCTGGCAGACAACGGGGCACGTTCTTGACCATCCTACAGTGTATAGAAAACTTGGTGTAAGGGCACTGTTGGCCCCTTTCTGAAATGTAATGGGGGTTTTGGTTGGCCCTCTCCCAGGACCAAAAGAAAGGGGAACGGCTGAAGAGGAATCAAGATCCTGAGACTGACAGCCCTCAGGGCCAATGGGGAGAGGACAATGCTCCAGGTCAGCCTGATTGATGAGGCAGGCAGGGCAATGAGAGAATCAGGAGCATGGGGTCCCGTCCTTCTCAGTGTGAGCTGGAGCTGCCTGTCTAGGAGGGCAGAGCTAAGGAGAGAGCAGCAGCCAGAGCCAGAGAGGGGCTAGAGGAGGAGCCTGGGGAGCTGAGCTGGAGGCAGAGCAGCAGCAGTGCTGGGGCTGGAGTTGGAGCAGACCAGACCAGAGCCGGGTGCAGTGAGCAGCTGGGGAGAGCGAGGGGGGACCCTGGGCAGCGGACCCAGCACAAGGAGACGCCCCCAGCCAAGAGGCCCTGCAGGCTAGACTTGGAGGGGGATCATAACCCCAACGGAGCAGAGGCGACACTGGGAAGGGTCCTGCTGCCTAGAGCCTGATGACATGTGGCCACGGCCAGAGCAAGTGTCTGACCCGCAGCATCCCTGCAGCACAGCCGGGGCCTGAGAAGGAGGCCTGGGACGTGTGAGGAACAGACTGAACTGCCCTGACATTCCAGAGACGCTGGTTGTGACGTCCCCGTGCCACAGAGTGGGGTGACACGTTTTCCTTTTACCTTTCCCATTTCTTACTTATTTTTTAAAAATTGATTGTTTAATAAATTGTATTTGCTTTGAACTATATGCAATGGTCAGTGGGTCAGGGAAGCGTCCAGAGTGGAAAGAGCACCCCAGACACCTTAGCCCCTGCCCTAAGTGACCACAACAAGGTTAGGGGTCGAGCCCCCCAGGAATCCTGGGCCCAGCCTTGTTGGGGTTATGAGGACTCTGCCACACAGGAGAGTGGAAGGGGAGCTCTCGAGGTCAGGCAGGTCTCTGGGTAAAGGGAGTGGGGACTCAGATCCTTCTGCTACTTAAGTCCACTGGAATACTGTATAAGCCAGGAAAGTTCCTCACAATAGCAGGACCATTCCCCCGCTTACATTAGGATAATAATTGTAGACCAGTCTGCCTTGGCCTAAGGTGAGCATGGGCACCTATCTCACTTTTGTCTGTATACACAATAAAGAGTAATGGGCTCACAGGTCTGACCAGACCATTTTCACCTTCTTTTAAGGCCCTTCTCTGCCCAACCCCCTTGATAAAAACAGAGAGGTGCACATTCATTTGCCTCAGTCACATGCCACCGTGTGAGAGCTCTCTCTGTGTTAATCCTGAAGTAAAAGTGCTGGAGAAGAAAGTGGAGGAGCAGTGGGAATGGGGGAAAGGTGGTTTCCAGTTCTAGCAATGGAATATTTTCCCACTCAGCAAAGAGTATGGAAGGGGGATCAATTCTCCCTTCTCCCATCAGACCCCAGAACAAGGGGCCTCTGATGGTGGAGAGTCCACCCAGAAGGGCATTGTAGTGTCGCAAGTTGCCCACAATCTCTTGCTCTGCCGGAGTTAGTCAACACAACTCCAAACTCGGGAGGCGCCACCACTTGCTGTTAGAGCGGCCACGGGATGTGCCCGTGGGTCACAGCCAGCCTTTGCTGCGGAGCCCCAGCTGCAGTTTAAAGTTACCCTCCCCTGGTGGAACTACAGGAAGGACAAAGAGGCAAATACCTGCTGCCCTCCCTGGATGGGGAGCCTTCCATGGGGCCCCTGATAGCACTAGGGGGGGCTATTCCTATTTAAAAACTGAGGGCTCCCACACACACAAAGGAAGCCCAATGTTTTGGTGGCTGCAGCCACACCTAGGCAGTGTCTCTTCACAGACAAAGCAAAAGGGAAGGAGCAGAGTGGTAACGCAGTGTTTCTGTGGAACTCACCTCTTGTCTCGCAGCTGACGGGGAAGAGACATCCTTTCAGCTTCTTGGTGTCCAGGTGAGCCCCAGAAAGGACCAGCCCTTCCTTTCTTCTCGTGGACTGGGAGCAAACAGGACCCCACCCCTCTAGCTCTGTTAGTCTGGATGTACTGGGAACCCTCTGCAAGGCCTCAGGAATCTTACTCTGAATACATCAGTGTTAGCCTGTCGTTTCCCGCTCCCACCAGATTGAGGAAGTGCTACCGAAAGAGAGCCCATAAGCCAGGCAGCTTTGTGACTGCAGCATGTGTGGCGAAACTTCCCCTATGTTAGGGAAGTGAAAGGCAGACTGTCAAAAGGGACCGATGAGCCTGACTCATTACTGCCAGTCACCACACAGAAACTGTGGCTCCTGTGCAAAGGGACTGTCACAAGCTACCAGGCTGGTAGCATTTTACACTCTCTTTGCACTGGTGTCCTGCAGAGTGCAGAGCAGTGGAGAATCAGGCCCAATAAAAGTGCCAGGGCAAGGCTGACTGGCATTGTGCAGAAATCTGGATCTCAGGGACTGGCAAAAAGTAGTCCATCTCCCCACACCCCACTTGCCTCTCTGGATAATGACACGTGCCACCCAGAGAACAGAGTTGGGCCTCGGTTTTGTGAAGCTGTATGTGAAATAACCCATGAGGGGCCTGTCCACCTCCCTTCCCTCTGATGTCCAAACTCCCACACATCCCTGTATCCACAGCCCCCCTCCTCCCTGCCAGTGACCCCCTCAGGCTGTAGCAAATCCTTCACCTCTGAATGAAGCTCTGTGGCTCCTTGGGGACTCTCCCTTATATGGCCAGGAGATGGAGCCAAAGTGCAGCTTTCCAAGCAGGGGTAGGAAGAGCTGCTATGAAACTCACCTGCTGCCACTGCCCTTGGGCGCCAGATTCAAAGGGGATCACGGCCAGGAACCAGCCAGGATGATGGGTTGGTGGGAGTGAGAAGTAGGACCCCTGAAAGGGCAGGGATTAATGCAGCTGCATAGGCCTAAAGCAGCAATTGCTGCTGAGATTCCTAGCCACAAGGACTCCTGTCACCTAAAGAGGACCCTGCCTGCCCTACCACTGTGCACATGAGGTAGTGACACGTCACCTGCAGCAGGTGGGTTGGCAAAGCCTTAATGAGGAAAAGAGAAGGAAGAAAGTGTCATTTGCTAATGCTCCAGCAGTGTTGCAGCATATCCTGGCCCTTCTCTGATCAAATAACTTCCTCACACAGCCTCTCTGCCTCCCCATGCGCCTTCCTTTGTTTCAGTCCTTGCCTCTCCTCTCCTTCCAAATTCAGTACAAATTTGGCTCCTTTTAATCCTCGTAGGGCCAACTGACAGAAAGTTTGTGGCTTGCACGGACCCAGCCAGCATGCTCCAGAGTGGAAACCTGCTTACAACTGTTACAGTCAAGCTTGAATCTGCCTTGTAAAGAGAACTCTGTCCCTCCTCTGGATGCAGTTCCCAGAGATGAATGGGAAGCATCATTACAAGGAGTCTGAGCTGGACTGTGTTGTATTTTAGCTAGAAGAACCTGATGGCTGCTCATCTCTGGGGATTGCAAAGAGAGACCCCCAGGTTCTTTGCTGGATTGTCCCTGCAATCCCCTCCCCTGTGCAGCTTGCATGAGCAGAGAGTACAATAGCTACAGGGAAGAGATGTTGCAGATAAGTATCCCTCTGGACCTTCATGCTCTGCCATTTGCTCTGTTTTCTCTGCAAGCCCTGCTGCATGTGCAGTGCTCATGTAACCTGAGGAGGCAGACACAGCATTCCCTTCCCTTTCCCTGGGGTGCCTGTTAATGGAGCTTCCTAACTGCCATCCTCTTGCTTCCTCCTGATGCCCAGAGGGAAATGAGGCCAGATCACCTTGAACAGAAGCCTTAGTCACAAGATCCAACCTGTGTTGGCTCAGGAAAAATTAAAGGGGAACCTAAGTTGGCAGTACATTGGGAAAGGAGACCCCAGAGCTGAGTGCAAAGGATTGGAAGTGGCACCAGTAGAGGGCATTCTCCATTGGATAGGGATGAGTGGGTTGGCGGGGTATTTTTGAGATCATTGGGTGCATGAACCATGTTCGACAAAAAACACACAAGTTACATCTCATCCTCTCAAATGGCATATAAGATAGACCAGAGATGCTACCCCAGGGGAACAAAGGAGCCTAAAGAGGGCATGATGTGGTACATATGGCTTACTCAGTTTTCTCCTGTGCAATAGGATGTTGCCTTCCAAGAAGAGGGATTACCGCATATAATCCCCTCCAGCCACAGTGAAAAAAAAAGAAAAGCAAGTCAAGACTGCTCACAGCTAGGGTGACCAGATGTCCCGATATTTAATCCTTTGTCCCGCGTCCTGATCAATGTACGATGGGGACGCCATTTGTCCTGATATTCAGGTAAGGAGGCAAGCGGGAGGGATGCACTGACCCCATGGTTCTCCGGGGCTGGAGCACCCATGGGGAAAAATTGCAGCCAAGCTCCCCCACCCTCGCCTCCTTCTCCACCCCAGCGTGCCGTGTCCCTGCTCCTCCCCCCCTCCAGCACTTCCTGCCGCCTAACAGCTGTTTGGAGGTGCTTAGCGCTTTCCAGGAGGGAGGGGGAAGGAGCGGGTACACGGCGCACTCAGGGGAGGAGGCAGAGAAGAGGCAGGGCAGGGGCGGGGACTTGGGGGAAGGGGGTGGAATGGGGGCAGTGCGAGGGTGGTGCAGAGGCGAGAAGAGGTGGGGGGTGGGCGAGCACCCACCCAGCAGAGAGGAAGTTGGCGCCATAGGGGTGAGTGGCAGGCGGGCGAAGAGGTGAGTGGCAGGTGTGCGGGCGGGGAGGCAAGCGGTGGGTGGGGGACTGAGGAGGGACGCAGTAAGCCAGGAGCAGGCAGGGGGATGAGGAAGGGCGTAGTGGAAGGGCTGAGTGGGGAGGGGGCGGGACCTGGGGCAGAGTGGGGGCGGAGCCTGGGAGGAGCAGCGGTGGGCTGTGGGCGGGGCTGTCCCGATATTTAGTGTGGTGATCTGGTCACCCTACTCATGGCTACTGTAATCTGCACTTTTACTATGCTGTACGTGGCACTGCAGCCAATATCAGTGCTAGCCTGGGGTTGTTGGTAGACTCTGGGCACTTACAGGATGTATTGGTGGTTAATATAATCTAAGGTTCCCTTGCCATAATGACATCATACTGACCATACATATGACAAGGAACCAGTATTCATTGGGATATATGCCACTTGATGTTCAGGTATATTCAGTGGTGAGCTGGAGCCGGTTCATACTGGTTCGCGCGAACCGGTTGTTAAATTTTGAAGCCGGTTTAGAACCGGTTGTTAAAGGGGTGGGCAAACTCCAGCCGTGGCCTGTGGGACCGTCCTGTCTGGCCCACCTGAGCTCTCGGCTGGGTAGGCTCCCCTGAGAATCCCTTTTTAATTTTTACTCACCCGGCGATGCTCTGGCTCTTCAGCAGCACTTCAGCGGCAGGCCCTTCACTCGCTCCAGGTCTTCAGCGGTGGGTCCTTCAGTGCCACCGAAGACCTGGAGCGACTGAAGGACTCGCCGCCGAAGTGCCACCGAAGACCCCGAGCAAGTGAAGGAACCGGTTCTTCAGCTTTTGGCAGCTCATCACTGGGTATATTGAACTGAATGTGGGAGCACTGTTTTCTTTACAAATTGGTCTCTGAGTGGATTGAATTTCTTTTCTGAATATGTTCCCTGTTCATTTTGCTCTGTTGCTGAATGTATTGACTCTTTATTTGATGACTGAATATAACCATACACTTTTCCAACAACATGTGCAGAGAGAAGCCAGCATTCCAGCACTCCCCAGCATGCACGGCCAAAATAACATTGTATCTACGACACTATTAGACATAATACATTGTGCTGTCAGGATACGTGCATAGATGAATAATTCCTTATCAGCCACGTCTGATTTGCCTCAGTTACTTTGTTTTTCCCCCTCTCTCCTGAGATTTGGAACTACATTCCCGTTAGCCATTCATCTACTGTCTAGCTACTGATAGCCCCAGCTCCCCAAGCCACTGTGCTACGTAATATAAAGATCTTTCACATCCAGCTAGGTTTAGAAGATCTTTATAATTATTGTTTTATTGGATCACTGAATTATAACTCTGTGCATGTGCTGGACAAAAACTGCATCAGCCCTGCTGGTAATGTCTACCTTACAATACTTAGTAGAAGAGTTGATGTATTACCAGATGGCTGCTTTGAAACTGCACCACATTCTGCCCAGGACTGCTGGTCTGATGGGCTTTCACTGGTACAGAATCAGGCTATCCTTCTTGGAGATATGCTTCAAGGTTAGCTGAAGGAGTCCATCAAGAAATCATAGATTCATGAATCATAACGCCAGAAAGGACCACTGTGATCATCTAGTCTGACCTTCTGTATAACACCTTCCCTGAGTTAACTCTCATTTGAACTACAGCATATCTTTTAGTAAAACATCCAATCTTGATTTAAAGATTTTTCCAGTGATTCCATGCTTTTGAAGCTGCTTTGTCTTTGTATGCTGCTCCAAAAGAGACAAAGAGTTGATCAAGCAAGCTGAATGTTTTTGTCCTCCTCAAGTAATGTTTAATGGTTCTGTTTGCATCAAGCAGCGAGTGCATGATCCTTTCCATGTTACATTTCATGCTGGGAGAAGAGGAAACATGAGGGACTACTGAGTAATACTAAAGATGGAATTTTGCTTTGGGTTGACACAGGGCACAATTTTCAAGATTGCTTTGCCAGGGTGCAATGCAGCTAGTGGGAATTTGCAGAAAAACACTGCAGTTTCTCTCAGGCTTCTGGCTAAGGTAATCACAACCCAAAAACACTACCTTGAACAAAAGAAAGTTTCAGGGCCTGGTTCTGCCACCGTTCCTCACACTGAGTTCAATGGTGCTATTTCCAGCGTGAGACCCTAGTTGACATGAGTAAGGATGGAAGAACCATGTCCTAAAGAAATATTGTAGTGACCTTCAGTTCAAAAGGAGGAGTGGCAATGTCTTTTGAACACCAGACTGAGTCACTACCATGGAATCTTGGCTTTAGATGCATGACTGCTTATAAAAAACTCTTGACTGAGGCAAAAGGTCCTACAGAGAAGCCCCCATCAGTAGAGCCTTTAATAATGCTAAATGCAGAAGCTTGGCCCTTTAAGGTCCTAAGAATTAGAATTTTCTTTAGGTAACATTAGGGAAATTTTAAAAATTCAGCTATCTGGCACATGAAGGAGGAAATACACCTATCAACATACCATGAGAAGGTTCTTCACACAAGGTAGTGCTCATCACTGGTCGGTTGTTTCTGATTGAATGAATTACTTGAATGAATATTGACTGAGGCAGATTATACTTGGGGCTTCACTCAGCCTCTCACAATCAGTGCCTACAGGGACAGGCTGCTGAGATACAGTAGAAGACCAGCCCATGAGACAACAGTTTGTCCACGTGAGGAAGAAACCAGAGCATAGCTAGGGTCAACAGAGCCAGATAGGCAAAACAGCTTCTTTGCAATCTGAGGCTAAGATAATCAGTTTATATTCTCTCCCATTAGTCTTCTGAGCACCTTGGCAATGCAGATAAAAGAAGGAAAGGCCTAGAGAAGGCTGTGATTTGTAGCAACAGAGACCATTTTATCAGTATAATCCCGTATCTATTGTAGAACAGAGGCACTTTGCAGTTGTGGCAAACCTGTCTATCATAGATTCTTGCTGTAGATTTGTCTCACCCTGGTTTCTCCATGACTCACCTTACTTCACCTGTAGTCACACAGAAATCAATGGCACTACTCATGGAATAAGACTTAACTGAGATTGAAGAAGAGTCAGAGAATCAGGCCCCAGTGAAATATTTCTAAATTAAGATTGCACTTTCCAGGACCTATGCTAGAATAGCGGGCACAATCTGTTGTGAGGCTGAGTTGGTTCCCCAAATACCTGGGTTGCTTTGAGAAATAAGAGAACCATTTTTCCCCATTTCAAGAGGAGTAATCTTTCCCTTAGCAAAGCTACCCTGTCCCTCCTGAATTATTGAGGTTAGCCACCATCACAGCACTGTCTGAACTGACTTGGACTGGATCCTGTAAAATCTGTAGCCTGAAATCTAATAGCACAGAGTGAATGGCTTTCATTTATAGCCGCCTGGTATAAAGGTGTTTAACTACTTGCCCTGTGCTGACATCTGGATCATATGGTCTCCTATCTGAGGATAACAGCTCCTTTTGTTCCTGTGAAACCTCAAGGGAGATATGGATTCCTCTTTGACCTTGTTAAAAGGTCTCTTTGGTGACGAAGGCCTGCAAGACTTCTTGCCATGACACCAGGATGTTTTGCTTGAGGAATGAGTTTGTTGCTTTTATGGCACTCAGAGGGGGACGAAGTCCCAAGGTAAAGCTGAGTGGGAAAGGCAGGGGCTCGTGCAGCAGCTGCAGAACATTTAGCTTCTTTGTTGAGGTAGCTTACCAGTTCCAGAGCAAAGGATGCAAAGGGGAAGGCAAGGAGACAGGGCAGGTTGCTGAGTGGGCCTGGCAGTAGTAGTGAAACTATCTGAGTGTGCTGTGGAGGTACCCTTGGTGACAACACAGCAAGGAGCTGCTCACACGAAGGGTTCACCTTAGTTAGGCCTGTCAAAATTTAGCAGGGGACCTGTCTACTGTACTAGGCTCTGGAGATGGCTTGGTTGTGAGCGGGAGATCCGAGCCCATGCACTCCAGGCACATAGTAGCTTCAGGATCAGGCCACCGTGGGCAGAGCAGAAGGTAAACAGCTTCTTATTTTTCTCCAGGGATCTTCTTCTGAAACCCAGAGTGCGCTATGCACCAGCAACTGCTCCTCACTAAGGAACAGCACAAACTGGTGTACACTAGCAACAGCGACCCCATCAGCCAGAGTCTTTTCTTTCTTCTGATTCATTTATTTATCTGTAATCACCTGAGGACCGAGGGAACCCCCCTTCCCCCCGGTATAAAGGGCTGTTGTTCAGTGCAGAAACAGATACACTTCTGGCTCACAGCTGAAAGAAACCCAACAGAACAACAAAAGAGCAGCCTGAATTTTTCCACACTTCAAAAAGGTTTGGGATTGTCAAAGTCAGATTCAGGACTCACATAATTTGTCAGACCACTCTGTTTATTAGCAAAGAGCCTTGCTAATGCACCCAGATGTGAGCCCCTCTCTGAGGCCCAAGATAACCTATTTATACAGCTAAGCCAAAGCCAATTTAACATAAGAGACAAAAGAAAGCAGAAACTGACAAATATACATACATATCTTATTTGCATACTAATGTTTACCAATCTCCTAGCTCAGTAGGAGCTCTAAGTTAATTAGTTTGAGGACCCATTGTCTCACACTCCTTAATGTTTCTCTTCCTGACAACTATATTTCAACAAATCCTTCAAGTAGCATTTCTTTAATGAATTATAATTTCAATATAATTCATTCTACTTTCACAACCCCTCCTTTTGTTCCACTTTCACAACCCCTCCTTTTGGTCAAGCTACACAATGACCAACAATTACTGGGTTCCACATATCAAGCACTCTTTATCTCTTTGTTCATCAGTGATATTTAAAATCATCAAATTAGCACTCTGGTTTGGGGCAGCTATCTGTGTAGCATGTCTGACACAATTTTGGATACAACAGGAAAGTAACTGAAAACATACAAAAATTATTAGGATTCCAAACAGGAAAGTTAGGGCTCCCTGAAACAACCAGTTTCCTATGCCAGAGAAATTGAAAAGGTTACTTAGCCACTTCCATAAAGAACTTGGCTTTTCGTGGGGAAGATATGCGATTTGTTCTAAGTGGCTAGCACGATCTATTTCCTCATTGGTGTTGTCTGGTGTATACACACAGCAGTCTTTTCCAGTGAGAGCACAAGTCCCTCCTTTTGCCGCCAGCACTATGTCCAATGCCTGACGGTTTTGGAGGGCCATCTGTCGGATTGCCCCTGTTTCTTTGGCCAGGGCTCTTAAACTTTCTCCGGTTTCATTTGCCATTATTTCAACTACTGCTTGTAACCTTAGGAGCCTTTTTGCATGGTGTATTACTCCCCCTAATGGTATTAAGGAACCGCTGCTCTTCCCAGGTTAAGGGGCTTATGTTATTTACATACCATTGGGCATCTGTTAAGTCCCTTCTTTTTCGCCTGAAATTGCGGAGGCATTCTCGAGGGAAGGTTCCTAGCACTCGTAATTGTGGGAAGAGTCGGGCAGGATAACAGATTCCTGACCAATTAGCTGGTAGTGCGGTATAAGCTCTGGTCCCACACACCCAGTGATGGCCTATTAAGGCCGGGAAGGGTTGGTTGCACCCATTTGTCATATAGGTGTTTGCAAAGGAGGAGTAGTATCCCCTAAAGGGTACAGGATAATTCTCCTTACGAGGAGTGGTGTTATTTGCATGACATTGAAAGATTGTATTGTTTTCACTAATGTTACTGTAGGGGGAATATGAGATTGATTTCTCTGTTTGATCCCAGGTTGAGAAAAAATTCATATCTCCATACCCGGCCCGCCACTTTTTAGTTTTGTTTGAATAATCCCGTACACCATTGGCCACAATATGCTGAAGGCAACGGCTTTTCCCCAGATCCAGTCCCAGTCCCATTACACACCCAACACCAATGACCTTTTCCCTCCACCACACTTATCCATTTAGTTGCATTTATTCCCACCGCTTCCCAAGTGTCATTGCTGATCCATATTTTGTTAAACGGACGAAGCCCTCCAGTGAGATCTGGGGACTTGAGTGGGATAGCCAGGACAGGAATACCAGTTTGAGAGTGGGCTGGGATGTGGCTACAGACCCAGCAATTAGAAATATTAAGGGTCTGAGCTATCCACACCTGCTGCTGGATAAAATAATTGTCATCGTGGTCTCCCCAGACCGTAAGATACCAGCAGCTGAGGAACAGCGTCTGCTTCTGGCAACCCTTATGAGAGCGTAGATTGTAAGGTATTGCAAACTGTTCCTCTACGTCTTCTTCTGGAGTCAAAATTGACTCTGCGTTGTCCTGAGGTGATGATTGGTTCTCTGGGGATGGTGCCTTCTTACACTGTGAAGCATGTATCCACGCTGCAATGCCAGATAGTTTAACAGCTGTCTGTGTAGTAAGCAGTACCTGATGAGGACCCTTCCACCGGGGCTCCAAGGTGTGCTTTCGATGATGGCGCTGTAGTTAGACCCAATCACCTGGCTCGAGGTTGTGGCAAGCGTCGGAGGTGGGTTCCGTGGGCCAGGCGACTCGAACCTGTGAATGGAAGTGACTTACAGCTTGCATTAGTCCCTTGCAGTACTGAAGGAGCGCACTGTGAGTCAAGTTCAAATCTGGAACGGGAGTAATGGTAGTCATAGCTCGCATAGGGCGTCCCATAACAATTTCAAAGGGACTTAATTTATGCCTTTGGGATGGAGTGGATCTCATGTCCGTAAGCGCTAATGGTAAGGCTACTGGCCAGCTTAATCCTGTAGAGTTACAAATTTTAGCAAGCTTATTCTTAAGTACACCATTTCATCTTTCAACTGCAGCTGCACTCTGTGGGTGGTAGGGACAGTGCAACAGGTGTTTGATATGTAATATACGGTCCAGGTGTTGAACAAGTTGTCCAGTAAAATGTGTACCCCGATCACTGGACAGAGTAGCAGGAATTCCCTTGACAGGCATAATATGATTTAACAAACATTTGGCAACAGTGAGTCAGCCTTGCGACAAGGAAAGGCTTCAATCCAACCGAAGAATAAACATACCATAACCAATATAAATTCATATTGTTGACACTTAGGCATTTGTGCAAGAACGGTGCTTGAGGCAGGCCCTGGGCCACTTTTACAGGTTTACCAATATTATGGCTTTGGCAAATGGTACAGGCTGCACAGTGGCAGGTTGCAAAAGAGCTACAATGGGGGGGGGGGCCCACCATCCTGTCTTAGTTACAGCAGAGACCATCCCTTCCTTTCCGACATGCAAAACACCGTGTAGCAGGGCGGCCAGAGATGGGTAGAGTGAAAAGGGGGCTACAAAGGCGCCAGCAGGCGAGCACCAAAAGAAATCGGGATGTAGAGAGCAACCTTGGGCAACCCAGGATTCTTTCTCGGTTTCTGGGGCAGAGTCTTGGAGCAGGGTGAGGTCAGTGAGGGACCGGGAGGGTAAGAGGAGAGCGGAGAACAAGGGCATCAGACATTTCGACTAGGTGCGCTGCAGCAGCCACAGCACGCAGGCAGGGGGTAAGCCTTGGGCAACAGGGTCTAAAATGGCAGAGAAATAAGCCACTGGGAGGTTCTTTTCTCTGTGCGTCTGAGTGAGAACTCCAGTGCACACCCAGATTGTTCGTGGCAGAAAATGGTAAAAGGCTTAGAATGGTCAGGCAGCCCTAAGGCAGGGGCAGAAGCCAAACCCTGTTTGAGGGAAACAAAGGCAGAATTGGCCTCAGGGGGCCACGGCATGGGGTCAGGCACAGAGAATCCAGTGAGTTCCTGGAGAGGTTTTGCAAGGGAGCCGTGGGGACAGGAACCCCTTGGTCAGCCGATCCCCAGACAGAGACAGCGCCCAGACTCAAACACACCATAGGGAGGACGGATAGACACAGAGACAAGACAGTCCTCAGTCCGGACAAAACACAGAAATAATTACCTGACCAGATTCCTGATGTCAGATCCTGGGATCCCTACCAGAACAGAGTGGGAACCAACAGGTTTGATGGCGTAGACTTCACTGTGGTCATGCACCCTTCCGTTCTGGCGGAGGACCGCTTGGGCCAAATGCCCAGGTGCCTGCTTGCCATGGCCGTCCTAAGAACAGTCAGGAGTCACACGGCCCCAGTGAAGACAGTTGCCATCTCGGTGGAATATTTGACAATCTCCAAATTGTCAAAGTCAGATTCAGGACTCACGTAATTTGTCAGACCACTCTGTTTATTAGCAAAGAGCCTTGCTAATGCACCCAGATGGTGAGCCCCTCTCTGAGGCCCAAGATAACCTATTTATACAGCTAAGCCAAAGCCAATTTAACATAAGAGACAAAAGAAAGCAGAAACTGACAAATATACATACATATCTTATTTGCATACTAACGTTTACCAATCTCCTAGCTCAGTAGGAGCTCTAAGTTAATTAGTTTGAGGACCCATTGTCTCACACTCCTTAATGTTTCTCTTCCTGACAACTATATTTCAACAAACCCTTCAAGTAGCATTTCTTTAATGAATTATAATTTTAATATAATTCATTCTACTTTCACAGGATCAAGGTTTGGGTGGTACTTTATTCAAATCAAAACACCCGATCCCTAACCACTTATTTAGATTGTCTTTAGCTATCTTGTAAAAGCCAGTTATACAAATACAAAGGTGCCTTATATAGGTATAGCTTATTCTCCTTTCCATATGGGAATAAGCTATACAGGTATAAACACCTTTATACCAGTACTGTATAACTCTGTCTGAACTGGGGAGAAGTGGATGTTGAATCACTCTCACTATATTGGTATACAGACAAAGCAGTACAACTTTCTGGTGCAGAAAAGGCCCCAGTTTGCTAATTTTACAAAGCCTTATGGCTAATTTTCTAGTGTGGCCTATTCTATCAGCATTGCACTCAGTATACACCTGTGACCTGCCTCACCTGCTGCCCCTTCATGACTTCATCCTCTCTGCAAGAGAAAATAAACTTGGTGAGTGAATCCACCCCAAACAAACAACCTGATCCCACTCCCAGCTGCCAAAACTTTTGTTACAAGTATGGGTGGTGGAAATTTGCCTGAGGCCCCCATAGCTTACTACGCAGAGGGTGACTTACTATCTAAAACCTAGGCTGGGCTTTGGTTTAGAGCAGGGGACTGGGAGTCAGAGTGGATTCTGTTCCAAGTTTGCTACTGATTTGCTTTGTGATCTCTCTGCCTCAGCTTCCCCATCTGTAAAATGGACATAATAATCCCTCTCTCCCAGGGATGTTGTGAGGGTTAGTTACTAAATCTGGAGAAAGGTCTTTGAGAGAATCAGGTAAAAGGTGATAGAGGAGTGCAAGTATCATCAGCTTGGCTTCATCTGCCAGTGGAAGTCATCCACATGGCAACATACTCAGGCTCAAAAAAATGGAAAAGCTTTGGCTCTTTACAAACATACCCTTACTGTGTCCTCTAAAATAGCTGTGTTTGCAAGCGAATGACACCAAAGCTCAAGAACTGATTCCTCTTCCCCCCAAAGGAGAATGCTGTTCTTCAGTTATAGACCATGGTAGATGAAGGGAACTAACGGGTCTGCTGGAATGCAGAATGAAAATGGGGAGAAGAAATAAACACAGGTCTCTGTGCCTGAAAGATATCTAGTCTAGCCGCTCATCGCCTGGACCTCGGTAGTGCCAGTGCTTTGAACCCGACAGAAATGTGGCAAGACTCTGAATATTGTGTGAATCTGTACACACACACGGGTCCCTGGGCGACTGCCTCTGGACAATCCACAGCTACATACAGATGCCCCTGAAGAATACTCTCTCACACACGCAGGTTTAAGGGCATTCAACACTGGCATCCCAAGGCTTTTACTCCTTTTAAGATGTGAGGATGAAACCAAAATAATCCCTCAACCCATGACATTTTCTGAATGAGATGTCTGCGGCTGGCATAGTATCTGAAGAACCCAGCCCCTGAGTGGCTGCCAATGTCTGCCTGGGTGCTCTCACCCCTCTTGCCAGTGCTTTATTTAGTTTTCCAGATTTCACGGCAAACAGCTTGTGAAGTCTGAGTGCCCATTACCATAAGATGCTCCCTGGGAATCATAAAAAGAAAAGGAGGACTTGTGGCACCTTAGAGACTAACCAATTGATTTGAGCATAAGCTTTCGTGAGCTACAGCTCACTTCATTGGATGGATCCGATGAAGTGAGCTGGAGCTCACAAAAGCTTATGCTCAAATAAATTTGTTAGTCTCCAAGGTGCCACAAGTCCTCCTTTTCTTTTTGCGAATACAGACTAACACGGCTGCTACTCTGAAACCTGGGAATCATGCAAGGCCTGCGGGGGAGGAGGGAAAAAAACACATACTTCCGTGCTGGGTGCTAGCATGACCAGACAGCAAATGTGAAAAATCGGGACAGGGGGTGGGGGGTAATAGGAGCCTATATAAGAAAAAGACCAAAAAATCGGGACTGTCCCTATAAAATCGGGACATCTGGTCACCCTACTGGGTGCTGAGCATCCTTTGCAGCACGAAGGGAATTTCCCTGCAAGGCGCTGAGAATAGAGAGAGGCATTTTCAGAATGAGAAGAGAGAAATGAATGGGAGGGTTGGGAAAAAGAGAAAATGAGATGGAAGGAAAAGGCAAAATAATCCTGTTTCTAAGGCACACAGTGAAATGACTCTTCTCCCCAAAAGGGCTTTATTTCAAGCCAATGGGTTGTGGAGTCCTGGGAAGTGGACACGTCTAGTGCAGGGAGGCGAGAGTTGGGGGATAGGGGCAATGCCCCCCAGCTTCAGCTCCCTCTCTCTCTGCCCAGAGTTCTGCTGAATGTGACATTTTTGCCCAGTGCCTCACACACAAAACTCTGCTGCTAATTTTATGCCCAGGGTTCTGTTGCTGTGTAATTTGAGGCCACAGACTCCTCCAGCAGCCTGTCAGCCAGGGTGCACACCACTTCCAAAGCGACTCCTGCTGCCCAGGAGTGGGGGAGGGGAAGGAGCCAGGCAAGAGATAAGCCTTGTGTGGGCTGTATGGCTGACTATAGTCTAGAGCAGGGGTGGGCAAACTTTTTGGCCTGAGGGCCACATCGGGGTTGCAAAACTGTACGGAGAGCCGGGTAGGGAAGACTGTGCCTCCCCAAACAGACTGGCCCCCACCCCCTATCCGCCCCCTCCCATTTCCCACCCCCTGACTTCCCCACTCAGAACCCCCGACCCATCCAACCCCCCCATGCTCCTTGTCCCCTGACCCCCCCGCAGGACCCTACCCCCTATCTAACCCCCCCCTGCTCCTTGACCCCTGACTTCCCTGACCCCTATCCACACCCCCGCCCCCTGACAGGCCCCCCGGGACTCCACGCCTATCCAACCCCCCCACCCCGCTCCCTGTTTGCCCCCGCCCCCAGAACCTCTGCCCCATCCAACCGCCCCCGCTCCCTGTCCCCTGTCTGCCCCCTGGGATCCCCTGCCCCTTATCCAACCCCCGCCCCCCCACTGTGCCGCTCAGAGCGACAGGAGCTCGCAGCCGCGCAACCCGGCCAGAGCCAGCCACGCCACCACGCTGCCCAGCAGGAGCGGCTGGCCAGAGCGCTGGCGGTGCGGTGAGGTGAGGCTGCGGGGGAGGGAGGACAGCAGGGGAGGGGTTGGGGGCTGGCCTCCCAGGCTGGGCGCTCCGGAGCTGGAGCACCCACAGGGAAAAATGAGCAGGTGCTCCGCACCCACTGGCAGCCAAACTCCGCCCCCCTCCCTTGAGCGCGCTGCATTCCTGCTCCTCCCCCTCTCTCCCTCCCTCCCTCCCAGCACTTCTGTCCGCCCCCAAACAGCTCAAAGGAGGAGGCAGGGAAGAGGCGGGGCAGGGACTTGGGGAAGGGGGTGGAATGGGGGCGGGGTGGAAGCAGAGCAGGGGTGAGAAGAGGCAGGGCGGGGATGGGAACTTGGGGGAAGGAATGGAGTGGGGGCAGGGCCAGGGGCAGAGGGGGGTTGAGCACCCACCGGCTGGAGCAGAAGTTGGCGCCTATGCCTTTGTCCCCCTCCTTCCATGACAAGCAGCCTTGCCATTCTCTGCTGATTATCTTACGCAGGATCCTCACTTTCTAGGAAAGTGGAGGAAGCACTGAATTAAACCCAGATTCCACACCGCTTACGCCTCCCCTGCAGCTGACACTGCAAAATGGAGACCACCCAGCACTGCTCTCCTCTTCCCACTCCCAGTTCCCTTCCTCTTTAATGCACCAGCCAGCAGATGGAAAAGGGGAACGACGTGTTAAAGAGAAGAAAACAGACCATGACAGCAGAAGAAATGGAGGGGACACCCAGTCCCCTCCCAGTTGGTACGTATCAGGCTCCTTTTCTTTCCAAAAAGATCATGGGTTTGCACTGTTCAGGTAGCAGGAAGCAAATCGTCCCCCTCCACATGCTCCATTCTAGGCCCTTGTGACCAACACACCATTGTATTCACACCCAACACACCATTGTAATAATCTCTGTCCAAAATATGCCTTGTGAGGTATCATTTGACAACTAATAACTCACTGGTCAATAATATCATGGTGACATGAGTAGCAACATTATATGTAAAGTTATGCATTCCCTCTGAATGATGTTGGTAGCATATGTTCAAATTCACATAGCTCTGATTAGGAAGGGGTGGTTAAACAGATTTATCTTAAACCGTGGAATGTGTGTTTACCTCAATTTACGTATAGGTAGTAAACAAAGAGCTTGAGACAGCCGGGGGCAGGAACAGACCGGCCTGCATTTTAGCAAACAACAGCATGGAACCTCTTCCACCATGAGACTCTTTGTCTGCATCCTTATAGTGGGAATTAACTTTATCTAGGGGGAACCCTCAGGAAAATGCATTTGAAAGAGTGACTGGACTCTTTCAGAAAAGTGAGGGGCAAAAACACCCCATGGTACCTCTCCCTATCTCTCTCTCTCACTTTGGGAGAGATCCTGACCTGAAATTTGGCCATCCTTGTTGCTGGGAGCACATGGTAAGGATTTTATCTTGAGCCAAGTCTTAGCTTGTTAAGTTTTACCACTAGAAAGCATTTTATCTTTATTTCTCTTGTA
Source organism: Caretta caretta (assembly GCF_965140235.1). Lineage (NCBI taxonomy): Eukaryota > Metazoa > Chordata > Testudines > Cheloniidae > Caretta > Caretta caretta. Next base: position 258,624,013 of record NC_134206.1, on the reverse strand, counting down.
ACCATGTCTGATTTTAATGGCTTGAACTTGTACTCACTTAAAATCTCTCTCTTTGTAGATAAAAACCCTTGTTTTAGTCTTAATCAAACTAATCTAGTGCTGTGTTTAAACTGAAATGTTGGGAAACTCCAATTAAAGTAGCAAATTGTTGTATATTGACCCCTTACCAGGGCAATAGACTTATGATATCTGAACTGTCCAGGAGAGGGCTGGACAGTGCAGAACACATGTCTTTGGGGAAAATTCAGAACTGGGAGTGTGTTGTGGTCACCCTGCAAGTAGTAACCGAGGCTGCTGGGCTCAGTGTTGCTGGCAGGCTGTAGCTATCCACAGATACTCGGTGTGACCTGCATGCTGGCTGGCTGTTTATGAGGAACCCAGGTGGGACTTGCACCAAAGAATTGTGAGGCACCCCGGGTTGCAGGGCAGTTGGTGACAATCCCTCACTTGTCTGGACTGCACCCCGAAATGTGATAGTGGCGTAGTCTAAACAGGATTTATATACAACTTGCTATTTGAACTGAGAGTTACACTTTAAGCACGAGTGTAACGGTTTAAGTGAGTCTCAAGTGTGGTGGCTGGGAACAGTCAAAGAAAGGCTACAGTTTGTTGTTTTCTGTTTGTTTATTTCAGATGAAAGACAGAGAATAGAAGCAGGGGCAAGATGAGCAAAGAAACATATGCCAAATGCACCAAAAAATAGAAGAATTGTTTTCAGATCACTGCTTATTCCATGCTGGAAAAAAGCCAGAGGACTTAAGAAGCCTCCTCATGGATTATGACAAAGCCAAGGGAGGGCATGCAGCTTGCCTGGACTCATCTGAGGTCCCAGAGTCTACAGCTTCAGGAAGAAATAGATCCGCCGGCTTACAAGTTAGCCCCGAATGGATGCAGCAGTAGCAAAAGAAACTGCAGTTGGAAACCCTTTGGATCCAACATGAATGGGAAGAGAATGAAAAGAAACTAGAAGAGGACAATAAGAAATGTCAGTGTGAAATCAAGATGTGGGAACTAAGGGTGGACAATCCTCAAGCAATGATCAGTCCTACCCAAGAAACCCCCAGCATTGTGCCCTGCATACAAAGAAACAGACTGTATTGAAGAAAGGCTATGAGAAGTATCAATGGCAACTGGGAACCACATCCTACCCAAAGAGGGAAGAAATGTATCCTTGTGGTAGTGAACTTTGCCACTAGCTATCCTGAAGGAGTTGCTCTAACACAGGGGCTGATTCTGTGGCAAAAGCCCTTTTCCCTATTTTTAGCACAATGGGTTTCCCTAAAGAGATTTTATCTGACTGTGGGTCAAATTTCATGTCTCAGCTGTTTACTGAGTTCTGGAAGTTGTGTGGGGTGAATCAAAGCTGCACCACATCACCCAGAGACAAATGCACTAGTGGAGAGGTTTAGTGGAACTCTGAAATCTATGCTGGGAAAGTATGCAAATAAGAGAGTTCAAGACTGGGGTGAAATGCTACCCTATTTGCTATTCATTTATGGGAGGTGACCCAAGAAACAAGCAGGTTCTCCCCATTTGATATCCTATACAGAAGGGAAAGTGAGGGGACCCGTAGATCTCCTCAGAGACTCCTAGGAAGAGGACACTGAGGCTAAGGGAGAACCAGTAACTGAATATGTACAAAGGTTCAGAAAAGAGTTAAAAGATATTACGGGTATTGTTGAGACTAACCTCAGGGGTAGTCAGTCCAAACAAAAGGAGTGGCCTGACCTACATACTTGTAAACAGTCTTTTGAAATAGGGGACTTGGTGTTAGTATTAAACCCTGTGAAAAAAATACAAAATGCAAAATTCTTGGGAAGGATCTTTACAGGTGATAGAAGAAGTGAATAAAAATACATATCATGTTAAAAGGCCTCATGGTAATGCTGACCCACATCTGGTGTATGTAAACAAACTTCACAGCAGAGAAGTCATGGTAAACATGATCTGTTGTGTAGAAGGGGAAACTGAGGCACACTGCCTCATTGATTTGTCCAGCTTGACAAAGCCCTGGCTGGGATGATTTAGTTGGGGATTGGTCCTGCTTTGAGCAGGGGGTTGGACTAAATGACCTCCTGAGGTTCCTTCCAACCCTAATCTTGTATGATTCTATGATTTGATGATTGAAGACCAAACTGACTTATCTCTGGAAAGCATCAATATCTGCAGTGAGTTAACACCAGTTGAAAAGGCAGAGGTGTTACCTGTGCTGCAAGAACCCAGAGAAGTGTTTTCCAGCAAGCTGAGGAAGACTCACTTGTTGATTGATAAAATCATTACTGGAGGAGCATAGCCATCTCCCAGCAGAGCAAGGTGCAAGAGCAAATTCACACAGAAATACAAAGCATGCTGGACCATGGAGTAATTAAAGAGTCTGCCAGCTCTTGGGCATCACCTGCGGTCTTGATCCCTAAGAACGACGACACTATGAGGTTTTGTGTTGATTGTGGGAAACTCAATGCTGTCAGAGTGCCAGATGCTTATCCTACGCCTAGAATTGATTAAATGCTGGATATCTTAAGCAAAGCTAAATATCTCAGCTCTTTTGGTTTAGTTAAGGAGTACTGGCAAATTCTTTTAAATGATGATGCACAGAAAAAAAGTCTGCTTTTATTACTGATATGGGACTGTATGCATTGAAAGTGATGCCATTTGGGTTAATAAATGCAGGAGCCACTTTTCAGAGGCTGGCCAACCAAGTATTAAATGGATTACAGGACTTTGCAAGGTCTCTGACCTGCTACCTCCAGGCCAGCCAGTGGCCTTTTTAGGCCCTACCAGCCCAAGAACTGATCTGAGCAGCACAGATACAAGAGTGTTTCAGTAAAGCCACCAGCAATGGTGGAAGGAGATCATCTCCCTTCTTCTCTTATTCTTTCTAAGCCAGCCCCTTCTGCATGCTGTAATGCCCAGGCACACCCACGCTGTCTCTCCCTTCCCCACCTTCACAGGGGAAAAATCAAATCAAATTAATGTACATTTGAGGCAAAACATCAACCTTTTCCTGCCTTTTTCAGTGCAGTGAATCCTTTGCAATAATAAGGTGTTGCCTTCATGATGACAATTTCTCCCCACAAGCACTCCTCCCAACCTCCTTTCTCCATCACTATGGACAGCACCTCCACCCTGCCTGTCACTCAGGCCTATAACCTGGGCATCATCTTTAACTTGGACCTATCTCTAGGTTCTCACACCTAGGCTATGGCTAAACCTTGCACATTCTTTCCATGACATCTCTAAAGTATGGCTTTTCCTATCCATCCCCACAGCTAAAACTCTTCTCAAGGCTCTCATCATCTTGCATCTTGATTACTGCAACATCCTTCTCCCTGACCTTCACAAATGCAATCCTGTATTGCTCACATTCATTCAGAATTCTGCTGTGAAGATCATTTTCCTAGCCTGTTGCCTTGATGATGTCTCCCCTCTCTTTGCATTCTTCTACTGGATCACACTTCTCTGTTGCATCAGACACAAGCTGCTTGTCTTCACTTTCAAGGCCCTTCATGGCCTTTCCCCATCCTACCTACCATCTCTCATTCACTATTGAAATGTCAGCTCCCACCCCGGACACCAGCCTCCATCACACACTTGTTACATTTTCAAACAAGCACTTTTGTGTTTTCTCCCATGCTGCTCTCACATTTGGGAGGAGCTCCCCATAAATATTTGCAAAGCCGTCTCATTATCCACCTTCAAATCCCTCCTCAAAACTCTCCTGTGCTGTGATGCCTACAAAAAACTTGACAACAGTTAGGCCACTGTTGCCCTGAGACCATTTCCTATCATGCTGAACAATATTTTCTCATAGTTTCCTTTGTACTACCCCCATCTGTCTATATCCATCTGTCGTCTCTTGTCTTATGCTTAGATTAGAAGGACTTTGGGGCCGGGATTGTTTTTTGTTCTGTTTGTACGTGCCGAGCACAATAAGGTCCTGGTCCATGACTGGGGCTCCTAGGTGCTACAGTAATAGAAATAAATAAATAATGATATTTAGGGTAAACTCATGATTTTGCTTAAGGAAGAGGAGATATGATATCCCCTGGATGAAACTATTGAGTCTCTATGAGAAAATCCTATCATGTATTTTTTTTATTTATTCATTGACTTAGTGATTAACACAACAGTAGATAAGCACTTTCCATAAAATGCACAAATCATCAGGCATTGACCCAATAAGTGTCCATCAGTGTCCCACAAGTTACTAAGAATTCACCTGCCACAAACATCCAACCAGAAAGAAACAAATCCCAACAAAGGCTTGGTTGAGCAAATGTGTTTTGCAGTTTTATCTGAAGATCATCCCAGGCAGATCATTGGGGAAGTGAATTCTAAAGACAAGAACCATAAATTGACAATGCTCTGCCACTGGCCATGAATAAATAATATCCAAGAACCATGCAGGAAATTCCCCCAGCTATTCTCAACCATCATGGTGGAACACAGAGAAAGTGGTGATCACTTAGCCCTTTTCTACATTAGAAAGGGTTTGCCGGTATAGCTATACTGACAAACCCTCATAGTGGAGATGCAGCTTATACCAGCAAAAGATTTCTTTTGCCAGTATAGCTTATACCAGTTCCCCAAATGAAATAAGCTATGCCAGCACAAGGACTTTTTTGCCAGTATAACTGCATCTACACTAAGGCTTTTGTTGACATAGCTATGTCAATTTGGGGGGTGACTTTTTCACACTCCTGATTGACATCGGTATGCCAGCAGAGCCTTTGAGTATAGGCAGTTATGATAAGGTGGCCCCTGCCTAGAGCACCCTCCAGCAGCAGGCTGTGACTGAACAGGCCTGTCTGCCTCAGTTTCCCCTTGCAGAGTTCCCAGTAACTCCACACCAGGCTTATTCTCTGTCTCAGTAATACCCATCTTTGAGGCCAGTTAATTACCAAAACATAGTCCACACAATATATAACAGAAGCCCCAAAACACAGTCCATTTATCACCCCCAGTGAATGTAGTCCTTAAAATCCCATATCCTTGTCCATCAATATAGCACATACCATGCTCCAGCATCTTGCACCACACCCTCCACTTTTGTCCTTTTGCCAGGACAGCCACCCAGCCCTTCCAGCTGGAATGCATCTCCTCTCGTCCCAGCGGGAGCCCCCAAAGCCTCGCTGCTGGGAGTTCATCCTCATCAAGAGAGCATCCCTCAGCTGTCTGGCTCCAGCTCTCCAACATAACGTCAGCAGGTAAGCCCCACTACTGCTCCCCCGCCTTCAGCTCTGTCCAGTTTAGAAGTCATCAGGAACACCCTGGGCTGCTCTCCGGTTTTCAGCGCTCTCCAGCCCTGCCTCTCTGGCTTAGGGAGGTCAGCCAGCAAACCCCTCTTGCTGTTCCCCTGCCTTCAGCTTCCCCATAGGAACCCCTTCACAGCTTCCTTCAGGGACCTCCCACAGTCTCCTGGTTTCTAGCGGCTTCCACCTACCAATTTTCTGACTCTCCTAGGCTGTTGTCAGGCAGCTCTCACTTGCCCCTTTTCCTGATTTACTCTCACTAACCGTCCTCAGGCACTCCCCCATTTATACAGCCCAGGTACCCTCTCTTAAAACCCAATCAGAAGGCAGCGGACAAGTCACAGGTGTACTGGCCTCTTTCCTCTCATAGGGTTGATGTCACCCTGTGGCACCAGGCCTTATACAACTGGTTCCAGACCTTTACACACAGCAAGAGGAATTAGAGTACAGGGACCTGACTGAGACCAAACATACCCTCTCCTGACCACTCTCTAAGTAAGACCTAGAGCATCTTTGGGGGTCATAGGTAACAGACTGTAAAGATTTTTAATGTTCAAAGCACAGTCATTGTAATTCCCTTCTCCATTCATTGTGAACTTTGAACCTGGGATGCAAGGGAGGAAAAGGTTAGGGTGAAGAACATGGTCACTCGTTCCTCATCCTGAGTGTGGTATAAATAAATGTCTGAGATAGAATAGACAGATAAATGCCCATGTTTGCTGGGAGACCTGCTACCCTGTCGACTGGAGAAAAAGAGGGGCGCAGGGGAGGAGAGAAAGGGAGAAAGGACAAGGAAGAAAGAGGGAAGCAGGAAAGAAGAACATGAATGGAGAAGAAAGACAGGGATGTGGGGAAAGATAAAGTACAGAGAAGGAAGGGGAGAATCCATCCACTTCTCCAAAGGCATGTCTTGGGTTTCCAAACCTGACTACACATGTCCTGTTTGCTAATTTATGAGAGGCACAAAATTGGACCAAGTAGCAGCTGGGCTGTAAATCACTCCTCTTGGCTAAGCCATGCTGAACTAGATGTGCAGAGGGGGAGAGGGCTGAGTGAGTCAGAACCCAGAGCCTCCCCTTCTTTGAGTCATTGCTTGAGATATGTCCTCTAGGCTTCCAAGATCTACAGGTATCGTGAGATGACACTCATCCTTCCCTAGTTCTTTCTGATACAGGAGTAATGGAGCCTTGCATCTTTCCACTGCCTGACCCCCCCGCTGCACCCTCCCACCCTCCTCAACACGCTTTTATCTCCATGGTACTAACAATCCTGCTGTTCCAGACGCTCTCTCCAATGCCTGTTTTTCCATTTCTTTCACTCCTTTCAATTGTCTACCTTCCTCCTCCTCTCCCTCTCTCTCCTTTTTCCTCCCTTGTTTCATTTCTCTCTTTCCACTTCTCTACCTCTCTCTTGTTATTATTTTTCATATATCTGACAGTAGGGCCCAGAGGACCCAGTCAGGGACCAGGGCCTCACCATCCCATGCACTATACAAATGTATCATGCAAGACAGGCCCTACCCCAAAGAGCTCACAGTCTAACAACAATCCTAAATGACCTGCTCCCTCTCCTTCCCTTTCTTCATCTTTGTCACCATCCTTCTTTCTTATCTTCATATCTCTTTTCTTCCTGTCTTTCTTTGCCTTCCTAGCTGGGGAGAGGGCATTTGGAAGAGGGAGGGAAAGCATTTCTGGGGGGAGGAGGGTTATTTGGGGGGGCGCAGGGGGAGGAGGGTTATTCAGGGGGGCAGCCATAAGCAGTGCTAAATTTATGCCAAGGCTTGCCAGGGCTGAGCCATGGCACCTCTAGGCCTGGCAGTTCGTAGTCCCTGGCACCTCTGGGCTTGCTGCATCAGTTACAAATATAAAAAAAATTGCTTGAGCCCCAGCACATAATTTCTTGAGCCCTGGCACCTCTTTCATTACAAATTAAGCGCTGGCCAGAAGGATGGGTAGAGAGGGACCTCTCAGCCAGCAACGAATGAGGCTCGCCAGCTGAGGAAGCTGTCAGAGATGACTATGCTGGTTGTATCAGTGGGATGTGGCCATGCTGGCACTTAGTTGATTGAGCTGCAATTGACTGAGGCTTTATCCCGACAAGTTAGCAGGGCAACTTCAATGGCTTGTTACCTCCCTAACCATCGACGAACGTGCCTTTGTGCGTGGTTTGATGGGTTGGATCACAGAAACCCCCTGGGGGCTGCCACCTGATGTGCCAAGACTACTTCTGCTCCTGCTTTCCTGCCCTGTCAGTTTAGGACTTCAGTGCCCTGCCTGGTTTGAGCCAGACCCGCTACCCTGCTGCAAACCCAGACCCAGGTCTGAACCACATCCCCTAACTGCTATAGGCTTACCTGAAAGCAGCTTACAGAAGTGTTCCTGTCTTTAACACACAGATGCCCAACTCCCAATGGGGTCCAAACCCTAAATAAATCTGTTTTACTCTGTATAAAGCTTATACAGAGTAAACTCATAAATTGTTCGCCCTCTAAAACACTGACAGAGAGATATGCACAGCTGTTTGCGCCTCCCCCTCCCCAGGTATTAATACATACTCTGGGTTAATTAATAAGTAAAAAGTGATTTTATTAAATACAGAAAGTAGGATTTAAGTGGTTCCAAGTAGTAACAGACAGAACAAAGTGAATTACCAAGCAAAATAAAATAAAACACTCAAGTCTACGTCTAATCAAACTGAATATAGATAAAAACCTCACCAGTTCCAGTAAGCTTCCTTTTACAGACTAATCTCCTTCTAGTCTGGGTCCAGCAATCACTCACACCCCCTGTAGTTACTGACTTTTGTTCCAGTTTCTTTCAGGTATCTTTGGGTGTGGAGAGGCTCTCTCTTTAGCCAACTGAGGCAAAACGGAGGGGTCTCCCACTGGCTTAAATAGACTTTCTCTTGTGGGTGGAGACCCCCTCCTCTCTCCTATGCAAAGTCCGCTACAAAATGGAGTTTTGGAGTCACCTGGGCAAGTCACATGTCCATGCATGACTGAGTTCCTTACCAGCCAAGCCACATTCCTGGGAAAGCCCAGATGTGGATTGGCGTCTCCAAGTTCATTGTTGGCTTAAGGGCTTCTTGATTGGGCACTTACTGAGCCTAGCCTTTTCTCAGGAAGCTGACCAACTGCTTCACTAAAACTTACTCAGAATCAAACCAGTATGCAGCCAATATTCATAACTTTGAATACAAAAATGATACATGCATACACATAGGATTAATAGATTCAGTAGATCAGAACCTTTACAGAGATATTTTACATGGCATATGTAGCATAAAACACATTCTAGTTATGTCATATATACATTCATAAGCATATTTCCATTAAGCCTTATGGGGGGCACCGTCACAATGGACTTGACAGTCGATTGATCTTTCTAGTCCAGACAAGACCTCTGACAGTATGTTCAGACACTGACTGGATGTCTTTCCTAACTGGCTGAAGTCCCCTTAGAGTATATGGCTAGTAGACACCATCCATCCTGAAATGTCCAGGATGGTCCACTGACCTATAATTAAAAAGTCCCACATTCCTTTGGAAAATGTAGAGGTCACGGCCAGGTATGGGGGTAGAGAATCCAGTCTCCTATATCTGGGGAGGGCTTCAAGGGAAGGGGAGGAGACATTGGGGGAATTCTCCTAAAAAAATGAAGCTTCCAGGAAAGTTACCTTTACTAACACCCAGCAGGAAGTAATGATGGAGATTCTACGAGTAGGATGCCAGTCAGAAAGAATAAACTGTCTCTCCATCCTTCTTCTCTCACTCCCCTCTCTTCCTCCGGAAAGTCTCTCCTCTTTCCTCCAACCTAATCTTCTCCCTCCTATCTTCCCTTTCCCCTCATCCTACTCCCCTCCCACATCATCTTCCCAACCTACTTTCCTCCCCACTCTCCTTCTTCCTTTCTATCCCCATCCCACCCGTCTCTCCACCCCGTACCACATCTCTGACCTTGAAAGAGAGAATGGAATTCCTCAAGGCGCCTTCCCAAATAGCAGCTAATGACTTGGCTTTTGGCCAGGTCCTGCCCTGATGGCTCTCTCTTGTGAACTGGCATGCCGAGCATGGGAGGAAGTTTTTGAAATGAGAGCCAGGAAATCCACAGGCTGACCTGGTAGTCCTAGGGAAAGCCAGGTCTGTATTAATTATTCTTGTAAAATAAGCAGCAGAGTTTAGTGTCTGAAGCGTCTTGCCCCCCACCCCCGAAATAATGTCCAACATTGCACATGTTCAGTGCTGGTAAATGGGGGAGAGAGTAGTGGGAACAGACACCACCAACATGAAGACTTGGACCAAACTTCTGCTAGCGCAAGCAGAGAACTCAATAGAAGTGCTCCATTTTTACCAGCAGTGAATGTGGCTCTCTTTGTGTTCTCTTTTGTCTCAGGACCTTAGCCACCACCTCAGCCACTCACAGACCCACCTTACCCCCCTCGCACCCAGACCTCAAAGGGTCTCGCTGAAAGAAACTGACACATTTGAAGACACTGCTCCCCAGTCGTTCCTATAGAGACTGGCTGTGTCAAATTATGTGCTGTTCTGACAGTAAAGCAAAAAAGAGGTGGAGAAAATTCCATGTGATTTGAGACTTGAACTCTCATGCCCAGTGAGGCTCAGGAGAGCAGCAGAGGGTCACAAACATACTTTGATCTGACAACAAGAAGCATAAGGACATCAATACATGCATCAGCCAGCTGTCCAGTTGAGTAGGACTTCTACTTCAGAGATACTGTCTGAAAGTTTCTTGACATTTTGTGGTCACTTATGGAAAAGTCACTGTTGCACACAGTTAAAAAGCATTGCTAGGGCTGACCAGTGCAGCTTTGTTACCCATGTAATCAACCAGCTAGTTTAATTACACAGGAATTCTTACATCAGAACAGGCTTTTGGTGCAAGCACTCCAGTATCCCTCTTCTTGACACATCAAAGCACACCGATTGTCTTTCTATGGTACCCCATTTGCCACAGTGGTTTATGCCAGATGTTTCAGAGCATGGTTAAGAACAAAATGCATCTGCACATTTCTGCAATACAGCAATTTCTTACCCTTGCTGGTGATCAGCTTATGCACTACAGGCTTGATACCTTTAGCTAGTGTCAGGGCAGAATAGTATACTATATAATATTATATATACTATATAAATGTATAGTGCTTTTTCAGGTCTCACTATGTTATATGCTGCAACAGTATCATGCAGCAGTGAGTTCCGCAAGCTAATTAGGTATTGTGTGAAAAAGCATTTCCTTTTATGCACATTGAAATGTTTTTTATCAAGTGTCTCTCCTTTATTTTGGCTAAGGATAAATAGAAGAGTTTGGCTGGTCTTCTCCCTCCCATTAAGTATTTCATAAATTTTTAGCATCTCTCCTCTCACCAAGCTCCTTTTTCCTTGCTCTTTTGGGTGATACAGAAAGATAAAGTTTAACTGAGAGTTAACACAAGCAAACGAACAAACAAAATCAAACCATGGAACAATCACTCATTTATAGTTTAGGCCCCAGCTCCTACTTCAATGGGACCATTCACAGTGTTTAAAGTTAAGCAGGGGTGTAAGTCTGTGCAGGATTGGGGCCTCCAATGATTAGTATAACAGGGCCCCGTTCTTGCTTGCAACCGCCAGGCACTACTGTCAAACAATAAAAATAGCAAACAACAGCAACACAGAGGCCTCCAAGAGACAACCTTCTGATCAGTTAAAGGTTTCAGAGTGGTAACCGTGTTAGTCTGTATCAGCAAAAATAACAAGGAGTCCTTGTGGCACCTTAGAAACTAACAAATTTATTCGGGCATAAGTTTTCATGAGTTAGAACCCACTTCATCAGATGCATGGAGTGAAAATACAGCCCCCCCACCTGAAGCAAATACTCACCAGCAACTACACACCACACAACAAAAAAACAACCCAGGAGCCAAACCCTGCTACAAACCCCGGTGCCAACTCTGTCCACATATCTATTCAAGGGACACCATCATAGGACCTAACCACATCAGCCACGCCATCAGGAGCTCGTTCCCCTGCACATCTACCAATGTGAGATATGCCATCATATGCCAGCAATGCCCCTCTGCCATGTACATTGGCCAAACCGGACAGTCACTATGCAAAAGAATAAATGGACGCAAATCTGACATCAGGAATCATAACATTCAAAAACCAGTAGGAGAACACTTCAACTTCTCTAGTCACTCAATAACAGACCTAAAAGTGGCAATTCTTCAACAAAAAAACCCATCAAAAACAGACTCCAACGCGAAGCTGCAGAACTGGAATTAATTTGCAAACTGGATACCATCAGATTAGGCCTGAATAGAGACTGGGCATGGTTGGATCATTACAAATCCTAAATTTAATTTCCCCAATACTAATTTCTCCCTACTGTTACTCACTAGGGTGACCAGATGTCCTGATTTTATAGGGACAGTCCCGATTTTGGGATCTTTTTCTTATGTAGGCTCCTATTACCCCCCACCCTCTGTCCCGATTTTTCACATTTGCTGTCTGGTCACCCTATTACTCACACCTTCTTGTCAACTGTCTGTAATAGGCCACTCTCTTAACACTTCAAAAGTTATTTTTCCTCCCTTGGTATCTTTCTGTTAATTGATTTATCTCGTTAGACTGACCTCACACTTGGTAAAGCAACCCCCATCCTTTCATGTATTTATACCTGCTTCTGTATTTTCACTCCATGCATCTGATGAAGTGGGTTCTAACCATGACAGCTTATGGCCAAATAAATTTGTTAATCTCTAAGGTGCCACAAGGACTCCTCGTTATTTTTGCTGATCAGTTAAAGTCCCTTTACCAATGAAATGTCTGGCTGAACCTCCCTAGCGCTGATGTAGTGAGTATCTTTACATTTGATTGCATACACACAGTACTAGTCACCGCCTCACCCCCACCCTCTCTACGCTGCTACACCCAGGCAGTGTTCAGAGAACACAGCTGCTCTGCTGAGAACAAACACACGTACACCTATCTGCATGCTGCCCCAGAAGGAGTGGGGAGAAAGACATTCCCCAGACAGGACAGACTGCTTAGGTGTTACAATAGGCAAGAAAGGTAAGATCATCCCTGACATAACACATAACAGGTTTAGGTTGGATATTAGGAAAAACTTCTTCACTAGGAGGGTGGTGAAACACTGGAATGCATTACCTAGGGAGGTGGTAGAATCTCCTTCCTTAGAAGTTTTTAAGGTCAGGCTTGACAAAGCCCTGGCTGGGATGATTTAATTGGGGATTGGTCCTGCTTTGAGCAGGGGGTTGGACTAGATGACCTCCTGAGGTCCCTTCCAACCCTGATATTCTGTGATTCTATGATAACACGATCATGGTTAGTCTGACACTGAAGGAAAGAGCTGACTAGCACACTACTATCTGGAGCAACTTTGGGAGGAGAATGTTTATTATATCCAGCTTGTTCCACTCAGAATGTCCTTGGCCTAGATTTGCAAAGGAAACAATTGGCTTAAAGGTCCATACTGCTAAACCTCCCTTTCTCTGCCCTTCTGTTAGCATGCTGGTCTCCTGCAAAGTCCCAAAAATGATCCTTTTACTTTGCAAAGATAAGACTGCATTGTGCATCACTTTTCAAGGCAGGTTTTGAGAATATGTCTGTGTTTTGTTCTCCCATCTTTAGGCTCCTTGTAAGGAGCTATTAGTCTTAAAGGTTTCTTAATCCCCCAACTAAATTTATCAGCTGTTGATTGCAGCCAAGAGTTAAGCTAAATTAAACTTTGGAATCCCATGTACAGTGTATCAGATGCACTTAAGTTCGGTGGAGCTGCGAACCACCGAATGTCCCAGTTACCAAATGCCAGGAGACCCGTCCTTCTAATGAGGTTTCTCAGAGCGCTTTCAGCTATTCCAGACCGACACAGCATTCACCACTGAAAACTGATCCAAGGAAGCAATCTGCCACTTGAACCCATACTACACAGCAAGGGTGAGTATGCGTGCAGGCGGGTGCAGCTGTGTGCATGTATGGAGGGGATGCGTGCTATGGCTGTGTGCACGTTTGAGGTGTTTGTGCCAATACATACACGTGGTATACATCTTTGTGTGTGTGTCTGCTCTCCATTACTTACCTTCAGGTATTCTCTTTCTCTCACTCAGCATCTGTCACAGTTGTCACCTCTGCAACTCCCACGGCTGCTCTCAGCCCAGACAGTGAGACACATTACATACACAATCCACATAAAGAATTGGTTGGGTTTTGTGACACCGTCATGTTCCCCCACCTTCCAGAACTGTGCAGTTCTGTGCTATCCCAATGTCCGAAGAGGCCCAGCTACTGACCCGCATATGCCACAAAAACAGGCAAGGTACAACAGAGGACTTCTCCAGTTAAAAATACCTAGAAAAAAATACGGACATTTAAGAGAAAGAGGAATAGGATACAGGCCTTTCACCTCTAGGTCACCTGTTCAAAATTCAAGCCAGGTCAAAAGTCATGGCTATCTAAAAGTTGCTCAGTGGCCATGTAAAATGGCCAACTTCCTAGCAGACAGGTCTTCTGATCACAAAATAAACACCTGTTGGTGCTAATCAGTCCCTTTGTTGGTAGTCTCAATAACTGAGGGCCTGATCCAACTCCTATTAAAGACTACGGATAGACTTCCATTGGCTTTAGTGGGAGATGGATTAGCCCCAGGGCAAGGGAGACTGAAATCCCATTTCATGATCTAGAAGTGGTCCCTGCAAGACAAGGGTAAGGTACATTGGTGAAGCAGTATGGGGAAGCTTGTGCTGCCAGAGGCCACACAGTTCCTGCTCTGCAGACAATGGAAGATTTCTCTCTCTGAGGCTATCAGTCTTTTTTCCCAGCATAGTATTAACTTTTTCCTAGGAAAGGAAAAGGGAAGGCATGTGGAATTTGAAATTCTGCCATCCCATATCCCCACAGCTACCAGACACAGAACTGGGAAGGGAAGTGGGACAAAACACAGTCTACACAGCATAGAAACAGGCAGGTGAACAGACCCCGATACAACAGCTCAGAGAAACAGATGCTAGTTCACTGCCCTCCTCCCCCCATCACCCACCAACCATGCTGAGTAGAAAAATCAACAGCAGGGGTCTAGCCAAAGCCATGTGATCGGGTCAAGTATCACTCTCAGGAATGTATGTCACTCAAGAAATAGGACAAACAGCGAGCAAGTCACCTGGTTGTACCCATAGAAGTATAAAGGATGCCCACAATGTAAAGAATGCAGTCAGGCAATGAGCTATCTCCCTATCCCGTGTGTGTGTGTCTTGTGTCTGTGTAGCATTAATAGCATGTAACCTGAAAGAGAACCCTCTGCCCAGCCCATCCCGAGACAGAAGAAAACCCTCTCCTTTTCAGGAGAAAAAAGACATCCTCCCATCCTGACTGTGGCTTTTGGGTACTGCCATGGCATACGGGTTTATGACTGTCAGGGTTCCTTCCCCACTCTGAACTCTAGGGTACAGATGTGGGGACCCACATGAAAGACCCCCTAAATTTATTCTTACCAGCTTAAGTTAAAAACTTCCCCAAGGTACAAACTTTGCCTTGTCCTTGAACAGTATGCTGCCACCACCAAGCATTTTAAACAAAGAACAGGGAAAGAGCCCACTTGGAGACATCTTTCCCCAAAATATCCCCCCAAGCCCTACACCCCCTTTCCTGGGGAAGGCTTGATAATAATCCCACCAATTTGTACAGGTGAACACAGACCCAAACCCTTGGATCTTAAGAACAATGAAAAATCAATCAGGTTCTTAAAAGAAGAATTTTAATTAAAGAAAAGGTAAAAGAATCACCTCTGTAAAATCAGGATGGAAAATACTTTACAGGGTATTCAGATTCAAAACACAGAGGATCCCCCTCTGGGCAAAACCTTAAAGTTACAGAAAACAGGAATAAACCTCCCTTTTAACACAGGGAAAAGTCACATAAAACAAAAGATAAACTAATCCGCCTTGCCGGGCCTACCTATACTGGTTGCAATATTGGAGACTTGGATTAGGATGGGTTGGAGAAGATGGATTTCTGTCTGGCCTCTCTCAGTCCCAAGAGAGAACAACCATGTAAACAAAGAGCCCAAACAAAAGCCTTCCCCCCCCCCCCAAGATTTGAAAGTATCTTGTTCCCTTATTGGTCCTTTGGGTCAGGTGCCAGCCAGGTTAGCTGAGCTTCTTAACCCTTTACAGGTAACAGGATGTTGCCTCTGGCCAGGAGGGATTTTATAGCATTGTATACAGAAAGGTGGTTACCCTTTCCTTTATATTTATGACAATGACTAATATGAATAACTAGAGAGAATCAAATCCCCACTCCACCTGAGAAAGGCAAAAGAGGCCCACCTCAAGAGAGAGAAGGTGGACACTTCATATGTGGTGTACCAGTTACTGAAGTGGTTAACCAATGAGACGAGGTCCTCCAACGCACTCAGAGTGAAAGCAGTGGGGGTGACCCCATAAGAGGTGCTATCTTTCTGTGGTTCATGCATTGTGACCGCCATGACTCAGCTCACCAGAAGAGAGAAAGAATGATCCATTGGTAGGGGGTCTGGGACTCAGGAGGCTCCGTTCAATTCCTTGCTCTGCTAAAGGCTCCCTGAGTGATCTTACAGAAGTCACAGGCTTTCTCTGTAATGGGGATAATAGTGGTGTTGGAAAGATAAATACATTAAAGATTGTAAGGTACTGAGGCCCTACTAATGGGGTGGCTGTACAAGGACCTTATCTAGTCCAGGGAGGTTCACAAACGGTGGTTCTGGCAGGAGAACTAAAAGGGAGGATGTCTCTGGTGGGCATGGCAATGCGTTAACTTCTGTTGGGAGATACTCGACACTAAACTCCCTTAAAAAGAGACAAGTATCAGAGGGGTAGCCGTGTTAGTCTGGATCTGTAAAAATGGCAAAGAGTCCTCTTTGCCACTTAAAAAGGAGAGATGATGCTACCGGGCAGAAGCAAATGTAGGTCTACAGGGCGAGGCAGTTTCAAGGTGCAGGCTCCAGGCAAGGCCGTGTAGAGCTCTATAGGGCAGCTGATAAAGCGGTGTCATCTTTTGAAAATAATATTGTGAGTCTTGGGGGGGGGCGTAAAAATGTAGCTACTAAGTCGTAGATTCCTGTGCCTGGGAAGAATGGATTTTCCCACAGTCGAGGTGTGAGTGGAGTAGGGAGGGATTATGGGAAGGGTTGCTTAACAAAGCTTTGTAAGGGGGAATTGTGGTATACTGGGTGACTAGGAGTGCATATACTGAGACAACAAGGAGTTGCTCTTGAACAAAACATCTCATCAGAAGAAAGGGCATCAGAGGGATGCTGCTGAAGATTTCAAATCTCCAGTCTGAGATTCACCTGGAGGCCTCCCAGATGAAGAAGGGAAGAATGGTGCTGGACAGGCAGCCTTGAATGGAGATTGAGGTCCTCTGGCATTACAGCCAGTCCAGCATGGGCAGCAGCAGTGTAAGCCTCCCTCACTCGTTGCCCCCTACCATCTGAGCTGGTGAAACAAAAGCAAGGAGTGAAGGAAGTTCACAGCACATGGCCTGTTCAGTCCTTGAACTCTCCACTGAGATACCCAATTAGGGTCAAACCAGGTGGCTGTTTTTGTGATGTGGACATTTGTCCATAAGCAACTGGGCTGAGGCCCTCCAGCTCATTTCACATAGCCCATTGAACTGAACAGAGTAATGACTTTTAGTTACTACTATAGTCTAGGGCTGGATTCAAACTACTGACCTAAAAGATAGCAGGGTCTGTATCCTGTAGCCTCGGGGGGCGGGGAACCATTAGATAATGAAATATTGCCACTTAAATTACCAGCTGACAGAATCTCACTCCCTGTCTGAGGCTAGTTATAGACTTTCTTAGCCAGCACTTTTCCATGGTATGTTGGCAGGAAAAAACCCAGAATGAAGTTCTGGGATCATCACCATGTTGCCTCCCCCAGTTCCGTCCCGGCCCCAGGACAGCTGGAGCTACATGAGTCCTGTACAAACTTCTGACTAGTAAAAGACATTTCATTTTGCACTTTGAGTTAGCAGACAAAAAACATCTGATTAGCTGAAAATCTTTACAAAAACCAGATTCCTTCCACTTGGAAGCATGCTCATAATCCAAATTTGGGGGACATAGTCTGGGGATCCAGATAACCACGAGACCCCTGACTGCTAAAACTGAAGGTAAGTCTCATTGAAGGCTATTTACCCTGATCTAAATCCATTCAGTTCTCCCATCTCCCCAGCCTAGTGTAAGTGTGGATAGGTAATGTAGCCACCTTTCTGCTGAGCTAGTTTATACCGGTATATAAACCCCTGTGGAAATAATTATATGGGTTTGTCCACCCGAGTGTGAATAACACCACAGTGGCAATTACGACAACTGCCTGATAGATGCAACTACCTATTGTAGAAAAAACTGATTCTTTCCATTCCCCTAACCTGGGGCTCAGGGCTTCCCACTGGGGCTAACAGCCATTTTTGCTTTTGTAGATATCCAGTTGAGAGTTGCTGGGAGGTTTTATGACACACAGATCTATTTCTTCGGCTCTATTTTTTTGTTTTCTTGATTAGTGAGCTGAACCCAGCTCTCACCAGGGGCTTATATAGAAATGGTTATCACTGGTTTTGGTTTGTATTCTCTCCTTCTGCTGTTACCTCTCAAGACCTTTCCCTTGCTTTTCCACATCCTTTACAGTATGTTAAGAGCAGCAAAGGTCCCAGATCTCGTCGCTGGAGTGGCCTGCTGGTGACCTACTTCCAGCATCAAGTATCCATTTACAGTTGCTAGATTCTGAGTCAATTTTCACAGAAGCGGGTTCAGAGACTAGAACTCACAAACTTTGATTCAAGGATTATAGAGTTCTAGCAGGTAAAATAAAGGAACTGTTCCATGGACTGACAAGACGTAACAGAAACTAATAAATATTTGAGCAGGTCTGACATCCAAGGCATACAAACAAATCATAGAGATAATTGGTATACACGTGTAAGCAGTGTCAGGATGAGCTCCACCCTGACATCTGGTGGTGAGGTGTGGCAAGTTGTGGAAAAGAACTTCAGGGGCCGATCTCATTTGCATAGGCACACCCACCACGCCTCGAATGAGACCATAGCTGCCCAAATGGTCACTTTGGCTGCTGTGGGATCCCCAGTGTCTCTGTTATTGGGGCAGGAAGAATAAATTGTTATTACCCTGATTATGGGAACTGTGCTTGGAACTGTACGTGGCCTTTTGTTATGATGGAGGGATTCACCATCAACTAAGTAGCACTCGCTAGGCAAGGGTCATGGGTTCCAAAACTGTGTGAAGGGAGAGAGGCTGGGGACAAGTATTAATACTTGGTGGCATGGGCCCCTTGGTGAGGGCCTTACATGCTAATTGCACTTCTTCCTCTCTCCACTGTGGAATATCAGAGCTAATTTTGATTTCATTAGAAGTCTAGTTATAGGCTGCTGAGCTCACTTTGGGCTGACAGTGCACCAGCACTGGGGCTCCCCTACTACAAGCTGAATTCACCTAAAAGCTGAAATCACTGAGTGTTGTGTTAAGTAGTGGGGGAGCCTGAAGATATATTGTGGAGCAGTTCGACGCGGAGCAGTGTGTGGATGGCAGGAGCTGCTTGTGGGCCGTGGAGCTGAGCAAAGGAGTTCGTGGGGCGGCTGGCGGAGCGGAGCGCAGCTGAGCGAAGGAGTTCGTGGGGCGGCTGGCGGAGCGGAGTGCAGCTGAGCGAAGGAGTTTGTGGGGTGGCTGGCGGAGCGGAGCGCCGCTATGGGGCGGTCAGCTTCAGATCATGTAAGGTGCCTCTTACCCCCGTCCCATTTCCACCCAGGTTGGGAGGTAAAGCTCCGCAGATAAACTTTCAAACTCTGGGGCTGCCCTGACCAGGGACAGAGACTTTTGGGGCATTGGACTTTTGGGACTTTGGGTGATTTGGGGTTGCTGGACTCAAGAACCAAAGGGAAAAGGGCATGCCCCAATTTGCCTGGGGTGGGTTTTTTTTTTGCTCATGGGTTGTGTTATGAATCCTGTTGGTGGTGTTTCCCCAACATAATGCCACATTGTTTCTCTCTGTTATTAAAAGGCTTTTGCTACACTCAGACTATGTGCTTGCGAGAGGGGAAGTATTGCCTCTTGGAGGCGCCCAGCGGGGGTGGTATATATTTGTCCCAGGTCACTGGGTGGGGGCTCGAGCTGGTTTGCATTGTGTTATTGGAATGGAACCCCTAGATATTGAACCCGGCCCTTGTTGCTGCCAACTCTGACGGGCAGAAGGGTTACACACGAAAAGATTGACATATTTCAGTCAGAAAGTAGTGGTGCAAAAATATGCGTGTGCCCACACACAGGAGAAGATATATCATCACACCTCAGCAAAGAACACTGGTATACAGAAACAAGTTTGAAAGTTTATTCCTGGTGAGAAAAAGAGCTTTGCACTCTATGTATTTTCAAACAGCAGGCTCTGAAAAATGGGTGATTTCTTTTAATTGGGATACATTTCATGCACAGTCTGTTAAACGGATCCTTCCCTATTTCATGCACACGTACCAGAGTGGGCTTTCCCACACCTACTCCACCCAATACCCGTGGGGCATTTTGCTTACTCCTTTTTAGGCTAAAGCTTAACATCCTTTAGCACTCCAATGTGTATTTCGAATGAGATACAAAACCCCATTTGTTGTCATTAAAGATTCCAGGGTACTCTTTGTAAGAGCAAGGGTGTTTGCCCTAAAGCCCCTGTCAGGCAATTACTTTCCACCTACTTAATAATTCCTACTGCACTTGAATTAGTTAAAATTATTCTTCACTTCTCCTCCCAAAAAAAGGGTATTGGTAGACAGCTTCTGGCACAGAAAAGATGTTACATTGCACCCCAGATGTAGCTGCATCAGAGCTGGTCCCAGGGACATGCAAGCAGTGTAGCTGCATGGGGCACCCTTTTGGCAGACAGCTCACGAGGGCTGGGAAGAGTGGCAATACTGTATTTTTCCCTTTTTTAAATAGGAAGAAGATGGAAGAGAATCAGCTGGAGCCTCAAGAGAAGAGAGGGTGAGTCTGACTGCAGCCTCATGAGGAGTAGGGGGAAGTGGACGGATACAGCTCAAGACTCATAATGAGGACACAGAAGAAAATGGTGCCATCTAGGAGAGTCTTACCCTTCCTCTAACAATAGGTCAGATCAGCACCAAGCTGCATTTCAATAATGGGTGAAGTGATCCCTACAGACAGCATATGCCCTATAAAGTGCTTTGAGACCCTTTTAATTGAAACGTGCTACAGACATCCAAGATATTCTTTTAAGTATTACAATCCCTGTGGGGATTGTTTTCAAATCTAATTGGCATTGTGCTCAGTCACTATGTCCTATGTGCGCCCCTACCCCCAGC
This sequence comes from Caretta caretta, assembly GCF_965140235.1. NCBI lineage: Eukaryota > Metazoa > Chordata > Testudines > Cheloniidae > Caretta > Caretta caretta. The sequence goes on along the minus strand of NC_134206.1, from coordinate 258,603,388 downwards.
AACTTCAACCTGATTTATTATTCTTGGATTACTTCCTGGGGGCAGGATGGAAACTGCCACAGATAGTTAGGATAGCCCACGAGCTCCGAGAGTAAAGCAATCCTATATTATCCTTGGCACCGCAGTACTGGAAAGATGCCGACAAAACTGGAGGGAGTTCAGAGATGAGCAACAAAAATGATTAAAGGGCCAGAGGGACTGATTTATGAGGAACGATTAAAAAGAACTAATTATGCATAGCTTGGCTGACTGATGACTGGGGGATAACATAACTGTCTGTAAAAATATCTGAAGGGTACACATGCCCAGAGAGAGAGGAATTGTTCAGGGTAGACCAAGGAGATAGAAGTGGGAATAATGGGATAAAGATGAGAAAGGAAAATTTAAGCTGAATAGCAGGAAACATTTCCCATCAGTGAGAGCTACAAAACTGGGCAATATTCTCCCAAAGAAAGTGATCGTGTGAGTCACTTAGCAAACAATCAGAAAGGGAATTTGGTGTTAGGGAAAGGTGTCAGATTGGCAGCCCTGCAGACTGAAGTCTCTTTTTATCCACATAACGGATACAGCATGGAGCACTTCAAGCTTCCTTTCTAATGAGCTACCAATGTGCACCAGTCCTGACCCTGAGGGTTTCTCTCAGCTGGGTCAGTTAACTTCAGTTTAAAGCACCTCCAAACATAGCTCAGATGTTGGTGTGTGTGGACAGTAGGGAGCCCAGGGGAAGCACCCAAGTAAGAGCCCAAGTTAACTCTGCAAGGAAGCCATACTCTAAAAGAGAAAAGCGAATTCAGTTTCCAAGGCCTACTCAGTTCTTGATCTCTCCTGAAACAGCCGGCTGAGGTGGCAGCTGCATGTCTATTGATTGGTGTGATGAGACACCATCTCTACCCAACTAATTTCATATAGGCAAACTTTCACTGATCAGATGTCAGGTTCTAACAAGATTCAGTGACTCCGGACCTGGGCTGGATTTATAGCAGTGACCCAGAAGAGTCTGGGTCTGCATCTCAAGCTCACCAAGTGGAAAAAATATTAGCTAATGAACTATTGTCAGGTAAATTAGCATCTGACAGAGTCCTCGCTCTCTGTCTTCTGACAGAGGGGTGTGGATTTTCTTCCCTTTTTGTGAATAGGCTTCAGCAGGAACCACCTCCACGGATAAGAAAGGATTTCAGTCTCTTCCTCTAATCTGTGTGGCTTTCCCACTGCTGGACTAAACAAGGCAATCACATTGACTAGCACTCCACTTGCTCTGCATTAGCTGCTGGGTTCTCGGTCCCCACTGGTGGACAAATACACACATTTCCACACATCAGGCCAGATGGAAGGGAGGAGAAAGGCAGGGCCACAGGCCAGGAGGAAAGGCATACAGCCCTCATCTCCTCAAACCAGTTAAAAGAAGAAAATAAGAGGGAAAGGCTGCCCTGCTAGCTGCCAAGAGGAGGGGGAATAGAGCCCCCTACAAACACCCAAGAGGATGCTGCCATCCCCAAACCAGCATTTACTCTTGTTACCACATCAGTCGGGTAGGAAGTGGTGACTTGAGCAACAAACTCCATATTGCAGGTTTAAGCAAAGGGCACATTGTGGGACCAAGCTGCTTTAGTAGCCATCCTACCTGAGGGAAACATTCAAGAACATAAACCTCAGCTAGCTCATAACATGACTAGATACACCGTCTCATCCACCCAAAGCCAGGGCAGTGGGGCAGCTGGGTGTTGGAGGGAGGAACAAGGAGTTCAGGATCACCCCCAAAATATAACCGCATCTCCATCCTACCATTGTCTGAACTAAACTCTGTGGTGGACTGGAAATTCAAGGGCATGTACAAGAAAGTAAGTATGTGATAAATAACCCAAGGGACACTCGACTGAGCTTCAGAGCTGATTCCATACAATGCCCGCTTTTGAAATTGCCTCAAGCTGCTGGAGAACTTCCAGTATGCCACCACATCCAGCACCAGAGTGATGCAGAAACTAGAGGGCTTTGATGCAGTATTTAGGTCCAGTCACCTTGCCTATACCTCTGTTATGTTCCCTCCCCTCTGGAATCCAGCACTCACGCCAGGAAAATAACTCCCCAGAGGAGAGCTTCAGATGTGTTACTGATGTGTCTGACCATTTCCGAGCAATCTGTGTTGGTTCTGCACTTGAGAGCAGTTGGCTAACAAGCCCTGAAATAAAAAAAAAGACATGCCTTTTTTTCAGCAACAAACATCCAGCAGATAGATCAGTGTGATTAGCGAGCCCCTGTAAAAACGCCAGGGGAAATGAAAGTAGCAAAGGGAAGTGCCCTCCCCAAAATACTGAAGGGCACATGGGGCTCAGTGCCACTTAATTATTATTCTTATTTTACTAATTATACAAAGCAATCAATAAATCAGTAGTAAGGAGCACCTGCCAGAAGATGGCAGTGGATTGAGATGAGACAGCTCCATTTCCTGGCCCTTCTGTGTTAAAGGGGGCCTGAAGAAGAGCTTGTCTCCCCACAGAAGTGGGTCTAATAAAAGATATTACTTCACCCACCTTGTCTCTTTACAGAAGATTATTCCCCGTGGCTCAGTCTTGTCTGAGAGCAGGATTCCACCTTAGCAAGGAAATCAGGGTTAAGTGGTAACACTTTCAGTGCAGGCCAGCTTTGGGGAGGGGAAGACCTTATTGCCTCTTGTACGGAGAGGGGATTTGCCAAGGCAGCAGACAAGAAAGTTACAGGATCCCCAATCCCTAAACCTGCTCCCCCTTAGTCTCTGATGCCTCCTTGAGCAGGGTACGTCTTCCCACCCCTTCCTTCCCAGATACAGCGGGCCTCCTTTCACCTGGGGCTCCCTGTCTGAGCAGGGCTCTCGGCGATCACTAAGGCAGCCATTTGCCTCAGATGTCAAACTGAACCCTTAGCACTACAAACTCCATAATAAAAGCGTCGCTTGCCAGTCTGCCAAGGGAACAGGTTTCGGGAGCTAGGGAAAGATGGGTGACAAGGATTATTAATAGCGCCCCTTGATTAGCTAGCGGGGAGGTGAATGTGATACTGAGCGTGTCCCTGGGTAGCTGACACCGGTGAGGAGGGGGTATCACCCACCAAAAATAGAAAAGGCCAGGAGCCTACATAAGTGGGGTTCCCAGCCTGGCTGTCACCTCCTTTGGCCCCCTCCAAATCTAACAGCCCTTCCCACAGCACTTGGGAGTGTTCAGAAGGTAAGTAGCGAACAACTGGCCCACTTCCATAGCAAGGATCAATTCGTCCTGGCAGAGCAGGAGAGCAGGACTCCAGCCTGAGGGGAAAAAGGGGGAAATTCACCCCCTCCCCCCATAAATAACAGTAAAGGGAGATAGCAGAGAGCCCCTCTTCAGAGCCAACTGCCTGCAGGTGGAAGACTCCAGAGGAGGAGAGACAGGACCCTGTGGAGGGGGAAATGACTACATAGTCAGGAGAAATGGAGGGAAAGCAAGGGGGAAATGGGAGGGGGGAAAGGGAAGGGTGGTGCAAACAACAGCATCTCCCGCAAGACCCGCTAGCAAACCTTACACACCAAAGCCCCCTGTTGCAGAAAGGAAATTGGCTCTTTCGACCTCAGCTCCCCTTGGGCAGCCGTTTGGATGCTGTGCAGAGTGCTCCATCCTTTCTGGCAAGAGAGTCCCAGGTTTCTGCCCAGCAGCTGCTGTACCTGGGGCAGAGGGGGGGCCGGCTGGTTGTTGTTGCCAAGGTGCTGCCTGCGTTGCTTGGTGGTGGTGGCTTTATTGTTACTTTATATTTACATCGTGGGGCGTGTTGCCTGCCTGCCTGCCTGCCTGCCTGCCGCTAGCCCTGGGTGCACCCTGGCCCCAAAGGAGGTTCTATGACTCCAGGGACCAGTGAGCCGCAGCCACGGGTGGGGGAGAAAGCCCGAGTTGCAAGGCGGGGAAAGAAACCACTCTTTCACACCCCCTGCTTTGTGGGTTGCAGCCGACGGGAGAGAGCCTCCAGGGCCTGTCCACCAGGGCCCGCTCCCACAGGACACAAGCAGGGGCTTCTCTCTGTTATGCAAGTGAGGGGGAGAGGATGTGAGCACCTGCTGAATTCCGAAGATCGTGTCAGGGGCATTTTGCTGTTTCTCCTCAATGGCTGGGGGTCGCTGGGATGAAACCTGAGGGAGGCGTGCCACGGGCTAAGGGTTGGCGCGGTTGATGGGGGTGGGCACGGAGCTCCGCAAGCCAGCTTCGGGGAAGACTTTGTCACCCTCTTGATGTTTACTCGAGGCCAAATGCAGCTGCGATCGACCTGGCAAATGTCTTCGTGGCGAGGGGGGAGGCGAGAGAATTCGCTCGGGTCGGCTCACAGGACAGGAAAACTGAACTGAGTCTGACCCGCGCTGCTGCACTTTAGGCTTGGCACAAGCCCTGAGCTGTTTGGGTCCGCTTTAGCCACTGCTTAGGGGAGAGCTGCTCAGGGCTTGACCCAGACACCCAGGCGCCCTCTGGGTGCGGGGCTGTGGTTCACCTGCGGAGAAAGGAGTGACGGGCTCCTGCCACGAGCAAATACAACAAATGGGGACAAGAAGGGGCCAAAGATTCACCCACCCTCCGGCCTCCAGTGAGGTGAGGCCCTTGTTAAACAAAAGGACCCCAATATCTTAACACACACGCACAGGTGCGCTCAGTGGCCTTATACCAGAACTAGGCCTGGACTTGGGGCGGGGAGGGGCGTGTTCCCTTACGAAGCAGCTGAGGAGGAGTCATTGAGAGGATGAACAAAGTTTCTCCCGAAGCCTCTTTCCTCTCTGGGCCCGATGATCCTTCAAAATCTTAGGCAGCGCAGCCACCCCATTGCCTTCAACGGGAAGGAGTGGCGGGGGTGGGCCCCGCAGCTGTGCTGGAAGGCACGACACAGCCCGGCCCTTGGTTTAGGTACTCGACGTGCAGCCAATGTGCCGGCACCTCCCGCACGGATCTGCCCCAGTGTCCCCACGCTTCAGCGCCCCCGGCACCTCCCGCACGGATCTGCCCCAGTGTCCCCACGCTTCAGCGCCCCCGGCACCTCCCGCACGGATCTGCCCTCGTGCCCCCGGCACCTTGCGTGGCAGAGGAGGGAGGTCGGGTGGATCATTTCTGTGAAGAGCAATGGGCAAGTCGCTTACCAGGCAATCCAGACAAACTTCCCGGGCGGCTGGGCCGGCTGCTCCCAGCGGTGACTGAGCAGCGCGGCACAAAGCCTGAGCAGCCTGCGCCCGCAGGACCGCACATCAGCATAGTTACTATGGCACCTCCAGCTTCACCCTGCTGCCCTCGTGTCTGGCGTGTTGGGCGTCAGACCGGGGCTGTGTGTCAGCTACGGGGCTGGGGTGAAGAATTCAGCCCGGGGGCGGGCTAAGACAGGGGGCTCCCAAAGAGCCGAGGGCTGAAAGGTGCCGGGGGGGGGGGGGGCGGGAGGGAGAAGCGTCTCCAGCTAAGGCTAAATTCCATCCGCTCCCCCACCCCAGCTGGCGCGCGGCTTGAGGCGGGGCGCCTGCTGCAGTGCCGTGCTCCGCGCCGCCGTGTGGAACCGGGACAGCGCACGTCTGATTTCCCCGCGCTGCACCACTCGCTCTGTCCCGCTGCACCCGGGAGTCTGCCCTTGACACAACTCCTCTGCCAGCCTAGATCGGCCCCTGGCGCTGCTCCAACGGGGCTTAGTCTGCAGCCTTCCAGAGAACCACCCCCCCCCCCCGCAGCCCCCATCCACACACCGACACGCACGTGCCCCAGAGTGCTTGTTTCCGCAGCCCACTTCGGCTAGCGGCCCTTCCCCCTCGAGAGCGGTCGCTGGCACGGGTCCAGCCCTTCCCGGTGTGCAGTCCCCAGCCGGCGCTGCAGCTTGGGTCATATGCGCAGGAATGATGAGAGAGGCACTGTTTAATCTTTTCGCACTCGCCTCTCCCTTCACCCAGCGGCAGGATGGCGATGTCGGACCTGCTCAGCACGGAGGAGATCAAGGCGGCTGTGGGAGCCTTTTCAGGTGAGTGGCTTTTCCTCTCTCCCCATGCGGGGCTGCGGTGCAATTGTGCTCCGCTCGGGGAAGGTCAGAGGAGCCGGCTGGATAAAACATCCGATGGGGATGGGGAGAAACGTGCAACGTGAGCATGTCGGGCTTATTAAACCCAGGCTGTGTCCCCTGCAAACTTCCCCGGGACACTGGAGACGTGAAACGCTCCATTCATTCTAAGGAGAAGTAGGTAGCGAAAGCAGACAGACTCGGTTCCTAGGCACGAGATATTTCCAAACGGAACAAAGCTGTAGCCACACTAGGGAAGGATATGCCTGGGGGGGGGGGGGAACAGAGCCTGGGAGACCCCCCGCCCCCCAAATCCTGTCCCCAGCGTTGCAGCGCTCTCGGTTCTTGTTTCACTGGCAGACGCAACTGCTGCGGTCTGTCCTGTTAGGGGTTTTTACTTTTCAGGCTGAAGAGGAGTCGAGAGAGTGGGCTCAGCCTGCTGGGTTGCAGAAGCTTCCCGCAGGACAGATGGCTGCAGTGCGCCTTACTTCAGGCACAGATCGATGCCTCCCGTTTCAAACTCCCCCCGTTTCTCTCCGCCAGCGTTCGACAGGTGACCCCCCAAATAAACCGCACGCCGCTGCATCTGCGGCTCGGGCTTCTGCCGAGCAAGCGTCGGGATCTGTGTTCTCGGATGAACACGATCCACGCCCCCCCCCCCCAACAAAAACTCCCTTTTCCAGCCTGCAAAGGGGGAAGCCTCTTTTTACTTCCTTCCCCCCACACACAGAGCGCACAGCCGGGAAACTCGACAGCCCGGAGCTGACGGGACATCGGGCCCCGCTCTCTTCGCTGCGGCAGCTGCCTCCATGATTCTAGGACAGCCACAAAGTCCCCCGGCACGTTGCCCCTGGTGGAATTAACTACGGCTCCGGACTCAAGCAGCTCCCACGCGCCCGAACCCCCTTATGTTGCTGTAAACCCAGAGATGCTACTAGGATAAGGATGCTTTGCAAACAGGGCAGCCTACTGCACTTTGATTTCCCCTGACATCTCTCCAGCCCCCACTGTTATAGGGCTCCCTAGGGGTGGAGGTGCTGGTGAGGGAAGGGAGAAGTGGGCCAGATAACCTCATCTTTCCTCCCTACTTGTGCAGCATATGATCTTGCAGGGGCCATGCAGCACAGCAGTCCCCCCGACCCTGCCCCAGAATACATACTACTTCTGCCTGTCCCTTTGGCTCCTAAAATGCTCCACTTGATGTTTTGAAGCCAGGTGTGGGGAATGAGGAAATGGGAGATGTCACCATAAACTAGAGGCAGGTCTTCTCGAGTCAGCCTGCACGGCTGAGCCGGGCAGAACTCTGATTTCCAAAAGGAGAAGTTTTAAAAATATGTTCGGTACAGTCTGACTCCAGTTCAGGTTTCAGGTGAATGCTCTTACTCCTCTTTGGGACATCTGGCAGTGTAGGCACTGGAGAGGAAGGGAGGAGGCCTGGGTTTAATTCCCCAACTCCCTCACTGCCTCTTGGGGTGACCTTGAGTAAGCCACTTCCCCCCTTCTGTACAGTGGGGGCACTGTCTCTGGCCCTTTGTCTATTCAGAGTTTAAGCTCTTTGGGGCAGTGACTGCATATTGCTCTGTCTATATACAAGGCCTAGCATAACAGGGCCCTGACCTTGTGGCCTCTAGGGGTAGGATTAAGAAGGCAGGTTCTTTGTGGCAGAGGGAGAGAAAATCAGGAATATCTATACCAATGTGCCTCAGTAACCAGCCTACAACTAACCCAGCCTCACTCTTCTTCTCCCGCAGTTGCTGAATCCTTCTGCTACAAGAAGTTCTTTGAAATCCTGGGGCTGAAAAAGAAGAGCCAGGAAGATGTAAAGAAGGTTTTCCACATTCTTGATAAAGATCAAAGTGGCTTCATTGAGGAAGATGAGTTGAAGTAAGTAGGTCAAGTCCTCCCTCTGTCCTTACATTAAGAGGATGTGTTCATATTTTCATCTGAGTGAAACACACCCTAATACGCAGTCCCATTCAGACTTCTAATTGCCCTGTCTTGGGCAGTGTCCGGTTGTTTGCATGGCTCAGCAGGGGGAGTAAACAGTTAAAAGTAGGATCAAATGTGTGTCGAGAGAAAGGTATCTAACTTTTATGTGAGTGATCTGTAATCTAACTACAACTCCTCTATCTCAAACAATTCCAGGTGAGAGCACTTGTTCTGTGTGATAAAGAAGGTCGCCAACAGGGGCCAGGCCTTTGGATTCAATTGCATGTGTCAACACCACTGCTCATCATCTCTAAAAACCAGGAACGTTAAACCCTACTGACCCAGCCTTCTCTTTGTCCCATGCCTTTTCTTTAGATTTGTACTGAAGGGCTTCACCCCTGATGGCAGAGACCTATCTGATAAAGAAACGAAGGCGCTCCTGGTTGCTGGAGATAAGGATGGCGATGGCAAAATCGGCATTGATGGTAGGTGGCTTCAGGAGGGTCAAATTCTGCCCCTAGTACAGAGGTATAAGCACCATAGGCTTCATTGCCAGTTGTGACCTTGTGGAGGGCAGATTAGGACTTTAGTTACATTTCAGGGCTTGCTAAATTTGTGGTACCTTCCTTGGTGCAGAAGCTGAGTCCCAACACTAGAGGGAGCAGGAATTCATAGAAACCCAGATTTAGCACAGGATGGGAGATAGCAAAGGCACTCACAGGGGGGGAGGGATAAAGGGCCCCCTCCAACCCTCACTGAAGTCAGGGGGAGTATTTCCATTGGTTGCAATGGGCTCAGGATCAGGCCCTCAGAGTTTACAGGAGCTGAATTTGGAGGCAGGGAGAGAGAGACACAGCAGGAGCTGAAGAGCAGCATTTCTCCTTGATTAAAAAAATCCTGTTTCACTTAAATGAGAACGTGATGCAAGATTTCTGATGGCTTAGCAAAGCAAATTCTTAACATTCAGTGTTGAGTAAGTCCATTGTGCAGCCTCACTGTCTATCCAAGTTCCCACCATATGCATGACACCGACAATCTTCACAGGGAAGATAGGGAAACCTGTCATTTAACTTCATTAACCATCAAGCTTATAGCATCAGGCTTACAAGAAAGGGGCACATTTTTGTCCACAGCATGGCTAGAAATTTAGAAACCGATATTTTGCTCTTGCTGGCAACTTCTTGTCAAAATAATCCACAGACTGCATTTCTCCCTTTCCTTTTTCTTTTCTCTCCTCCACATTACCGAGGCTCATTAGAACAGATATGAAGTTGTGCAGGTCTGAATGAATCCTTTCCCTCCATTATAAGAAAGGAGGTGGAAGGGGGGGGTTCTAGCTGAATCATCATGCCAGCTTAGCAGTAGAAAATCACTTTGTAACCTCCCATCATCCTGACAGCCTCTTTGACAGGGTGAAAATTGGAAACATCTCAATTTTAACTTCAGATAGTCCTGTCTTAGTATTATCCATTCTCTTGGATTTATAAAGGTGTGGTCTTCAAATGGTATGCAAAATACAAGTGAAAGTGAGGTTACTTAACATGATCTCACAGTTTATAGGGTAGAAATAGAAGGGATGGCATACAAAATTACCCAATGAGAGAGGTGACAAATAAGATACGCTCAGCTGCCTGACCATGGCACACCAGTAGAACAGTGTCTATGGGCCTATTTCCAGGCTAAATCCTCTTAAGTTCTCAGGCCCTGATATGTCACAGTGACATAGGAGCAAAGCGAGCTGTTGCTGATTACTAGCAGCCGTCTTGAACTCAGGGTTCTAGGTCATAAATCTCAGATACTTTCACATGCTTTATTACTGACCGAGCCTTTCCAGTCCCACTCAAATCAGTGGCTCAGTTCCCAGAGATCTAGACAGGAGTGCAATTTACAGGAATCAAGTCATCTGAAGATCCTTGTAAGGATGCTCATAGTTGGTTGGCCAACGTGATAACTCCACGGCTGCGAAACAGGAGCAATCCCAGTTGAGTTAAAAGAAACCTCTACTTATGAAATGTTTCAGACTCATCTTGGCTTATATGAAAGAGAAGGGTGTTGGCATCTCTTAAAATTAATGGTGTGGCCAACATTTAAAAAAAAAAAAAAAAGGGAAGCGATGCCTGCGAGCAGACCTATTCTATGAGAGCAATCTGGAGTATCTCCTCAGCCAAGTCTCCTCTCCCATCAGTTTCGCACCTGTGAAAGTCCACTGAATTCTGTGGAGTTACTGTGGATTTACCCTAGTGTAAGTGCGAAGGGAATCAAGACCCTGATTCTTTTTCCTTGCACACTTCTGGCCAACACCCCCACCAAGCAACATTCCAGAGCTCTCCTCCCTCCCAAGCCTCATTCTACTAGCAAACTGCTGCACCAGTGAGGCGTGGAACGTGTGGCAATTTACCTGTTGTGAGGGACAGAGCAAAAGAGCAAGGAGAAATGGTGATAAGCGACATGTTTGAGACACTTTGCCCTGTCTCACAATATGCCTGATTCACCAACCATGATAGCCTCAGCAGCTCCAACGCCCACAGCTATTTCTTAGCTTTGGTATTTTTCAATTTTGATGCTATATTTTCTGCTACAGAAACACTGGATTTTTTTTTCTAATAAATGAATTGTCCTCCTTCACCCCAGGTCCATCCCTTGGGTCAAGTTTTCAAACGCCACCCTGATCATTAGCTGACTATGGAGATCCAGCCTTTTACAGATGATGGTAATGAATTGGATATCCCCTCAGTCTAGTTCCCAGCAGCCCATAACAGTTCTGAGAGATGAAGGATTGGCATTCCTGCCTTCTAAAGATTTATTTGAGCATGCCAGGTCCACCTGTTCCTCAGTTCTTTCATTGTAGGCTTCCATCTTAGCTGTCCTATGGAGCCTCCTTCAGAATCATGTGTCAGATTAGGAATGATCTCTCAGATCTCCTGTTCAGAGCTCATCTCTGCTTCCACACACAATTCAGGAATTATTCCAATAATCTATCCATACTTCTGGCTAAATGGATCAAGATTTATATTTTGGGGCTGGCCTGCCAATCTAGAAGTGTTGAAAACACAGGGCCTACTCCTGCAAGGTGCTGACCTGTCTCTTGAGAGGTACTGAATCCCTTCATCTTTCATTGGATCCAGTCAAAATTGAGGGACCAGAACAACCTCCAAGCCCAGGTCCATGTTACCCAGGAGGGTGACCATCCTCCAGACCTCATCTCCCAGACTGAAGGGGAATGCTACTGAGGCCACAGTCAGTTTCAGGGCAGGTGAGTCTAGCCTTCCACAGTCCCTCAGCTGGAAATCATCACCACCACCACCACCACATGCTCAGATTCCAAGGGCACAAGAGAAAACCAAAAAAAGGAAGGTTTGTACTTGAGGTCATTTTTTGACCTCTTATGTGCTATTGGACAAATAAATCATACCCTTCAGTTCCTCTAGCTGCCTGATGCTGCTAGGTCTGTGATGTCAGAAGCCATGTTCTCCAGGGAAAAGATCGGAAAAAAGAGCCAAACTTTTATTCAGGTAGATCACAATCTTTATCTAGTACATGTATTCACGCTCCACTCCAGCTGAGGTTCTGGGAATACTTCTAATTCCACCAGTCATTTTCTCAGAACTCTGTCATGAAATATGTTCAGACTTCAAATCCACTATTTGTTGGCTCAAGTTAAAAAAAAAAAAACACACACACACAACACTAAAAGAAAAATCAGGAGGGGGTAAAAAATGTTCTGATGAGTTTCTCTTTTGCACTCGTGTGTCCCAAAATAATGTATTACCAGTTTGGAGAGAGAAATGATTAGTCTATAATAAATTCAGAGATTACCTTTGGTAGTTCAATGAAATACCACAGGGTTTGTGCTGGGTCCTCTGCAATGTTCAGGGAAAGTCTGCTGATGGTCCAAAGAGCATTTCAAAATAAAGTGAAAATAAGTTTTACATAATTAGAACTCTGGAATTTGTTTAGAATACTTAAATGTGATATACTGGGAATATAGGAATCATTCACAGACATGTAAAATATAGGGGTTATTCATATACATAATGTATTTTAATAAATAAATAGCTTTGAGCTATGTTGACAATATACAATAATAGCATCAATATAACTATTACTTTAGAAAATATCTGGCTATAGCCATGATTAATGTATTTGCAGATGTGCTGCCAGCCACTGACAGAGCGGAATCCACCTCACTACAAAATTTATATCCAGTGCTTGCCTTCTTCCTTTTAGGTGATGTCTGTTGGGTTCACAAAGGAAACTGACTTTGTGACTAAGGAGTACGGCACAGCTAAAGAGACTGGCCAAGCGGGCACCAACGGGCAGTCTGGGTGGATTGACATATCCTGAATTCCCTCTTTGGCTTCTTAAAAATGGTTTAGCTTCACTGTGAGGTTTTCTGACCCACAATCTGACCCTCTGATTCATTTTGGTTTATAAGCCATTCAATTATTGTAAAAGGTTGTTAATGAAGTTGCCCCTGCTGTCTCGGTGATGCTGTGAACCTCTATAACATGCTTCTTAATTTAAACAAATTTTCCCTTCTCCAGAATTCATAACTTTGGTGGCTGAATCATAAAGCCTTTGACCAATCTGAACCTTCCATCTGCCCTTCACCACCTGATTCCAGCCAACTCCTGCTGACCTCCTTGGCTCCTGTTCTATTTATTTTTGTTATTTTATACTCCCACTCTGTTCTCTGCAGCCCTGTAACTCTGTAATTGTGCTGAAAGATGCTGTTAAAATAAAGGTCACTGTTTTTGGCTCTACTTTCTGACTATCACATGTTCCTTCTTTCATTTAGGTTTGGGGTATGTTTTAGAGGAAGGGGATATTTTCTTATGATTTTGTGCTGAAACCATATCTGCTATTGTATCTCTGGTTAGGGTAAGGTGGGAAAGCATTAAAATAATTACTTGGGGGTGAAATATACCTAGAGTGACTCATTCAGTCAACATCCCTGCATTGGGGTAAGACTGATTTCACTCTCCTTAAACCATCTCTGATAGATGGGTGTGTATACAAAGCCTTGACAAATATCTAGCACTGGCAATCCCATAAGCTCATTTGGCAGTTTGTTCCTCTGACTTACCTGTTCTTCTAGCTCTAAAGCATTTCCTAATATTTAGCCTATATTTTCCCCCGATTCATTTCGGTGATCAAGACACTGCTCCCCAGATGTACCGTTTGTTAAATGTGTCCAGTGCTTAGAGATCTTTGGAGGAAAGGTTCTCCGGAAATATCGGTTGGCATCAGTCATGCAGGGGGATCATTTCACACCACTGAAAATACAAACCTTTCTGGGATGGAGCGCAGCGTGTATTGACGAGCAATACTACACAGCGACTTCGGCCAGGAAACAAAAAACGATTCACCAGATGAAGGCACAGGAGGAAAAGGAGAAGAAAAAAAAAACAGCAGAGATTGGGCCACGATGCCGGCGTTAAAACACCTACTTGTGATGAAGAGCATCATGTAAGTGTTACGACTAGTACTAGGTCCTGAGTCACCATCATCACATCATACACCCTCCAGTACTGTGGGGACCAACACCGCTCTGTGAAGCCAGCCCGCACTCCATAGCGCCATTCCCCAGGACATGGCTCCGTGCGGACTCAGCAGGAAGCATACTTATTGAAGTTTGTGTTCCTACAAAAGGAGTCCTCTGCTTTTGCAGAACTACAATGCTAACGGATGGATGGGTGTGAAGAACACATTCATCTTCATGAAGTCTAAGTAAATGAAAATGGAGTAATAAAGCAAGATAGTGTTTGCTAACTTGATGGCTTTTTCTCAGCAGCTGCTGACCTCAAGTGGCAATAAGATGTAATTACACCGAGAGTAGTCACGGGGCTCACTAGGCAAGTGTAACACAGACTCATCCTTGGCCAGGATCAAACCTGGGACACCTCTGAAGCGTCAGGTATCTCTACTGCATGAGCTGTGAGAGAGCAGGAAGGCAGCAATATTTCCAACCCCAAGCATTCAAAAACCACGGGTCAGTGCTGCCTCCGTCCCTCCCCGCCCCAAAAAATCATGACATTAGCTTAAAAACCATGCGATTTTTAATAAGTAAAAATGAATTTGGGATCCTTTATATTTGCCTTCTGGTTTTTATGAATCCTAAAGGCTCATTTTCCATATTTTCTCTGTAACCATGAGGGTTAGAAACTTACTTTAAAAAAAAAATCGTTGCAGAATAAACCTTCGGTTGCTCACTTGGGCTCTAAAATCCAAAGTTTCATTTAGAACAAAGTTTCTAGCCTGTCTGGTTGTGACGAAAAATGTTCCAAATGTGAATCAAGTACAAGTCAATATCCACTTCTGTCTGAACAGCCTGACACAATAAAGTGTGATCATCTACAAATTTCACTATCAAAGTATTGTTGACTATTGCACTGCTGATTTTTTAACATTTAGCTACTGACCTTGCTCTGTAAGCCCAAACTGCGTCCACATTTTTGCAAGGGCCAAAAGCCCCAATTGTTTGCTAGTCAAGTGACAAGAACTCCCAGCACCCTCTTGGCTACTTCTATTATTCAGGTTTCAGAGTAGCAGCTGTGTTAGTCTGTATTCGCAAAAAGAAAAAAGGAGGACTTGTGGCACCTTAGAGACTTATCTGACCATAAGCTTTCGTGCGCTACAGCTCACTTCATTGGATGCATCAAATAAATTGGTTAGTCTCTAAGGTGCCACAAGTCCTCCTTTTCTTTCTATTATTCAGTTACACAGTTTTGATACAAAAGTCTGCAGCATGCTGTAAATAAACATTTGGGGCACTATAAAATAAACAATCAAATTCAATTACAGGGGCTACAGTACTGACTGAATTAACCATTTTCATATTTAATTCAATAAAACCCTCAATTGTTTAATGCATCTAATGCTGACATAGAATTTACAGTGTAGATTGGAGACCATAGGCAGATTTTAGGTCAGCCTTGCAACAGAGTATACATTATACTATGCCTGTTACACACATAAAATATCTACATAGCCCTGTGGTGTAAGATCACATACTGAAAGCCCCTACAACTGTCATGTGCCTATGCAAGGCAGCAGAGTTAAATTCACTCTTAGCTTCATGATTTGCAGATAAAACCTCCCTCTCTGTCCTGAATGTTAAGTCCTCTATAATCTTTTTCCCCTGATCATCAAACGCCAACGAAAGTCATGATGTTGGAGGATAAACCTTAAATAAGCACTACAGCCATTATACATCTTGACAGTGGCTTGGCATGTTTGCAAAAAGACATGGAATTGACACTATGGAAGGAATCTGAATAGGCTTTGGTCCCTAGATTTAAGGAGGTTTAAGATAGGTAAATTATGTTCAGCCACACGATGAAAGACTCCACCTGTTTGTGCTCGTTTGTCCTGCTGCCAGGAAAGCATTTGCCTGGGATGGGGGTGCTTCTCCCAATTTTCCCCAGGCTACAAGATATTTTAAAGGATGGGAGAGCAGGTTTTACTACCTACTACTACTCTTGCTACCCCATGTGTAGATTATATCTATCTTAAGTATCCATAAAGGCCTTTGTACTATGGAATCTAAGCCCTGACAGGATTCCACTGAGGCCAGGATTGTAACGGATACTGAACAGCAGCAGTCTGTGATGTCTTCATCTGCCTCTGCTGTCCTGGGTGCAACTTGCTACTGGTTCTGCTTCATGAGGATGAGGACATGGGAAACTAACTGAACACTGAAGGCAGTGAGCTTGCACTAGGGTCACTAAGGATACAAGCCAACATGCAGAACCTGGCGATAATGTGCAAAAAGAAAAGAACCCAGTTTAACTCCCAGACCCCAGTGGAGTTTATAGGGCCAACAATTAGAGAATGCATTGTTTTATTTGTAAACCATCCACAACTGATATGGAATTTTTTTTTAAACCACACTCACTTTAGAACTCACTTTAAGAACGCCCTCCAACAGGCACTAAACTGTCGTGAACCTCCTGCCCCCCCCCCAAACGGTTTTAGAAACTTTTCTCCAAAGTAGGGAACAGAGGGAGAGAAGGGAGTTACCTGGTGTCTTTAGCCATGGGCTACTAGCTATCTAATCTGAGACCATTTCATAAATGTAGAAGTGATATAAAGCCAAGTACTAGAAGGCCAATTTGCCATTGTCCAGGCAGTTAAAATGGAAATGCAGGTAGCTGCTTGCAACAATGGGATCAGGAAACCTAGAAATGAAAAGAAGGTGGTGCTTCAAGAAGTAGGTAAGACTGGCCAGCTAAAATGGGAGCTGAAGACCAAAGGAGTGCACTAAAACCCAAGCAGATGTGAGCTAAAGGGAACAGGAACCTTGACAGCAACCAAATCAGAATGCTCAACCCTTACAACAAAAGAATGTGGAAGACCTGGGCCTGATTCTCCACTCTGTTACCAATTTTGCACTGCTGAAATTCAGTTGATTTCAGCAGAGTTACAGGAGTGTAAAACTGGTGTTACAGAGGGAACAATCAATTCCCTGGGTGTTAAGAATATGTTAATCTGGATCCTCTCCAATGGAAGTGCTGTCATGGTCGGAACCCCAAGAAGAAAAGAAACTGTCCAGGGGAGGGACAAAGGTCAGATGCCTAAAAATGGACCGGTTGTGGGGAGAGCTGACTGGCTGTTTGGAGGGAATGAATGAAATAGCAGTTTTATCAGTGTTTGGGCCTGCTGGCTGGGAGGGTTTTTTGAAGTTCTGATTGTTTCATTGTTAACTGGTTTTATTTTTCAGTAGGTTGTAATGCACCTAAAGTTCAGAATGGGCACCACTGAAGAGCTAGTGAAATACATAAAGTTTTGAACTATTAAGTTAGTGATCTAATAGAAACAAGTTAATCAGACTCACTTAGCTCCAGACCCACAAGTGTACTTAGGTGCTGTAGCAGCATACAGACTCACCAGTGCGGCACCTCCCACTGGTCATCCCTGGAATTAGCTCTTGTCCAGCTCCAGAGCTCCTCCTTCTAGCCAATGTCTCGCCTGCCTTAAGCCCTATGTCCCTTCCAGACCCCAGTGCCCCTTACCCAGGGGTTCTGCCCCCCAGCAATCCCCACACTCTGGGTCTCCCCTCCCAGGGAAACCCCCAACCCTCTATCCCAACCTTGCCTCAGTAGCTACTGAGAGTCATCATCGAGCCCCTATTCACTGGGGCAGACTGCCATCTGTAATGGCCACTCATCACTGGCAAATGATGGACCACCAAGTTGGACCACCTCCCTCTGCAGCCCCAGTATCTTTGTAGGCCTTCACCAAGGCTTGCAGCCTGGTGGTTTACCAGGCTGGATCTCCGCAGCTCCTCTTGCCCTTTCCTAGCACTGCTCTATGTTTGGTACCCTGAGCTCCCAGGCAGCTAAGTCCTTCTCTCTCTAGGGCTGGAGTGAGACTTCATCAGTTCCTGGCCCCGAGCCCTCTTATCAGGGGCCAGCTGAGCCCTAATTGAGCTTACCACACCTGTGGTCAGCTACTCCCTCCGCTGCTCTCGCTGCATATCCCAGCTGCAGCCCTCTCCAGGGCCGCTTTTAACCCCTGTTCTGCTGGAGTGGGGTAGCTGCCCCACTACAGGTGCCCAAAGCCCAGATTAGACGTCTAGATCCCAAATTTAAGAGTCACTGTGATCCACAAAACCTCCACTTAGCTATCACCTCACCCTATAGGTACCTAAACTCACTCGGTGCCTACATTGTTGGGGTAAAAGTTCCCTAGGGGCCTAAGTTTCTACTTCTGGGCATGTCCAGTGCTGCCTCACACTAGGCACCTGGCCACCTGAACCTCAGTATGAGCCACAAACCAGGGGAAGATAGCCACTCCTCTGCTTATCTTACCTGAAGGCCTCGATCCAATAGTCATGCTCTGACCACACCTACCAGATCAGGTCCCATTCAAAGTCCAACCAGGGGAAAAGGTGGTGGTAAGTCATTGGAGCAGGGACACAGGGTCTCCCACCTTCCAGATGCGTGCCCTAACCACCAGGCTATCTCTCTCTCTATCCCAGAGGATTGTGCGTGTATTTTGGAGCAGGGGTTCTCAACCTTTTTCTTTCTGAGCCTCCCCTCTCCCCCCACCAATATGCTATAAAAACTCCTTTTCTGCGGATAAAAGCCAGGGCTGGTGTTAGGGGGTAGCAAGCAGGGCAATTGCCTGGGACTCCATGCCACAACAAGCCCCACAAAGCTAAGTTGCTCAGGCTTCAACTTCAGTCCCAGGAGGCAGAGCTCAGGGACCTGGGCTTCAGCTTTCTGCCCTAGGCTCCAATGAGTCTAATGCTGGCCCTGCTTGGTGGACCCCCTGAAACCTGCCCATGGCTTCCCAGACCTCTGGTTGAGAATTGCTGTTTTGGAGGATGGTTGCAAGTGGGTATCCTTTGCTGTTCTCTCTATTTCTTTCTCTTGGGGAAGTGGGGCTTTGGGTATTTTGTATGTGTAGCTTTGTGGTCACTGAATGTTATATTTCAGGGTTTCTTTTGTTTTAACAGGCTTTTGTCTGCCCTCTGGGCTGGCATGGCCAGGCCCCGGGGACAGAGACCTCTGTTTGTTGTGGATTTTGAGGGTTTAACCCATGGCCACGTGGGTTGCGGATTTTGCCTCTAGACTCTCTGATTCTGCCTGTGTGGAGAGGTGGGTTGCAGCTGTGGGGAAGATGACTAGATTTAAAAATGTGAGGTATGGCTCCCGCACGAGCAAGGCTGTGGTGTTTGTTGCTGCAGTTAGCCTTGTTGAACAGGTGGTTGTGGAGGGGATTGTTCTGCAGGGTGTTTTTGTCCCTGTTGTGCCCCTCACCACACCTGCTGTTAAAGTCACTGTCTCTAATGTGTCTCTTTTATTAGGAAATAAGCAGCTACCTAAAGACCTGGCAAGTTATATTAAGATTCACTAGCCCTATTAGGATAATTCCTTTGGGCTCTAAACCCCAGAGGTTCAGCATGTCTTGTCCTTTCATAGCCAGGTTTATGTGATATTAAACTATGCTTCCGAAGTGTTAGAAGTTTCTCTGAAGTATAGCGTTGGGGAGTGTGAGTACATTGTGTTTGTTGTCACTGAGGACATGGCCTGTTTTTGTTGTTTGAGTCTCCTACATTTGATCAATCAGCGCGCTAAGAAGAGGCAGGCTGCCCCTGGGAATGTAGGGGTTTCCTAACAGGCTCCAGTTGGTTTGGGGCGGTGGGGTTCGTGCCCCCTTTACCACCTGGGGAAGATGGCATTACTGGTTCTGTGGCTCCTGACTTAGTGGGCTCTCGGCCTGAGCCTGACTGCAAAATGGAGGCTGAGCCTGTTGCTATGGAATCCGTGGCCCTGGCTGAGGATCAGGTTTGCTGACGAAGCCCCAAAATAAAAAAACGGTTGTTGAAGGTGGAGGAAGTTCCAAGCTTCTGAGGGGGCTGCGAAGCGGGCTGGTTTGGTCAGCACAGTCGGGGAGCACGCTGTTGACTGTACTGCTGAGAGTAGTTCTTTGGTTGGGAGCATGGAGAATTCTCAGCTAGTAGTTTTGCCCCCAAGGTCCCAGCAGCCCCCACCCTCTTGTCTCTCTGAGGTTCCCTCAGTCGAGGTCAGTAGTGACACTCCTTCTGAGAGAGTGGGGGATGATGAACTCACAGATTCTTTGGATGATGAACTCCCTGAGGGGAGTTTTCTGGATGAGACGAATGGGAAACATGAAGTAGAGGGGGACAGATAGATTAAGGTCAGGAAACCAGTCTTTGTTGTCCGCTCAGCATACTATGAGACATGTCTCTATGTGTGAGTTTGACAAACAGAAATGGTACAGACTGAAAAAACTGATGACCAAAGTGCGTGTCCCTTTGACCAATGGAAATGTTGGGGAATAATGGATATGGGAGAATTCAGTGTTGCTGTCTGAAGTTCTGGGAGTTTTTTCTGCATCTTTTTTCTTATTAATAATTTTGTATGTGGCTCTCTGAATATAAGTGGGTGTAGGGACATTATAATACTTTTACCTGTCCCAGGAAACGGTGGACATTTCATTTTTGCAAGAGACCCACACATAGGGTGACCAGATGTCCCGATTTTATAGAGACAGTCCCAATATTTGAGGCCTTTTCTTATATAGAAGCCTACTGCACCCCTCCCCCCCCATCCCGATTTTTCACACTTGCTGTCTGGTCACTGTCAAAGTCAGATTCAAGACTCACTGAATTTGTCAGACCACTCTGTTTATTAGCAAAGCGCTTTGTCAATGCACCCAGATATATGTGAGCCCCCTGCAAAAGCTCAAGCTAACTTATTTATACAGATAAGCCAAAGCCAATTTAACATAGGAGACAAAAGGAAGCAGAAACTGGTACAAATAAGATATGTATGTATATTTGTCAATCTCCTAGCTCAGTAGGAGCTCTAAGTTAATTAGTTTGAGGACCCATTGTCTCGCACTCCTTAATGCTTCTCCTCCTGACAACTATATTTCAACAAACCCTTCAAGCAGCATTTCTTTAATGAATTATAATTTCAATATAATTCATTCTACTTTCACATCACCCTACCCACACAGATGCAGGCAACCAAATTGATTGGCTTGCTGATTGGAGAGGGGAGGTTTTCCTGAGTCATGGTTCCACTGCAAGTGCAGGGATTGCCATTCTCTTTGCGGACAGGGTGAAGCCTGATTCGGTGGTTTTGCAGGAAGCTGTTCCAGACTGCTCAGAAGAGGTCGAACAGTCAATAGACAGTCTCTTCTTTTGATTAATGTCTATGGTCCTACTATAGGGAAAAACTGTGTGTGTGTTTTCAAACCTTGGATGCTCTTTTGACAAATTGTTTGACAAATGGTATTTTAATTTTTTTTGGGGGGGGGGGAGGTTTAATTGTACTCTTAATAAGAGATTGGATAGGAATAGTTTGGAACTGCATCCACTGTCCGCTCAGTGACTTGCAACACTTTTACAGGATTCTGGTCTGACTGATGTGTGGCAACATTTTCACCTTATGTGCGGTACACCTCGTTGGGTACATGTGCCAGCTCTTTCTCTATGACCCATTTGGACTGTTTTTATGTTTTTACTCATCATTTGTCTCATTTGCTTTCCAGTTATATTGTCCCTATTGGGATTTCAGATCATGATTTGCTCTTATTTGTGTTGTCTCTTCCTTCTACTCAAGACCATCATTCATACTGGCATTTTAACATTTGCCTTTTACAAGATGTTCGCTTTTGGGGCTCTTTCAATTATTTTTGGGAAGCCTGGGTTCCCTGAACAGGTGTTTTCCTCTCCTTGTGGCAATGATGGTAGGTTGGTAAAGTTAATATTAAATATATTTATCAGCAATACATATTCCAGATAAGTCTGGACCTTCGCTGGAGTATAGATTATAGAAGACTTAGTAATGATGTTGAGTTGCATAAGAGCTGGAAATATAAAAAATAACGTTTGCATGACCTATTGGATAACAAAGTTTAGAATGCACTGGCTAGGGCCCAATGTCAGGGCCTTTCTCAAATGGATGTGCCTTTTAAGATTTTCTTTGGCTTGGAAAGAAAGTTTTTCTTGGTTTTCTTCATGCAGAGCTGAAGATGATTGACCACTTCAAGATGCCATTAGGCCAATGTCATTAAGATCCTGTGGGGATTAGGAACTTTGCCATGAATTTTTCCTCAGACCTGTACGTAGGGTTGCCAACTTTCTACTCACACAAAACCGAACACCTTTGCCCCCCTTCTCCGAGGCCCCACCCCCTGCTCACTCCATCCCCACCTCCCTCTGTCGCTCGCTTTCCCCCACCCTCACTCGCTCATTTTCACTGGGCTGGCTCAGGGATTGAGGAGATGAGGGCTATGGCTGGGGGTGCGGGCTACAGGGTGGGGCCAAAAATGAGGAGTTCAGGGTGCGGGAGGAGACTCCAGGCTGAGGCAGTGGGCTGGGATGCAGGAGGGGGTGAGGGTTCCAGCTGGGGGTGAGGGCTCTGGGGTGCAGGAGGGTGCTCTGGGCTGGGACCGAGGAGCTCGGAGGGCAGGCAGGGGGCTGAGGCACGGGAGGGAGTGAGGGCTCCAGCTGGGGATGCAGGCTCTGGGGTGGGACTGGGGATGAAGGATTTTGGGTGCAGGAGGGTGGCCCGGACTGGGATCGATGAGTTCAGAGGGCGGAAGGGGGATCAAGGTGGGACAGGGGGTTGGGGCACAGATGGGGGTCGGGGTGCAGGCTCTGGGCAGTGCTTACCTCAGGCAGCTCCTGGAAGCAGCAGCATGTCCTCCCTCCAGCTCCTACACGGAGGTGCAGCCAAATGGCTCTGAGCACTGTCCCGTCTGCAAGCACCGCCCCCACAGCTCCCATTGCCCTCGGTTCTGGGCCAATGGGAGCTGCAGAGCTGGCGCTTCAGCAGGGCCAGTGTGTGGACCCCCTGGCTACCCTAATGCCTAGGAGCCGTAGGGGGGACATTCTGCTGCTTCCAGGAGCCGCACAACGCCATGCTTGCCTTAGCCGCACTGCACTGCCAACCAGACTTTTAACAGCCCAGTCAGCAGTGCTGACTGGAGCCGCAAGGGTCCCTTTTCGACTGGGCGTTCCAGTCAAAAACCGAACGCCTGGCAACCTTACTTGTATGCCTCAGTGTGGCATGGTGTTCACCCCATGCAAGGCCTAGAAGGGTAAAGATGGTTAAAGGGGCCAATGAACTGCCCAGGCTGCACCCAGAGAAGACAGGAAACAGGGATTTAAGTAGAACAGGCTCAGCTGGGCAAGAACAGGTGGGGCCTCTATCAGCCAGGAAGCTGGCAAAAGAAGGTACTGGAGGGAAGGAGTCTTCAGTCACTTCCTGGAAGAAGGGAGAGGTGTCTGGGGCTAGAGGCAAGTAGCCTACAGTTACTCCATGTGAGGAGGGAGTGTGGCTTGAGGGAGAGCCAGAGAGGTAGGTTAGGCTCAGGGGGACAGCAGCAAGGTGTGGGGGTAGGTTGACCTTGGTTGCTGATGAGAGGCCCCTGAGTCATGGCCTGGAGTAGAGGGTGGGCCTCTACCAGCCACTGATGAAGTGACACCAGCAGAGTGGTGAGCAGGAAAACTGCCTGAACCTATTTGTCAAGAGGGACTTTGTTACCCCACAAGGGGGGAACACGGATGGTGACCCAGCCAGAGGGCCAAGTCACGAAGAGAAGACTGCAGTTCCTGCAGTGAGTGGGGTCCACAGGGCAAGAGGATGACAGGAGACACTGCCAGGGGAGGATGCAACACCTGGCTGGAGCTATTCCCCAGAATGGCCACCAGCGATGCGTAAACCTGTGATACACAGAGTCTGTGTGTCCATCCGAGACTTGGTGAATCCTTGAGGATCTTCCTAGGATCTCAATGTTGAATGTGGACAGACTTGAACAGTACCTGATGCTCTCAGAATTGACTTCTGCCGTTTTGGCTTTGCTCCAGAGCAGGCACCTGCTACTGATGGGTTGCCTATGGAGTTTTATAAGAGCTTTCAGACCCTTCTTGGACCTGAGTTGTTCCAGGAGAGCATCAGAGAGAAGATATTGCCAGTCAGTTGTCATCGAGCAGTTCTTACCCTGTTGCCTAAGAAGGGGGACCTTGGGAAGGTGAAGAATTGGAGACTTGTGTCCCTGCTTTACTCCGACTATAAACTTTTTCAAAGGTCTCGGCAAAGACTGAAAACTGTGAATGGTTTACTCATGCACCCTGATCAGATCAACTGCATCCCCAACAGGTCCATTTTTATAAGCTTTATAAGCTTTTCTTATTGCGAGATATATATATATATAATATATTACTGGGTATGCGCTATCCAGTCTCTGTTATGCATATTGCAAAAGCACCTTTCCGGCCTTTCTCTCCTTTTTTCATCTTGTATTCCAGTGAAAGTCTTTATGCTGACTATGTGACTGTGTGTTTATTACTCATGATTGTGATGTCCAGGTTTTGACTGAATGTCAGCACTCTCTTAGGAACACTTCTTCAGCTTGCATAAACTGGGGGAAGAGTGACACACTCTAGCTGGGGGCTTGGGTGATCTTCCGCCTCCCCCCCCGACTTTGCCAGAGAGGTGGAGCTGAGGCTTGAAGCACTAGGAATTATGCTAGGACCGATATTTGGGGTTGGAATTGGGAAGGAGTCATGAAAAAGTTAGAGGAGGTTACAAAGGTGGAAATGGTGTTTGCCTTGACTCTCCTTTTGAGAGCAGGTGCTAGAGAGCATTAATAATTTAATTGCCTCTTTTTAGAAAAAGTTCAGAAGTTTCTTTTGGGCTTTTTCTGGGAAAGCATCATTGAGGCAGGGTATTTTATTTCTGTTGTAGAAGGTCTCCTTGATCTTTTGAGCAGAGTTGCTACTTTTTGGTTACAGTCTCTGCAGCCATTATTTGGAGATGAGCCTTTTCCTTGGAAACAAAAGGCCTTTGCTTTACTTCAGCAGATAGGGGTTGGGTTTTGATCAGGAACTTTTTTTGATGGCCCGTGGCTGCCTCAATTTTGAGATGTTACCCAGTTGGAGATTTTTTTTTAAGCTGAGGTCACAGGATAGGCAGCTGGAGTTCCCCGGGCTCCCTTGTTTATAACCCTGCCATGAGGATTCCTAGTCTTGTTTCTAGGAGTCTTGTCTCCTCCCTTATTGCAGCAGGTGTAACAAAACAGGTTCATTTAATTGATTTTACTCCTTTGACATGGGCCTCCGTGCATATCCTGGCTGTCAAACTTGGTTTTCATTCCATTCGCTGCTGGGTTTCTTGGTTTATATCAGAGGTGGAATCAGCCCTTCCACGGGGCAGTATTGCCAGTCTGGACAGTTGCCTCCTTGACGAACTATTCCTAATGTTTCTATTTTCTTGCCTGTTGCTCCTTCAATGGATTGGGATGTTAACAAACCTGGCAGTTTGGTTGCCTTCAGTGGGTCTTCTGAATTTACTTTTAATAGCTTAGGCCATAAATCATTGCATATACTTGTGGTAAAGATTCCACATTTTCAAACACCTGTTGATTAACAGATATGGTGTGGAGAAGAGAGCTTCTGGTGGCAGTTTTTCCAGTCTTGGGGCAGAAGTGGGAGGTGTGTGGAGGGGGGGGGGGGAGTGAAGGGGGAGGGCCTGGGGGGAAGAGGTGGAGTAGGGGCAGAATGGGGGCAGGGTCACAAGTGAAAGGGGAGGAATGGGGGAGGGGCTCCAGACTTGAAGCTCTGACCAGGGCCAAGAGCACCACTGCAGTCCCAGCCCCTCACCACGGGGAGGTGAGAGCTGTGAGCTGGGGCAGGGCCTCTGCCAGAAGAAGCAGGGCAGGGAGTTAGCCTCCCCGAGGGGAAGCTTCACCCACCACCTATGACTAGGCCATAGCTCAGCACTTGGACCACACTCATGGGAGACCCCTGTTCAAATCCTCTCTCCCTCTAGCAGAAGAGGGAATTGAACCTGGTTTTCCCACATTCCAGGTGACTGAGTTGGCTAAAAGTTATAAGCTCAGCTCCTCCTCCAGCCATTTTGCAGGGTGCAAGGTAGGCACCTAACTCATTTCTGCAAGAAACAGCTTGGGTGCCTAAGACACCTGACTCCAGGCAGCGGGTTCTTCTTGTTCGTGGATCACTAAGCAGGGACAGGCACAACCCCTGCAGCCCAGATTTAGGCATCTATCCTTGAGAGAGGGGCAGGACTTACGACACAACCCTCTCATCAGCATCTCCTATTGGCTTGCTCCCCACCTAGCGTGCTGGCTTTTGTGGATCACATTCTAGGCACCTGCCTCTCCCCATTCATTGCAGAGGGAGCCCAAGGGCCTAACTCATGCTTTGTGGATTGCAGTTTTGTTCCTGGGATTTTCTAAGCGCCTCAAAATTAGGTGCCACGACACTCAGCATTGTGACACCTAACTCCCTGTGTGGATCCCACCCACCCGTCCAACTTTTATACCATAGAAACACATGGCATACATGTCAAGACAATCAAAAGCGTGGATATCACAGTCGCTAATTTCTCTGGCTGCTTCTCCCACCCTATAATCATCTCTCTTTCCACTGGTTCTCAGCCAGCTAGCTTTCACCCATGCCTCAATCTCTGTTAGATACTGAGTAAGCAATCCTACTGCACAAGCAGGATTAGAACTTGAAGAGAGAGAAATATGGAGCTAGGCATCATCAGTATATTGAGGCATCATAACTCATACTTCCTTACTAATGGCCACGTCTGCAGTTTGTGTAAAGTGGTGACAAAATGGAATCTCACAGAAGTCCACAAGACAGCCCTCTGAGCAGCTGTCTAATGCAACCTCTGAGATCAAACAAAAAGGGAAAGCACCACTCTAAAGTGGGCCCATTTATGCATGTAGCTGCATCAATAAAACCTGTGTCAGTCCCTGTACACCACTTCAAATGCCTACAGGTGAATCAGTAAATACTCCACAGTCAATGGTATCAAAGGTAGCTACAGATCTAAAAGAAACAACAGGGATACTTGATCTTCCTCCATCACCAAGAAGAGATCATTAACCAAGACCACCAGTTCAGTATCTGTACTATACCCAGGCCTAAGACCAAACTGAGCAATATAATCACCCCCTTCTCCTCTTTCTCACTGGGGGTTACCTACAGCGTGGGGCACCCGCTGCCCCAGCACTGGCTTGTGGCTGGCTGTCCCCGCCCCCATGGGGGCTGCACTCCCACACGCAAGGCCAGGGCCGGCTGCAGAACCCAGAGAGAGCACGCGCAACCCCAGGCACGGAGAACAAAGGGCGGAGGGGGCCGACTTAGAGGGAAGAGAATCGTGCGCATGCGCGGTTAACTCGGCGTTGAGTGAATGAGCTGCGTGGAAGAGCCCATTATGTATTGAAGGGTGTACGCAGTTAAAGTAGTTTTTTCCCCGTTCTTTCCCCCAGGACTCTGCCAGGAAGTTGCGCCTCATTTTGGTAAGTACTGCTAGTCCGCATCTTTCTGGCCGTCGCGTTTTTCCCTAACCCTCGCTATAGAATAATTCCGCCTAGATAGTACAGGCCGTCGTGATCTGTCCAATCAAAAAGAGGGTCCTGTAAATGTTATTAGTTGCTAGGTAGAAACAGCTTGCGCGCACGCGCACACACCAAGAACTGCAGCGGTAATGACTTCATCGCCTGCCTCAGGCCGCTTTTCCCTCGCAATGAGCGGGGCATTTCTTCTGATTGGCAGACTCGTACCCAAAGACAAGTATATTCCTGAACCAGTGGCCTCAGGGTACCGGGGTCTCCACGTCCCAAAAGCTGGAGCCCAATGAAAGGGAGTCAATAGCGGCCCGAGAGGCCGGTGGATGGACAGCGCCGCCAGCCAATCGCGTGTCACAGAAGGGGGCGGCCCCCCAAGGAAGGCGGTGGCTGGGCGAGGGCGGAGCGTTGCTAGGGAAGCGCTGGTGGGGAGGGGGAGGGCCAGGGCGGCGGGGCCTGCGGCGCTGGCCGAGTTCGAATAGCTGGTGGGGCCCGCGCTTCCCCCTGCACCCCACTCTCCTCGGAGCCCGCCCTCCTCCCCCTTCTGCACCCCCCCAGGGACCTGCCTCCCACATCTCAACCCCCGGCCTCCTTCTCTGCACCCCACTCCCCTCCCTGCATCCCCTAGGGACCTGCCGCCCTCCCCCTCTCAGCACCCCCCAGGTACCTGCCTCCCCTTCTGCACCCCACTCTCCTCGGAGCCCACCCTCCTTCTCTGCACCCCCCAGGGACCTGCCTTCCCCCACTCCACCCCCTCCTTCGGCACACACACACCAAGACCTGCCCTTCCTCTCTGCACCCCCCCTTGCCCCATTGGGACCCGCTGCCGTGGTCCCGCCTGCTGATTCGCCCCTGCTCAGCCCTTCAGTGATTGTTTAAGGCTCTTTTCCCCACAGGCTCCAGCACCCTCCCCTGAGGCAGCCATCATCACCATAACCCCCCGGGAACGGTCCCCGGTCCCCCTCGTGGCAGCACGGAGCATGGTGAAACTAGCTGCAAAGTGCATCCTGACAGGTGAGCTTGTCATCTGGAGTCCAGTGCTTAATTTGTGCCAGGACTGAGCCCCGGCACCTCTGGGGTCAGCCTTCATACCAATTGTACATCAGTTATAAATGTAAAATAATTGCTTGACCCCCAGCACCTCTTTCATCACAAATTAAGCATTGCTGGAGTCCATCTGGGGTTTGCTGTTCCACCTGACCCAAAATAATGCGTCAGCTGAGGGGTTGAATAATGGCCAAAATGGTCCAATGTTTTAAAACACTGATTTATGAGAATGATAATGAAAGACAGCAAGACTCTGCGATCTCCAGGAGCCCTAGATACTTAGACCTACTTGAAAAAAACAAGTTACTCAGCTGAATTATCTTGACTCCAAACAATGCAATAAATAATTGCCCCAGTAGTCAAATGAAAAAGCTAGACCACCACCTGCAGCAGGGCATTCTTGCTCAAATAGTTGACAGTGGCCAAATACTAGGCAATCAGCTGACCAGTGAATTGATGTTATTTGACCAGTCAATTGACCAGCTTGCCAAGCCTACACCGATCTCTCGCCATGTTGTTATTGTTAGCTGTTATTTGTGTTATGGTAGCAGCCCAAATGTCCATTAGGCGAGATAAGGACTGCATTGCACTAGGTGTTGTGCATGCAAATAGAGACAGTCCGTGCCCCAAACAACTTGCTGTCTAAATAGACAAGGCAATAGACAAGACATAAGGTGGAATGGGGCACAGAGAGGGGAAGTGATTTGCCCAAGGTCACATGGCAGATCACTAGTAGAGCAGTGAACAGAGCCCAGATTTCCTGACTCCCTGTGCAGTGCCCTGTCCACTAGATCAGAGTGCCTCAACAACACTGCTTCATTTTGTACAGCAGCCTTCATATCAATTGTACTTCAGTTAGACTGTTGTTAAATACAATTGCATAAAAAGCAGAAAGTAACAAACTAAGAGGTACAGATGAGGAAAAGGATGTTTTCAGATGAGATATTTAATATGATGGAGAGCCACTGAAAAAGAAAGATGCAGGATGAAAGAGAAAGTTCTCTTCACAACAATGGAAAGATGATGTGACAGGAAGGTCAAGAGAAGCAGAGTGGGGAGCCAAGACCAGCTTCATGAAATAAGCTGGAGCATTTCTATTAGTGCTGAAGGAAAAAAATATGTCAGGAATAAGGATGATTACAAACAAGAAAAAAAATTATGGTGTTAGTCTAGTTGCAAATAAAAGAAAGGCAGATGTGTCCAAGGAGGTTGCTCTTGCTCAAGAGAAGCACAAGTTGATCTGAAAGAAGCTGAGGTAAAGCTGCAAGTTTGTTTGACCATGACAGACTGTTGAGAAGTATGTACAGTTGAATGCTATCAAGCATAATAGAAGCAAGACATCTTATGTAGAGATAAGAAAGGCATAGGTGTAGTTTCACTTCTATTTTAGCGGGGGGCAGCTCCAGCCAGGCCAACAAGGCTGTGCAGAGGGGGCAAATTCCATGCCTGCTGAGGCTTGCAGGTTGAGGGGGGCAACACCCCCCATGTTTCCCCAATTTATGCCCATGATGAAAGGGGCTAGGTAAAAGGAAAGATTCTCACTTCCCTCTGGCTTCAGGAACCTCCAAAGCGGGCGGATCTTAACACAGAAGAGGAGCCACTACAGATTAAAGGGGGAAAGAGAACACAATTAGGTAGGAGCATAAACATCAGAGGAGGGAACAAAAAACTCACATGTACCTACTCATCTGGAGGAGAGAGTGGCTCACATGGCTGAGAGTTGCACTGAGGTCAAGGAGAATGAGAAGAGAAAGAGAGTGTTCATTAGCAGAAAGAAAGAGATGGTTAACTATATGATGGACATCATATAGTTATTCCTTTGTTATTTCCAGGGAAGATTTACGGTCAAGAATATTGTTGTGTAAGCTAATTGCAGAGAAAAGGGGAAGGTTAAGGCTAGGGCAGTAGTTAGACAGGGTGAAGGGAGTGTATTTAAAGAAGGTGGTAAACAGTATTTTGATTTTTTTTTTAGAAGAATGGGGAAGGTATTGGAGGCCAAAGGAATTAGTAACATTAGGAATAGCACAGGGAGCAATGGTGGAAAGATAGGACCAAACTAAAGGAAAAAGGCAGGCAATGTTAAATTACTGTAATAAAGTATAATGATGGATTGGAGTGCAGCGAAAGAATGGAGCAAGGGAAGAGAAGAATGTCACTAATGGGGCATGCAGTGTTGTTGTTGGTCTCAGGATATTAGCGAGACAAGATGGGTGAGGTAATATCTTGTTGGTCCAGCTTCTGTTCCTTTTGTACCCTCTCAAAACAATTTATTTTCCCAACCCTGCTGCTAAACTATCCAATAATCCTGTTTCAATACATGAAATAGAATTAGTACTCAAAGGGCAGAGCAACAAATCAATGTACATAGTTTACTTTTCCAGTTACATTAAATTCAGGCTTAATTTTTTCCTAAGAACTGTGTCAGCTGAGCCCAGGGTGAGAGAGACAAGCTTTGGAGCATATACAGAGCTTTTCTTCAGGTCCTGAAGAAGACTTCTGTGCAAGCTTGAAAACTTGTCTCTCACCATCAGAAGCTGGTACAATAAAAGCTATTATCTCACCTACCTTGTCTCACTAATGGGGCAATCAAGCTGAAAGAAGACACCAAATTAGATAAGAATTTGCACTGAGAGGTGGAAACAAAATAATTTTCTGCAGTTTGGGACAGGGTGTAAAGAAGCATCATGTCATGAAACAAGGAGGTAAAAATGGCAACACCCATTTTTTCATGTTCTCTCTGTATATATATCTTCCTACTGTATTTTCCACTGCATACATCCGATGAAGTGGGTTTCAGCCCACGAAAGCTTATGCCCAAATACATTTGTTAGTCTCTGGGGTGCCACAAGTACTCCTCTTCTTTTTTTTTTCTTTTTTTTTTTTTCTGATACAGACTAACATGGCTATCACTCTGAAAGGAGGTAATGGTCTATTAAACTATGCATTAGCCTCCCCAGGGAAACAATAGACTGGTCAAAGCACTAGAGAACATACTGTAGGGAACAATCCTGAACTGGTCAAGGATGAGCTAGATCAGCGGTTCCCAAACTTTATTGTTTCATGTACTGCCTTCTTAAGAAGTTGTGAAGTGAACTCCATGAGCTAACAGGGCATTTCCATCTTAATTTGTGGGCCCAATTCAGCCCTATTATAAGCAGATACCGCTATCTATATAATAGGATTTCAAGATTGTGACTCTGAAGCCTAGAATGTCTGCTGAGTCAGTGTGAAGCAAAGGAAACAGCTACAAGCATGGCTGAGAGCTCTTGTTCAGGATATCACCAGGTTCAGTCAGTACTGGTCCCTGTGAGAACCAGGTGAAAAGTTGGAGTCCAAAGGTTCTGTGGCAGTCCGAATGTGACAGCTAATCAGAGAAGGTGGGAATAACAACTACTTGGGGTAACAAGGAGGTGGAGCAGGTGTGAGCGCAAACTTTGGGAACATGTACAAATAGCACCCTTGCTCATTGCAACACAGCTCATGAAACAAGAGCTCCATTTTCAGCTTTTTTACACACATGACTACGAAGTATACCCATGCAATAGCATAGGCTTTCAGCTACTAGTATGAAATATATTTACTGTAGGCCTAAATTTGGCCTATGAGTCTGAGCAAGAGTCACTACCCAGAATACTCTTCGTGCTCCAGACATATGTGTACCTTTCCCACTCTGCCTCAAAACACAGTGTGTACACACTATGGTAAGGTCAAAATTTACCCCCTTCCTGGGTTCAGCTTTATTAACAAAGTAACTCAACACACAATATTAATTCCAGGCTTGGTTGCTTCCTAGAATCCCTCCTTATGAGCTGTTCAGCCTAGACCTCTAGACCCTTTGCGCTGGGTAGGCCAGCACAAAGGAGGTAGAAAGTATGAGTATATCCTGTGGGAACACCAGGATAGCTCTTTGCCAGCTTCACAGGAGATCCTGTTGTAGAGTGTATTCCAGGGAGTATACTGTGCAGTCTTAAGATCCAGCAATTCAGTGCCACTGCTATGGCCCATAGGGACTGTTGCAGCAGGAGCCTAAATTAGGGCAGCCCAGGGGGATAACCTACACTCGGGGGCCAAACCAGCACCTGGTATTCCCAAAATAGGGGCAGCACAAGCCATCTCCCTACTGTCCCTGCACCCGGCTTTTATGGGTATGAATCAGGTTTTCACTCGAGAGAGTGACACTCACTTCACTTATGTCCAGGATGGAGCTAACAAGCCACCTGCAGCAGGAGTTGCTTAGCATCTCCCAGCAGGGGCAACACCTGCTAAGTGGGGGAGGGTTCATAGGAGAACACTACCACCCTCTTGCAATTCTCCAGTAGCATGAATGACCTGATCGTCCCACAAACACATTTGGATTTTGGGAGATTTGTAATGTTGAGAGGAAGGTCTATCCAGACCCTTCTCCTCTCCTATTCCACAGTTTTTGTCTTCACATTGAGATATGCCTGAGTAGTTTTGGGAATCTTTAATTGTCCCAGGCTAGAAAGGATACAGGGCTGACCCGTGAATTTCAGAACAAATGGCAAGTCTGCCTTTATGTTTATGGGCCTCTCAGCCATGGATATTGCAGACACCTAAAGCCAGCTCTGCACATGCAATAGCAACTCTCGTTTCACAACTTAGACAATTGTCCTATTGATTTTTCTGGCTTTCTTGCCTGTTGTGACTGGAATGGGTAAAATTGCAAATGCAGGTAACAAAAAGCTCTTTTGAAGATTTGGTGGGAATGGGATTGAGGGGGAGGGGAAATGAGATTGTCCATCCAAGACTAAACAAAGTGCTTTGGCCATGCAGGTGACTCAGCAGTAGGGAAGAGTGCTTTGTCCCAGATGTTCTGCAATGATGGAGCTCATTTCCAGAAAAACTACACACTGGTAAGCTTTGTGGGATGATACACACAGGACAGGGATTGAGGGAGGACACCAGGCTCAATCTGCCATCGGGTGACTTCTCTAAAGCTCCATGAGTGAAGAATGGGAAACTCCAGGCAGAATGAATTATTGAGGGCTGGTTTTAGCTATTGACAGGCCTTTACACTGATGCATTAAAGGGGGTGTCTAGTAGAGTTTTCTTTCAAAATACTTAGACACCAGGCTGTAAAGAGAAGCTGACTAGCATCATAGTAGATTTCCATATACCTAGGGAGTTGGCTTCAAAGTTTAACACACAGTAAACTAATTGCAGTAGTTTCCTTCTGTATCAGAATCTTCACAAGCTAGTGTGGTCTTAGACAATTTCCCATTTTAAGGGAGCTCCAAGGGAAAATGGTTTGCTGCAGGAGGAAGCTGCTTACTCCAAGTAGAATACCTGAGTGTGGAATGTATGCTCTTCACTATACAAACACGAAAATATGTGCCATGGCCCCAAGCTATTGAAATCTAAAGAAATCATTCCGAGAGGAAGAGAGTGCAGTTTTCAGCCCTTCTATATACAAAACATTAATGGTGATAGGTGTATAGAAGCAGGATGAAAAATAAGTCCTGTCCTATGTATTATACATTGAAATAAAGACCAAAAGGAAAACTGGATAATAGAAATAGAAGAGGCAAAAAGGAAAAGAGGCTGGGGGAGGGGCAGAGAAAGTGGAACAGGCATAAAAAGAGGACCCCCTAATCCTATGTGCCAGGTACAGCAAAGCACCTGTGAAGGATCACATGGTCAGTGCAGAGGATTCAGAGGGATGTTTTGGAGCAACCAAGCAGAGAGAAACCAGTGAGTCTTGACCCAGCTCTAGATCTGAAGTTGTCTACCAATATCCTGATATATGAGTAAATCTCCAGAGGCTGGTTCTTTTCCATCGCGTTTCCCCATGTGAGCAAGTCTCTAGGGGTTGACAGTAAGATTGTAAGAAAGTTTAGAGAGAAGTCCTGAAGAAGAGCTCTGTATAAGCTCAAAAGCTTGTTTGTCTCACCAAAATAGAAGATATTACCTCACCCACCCTGTCTGTCTAATATCCTAGCACCAACATAGCTAGAAAAATACTGCCTGCAACATGTAAGAAAGTTTGTCATTAGGACTTTAGGAAGTGTTATTGTGAAGTTGGTTCTCCACGGTCTTAGTTTGATGGTATTCTGGTGATCTAAGGTGATTGCTGCACCCTAGAGCATAGTGTGTAAGTGGACAGTCCTCTACAATCCCTGCTGATCAATGTTTTCCTGGTTCTGCTTGACAGACGACAGGCGTGGAACTGTTGGTGAAGACTGTATCTGTTCCAGAGACAAGTAATAGTGTGGTGAGCCCTGCTGTGTCACAAATAGGGACAGAAGGAGATCTTCAGAGCACAAAGTCCATCTATTACGTGGATGTCTGACATGTCTTATTCTCTTGGATGGACTCACCAGAGCTTTACTTGGATATTTAAGTTGGAAACCTGATACACTGATCATGCGCTAAGATAATACAAATAATAAATTAAAATAATTAAGCACACTAGCTGATTTTTTTTCAGTGATAACTTATTTTTAAAACATACATGTTTACATATTCAGCAGCAACATGACTTCTTAAATTGAAGCTCTCACCAATCCACTTAGGGCCCTGCACTGCCATGTAGGATACCCAGGTATAATTCCAATTCCCCAAAACAGTGGAGACTGGGCCCTATCCAGACTGCTGTGTGTTAATGCTCTGCACTACCATTAAGATATAGGTATATTCAGGTTAGCATCCCAGTCTCTTGTTCCACAGATCTAGTTGGAGGTCGGAATGGAGACCGGGCCTGGTGCACTGCAGGGAAGACCTTTTCACTGTTTATGCAGGAAATCCAACTACTGCTTTGCACTTGCTCTCTGGGGTAGGTGCACTGTGGAGGTTTTGAGCTTAGCCACTGGGGCATCAGGCTACTTTGCTGTGGTTGAACAAGAAGCAAGTGTGACAGCTTCTAGTGTACACCTCCCAAACCCTTCCCCAAATAGAATCATAGAAATGTAGGACTGGGTGGGACCTCAAGAGGTCATCAAGTTCAGTCCCCTGTGCTGTGGCAGGACCATGTTAATCTAGACCATCCCTGACAGGCGTTTGTCCAGCCTGTTCTTAAAAACCTCCAATGATGAGGATTCCACATCCTCCCTTGGAAACTTGTTCTATTTCTAACTACAAGGGTAGTTAAGCAAGTTTTTCCTAATATCTAACCTAAATCTCCCTTGCTGCAGATTAAGCCCATTGTTTCTTGTCCTACCTTCAGTGGACATGGAGAACAATTGATCACCGTCTGCTTTATAACAATCCTTAACATATTTGAAGCCTGTTATCAGGTCCCCGCTCAGTCTTCTTTTTTGAAGACTAAACATGCCCAGTTTCTTTAACCTTTCCTCATAGTCAGGTTTTCTAAACCTGTTATCTTTGTTGCTCTTCTCTGAACACAGTACTCCAGCTGAGGCCTCACCGTACCTAGTAGAATGGGACAGCTACCTCCTATGTCTTACGAACAGCACTCCTGTTAATACGCCCCGGAGTGATATTAGCCTTTTTTGCAACTGCATCACGCTGCTGGCTCATATTTTGTTTCTGATCCACTATAACCCCCAAATCCTTTTCATGATCTTCCATGCAAAAACCTTCTTTCTGCTTTCAGGAACTCTTCCTTTTTGACTCAGCGGGCAAAGAACTGTTTTCTGAGATGATAGAGAAACTGGCAAGTATCATGTAGTAGTCCTCTTGTTCCTAAAGAGGGGCTTTTGCTGTGAAAAGGATCTGAGCTACCCAGTCTGGGAGATGTAGCAAGCCTTGGCCTGAGTGGAAGTGGGAGAAATTCCTCTCGGTTACCTATGACCACTGTTCCTTTACATCTTGAAACTTGGAACAATACTGTAGGGAATCTGTTCCAAAGGAAAGGAGGTGGGATCCCAGAGGAAGCGCCTTTGGCTCTTAAAAAGAAATGGGAATACTAAACTGAGATAACTGTGTGGATGTTTTTGGTTTTTTATGGGCGTTTTTAGAGGAACTTCTATTTTGCCAATTCTAGTGTATCAGATTTTTGCCTTCAGCCTGATCTTTCTGTTCCACAGAGACTCTGCCTTCTGTTGGGACATAGAACTTCCCTTGACTTCTCACACTCCAGCAAGTGTGTCCCTGTCCCCACTTACATTAGGGACCTTTCAGTTGTATCATCTAATTTTGATGCATAGGGTCAGCTAATTGAGCATGAGGTTCCATTATATCAGACTCCTTTTATTTCTGTCCTGGAATGTGTTTCCCATACAGACACGTCTTCTCTGGGGATGTATTGGCAATTGGCCACATCAGTTAATTAGAGCTGACAATATCTCTCTCTTGATGTACAGTGGGAGCAGCCCAATGCCCTGTGTATTGTGTATGATGTCACCAATGAACAGTCTTTCAACAGCTGTGCCAAGTGGCTGGAGAAGCTGAGGGCACGGACACTTGGAATGCACCTTCCAGGTAGGAGATGGTGAGATTCTTTGCACCCATTCTCATGTTTTGTAGCAGCGTCTTTTCCCCATTGAGATGTGGCATAAAGCATTATCTTAAATCCAAGCCAGGCATGGCTTCCTCCAACTCACCCGGTCTATGAGTAGAACAGACCAGGGAAGAGCATATTCCAGGTGATTTCCTTGCCGTCCTCTCTAGCACCTTCTTTAAGTCTAGCAATCCAATTTTTTTCCTCCCCTGTTTTCTAACTCACCCACCAGGTTTTCTGGTATTTATTGCTAACAATTCAGCATTTCTGTTTTCTTTTCCTTTGTTTCACACTTTTTGTAGGTGTCTTAGTGGGGAATAAAACAGACCTGATTGGTCGACGAGTTGTGGAGCAGAAACGGGCACAGGAGTGGGCTGAGATCCATGGCCTGCAATACTGTGAGACATCAGTGGTGAGTGTCTTCTCTCTTCTCCATCTGTGGAAGTGGGTGTCTTCTCTTTTGGGGGCTCTGTTACAATCCTTTATCATTTAATCCACTCCCAGTATCAATGTGGGATTTTTTTATCAAGCAGTTAAGAGTAGAAATAGTTCAATGCTTCCTCCGTCCGTTTTTCACAACGTCGCTTCTCTCTTTACAGAAGGAGATGGAGAACATCGAAGCCCCTTTCCACATATTGGCAAACTCATTCCACCGTCTCTACAGAGAGAAGGTGGAAACCTTTCACTCACTAGTGTGAGGGCCTTGGGTATAGCAACTTGCTTAGCCCCTGTGGGGTTTCTTTTAGTCCGGAAACACCCTGATGCCTAGAATCCCACAGACTGGAAGATGGAGAGAAAGTGAGAGATGGGTTGTTGTTTTTTCCCCTTGTGACCATTTCCTGACCATTCAAATTAAACCAGAAATAAATATGGGGAAAGGCAGCATTTCTGAGGTTGAGACCTGGTGTTTCTTTCATGTCTCCTGACGTGGTTTTCTTCTCCATGAAAATCTGTTGGACAGTTGGGAGCTACAGAATGGAAATTGCCCCGTCTGTTTCCTACTAGAAACACGGATCAGATGATTGGGTGGGGTTTTGAGATGGGGAAGGAGTAGGGAGGCTAATGGGACATGTCTCACATTGGACAGCCCAGCACTGACATATATCTGAAGGGGGTAGGACTGAGGAGGGCCTTGCACCTGGAAAGCACATTCACTAGCAGGGCTGGAATAGACTTTGGGCTCAGAGTCTGTTGAGATGTGTCCAGCAATTGTGGCATGAAGTGTGACATCTGCAGGGATTCTTCTTGACTCAGGAATGGTTCTGAGATGTGCCTACAGATTGGGGCTTGGTTTACGTTCCCAGGTTCATCAGTTTGGAGCCCACTGCCCTGCTGATGTAGTTTGTGACCCTAATCTATGTTTCTGACTTCTCAGAGTCTAGTTCTTACTCTGACTTGGCTCATTTTCTCTCCCTCTTAGAAGCTGTCTGGCTGCCAGGAGCTTTTCCTCTGTACCTCTCATAACTTGGTAATGCAGTGCCCTCTGCTGGTCCCAGGTCACAGACGTGCCAAAGAAGATGCCACTGTGTTGTAGTGAGCAAGAATTGTGCTCCTATCTTCCTTTCCAACCTCCCAGATCAGAGCCATCCCTTGGGTAGGGCAAATCAGGGCAACCACTCCAGGCCCTGCACTTGGTGTGATTGGCTGGCACGGTCACTCCCGGAAGAGATGAATCCGTCACTTCCTCCCTGGACCCCGCACCCCCCCTAGGGATGGCCCTTTATCCCGAGGAGGAGTACCCAGGATTTCAAATAGATAATTTCTCCTGCTCTCTCTCCCGCTCCCCCCAGGCTTGCCTTTGTTTTGTGTGTTTGGAATGTGGAGGGTGTTGCAAAGTAAATTCAGTAGCGTCACCTCCTTACTAGGTCCAGTTTTCCAGTCTCTTGGTCAAATGAGAACCTCATTTTGTTGTTCAATTTTCACCATCCATTCTCACATTTCCTAGCTGATCACTTGGTTCTGGTATCACTAGTGCAAACAGGACACAGGAGGAGAAAGAGGCCGCCTGGCTCTAAACTATTGAGAGTCAGCAGAGCGACTTGTCCAGGTTGAGGTTTGGTGTTACGAATTATACCCGATAGGTCACGCACAGGAATTGCTGCGAATTATACCCGATAGGTCATGCACAGTTCGAGTCTAGGCTGAGGCACATGAACAAAGTCCACAACTGCAGAGTTCCCAAAGATACTAAGTTTATTACGCTCGAGTGTGGTGCCCCCGCTAATCAGGAGGGGACCCCACATGCAGGTTATACACAGATTATATACCTTTTAGCAAAGCATGTTGCCCTTGTGCATCAGAAACCTTAGCCAATAGACAAACCCTTGCCTTATCTACCACCTATCGCTGCTAGATACATTCCCCGTGCTAGACCATTACTTCAACTACATTACATGGTCCTAAAGCAATGCATCAGTAGCCTTTCTTATCAGGATGGGAGGCTCACATCAAGGCCAGGAGGCAGGGAGTTAGGAACAGACAAAGAACAGAAACCAGGAGTCGAGACAGGCTGGAAACAAGGGGGAGGGTTTTCACAGGAATGCAGTATCTAAGGAACACTCCTCTTGGTGCATGATGTGCTTGCTTTTAGACAATGGTGGGCCCCAAACCAAAATGGAGTCACATATGCTAACTTTTCCTTAACTTTGGTGTGGGGAGGCACAACATCTCTAGGTAGAATTCTTGTCTCTGATATAATACTGATACAGCATGTGTGAGAACCCTTTCAGATCTCCAGTGCAAGGAAATGCACTGCAGTTAGGCAAAACATCTGTGCAATTCAAGGTAGGATGTAGCTCTTTTCTTCCAGAAGAGGGTCAATTGCAGAGGTTCTTGTCTGCTTCCAAGGTCACAACATCTTCCCTTGGCTAAGGGGTGCTGATTTTTCTGGGGTGTGCACTGAGTCATTTCTCTGAGACAAGCTTTCCAGGAATCTCTGCTCTTGGTGGGTTGGATGTAATGCATCTAAGTAGGAGTTGTGGAGGCAGGAGCCAGCCACCTCCAGCTGCTGTGAATAAGATATAATTATTTTTAGTACTGTGCTGAGTTAGTCAAAGAACTTTAGAACTAAAAGCTCACTTTGATTTCATGGCTCCTCCTACAGTTTTACTAGTAACATGCTTCTGTTACATGATGGATCTTTTCATATTTAAAATATTTTGCCAAGTGTGTCTTTGCCACCTGTGGCATGATCTGTGGAGGATTAATACCTTGGGGATGGGAGATAAGGGGAAACCCATGTGATTTTTATCTGGGAACGACTTTCTGTCTGTCCCAGAAAAACCTGCCATAGCTCTTAATGACTGAAGAAGAGCTCTGTGTAAGCTCAAAAGTTTGTCTCTCTGACCAACACAAGTTGGTCCAAGAAAAGATATTACCTCACTTACCTTGTCTCTCTAATATCCTGGGACCAACACAGCTACAACACCACTGCAAATAGCTCTTAATAAACAGTCTGTAAAATGGAGATGGGTGAATGTTTTTCACTGAATGAAAGCAAAAGCCGGAGAATCTAATTAGAAGAATGCTTACGGTGCTGATTGGTGATTTATAAGGTAGCTGCTTCTTACAGGTTA
Source organism: Caretta caretta (assembly GCF_965140235.1). NCBI lineage: Eukaryota > Metazoa > Chordata > Testudines > Cheloniidae > Caretta > Caretta caretta. The sequence goes on along the minus strand of NC_134206.1, from coordinate 258,563,542 downwards.
GTGAAGAAAAATGTATCCCATTCAGGGAAAGATGTATTGCCTGAGAGTGCAAATGTGTAGTCTAACTAGCTAGCTGTAGGGATTTATCTGCTGCTCCTTTTCCTCTTCCCACAGGCCCTGTCTAGAGGAAGAAAACGGTTTGTGTTTAAAACATGGTGCCTAACCTGCTTCAACACACATTTTGAGCACTCATGTAGACATGATTTAATGTCTTTTAAAATGTTTGCTGGTCATGGTCCTCCAAAGGGAGGAACTTTGGTTTGACTATATTCAGCTAATGCGTTTCAAAGGCATTATATCCTGTCTGCTCTAGTATTTTAAAACATGTCAGCTTGTTTCCCTAGTGTAAACATGGCCCAGTTGGGGAGGTTGGTATTGGCGTGGAGAAGGGGTGCCTGAGAGCTAGGTGGTTTGAGGGTTTGTTGTGGCAGGGAGGCTGTGGATGTTCAGTATGTCTGTGCATAAGGGCGCTTGGGGTAGCTAGGTGAGCTATGGGGGGAGCCTGGAGCAGCTGGGTGCATGGGATGTGTGAGGAAAGAGTCTGGGGCCCATATTGGTTTCCTCACGCTTTCTGTGATCACGGTCAAACCTACATTCCTCCCTTTGGAGGATTGACCTGCCGTCACCTCTTCCTTTGGGTTTTGTGCTCCTGTCGCAGTTCCGTGGCTTGCGTTCAGAGGGGAGAGCAGTGAGCAGAGTGACAGAGAAATGCCTGCTGAGCAAGAAACCTTGCTGTCTCCCTGCAACTCTACCGCTTCCTCCAACTGTGCAGGACTCAGTTCCCAGAGTGGATTGTGAAAGCCCAGGACAGTCCCAGCCAAACCAGGACAGCTAGAAATTCTTCAGGGTAAAAATCAAATAGTCCTGAATGTACCAAGTTCCCTTCAACAGTACATAATCCTTCAGTCTCCTTTTTCCTATCTGCTTGAATGGCTGAGCAAGCACTTCTTTTTCTTCAGTCTCCCCTCTCAGCTTCCCAGTGGCTCATTTTCATAACCCTGTTTCACTGAGCCCCTCGTTAGCTCTTTCGCTGCTCACCTTAGTATGAAATATCACAGGTTGTTTGTCATCTGTCTTTGTCATTTCCCCAGAAAACCAAGTGGTATTGCTTCTCAGCAAGGTTAATGAAAGAAAAATCTGGAGTTTTTAGACCAAACCATTTTGGAGAGATGAGCCGAAAATGGTTGCACACATTTTCAAACGTGAACTTCCAGTAAAATTGAAAAATGTTAAAACTCCTGATTTTTCACCAAACTTCCCAGAAACATTCTACTCTGGAATAAGCTGCAGCATGTAAAATTTCAGGAAGATCAGCTTCTCTTGCAGAAGCTAGTGGGAATGTAAAAACTGAGCTTACAATGAGAAGTTTGCCTTCAAGCTCAACAATGGAACAGTCCCTGCTGCTCTGTAATAAATGGTTGAACACCCTGAAACAGGGAGGTCAGAGCAGATTCTTCAAGACATTAATTAATCTGGGAGTCTCAAGCATTCAGAAAGGACATCTTGTAGATAAATTATATCACATTAATATACTATTTGGCCCAAATTCATCCTAGTATAACTTCACTGACATCAAGGGATAGATTTGGTCTTTTATGTCCATTGACTCCTTTGGGTAAGGTTCCTTTGTACAATTCATATCTTGGGCAGGATCGACCCTGGAGACAAGAATGGCAGAAGGCACAATGTTGTTGAGGTTGAAAGGAATAGGGAAAGGGAGAGGTTACTGTGTTCGGGGAGTACAAAAAGGGCTAAGCTGTAAAATAGGAATTAAACTGGGCGCTCGGCAGGCTCCAGCAAGAAATGTATAATCCATCCCAATTAGGAACTCTCTCTCAAGAGAAACCCCGAGCCTGATGCAGATGCTGACAACAGGGAGAAACACTGCATTTCTAGTCTCTGTGCAGCTTTGGCTTTCTGTCTTTTGCTCAAGGCTGAGGGCTCTGTTTTCGGCACCACACCTAAAACATTCAGGTGAGAATTGCTTCCAGTTGCCATTCTGCCTTCCTGTCCCTCTGTGCTTGGACCTCCATTGTGATGAGTCCCTTACTGATAGCAGAGAGACATTTCCATTCTTCCCACTGTCAGTCCTGGGGACTCCGCTCCCCCTGCACTGTCAGTCACCTCTCCCACAACCTCAGCAGATATCCGATTCCTTGCCTGTCTCTCTTAATGGATAGCTGCCAACTATGCCGGTTCTGATCAAGTAGTTTTTCCATCTGGTGGACTGCACTCCAGGCTAACCAGGCACAGGGTCCTGGGGCTGTGCTGTTATGTACTTAGGGAGTGCCAGAAGTTTCAGAACTGAGGTGGAGGGCTGAGGAGGAGCTGTTAAAGGGCTGTGTTCACAGGCCCATCCTCCCCTTTACACTGAGGGCCCATCTTCCCTCCACAGTCAGAATGTTGTTTCCTCCTACTGTTGTCATCTTGTCTTGAGAGTCCTGTCCTCTTGGCCACTGGCTCATGGTTCTTGACCCAGAACAACAAGAGGGTGGGGGGAAGCTGCTCCGTCGCAGTTAAGGTTTCCCGGTCCTTTCCAATAAATGCTCTTCAGGGGGTCATCGAGTCCTGATTCCCAGCCAGGCTGCCCTGAAAGCCCAAGGGTGTAGCTCCGTCCAAGGTGTATTCCCCTGGCAGGATGGCCCCTGGCTAAGTGCTGGCAACCTAGTCCTGGCTCTGCTGGAGTTGCTGCAATGTAACGTTCACAGACACTGGCTCTTCTCATTCTGACTTGGAGTTGTTTTTTTTCCCCCTTGGGGGAGTTTCTCTTGTTCTGTCACAGCCTCACATAACTCCTCCCCTGGAGCGATTTGTCAGTGAAGCCTGGATTTGCTCTTTTCCCTGGTCTCTGAGATAAAATCCAAATCTGACAATGTTTATAGGGGAAATGTGACAGACCTTGCGTGTCAGGCTGGGGTCGGGGATGGGGTCAATTTGATGAGGTTCCCTCCAGCCAGACATGCATCAACTGGAGAAATGTGGAGCCTGTAATCTCTCTGCATGAGTACTGGAAAAATACCCAATGCCTGTCCCAGCCAGCAAGGGGCACTGAAGGAGTGGGCAGAGGAGAATATGCAGAGGAGAGATCAACTTCTGTGTCTCAGACAACCAGGGGAATTGCAAGAGCAAAGGGGAAGGAGAATATGCAAGAAGGAGTGAATCTCTGTCCCACCTCATTGAGGGCACCAGAGGAATTGAGTGGAAGGAGACATGGGGAAAGACCAATATTTGCCCAGTTCATGGAGTTTACTGTGGAGAACGGAATGGAAGAAGGAATGACCAACCTCCATCCTGGCAAGAGGGAGAGCTTCAGGAAACAGGACAGAGGTTTGGGGTTTTGATGTTGGAGTCAGGCTCAACAAGGGTACGCTCAAGATTGAGATGTCTGGAACAGGGTCTGTTTGGGGATGTCATAGCTCCAAAGGATATGGCAGTGACAGGTTGGGCTCAAGATGTCAGTGCCAGGGTCAGAGCAAGGGGTGGCCATGAAGGGTCAGCGTGGCGGTGTTGGAACTATGGTGGTGATGTGGGGCTGAGCCGATGCATGTAGTCTCAAGGGTGTAGGCCTGAGTCATATCAAGAACAATAATGTGGGTCTGGGATAACAAGAGTAGGGTCAACATGGGGAAGTTGGAGCTACAGGCAGTGGTACCAGGATCGAGGGAGCAAAGCATGGAGGATAGGATGCTGGGGACCTGGAGCTGGAAAGTGTACACCGGTAGGGGCTGAGGACACTCTGGTGAGAGTCAGTGTAGCTTTGTTGGAGAGGTGGATTGAAATCATTGTCGTAGTATACAAGGTCCCTGAATAAAGCTGGACAGATACCTAAAAATATTTTCCGCAAATATTTGTGTGAATTAAAACATTGGTTATCTCTGGCCACATCTGCAGCCCTACTGTATTTTTCTTTCCCCAAAGATTTCAGTGATCCAGTCGTGCAAACACTTGCAGAAAGCAAATTGTAAATTCATGTGTGAATTATTTGCCCCAGCAACCTGAATATAGAAGTTACGTTCATCCATTCAGAGAGCAGAAACAAAACCACATGACTCGTCACCAATCACAACTAACTCAAACATCCTGAATTTTGTGTTGCATACTCAGCAAAGACTGTTCACAATCAAGTCATGCAGCAAAAGAACTCAACAACTATTGACAAATTCAAGAAAATTTCAATCTCCACATAGACGTTCTGCAAACAGAAAAAATGGCTAAATTAAATGAGCAAATTACTTGCCATAAATAATTCACCCAGCTCTTCATGTGAAAGACGTATTTTATTGTGTGTGCTTCAGTTGTTTGGTCTTTTAAGTCTAAGCGAAGCATCACTGACTCCTCTTTTTTGTATTTAATCAGTTTCATGTGGACTTGGTGCAATGTTACTAGGACTTGTTTTAGTGGGGGTGGGGGGGTTTCAACCTAAGCATTTTGTAGCTGGGAGTAATGGGGCTCAGGGGCCCTTTGGAGGGCATCACGCTCAAAGCCAGCTGATGGGGATGTCAGAACATGGGGTCTGGAGGAGATAGCCTTGAGGTGTTGGGATGGTGGGTTTCATTGCTGATGTTCACGTGAAGATACTCAGGCTGAGGTCAGTGTGACTATGCTGGGCTTGAGGAAAATATATGGGTTGTTGGGACAGAAGGAGTGTGGACTGAAACAAGGTTGGCCATGGGTCGGCATGGGGATCTTGGGGCTGGGTACCCGTGGAATTCAGGGGACTGTGGCCAGCATCATGGGTGGGACTCAGATCTGTGTGGAGGTACTTGGGGTGGAGAACTGTGTCTGGCAATAAGCATGGAGTTGAGTGGGGTAAAAAGCTGGAGATGAAAGCGTGGTGCTATGACTCACAGAAGAGCCCTAAACTCAGAGGAATAAATAAGCCCTTTCATCCATTGTGATCTGCCCACCCACTGAAACCCTCAGGATGTTTCTCTTGGGCAAGGATTGAGTCACGGCTACTGCTGACGACCCTGTCACCCGAGTCTGCCTCGTGGTGTCGTTTTTACTATTTACCGACATAGGAGACACTGCTAAGCAGAAGTGACAGGAGCTTGCAGGAGAGACGGGGCAGAGCACGTGGCTGAAGAGGAAGCTGCCGGACATCAGGCAGTTATATACGCTTCAGTATCTAGCTGCCTCCCAACATCTCCCATAGCATTGCCCACAATTCCCACTCACCTTTGTGCCGCTGAGGCTGTCCCAACATACCTCTGGCATGCTGCCTGTGCCCTGCACCCCCGTGCTGCACCTCCTGCACCTACCTAACACCCATCTTTCTGGAGTCTAAAGCCACAGCCCGGAAGAAGCACTTCACATCCTATCCCTTGGCATGCACGCCTGCCGCTGTCCACCTGGGGCCCAGCACAGAGTTCAAGCATTGGTTGGCTCTATGGTCTGGCAGGAAACTGGGCTGGTATCAGGACAGTGCCTGAGCTTGGTGTGTATCTGTCTGGGGGGGGGGGTTCCAGGCAGGCACCCCTTTGCCCCCCCATCAGACTGCACTCGTTTATTATACCATCTGTTTTCTCAGTGCTGGAGATGATGCTGGGGATATGTGACTTGGGGCACTCAGGCGGAAACTGGCCTGCACAAGGCCGGCCATGTGTTTGCCTCCTAGCAATGCAACGGTCAGCAGCAAATTCTTTGCCGCTGCCTCCTCTCAGTAGGGGAGAGAGAGAGCATGGGCCTGGGTGTGTAGGAGACACAGAGAGATGGACTGTGTGGAGGTGGGAGAGAGAGACAGAGATGGGCCAGTGTGTGAGGGTGAGAGAGATGAACCGTGTGAAGGAGGGACAGACAGATGGGCAGTGTGTGGGAGCGAGGAAGAGAAATTAACTGATGGAGGGAGAGACAGACAGATGCACTGTGTGTGGGAAAGAGAGAAGGACTGGCTGGAGGAGGGAGAGAGAGAGAGAGCTGTAAAGGAGAGAGAGAGGCAAATTTGGCAGTTGTGAGCAGGGAGAGAGATGGACTGCATGAAGGAGAGAATGTGGGGAGAGAGACTACAGCAATGAGTGCGTTAGAAAGGCCATAGATGACTGGATGGATGGAGATGGATACACAGTGTGACAAAGATATTGTGTGAGTGGAAGGGAGAGGGGCTGTGAGAAGGAGCAAGTGAGCGAGGAGAGAGAGGTGGCAAGAGAGGAGGAGACATCCATCTGAATGGCAGATGATATCTTCAACAGGCTCTGTGGGCGAAAGTGGGGGTGGGGGGATGTGTGGTGGGGAGGGGTTACTGGTCCTAGGCGTATATAAGAACAAGAGAGACTAATAGTGTGTGAGCTCTTCCATGTGTGGGGGTTTGAGGTTCCCTTACCACACACTGGGAGAGGAGACTGCAGGGCAGAGTTCGGAGACTGGCAATGTCCCCCTGGTACTAGCAAGGAGCACTCATGCTAGGTTAGGGTGAACTGACAAGACAGAGAAAGGTATTCCCAGTCCTGAGGATGCAGAGAAAGTAAACATTCCCTGGGCATTAGCACAGAACCCTTTCCCTTTATTAGGGTTCAGGATGCCCTAGAGCATTACATTGCAAGCTGTTGACTAGTTGTTTCTGGTGGGTTGTTTGAATGAGTTTAAAATGACAGAACAGGTTTGGTTGTGTTGTTTTTTTCTCACCCTGTTCTTCCAGTGTGGGTTCTCAGGCGGGACATGCACCCTCTCTTCTCCCAACCCTGTCTGAGCCCATGGCCACCATCTTCATTTTCTTTTTTTCCTGGTCTTTTAGCCACCATCTTTCCCCTCTTTCTCCATCTGACTCCAACTGTCCCGTTGTTCTTTTGGCTACATCACCTCTTTTCTGTTCTTTTTTCCTCTCTTTTTTCAGTCTCTTTCTTTCTCTACGACTTTCTTATCTTCTAGATTTCTCTCAGCCTCTCATCTTCCCTGTCCCTTCTTCTCCTCTGTGTTCCAGACTCTCTCTCTCCCAGATTATAGGTCTTTCTCTTTTTGCTTCAGCTTACTTCTTCTGGTTACACTGTTTCAAGTCTTGTTTTCTCTCCTTAGCCCCTTTATCCCTTTCTGTCCCTGGCTGTCTGCCTCCTTTCTCTCACTCTCTGGCTGTCTCTCTTGAACTAGGTTGTGAATTCTATCAGCATCAGAGCAGGGCAAACTGTAAAACTGAAGTTCCCGGAGGGCCAGGTTGTGATCATTTTATTTTAGCAATGTCCTTGGATGTATAAAGGTGTTTGGGGGGAGGGGCAGCATGTGTGCTGGGTGGGGGAAGAGAGGGGAGTTCAGGCCAGAGCAAATGGAGCTTTAGACTAATATAGGTCAGTTGCAGACAAGAGTCCCAGTGGTCTGTGTAAAAGAGGAGTGGCTTGTAACTTTGGGCTAGATACTGGAAAGATGGCAACTGAAGAGTTTTACCCAAATGGTGGATGGATCAGACACACAAGTGCACATGAGCAGGCAAGAGCCATATCATCCAAGAATGCAACTAATAGTGAGCAGGATGAGACTCTGACCCTGCGCAATTGGCTACTCCTCTCCCAGGTATCTCCCCAGCTCAGAGAGTTTATGGGAATTTCCTGAAATTCCAGGCAGCTGGTTCTAATCCTGCTTCTTCTGTTCAGCTCCTTGTCCTGTGCTCTGAGTATGGAGGTCAGAGGCATTGCTGGCAGACCCCTCCCTAATGTCCTCAGCCGTGCTGCCTGATGGTTGTCTCAAAAGAAATGGCAGCAAATAATCCACAAGCAGAGTAAACTAGTTAATGACACTCAGAGGAGAAAGACAGCCCCTCCCCCCATATTTGATATTGCAATGAAATGGCTAGGATGTGTGTTCAAGCTGCCTTTTGCTAGCTGGAATCAGAACTGTCCAACTGTGTGTCAAAGACCAAAACAGCTAGTGGAGATTCTCCTTTAGGTCAAGTGGCAAGAGCCTGGAATTTTGGAGCAGAAGGACCAAATTCTGTCCCTGGTGATACCATGAAATCCTGAGCTGCCATGGTGTGTAGCATAGTGACAACTGTGAAGTGACCTAGCTGGCCACAGATTTGCCACAATATGTATGAACAGATGCCTCTCTCCCTCCAGACAGCTCCCAGATACTACACAGGGCCACATTAACACACATCATCATAGTGTACAGTAGATGATAGATAATAATGGCCCTTGATTATACACCCAAATCATAGCCTCTGAAATCCTAGCTTAATTTCTACTAAGATTTTTTAAAAATAGGATCTTAAAGTTAAGCTTATAAATCAATATTTAGGCACCTAAATAAGTAGCCAGATTTCCAGAGGTGCTGAGTTTCTGTAGTTTTCTGTAAAGACAGTTGGAGCCGCTGTCTGCTCAGTGCATTTGAAAATCAGTCCACTTATTAGGTGCCTAAATATGAAGTTAAGAGATTAAGCAGGTTTTTTTAAAAAAAATATCTTGGTCTTCATTCCTGAAGAACAGAATAGTCCTAGCCTATCTATGACTTCTGTCTATGACAGGTTCTTATACTATGCCCATCACCATGGTGTCTGAGTGCCTCTGTGGTGTCTGACATGCTTAGTCTGACATGTTTAGCAAAGTTCTTCTATATGGGTTCACTTTGTGGTTCCTAAAATTTGTAATACAGGATTGTGTCATATGAAATATTTTCAGGGTTGCCTACAGCAGCTGTGTATCTACAGATGGCAAAACTCCCATTGATTTCAAAGGAGCCAGGGCTTCACCCATTATGATTTGAGCTTCTATATGTTTGACCCCTCTGAGCTCCTGTACTCACAAAGTTCCTAAATAGTTTTTAGGTCGTATATTTCTCTAGATTTGTTCCTCTGCAATGTCAGACGTGCGCTTACTAATAAATTCCAAAGGGTCAGCTGCTTTCCCCTTTGGATCTTGCACTGTGACAGAACTTTTGATTTGTGCATAACATTTCTTAGAAAATTTCCTGTCTTCATCATTAGCTCTGACTCGCACAGCTGGATGTTAGAGAAGTGAGAGGATCTGTATGTCATTGATGATCCCCTAAACTAGCCAGTCTTTTGTGGCAAGAGGGCTGAGGATGGCCTAAAGGGGAGAGAGGAACATGTGGGTGGCCTGTGGCAGAGAGGCCTGCATCATTTCCAGTGGCTGCACTGGGAAAGTAAATCTGTTCCTTATGAGATTCAGCTGATGACGTTTCTATGATGCTTCTGTAGAGGATCAAATGGAGAGTGCTTGTGTTAACAGTGGACTGTGGCTTTGGCAGATGAAAGTGAAAAGGGTGAGGCCGCACAGGGGCTTTTTTTGCACTACTATAATATAATCATAGAAGTGTAGGGCTGGAAAGGACCTTGAAAAGTCATCTGGTCCTGCCCCTTGCACTGCGGCAGGACCAAGTAAACCTAGACCATTGCTGACAGGTGTTTGTCCAGCTTGTTTTTAAAAGTTTCCAATGGTGGGGAGTCCACAACCTCCTTTGGAAGCCTGTTCCAGAGCTTAGCAACCCTTATAGTTAGAAAGTTTTTCATAATATCTAGCCTAAATCTCCCTTGCTGCAGATTAAACCCATTACTCCTTGTCCAACCTTCAATGGACATGACTTGTTCCTTAAGTACCCTAGTATGAATTTCATCTTGCCCTGCTGACTTAGATAACTCTAACTTATCTAAATATTCTTTAACCTGTTCTTCTCTGCCATGTACACAGGGAGAAGGTCTGCTACCAATAAATATTGATCAATGTCAGAGTGAATAATCCCCATTGTAGGCCTCACTTTCCCTTGCCATTCATTTTCCTGCTTTTGCTGCCAGGAAGCCTTTCAAAATCCTTCCATTTAGGTACAATTAGATTTCTCTCCCTCTCTCCTCACTCGTATTCTCTGTTTTTCTCTCTTCCTCTTGATTACTGGTATATTTGCATGAAAACAGGGACCGTGTTTCCTTATCAGCCAGTCCACTCCTGCAATGTATTTCCCTACTGGAGTTTCACATATTTTTTCCTGTGAAATCATTAGCTCACCAGTGGACCCTAAATCTGACCTGAAGGAACCAGGGACCAGCCCTCCTCCTGAAGTGTGAAAAGAATCCAGGGCTAGAGAATGTTCTCATTGTAATTAATGGGAGTTTTGGCAATGGCTTCAGTGGGAATGAGGTTAAGCCTTCTGTCTCTGAATGTTGTTCAGTTCTAGCCTTACGTGCATATACACTGCTCCCCCAGTGAGGTCCCATCCTTGTGCCTTCTACTCAAAGCAGTTCCTGACCACAGAATAATTCTACATCCCATTCACAAACCCTCTGCCGACAATGGGCAAATGGCTTTTCTTTCTTTGCTGTTTCTAGCTTTGCAATTCAGACATTAGCTCATCCTTGTGTGCGGCCTCCTTTGATTCCAGGGTTGCATGTGTCTGTGTGCTTGTGGGTGGATGTGTGGGGAAGGGCAGGTGTTTATGGAGGATTTGGTCAGAAGAGTAGGGGCCAGGAGTGGCTATGACAGGTGGATTTCTATGGGGTATTGGTCTGTATGTGGGTGGAGGGATTAGGTACATGTATCGGTGTGAAAGAGTAGACAGATGGGGGTTGTGCAGGGAGGTGTGCAAAGCTGGGTACTAAGGGGAAGCATAAGGAGGATTAGATATGTATGGGGTTCATGGCATGTGCTCTGTTTGTGCAACAGTGTGTGAAGGGTTAAATGTGCTGGTGGGAGTGAGGAAAGTGTTCTGCCCGATTTTCTTTGCGAGTCCCATCCAATAAATCTGTGTTAGCCTCGGTCAGGATACTTTAGTAATTCTGGCTGGAGTGACTTAGCAGCAGCCTGCCCTCTGTTAGAGTTAATGGGTTACATGCATTGATTTCTTTCCTATTCCTATTGATCAGGCAGTTGCTGAACATACAAAACCCACCACAGCATGGAAAGAGGGACAGAGGTAAAACAGTTCACATCCCAGAAAGCCAGCTCTGTGGAGAGTTTGCTATAGAAACCCTGTCCATCTCTGCTGCCTGTCTCACCCAAAGGAGGAATAGTATTTCTCTGGTGGAAGAAATCCACCCACAAGGCCCAAGAGGTGACATTTAGCAGCGTGCGATTAAAAAGGGGTTAGAATGAATACAACACAGAAAGGTCTATTTGGGGAGCAGTGTGTGTGCACTTCGGGAAATTCCTGGACCGAGGGACCATTTAGACCGCCTGGTTTTTTTTAAATCTCATCCCAAGAAAAGTGGAGAATCCACCAAAGAAAGGAATGTGTGTGTTTGCATGTATTTGTGTGTGTGTGTTGGGGGGGGATGCCAGTATTAATTTAACTTGGAGACTGAATTCCCCTCTTACTCTGGGAAAAGACAGGACAGGACAGGGCAGGGTTGACTGGAAAGAATCAGGTGGAGGCAAAAAATTCAAGCTGTAATGGTCATGGAGAAGAGGAACAATGACTAGGAGAGGACAAGGGAGGTGAAATGAGGGCAAAGATGAGAGGGAGGAGGTGATTAGATAAAGGGAGGAAGACAATACAGCCCTTATCCCATCCAGAAGCCCTAGGTGCTGTTTGTGCACCATAGTACTCATCCTTTCCTTGGAGATTTATTTTGTTCTTTGATCTGGTAGAACAAACAGAGAATAGAATCCTAAAATCACAGATCAGTGAGACCCCACTTAAACTTTGGAGAGCAAGGATGGTCTTGGAGTTCAAGCATGGAAGTTGGGATTCAGGAAATTGACGGCTGGTCTGCACAACAAAGTTAGCACGTCTTACCTACATTGCTCAGAGCTGTGAAAAATTTCATGCCCTGCAATGTAATTAAGTCAACCTAAGCCCCGGGGTAGACACTGTGAGGTTGACAGAAGAATTCCAATGAATTTACAACAGCAACAGAAGAACCCTTTCTGTCACTGTCTACACTACAGAGCAGCTACAGCACTGCAGCTGTGCCACTGTAGCATTTCTAGTGTAGACATGCTCCTAGTTTCAATTCCAGCTCTGCCACAGACTTCCTGTGTGACCTTGAGCTAGTCACTTAGAACCTCATCCAAATCCCACTGAAATCAATGGAAAGACTCCCATAGACTTCAATGGGCTTTGCATCAGGCTCCTGATCTCTCTATACCTCAGTCCCCTATCTGCAAAATGTGGATAATAATACTTTATGAGAGTGGGACGAGCATAAATGCATTAACGTGTTTGGGGTACTTAGATACTATGGTGATGGATGCCATATGGAAACCTAGTGAGAGAGTGTGTTATCAACTCCACTTTCCTTTGCTCAGATACCTAGTTGCCTCTGTCATGGTTCCACTCCTTCCGAACAAATTACCTTTTCCTCTGCCTCTGGAGATAGCTCTTCTTCTGCACCAATATCACTCCTCTATGGAGTCCTACAAGTTTTAATTCTTGACCTCTTTCCTACCCACCTTCTTCCTCCAAGTCATATTGGCCCATGGAGTTACACTACAGACAAATTTGGCCTTTTATACGTATGTTTAATCTTAAATCACTTCAGTCACTTTTATGGTTAGACAAGGAGGCTGGGAGTCAGGACTCTTGGGTTCTCCCAGCTGTATCAGTGATTCACAGTGTGGTCTTGGCAAAAGCACACTTAACTTTTCTTTCCTCAGCTCACTCATTTATAAAATGTGTATAACAATCCCAACCTCATTTAGATGTTGTGAGACTGATGGTTGTAAAATACTGTGGGATCTTCAGATGAAAGACATTAATGAAGTGTTGTTACTTATGGATTGTAGATAGCTTTTGATACCATTAATGACTGCTCTGTTTAACCTCTCTGCTTGTCTCACCCATATCCTTTTATGGCTTTTTTCCTGACCTCCAGCTAAATATCTGACTGAAGTGCATCTTTTGGATAAAAGGAGCCCTCTTAAGGACTCATCCCCTTCCACAACTCAGATCTCCCTCTTGTCTCCGCTGTCCACTTGGCATCATGCATGACTCTGAATTCTCCTTTTCCCACATCTCCTATATCTGTGCTGCTGCCTACTACCATCTCCACATTGCCTATGAATACAACTGCCTCAGCTCCATCACTACTCCATGTTTACATCTCCTCTCAACTTTGGCTCTGGCAACTCCTCCCTCTATGACTTCCCTGGATCCTTCAATTCCAGCATATGCAGAATATCACTGTCTGCCTTCTCACACCTACCAAAAAGCTCCACTGGATCACCCAGTCCTCAAACACCTCCTCATCCCTTTCATAATCTAATTCAGAGTTGCCCTGTCTGCTTTTAATGTTCTCCTGTGAACTTGCTTCAGCCCACTTCATGCACTTGGTCTCTTTCTTTACACCTTCCCCACATCCTTCACTGACCTAGTACGGTCTCTTTCTCTCTCCTCCCCAAATCATATCACTTCTGGTGCAAGAACCTTCTTGTCTTCTGCTTTTGCCACCTTAGACAGATTTCCTATATCTTTCTGTTTTATCACTCCATTTCATTTCAAATAGTATTCAGATCTCCTTTTTCTCCCATAGCCTATTACTGTCTCTCCCATTGAACTGTAGTTGTATTGCATAGTTCTGTTTAAAGCATATAGTAGTATCTTATTGTAGCTCTGTTATAAAAATCTGCGACTGTTGTTATTCTGTAATGCATTTTTGTATTAAAATGATTCTCTGTATAAAAGATGAACTCTACACTGTATCTCGCCAAAGTATGAGCAGCAGCAGCTGTATGCAACATTGAAGATTTTGAGTGATTATGTGATTTTGTTTCCTTTTCCTCTTTGCTGTAATTGGTTCCATTTCTCTATCATGTCTTTGCGGATGGTAGAGAAATTATTCAGAATGGTCCAAAGGCATATAACTAGGATAGTGGGAAAGGAAAAACTTGGTGAGAAGCTATATTAGATCCTGAGCCCCCTTAATTCCCATTGCAGTCCATGGAAACTTAAGGTGCTTGTCATCCTGCAGGATTGCACTCTAGTACATTGTGGAATAGTCTCCCAAGGGAAGGATCTCCTATTGCTTGTGTAATTTGAAACTATATTGGTCAAAGCACTAGAAAATGCAATGAAGGGAACGATCCTTTGCTGATGTAGGGAATCGTCTAGATGACCCAGTAGGTCTCTTCTGTCTCTGACTTCTATGATTCTTCTAATATCAATATAATTAGAAACATAAATCTGTTGTTTCAACTGCATTGTTCTGTTTCAGTTTAAATCTATGCTTTGAGTTTGGTTGGTTGGGGGGGGTGTCTGATTTTGTTTGTTTGTTTTTGTTTTTTCTGGTCCTCTAGTTATGTACTGCGGTCCCAGTTGTGCAACACTTACAATGGTTAACACTTACCCAAGTAGTTCCATTCGAGTCAAATGCTCACTTGTATGAACAGGGTTCAGATCCCATTGAAATCAGTAGAAGTTAGGTTCCTAAATACCTTTGAGGAGCTGGGCCTAAGCTTCTTGGGGTGGGCCTGTCTTTTTGTTCTGTGTGTACAGCACCTAGCATGATGGGATCCTAGTTCATGAGTAGGGCTGCTAGGGCTAGTCATTCAAAGAATAAGGGTTGTACAACTGGGCCCTAGAAAAACAATCATAGCACCAAACGATCTTTCCTGCTCTTCATTAAACCACCCTTTTCTGTAATGAGGGCCTAATTTGCAGAGGTGCTGACAGCTGCAGCTCCTATTGACTTCATCTGGAGCTACAAGTGCTCAGCATTTCTAAAGAGCAGAAGTAAAATTTTCAAAAGCACCAAGTGACATAGGCACTTAAGTCTCATTGAAAGTCAATGGCATTTAAAGCTCCTGACTATCATTTTTGAAAATATGACATAGAATACAAAGTCATTTTAGGTTCTTTTGAAATTTTGCCTAATTTCCCTAATATTCCAGAATCATATCCCCATTGATTTTCAGTGTTGTAACCAAGTTGGTCCCAGGATATGAGAGAGACAAGATGGGTGAAGTAATGTCTCTTATTGGACCAGCTGCTCTTGGTGGAAGAGACAAGCTTTCAAGCTTCACTGAGCCCTTCTTGAGATCTGAAAAAGGTAGCCAGATTGTCACAGCTAAGTACAAGGTGGGACAGATTGTTAAGCATAAGGGGTTGCAAGAAACCACTTAAAATGAAGTAGACAATTAACACCTCTGCAATTATAGGACAAAGAAGGTGTCCTTGTTTGGTGAAGGCAGATTTAACTGTGTTAAGTGTGTAGGACTTTCTCCTGTGAGCATGTTCTGTGGTATCTGAGTGCCCCAGGGATTATATGTTAAGCTACACCTTTAACTTTAGTAATCTTTCTTCACCAGAGCTCCTGCCTCAGAGCCCTTTGTACAGCTGGCTGCTCTGTTCTCTCCTACCTCCTGTACAGAGCGATTGTGGATTCTGGGTGTAACAGAACATTCCATGATGGGTCGAGATCCCCGGAGGAGAAAGGAATGAAAAATGAATGTAGGGACAGAGACACCCCCCTCCTAGACCCGCCCCCTGTCACAGTTATGGAACCCTGGGGGAGGGGAAAAACGTCTTTGATAATCCCACTAGCTCCTAAGTAGTCTTAGTCTCCGACCTTCAAGCCCCCCAAGCCTTTCCTCACAATTATAGCCCCTCTCCAAAGATCCCTTTCTGGCAGACGCAGCCTCTCTGGAGGGGTCCCTGTCCTGTATGATTCTAGTCACTCTCCTGGACTCGAGGTTGGAGGAAGGGATCTCTGAGGCTATTGGCCTTCCCAGTATCTATTTAGGACCAGAACAAGAGAACACCAATGGGGGAGGGGAACAGCCCCATCCATCCCCTGCTGAAGACAGTGCAGAAAAAGCAGCCGGGGGTGGTACCACCTGTCGCCAGCAAAACACGCCCTTTGCTCAGGGGAACTCCCTTTTGTGCAGCAAGAAGCCCGCAATTCCGCTCCCCACTGTAGGACTGGACTGAACCGGGCAGGCTGGGGCGGGGGGCGAGATCTCCCCAGACAGGCCTAAACGTCGTCATGAAACCACGCTCGGTCCTCCGATCCTTCCCCTCGTCCCCACCAGGACGAACGGCAGCTGCGGAACAGAGCTCCTGTTACGGATGGTGCCCGACATCAGCAGTCATTGGTTGACAAACAAAACCTCCTGAGGGTGTTGGCCATTTTACTCCGTCGTGGGTTACAGTTCTGTGCTCTGAGGAGGGGCAGGGCCAGGGGGGAATTCGGTGGCGAGGCTGCTCTGCTGTGGCCGGGTTAGCAATTTACAGGAATAAATAGGATTGGGGCAGGGTGGGATCCTAAAGGCTCGTGGAGTAGGGCTGGGCACAGCTGGGGTTTGGGCGATCTCCTGCCCCGCCCGAAGGAGCTTGCCCTGCACCGGTTTTGCGGGGCTGCGAGACGCTAGCTTTTTGGTAGGGAAAGGGGGAGTCTCCTTGTCCCACCCATACCCCAATGTAGCCACGTGCCTGCCCCGTCAATAAACTTTGTTTTCCCTTGCTTGGCCGGGCTGTTTTATGCGCTGAACGTCGTTTGTAGACTGTCCTGGGTTTAAATGTGTTTACTGGGCCAAAGAAGACAACCAGAAGTCGTCGGCAACGGAGCCACACGGTGAAGAGGGAAAGCAAAGGAAAAAGGGGGGAAAGCAGAAGACAAAGGAAGAGAGAGTGTATGATCTTCACACTACAGCAAACCTGTCGTTGCCTGTGTGGGCAGAAACGGTTCGTCTAGAAAATTAGGCTAAAACCCAGGTAGTCTGGTTATTTACTTGCAAAGCTGAGAAGCGGGTGTTTTATTGTAGGTCAGTCAGTATTCGATAGCAGAAGGCGACGCTTAGAGATCAATTTCTACCCGGTGCAAACTGGTTTGTAATTCACTTTTTTTTTTAACAAACTCTTTAGCGTTCAGCAGACCTCTGAGAGATTGTCTTATAAGCATGAGCTCAGCGGAAGGGGGCGGGAGAGGAGAGAGAGAGAGAGAGAGAGTTATGAAATTGCAACGTGTCTCAAACGCTCCAACTGATTCAACTTCCCTGCATCCCCCCTCTGGCAGAAAAACAGTGAACCTAAAGCAGCCCTTCTGGTCTCTTGTTCTCTGAACTATGAAGCTGATCTGAGAGAAATTAAATCTGTAGCATCAGGAATTAGATGAAGTCATTTTTCTCTTTACTGGTGTTAGAGTAAAGAACAGCTACACATATAGAATGAGGAGCGAGGTGAATAATGTAATTAACTTAGTGTAATGAAGCGGGAAAGGATTATGACATGCTTTGATGTCAGCACTGTACAATGTTATAGACATGTTTTCGGATTCGGTACTAACGAGTTATGTCTGACACAGGAAACTAAAAATACAATTAACTACTCCGACTTTGATTCGAATGGACTCAATCAACCCGCACCTCTCGGTTTCAAATGGAGGCAGGAAAGGAGCATTATTTTTTGAGAGGAGACACTTCAATTTGCAGCAACCCTTTTCATTACTAATCTTTTCAAAATGTCTGCTTGTTGGAGCAGCATTTGGGATTTCAAGGAAAGCTACAAAGAGAGAGAGAGCCACCCAGAGATTCATGCAGGATTAGTTAGGAAGAGACAAAGAAACGAGAGGAGCGAGGGGGAAAACCCCACTATGTAACTTATAGCCAGCCCTAGAATAATGGAGTGCTTTTAAAAGTGCTTTTACAAAAAAAACATTTTATTTAATTTTGAATTACCCTTCCACGTTACATTTCCCCCATCTCCTGGGAAGAGAAACGGCTGATTGAAGTTCTGTGCTGGTCTAATTGTGATGTGAGGGTTGTATTTGGAGCTCTGGGCACGTATCGCTGGAATGCGAAGGAGGCTGGGCTGAGAGCGAGCGAGCGAGATCCAGCTACGCCTTTCTCTCAGCTCCTGGATCCTAGGGGAGTTATCATTTCAGGGTTTGGAAGAAGAGGGGTAAAAACAGGAAAGGACAAGTGGGAAGGCGAATCAACCCCTTCCCCATCCCTCCCTGCTCCTCCGAGCAGAGCAGGGTCACTCGCATTTGCAGACGCTGGGGAAAAGAGGATATAGGAAGAGGAAGCGCTTGCCCCCCAGTTTCCCATCAGCATCCCGGGCAAGAGGCACAGGAGCTGTTCTTCAGCACCGCGGGGAAATCGGTGCAGGGGAGCTGTCCACTTCAGCACCACCACGGTAATGCAGTAGGTGGGAGAGGAACTAACAAGGGAAGAGAGACAGAGGCAGCGAATCCTGCAGCAAGGCACCGGTTCCCTTCTTTTCAGAAGCTTTGCCAAGAGGAGGAGGGAAATCCGTCTCGCTTCTCTGGGAGAAACCCCCCCTCTCTTGCCCACTTTACCAACAACAACAACTGCCGCTGCTGCTGTGGGGAAAGCCATGGAAGGCAAGAGCTCAGCACCTGTACCGATGAAATCAAGGGCTCACAGTATACTGGGAAGTCTGGTTTGGTGGTAGGAAAAAAGAAAGGACGAAAAGGAAGGAAGAATTTGAACCCCCCAAAAAGCCAACCACAAAAATCCTAGGAAGATAACTGAGAAGAAAAAGGATTTTCATGGCGCAGGCTGCAGAGCTAAGCAAGACGCCTGAAGGTTGCATCTCTGCTCTTACAGTCTCTAACTGTCTAGGTCCAGATAATGAGAGATTGTGTTGAGGATGCTGCTGCTGCTGCTCCCCTGTTCACTGTGGAAGCCATCTCCAAATTAGCCATTACATATGGAAACTGGAGACCAGAATTTTAGGAAAAGGGATTAAGGCATCTCAGTTTGGGGGGGTTCTCGCTTTAGTCTTTTTTGTTCTTTTCTTTTTCTTTTCTTTTTCTTTCTTTTTTATATTACAACCGGAACGTTTCTGATTTAAAAGGCAAGCCTCTTCCCGTGTGGTCTTTATAATTTACACTGTTTTCCGTGGGCTTTCTTACCTCCCTTTTTGATATCTCTCTCTCTATATATATATATATACCCATTATATTAGTAGTGGAATTATTATTTTATTAACACACACACCCCAAGAATCAGAAGGCGGTTGGGTATTTGTATAATGAAGAATTATGGGGCTCTTTGACAGAGGTGTTCAGATGCTTTTAACCACCGTTGGTGCTTTCGCTGCCTTCAGCCTGATGACCATAGCTGTGGGGACCGACTACTGGCTTTACTCCAGAGGGGTTTGCAAGACTAAAAGTGTCAGTGAGAACGAAACCAGCAAAAAGAACGAGGAAGTCATGACCCATTCTGGATTATGGAGAACCTGCTGCCTGGAAGGTATTTGATTCCGGATCTCCTCCCCCCTCCCCAAATAAATCTCTCCACATTCCACCATTTTCTCACTTCCACCGTGGAACACGGGTGGTTGGGTTAGTTGCTGAGGAAAGAAAAGGCAATAAGAGGGGTAAAATATGCTCTCCACTCTGTTCCTTTATCCTTTCCTCTTCCCCCTTCCAAAAAAACCCCTCCTAATTGGAGTAATCTATGCACTGTGTAAACATCCAGAGACCTTGTTAAAAGCAATTGTGTGATCCGCCTTTTTCCGGATTATTATTGCCTGGGAAAGCAAGCGAAATGCTACATAACTGGTGCACTGTTGGCTATAATAACAGAGTGAAATAATTGCTCTCCGTTGCAAATTGCTTTGATGATCATAAGTCTGGGAACTGGGAAAAACGGCAAAACACCTCATATGTAAATATCAAGTTCCCTGTATGGGGGGATAAACACACCTAACCCCCAATCTTGTTCTGTCTAAGCAGCCTTATTTGGAAAATCCGAATGATTCCAGTCAGCTCAAGCAGAGTTCAAGAGCATTTCTAATGTCTCTGAGCAGCCACACGCTGCTGGGGTGGGTTTTGTTTTTGCGGGGTCCCCCCTCCTGTTTGTTTGTTCTCTTTAAAGGGTTACTGCAAAGTCTAAAAATAAATAAGTCTTTGAACAGAAAACCAGCCTAAGTATAATGTGGTGAAACTGAGCAGCAACTCAGCTCCCACATACAGTGACATGTATGGAGAACCAGCAATGCAGCCAGCCTCTGGACTCAGACGTTGGGGGGGAGTGGGGAGAGGAGGCCAGCACTTTGCTTTTAAATCTGTGTTGTTTTGTATTGCTATTGGAGTATGTGTGCATGGGAGAGGGGGCTTCAAATCACGTCCTGGAAGGAGAGGGGCACGGATGCAAATGTGTGGTTTATGGACACACACACACACAGCATTTCCGTGCATCGTAAAATCGGTGTTCCAGACGAGACTCTAAGCAGGAGGGTCGATTGGGGGTGGGGTGAGGACATCCACAGATAATGTGCACGTATGTCCATGTCTCCATGGGTCCACCTTAACCGAATTAGCCTTGATCGCTCTGATGAGGAGCGGGAAGTGGATACCGCAGAATTGGTTTTCTAAAACCAGCCCTGGAGCTTTGGGGGTGGGGTGGAGGCGGGGAGGGAATAGCCTGTGTTGTGTCCTAACGTCTCTCACCAAACCAGGCTGTTTGGAAACGGTTGTGGTCCGGGAAGAAGCGCGAATGCCCCCCCCCCCCCCAGTTCTTGGTGCAAACGGTTGAGTGATGGCTGGACATGTTTTGAATAGCTAAGTGACTTCATTGAGCGATGGTCTGTTTGACGCATACTGCATTTGGTGCCCTTTCTCTATCCAAACCGCCGCCTTTCACACATTCTGCAGAGGAGCTCTCTGCTGAATACTCGGTGCTAACTCCAAGCCAGAAAATCAATAGCAGTAAATTCAGCGGGGAGGTTTTAAACACACACACCTTCCCAAAAACAAAAACCCAACCCCCCACCACCCCATCCTTAAGAGCCGCTCAGGGAGCTTTCATCCGAAGCGGGGAGAGAGACAGCTACTTCATTAAACATTGATATAAGAGCCCTTCAAAGGAAAAGGAAAGAAAAGCGAAATGAGAGGGGGAGCTTTGGGGGCAAACAGCCTCTCGGTGATCTGTGTCCCTAGGCTTGGAGATCTAGCTGGGAGATGAAGGCGAGAGATGGGGGGGGGGCATTGATGTAGGGAATATTGTTGCATTCCGATTGTGTGTACACCCACAGGCACGTAGCTATGGCTACAACGGGGGGGGGACACACACAGGACAAATCGGAGAGGTTGCATTCCTTCTCCCCCACATTGGACCGGCCCCGAAAGGCACAGGGACTGACATGTCCTGAGCTAGGGCCACCCCTAGATTACAAGAGCTGGACTATTTACATTAAAATGTCATAATTGCCCCCCTCTAGGGTGACCAGACCTGCGGTTATTAGGGGCTTTGTCTTATAGGCAACTATCTCTCCCCCCCCCCCGAAAAGTGTCCCGATTTTTCACACTTGCCATCCGGTCCCCCAAGGAGCCATCCGCCCCGTGCACTCCCTCGCTAGCACGCTCTGGGGCTCTCTCCCTCGCTCTGTGAATGAGCTCCAAGGGTTGGGAATTGCAGCCCTGCAACAGGGGGGCGCGAGATGCAGACAGACAGACAGCTGGCTTGGCCCTGCAGGACCCTCTCCCCCTCAGCCTGCGCTGGGGGGGCTCAGCGCCCCGCTCCCTGGCAATAATCAGCTCCCGCCTCCCCATCCCCGCTTTGTTTAATTGCTCCGCCGCCAAGCTGTGTGAACCTTCAGCGGGAGATGAGGCTTCCCACCCCACTCCGGGGGAATGCGGGGGCAAAGAGGGAGGGTGGCGCGCACAGCTACTGCTCTGTTGCTAATTAACTAGCCCAGCTGCTAAAATCGGCCTTTCCCGAGCGGCAAGGCCAGGTAGAGTTTGCACTAAAACTTTGACAGGGGGCTGGTGAAGCAGCACAGTTTGCTGGCCAAGGGTGTGTGCAAAGGGAGGGATTTTAGGGCACTAACTCTAAGCGGAATTGGCCTTTGCTGCTGGGACAAGTCAGCAGTGCCTCATGCTTCCCTAGGAGGGGTCTTCCCCGCAGGGATTTCTGCGGGGTTGGATTTCTTCTCATTCCCCCTCCCTAGCTGACCATATTTCAAATCTCCTTGTCAAGCTGCTGTCTAAGGGTTGCAAATGAAAAGCAACTTTGTGTTTGCCTCTCATCTCCCTGGGGTTTTTATTAGTGCGGTTGGCTTCCCTGCCCTTTCTGGAGAGAGAATCAGAAACACTTCTCTCAGTCACCATATTTGAAAGCTGGCTGCTTGGGGGCCAGGACCTGTTCCTCCCTTCCCCACAGAGTTCACCAGTGGCCTGGCACCTGGGAGGACGGAAGGCTGAGATCTCACCTGGGGGTTCAGCTAGATGACCCTTGCAGTCCCTTCTAACCTCATGATACTATGAAGTGTACAATGAGTGGAAATGGCAAAGAGGACCCTCCAGCTGGAATCCCCCACATCTACAGGGTGGTGGTGTACTGTAGTGAGACACACTCACCATTAGGTCGGAGTTTTCCCATCAACTTCAGTGGGCTTTGGGTCAGGCCTGTAAGGTGAGGTGGGGCCATTGGTGTGTGAGAAGCTATACTGCTGGAAAAGAACTGAAGAAGTAGGCAATGTTTGTTCTTGGCCTACTGGCAGAAGGACACTGTCCATGCCACTAGCATGTGGGGTTGCCTTAGTCCTCCAAGGACTCTGTGAAATCTGGGCTGGTGCTGGAGAGTGGTGGATAAGTACTGTAGTAATCATTTGAAAGTGGGTTTTTCTTTTAGAAATATTCTTGTAGTTATTTACCTTTATATAGGCCCGGTGTGGCTGGGCATCCTCATGGATGCCGCTATTCAAGGGTCTTTCTGCTTCACCAATCAGTCTCAGTTATCACCTCGAGCTCTCTCCTTCCCTGGCCTCATCTATCTCTCAGGTACTTTTCTGGCCCCAGTTACCATCCTGTCAGCCTCCATGTTCATTCTGCTTTTGGCTCTCTCCACCCATTCTGCTCCCTGCAGTGATCTACCTCCCCAGTCCTCATCCTGCGGTAAGAGGGAAACTTAGTATCTCGGCCAAGATTTCCAAAAGTGATTAGTTATTTGGGGGAAGAGGGAGCATGTTTTTCAGGGGCAATTTCTGAAAATCAGATCCCTTTAAGGTGTCTCAAGTTAGGCACCAAAATATTCAAGCACTCGAAGTCACTAGTCCCTTTTGGAAATCTGGGCCCCTTGTTCCTTCTGTGTGAGGGTTCCACTTCTTTCAGACAGTAGCTTGGCTCCCCGCAGTGGACTTCCAACCTTATACTGGAGGACCTTCTGTGCTGGAGTGAATAAGGACTCAAATCTCAATGTTTTTTCATTGCAGAGGGTCCTTTCCCCTCTTTCTCCAGCCCACCAATGAGCTCCAGTCCTACACTAGGGTAAGAGGAGAAATGTAGTCTCTGCTCAAGTTAAGTACCAAACTAGCGATGTTTTCTGATCTGCCTCCAGGTACCTCTCTCTCATAGAGCTGTACTGTCTAAGCAATTTCTCATGTCACTCAAGAATCTTTGTGCTGTTTTTCTTAAAAGGGCAGAGACTGTCTCCTTTAATATAAAAACCTCACTCTTTTTTAATTGCTCACCCACCCATCAAACAGCTGAGATCTGCAAACTCACTGCACCCATAGATCTGCTACTCTGCACCTTTTCTGCCTTTAAGAAAGTTGATGATTCTCCAAACCATTTCCCTCTTTGCATGGAACCTTCTGTATATTTATTATTATGAATGATACTTCTGGTCTAACTGTAGATTTCTATTCCTAGGGACTAATTTGATCCTCCTCTTATAGAATCTCAAAACCAGAAAGACAGTAGTTTATTGGGGCTTTATCAAGGCTAGCAGTATGTTAAGATCTATTAGGAAAGAGCTAGAAAATAAGACAGAAATATCACACTGCCACTGTATAAATCCAGACTGTAACCACACCTTGAATACTATGCGCAGGTCTGGTCGCCCCATCTCAAAAGGGATATAGTGGCACTGGAAAAGTTTCAGCTAAGGGCTGTGGAATGGCTTCCATATCAGGAGAGACTTAAAAAAATTAGGGTTGTTCAGCTTAGAAAAGAGAGAACTGGGGTATGGGGGGATATGATAGAGGCCCACAAAATCCTGAGTCGTGTGGAAAAAGTGAATTGAGCAGCGTTATTTACCCTTTCCCACTATACAAAAACCAGGAGTCACCTGATGAAATTAACAGGCAGCAGGTTTAATACAAACAAGAGGAAGTACTTTTTCACACAACGCACAACTCACCTGTGGAACTCATTGCCATGGGATGTTGTGATAGCTAAAAGTATAACTGGGTTCACAAAAGAACTGGATAAATACATTTGCCAAGATGGTCAGCAATGGAATCCCATGCTCGGACCGACCCTAAGCCTCTGACTATCAGAAGCCAGAAGTGGAAGACGGATGGATCATAATTGCCCTGTTCTATGCAGTTCCCCTGAAGCTCTGGTACAGATACTGGGTAAGATGGACCCTGGTCTGACCCAGTCTGACAGCTCTTATGTTCTTAAATAGAAATGAACTGTATTTTGTATTTCTGTATTGTTATTGGCTCTGTCATGTCATTATTATTAGAAAAGGAACAGCTCTTGAAGGCTTTTTATACTGGAGAAGAGGGAGAAAATAGTCCAGTGAGAGAAGGCATGAGTGATGTGCACAGGGTTAGACATCCCTGTAGATCTCACTGGTGTGAAGACAAGTAATTGAATGGATGTTGGTGCAGAAAATAATTCCTGCCTAGAGACCCTTCCTGAGGAAAATTAATGAGCTGATCTGTTTCTCTTTCCAGCTTGTTATATCTGAACAGTGCATAGGAGTGTAGTGCAATTTCAGCGTTCGTGAAAAGGAAGGGTTGACAGCAAAATAAAGCAGGGTGCAGGCAGACATTGGGTAAGCTTTCTCCACACAGTTCTGGCAACGTACCTCATCCTCGACCTGTGTAGACTCCCTGTTGTTTCAGTACTGG
Source organism: Caretta caretta (assembly GCF_965140235.1). Taxonomy (NCBI): domain Eukaryota; kingdom Metazoa; phylum Chordata; order Testudines; family Cheloniidae; genus Caretta; species Caretta caretta. The sequence goes on along the minus strand of NC_134206.1, from coordinate 258,538,843 downwards.
GCCACCTCGCAGCTTTGTCATTCTACCTTGATCATGATCTGCTCCTCAATCTCCTGTCCTGGTCCTGGTCCCAGTACCCCCACACAGCTCTGCCAATGCCCCTCAGTTCAGCCCTGCAGAACTGCCTGTTACTCTAATCCTTGGCTCACACAGCTTTGCCAGTGCCCCCCAGTCCTGACTAGTAGTACCCCTTGCTGTTCTACTCCTGGACCTCCTCTGAGCACATGCTGTAAACAGCAACAAATTAACTCAGAGTCCTTGTACCTTCAAGGTCCAGGATCACAGGAGGCCTAGATGCAGTGCTGAGCCTGAGCCAGAGCAGCAGGCGATGGCCCAGCACATAGTTAATTGCTGCTGGCTTTCCACCTGCTACGGGGAGGGAGGGTCTGGGCTGGCTGGCTGCATCTTCATTGTGAAAAAGATCAAGGACTCAAAAGTGGGGGAAAGATCACATTTCATTAGGGTGAGGGACAGCAGACAGGAAGTTTGCCCATGGAGCCCTGAAGCTTTGGTGGTTTTGGTCCTCCTATAGACTTAATTCATAGCTGACTGTAAATCATGGCAAGGTGTGCAGAGCTTTTATGATGTGGGTGAATATCCAACAGGCTGAGACCAGCAAACACATTTCATTTGTGAGCTATGACAGGTTAGTGCTCATCTGCAATGGTGAATGGCTGGGCACTGACTTCTAAATAGCTCTAAAAGAGCAAATATGAATCCTCCTACTGAGAGAGAGGGAGCAGTGAGTTAATATTGTCCTGAAATACACCAGGAATTGCCTTGTTGAAGGGAGTGGGTGGGAAATGTAGTGGGAGGGACACAAAGATGTAGTGTGGCAGCAGTAACGCATAAAGAAATTACATGGGGGATAAGATAAATGTTCTCTTTTCCAGGGATACAGAGAGCTATTCCTGTTTGATGTTTCCATTTTAACCCATGCATTTCTCTGTGCACTCCTTTACCCATTCCAGTTTGGAATAGTCTAATCCAGAGTTCTTCAGTGGGGTGGGGGGCAATAGGCAGGGGTGTTGGTGAGGTTTTACATCAGCACCATTAAAAACAGAACCCAAAAGCAATGGTAAGCCTGGGAGCAGGCTTCAGAATCTCTGATCACTGCCCCTGTTTTAAGAACAGGTTCCCAACTGAACATGCCCTTTCCATCCCCAGGGGAAGCCATCACTCCTCCATTCTGTGCCGTTTCTGCCCTCCAGATTGCGCTAGTTGACAGGAACTGTGCTCCCGCACATCACACGTGAGGTCCTGCCATTCCAAAGGGCTCACAGAAGAAAGTGTGTTTCGCTAGAGAATTCAGCTGCTCCCCACCCCTTTCCTTCCCCCAAATGTTCAGCGAGTTAGGGTGTGTCAGGGGGATCGTAGAACTGACATTAAAGAAAATTCACCTCAAAGTTAGGGGGTTTTCCTTGCATATGTGACCTTACCTCTACAACTCTGTTCCCAGCTTTTTCCTCTCCCTCCATCTTTGATTCATTCTAGCCATCTCCATTTTATTTTGTTCTCATTTCTCCCCATTGTTTTCCCTTTTTATTTTCTTTTTCATCTTCCTCTTCCTTCTGTTCTTTCTTTAAAAAGCAGCTCTCCTTTCCCTTCGTTGCTTCTCTCATCTTCACTCCCAGTTCTCTGTTGTCCATCCCCCTGGCCCCCTCTCTGGTTACATGATCTTGTCCTCTTGCTTTCCTTGCTCTGTTCTTCGTAGCCTTTGCTCCTGCATTCTCCTTTTTCTGTCCTCTCTCCTCTCCTCTATTCCATTATTTATTCCGGGTCCTCTCCCATCTCTGTCTCCTCTCTATCTCCCCTCACTGAAGGATCCCAACCCTTTGGAAATCTGGTCCTCCTTTTCCACTTCTGAATTGTCCCAGCTCCCCCCAGCTTTATAAAATGTCTCTTTTTCCCCTCTCCCCTCCCTCTTCCTTTCACCCTCATGAGCTGTTGCTATCCTCCCTTCCTCCACCAAGGAATTTGACAGCTGTTGCTGTTGTGAAGGGGAAGCCAGAGTCCACACTTCCCTGCCCTCCTTCCCCCATTGCCTCCTCTTCTTCCCTCAGAGGGAATGCTGCCGCCACTGGGGCAGTCTGAGACCTGGGCCCCCACTTCTGCCGCTCCCTTCTGCTAGTTGCCTGCAGTTGAGCCAGTTCCTCCACTTTGTTGCCTCCAGCTCTTGGTGACTGGAGGCCTCCTTGGCAGCTCGGCAGAGGATCGGGCTCAGCTCACGGCAGCCTTCAGACAAGAGTTAGTCCAGGGGCCTACCAAAAAATAAGGGGTGCCGTGGCCACAGCCCTGGGCTACTGTTGTGCTGTGACTAATCTGTGACTGTCAGGGAGACATGCCAGGGCAAACATTCATTCCCAGCCATTTGTTTATATTGGGGAGGTTTTTCTTTGCAAGAAAGGAAATGAAAGCTGAGATGAGCACTGACATTTAAAGGATTTGGGGGCGGGGGCAATGCCTGCAGGCTGCTGCTTGAGCCCCAAATGAATAGCTTGATGAAAGGACAACGTGATGACAAATGAAGTTCAGTGTGGATAAATGCAAAGTAATGCACCTTTTGGAGGGAAAGAAATGGGACCACTCGTACACCTTTACAGGGTTCTAAATTAACAGCATCCGCTCAGGAAAGGGACTGGGTAGTCATGGCAGATAGCTCAGTGAAAACGTCTGCTCAGTGCACAGTTGCAGACAAAAAAGCAAACAAGATGTTAGGATGCATAAAGTACAGGATGCAGAATAATATGGAAATGATAATGCTTTTAAATAAATCAATGGTGCGGCCTTCTCTGGAATACTGTGCAGTGCTGGTCACCTCATCTCATTAAGGTTATTGCGGAACTAGACGGGATTTAGAGAAGGGTGACAAAAATTACTAGGGGCATGAAAAAAACCTCCCATGTGAAGAGAGATTGAAAAGATTGGGATTGTTCACCTTAGAAAGGAGATGGATGAGAGGAGACATGATTAAATTACATGAAATAATGATTTGTCTAGATAAGGTAGGTCGGGAGCGTCTGTAATCCCTGTTGTGACACATGGAGGGGCCATGCAATGAAATTGAAGGTAGCAAAATGAAAACAGATAACAGGAAATACTTTTTCACTCAGTTTGTAATTAGACTGTGGAATTCGCTGCCACAGGAAGTTGTTGAGGCCAAGAACCTAGTAAGATTCAGTGAGTGAATGGACGTTTATGTGGCTAACAGGACTATCCAGAATTGTGATAATTAATTATGATAACCATTTTGCACAGGATCTAAAACCTCTTGCTTCAGAAAGTCTTAAGCCAATCTCTCACTGTTAGAAACTAGAATGAGACCTTTATGGAGAGAGATTATGCCACAATTTCCTGCCGTGGTATTTTTACACCTTCCTCTGAAGAATGGGTGCTGCTCGCTGTCAGAGACAGGATACTAGACTAGGTGGGCCACAGGTCTATTCCAGTATGGAAATTCCTATGTTTCTAAATGCTAGCCCTGCTCAATTGCACCCATAGGCTTTGAAGTAGCCTGTGTTTCTGCTAGTGTCAATGGTTGCCCTAATTTCACAAACTGACAGTGAGACTAGGTCATTTTTATCATATTTCCCTGGGAAGGATCGAGGGTAGTTGAGGGTATATGGAATTAAGGAGAGTCTTTTCCTTTGTACCCTACTGAATAAAATGAGTAGTCAGCAACGAAGATACTAGATATGTGCAAAGAACTATTCCTATCAGACTCCTGGCTGCAAGAGAAAGCAATAGGCTTTGGGCCTCTTTGATGCCATCATGACTGAACTAGAAATGAGGTGCTCTTCTTTCTCTTGCCTCTGTGGGAATGATCACTGAACTGGCGGTCAATGCCGTATAATGCCGTACTGTTTTCATACCCAAGAGCGAAGGGCTCGATTCTCCTCTCACTTACCCTGATGTAACGCTGGAGTAACTCTACTGAACTTAGTGGAGTTGTATTGCTTTTTACACCAGATGCAAGTGACAGGAGAATCAGGCCCATACAATGCAGTACTTGTGTTTAGTGAGTGAAACAGGGATCTCCACCGCTGTCTTTCTGTTCCCTTCCCTTTCCAGCACACCTTAGGGACCCAGAGCTAAATTCAGTGCAGGTGTAAGTGGCTGCAACACCAATAAAGTCAATGGAGTTGCACAGCCCCTTATATCAGCAGTAAATTGGACTCCCACTACCACTTTTGGGGAGCTACTTCTATTTTCATGCCAATCACCCTGTCTAGAGAATTCAGAAGGAGCCTAGAACAAACTGGCTTCTTCCAGGTGCAGATTCCTTTACTAGATCAGCAGTTTGATTTTGAGAATATGCAAAATGGCAGATGGAACAGTCTGGCTTTGAGTCTCTGACCATGAATGCTCCACCAGCTTTTCAAAACACAAAATGAGGATGATCTGTGGAGTGTGATATCTAAAAGGGATCAGATTTGGGCCCATAATGTCACGTCTTTGCTGTCCAAAGCTAGGGATTTGTTTGTTTTGGCTAGAAGCAGCAAAAACACCAATAAATCAAAGATTCAAAATGTCGTGTAAAGCAAACACTCTGTCAAATAAAAAAATAACACTCGCCAGCTGTTTTGCCCTTTCATTCTTCTCTTCCCGTTCCCCACTTTCTCCTCTCCGTACCCCGGTGCCTTTTTTCAGTGTCTGTGTTTCCTTCCTACCAATTTGTCTCCACATTTTCATTCTTCGTAAACTTGCTCTTTCTCTGAGACCATCTCTCTTTCTAAGGCTTTGTTTACGCTATGCCTTTAGTCGCCCTGGGATTGATCACAGTTTAGCTGTGAGTGTAGAGAAGGACGCATCCTGGGCAGCACCAGTTCAGCTAAACCAGGGGTAAAACACAGCTAGCTGAGCCACTGTTGATCATGGATTGTCTACACTCACAGATAAATTGCGGCTAGTCCTGGTGCAGCTAAACCAACTGCTGAGAACCAGCCGTTGAAACAGGGCTATTTCTGACGGAAGAAAGTGCCTAAAACTTTTTCTTTTCTGAATCAACTTTTCTCTACTCCCACCACAACCACCAATCCACATCTAATTTAAATTTAACTGTTTGTTCTCTCTGTGCCACTATCCCCGCCTCCACCTTCTCTGATACATACCCGCCTCCCCTTCCCCCCCCCCCCCCCCACATACACACACACAACTTTGGTTCTCTTGACCCAACATTTCTTTGGTCCTCTTGGGGGGGGTCAGAGCTAGGGTCCAGTTCACCCTCCAAATGCAGCTGAATGAGTGGGTGATGCCACAAATTTGGGGGGTGTCCTCTTCCAAAATACAAATGAGTTGACAGCCCTGCTATTAAGGTGGAGGGTTAGGGGGCTGAGGGTTGCCCTCATTTCCAAGGGCACACTCCCCCCTAGAACTTCACCCAGCTTGGGTGGGTTCTAAGTAGTCTGCCAGAAATAATTACCGCTGCTTCATTTAGATCCTGAGCATTACCTTTTCCCTTAGCCCAAGGGGAAACAATTTGGGCATTAGTATTGTCATGGCTTTTTGAAGGTCAATGGCAGAGAGAGGGTGGGAAACATTTTTTCTCCATGCTTATTTCTGAGTGGGAGAGTGAATGAATGGTGATAAATGTCCAGCCGGGTTCCGTACATTGCCAGAGATGCGTGGGAAGGTGGCAGAGAAAAGAGAGGCAGACGCCTTCTACGAGCAGCTGCCTCTGTCCCTTAAGGTGTCACCAACACCAGCACAAAGACAGGTGTTGGAATGGGGATGCTGGAGGTCAGGGGGCCAAGGCAAAAAGAATGCATAAATAACGGTCCCCGGGGCAAAGAGAGAGAGAAAAGGGGGAAAGAAGAAGGGGCGGCAGAACTGGAAGAAGCTGGGGACGGGAGGAATGGTTTAGAGAGAGGATATATTGTAATAGGAAGTGGCTAAAACAGCCTGGCAAAGCCTCATTAGGTGACGGCCCTCTTAAGAGGCAGACGCAATGGTGGGACTGGAAAGTTCCCTTGCCTTTGGGAAGTGACTTTGGCTCTCAGCAAAAACAGCTAAGTGAGGGGTGTGGGGCAAGGATTGTACCTGAGGCTCAGCCCACAGGGTGTGGACAGGAGGCAGCTGAGTGAGGGAAAGACATTCCCCCCCAAAAAAAACCCTGCCCTGGAAACACAGCCTGAGAAAGGGGGAAATTCAGGAGAGACTAAGGGGCTCTGGTCACAGGACCGTCCAGCCATGTCTCCTCCTGTCTTTGTCGCACCCCAGCCTATTCCAGCCAGTCGCAGAAGACCCTAGTGCTTCTGGGGAGATAGCACAGCTTGGCATAGAAGCCCCCTGCACCAGTGCTGTGTCGGTCCAGTGGCCCTGCTGTATCCACACAATTAGCCCAAGGGAGCCAGGCTTCGGGCACTTGTGAAGTTGGCCCCTAGACTGTCAGAGAGGGGGAGATGTACCTCTTCCCCCAGGAACCTACTAGAGCCAGTCACCTGCATGTCTGCCAGACACGACGGGGTTTAACAGCATCCCTGTGCCCCGAGTCCCCCTCTTGCTCCGCCAGTGTCTTCCGGAGGAGGAGGCATTTATCCCTTTAAATGAAGAGGAATTTCACACGCCGGACCAGTGAGCGTTCAGAATAGAGACTGTGATTAAACTGAAGGAAGGCAAAGACAGCAAGGGTGTGTGTCTGGGAGAGCAAGGGCTCGGGGTCATGTAATAGACCTGTGTGGGATTTGAAGATTAGAGAAGCTGAAAGAAGGGCCATTTGTTCTATCTGCCTGGGGCATTGCTATGGCCTCCATTTCTGTAGTATCTGACCACCTCACAGTCTTTAATGGATTTCTCCTCACAACAGCCCTGTGAGGTAGTGCCGTGCTATTAGCCCCATTTTACAGATGGGGAACTGAGGCACAGGGAGACTGAATGACTTGTCCAAGGTCACCCAGGAAGTCTGTGGTGGAGCAGGGGCATAAACTCAGGGCTTCTAAGTCATAGCCTCATGCCCTGACCATTGCACCCTCTCCGTTCTACTGTATGAACTGCCACTTTGTTCCTGTAGCAACAGGAATATGTGATTGTGGAAGGACAGAAATGGTTTCCTAGGAGTTAATCTCAGGGGCTGGAGTGAGATCACAGGACAGGTGTGTTTCTTTGTGCAGAGTGATTATAAGTAGGTGCACATGACAAGGACAGCAAGGGGAGAAAGTTACAACAGAACCAAAACTTCAGAGAACACTGTGTGTATGGAGAAGCAAGCCCAGAGGTGGAGAGAGTTTCCCCCCGCCCCCGCACACTGAGTAGATCAGACTTTTCTAGTACTGGATTGGCTGAAACAGCAGGAGGGAAACCTTGGCAGAGTGATGTTCCCTTTAGGAGGCAGGTGGCTTGATGAGACTGGAAGACACCATGATCAGAGAGAAATGATGGGAAGGGGGCTGTGCCTCAGGTCCAGTTCACTGTGGGGGAGAGGAGAGGCACCTCATTTAGACACATAAAACATGCCCAAGGCAGCAGGATCTACCTCCTTCCTGGAGTCTGCCATGGGCAAGGGGATTTTGGAGACTGTGCTCTAGTGGGTGGGGCTGTCATTGCCCCTAAGTGCCTGTTACAAGAACAGGAAGGACTAGGGGGGCAGGGGGGAAGGAAAAGTAAATCACAGGAGTTAAAATTAAAATATTTAGGTCCTACCTTTTTCCTAGAAGACATTTACCAGACACATCCCCAGCCTCAGAACCTGGAGTATAAAGCAGCAAACTCTTTATTTCTCATCCCTTCCCTTTTGTAAAGGAGAAATATCTAAGTGGGGAGGGAGAGTGTGAAGGGAGAGGAAAGAGAGGAGATCAGAGTGGAGCAGACAGGGAAATGGGGGACAGGGACATTTGCAGGATTCAGAGATTCCAAGGCCAGAAGGAACCCCTTAGATCATTTAGTCTGACTTCCTGTATAACACAGGCCATAGAACTGCCCCCAAATCATTCCTTTTACATACATGTCCATGTAAGCAAACTGCATATGAACATAGCCACCTCTTGCCTGCACTCTCCCCTGATTCGTTCTGGTATAATTCAGTAGAGTTTTATGCTGGGAGACTGGGATGTAACTTCAGTAACAGCTACTTAGGACTTTGATCATGCAGTGTCAATTAAACAGGGGAAGCAAAGCTTGATGCTCCCCTTCATGTGCTGCTCGTTAAGGACCAGAGGGCTCATTATTACGATTATAGTATCATTATTATTGCTACTTTTATCTCTATTGCAGCAGTGCCATCATGCCCCAGACGCGGTCGGCACACCTTTGTACTAGGTGTTGTACAAACATACAGGGAGGCATGGACCCTACCCCAAAGAAGTTACAATCTAAGATGACAAGCACCATACCCCGGGTGTCAAAGCAGGATACAACCAACATATGTACCACTCTGATAGACACTAAATACATATTTATATACATTGTTTTCTACATCAATAAAAAGAGTATTTCAACTACAACTGACTACTCCTCCTCCTGTGGGGTAGTGGAGAATGGGATGCAGAGTCTTTTCCTACCTTAAATCTGAACAAATAATAATAGGTCACTAGTTAGCCTCTGATCCCTTTCCCAAGATTGATTGTGTTGAAAGTTGTTCCCATTTGACAGCTGTTTGGCGCCCTGTGTGAAATGAATTGACTGATCTCACTTTAGTGCCTAGTGAGACAGGTCTCTTAGTTAGGAGCCTAAAAGGGAGCCGAGTGCTTTTCAAAATCTGTCCCCACTTCTGAGTGCTGAGCACTTGGAAAATTGGGCCCCATGGGATGTGAATCCACCATCACAACTGGATCTCTCCTTTGTCGTCTCAGCAGAGAGAGGCCAAGCACTGAATGAGCCTTAGAGCCCAGGCTCCCATATCGCCTCTAGACATTGTCCCTCCAGGCCAGGGCTGAGGCTTACTGGAGAGGCAAGTGCTGCTGCCCAGGCTGTTGCTGCTCTGGGGATAAACAGAGAGCTGCAGTCTCCAGGGCTGTCCATACAGCACGACTGACCAGTGTCAACTCACTCCATTTATGAAAACTAAACAGTGCAGGAGTTCCTGGCAAAGCAATGCTTTTCTGTGAAAAAAACAAAAAGCTGAGCTGGACATAGCCGCCTATTCAGCTGTTCACAGCGTTGGTTATTCTGGGTCTCCTTGCTCATTCTCACTGAGCATGCTGGATCTTCTGTGGCTCTTGATGCTGGCATTGACATAATTGTTTCCTTGAAGAAAGGGTGGAACTAGACTCATGAGCCAGTTGGCCCCTCTCCAGTGAGAAATCCATCGGAAGGGGCTCAAGGAGAGGAAATCCCCAGGGCGAACCCCTCACGGAGTTGCCACCACATCGTTCCATCAGGGAGGGTGCTGCACTCATCCAGAGAATGGGCCGTGGGTTCCAGCCCTGCTCTTCCGCTGGACTTGGCGTGAGGAACTGGGCCTTCACGGCAGTAGCTTTTCCCAAATAACGTACTCATCAGAAATACTAAGAATAGGCCACAATGGAGCATCAGGTCAGCCATATGGAAGGAACAGCGCAAGGCACTGCTTGTGTTTTATGAACTATGCTTTGTGTTTTATAAAGTGACAATGTCGCGGTCGGTAATCATCGGGATAGTGATAAACACTTGATAGGTGATCAACAGGGAACTTTGCTTTCAATGTTGTGACTTTTGCTATCTGCCTGCACTCCCTGGAGCGACCCTTGATCTTCCACTTGTTAGCAGGATGGGACCTCCTGTTCTTTTCAGGACCTAATTTAAGAATATTGTAATAACTCCTTTTCCCAACTACTGATTTGCAGTGACTGGATCACTCCCCAACTTTTCATGAGCTACTTACTGGCTGAGGCCACACTAAACTCGGTCTTAAGAACTGGGTTGGGTATATAGGAGAAGAGGGTGAGATCAGAGAGGAGTTAGTTCAGATCTGTGTGGGGGTGTATGAGAAGGAGAGTGGGAGTTAGTTCAGGTGTGTGGCAGGGAGAGGATGATGGGGAAACTAGGATTAGAGCACATCAAAGCAGGAATGATGGAGGATTAGGATTGGGTTAAAGAAAGCACAAGGGGAGAAAATGGGCAAGGCCATGGGGATAAAGGGAGATTTAGGTTATATGTGAGAGGATGGAAGAGCAGAGTATTGGGGCATGGAAGGGAAGGTGGAGGAATTTGGAAAGGGAGTGTCGGGAGTGGCTGGAGGAGGAGTAAGTAGATCAGGTGTACGGGTTAGAATTGTGGTATTGAGATAGGTTTGTTCACAAGAGATCCCGTTAATTTTCTGATTCCCTTCACCGTATAGACTCTGGTCTAGCAGAGTTGCACTTGATTCAGACCAAAAAAGTGGAGCAGAAATAGTTTTAAGCTATCTTTACATTCCTCTGATCCTGAAGTTGTCTGGGGAGTAACCTAGCTGCCTGTGGGCACCAAGGGACCATTCTGGTCACCAGGGGATCATTGTTTTTACCTTTTCCTTGACCACCTCCTCTGCAGTGGGGGGTGCCACAGGGAGCTGCTAGGCTGGCTTATGCCATTTAGGGATTCCCTCATACTGGAGGAATCCTCGGGTGGCCAGTTAAACCAGTTTTATGGCTGCTTTGTGCCACCAAGTGGCCTAGAGCAACTGGAGTGAACCAGAGGATTTGGCACTAAATTTGAGTATCAGCTGGTTTGTGTTAATATCTGTGGGATTCTAATGGGGGAGAGGGGTTGCCAAATTGTCTCATGACAATTTTTTGGGTGGGGCATGTCTGTCCTATGTTCTGCAGAACATTACAAAGATGATCCCTATAACCTCACACTATACTGTTACAATCGTTGTGTTATCAGACAGCTCTCTTAAAAGTGTCAACTTAAATTATAACTGAGAACACCCAACCTGTACTCAGCCAGTCCAGTTACTGGAGGATAGAACATTTATATCCTGATAAAAAAAATCAAGGAAACTAGGAAAAAGCTGCAGCCCACCAAAGAGCAGCCAATCTACCGAGAATGATGTGCTCATACACCAGGGTGATAAGTGCAGCGGAAAAATGTAAATGGATTGACAGAAAATGCTACAATAAAATAGAGATTATTTAATTACACTTTGGTGGATTAGCTGCTCTCTAATTGGCTGAATCACTTAATGGGTGTCTTCTAGAAGCCAATCACAGAGGGGCAGTTCAATAAAGCTATAGTGAGCAACACTCTGCTGCGTCATTCGGCATCCTTTGGTGAGAATGATTAACTCTGTATCATAGGCAATAATCGTTGTCACAGGGTCATTCTAATGGGTCATGCTGGGTTTTACTGGTAATTTTGTCCTGATTATATCAGGTACTGTTGTGTGATGTCTTGGTTTTTGCTGGGTCATTTGGTCATGCTATGTTATCTAGATGGTCTATGCATTTTCCCCTGAGATACTACTTCTTCAGGGCTGAACTGAAAATGTCAGGAATTTTGTTGGACTATCTCAAGGGGATAATGATAATGGTATGTTGTGTAGCATGTCTAACGCAAACCGGTTGCTGCTTCCTACCCCGCATGCGGTAGCTTTTCAGGGATCTGTGGATCTCTGTATGTTGCGTACCCTTAAAAATGTGCATTTACCTCATTTAGTTGTTTAAATAGCTGCTGCAGTTTTTGTGGTAATTCTCCATTCTACATATAGTGAATCCTATCGGTACTCTAAATAACGGTAAATGTAGGAAACAGCATGGTCCTAAGGGCATCCGCTGTGTGTGCATTACACACGTGAAGATGATATCCATGTGAAAAATTATGTAGCTGTATGCTGACGGAACAGCAATGTGATAAATGAAGTTATCATGCACCTTTGACTGTCTCATCTGGCCTCTGCCCGCTCATTCACTACGTCTCTCATTCGAACACTCTAAATCCCTGGGCAACGTCAAATAGCCACCATTTTTTAAAAAAGCATCATCCAGCCAAAGAGATATTTGCTCCTTCCTCTTCAAAGAGTAAATTTGTCCCTCCCCAACCCCTGCAAATTAAACTTGCCCAAGACCCAGGATGGGTAAAATACATTCCTGGGCCAGTGACTTTCTTATAACTAAAAAGGGCATGAGTTTAAAGTTCATTATATTGCCATGTAACTCCAAAGAGTTAAAAACAGAGGCCCAGAATCTGTCCCCTGATAAGGCTGCCCTACATTGATGGTTCAGCTGGCTACCTGGAGATTGCCCTGGTGTAGGAGAATTCCTGGGTGGCATAGAACTGCATAACCACACCCACCTGGCTTCCCCTAGTTTACGAGACATGAGCAAGGGAAGAGTGTTGCCAGACTGTCATGGTTCTACAACAATTCCTAGCTGCTGCAACAGCTTGTTCGGGTCATGAGTAGTCTGGCAGAATTTAGAGCAGCCCTATGGTCACTCTAAGTTGCACCACAGACCAAACCAGCCTCTGCTTTCCCAATGATCAGAAAAACACAAAGGCAGCATAAAGCTACCTTTAAACCACCACACCATCTGTCCTGTTCCAAGTACAGCGCAGCCAGACCTGACAATTAGGGCCAGGTGCTTTATAGCATTGAGAGGCTGAAGGTTCCCAGCTTCCTTATAGGACCCAGCACCCACGTAAGATGATAGAATTTAAAACTGTGACATTTATATGTATATGAAAGCGAGGTTACGTCACTTTTAGAGGTATTTATGGCTTCCTCTGAAGCCTGTATGGTTGGATTCAGAGGAACTAAGCTACCTAGTTTTACTGTTGGAGGGATAAAGAAGAGTTCCAATAACATTCTTAAAACTCTGATAAAACCGGGTTTTTTTCTGCAAAACGCATGTGGCATCTACAGACTAGCGAATGACAAGGGGGGATGTAAAGGTTTCACTGGCACCAATCAGGATGATCCCTCTAATGCACCTGGTCAGAACAAGGGAAAACAAAGACTGAATAAATGGCCCATTTGGCATCACAAATTTCATTGAAAATGCTTTAGCTAATTATCTCTGTGAATACTGCAGCTGTCTGCCACCCATGCCCATGAAGCAATTTTCTTATATGGCCCTCCTTGCCATGGTATCTGCGCACCTCACCATTTATAGTTATTTACTTCTCTGAAGCAGGGAAGTTTTATCATCGTCGCAGAGAGACTAAGGGGCTTGCACAGGGCCACACAGGAAGCTGGCAATAGAACAGAGACTTGACCCCAGGTTGCCAAGTCTCAGGCTAACACCCTGACCAGTGCACCAGCCTTCCTAACGTGCTACACTGCATTGTGTCTCCTGGTTCTGCAGTTTACCAGTGTATTGCCTGCCTATCAGTACGATATATGAGATGCATATAGATAATCTACAATGTGCTACAGGAATGTCGTGGATCACAATCATTTGCATATTAGATCTCATTTGGGTTTTACAGTACTTCTTGCAAGTGCCTAGATTGTCTGAACATAGAAGGACTCTGTAGGAGCCGTAGCAGCTACTGCTGGCCTTCTCTAGGAAACAGCCAGAAAGAAGTTATTCCCTCTGCAATTCAAATCAAACCCACATTTTCTTCAGCAGAGCTATTTTAAGTCATTCATTATCTTTTTACTCTCCAAAGCAAAGACGGTTTGATACTCAGAGGTTGCTAGAACCAAAGGGGGAAGAGAGGACACTGGGGTATTGTTCTTCCTGCAAATTCAGACATATTTGGGACTGGAAAAAGATTTTATGTCTTGTAATAAAAACACCAAACACTTCACATTAGAAGAAGCCAAAAAGAAAAGAAAGAGAGAGAATCCTTCCTCTTGAAGTCTAGGGTAGTTGGGGTTTCTAGCACGAGCAGAGAAGTTAAGCCTGCAATTGACAGAATGGGTCAGATCCTCAGCTAGCATAAATGAGTGTAACGCTGTGGACTTTACTGGAGCTACTCCTGTTTACACCAGTTGAGGGTCTGATCCAGTAGCTCTTGTTTGGCCTTTGTGATGTGAGCAGGATTTGGCTTGCAGGTATTGCCAGGATAGATGGGTGACAGTGCCAGGGTGAATTGCGGGGGTTGGCTTGACTGACAACACAAAACTACACCACTCTTCGGTGACTCAGCTTGACTCATTTCTGCTGTGTCTGGTAAGAACAGTTACCAGAGGTGTTCCTTTGCATGAAATGCTAGGCCCAATTTTCCACAGGAGTAGTGAACTTTATGAAGAGGCTGCCACGTGTGATCTTCCGCTGCACCAGCAAGACACAAAAGTGCATCAAGATTATCCTGCCACAAAGGTCTGGCTCTAGGTGGATTGCACTGCTTAGGTGAAGATGGGATTTGGCATCTCTGATCACCGCTCTCTCTCTCCCACACACTGAACCAACAACCCACCGGGTCCCTTGTCTATGTAATTTCTCTCTCCGTCTGCATGTCTTCTCTTTCTACTAATTCATGCACTGTGGGTGCCTTTAGTTCCCAAGCATATCCCAGATCATTTCTATTGTCAGCTGTAGAGCTAAAAAGGCACCTACTGAATATGACTGAACAGAATATGACTGAGCAGGGTCAGGACCAAGTGATCAAAAGCTCCACACCTGGATAAGAGCCATATAGGACTAGCCTATGGCACCATGCCAGTCCAAACACTTCTAGTCACAGTGTAGGTCTAAATGCTACAGTGCCCAGGGAAGTGATCTGTAGCCCCATTACTACACTAGTAGTTGTTGGCTACTTGGCGAGCATTGCCCACTAGAACTTATGCTACTTTTAGAGGCCAGCACTTGTCTGCCTGAAATTCTTCTACCAGCTCCAACTCTTTCGGAGTGGCGTGAGGAGTGGGGAGGAGACATAGACTGGATTCTACTCTGGCAAACAGGCAAAGAAACAAGGGGGGTATAGGATCCTGGAGGACCATGTAACACGCACATTTAAAGAAAGGAAATATGAAGACTATACTATCAGCAGATGTTGTGGCTTAGTTAATGTTCCATTCACTTATTCCAGTTTCTGAGGCACTGTGAAAGCTTGACGTATATGCTGGAGAATAGAGGGCTGGGGGTCTATCAGAGACATAGGAGGCAGGGGGAGGTTTCTGGTGTCAAGTTTAAGCTACCAGACAAAACTCCACCTCACAAACATGCACATGAAATTAGGGTGACCAGACAGCAAGTGTGAAAAATCAGGACAGGGGGTGGGGGGTAATAGGAGCCTATATAAGAAAAAGGCCCATATATTGGGACTGTCCCTATAAAATCGGGACATCTGGTCACCCTACATGAAATACATTCTTGGCAGGTGGACAGTTTGGGTGTGGTTTTATTATAAACAATCTTTGGCTCTCAATGGCGAGCAAAAAATGTGTCACTTTTCCTGCCCTTCTGAATAACCTTGCATGGGTTGAATCCTCTGTAAAGTCCTCCCCTCGGCTCTTGGGGTGGTGGTATGAATCCAAGAACGCTCTGGCTCTTAATATGGTGACGTTTAGCAAGTGAAAAATAACTCTGAACCAAAAATTCAAGCTCCCCTGGTTAAACATTGGGTTGTTGAAGGAAGTGATGGCACACTAACAGGAAGTAAACACTGCACTATGGTCTATAAGGCTGTAATGATATGTCATTTACAGAGCTGAGTCAAGCACATGGTGATTATAAAGCAAGAAACTCTGTGAAGATGTAACTATTTAAAATCTGCTTAGGAGAAGGGAGCGTGGTTCAGTTTGGAAGGAAAATGGAGGGAAAGCTGTGTGGCAGGACTTCTGTTGCTAGATGGATGTCTGCTGCATAGTGGCATTTCCCTCCCCCCTTTTCTTGTCAGGACAGTGCCCAGTCAATGGAACTTCCTGGGGTGGGTGGAAGACATCTGGCTAATGAGGAACAGATGGACACCCACATGCTATAGCTGCTCTTTCCTCAGCTCTTTCCTCATTTGCTTAGTTTCTGATACCTGTATCCTCCCCTACTGCTGAGCTTTGCCCTCTTTTTGCTTTTAAATACCGAAACCCACCTTGTTCAGAATTTTCATTATGTTGGAAAAGTTGAAAACATTTTGTTTCAGCTATTTTTTAATAAAAGCAAATGGAGTGAAGGGCTAGAGTGACAAAACGGAGGAGAAAGAGAAGCTGCCAGTTTGCCCTGTGGCCCAGTGATTGGGCACTCCCCTGTGATGTGGGAGACCTACCAGTTCATATTGCTGCTCTAGAGCAGGCACTTGCATGCAGGTCTCTCCCCCTGCCCCCTTTCAAGGCAAATGCCCTAACCCCAAGGCTATTAGGTATTCCAGGATGGGCCCCTCTCAATCTCTTCCATTGAAGCGGTTCCGCTTTGTGTGAAATACTTGAATAGTCCTTGGGCAGGGATTCAAACGTGGTTTCCCACATCCCGTGTGAGTGCACTAACCAAACAGTTAAATGTTATGGGGGGGGCACAGCCACCTCCTCCCTGTTTTGGGGTGTGAATTTATCCCAAAAAAAGCAAAAGAAGACATTCTGGAAATATCAAAAAGGGTTGTTTGCATTTTTCCACTTTCTTTTTTTTTACACTGACACACATTTGCCCAAATCATCACCAATCCACAAAATGTTTCAGTCAACCCACATCTGCATTTTTTGGGGAGAAAAAAAGTTTCAGCTGAAAAAAATGTAGGGTCGGCATAGAGCTCCCTACTCTCTCAGTTCCAGAGCACCTACCCAGCTCTGACAGTGCGCCATTTTTCTGCCCTGCAAGGAAACAGGGGGCATGCAGTGTATAATTTAAAAAGAGGGTTAGACTGCCGTGCCCCAGGGTAGAGGAGTAGGCCCTGTGTAATGGAGATTATTATACTCTAGGGTGCTGCTTATTTAGTGCGGCCTGTTTTAATGATTTGGGAAAGACTTTCCCCAGGATTGTCTTGATGCCATCCTCTGGAATAGGCAGTTTATCCCACTGTGAGAATTTCCATGTCCATCCTCCCCCATGCTCTGTAGCACGCTGGTGACTTGGTTAGAATAGGTGCATGTGATTAGTGCTAGTGACCTGAATTTCCCTTCCACTTCTCTGGCTCCCTTGCTGCCTGAGGACAAGATCTGTGTCAGTGTTCTTTTGTTCTTGTCCAGTACACAGCAGATTCCAGAGCTTGCTGGTCTTCCAGTAACAGCCTTCAGCAATCTGAGAAGGCAAGTGCACTCTGGGCCCTGAGAGAAGCCTGAACCCTCAAAAGGTGTGTGCATGTCACAGCTCATAGGAGAGAGCCTAATGCCCCTAGACATGTTTACACAGATGGAGTATTTCCATAAGTCCCTGCGTTCCAAACCATGATGAAGAGAGAAGAGTTACTTTCCTATCAGGCTCCAGTTGGTTTTTATTAATACAGTTGGTTTTCCCCGAGATCTTCTCCCTGAGAGATCTGATGAGAAGGTCAATCCCTGAGCCTTTTCTCACTCCTTCTGATGACAGCTTTACTTCACCACTTTGATGCTTGCTCACAGGCATGGGGTGGAACTGACCCACGGGTTTAAGTTTGGGAAAGAATCTGTTCACCCTGAAACATATGGACAAGGACCTTGGGGTTTTTTACTTTCCCATCAAGCACAGAGCAGGGACTGTCATTGTGGTTCAGGAGGGTATATTCCCCAGGATCAAAGTCCCATTCAGTTGCAGTGAGCAAATGAGCAATCACTCAGTCCATCCCATCTTCTTCTGTCTGTCTAATTCTGAAGCTGTTGCTGTGTCCTGAACGGGGATTAGCTTTCTTCGCTGCTCTGGTTTGGATGAAAGGCCGCCACAGCTCCTTTGTGCTCTCCCCGCCAGCTCCATTTGTGATATTTCCTAATGATTATGTAGGGCACAGTGTCTCCTCATCACAGACCGCATGGATGAGGGAGGCTGGCTTCAGAGGTGGTTGATTTAGAGACCTTACGCGGGGTTGGGGGGAACCAAGTGAATCCATTTTATTTAATTTAACCTTTTCAGTTATATAAATAAGCTGGGTCCCTACTGCATCCTCCCCAGAGCACACAGACTTTTGGCTAATGCTCAAACCCAGGCCCTTCCTGGGTTTGGCTTTATTGGCAGCTCAAAACTATGACACAGTGTAAATCTCAGCCTAAGCCCCCTCCCTGATCTTGGCTATTCCTAGAGTGTCCCTCCAAGACCTTCTGTATGTCTCTTCTCTAGTTTCCCTTACCCAGGGGGGGGAGCATTCCTACCTCCCTTATATCCAGGGTCAAGTTAACAAGGTGCCCCTGCCACGAGTCAGCAGTGCTTCCGCAGCTGTACGCAGGATTCTAACACCTACTGGCAGTGGCAGGAGGGGGTGTCAGCTGGAGATCCTGGTACATCCCTTTTCCTCCCCACCAACCAACACCTACCTGTTTTGTGCCCTGTGCAACCCATTTGGGATTCAGTGGGTCTGGGCCTCAGCTCCTAAAGTATCATATAGCTCCTAGGAGACCTGGTCTCCTTGCTGCCTACAGATTTTCCAAGGCTACAGCACAGGGTTAGCTCCATGACCAAACTTTGGAATCTACGATGGTGGGAAGTGCTCTAAGTCTCGTCCCTCAACAGGTAATGAGCCTGACCCCCCACCCCCCATCTGGAGTTGACATACATTTCCCCTTGCTCACCGGAAGATTGCAGCCTGGGGATAAGTCCAGGAAGCCTCACAGACATAGGTTACCAGAATAAGTTTTGGCATCTGTAGCAGCTCATCTCTAACTTAACATTCCCATACTAATGTGGGTGTGTCCCAAGTCTACTAAGCTGGACACAGTCTCCACTTTCTAGCTGCCTGGGCACAGTACACTTCTTGGTCTCTGAGTCTTCAACCAGACCCATGTCTCTCCTTAGTCACAATTATTATTAGAGCAAAATTTCTTGTTGCACCTCAGTGTCCCCACACAAGAAAGACACAAAATCACCTAACTGGTGAGTTCTCCATGAATTTGGGACCAGGGTCTATTTTTGGCTTCTTCTCTTGTCCATTAATATTTTTTAATCACTCCTCTGCCTGTCTAATGGAGTGTCCCTCCGATTTAGAATGCAGCTATGGCCAGGATGACATCGTCAGTGGCTCCGTCACCAGATATTCCTCCCTTTGCTGTACAGCCTCCACCAGTGTGGCAGGACAGTGGCAGTGCACCCCAGTCTGCACCCTCCCAGGGAGACGTTCTGTGTACTGCTCCAATATTATGAAGGCCATTAGTTCCCCTCCTGTGACAGTCTTGCATTTGAGACAAGTTATCTAGCAAATCAAGGGTGAAGGTGTGCAGCCACATTCCTGGGTGCCAAGGGCTGACCTCCAAACCATCGCTGGAATACTTCCCCCAACACCCTCAGCTGGTCCAAGATAGCTACTTTCACGGCCTGTAGCAACATCCTCACGGAGGGACTGGAACGCAGTTTGTGCCTCTGCTATCAGAAAAGGTACCAAACCGATAAGCCAGACCCACTGATCTGCAGGAGCTACCTGCTTGTGGGACAGTTTCTGATCACAGGTTTCAGAGGAACAGCCGTGTTAGTCTGTATTCGCAAAAAGAAAAGGAGGACTTGTGGCACCTTAGAGACTAACCAATTTATTTGAGCATGAGCTTTCGTGAGCTACAGCTCACTTCATCAGATGTATACCGTGGAAACTGCAGCAGACTTTATATACACACAGAGAATATGAAACAATACCTCCTCCCACCCCACTGTCCTGCTGGTAATAGCTTATCTAAAGTGATCAACAGGTGGGCCATTTCCAGCACAAATCCAGGTTTTCTCACCCTCCACCCCCCCACACAAATTCACTCTCCTGCTGGTGCTAGCCCATCCAAAGTGACAACTCTTTACATAATCAAGTCGGGCTATTTCCTGCATAGATCCAGGTTTTCTCACATCCCCCCCCACCCCCATACACACACAAACTCACTCTCCTGCTGGTAATAGCTCATCTAAACTGACCACTCTCCAAGTTTAAATCCAAGTTAAACCAGAACATCTGGGGGGCCGGGGGGTAGGAAAAAACAAGAGGAAACAGGCTACCTTGCATAATGACTTAGCCACTCCCAGTCTCTATTTAAGCCTAAATTAATAGTATCCAATTTGCAAATGAATTCCAATTCAGCAGTTTCTCACTGGAGTCTGGATTTGAAGTTTTTTTGTTTTAAGATAGCGACCTTCATGTCTGTGATTGTGTGACCAGAGAGATTGAAGTGTTCTCCGACTGGTTTATGAATGTTATAATTCTTGACATCTGATTTGTGTCCATTTATTCTTTTACGTAGAGACTGTCCAGTTTGACCAATGTACATGGCAGAGGGGCATTGCTGGCACATGATGGCATATATCACATTGGTGGATGTGCAGGTGAACGAGCCTCTGATAGTGTGGCTGATGTTATTAGGCCCTGTGATGGTGTCCCCTGAATAGATATGTGGGCACAATTGGCAATGGGCTTTGTTGCAAGGATAAGTTCCTGGGTTAGTGGTTCTGTTGTGTGGTATGTGGTTGCTGGTGAGTATTTGCTTCAGGTTGCGGGGCTGTCTGTAGGCAAGGACTGGCCTGTCTCCCAAGACTTGTGAGAGTGTTGGGTCATCCTTCAGGATAGGTTGTAGATCCTTAATAATGCGTTGGAGGGGTTTTAGTTGGGGGCTGAAGGTGACGGCTAGTGGCGTTCTGTTATTTTCTTTGTTAGGCCTGTCCTGTAGTAGGTGACTTCTGGGAACTCTTCTGGCTCTGTCAATCTGTTTCTTTACTTCTGCGGGTGGGTATTGTAGTTGTAAGAAAGCTTGACAGAGATCTTGTAGGTGTCTGTCTCTGTCTGAGGGGTTGGAGCAAATGCGGTTGTATCGCAGAGCTTGGCTGTAGACGATGGATCGTGTGGTGTGGTCTTGGACTTACTGGCAGCCTAGGAAGTGCCACCAGTTTAGTAAGTTTCTGAATCAGCTGGTTTTTGAATTGTTGCTGCCAAGCCTGTTGAACTGCAAGTAGGGCTTGCTTCTTCTTTATAAATTGCTGCAAGGTCTAGTGGGTTAAAGCCTTGCCTGCTTGCTGCTGCTGGAGAATGGCAGTCTGCTGTGCTGTAAATATTGTTCCACCAGCCTTGTCAGGAATTCCATTTTCCTCCTTTGTCAGAGGGTTACTGAAAAATCTGGCTTCTGGAACCAGCCAGAGTCCCCCCCGCCCCGCGTCTTCAAAAAGCACACGGACCCTGAGTTAGTGCTCAAACTCACCCCCTTCCTGTCATATGGCTCTGTTGGTAACTCAAAAACAGTAACAGCTCAGAAACTTCCGTCCAAGATTGGCTGTCCCTGGGGTTTCCCTCCAAGAGCTTCCGTCTTGGCTCCCCTGTCCTCTCTCCCCAGAAAACCACCTCTCCTCCATTATAATGAGCTACTGCTGCCATAGCATGGCAGCAAAAGCTCCGAGCTTTATGCAAGGTTCTATCCTCTGCCTCTGGGGTGGATCAATACCAAAGTTATGCCACCCTATTACATGGGCATTTGGGCTAATCTGGATGATTTTCTTTATTGGTAAGGAAAGCATTTGTAATGCTCCAGCAACCAATCTCTAGCTGTGGACAGTCACGAGATATTTGCCCTTAGATTTATCTCATTCTGATTACTATCTTTCCTTTTTTCGTTTTAGCTGCAACATGAATTTGGCAGCTGATGTCTCCTGAATTTGTAAAGTTGCTTGTTTTATAACTATTGCTGGTGGTATTTCTGGTCTGCCCATCCTCATGGTATATACTTTTCAAGTTTGCTTTCTATGCTTTCCGAGGGCAGAGTATTGCCTTCTAGCTCCAGCTGTGGTCAAACTGAAACAGAGAAGTTGACGTTGGGAAAGAAACAAGAGGAACAACAGAATGCTGTGCTAGTGAGGAATCTGTCCCTTCAGAAGTAGAAATGAACGCTCTGTGTCACTGGAGAGCAACATGCTTAGATATCTCAGTTAAAAAGGTCTTTTTGCCCTAACTGTGCTATGGCATCAAAGTTACCAGGTGCTGAGGGTCTGTTGCTGGAAGTCACAGGGACATGTGACTGTCTCAGCCAAAGCAGGTCAATAGTCTGCTGGCCAGCTAGGGGGGCGATAGCAATAGTATTAAAGGATTTGAGGTCCCATGACCCTATATCAACCAATTGGATTGTGCTGGGTAATCTAAGGGTGTAATTATATACAATAAATATTTCATAAAGTACTTTCTCCCATTGGGGCTTGTGTTAGATAAAAACGGCTCAGGCCAGCCTCTTACGGCCAGTTCAGACAGCGCTGCCAAAACCTGCCGCTGCAGGATGCCTCTGGGTCATTGGTTCCCCCCTTCTCTAGGGACAGGCTGAACTTCTGGTGTGAGCTTCAGAGCTGATGCTCCAGAGCCATGTGTTGTGGAGTGCAAATGGCTTCATGCTAACCGAGCTCTTTGGTGGTAGCTAGGGCTTCCTGTAGGCTCAAGATTTCTCCCCCTTTATTGCAGCCCTGCCTGGGCATATCACTGTTCCCTATACTCCCTTCAAAAACATACACCAGTTCTCTGTTAACTTGTTCTGCTCTGATGGAGCTGAGTACCTGTTCCAGCTGGCATGGCATAGGAATTTCTGGCATGCAGAAGGAGGGTAATACTGTACTCCCAAGCTTGAGCTTTGCAGCCGGGAGCCCAATCAAATGGCTTTGCAGATGGCCCCAAAGTTGCCTGAACCATACCCAATGCAATGCACACTGGGCAGGCTAAGCAGTACTCTCATAGTCTCTATTATGCCCTCAGGTAGAACATAGTTGCTTTATTACATATGGCAGAGTATGTAACATTTATGGATTAAATATGATTTTAAGTGTGTGTAGGATCCTAGGGGTCCGTTATTGGTTCTCAGGGTTTTCCCCGTTTCATGGCTGGTTTCCAATCTATGTACTAATTATTTCATTGCATAGGGTAGTTTGATTGATCTGTAGCTAGTTGTGATGACAGTTGTCTTCTCTTTCTGTTAAAGGGTTCTCCCAGAAGTTTGCAAGACAGGCTTCGTTATCATTGCAATAAGCCCCGGTCATGTCTCTGCACAGTAGTCATGTTCATCACACACATGTCATCAGGGAATCATACTTCAGCATCTTCTCCTCTTGAAACCCAGGCCTTTAGCTGAGGAGATAAAAGAGCAGCTTCACTGGCTCTGACAGGAAAGAGAGAACTTTATATTTGATGTTAATACCAATAGGTCTTACATATCAGGCTGAATTAGGAGGTGAGTCTAAGTGAACCAAAGGCAATCTGAGCAGGTGTCATTTGCACCTTTCTCTATTCTGTCAGCATGCAATTCACATCAAAGGTGCACTTAAACTCCCATCTGAATCTGGTCCATGTTATCCTGTAGAGGATAGTGGTGCACATGCTCAGATACACCACACGCACAAGACCATCCCACACCTAAAAGTCTAACATGCCTCGATCAGCCGGGAGAGGAAAGTCAGACACACAAACTGAGAAGTGAGCCAGAGCTGATATATTCCCTTCAAGAGAGGGCAGCAATTCACACCCTGTACCCTGTTATCCTGACGTAATGATTCTCTAGACACTTATTTTCTAGTTTGAAAGGGTTGCTTCATCAGGGGAACATTCTGTGGTTGCGATCAAACTAGGGCAGAATTTCTGCACCTTTTTTGGAGTGAAATGTGTCAGGGTTGAATTTTGAAGTAGTTCCGAAGACAACTTCTTTAATCATAGCATCATAGAAATGTAGGGCTGGAAGGGACCTCAAGAGGTCATATTGTTCAGCCCCTGCAGTGTGGCAGGACCAACTAAACCTAGACCACCCCGATAGGTGTTTGTCCAGCCTGTTCTTAAACACCTCCCATGATGAGGATTTCACAACCTCCCTTATAGTTAAAGTTTTTTTCTGATATCTAACCTAAATCTTCCTTGCTGAAGATTAAGCTGATTATTTCTTGTCCTACCTTTAATGGCTATGGAGAACAATTGATCGCCCTCCTCTTTATTAAAGCCCTGAGCAGAGGACTGGAGCAGATGACCTCTCGAGGTCCCTTCCAGTCCTATGATTCTATGATATTTGAAGACTATCAGGTCCCCCTCAGTCTTTTTTTCTCAAAACTAAACATGTTTCTAAAAACTAAACATTTTGTAAAATCTTTCCTCCTGTATTGGCCAGGGTATAAGCAGCCAAACCAGTAGTGTCTGCTGTGCCGGGGGTCAAAGGCAGTAGTTGAGACTAGTTAGCAAGCTGAGTCAGAAAATGGGTACCAAGGTCAAGCCAGGCCAGGGTCAAAGGCAAGAATCTGGAGCAAGGCAGGGCACAAGCCAAAGTCAGCATTGTTGCTCAGAGGCTCCTGGGGTAGCTTCCTGGTGGGGGAGAGTGATAGCTCAGTGGTTTGTGCATTGGCCTGCTAAACCCAGAGTTATGAGTTCAATCCTCAAGGGGGTCATTTAGGGATCTGGGGCAAAAATTGGGGATTGGTCCTGCTTTGAGCAGGGTGTTGAACTAGATGACCTCCTGAGGTCCCTTCCAACCCTGATACTCTATGATCAACTATCAGTACAAATGGTTGGCATATGGTTCTGCCACTCTGGCCTCTTCAAGTGGTACTTCCTATGATGCCTAACACTTTAGTAGTTGTTGGGGGCTCATTCCCCAGTGGTGATGTAGAGGCATTGGTCGCCCAGGACACACCCCACCCCAGGTTCTAGATGCAGAGATGTTTATTCTTCATAGGTTGAGTTTTTTAAACTTTTTATCATTTTTGTTGCTCTCCTCTAGATTCTCTACAACTTGTCCACGTCTTTCTCAAAGTGTGGTGCATGAAACTGGACACAGTATCCCAGCTGAGGCCTCACCAGTGTGGAGTAGAGTGGGACAATTACCTCCAATGTCTTACATACAACACTCCTGTCAATACACCCCAGAATAACATTTGCCTTTTTAGCAACTGCATCATATTGTTGACTCATATTCAATTTGTGCCCCACTATAACGTCAGCTTCTTTTCAGCAGTAATACCGCCTAGCCAGTTATTCTCCACTTTGTATCTGTGCATTTGATTTTTTTTCCTTCCTAAGTGAAGTACTTTGCACTTGTCTTAATTTAATTTCATTTTGTGGATTTCAGACCAGTTCTCCAGTTAATCATGGTCCCTTTGAATTCTAATCCTGCCCTCCAAAGTATTTGCAACCCCTCCCAGCTTGGTGTCACCAGCAAATTTTATGTCTAATCACCACCTCATTATCCAAGTCATTAATGAAAATATAGAATAGTACCAGATCCAGGAATAACCCCTGCAGGACCCCACTAGAAACATCCTCCCAGTTTGACAGCAAATCATTGATCACTACTCTTTGAGTTTGGTTTTTCAACCATTTGTACACCACTTTATAATAATTTAATTTAGACCACATTTACCCAGTTTGCTGATGAGAAAATCATGTGGGACTGTGTCAAAAGCAGGGGTGAAAGTAAGTCTAGGGACTTACTGGTACGGGGCTGGGCTGGGGCCGGCTCTGGCCCCCGGAAGGGGCGGGGCCTCTGGCAGAAGGGGCAGGCCTGAGGGAGGTCAGAGCCGGCCCCGGCCCACCCTGTACCGGCAAGTGCCTCCTTCCCCCTCCCCGGGGTAACAGCAGCAGCCGGGAGCTCTGGCAGCAGTTTAAAGGACCCTGGGCGGTAGCAGCAGCCGGAGCCCTGGGCCCTTTAAATCGTCCCCGGAGCCCCGCCTCCGCTTCCCTAGGGCTCCGGCAGCAGGGCTCTGGGGACGGGGCTCTGGCCACCACTACTGCCCCGGGCCCTTTAAGTCGCCACCCCAGCCCCACCGCTGCTACCCCAGGGCTCTGGCAGCGGGGCTCTGGCAGCAATTTAAAGGGCCGGGGGCTCCAGCCACTGCTGGGAGCCACAGGCCCTTTAAATTGCACCTGGGGAAGCCGATCCACCCTGGTACGGCACACCGGCTCTTGCCAGTATGCCGTACTGGGGCGTACCGGCTTACTTTCACCTCTGGTCAAAAGCCTTATTAAAATCAAGATATATCACATCTACTGCTTCCCCCCATCCACTAGGCCAGTCACCCTGCACACTTGACATGTTAAACCCCATCCTTCCCATTTGAAGAGTGGGGTTCCACCGAGATGGGTGGGATGTCAGGATGCGGTATCAGGCTGTGTGGGAAAATTGAGCTGTTGTTATCGAATGTGCAAGGGGAAAACTCCAGAAAATATGACATCAAATATTCATGAGCATTCAGTCTAACTTTTCAACAAATTTACTTCAGTTGTATTCACACCATGTTTCTGTTTGCTTTTTGTGAATATTCTAGCAAACAAACCTCCTGGCTGGAATTTTCACTGAAACAGAAGATTTACAGTGTCTATATTTGCAGAGAGCTGAGGGTGAATTAATAATCACAAGATATTTCCTTGGGAAATCTGATACGAACAGTTATGATTAGAGTGGACTGAAAATTTTCAAAACTTGTTTTCTCGATGAAAAATTAGTTTTTTAAAATATTGAAAATGTCTGTGGAAAGGTTTCCTCAAATATTTTCAGAATTTCATCGGAAGATCAAAGTGTTCCAGGAAACTGAATATTTTCAATTTTCAGCTGCTGAAAATAGAAAAACATGGTTTTCAGAATTTTTTTCAACAAAATGGAAACATTTTCCATGTAAAAATAAACATTTTTCTGACCAGCTCCAGTTCCAATACCGTCTGACCCACGTGTCCAATCAAATCGGAACTGACGGTCAAGTCTCAAACACTTAAAGCAATACTGGCAGCAGAAGGTTTGAAAAGAATTCATATGCTCAAGTGTGTTTGCATAAAACATTCTTAGAATAATTTCAACCAATGTGCAGAGATTGCAATTTTTCTTTGTAGACAGTTTGAAAACAGAAGGGAATCAGGGTTAAATATGGCAAATAAATTCCTTATGGTGAACAATTCCCTCATCCCTAGCTGAAAGTATCCAGAAAGTTTTATTTTCTGTTGATCTTACTCAAAAGTGTGTTTCTGTAGCTCACGAAAGCTTATGCTCAAATCAATGTGTTAGTCTCTCAGGTGCCACAAGTCCTCCTGTTCTTTTTGTGAATACAGACTAACACGGCTGCTACTCTGAAACCTGTCATTTTAATTCCTGTAATCTCTTGTCTGGGGTATTTGATGCATCTCTATTTGGAGAACCCAGGTTGGACTGACAGAAAATACAATACAACTGTATTTAGTATCGAAGTTCTAATGCAACGTGTAGCTCAAAACTCAACAGAGAAAACAGTGCAGGAACAAAGTCACAATTTTAAATAAAAAGATATCAGTTGAGATAAATTAAGGGGCATTGATTGGCAAAGCGGATGTTTTCAGATAAGATTTGAACAGATATGGGGAGTCAAAGAAGCAGAGAGTTACAGGAAAATTATTCTGAGCCTGGGAAGCTGCAGAGGAGAAGGATCTCCTGCCACCTGTAGCAATGTTATGAGAAGGGGGATTAAGGAGACTGGTGCAAGTTGGACTATCTGAGCTATGAGCTGAAGTAAGGTCTGTAATTCAGGCTGGAACAAGTTCATGTAAGGTTTAAAAAATGAAAGAGGGGAATTTGAAACTTGACCTTGGGAAGCCAGGAGAGGTGTCTGAGAATGGAGGTGGAGTGGGTGATATTGTCATGTTTTGTTGTATGTGTGAGAAAATGGACATCATGTGAGCCTGGCGATCTGGGATTTGGAAGGCTATAAAAGGAAGTGGCAAAGGTCAAGGTAAGAGGAAAGAAAGGGAGGGAGGAGGAGTTCAGCAGGAGGAACGTCAAAACAGTTACATTCATAGGCAATTGTGCAGAAGCGGTGATAGGCAGATTTGGAGTCACAGGAGATGATGGAGGAGAAGGAAAATGTACAGTCAAGGATGATGTTCAGGTTACTGATAGAGGAGGCAAAAGAGATCTTTGTCGGAGAGGGACACAGAAGGGATAGAGATATATTTGATTAAGAATGCCTTTGAAGCATCCAACTGAATAAAGTTGAGACAAAGCCACAAATTTCATGGGCAAGAGAGACAGAAGATGAGCAGAGAAGAGCCAATAAAGGTGTTAAAAACATTTACACTTGAGGCTTATCAACATAAAGGTGGTAGCTAAGATTTAAGGTAGGAAGAAGATGTAGACTAGGGGACACGTGTGGTTTAGTGGACTAAGCATGAGCAGGCCTTGATTCTGTTCCCAGTTATGGTACCGACTCACTATGGTACCAGCCTTGGGCAAGTCACATACAGCCAAATTTTCAGAAGTGCTCACTAGCTTTGTGTGGCTTCATTGGTAGGTGCCCAACTTGAGACACTTTGCATCTGACATGCAAGGGTGCTGAAGACCCAACTGAAGGCACACTGAAAATCAAGCCCCTCAGGTTCGGCACCCAAAAATGGAGGCACACAAAATTAGTGAACATTCTGAAAATGCTGACCTTAATCTCCCTGTGACTCAGTTTTCCCATCCATACAATGGGGATAATAATACTTACCCACTCCTGTAAGATGATCTGAGCTCTGTGGATGAAAAGTACCATATAAGTGCTATGTGTCATTATGATTTTTATTGGAAAAAGTCAAAAAGACCTTTACTCCATGGAAATGGGCTCTTGGTACAGAGGAGGAGTCTCCACCATGAGAACTGTTAGACAGGTGAAAGGTTGTTAAGAAACCAGAGATACCTTCATAACTATTGATACGCCCCAGAAGGATGGAATGGGCCACATCCACTGTGTCAAAGGCTTCCATCATGAAGCCCAGGAGAATGTAGGGAGGCTTCATAGAAGGAGATTATGAGATTTCAGTGCTATGGTCAGGGTAAAGACTCAAAAGGGGCAAAGATAACATTTGTGAGCAGGCTGGATAAAAATGGATGACTTTAAAAATTGGGTTTTTTTGAAATTGTAGTTTTTTATGTTCATTAAATACACGTTTATTTAAAAAAAATAAACCCATTTGAAATTGACAACCTATGTCAAGGCCTAAACTTATTATAAGTTATCAAAGTCATTTCACTTAAATACAAAAAAAATATTAAGTAGTACATATTTGCTACCAAAATTTTAAAGAAAGTCAGACAACTGAACTGGTGGAAGTCACTGGTTAAGCACCTGGAACCAAAGTTGGTTGATGTGCTAAACCAGTTTTTGATAGCAGTAGCCTCTTCTACAGATGGAGAGAAACTATTTTTTTTTCAATTCAGTTTATTCTACTATTACAGTTCAATCAATACTTCATTCAAAGTTAAAAAACCAGCTGGAAACTGTAAAAGCAGGATAGCTTGTTTTCCTCTTCCAATCTCTGAATAAAAACTAGAGGATGAGATCTACTAGTTTAATCTTGAAGGATATGGTCACCAGAAATAATCAGTTCACTTCACTAACTACAGATAATACTTCCTTTGTTCAATAAATCAGTTTCAAGAGCAAAACCTGTTTTGATACACTTTTTTTCCTTATACTTTCCAACACATTCAAGGTAGTTTTACTTAATTTTAAAAATGCTTGGTTTGTGCATTTTAAATTGAATTTGAATTTCTATCCAAATGGAATTTGACAGAAATCACAAGTAAAACATTAATCATTTAGTAAATAAATGCATCCATCACCATTTTCTAAAACATTTTAAAAATGTAAAAATTAAGAATCTGAACAAATTTAAGTTAAGCTATATAATTGCTTAAATATATGTGTATAGATACACTGTATCCTCTTGGTTAGCACAAAGAAGCATTAAATTTAGTGTAAAGGCTGTATTTAGTTGCAAATCAATATGTTTTAATGATTACCAACCAATGAGAATCAACTTATTTTTAGATAAATATCTAAAAGGTACAAATGCAAAACTTGATCAAAATTGATTATTTAAATCAAGGGTTTCTGTGTTTGATTATTTAAATCATGATTAAAATCATTTTTTTATATTGCTTCAATTTAAATCAATCCACCCAGTGTGTGAGAGAGAAGTCTTGAGAGGAGACTTATGTCAGAAGCTTTCAAGGGTCTTAAAGTGAGTGGGAAGAAAGATATAAGAAAGGATCAGTGGAGGCAGGTGTTGAGCCTACACAAACTATTATCACATATTGGGTCCATTTTACATTGAAAAAAGGAAGCAAGTTTCTCATGCTTGTCTGAAGAAAGACCAGCAGGCAAAGATAATCTGGGTGAGCTGGAAGAGAATTAATGGTATGGAAAGAGGGAGCAAAGATTACTAGGACCTTTCGAAATGAGGGAGGAGTAGAAATAAGAGTACCTCGGTAAGAGTATCTGAATAGCTTCCTAGATCTCATAGTGGACATGGAGATGGGACATGCACCACTGCTTTCTGAAGTGCTGATGAAATGCTGACCTGTGTGACTGAGGATCTATAGCTGCACTGTATATAAGAAAATCTTGAAATGATGGAAATAGGGTAGATTTTCATGTGAGAGAATATAGGAAGTTGGCTACGAGTGGAGAGTAAGACAGCATTACGAGTATCATAGATGGGGCAATGGAGAGAATGTTAATACAACCAAAGAATGGTCAGCGGAGGTGAGATCATGAGAAGAATGGGAAACAGGAAATGGGGATTCTAAAATCAAGTGGTGTAGCCGTGGGTAAGGATGAGAAAGGGGGAACATTAGACAGCATTAGAGGAGTCAAGGAAATTAAAGGAGACAAAGTTAAGGAGGACATCAAGGTGCACAGTGAAGTCAAAGGAGAAGAGATTAATCAGGGGAGAGTCATACTTGAAGTAGCAAAATACCACAGACTGCAAAAGACTGACAGAGTAGGGAAGGTGAAGGAGGAGAGATTCAGATGTACTCCAAGGAAAGAGAAGAGAATTTAAAAGAAGGATCCAGTCACAATTCCAGTATCTGGGTCCATCTTGTTTCATATCCTAAGGGTTCTAATGCCATCTTGAGAAAATGACCTCCCTTACACAATGAGATAATTGTGCATAGAACTAAATTGCAAACATATATGTCCGAGTCAGGCTCTTCCCCTGCACTGATCTCATGTGACTATAACCTCCATTCCTGCCTTCCCTGGAGCCACTCCTGCAGCTGGCTGTCACCTTCTCTGCACCAGGGAGAAGCTCTCTGTTGGTTCAGGAATTAGAGCTGTAATTTCGTCTCTTTCCATATCTAAAAAGAGCTGTGAGTGCTGCTTATCCATGCAGCAGGTCTAGAGCTTTCTCCCAGTGGCAGAGGGTGAGGAAGGATGAAGGGAGTCCTTGTGGGGAATAGATCACCAAGCTAGCTGGGTTTCTTTCTCAGCTTGGCAGCCAGCACTAGCCCCAGGCTGACGGAGGGTTCCTTTGGAAGGATGTAGCCCCAGTAGCCCTACAGCTAGTAGCATAATCTGCTCAAGAATCTGCAGAGTGTGGAGGGCAGCCTGTGTCTGTGACAATGAGAACCCTTCCTTACCGCCTTTGTGGGGAGGCGGTGGGACAGCAGCGCTCCACCACCATTTGCCGCTCGTATAGGGAGGATCTGTGACAGAGCCCCTGTGTCGGGGACAGTGAGAAGCCGTCACCCCCTCAGTGTGGAGTTCCTGTACCTGTGACAATGGAACCTGTACTACAGTCACTGATTGGTAAGGTGGGCCGCTCCCTGGGGCAGGGCCCAGTTGTATAAAATTAGGTCTCCTCATGTGTTATTGATTTATTGCAGTATAGACTAGATCACACAAGCAATGCTCAGCAATAGAGAACCCCATTGGGACTCTGAAGTATGCTTAATGCTCGCATGAATATATCTGACACGCTGCAGCTAAATTATCTTCCGTGCCTGCTGTTCCACTTGTGTCATCATCTCTCCTTGAATCCCTGCACTGGCTTCCGATCTCTTTCCACATCAATGTCCAACTCCTCATTTTCATCTTCAAGGCCCTGCACTGCTCTGCTAGTCCCTACAGCTCCTCCTTTACTGTGCTAACTTAGCGTGCCTCAGCACTTCCCTGAGCTCCTTCTCCCTCCAGCCATGACTCTGCACCATCTCCCCTGCCACTCTCTCTCTGGAACGGCCTCCTGGTGCACCATGCAACCTCGTTCTCTTCTTTCAGACCCCCCTTCAGGACTCACATATTTCAGCTGGCTTTCCTACCCTAATGTTCTTCCGCCACGCCTCTGCTCTTGACAGACTTTGCTCCTTCAGTGAATTTAATATCTTGTATTTTTAGAATGAGAAACCATTCCAGAAAAGTTTCAGAGTGGTAGTCTGTATCAGCAAAAACAGCAAGGAATCCTTGTGGCACCTTAGTGACTAACCAATTTATTTGGGCATAAGCTTTCGTGGGCTAAAACTCACTTCAACAGATGCATGGAGTGAAAAATATGGTAAGCAGAATATATATTATAGCACATGAAAAGATGGGAGTTGCCTTACCAAGTGGGGGGGTCAGTGCTAATGAGACAATTAAATTAACAGTAGAATACCAAGGGAGGAAAATGCCAGAAAATATACACAACTCAAACCAGGAACAAACAAGATGTGCACATACAATAGCTCATCTCAAGATGCTTTTCCGTCACAACCTCTATCCGTTCCTTACCCTAGCCCCCAACCTCTTGGTCCCAATCCTGCTCCTCTTAAAGTTAATTGGTGTTTTCCCACTGACTTTAATAGCAGCAGGATCCAAACTTCTGTTTCTCATCATTTTCAGTTCTGTGACTAACTAAGGCCCTGATTCTGCAAGAGGCTGAGTGCCTCACGCGAAATGCAAAACACCCTCAATTCCTACTGAGTTTCAAGTACTCAGCACCTCACAATTTGGGGTCCTAATATTGTAAGAGCCCTATGGCAAGCTCCTGTCTTTGTAACTGCCTTTAAAGAGCCATGCACACACCTGTCATTGTAGAAATGCATAATAATGCTTAACTTTCTGAGAATACAGCATTAGCAGGGAAAGTCTCTCCCACTCTCCCCTCCTACTCTCCCTTTGTGTATCTGCCTCTCTCCCATTGTTAAAATTTAGCATCCTCCACAGTGCAGCTCAGTTTTGCTTTGGCACTTTGGACTGTATCCAATCTCTGTCTCTCTGTCTCTCTCTGCCTGTCTTGGCAGGTATTCTACACACAGCACTCCCAGCGAAGCAACCAATGCTCTCTCCTCTGCCCCCTGCAGGAGATCTTCCAGTGCTGGGTTTGTTACAGAATCCCTGTGGCTTAAGCAAAGTCTCTCATTGTTCAGCTGAGGTGTTTGCCTCTGTGCTGCTGGAGACTGTTATGGCATTCACTGAAACGGGAGCACTTCATTAGGGGCACGAGCCAGCCCTGAAGATTAATTTGCACCATGTATCTGTTATGGCAGGTGGGAGGAGAGGTGAACAAAGCCAAGGGTAGTTTTGGTTCTAGTTTGGCCAAACTTCACAGGGGGTTTTTACTAGAGATTGACCCAAGATGTAAAGTTTGGTGCTGGATTCCAACCTCCCCAAAGATAGGGCTGATTGAATCTGGAGGTTTGGTTGGAGACTGTGTCTAGTTTTGGCTTTCCAAAATCAGACCCAGCAATGGTCAAGGCTGTTAACCAAGAGGCCCCTGAGGTCTGGACTTAAGGGTGCAGTGATTCTATAAGTTCCGTTCTGAAAAAACAGACAGAGGAGCAACAACAGCTGAGAGAGCTGAGTGAAGAAGTCCCTGAGGAGCAGCTGGCCAGCTGTGTGCTTAGCAGCCACAGCTGTGCTGGCAGGCCTAGAAGACGATGGATCAAGCCACGTGAGGAAAACTATGCCCTAGTCTAGTGTCTCATGTAAACTTCACCTCAGTATGTGCAGCCTCATCCCCATGAGTGACCCTACAGTAACAAACCAGTGCATAGAGCAGCAAACAACGCTGTTGTGATTAGCTTTTCCACACAGTGCGAGCCTCTGGATCAACTCTATAGTATCAAACCAATGTGCTCAATGGATGGAAAAAATACTGGAAAGTTAAAATATTTAGAATCAAACTTCCAAGGGGTTATTATTATCCAACTGCAGTAATCAGCCTCCCCTCCATTCCAAGTAATATCCTTCCTCCTCCTGTGCACCAGGAAACCTCAGACTTCACCTTCAACTCTGTCCTCCAAATCTCATTCCTTTTGGCCAGCCTTCCATCACTGACCTCGACCTGGCTTTTCTTGTAGGCATCATCCACAAATCCAAAGGCTCCCATCTGGAACAGCTGTTACCTTAGCAATACAGTTCCATCCAGGGAGTACACTGGTTATTATCCTTTGGTCCTGGGCTGTGGGCAAAAGCTTACTGCAGTCCAGTTGCTGGGACTGGACACCCTGAAGTGCTGAACAGTGGGTCTGTACCTGCAGTTTGTTATTCTAGGGTCTCTCCTGAGGACCAGTGTTGCATGCTGACATTCGTGTCGGGACTTTCAGGAGTCCTGAGCTTGTTTGGTGTGTTAATATAATCTAGCTCCGGAGTGCTGGTTTCGTGAAGTGTTCTTGCTGAGTACTGGCCATGGCACGGAATGAGACTTGTCAGGAGTTGCTAGATGTAACTGTGAAATTAAAGAAATAAATCCATACCATTGCATTTTAAATAATGGTATTGGGCATATTCCACTCCATGTGGCCCAGCTCGGGTATGCAGTGGGCACTAAGAGAGAGCGGTTGAGCAAGCCACACTCTTGTCTCTGGGCCAGTGCGCTGTGGATTAATATTCCACCCGAGGAGTTGTGCTCATCTGCAATGCTGCACTGTTGGCAGAGCATCCTGTCAAAGAAATACTAAACCAAGTTCCCTTCGACCATCTCTGGTGGGCTGCCAAGGGGGATGTCAAAGGTCCCAGAGCGCTTTTTGAACAGAGTAAGGGATAATCAGTATTCCCTGTCCCTGTAAACCTGGGTCTGTTCTTAGAGGGGGGGTGCGTGCGTGATCACTGAATCACATGATGGCTGCCATGTTCATCTGTGGAGTTGCTGCACCAGGGGACCTTTCTTAGCGTAGCATGAAGGGCTTTGAGTTCCCTGGGGTATGAAAAGTGCTCAAGGAATCCCAACTCTGATTCTTCCCCAAATAAAATCCAGACACAGACGTGCTGTATGGAATAGCAAGACCAGCTTTGGAGTCTCTGTGAGGAGAGCCACCTCATCTCACTCTGCTCCTTACCTGCATCCACTCCCATGACACCCACCCAGAAAACGTTAGAGCAGCCAGGCAGTCCCTAGCTGCTTTGTCCTCTTCCCCAGGACGCAAGGGCAATGAGATGAAAGGGGCCAGTATCTGATGTGAGAAGGGTCATCTTGTGGGGCGGGGGATTAGGAATTCAAATGGCCTGATGTTCCCAAATTGTGTCGACCCCACCATCATGCTGACGGTCCTGCGTAATCCTAGATTGTGCACCCAAGATCAGTAGACACCACTGAGCAGGATCTCTTCCTACTATGGCTGGATAGAGGGAGGAGCATTAAAGTGGCTCAGAAGAGGACGGGAGGACTGGATTGAACGATGCTTGTATAATTGGCTTGCTACACTCTCTGGATTATTTCCCATGGGCTTTAAGGGTTTTTTTAATTATTGATAACAAATAACTTTAATATAGCACCTTCCATTCTGAAGGACCCCAAAGCACTTTACATAATTTATAAACTAATTACTATGGGCCCAATTCTGCTCTGGGTTACCCCGATATAAATGTAAAGAAACTCCACAGACGTCACTGAAGTTACACCAGAATGATGCCAGTATAACTGAGGCCAGAATCTCTCTCTCTAGACCCAAAAGGATATGTCAGAGAGAAAGAGAGAGAGAGAGAGATGCAGATGTGGACTGGATGGAGGAGATGAGCATTTGAATCTACTTTTCCCTGTCTAATTTAAAAAACAATCAAGGAGATTTCATATGAAAAGTGACAAGACCATAATGTTAGGGTTGGAAATTTAAACCCTCAAAAGTTGGGAAACAGAAAAGCTAAAGTTCTCACAACAACCTTCAGTCACCCATAGTGACATGAAGTCCTCCAAATACTCCCTGTTATATAGAGTGGGTCCAATTCTGCCCTCAAATATATATCTACACCCCCAGATGAATTGCACAGATAGATCTGAGGAGAAAATGTAGTCCAATATGGTGAGTTAAGGTATAAACTCTTTGGGGTCTCTAACTTGCATTTTTCCAGAGCCTAGCACAGCTCTGTTCATTGGGGCTTTTGAGAACTATCACAGTATGGATGAAGAATAACTAAGACTGCGTTTTAGTCATAGGTATTTTTAGTAAAAGTCATGGACAGGTCATGGGCAGTAAACAAAAATTCACCGCCCGTGACCTATCCATGACTTTTACTATATACCCATAACTAAAATTTGGGCGGGGGGCTATGGCACTCTGGGGGGACCAGTGTGGGGGCGCCGCAGGTGCTGGGGTGTGGCCAGAGACCCTGCTGCTGCTGGAGGAGAGGTGGGTGGCGTGCAGCCCGGGACCCCTGCTGGTGCTGGGAGGGGGGGCGGGTGGTGGTGTGCGGCCCGGGATCCCCACTGCTGCTGGGGAGGAAGGGTTGGCGGGCCTGGCAAGCTCCCTACCCGGCTCCGCGTGTCCCTGCAGCTCCTGGGGGAGGGGCACCATGGGGCTCTCCGTGTGCTGCTCCCACCACAAGCGCCGGTTCCACAGCTCCCATTGGCCAGGAACCGCAGCCAAAAGGAACTACAGGGGTGGGGCCTATGGCATAGGCAGCGGGCAGAGCCACCTAGCCCCTCCGCCTAGGAGCTGCAGGGATATGCTGGTGGGAGCCAGGAAACCTCCCATCCTGAGGTAAGTGCCGCCCTGCACCCCAACCCCCTGCCCTTAGCCCTGAGCCCCCTCTCACACACCCAAACTGCAGCTGCTGCTGTTGGCCCAGGGAATGCCTGGCTCGGGCAGCCCCTGAGCCAGCACCAGCTGCTGCAACAGTCACAGAGCCTTAATAATAACCATATAAGAATTTTTGCATTTCCTAACTTTTGAGGGTTGAATATTGTAACCTTAACATGGTTACATGAATATGGTTTCCTTAATTGTATTATTATTTTTAATTAAAAAAGAAGAAAAAGAAAAGCATTTCTCTTGCCCTCCAGTCTGCCATTTGCATCTCCCCTCTGCCCCTCCCAGATATCTGCTCCTGGAAAGTCCAGCCACCAACTCAAACTACACATGGTGGAAATAGCACTGCTTATCTCCTCCCCACACCCTACCCACTTCATTTCTCTCACTACAGATAATTACACCACCCTTCCAGTTACTAGCCTCACAGTTTTGGTGTCACATTTGATTCCCCTCCCACACATATGAAGGCTGTTGCTAACTCTTGCATGTACCTCCTCTGTAATAGCTCTGAAATTCTTCATTTACTCTATCTATACTGCTGAAACTTTTCCCCATGCCCTGGTCATTTTTGCCTTAACTACTGCAAGCTGCTCCCTGGCCTCCCCAACTCTCATGTTGTTTCCCTGGAGTCTATTCAACATGCTGCTGCTAAAATTATCCTCCTTACACTCCATCTAGCTATGCCATCCCACTTCTTGAATACTTGACTTGGTCCCCAGTCTCACCTTGCATAGCTTTGCCCTTGCTTATATCTCCTCTCTAGTTGCCTGTGTTTTCTCCTGTGTACCCTATCTTTTCGAAACACACCTTGATGTCTGTTTCTTTCGCCTTCTCACAAACCACTCCAGGACCTTCCCTTTTATGTCTGTAAAAAGCCGAGAACATTATAATGCTGTAGAAATAATAACTAAGCTCTCTGCTGATTTTTTTTCTGAGTACCTCCACAATTGCATAGTTACAACTTTGGAATTCCATAATGAAATAGCAGCAGAAAACCAGACCTACCTAACTAATATCTCTTCTCTCCTTTGAAATCTAGCTCTAATTCCAGTATGCCCAGCACCGTTGTGTCAATGCACCAAGTACAGAATGAAGGGCAACAGTCCCACATTTCTTTTGGTGAACGTACTCCTCCTTTTGGTTCCACACTGCTTTTTCAAATGAGATTCATCTCCAGGCTTGATGCATTATGCTGTAGTTCAGAAAAGTGTCACAACCCTACACAGAGCCGAAAGTTTGTCCTGTGCATGTGTAACATAGATTTTTCTCTTGCTTCTATGGTCGTGCTACTTGTTAACATTTTAAATCAGACTGAAGACTAGCAATTGTAAAGTTCAAACATTTCTGAGTTAAATTATTTTTATAGTTAAAATCTCAGAAATGGGTGTACAGATTTTGTTCAACTTTTCTAGACAAATCCATCTGTTGGCTGAGACAAATGATGGGAAATTTCAAGCAAAGGCATTTTTGTTTTAGAAAGTTATGACCCTGTGAAAGAGGGTGTTTTTATATGAAAATTTCCATCTATATGTTAATGATAGGTTTTGCTACCAGGGATACTATACTCGTACATACAGAAATAACTGTAGTCAGTTCTGAGGTAGAATGCATCACCTATTTAACAACTCACAGCAACATTACTCTACAGTTTAGGATAGGAAGTAAAGAAGAATACCATATCCAATGAATGACTGAATTTTAGGCTGGCAGAATGTCATCAGTCCAACTGTAATGTGGCAAGGAGAATCAGGCTAATGGTCCTATCGGGGATGGGGGGCACTTAATAATCACAAGTTCTATTTCTATCCTATATAGCCTTTTATATCGCACTAACCACTGTTGTATGTAAGCCCCTTCCAGGATGGCATTTAGTGATGTGACTAACAGCTGTCACGTTTGGTTCATTCATTCTTTCATCCTATCCCTGGAGGGAGAATTGTTTTGTGCCTGGTTGTTTTGCCTGGTTTGGTAGGGTTTAGTTTTGAATGTACACACTGCTATGTGTTTATGTCAGAGAAGGCCCCCTGGAAGAAGTGCACCTTGCACTGGAAGTGGAAGGCGGTGAAATTTGTCGCAGGCCTTGGTTCCTGTCAGAGCTTCTTTCTCAGTCTTGGTTCAGCGCCCTCCCTCCCCCCGCCCCTCCCCCCCAAGCTTTGTCTCCTGTCCAGCCGAGCTTTCCCTTATGATAGAAAGTTCCATTGTGCCTGAGGAGCAGCGCTGTGGAGTACACGGGTAGCACCTCACCTACCTTTCACCTAAACGGTGGTACCTCCACTGGTGTAGCAGCCAACCCTTTGCACCGTGCTGGGACACTGTTTCTCACTCAGTGTTCGAGCCGCAACTGCTGAATCCCCAGCGTTACTTCTTGCAGCCCAGCCCCCTCTAGCACCATGGCCAAGACTTTCCAAAATAGGACCCTAAAGTTCGGCTTTTTAATCCATATCGAAACAGCTAAATAAGTGGCCTAATTTTCAAAAGTGCAGAGCACCCAACAGCTCCCATAAAGGTCAATGAGAGCTAATGGACAGTCAGCACTTGAAAATCCAGCCACGCATTTAGGTGACTGAATATTAATTTAGGAACTGAAGCCAAGATTTTCAAAAGTGACTAGCAGCTTTGAGTGCCTCATTCTGGGCTGCCCAATTTGAGATGCCTTAAAGGGGCCGGATTTTCAGAAAGCAGGGGCTCAGGACTTCCTGACAATCAGGGGTCTCGGGCTAGGCAGTCAAAAAGGGGACACCCAAACTCACGAGTCCCTGTCGACAGTGATGGGTAATGGACGTCTCCAATTTTTGAAGGTCTCTACCGATATGTATAAATGTGAACTCCACACTTAGTTTCCCATGGTGCTCTCTGCTATTTTTCATCTGTGCACAGACTTTGGCTCCGAGCCTTGCTTCGCCAGCTGGTCCCAAACAGACTCAGCTCTGAAATGGGGACTTGGAACAGACAGAAATGTGTATGTCTCTCTCTTTCACAACATGATTTACCTACCCCTTTCACACTTTGTTTCTGGCAGCTTTCTCGTGGGTAAATATTAAATACCAGTTTCATCAGAGATCGGGATTACTAATAAAACAGGAAGTCTAAACCTGGTTAGTTTTATTTATTTAGCTTCTATGTCCTCTGCTACCATAGTATCTGAGATTCTCACAATGTATTTATCTTCACAACACCCCTGTGAGGTAGGACAGGACTATTATCTCCATTTTACAGATAAGGAACTGAGACACACAGAGTAAATGACTTGCCCAACGTCACACAGAGCATCTGTTGCAGAGCAGGGAAGTGAACCATGATTGGCACTCTAACTACTGCATCCATCCTTCCCCTCTGGTGAAGAAAGCAATCTCATCCAGCTCCCTTTGTACATCTCCCCAGAAGCCCTCTTCCCCAAAACCTGTGCTAAGAAAGAAATATCCAAAAGCATTCTGGGAAAGGAGGCTTTTCGTCCCTGGCTCCACCTCTGTCTGCTTGTTGCTCTCGGATGTCTTTCCCTCTACCTCAGGCTCTCTCTCGCCAGATGTACAGTCCTGGCCACTCAAAATTCCTCCTACCCTGCAGGAAAGGGGTGTCTCTTTCGCAGGAACTCACTGTTATTCAACGGATCTCCTCCCGCAGACACGGAGGACTTTTAAACATACATGGCCATACAAGGTGATATGGAAGTAAACTGTGTTACTAACAACATAGGGCCAGCTACTCAGCTGTTGTAAACCAGTGTAGGTCCATTGATTTCAGTGGCGCTATGCTGATTTACACCAGCTGAGCCCTATATGCGCCCTAACTATGTGCTAACCATATAGTAAGGGTAGAATATTTAAAACCATTTGCGGGGCGGGGGGTTGGCTGCCCAGTTCCCATTAATTTTAATGTGAATTGGCTGCCCAAAACCCTTAGGCAGCATTGCAAATCTCAGCCTAATGTACTATCTCCACCCTGTCCCAACTGGAAAATACTATCCCTTTGATCCGTGTGTTTTGGGGGTGTCCTGGACTGCTAGTCTTAGTTCTTCAGGCCACCATTTTCAGAACCTTGAGCAGGTGCAAAGTAGCCATTTGCGCAGCTGTGGGAACCCAGGGGATATTCCAAGCTGGTGTTTGATTGTGCCCAAGCTGTATGAGAGCCCAGTGATTTGAACCCTGCAAGAGGGCAGAGTGGGGACAGGGATGGGGGCATTGTCTGGGCCACGGAGCGTTTCCAGAAGGGCCCAGGCCAAGGCCTGCTCCAGGGGCTTCAGAGTAAGTCAAATCAGAAGTATGACTAGCCCAGGATAGGCGGGTTGAGATGTTGAAGGAGCCCCTCATTGGCTGTGCCTGAAGGCCGGCAGTGCAGAGTAAAGATTCCCACGCTTACCTCTTAGGGACAAGACCTTGGCTAGAAGAAGGGAGACAGACAGGATATATTGACGGTGTAGAGAATTCACATTAGAAAGGAAGAGCAGAGGCAGGATTGGGACAGGACCAATAGGAAATGTGTGGGGGAGGCATGGAAAGTGTGGCTCACACAGCAGGGCTTCAGAAGGGGCAG
This sequence comes from Caretta caretta, assembly GCF_965140235.1. Lineage (NCBI taxonomy): Eukaryota > Metazoa > Chordata > Testudines > Cheloniidae > Caretta > Caretta caretta. The sequence goes on along the minus strand of NC_134206.1, from coordinate 258,497,724 downwards.
GTCACTGCAAGGTTGGGGAACAGGGAGACAGCACAGAACCGGCCCACTTTAGGGTTGCTTCTCATTAAACAACTCAGGAAAGGGAGGTGATAGGCAAGGGAATGCCAGGCTCAGAGGAGAAGTTGCCCTTGTCCTTCTAACCAGGTCGTGGGCCCATAGATGGGCACCCAAATGGCTATTAGCACCTTCTGAAAGTGTTGGCCACAGGGTATAGAAATGGCCCCTTCACTGCTTCGCATCCCACTCCTGCAGCTCCTGAGTACAGACTGGGGAAGGCTGTTTGAACAGCACTCGGGAAGACAGGTGACCAATTCCCTCCCCCATCCCACGTGTCCTGGAGGCTTTGCTATCAATGCAGGTGCAGGGGAGGTCGTTCTCCTGTCTCAGTAGGCTACAGGTGCCCCATTAGAGAATCACTGAGTGACCTTGGAGCAATGGAGGGGACATATAGGCCTTCTTGACACCAGGCTTTTTCTGAAAGATTTCACACCATTGCTAGTCCATCTCAGGCACCGATCCGGTCCCCATTCGAATCGTCCTGAGCACCTCACAGTCTGTAATGTGCTGATCCTTGCAATGCCCCTATCAGAGAGGGCAGAGCTCTGGTCCCCATTTTACCAATGGGACCTGAGGCACAGAGGGACTAAGGGTGGGATTTGCGCAGATATGTCGGCACCTCGCTCTTAGTGAAACCAATGGGAGTTAGGCACTTACGTGTCTTTGTGAATCTCACCCCAAGGGTATGTCTGTACTGCGTTGTAAAGCCATGTCTGTGGGACCTGGCTTGTGTCATGGCTGTTTCCAAGCCCATGCTTGAGCATCCACACTGGATTGTAAACCTGGGCTTACAATTGCTGAATCCAAGTCTCACAGCCGTGCTAACATGTCCATACTGCGCTACGCAGACCTTCTGACTCGGGTCTGTGGCTTGAGCTGTGTGTATCCACATTGCAGAATGACAGGGCTTGGACTCGAGTCACAGCAGGACTGGGCTCTGATCAACCCCCTAGCAGGGTCCTAGGACTCGGGACCTGAGCGCTTGCTGACCCAAGTCAGACTGATTTGTGTGTGGACAGAAGGGGAGCTTGGACTCAAACCTGAGTCAGAGTTGGGCTTAGTGGACAGTGTAAACTGCAGTGTAAACTGCAATATAAGCACAGAGTTAGTAGAACTCGAGTTAGCAAACCCTGGGTTTGTTACCTAGGGCTTGAGCATCTACACACATTTGCAACCTCATGTTAGGCATTATTGAACCCCGGGTCCCAACCTGGGGCTCCAGCATCTACACTGCATTATGCAGGCCTGAATCCAACCACCCATAGCCCACACTTCCTAGCACCCTCCCAAAATGTAGCTGCTTTAGCTCTTTGCAGTGCAGTGTAGAAAAACTTGACTGTCCACCAAACTTGACAGTCCAGAGAACTAAGAAAGTTGGCCTGTGGGATTGCTGGAATATTTTTGGTGGACTCCTGGAGCATGAGTCCAGTGAGGTTGCATCTACACTGCAAAGCAATATGGCAGGAACCCTGGATTCCAGTTCGACTCAGGTGTGTCCCCTCCACCCTTGTGGAGTTCTGAGACCCTGAATTCAAGCTCTAGGTTAGCACAATTTGTTTGTAAATAGAAGGGGGATTAGGCTTCAGTCTGAGTTCAAATCCTGGGTTTACATTGCATTATAGACATACCCTAGGGGTGTGGCCCTCCGCAAGGGGTGAGGGTCCCACAGCCCAGGCTCCAGCCCAAGCCTGAATGTCTACACTTAAATTTTATAGCCCCACAGCCCAAGCCAGCTGACCCAGGACAGCCACAGGGGCTTTATTGCAGTGTAGACAACCTCTAAGTGACTTGGTCACACAGGAAGTCTGTAGCAGAGCAGGAAATAGAACCTGGGTCTTTTGACTCCAGGTTTGTGCCCTGACCGCTGCAATATCCTTCCTCTCATCTGGCTGGGCTCCATATGTGTTAGCAGCTGGGGTGCTGGTGGAGACAAAGCTCTGACGGCCAGCAGCGTCCTTACCTCCTTAGCATGTCGATATGCTCTGAGCAGGTTTAGACAGCACAGTGATTAAAATGACAGCAGACACCTGGAGCCCTGTGTGCATGAGCACACCCAGCTTTCCTGCCGCTGGTGGAGCTAAACCAATGGCAGCAGTCGTAGGCATTTTTCAGACTAAAGCTTGGTACAGACACAGTGGGAACAGCAATGCCTGGAGGGGGCAGAGTGTCATCCAGCAGGGAGGGTTTGAAAATCCCAGTGGCTGGGCACTTGCTGACCCTGAGCACCCAGACCCCTTGGGCACCCATTACTGGAAGTGGATTTTCAAAGAATAAGCACTGCCCCATACGGTACATTGAAGTTTGCCCTTGTTGTCTGAGGGTATGTCTACACTGCAATTAAAAACCTATGGCTGACTCTGGCTCGGGGGCTAAGGCTAAGGGACTGTTTAATTGAGATGTAGATGTTTGGGCTCGGGCTGGAGCCCAGCCTCTAGGACCCTGCGAGGTGGGAGGGTCCCAGAGCTCAGGCTGCAGCTGGAGCCCGAACATCTACACCACAATTAAACAGCCCCTTAGCCTGAGCCCCTCAAGCCCGAGCCAGCTGGCGTGGGCCAGCCGCAGGTGTCTAATTGTAGTGTGTAGACAGACTCTGAGTGCCCAGAATCTCTGTAGGGTACCCAAAGGAGCCGTATGAAAACTGTCATGCACAAGATGCAGCATCATTCATAAGCAGCCTAATTTTCACACAGGGATTAACCAAGCTGAAAGATAGCAAGGAGTTACTGGGTGGGAAGGAGGGGCAGGGAATCATAGCTGCCTAAGTGTGCCAGGAAGCATAGGGTTCTCTCTGCGTGCACACACACACACACACACACACACACAGTGTCTCGGGCTCATTCCTGGCCATCTGTTATTCTTCATTTACTGGGGCACTGACTCTGCATGTGGTGGGAGGGGGCATTCCCTGTCGAGGAGGCGGTTCCATCCCAGGTGGGAAATGTGAAAGCTACGGCTGGAGGCTTTTCTGGTGCCGCCAAGTGAAAGGGGACGGCCAGCTGAGGTGTCACTGAGCGTGGCCATGTTAAAGGGTTTAGAGCTGCAAGCTAACGAGAGGTGGAAGGTGGGCAATTTAAGACCAAGGAAAAGGGAAAGGGGTAGAGACATAACTATAGTGGGGACAACATAGCCTTGGTCCCCTGCAATTCTGTGGGCAAAATTATGCCACTTGTGGTGGGTGAGAGTTGCTTTTCTGGAGTCTGGGAAAACAGAGGAGATTGGGGTTGTCGACCAGTCAGCCCCAGCCAGGGGCCCAGCAGACAGGTGCTAGGCCAGAGGTGCTCCTCTTTCACAGACGGCTGGCCATCACAAGCAGTCAGGAGCAAGGAGAGGAAAGGACGGCCTTCCCATGGCAAAGGGGAGCACGTCACATGGAGAGAAGTAAAGGGTGAGTCAGCGGAACCTGGCCATTCACGGACTATGTCCAGGCATCCATAAAAACCAGAGGGAAGGGTTTGTGACACACCTGGGCAAAGGCATCTCAAGTGCCTCAAGCTTTACCTGCCTTCCATGCAGGTGTGTGTGCAGTGGGGAGGGAGGTGCAGCTGATTTGCATGGCTGTGAGGCATTCTTTCTAGGAGAACCATGGCTGCAGAGCAGGTACTTCCTGAATGTGGGGCTCAGTGTGGTGAGAGGGGCTTAGTGGCTCCCCCCTGCAGCCACAGGAAGAGGTGGGGCAGAAGGGAATCAACTGCTCTGAGTATGAATTAGTGAGGATCGAAAACTTCGGCGGCACCCAAAGATATTGTGTTCCTACCTCCTAATATACTCAGGTCTTAGGCTAACCGCTGCTGTGTCCCAGCTCCTTAATGGGAGCTCCTTGAATTGGTTGTTAGATACTATGGTGCCTTAAAAAATACCGAAGATCAGCAGATCGGATAGATAGGGTCAAAGCAGGGAGATGTGATAGTGAGGAGTATAACTATCAGTACTGCATGGACAGTTACATGGTAAGGACTTGCATTAAAGGCCCCAAGTTCTGCTCCTGCAGAGTCTGGGCTCAGAGTAAAACCTGGGATGGATTCTTTGTGCTTGGTCTCTTCTTCAAATGTCCCAAAGTCCTGTCCAGGAATATGAGAGAATCTTCCCAGGACATTCTTCTAACCAGGACACCTGCATTGTTCCTTGCATGGCGTCCTGCTGGAAAAGTCTGGGGCTGGCGTATGCTGGGTGCGCCTCACAACCAACACCATTCGCTCTGTGCAACAGCTAGGACTGCGGTGGCTGTAGGGACCCCGCATCCTCCATTCCTGAAGCTTCCAGTCAGTGTTCTGGGCACTGTTAGGATGGTTCCTTGTAAGGCAATGTAGTTCCCCAGCTTCTCCCAGGATTCCTCACTCTCCATAATCGCTGTGAAAGCTCTCCTCCCTTCAGCCCATCCCAATTTGGGGGTGCCAATGCCAGGAGCGTAACCCCCTAGAGCAGCTAATCCATGAAGTCAAAGAATCTGGGCCCAGGTCTCCTGCACAAATGCCTCTGCACTGGCTGAACTGCTGCTCTGGAGCCCAAGGGACGGGTGTCCCCAAGCCCAATTGCCTCAGGCACTGTGCAGACACAGCAACTTCCCTTCTCGGCTAGTCAAGGGCCATGAGTTTTACATGGATGATACCACTGTAAGGGTAAATCCCGGGAAAAGAGAGGGCACTGCACTGGGAGAGCAGGGAACCCATGGAGCTTAATGAGATGGTCTTCTGCATGGTCTTGTTTTGCAATAGGGTGAATGTCTTGATGCCAGGAGGCAGGGGCTGAGTGATCCCAGTGCTGTGTAACCACGGTTCTTCTAGTCTGTCCCAGCTTCCACTCTGTTCCAACGTGTCAGCAGGGATCAGGGAGCTGGATTGCCACCACCACCCACCGAAATGTAGAGTGTGGGGTTGGAAGTATGGGGACATGTTGATAGCTGTGTGTGCATGTGCATGTTGTAATGTATTGGCCAGGGCTTACTTGTACCACGGCTGCTTCATGGCTGGCCTAGCAAGGGTAAGAGCCCTACTATTATTGACAGCTAAGGGTGGTTCTCCTTTAGCTCAAATGCTAAAATCCTGAGTTTTTTGAAGCTGAAGGTCACATGTTGTACACTCCAAAACTGCATGTGTGCAGTTTAACCAGTGCCCATTAGATTTGGATGTAGCTCCCAGATTCCTTACCATTTATGTGGAATTGAGGTGCTATTGAAGAATTAGAGGGGGGTCGGAGAAGGTTGACAAGAATGACTAAAGGCCTGGAAAAACTCTCCTATAAGAAGAGATTGAAAAGACTGGGATCGTTCACCTTAGAAGGGGGACAAATGGGAGCAGACATGATAGAAATACATTAAATAATGTATGATCTAGAGAAGGTGGATCTGGAGCGTCTGTTCTCCCTGTCTTGTAACACAAGAACACGGGGACATGAAATGGCAAACTCAAAACTGATAACAGGAAATACTTTTTCACACAATGTGTACATAGACTGTGGAACTCACTGCCACAGGAAGTCGTTGAGGCCAGAATTTAGCAAGATTCAGAAAGGGTGTGGACATTTTATATGATTCTAAATATATCCAGAGTTAGCAAAGTTACTACTAATAAAAAAAATGGAAGGGGTCTAAAACCACATGCTTCAAGATTTCAGCCAGTCTCTGTAAGGGACCAGGATGAGACCTAACATGGGGGGAATTATCCCACACTTGCCTACTTTGTAGTTCTGACCCTTTCCTCTGAAGCATCTGGTGCTGGCCACTGCCTGAGACTGGCTACTGAGCTAGATGGCTCTTAGGTCTGACACAGCAATTCCTATGTTCCCATATTCCTATGGGGATGTGAAGGGGGCAGGGTTCTGTGTAGGATAGGAGACAGTGCTCTAGAGCTTAATATGAGGGTAGGTGTGAGTGTGTGTGTTGCCTGCGAAGGAGGCAGAGAGGGCAGAAAAAATGACCCCGTGGGGAGTTGTTTGCCGTGGCTGGTTTCTGATGTTCTCATTTGTTCTTTCTTCTCTTGTTTTGCAGGGAATTTTAAAGGTCTGTGTAAGCAAATCGATCACTTCCCTGAGGATACAGATTATGAAGCTGACACAGCAGAATATTTCCTCCGTAAGTCTGCAGGCTCTTTTCCTTGGAACTGATTGTGGGTGCAAGCGCTGGGTGCCCTTTGCTTCCTGTAGATGACACTGTTCAAAGTCTGGTTCCCTTGAGGATTAACATGCCAGATGAGGCAAAATCTGGAAGAATTGACTGGGGGGCATCCCTAAGAGCTTCTGAATATCTGTCTCAGTGGGTCCCCTGCCTTCCACTAACGAATCCACTCCCACCTCCACAAGACCAAATCTACCGGATCCTGCTAGAGTCAAACTTGCACTGGCAATGAAAGGTTTTTTTAATTAAAGGTATTTAATTATGATAAAATTCTGTAGCCCCTCAGCCTCACCCCCAACTCTAAATACATTAGAAAAATATTGACAAGGAGAAGGAAGCATTTCCAAGATGCAAAGAGAGCGTCCCGTTAGCTTGGAAAGCAAAACAGAGAATAGGCTTCCAATGAAAATGACTCTAAGGAGAAGGGGAAACGACAGAAGCACTGACTGTGTCACCAGTTGCAACCATCTCTCAGGTGGGAGGGACTGAATAACCCTGTGGATTGAGGGTAGGTATTAGAGACTTGTACATAAACTGCAAGTCACTTGTTCCATCTGGTCCCTAGGCAAGGAGATTAGAGGGTTTGGGTATGGGGTCGCAAGCCTTTCACTTCTGAGTCACTGAATCTAATGCATGCCAGGTCATTTGTGACCAGGAGTCATTACCCTCTGATAATTGTCAATCCACATAAAATGAGTTAGTGGTCTTAGTCTATTTCTGGAGCAAGTAGTCACCTCACAGAAACCATCACCATGAGAGACACTAATTAGCAGCCTTGGTTGCAGTCTCAGCAGAGCAACAGAGGATTGAATGGGCCATAAAGATTGACCTCTTTTAGATGTAGTAGCCCCTCCATGAGGGGTGGAAGGCACACTAGTGGGGAGGCTGGGATAGTGCACACGCGCATGTGTGTGTGTGCGCTTGGGGGAGAGGTTACACCAGAAGTGGTGTAACGAAAGCTTACACCACTTCTGTTTCTGCTGTCCCCCTTGGTAGGGGTTCATATATTGAATTCTTATACTGTGATCATATCCAATTTCAAAACCTGAGTAGGTTTGTGCTGGTCAGTGCTTAGATGGGCAAGCTCTGAGGAGCTCCTGCTTCTGTCAACAGAGCTGTTGATCAGACACACCTTTTGCTGACAGAACATTCACTTCAGTGGGCTGTGAATAACAGCTGGAGAGCGGATGGCACAGGGAGCTGCATGGTAAGAACAGAGCCTGCTGGAGCTAACACTTCTCTCTGGAGCACAGAAAAGACTGAAGAGCATGTACCAAGGCCACTTGCTGCACTTAGAGCATGGTGTGTCTCTGGAAGGAGCACACAAGTGGAAAGCAGAGACAGCAGAGATCAGAGCCCAACTTGGGGCATGAGGGCAGAGTTCACAACTCCCATGTACGGGTAGATGGAGCCGGCCTGGAAAGCTGTGCAGTTCTCTGTGGTCCGTAAAACTTTCACTGATGAAAAGAGACCACTTTTGTTCAGTGCAAAGCAGAGGCTCGGTCTTCCTTTACAACAGATGCACAGGTCCCCGCAGCTAAGCTCCACCTCTATGTCCTGCTGTCCCTCCCTGAGCACAGTTCCTGTTGACATCAAGAGAGGAGATCTTTGCTCTAAAGGAGTCCAAAAGAAGCGGCTTTTAATTGTGTGGGCTAAGCACCAGGGATCTGCTGGGGCTGGGGATCTCCAGGAGTCACCAGCTATGACTCATGTGTGTTTGGAGCATGCTAGAGGCCCAGCAGCGCAATGGAGTTAGGAAGATTTGGGATTCTTTCAAGATCATTTATGTGGATGAAACAGGGAGACTGTGATAGGACTTAATCATCAATTCTAAAATATTTGCCCACCTGCTGTGGTTTTAAATAATCCCATGGAGAAGGTTTCCTTAAAATGTATTTCTGTTGCATTGCTTGCCAGACAGCTTGAGTGCCAGGGCTGCAAATGCAGGTGACGCTCATCAGCAGAGGGATGGGCACGCTGGTTTGTTGCTGTAGAGTTACCTCTGAGCACAGGTTTGCTAGTGAAGAATTGTTTGCTGGCATTGGTCTCTTTTTAGCAAACAGAGCTTTGGAGCATTTGTTTTGGGGAAAGAGCCCACACAGGGCTCCAGATCACTGTCTCCTCCAAGAGGAGACAAGTGTAGGTCAAATCCTTGACAATGTCCCCTTCAAAGCAAATCCCCAAGGTGGAATCCCTTAGAAAAGAGCAGTGTTCAATGAACTGAAGCAGGATATTGGGGTTTGGTCAGACTTAATGAGGTACTTGCTGGGTCATGTCTGGTAGAAGGAGCCTCATGCTGAGCTTGGCCTGACTGGAGATGGCCTGACTTGGACAGGTTCTTCCCAGGACTTTTTCCAAATTGGAGCTTGTTGAGGCTTCACCTGAGCTGGGCCTGGTAGTGTTGGCATGACTGTCTAGGATGTTGTTTCTGATCTTTAGATTAGGTTGTCGCCTGGGTCAGAGTGGGCAGGAGATTGGGATGGCAGGGAGCCTGATTAGGACTCAGTTTGGTTTTGCTGATCGTTCAGATAAGATGGCTCGGGTTCCTTGGAATCAAATAGCCGATGTCAGGAGGAATGGGGGGAATGTCAGTGTGTTTCTTTGCCACAAGACTCTGAGACTGGGTAGAAGCCATTCCGAACACATTACCAGCTCTTCTCCCCTTCAGACAGTGGGATCTGCACTTGACTCTGGAATGGTCGGTATGGTGGGTTCAGTGACAGCCCCTCTCTTCCATGGTCATTTGACTCTGTGGAACTTCTGAAATGAATAAGGCAACTGAGCTGAGATTAAGGACAGAGAATCCTGGTTTCACCCCTTGCCATGTCCTCTGCTCCCAATTTCACACTGTGACCTTGTGTTCTCCCCAGCATGTGATGCTAAGAATCTCCACAAGGCCCCTCCATACAGCAGGCATCCACTTGGCATTTGCTTGCTGTCGCCTGGTTCCCCACTGTTCAATCTTCCCCTACTTTCCCCAAACCATTAGCACGGTTATTCCCATCCCATTCCCTGAAGTAGAGCTAGGTAGGACTGGAGAACAGCCAAGAGGTTCCTCACACCCCTTTGGGTTTATAGCATGGAGGGATTGTGCTGGAGTCGGCACCAGCAAGAATTCAGTGCCTGTGCCTGATACGAGGGGTAGATTCTCCCCCAGGGCCTGTGAACTGACTGTCCCTGCTGTCTTTGTTTGCTTTATTCAGGTTGATTCTCCCACCTTTGCGCTGAAAGAAGATTTGCATTGGGCTGTTCTTGCATTGAGGCATGTTCTTTCTCAGCCATGTGTTTGTTTCACACTGTAGCCTCTTCTTTCTGCTGGGAAGAGAGGAGCGACCTCTCATAAAAATACTGACTGTATCTGCTGTGATGTATCGTGCAGCATGTGCCAGTCCACCGCACTGCTCTCTGCTGGACAGAATATGGTGGGGAGGGGCAAGGGGTGCACAAACGCACACCACCACCGTCTGTTGGCTGAAATAAATGAAAGCTCCTCCCGGGGGGGGAGGGGGAGTGTTTGCACACGTGTGTGCACTGTTCTCTACTGGATGGAATATGCATGAGGTTGTGGAGATGCACCTTTAGCTTGCCATTGGGAGTCCTGTGCTTCCGGAGGATTAGGTTGTGCAGCCTCTGCTTATAGCCACAGACTGTCACCCTGCCTCGGTAGCTGCTTTCCAACTCTCTACAAACCTCTCCTTAGGAGGCGAGTTCACTTTCCAAATGATGTGCAATTGACTGACTTTTTGGGTGAAACGTTTGGGATGCTGGCACTGCATTGCATTATAGGTGGGAATAATAGCTGAAGGGCCCTACTCAGGCACACGGTGTGAACAAAAGCGGGAGTAAGAGGCTTTCAGGGGGTTCAGGTTATGAAAGAGTCCCGACTCCCAGGTAAACTTCTGCCACCAGGCCCCCTGAGTATGCTACTGGCTTCTGATCGTCTCAATGACAATCCAACACATGGGTGATCCATTTGTGACCACTCTCTCCTTCTGTCTCCTCTTGCCCTCCCCTTCTTTCTCTGTATTCCTTCCTGAATCACTCTGCCCTCTCCATGTTTCTCTCCCTTCTCTGTTTCCTCTCCTTCTCCCCCACACAATACATGCTATTGTTTTCCCTCTGTATCTGTTCCCTCCCTGCCCCATCTCTTTGTCTCCTGTATTGTTTTCTCTTCTCCCTTTTCTCTGTCTCCTACCTGTGCTGTTCTTTCTCCCCCTCTCCCTCTCTTTTTCACAGGGGCTGTAAGGGCCTCTAGTATTTTCCCGATCCTGAGTGTGATTCTGCTTTTCATGGGTGGACTCTGCATTGCAGCCAGCGAGTTCTACAAAACCCGACACAACATCATCCTTAGTGCTGGCATCTTCTTCGTGTCTGCAGGTAAAGGGACGAGGGACAAATGGGCTGGGGGGATGGAAGACTAAGAGCAATAGCGAGGAAGATACCTCAGTGACAGGCTGTCCAGGTGATGGAGCAGCCAGGGCAGAAGGGAAAGGAGGTGGTATGTTTGCACAAGCAAAAAGGGCAACATGTATTTTTCAGTCTAGATGAGCTTTATTTCAGATGAATGAAAACATTCAACCAGGAAGAGTAAATATAAAGTCTCTCTGTGTGTGTGAGAGAGAGCACACAGTGACTCACTCTGACATTCTGTATCTGAACTGACACACAAAATGGCAGTTGCTCCCTGCAGAGAGATTCCTCTACATGTACAAACGCAGTAAACAAAAACACACTGGCCCCAGCTCCCTTCAGTTACATGGCTACCTCCACCACTGGACAGACTCTGACATCAGACAGATGGAGCCATGGAGTCCCTGATGACTTCTCAATAGGGTGCAACCACCTTGGGTGAAAGAAATATAGGAAATAAATTTCTCCAGCCTGGGGTTAGAGCGCTGTTGGGGTGCAGGGCTGGGAAGGCAGGATCTCAGAATTGGATGTACATGGAAACTGAGCTCCTCTCTACATCTGCTGGGGGAGCGGGTCTCACAGAGACTGGCAGGACTGACTGGGGTGCCAGTAGTGGGGTGAAGTTTAGGGTTCAGTGAACATGTGGAATGAATTGTTCTCTCACCTGAGAATCCCTAGAGAGGGCTCCAAGCAGGGCAGGTTTGGAGGCTCGTTTTGGGAGCTGTGAGCAGACAGGCAGCCGGGCCCTCACCAGCACTGGACTACTCTTGGGAAGACAGGTGGGACCCTAGGCTTTAACCTTGCACCTCCTGCCATCCTTTCCCTCTAGGATACTCTAATGTTTTCCTCTCTCTCTCTTATTCTCGCCCGCAGGTCTGAGTAATATAATTGGCATCATTGTGTACATATCAGCCAACGCTGGAGACCCCTCAAAGAGCGACTCCAAGAAGAACAGTTACTCCTATGGTTGGTCCTTCTACTTTGGGGCCCTGTCCTTCATTATAGCTGAGATGGTGGGAGTGCTGGCCGTCCACATGTTTATTGACCGGCACAAACAGCTGCGTGCCAACGCTCGTGCCACGGACTACCTCCAGTCCTCCGCCATCACCCGCATCCCCAGCTACCGCTACCGCTATCAGAGACGCAGTCGCTCCAGCTCCCGTTCCACTGAGCCTTCACACTCCAGGGATGCCTCGCCCGTCGGGATCAAAGGGTTCAATACCCTCCCATCAACGGAGATCTCGATGTATACCCTGACCAGGGACCCCCTGAAGGCTGCTACCACCCCCACCGCCACCTACAATTCCGACAGGGATAACAGTTTCCTCCAGGTTCACAACTGTATCCAGAAAGAGAACAAGGACTCTATCCACACTAACACAGCCAACCGCCGGACCACCCCGGTATGAAGCCGAAACCAGGAGCTGAAAATGGGGAAGGAGCAGGCGGGAGGTGGGGAGAAAACGGAAGAGGAGGAGCAGGGGCAACAGGGAGGGCAGGGGAGGGAGAAGAGAAAGCAACCATGGGGGAAACCTTCCAAAAGCAAAAAACAAAACAACATCAACAAGAAAAGAAACAAAAGAAAAGAAACAACAATGACAAAAAAGTATAAAAAAATAAGAAAAAGGAAAAAAAAGAAAAAACTTTAAAAACCAAGAGAGATTTAAAAAAAATAGAAAATAAATTTAAAAGAAAATGCATGATTTCCCATGTACCATTATTTTAACATTTAATAAAAACAAATTTAAAAAAGGGAACCAAGAAACAACAAAAAAAACCAACAAAAAATTAAGTGGGAGGAGGAGGCAGCTCTTTGGATTTTTTCAGGTTTCATTCTTTCATTTTTTGGTTTGTTTTCTGTTCAGTTTTAACCCGATGTGGACTCACAGGCTCCGGGGGTGGCGGGTGAGGGGGGTGGACTAGCAGTGATGAGTGTATCTGTGGGAGTTCTGGAGGCTCGTGACGACCCTGGAGATCTTGGGGTTACTTGTGACCTGCTCAGACTTGCCAAGACCCTTGGGATCCAAGGTGATTCATGTGTCTCTCGTGGGCCCTTGAAGGGTTAACATTGACTTTCCTGTCCTTGGGAATCCCAGGGGTTAATGCTGATTCCCTGGTCCCCAGGGCTCCCAGGGAGTTAATGGTGACCAACCTGGACCCACTAGTCCCTGGTGATCCTGTGGTTAACAGCAACATTGCAAAAAAAAAAAAAAGTTTCTAAAAAATAAGTGGCAATTTTTTAATAAAACAAAACCAACTATAAATAAATGTAAATACAGTAAGTGGATTTACTTGGAAGAAAACCAGATAGTATTTTTCTTTTCATTTTTGTTTTCTCCAGCTTTAAACTGTGAAAACGTGGGAGTTGGGGGGAGGGAGGGAGGGAAATGCAAATTAGCGGGGTGGGGGGCCTTGTAAAGAGAAAACGGAAATTGAATCCTTTTAACCAAATGAAAATCACTGAGAGGCCGGGCTCACCCGGCTGGCAGGAGGGGAGAGGCTCCCCGCTGGCCACAGGGCTTTGTGCTAGGCACACATCTCTCCCTGAAGAGAGGAAGATGCTGCTACTGGGGGGATGGGTGGCAGACAGCATAAGGACTATATGCTAATAAGGAGACGAGCACTCACACACGCACTCCCATCATTCATGCAGTGGATGCTCCCTGGGGTAGACAGACATGGGATGCCTACTGCTGTATATACCTTCAAATGTCACTTTTGCCTCATCACCAAGAGCCTGACCCCACCCCCGCTGAAACCAGCGAGAGTCTGTCCATTGACCTCAATGGGCATCGGATTGGGCCCCAAGTCTTGGACAGATCTCGTCAGGTACAAGGCCTGATTTCCCACTGCCTTGCCCCTGCGTAGTCGTTTACACCCAGCAGGGCGAGTGCAAAGTGTTACCAGATCAGAGGTCCCCATTCGCTTGCCCCTGTGGTAGTGTTTTACACTCATTCTGCCCCAGGGCAGTGACTAAAACAGGTGCAAGGCAGTGAGGCCCTTGAACTCCTATATACATGCTCTCCTCTTCCTGCTCATACGCACACTGAGCCTGATTCTCCTCTCCTGCTGGTTTGATTCCAGATAACTCCGTTACTCCTGGTTTACACTGGTGAGCATGAGAGGAGAATCAGGCCTACAGTCTCCCACTCATACACACACTCGTCCCACCACACCATCGCAGCCATCTGCCCACCCCTCCCTGCTTCCTTCGAATATGTAAATCCTGCAAACCTCCTCACCGCGCCTGTAGCACCCATCCATCCCGGGAATTAACACACGCACCGGGAACTTGGCCTGACATTTAGCACCAAATCTTTGTGCTGAGGAGAATCAAATGTGCCCAGGAGGTCCTAGAAACCACTTGTAATTCAGCTCCCTTTATAATGCTGCTACCAGGACACAGAGAGGGATGGTAGGGAGAGTGGGCAAAGCAAACAGAAGGAGAGAGTTATCAATATGCCTCTGTGTGTCACTCAGTCAGCTGCAGACCAGCCCAGGACCAGCACAGATTGAGAGAATTCTCCACGGACGTTCGGACAACAGAATCCCTTCTGTTGCATCCAGGGGCAGGTCCAGGGCTGCGGGTTCATTGAGTGGGTCAGTTGACCCTTTCAGCTGCTCAGCCCCACCCTTGACTCTGTTCCAATTCCTGCTGCTCCAGTTTTAAAGGTCTTTAAGTCCAATGGTTCAGCTCCCACTGGAGTGTAGACACTGTTCCTAAAGGATTCCTGGCCCCAGATATTGCTGCTTTATCCTACTTTCCCTCTCAGCACAGGAAAGTGGGGTCCTTCCAGGGCAGGGCTGGGGAGCAGCATGTGGGAAATTTAAATCCAAGGTGAAACGAATCCTCTCTAGGTCTCAAGGGGAAGGTCTGACGCTGACGGAGAAGCATAGAGAAAGCTTAGATGAAACTGATCATCTAGGTGGCATGCCTCAGTCTGTACTGGGTGTCTGGGATTCCTGCTGAATTCCAGTTACTTCCCAGCCTGCCATCCCCACCTGGTCCCCAGGCCTTTTAAAATGTAAAAGGATAGATGAAAAATTAAAAAAAAAACCTCCACCTCCAAGCACTGAGTTAAAATTGGTTTCCCAAACTCCGGCATAGACAGAGTACAGTGTTTTGGTTTAAATCCGAAGCTGCTTTTGAGAACTTGATGCCCACAGAGTTCTTGAGCATTCGCAGAGTGAAATGAGAAGATGAGTGAGCACCTGGGTGTGAGAGAGGGAGAGAAAAGGGGGAGGACTAGGATTGGAGGGGAAGCTTTTTCTAAGGATATTGCTCATGTCCAGCTCAAACCAGTTCAAGAAACCAACCTCCATTTTCTTTATTTTGTGGGTTTTTTTCAGACTGTTAAAAAGAAAAAAATTTTAAAAACAGAAAATTACAAAAAAAAAATCCTGGTACATGAAATAAAGATTTTTTTTTTTTTATAACTTGGTCCTTGTTTATGTGGCTTTATTGCGAAGTCTTGAAGAAAAGAATTCTTGGCCTGCCAGAGGAGTCCCTCGGGGGAACAGTGACACAGAGTAGTTTGAAGGGAAGCGTTGGTCCAGTTAGGAGTTCTGGCTGATGTTGCCACTTTGTCTGGTCTTCCCACATGTTTGTGACCCAGGAAGAAAGGACAACATGGGGGCCTGAGGGGGAATAGGTTTTGCCATCCTTATGTTTGAACTAAATGCAATTAAACTGGAGTTGTTGGTGTGTTTGTTTTCTGGAATAGCAGACATGAGGCCAGGTGAATTGTGGACTTTTCCTGCCTTCTTCTGAAGCATCCTGATGACAGGCCAGTTATCTGGCAGTGTTGCCAACTCTTGCAATGTTAATAATGTATTTTAAAGCCCCAGCTCCTGGAGTCCAGGGATTATATGAGGATCTCAGCTTTCATTTCAAAATAAAAAGTTTCTAGCCCTTGTAGTTATGGAGAAAAGTCTGCAAATATGGAGCTAATGCAGCCCCAAAACCAGAAGGCAAATTAAAAACAAAAAACTTTAAAAAAAAATCTCATGTATTTTAAACCATTCATTATTTTTGGGGTGCTTGACTCATAATCTTTGAATGCTTGAAGCTGGCAATACTAGACTGGCAGAGAGGCAGTAGGGTTAAAGCTTCTGCAAGCAGGCTCAAGGAATTAGGAAATGGGGCTGGGACCAGACCCCAAGGGGAGCCTCCTCAGATATACACCCTTTGTATTAATTGTCTGGGCCTGTTACATCCTGGCACCTTCAGATGTCCAAAGCATGACTGGAAAATTTGGGGCAGAGATGGGGATAGATATTTGTGGGCAATTTGGGAGGAGGGAGGATGCCTGTGTGAGTGGAATCAGCTGCCCTTGGCAGTCAGTGTCTATAGAAAAGAAACTCCATGCTGGAGGGGAATGAGGCAGAGGAACAAGGATGGGGTGAACTGGCTCACCAGAAATTTAACTGAGTTACCAAGTCTGTGCCCAAAACTCAAACTCACCCCATCCCCGCTCCCCGATGTGCAGCCAGAACTCAAACCGGATCCTCAAACTTTTGTCCTAAACTCAAAGGAACCCCCAATATCATCAACATCTCCCTCCCCCTGCCACACACACACAACTTTGATGGGGCTAGTTAATTGTCATTTTGTTTTCAATTTCACTTTTGCAGGCTCTTTGCTTCCTGGTTCCAGCTAAAAGCAACAGTGCTAAAACCCTGCAAGGAAAGGTTGCTGTCTATGGACCGCGGGCCTGGCTGGAACCAGGAGGTAGTGGAGAGGGGAAATGGCCTGACAAGAGGGCTCTGGACGTGACACAGCCAGGAAAGTAGGAGGTGCTTTGAGTGACTTAACTACCACCAAGCCTTCCGGAGCTTTGCTTGATGCTGAGTAGGGGCTGCCGGGGAACGAGGTGACACACAGCTAAACAGGAAGGAAGAATCTCTGCATTAAGCAAATAGAGAGCAGCTGGATGGCAGCAAAAGGTAGTGGGGAGATAGCTCCTGATTATACCAGAGCTGGGAAGAAAATCCAGTAAAGGGCAGAATCCAGCCAGAGAAATTAAACAGACAGTGATGAGAAGTGTGAGGAGGAGACACAGGGTTCCTGTCTCTTCCAACACAAAGGGCAGAGTGGGTAAAGCAAAGTCAGCAGAGGGCAGATCCAGCACGTCCATCCGCAAGAAAAAGGGGCTGTTGTGTGAAGGAGATGCTGGGTTAGGGCAGGCTTCGGAGGCCATGCAGGCATGGGCAAGCCCGCATCCCTGCTGTTTGCTGTTCAAGGGGAAAGGATGGTGCTGGTGAAAAGTAAAAACCCCGCAGGTACGTGAATAGCACCAATGGGGAGGGGAGGAAGTGTGTGTCCAGAGCCCTGCTAATATTAAACTGATGATGCTGGTTACGAACACTTTGCATTTCTCTGGCCCCTCCCATCTGAAGACATGAAAACACTTTGCAAACAGTAATACCTGTGGGCTCCCAGTCTCCCTGTGCCATAGTCTCTGTAGGCCTCCTTACCAGAGAAGGAACCAGAGGCACGTGAGGAAAGAGACTTGCTCAAGGTCACACAGTGAGGCAGTGGCAGACCCTGAAATAGAGTCCAGCTCTCCTGACTCCCTGTCCCCTGTTCTAACCACTAGGCTATATTGTGTGAAAGAGCCAAACCAGAAGGAGTGGAACTGAACCCCTGGCTCACAGAAACAGGACGGCCAGCATATGAACAAAGCCTTTGCAGGGGGTTCAGAATCCCACAGGGAGGGTCAGAGGAAATGTGCTTGTGAGGAGGAGCCAAAGCAAGTGAGGGCTGGGGCTGGGGGGGGAAGGGGGCTGCAGATGCCTGTGGAGGGAGTGGTGAGGAACAGTACTCTGGAAGGCACAGATCCTGACAACGGCATGGGTGGGCTGTGGAGGAAAAGGGGGCAAGGCAGGTAGGGGAAATGGCAGAGAAAGTGGCAGTAAGAAAAACCCAGAGACGATCTCATAGGGGAGGGGGATATTAGATTTGCTCCTAGTCCTAGCCTAGATGCTGGGGGGGGGCGGAGGGGACTTATCATGGCTCGTTCCTGGAGGCTCATGGATTCGGGGCTGGATGGCCATGACACTGCAGAGCTTTGGTGCCCGCAACCTGGCGACACAAGAGTTAGCGTGCTGGGGTCGCCAGTGCCCTGTGCCTGACAGTGCAGGTGCCACCAGAGTGACTAATTCCTGGCTTCTGCAGGGACTGTTACACTTCCCCCCAGGCCCAATTTCCTTGTCCCAGCCCCCCGCCCCAAAAAAAGACAGACTTGCAGCCGCAGTACTTCTATTTTGTAGCTGCCCCATTCTGGATTGAAGGGGGAGCTGGTAACCAGCTGTCTCTGAATCTGTTGGAAAGGTCACGGCAAAAGCCATTGCTCCTCCTCAGCCTGAGTGAACAGCCTCAGCAGCTAACCCAGCACGGAGGAGACAGGTTGTGACGCCTCCCGGGTCTCCTGCATTGGCAGCGCAGGGCACTAACCACTGGCGCCCCTAACCCACCTGCTCCCACAGGACAGCAGTCTGGACAGGAAAACCTGGCTGGCTTGTGTAGCAGTGTTCGCCAGAAGGCCGGCTTGGAACCTGCCACTCCAGATAGGCTAGAATCCCACCCCTCCTCTGCCGACGGAGATGCTTTGAACTGATGTGTGGGAGCAGCAGAGTTAATTCTGCTGTGCGACTGGGCCAAAGGCAGAACGGCGCTCTGGGAATGAAGGGGTTGAAGCAGCAGGTTGGCTCTCCCCGGGCTGACACAGATGGATTACAGTATGTCCTCTGTATTAATAGCACTGCAGTTCTCTCCTCTGACTCTCGCACCCGCCTGCTGCATCTTGCACTGATCAATACTGGGGCCTGGCATTAAAATTCCACAGCTATCTCCTCTGGTCACTTGTAAACACCCTCTCTGCCCCAGTGTGCTCTTCTCTCCTCCCTTTCGATAGCTAGCTGTCTCCCTCCCCCAATTCTCTTACACTCCTTTTCTTCCCTCCTCCACAGTCTTCTGAATTAGCATCTACTTCCCATTCCTGGGGCCAAGCTCTCCCCCAACCTGCTGCATATCACTCACT
This sequence comes from Caretta caretta, assembly GCF_965140235.1. Classification (NCBI taxonomy): domain Eukaryota; kingdom Metazoa; phylum Chordata; order Testudines; family Cheloniidae; genus Caretta; species Caretta caretta. The sequence goes on along the minus strand of NC_134206.1, from coordinate 258,479,106 downwards.
CCCCTGAAGTACAAAGGGCATGGCTTGTAAGTCCCCAGGGAGCACCGCACACACAAAGCCATGGGGTGATGCAGCATGGTTGTGTTAGGAAGGACACAGCACCACAACCCCCTTCTTTCCCCCTAGTGCCGCATTGGGGTGCTGGGAGACAAAACCTGACCAGGCTGTAGAATACGGCCCTTCGTTCAACACTGAGTCACAGATGTTGTATCAAGCTGGAGCTCCTAGGGTTGCTGAGCTTCTGCTGCCCTTTCTCTAGTTTACCCTCTCTGGATTCACTCCCAGGGCAGTGAGAGCTATCCTCTCTCCCTTACTCTTTTCCCTGTAGCTCTTTTCGCTTTCCCTCCCCCTCTGGACCTCACTCAATCCATGCCTGTCCTGTTCCTCTTCCCACCTTTCCACCTCCTCACTTCTGCTTCTCAGCGGACACCCAGCAGTCCACCAACACTGTCCACCTAGCTCCTTCCACTTGCCCTGTCCTTTCATCCCAGCAAGAATCCTTCTGCTAATTAACTATCCTCCAGATTTCCAGGGTCTGCCTCTCCATTGCCCTGCATCTTAAGCAGGCATTTCTGTGTAAGGCGCTTCCAAGTCTGAATGGGATTCACCTAGTGACAGGTGGAAATGGCAGCCCATGGCATGAAGAAGCAGGTTCCTGGAGCCTGGGAGTATGACCGAGTGCTGCTCCTCACCCCATGCCCTGAGCAGAGGACACTGCTGGAATAGCAGAGAGATTACCCATTGGTTCTCAGTATGGGGGACAGAGCCAGCAGATGCAGCTGGCTAGGGGAGTCAAGGCTGTCTACTCCTGAGTCAGCAATGGGAGATAGGTGCTCATTTCCTTCTGTGCCCTCTGCTGTCCTCGTAGCACTCCCGGCCCCCACCAGCCCAGAGAACAAGAGGCTGGGTCTGGAGATCTAAACCTAGATCTCCCGAGTCCTACTTGGCAGGGTAGGAGCATTCATCTCAAGCTCATTCAACTCGTGTTGGACCCTGGCAGCGCAATGGGGCCAGGGATCCGAAATGGCCTGGCAGCGCAGTGAGCTGATTGCAGGGCACCAGGACCTCATCCTTCCTCTTTCCCTTTTTTCTTCCTTTCCCTCTCAGCCCCTGCTCTTCTCCCTTTTTTGCTCCACGCTGGCATGGTGCACAGCAGGCACTGCTGCCTCCTGCAGGCTGGTATCAAAGCTCAGAGGAAGCCTGCACTGGCCCTTTGATCTGCGTGTTTCAAGCTGCCAGAACAAGCCAGTGGGATGTCTCATCACAGAGATAATTACAGACGCCTGGTGTTCCTTTTCCACTCATCCTCCAGGGATCCCTTCCACAAGCAGCGGCAAAGGGGCCTGCATGGAGAACGAGGGCACGAGGCAGGGATGGAGCTCCAGAGCAGGCCAGGAGCCCATTCAGCAGAGAACAGTCTCAGAGCTGAGGGCCCTGATACTACAATGGGCATCACACACACACACGTACCAGGAGCAAGGCAGGTCTGCACATGGGCATGCTCTTCCGGGGCATGATCATCCTCCCATTCTACTCTTTCCTCCGCCTGCTTCTCCTCTAGGGTGAGACATTGTCCCCCTCCCCATCCTGGTTCCTGCCAGCCTCACCAGGACAGAGAGGCCTGAGCTGCCCAGTCCTGAAGAATGGGACTGGGAAGTGCCGAAGGAGCCGGTGGCTTCTCCATCCCCACTGCATTGTTGCCCCCTCCCTTGGTGGCTCTCGGAAGTTGCTGGCCTCTCCTTGGTGGCTGTGCATGGCCAGGCTTGAGACAGACTGGGAGAAGGATGGAGTGAATTCTCCCTGGTTGGAAAAGCCATCCTCTGAGCTAGGGGCTTATAAGGTCCCCCTCACCAGAGTAGCATAGCGCCTTGCAACACTCCTGGAGCCAGAGAACAGAAGAAGGCAATTATGCAAAGCACTAGCAGGTTGGAGCTAGGTATTAATAATAGTGTCATATGAAAGTAGAGTCAGGAGTGAAATAGCCCCTGGACCAGCTCCCAGAAGGGACAATCATGGCAAGAAAGGATGGATCAGCAAATAGGGCTCTGAATGGGGACCCACGAGACCTGCGTTCAGTTCCTGGCTCAGCCACAGACTCTTTGTGTGGTCTTGGGCAGGCCAATCTATCCTCTGCCTCAAGTCGCCATCTATAAAATGGAGATAATCCTTTCCTAGCTCCCAAGGTGTTGGGAGGCTAAAATCCATTCCAAAGTGTGATGCACTCATGCTATGGTGATGAGGGGCCACATCATTTCTGAGCTGTGGATTCCTCCCTGGGATGTGGCCTGTCCAGCAGGGATACGTGATTCTCTGCCAGGGAGAGATCTCCCTGCCTGGGGTCCGTGGATTAGTGGTTCCCTCCTAGGACTATGGAGTGGGGTGCTTATTCTACCCAGAGGTGCTTTTAAGGTATAGGGGACTGAGAGTGAGAGACAGGAAAGGGATAAGGTTCCAGGGCCAAACATTGTGAATTTAGTTCAGGCCTCAAGGGGTGCAGACAGGGGCAGGCGCGAAATAACAATAAATAACCAAGCACTTACACTGTACTGTTTGTTCAAAGCACTTTCCAAACATTAACTAATGAATCCGTCGTAGTAAGGAATGTTTTAAAGGGGCAGAATCATAGAATCATAGAATATTAGGGTTGGAAGGGACTTCAGGAGGTCATCTAGTCCAACCCCCTGCTCAAAAGCAGGACCAATCCCCAATTAAATCATCCCAGCCAGGGCTTTGTCAAGCCTGACCTTAAAAACTTCTAAGGAAGGAGATTCCACCACCTCCCTAGGCAACGCATTCCAGTGTTTCACCACCCTCCTAGTGAAAAAGTTCTTCCTAATATCCATCCTAAACCTCCCCCACTGCAACTTGAGACCATTACTCCTTGTTCTGTCCTCTTCCACCACTGAGAATAGTCTAGAACCATCCTCTCTGGAACCACCTCTCAGGTAGTTGAAAGCAGCTATCAAATCCCCCCTCATTCTTCTCTTCTGCAGACTAAACAATCCCAGTTCCCTCAGCCTCTCCTCATAAGTCATGTGTTCCAGACCCCTAATCATTTTTGTTGCCCTTCGCTGGACTCTTTCCAATTTATCCACATCCTTCTTGTAGTGTGGGGCCCAAAACTGGACACAGTACTCCAGATGAGGCCTCACCAATGTCGAATAGAGGGGGATGATCACGTCCCTCGATCTGCTCACTATGCCCCTACTTATACATCCCAAAATGCCATTGGCCTTCTTGGCAACAAGGGCACGCTGCTGACTCATATCCAGCTTCTCGTCCACTGTCACCCCTAGGTCCTTTTCTGCAGAACTGCTGCCTAGCCATTCGGTCCCTAGTCTGTAGCTGTGCATTGGGTTCTTCCGTCCTAAGTGCAGGACCCTGCACTTATCCTTATTGAACCTCATCAGATTTCTTTTGGCCCAATCCTCCAATTTGTCTAGGTCCCTCTGTATCCTATCCCTGCCCTCCAGCGTATCTACCACTCCTCCCAGTTTAGTATCATCTGCAAATTTGCTGAGAGTGCAATCCACACCATCTTCCAGATCATTTATGAAGATATTGAACAAAACCGGCCCCAGGACCGACCCCTGGGGCACTCCACTTGACACCGGCTGCCAACTGGACATGGAGCCATTGATCACTAACTAGACATGGAGCCATTGATCACTAACTAGAGCTGAAAGCAAATGGCTCTTGGGTGGGTGTGATCACATTTCCCCTGTCTCCAGGGGTGGATTAAGACTATATTGGGCTTGATCCCTCAAAACCATCCTCCCCAAGCTCCCACCACCACCACCACCACCAAATCCTTGGGTCACTGGCACTGTGTGCTACCCTTGCCACCCTAATCAGAGTCACACTTCCCAGATGCTGCCTGCCTGCCCCCACTGTCCCTCAGGTCATGTTGGGATGTGATCTGCGGGGTACTGGGGTGAAGGGAGGGCACCATGGATTTAGGATGCATGTCCTCTCTAGGTCCTGTGCGGGCAGCAGATGGCCAGCTGGCAGCAATCAGCCGTGCTTTACCCTGTCTGCTGCTCACTGACTCACTTCTGTGTCAGGTATCCTGCCACTGCAGGGTCCTAATCCTTCAGCCTCTCCCGGAGGGTTAATGGTGCCCAGGCTGAGGGGACAGCACTGCCCTGTGGGAGATGACTTGTGGCTGCTCACATGGGTCTGGGAGTCCTCAGCTTTCCTCTTCCTCTTTATTTTCTGTCTAAGCATTGGCCTCATCTACCCTGCTTTCCTCACCTCTTCCCGTGATAGCTTCCAACTGCAGGCTTGGTGCAGTCCCTTCTGAGGATACATGCCTGGCCTAGCAGGGCAGGGATAAATCTGCCTGGCTCCTTACTCTGATATCAATCAATGTACTGTAATATCAGCTGGCAAGCCCAGCAGGTCTCAAGGCCCACCCCTACAGGGAGTCAAGAGGACTGGGTCAGCTAGCAGACCATTCATAACTCAGGAGGAGTGGAGCTGTGATATGCTACCTCTGACCCCAATAGGACGAACATAGTCATGAGGAGCTCCATGCCCACAGCACTGCATTATGAAAGGTCTGTCACGGGGGGATTTCTTTTCCTCAGTTTAAGTGCCATGGGCCATACAGGTGCTTTAACAGGAGGAACTCTGGGAACCACCTGAGTGCCTCCAGGCCGCACTTTCCCAGTACAGTCACGTGGGCAGAGGAATTTGAGGAAGTGGGAAGGGCTCCTGAATTAGGATGGGGGAGGGAAGAGGAGCTGGAACTATGTCACTGGGGCACTGCCCCTCTCAAAACCATGAGAGAACAAAATCCATGTAATACGAATGTGCCCTTGTCCCAGTGCTGTGCACCATTCCTAGCTGGCCATGGAACAGGACGGCTCTTCCAGCTGAAGGACTCACATAAAGGCAGCCACTCCAATGTTCCACGTTATATAGGGCAAGTTCTAGTAGGGGCGGGAGTGCAAATGGAAGAAGCAGCAGCAATCGCCTTCCCTGAATAGCCAGGCAGCTGCAGCTGAGAATTGAGGGTCACTTTCAATATGAGCATGCACGACTAAGGCAAGTCAGTGTGAGCGGCTGTAGACCTGCCCCTGGGTGGTGCCTGAGTTTGCTTCTGGCTATAAAGGCTCTGATGTTAATGTTAACTCTCCTCATCCTCAGATGTCCCTCTAGGTGAATGTTCCATAGTGTGGTCCTGGGAGCCTGGAGCACTGTTTGTTCTCATTTCTGTGTGATCTACACTAACGGCCGGGCATGCAGGAAACCTGGGGACTTTGATATTAAAATATTCCAGGGCATTAAACACCACTGTGCTGAGTATGTCTGATGTTAGATCACAGAGAGAGGGAACTCATTCTTCCAGAGGTGAGCAACGAAGGCCAACCGCACAGCTATTGCTGCAGTACTTCCTAAAGCCTGTTTCGATGCTGCTTCAGGCAGTGCATTTATAATCTACTGGCTAAACACAGGGTCAGGTTGCCCTCTAGTGACTGCCTCATATAGCATCGTAAGAGCTCCGCTACTCTTGTCCGTGAATGGGGATTCTCTTTCATCAAGAGGCAGTGAACTCTGGTTTTGAAGTAGAATGATGGATCTGGAATCTGTCCCCCTGGCTGGGGATCGTGATGTCTGTGTGTCTGCAGCACGGGCTTTTGTTGCATGCTCATCAGGGCTAGCTCTGCTTTGAAGTTGGAGCTGTATCCGCTTGAACTGAGGTCTTTTAATCATGAGGTCAGCGCTCTCACCAAGTCTGTGCTTTAGGGTGGAGCCCAGCTATTTCCTGACAGTAGCAGAGTTGATACTAGTTAACTTGTTCACAGAGCTCTGTCATCCTGCTGGCAGGTCTCCCTTTTGGGCCAATGGGAGGAGCTGGTCTCTTTCCTGGGTACCAAAGGGTGCGTGACCCCAGACTGAGCCTGCTGGTCTTTATTAATGCAGTGCTGGGGTGACAGGGGAGCGGGAGTGGAGTGCAGAGCCTTCAGCGTCTAGGTCCCCAGTCCCAGTGAGGCCCAGGGCTTGTAGTGCCCATGTTGTACCACAGTGACAGCTATTCTGTAAATGAGGGTGGGGAGGTCTCAGTGCACTCGTGCTGATTGGGTGCTGGCGGTGCAGAAGGTCCGACAGCCACTGGCGCTAACTAGCCCTGGCCCGGGTAGTTTCAGGACAGAGGCTGAGGATTAAGGTGGCTGTGGAGATGAGCTCACCCCTAGGGATGGATCCTCAAGGACAGTAGCAAGGGGCTGGCAAGGGAGACAGTGTGTAGGAAGCTTGCTCTGTGTCTGGCCCTACCCCTTCGGTAACTGTCTTGGAAATAAAGTACAGGGCTTCATGCTCCAGGGACCTGTCAAGCGGAACCTTTCACCACCATTTCATTCTCTTCATTCTTTTTTAATTCTCTAAATGTATTTATTGATTGATTTAAAGAGTGTTGGGGCCCTGGGTCTTTTAATTCCTTAGGAGGCAGTGCCATCCAGTGGAATAAGCTCAGCATAGCAGGAAGAGGCTCCCCTTCTCCAATCCTTCTCTTACAGGAATAACAGTAACACCTAGTTCTTACAGCATTTCAACAGTAGATCTCAAAGCGCTTTACCAAGGAGGGCAGTGTCATCATCCCTGTTTTACAGGTGGGGAAACTGAGGCATGGAGAAGGGCTCTGTCTTACCCAAGGTCACCCAGGAGGCCTGTAGCAGAGCTGTGAATAGAACCCAGGCCTCCTGACTCCAATCCCAATATTTCTCTAGCATCTACCATGTGCCAGGTGCTGGCTATACAGCCCTTAAGAGTTTCCAATCTAAGATGATCCTTAGGTCATTAAGAGGAGACGTAAATAACTGAAATGCAAGAAATTGATTTTATTAAAATTATTATTACAGTAGCACCTAGAGGCACCAACTGAGTTCAATGCCCCCATTGTGCCAGGCACTATACAAATACAGTCAGAGTCAGTCCCTGCCTCAGACAGCTTAAAGTCTAAATAGACAAGACAGACAAAGAGGAAGGGAAACTGAGGCACAGAGAGGGGAAGCCACTTGCCCAGTGTCACAATGCAGGCCAGGGGCTGAGCTGGGAATAAACCAAGATCTCCTGGCTCCCAGTCCAGTGCCTGTCCACTGACTAGACCACATTACCTCATATGAAGGAGGGAAGCCTGTATTTGCCATCGGATTTGCAAAGAACGTTTTCCAGTTAAGCCTGGCTCCCAGCTCTCCCTTCCAGCTTCTCCCAGTGGAGCTGCTCGCTGTTGGCATTCTCCCTTCCCCTCAGCAAGAGGTCTCATCCTGGACACAATTAATCTTATTTATTTAAGTATGTGTTTTGCTCACTGCGGCGCAAGACCCAGTGCAGGCAGCCTGTGAGCATGTACAGCATTAGCAATGGAGACCAGGTGTTTAGCAGGGATGGGTAATTAAAGTTTGCTGTTTGGCCAGCAGTGCAGCCGACACAAAACTGTTACGCTAAACTCAGTGGGGGAATTGTTGGGTGGCAAGTGTATCCCAAGAAGCGGAGTCAAGCACAGCCGCAAGGCAGCTCTACTTCTGCTAAGGGCTGTAGCTGCTGCAAGCCCCAGCAGATGTTGAGCTTGTTAGGCCAAAGGTGGGGCTAGGACGGAAGGGTTTGTTCAGGAGGCACAGCACAATCTGGGGACGTTTCAAGTATGCTGATAAAATGCCGCTCGCCAGTCCTGCTGGTTAGAAGCTAATAAGTGAGATCACGTGCCTTTCCCACCCCTGCTGCTCTCTCACAATGGCTCACAATTGCGGTGTTCCACTGTAGTCGTCAGGGAGTTCAGGAAACCTCCCCTTTCCATCATCCCAGACTAATTTACCTCCTCCATATTAAAACCCATCGACACCCCCTCTGCGCTGTCCTGCGTGGTGCTGCGTGTACAGTCCAGGCCAGCTGGTTGCCTCAGTTCAGAGGCAAAGCGCAGATCTGACCTCTAGCATCAGCTGCGACCTTGGGAAGTGCGTTAGTCCAGACGGGGGCTGTGTCTTGGGCTGCTGCAGTGCAAGGCTGAGAATATGCCTCCTCTTTTCCTGCTACCTCAGGGTCTGTGAGGCCTAGTGGAGGACATATGTAGTCAGGCTTTGCCAGAAGAGACAAAAGCACATGGGTGACTCTTCCAAAGACAGAACTGAGCAGATGGTGCTGAAATCTGCTCAAGAAGAGAGAAGGGACCCTGAGGCTCAGAACACTGTAGGCCCTGAGAACCACATGCATCGAAGCCTTAGTACACCCCCAGGCCCAAAGCAGCAGGCTACTCCTTCCTCTAACTTCTCAGGGCGGGGTTCTGGGCCCCACTGGCTGGTGTGGGTCTATGTATCCTCTCTCCACTTTTTCCTCACTCAGGCCAACAAGCTTGCTGCACCACCAACTGAGGTAAGCAATGGTGGGCAGGGTTAGAGTTAAATGGAGGGACACTCCCCCTCCCCCAGACAGACTCTTGAACCCATCTCTGGCTTAGCCAGTGCTGCAGTAGCTGTGCGTCCTCAGGAGATTGATGAGACTGGGCAGCAGGGAAGGTATTCAGAAGGTGGGACGGGGTGGGGGAGAAGAGGAGGATGACACCACTGTTGAAGCAACTGGGAATACGCAGCAGTGGATAAGTGTTGCAACTAATGTTGTAGCCTGCACCTGTGTTTGTGTAATTATCCTAGAGACAGAAAGCAGGTGACAAAAAAATGGCCTTGTGGTTCATGCACTGGCCTAGGAGATATGGATTCAATCCCTGGCTTTGCCACAGACTTCCTGTGTGACCTGAGGTAAATTATTTCATCTCCCTTTATTGCCTCCCTTTCCAATCTTCTGCTTGGATGTTGTTCCCTTTATGCCACCCTTTGTCTGTCTCATCTATTTAAAGAGTAAGCTCTTTGTGGCAGGGGCTGTCTCATACCATGTGTTTGTACCTAGCACAACGGACTCGGCTTTTGACTGGGGCCTCTAGGTGCTACCATTAATACTACTGAGATTAATACTAAGGGGGGAAATGTGTGTGGTCAGTTGAGTGCTTCTGTGACAGGTGGTGTTTCAGTCAGGAAAGTCTGTGCCTTACATGTATTGCCTGCAGTCATTTTACATCGTGCTGTGATCCCATCAGCGCTCACAAACTACGCAGGGTCAAGATATCACTTGATGTAACTTGTGTATTGAAGAACCACCAGGTTGGATTCCCACCGCAAAAGGGCCAACTTCTATTAAAACAGAGAAAGTATTGCAAGGATCACATCACCAGCCTTTCCACCACTCTCCTCCCTGCCGCTGCTGCTCTCTATACAACTCTGTCTCCAGAGTATTTAATGAAACAAAGGGGCAGGCTAGAACACTAACCATCTTGTGCCTCTTACATAATTATGTGCCACCCAATTACCACAGCACCACAGTTCTGATGTAGTTCTTCTCCCAATGCCCGTGTGAGGTAGGGGAGTGCTATTATCCCCAATTCACAGATGGGGAACTGAGAGGATATGGCCCACATCCTCAAAGATATTTAGGCTCCTAACACCCACTGAAATCAACTTACTCAAGGTCACACAGGAACTCTGTGGCAGAGAAGGGAATTAAACCGGGGTTTCCTGAGTCCCAAGCTAGGGTCCTAACCACTGCATGATACCTCCTCTTTTCTCAGAGGCTCCTAGCCAATAGAAACACTGCAGGTCCCTGGGCTCAGATCCACTAAAGTACTTGGGCACCTAAATCCCAGTTTTGGCTGCACTGTAATCCCCAAAACTCCAGCTGAATCCTGCAGACAGCGGCCCTACCTATCTCACTCGAAGTAATCGGCTCTGAGGAAGTACCTGAGGCCCTATATCAACTGAATAGTAGTAAAGCACCCGGCTATGATAAAATAGATATTGAACTGTTAAAAGCTTGAGTGGAAGTGCTGGTGAATTACATGTGCAGATTGTACAGAAGGGTTTGGGAAAAGGAGATTTGTCCTAAAGATTGGAGCGGAGGTGTCATGTGTAAAATTCCTAAAAAGCATATTTGTGATAACCAGAGAGGGGTGACACTCCTATCTGTACCTCAAAAAATGTTTTGCATTATGATTGTGAATAGGATGAAAACTGCTGCTGATAAAGTACTCAGGGAAGAACAAGCTGGCTCAGGTTGTGTTCAGACCAGATTTTCACCTCAAGAAGACTTACTGAGAAAGCTTTTCACTTCCTTGATTTTATGAAAGTATTTGATCATGCCCACAGAGAAACTCTCTGGAAAATCCTGAGACACTATAGAATTCCAGCAAAGATTTTTAATTTGATAAAAGCTTTGTATGACAAGTCTGCGTGCTGCATCAAGACAGAGAGAGGAGACCTGGCATGGTTAACGATTATTACTGGCACACAGCAATGTTGAATACTATTCCCCACTTCTCTGCTACATTGTCATAGACTTTGTGGTGAGATGAGTGGCAACTGCTGCTGAGGACACTGGTATTGTTTGGACAAGAGAGAAGCTGCAAGACTTTTGCAGATGATATAGTCATAATGAATACCAGCTTGGACTGAATAAAAAGACTCTTTATGACCATAAAAGAGAAGCTGCTAAAGGGGGACTTTGTATCAGTATGCAGAAGATCAAGATAATAGAGATAGGAGTGAATGCTGCCAACACTGGCAGATGTACGATGGGGAAGAGTACAAAAAAGTTGATGACTTCATCTATCTTGGAAATTAAATATCCGCTAATGGCCAGCTCACTAAAGAAGTGAAGGCAAGAATAAGCCAGTGGATTATTTTCCCATTTGCCAAACATCTGGAAGAGTAAGAAGAACCATCTACACAGTTAAATGATATTGTACAGTGCTACTGTCCTTCCACACTAGTGTATGCCTCAGAAACATGGCAGCTGGTGGAAATACACAGGAGGAAGCTGGATGCACCACTAGCGTTTAAGAAGACTCTTGGGAATTCATTGGAGAGATTGTATAACAAATGTGAAAATGCTGTGCCATATGGGTCAGCAGACTGCAGACTCAATAAGTAGACAGAGACGGCCATGTCATCGGGTTACCCAGTGACAGAAGCACAAGGTATGTCTTAGATTGGATTTCACCTGGAGGGAAGAGAAAGCATGGAGGACAAAGCATGACCTATTGCAGGACGATCAAAAAGGATGCTGCCATCTTGGAGACAACTTACAATGGAATCAGACATGTTGCTCTGGACAGACAGCAGTGGGGAAAATGGCTTGTCTTGTGCCCCTAGGCACAGGACTTTCTATGTAAGTAAGTCTGGGATGTGAGAGACTCAGGTGTTCAATTCTCCCCTCTTTGCCAGAGCAGGAGAAAAAATTTGAACAGGGGTTTCCTACTTCTCAGCAGACTGCTGTAATACAGGGCTGAAACTAGGCAATTGCTTTTGGCCCTGAGCAGCTCAAGGTGGTCCCCATTCACTTTTTGTTGTGAGGAGGGCCCCAAAAATATTCTTGCTTAGGACCCGCAATGGGCTAACACCAACTCTGGCTGTAACCATAGAGCTATGGGATATTCTCATGTGGGACTCCCTCAGTCTATCCTATTGAAGCTGTTCCTCTGTGAATAAATAATGAAAGAGTGACTGGAGCAGAGGGAATGGACCTGGGTCTCCCATCTGCCAGGTGGGTGCCCTCACCGCTGGACTACAAAGTCATTCCCATTCTCTTTCCCTCTCTGGCCCAGTGACTGGGTCTCCCACATCACAGATGAGCGCTCTAGCCTCTGGGCTACTAGTAGACACTTCCTCCTCTGGCTGTTTTATGTGGAGTGAGGTAGACACCTAACTCATTCCCTCAAGCATCTAAGCTGCCTGGGTCCAAGAGACTGGATCCCATTCAGGGATCACTAAGCAAAGATATGCACCTTATCTCCAAGAGGGGGCGGGGCCTACCACACAACCCTGACGTTGGTGTCTCCCATTGGCTAGCTTAGTGGCTAGCTTTTGTGGATCACATTTTAAGACATCTATCTCTCCCCATTCATTGTATAAGAGCCTGAGCGCCTAACTCAGGCTTTGTGGATTGCAGTGTTTTCCCTTTGATTTTCTAGGCCTCTAAAAGTTAGAGATGTATCAGCATCTCAACACCCACATCGCTTCATGGATCCCTATCTTGGTCTTCTAGTTTAACCATGTGCTGTAAACATGGATAATTAGCCTGCTGGTTGCTGGAATAAAATACAGTGCATAGTACAGATTGAAAATAATGATCCTCCTGGTAGCTAGCAAGGAGTCTGTGGGCAGGGAGTTGTGAATGAGTTCAGACCCTGTTCCCTGATGAAGGCTCTGGAAATCTGTGGGGAGTTCAACAGCTGAGGAACACAGGAGTCTAGATAAGCTTTGTCTGAATAACGTACATTGTCTGGACTCTTACCTCTTAGGTTACAGATCCCCATGAGAGATCTTACAGTGGTGCCCACTGTAAATAAAAATAGGCAAGGGGAATGGAAGTGGAGAGCACTAATTCTGGAGGAGATAAGTTTTGTTGGGTTGACCATGTGTCCCAGCCTGGCCTAGACCTTTCTGCCCACCCCTTTTTCTAGCTGTTATGAAGGAGGGGGTACACAGGCCACGGTAAGGAAGACACTTTAAGCCTAGGGTGGCAGAAGGGACTCAAGTCTGTGAGATAAGCCACAGGAGAAACCTGTACACTGCACAGGGCTACATATCCTCGGGAAGGGCGACCCCTTGTCCTAGCAGCGCTGGGGAGGCAGCCAGCAGAGCTAAACTCTGGAGCTGGAAGCTGGTGGCTCAAGGAGCTGGAGGATGATCAGCAGCCTTCCAGGCAGCTCCAGGATGGTATAGGAAAAGATGGCCCCAGGCAGCAGTAGAAAGCAGAGTGCATGTAGCACAGACAGAACAACACCCTGAGTAGCCAGTTAGAGGCTGCAACCAGAGGGTTGCGGCAGGGAAAGCACTGGTTTGGGAAGCCGGTGGAGGGGAGCTTCGGCCCATGAACAGCAGAGCGAAGAGGCATTGGATGCAGAGCGCTTTGTGTGGATTATAATGCTTGTGGACAGCTGAGCAGCCAAATGGCTCATGGTCTGTGGCATGAAAGTATATTGCAGAGAGTGGCTAGATTGGGCGCATGGGAGGCAGGAGTTTTGTTTTTAAGAGAGCTGGGAGGAAATATGACCCGGATAACTTTGTAAATACTATGGTTATGGGACTTGGGGTGGGTTGTGGTGAGATGAGGAGTTAAAATCAAGATTATTTTTCTTGATTTCTGGGCCTTGTAGAGAGGCGCAGAGGAATGAGAGGTTGTACATGAGCAGCATTACAGTACCTATGGGTGGAAAACTTTCAGGAGAGAAAGGAGGGTTGTCTACTTTTTTTAAAATCATCTATTAATGTAGTTCATAAAATAAGAGGGAAAGGACTTGTTGGAACATGGTTGTGTAATGTGATGGCTAGTCTTCCAACTCCATTCCATCTGTCAGATCAGCACTCCCCCATGAAGGGAAAGAGTACATGGAGAACTAGTGGCCCTTACGGCTGAAACAGGTTCTCACCCCAAGACCTTCCAGGTTGTCTACAGTCAGGTCAAGGGAAATGATTCTTCCATACAAGGGCCTTGCAGGCATGGCAGGGTTAAGCTGGATTCCGTTCCTCCTGTTCAAGCCTGATTCTCAGCAACGTACATCCACAATGATGGAAAAAACTACCAGAGAGTGAGGAAAGACACAAAGGGAAGAGTCTTTCTCTGATAGCTGGAATGCGGCTGCTCAGGCATTTACATTGCTTACGTTGTGGTTGTCGACCATGGAACTTTATGGGAAGGAAGTAGACAAGAAACAAGTCTAGCAATTACGTCAGAGGCCCTGTTTTGTGGATGATGAATCCCAGTGGTGGTTTCTCTGCTGTGGTCCAGAGTTGCCTCCTGGGATGAAGATATGACGTTTGCCTCCCAACAGAGGTGATTGGGTGCTGATAAGGATCCTGAAAAGATGTCAGAGACCAGGTGAATGAGATGAGTCATTGCCTACAACTTCAAGAGGCTGGTTACAAAATCAAAGTAACCTTCTAATGGTTACTGCCTTATTCTACTTCGCTCCGCAAGACCGCCAGCCCTGATGGTGTACGCCCTCTTGGCATACAGCCAGTTTGGCAGAACAGTTGCTCTTGTACAAGCCCTGGAATTGTCATGGGGGACTGAGAGCCTTTCAAAGAGAATAACAAACTATGGCCGCAAGGATGTCATTGGGCAGGAGTGCCCAGAGTGCTGGAGCCATCCCTTTGACTTTCACTGACTTTGCCAGTGCCATTGTAGCCCCAAAAATGGAGAAACAGGGACCAGAGAAGTATAGGATGCATCCCACAAGGAATCAAACAAACCCCTTGAGTAGTTTAATCTTGCTGAATTTATAAGCATCTTCTAGGAAGAAACAGTGGGGCCATACTTGGAGCTAAGGGTCAAACGATGTTAGCTCTTCTCACCTGTGCTTTGGTGTCGGTTGCAAGTGACTCTGTAGTTTGAATAACCCTGAGATGTCATTGACATGGTATTAATGGCATGGCCTGCAAGGGGACTAAAGAGCCTGAATGAGGATGTTGACTATCAGGAGTTCCCAAGTCATTTGGAGAAATGGAGTACTGGGTAAACAGATCACCACATGTGGTGATGGAGTCATACCCTCTGCAAGAACAGATGAGGCTTTAGATTTCCTTGGTACTGCAAGATATGTAACCACAATGACTTGGCAGCAGGAAATGCAAAGGTTATAGCGGAGCCCAAGCTACTTTCATCATGTACAGTGGACTCTTTCAGTTCCACGTTCTCTCATTTGGGTTATATTATTACTCCTGGGGGAATTCTGTGCCATTGTGCGGGCACAGAATTCATGTCCCCCACAGATTTCTTTGCTTCCCCACAGAAAAATGACTTTCTGACAGGGAAGCAAAGGGAAGATGCAAGAGTAGTCATTTGCCCCTCCCGAGCAGTGCAGGCGCATCCTTTTGGGCACCTGGAGCAGCCAGTGGAGAGGCAAATCACTGGGGGGGGGGGGCAGGGAGCTGGGGACATACCAGCTGGTGCTGAGTCAGACACGTCTGGGGCCAGGTAACACCCACCCCTCATCTGCCCACCCCCATGCATCCAGACACCCCCCCCCACCCCAGACCCCAGCCTCACCCCCCTACATCTGGAAACCGCCCCCTGCACCTGAATTCCTACCCCAGCAATCCCCACCCCCTAGGCACCTGGATCACCCCAGCAAGCCCCACACACCTGGACTCCACAACCCCACTGAGCCTCAGCCAGAACACCCAGACCCCACCCCACCAAGCCCCACTCCCGCAGCACCCAGACCTCTCTGAGCCCCCACACAGCCCCAATCACCTTCACCTTGACCCCCCTGCAAAGTCCCATTGCACCTGCACCCAGAGCCCCACTCCCAATCCCCCCTGCACCTCCCACTGAGCCGCCTGCACCCAGATTGTCCCATACAGAACCCTCTCATCCCACACCTGGATCCCTTCACACTAAGCCCCTCCAAACTTGGATCCTGCCGGGCTGAGCCGACCTGCCCACACCTGGTGTGCCTGACATGGAGGGGCCGGCCCCTGGGATGTTTCTGGGGCAGGCGTGGCCCTTGCACTGTGTAAGAGTTGGGTGCAGCCTCACTACTGAGTCCGTGTCCCGGTGACTGGGGGTGGGGGTGGAGCTGCAGGGTGATCTCCCACCTTCATGGAGCCAGTGGCCTGTGCTCCCCACTGCCATGCCGAAGCCTCCACATTTATTTATTGACAAGTAAAATTTGCAGAATTTTAAAGTACTGTGCACAGAATTTTTAAATTTTTGGCCCAGAAGAAGTAAATTATGCACCCATTCTGTTCTCATGACTGGAGAAATACTGTGATGTTGGGCCTGAACTACAAGTTATTTGGCAGAGCTGGAAGACATTATCATTGCTTCACCCTCCTAAGCACCACACAGAGGATATTGCTGTTTCTTCTCTGCTCCTTTTTCACATTCTTTTTTTTTTTTGCTTTGCTCATTCTCTGCTCCATTTCGCACCCTGTCTTTCTGCTTTGGATCTTGTCCCTTTACTCCTTTCACCACTCTCTCTCCTATGCAGAATGTTAACCCGATAACGTTCCACTTGAACCCACAGCGTTAAGTTAGGTAAAGTGTATTCATTCATCCTTAATGGGAATAAAAAACTTAGTTATGGGCTATATTATTACCAGGCCACTTGGATAAAGCCTCAGGGCCTGCTCCTGCTCAAGTCAATTGGCAAAACTCCCATTGACTTCATCGGGTGCATTAGCAGAGTCAAGAGAATGTATGTAATTACAGTTGCCATGACACAGCTGGAATTGGGCTTGGTGAGGCTCCCACCAAACTGTTAATGGGTTACTACCAACATACTGAAATGTGTTCCCTGGATCTGCCCATTGCACTTGTCCTGTGAAGGCTGCTTGATTGTTGGTCTAGTACAATTACTGATTGCTTGTGTTTTATAGGGTATATTTCTAATGGCATATTATCTGACGGTTGAGTGGGTGCTGAAGTAATCTTGCTGCTGGCTGATGAGTGTATATTGTGTTTTTTATGTGACTTCTGTTCCCTCTCCTCTGGAAGGGTTTAGCAGTGATGGATTAGGTAGGGGAAAAACTTTGCATGCCTCTGGCTGAATAAAGCTGTTAGTGTGGACTCTTCTCGAGTTAAGAATCCTTCCAGTGACCTTACAGTGGGAAATCTCAAAAGAAATGGATCTCAGCCTGTGGGGCTGCAGTCCTCAGTGGACTGGGTCTTGCTCTATCTATTTAGGTACTTGTGGCCCTTATCATTGTTCTAACTAATCACCTCACAGTCATTAATAGACTTTTATCCCCAAAATCTGTTGAAGCAGAGAAGTACGCTCCCCACTTTACAGATGGACAACTGAGTCACAAGGTAAATTAATTTCAGGTTTCAGAGTAGCAACCGTGTTAGTCTGTATTCGCAAAAAGAACAGGAGTACTTGTGGCACCTTAGAGACTAACAAATTTATTTGAGCATAAGCTTTCATGAACTACAGCTCACTTCATCGGATGCAGGTAGATTAAGTGACTTGCCCAAGATTCTGCGGAAAGTCTGTGGTTGAACCATGAATTGAAACCAGGTCTCTTGAGGTCAGTGTCCTATCCACTAGACCAATATTTCTCAACCTGAGGGTCATGAAAGGCAATCAGAGTGGCATTGGCATTCAAAATTTTATCCTAAAGCAAAGAAAATTTTGCTCCTCCTCTTCTCGCACATGCTTACCCTTCAAGGTCAAGTATTCTGTCAACCTCTAAAGACACACACACACACACACACAAACTAAATAGGATTAGCATTATTATTGATTTTTTAAATCTTCTATAGTAAATGTTAGAGGGTCACAGAAATTTTTGGCTTCAAATAAGGGGTTATCAACCCCAAATGGTTGAGAAAAAATATTCTTCCTATCCTGCCCTGCCTGATACACATAGAGAGAGAGAAGGTGGGTGAGGTAATATCTGTTATTGGACCAACTTCTGTTGGTGAGAGAGACAAGCTTTCAAGTTTACACAGAGCTCTTCTTCAGGTCTGGGCTGAAGAGCTCTGTGTAAGCTTGAAAACTTGTCTCTTTCACCAACAGAATTTGGTCCAATAATAGATATTGCCTCTCCCACCTTGTCTCTCTAATATCCTGGGATCAACAGGGCTACAACACCACTGCATGATACACATGTAGTCAGGAGACCGGCATTATGTTCCTCACTGTACCACAGACTTGCTGTGTGAGCTGCTGGAAGTCTAACCTGTCTATACCTCGATTTTCCTTATTTGTAACATGGGAATAATATTTCCCACCAGGCAGGGTCATTGTGAAGCCTAATTCTTATTTGTAAAGCTGTCATAAACATACAGCTAAAGGTAGCATAAAATCCCTCCTTCACCTGTAAATGGTTAAGAAGCTCAAATAACCTAGTTGGCACCTGACCAAAAAGACCAATAAGGGGAAAAGATACTTTCAAATCTGTGAGGGAAGGTGTTTTCTTTGTGTTCTCTCTGGCTCAGAGAGGAACCACAGCAGGGAAAATACACCTCCTAAAGCCATATCTGAACTAAGCATCTATGATTACAAATTGTAAGTAATAGGAAGGAAATGCGTTAGATTATCTTTTGTTTAACTTGTGAATTTTCCCTGTGCTAAGAGGGAGGTTTATTCCTGGTTTGGGTTTTTTTTTTTGTAACTTTAGAGTTTTGCCTAGAGGGGAATCCTCTGTGTTTTGAATCTGATTACCCTGTAAAATTACCTTCCATCCTGATTTTATACAGGTGCTTCTTTTATTTTGTTTTTATAATAAAGTTCTGTTTTTAAGAACCTGATTGGTTTTTCGTGTCCTAAAAACCCAAGTGCTCACCTTGTTTACCTATCTGGTTGGTAGATTATTCTCAAGCCTCCCCAGGAAAGGGGGTGAAGGGCCTTGGGGAAATATTTTTGGGAAACAGGAACTCCAAGTGGTCCTTTTTCTTAATCTTTGTCTAACTCACTTGGTAGTGGCAGCAGTACTCATCCAAGGACAAGGAAGGATTTGTGCCTTGGGGAAGGTTTTAACCTAAGCTGGTAGAAATAAGCTTAGGGGGTCTTTCATGAGGGTCCCCATGTCTGTACCCTAGAGTTCAGAGTGGAGAGGGAACCCTGACAAAAGCACTTTGAGATAATTGGATAGAGAATACTATACAAGTGTGAATATTTATTTTATTAAGCAGGGTGGATCAGCATTCTTTGTTCTGTTTGATTTTAGACAGAAAAGGGTCCCCTGGGTACTATCAAGAAAGCCTCAGTGCAAAAAGCAATCTTCCTGAGATCAGAGGGTAAGCAGAGTGCTGATCGGGTAGAGTGCCCAACACCTTAGAGATAATAAAGAATATATGGGACTAATTTACTACTAGAGCACCAGTAAAAAGCCAGACCCCCTCATATTTTCCTTCAAGTAGCTAAGAGGAGAGGGAAAGGGTGATTTAAATTAAATAAATGTTCTTGCTATGACAGGGTACAAGGATAGCAGAATAAAACAGAGCATAATCCCAAGGGACTGCACAAGATAAACAATGGATTTTTATACCAAGTGGAGATTCTCCCCTCTTTTCAGGAAGTAAGACTGGGAGGAGAAAGGAGATCCACACATGTCCTCTAAAGTACTGGAAGAACTGCTCTGAAGAATTCAGCAGTGTAGGTAGTGGGAAGAATAAACAGAAAATTAAGGAAAACCCAGATATTGCAGTAAGTTGTGTGGATGATGGAGGAAAGGTCATTAATAATAAGCTCTTATTAAGCACTTTAACTCTTTTAATAAGATTTCAGAGGCAATCCTGTCTATTGCAGACCGGTAAACCTAACTTCAGTACCAAGCAAATTGGTTGAAACTATAGTAAAGAACAGAATGATCAGACACATAGCTAAACACAGTATGTTGGGAAAGCATCCACATGCCTTTTGTAAAGGGAAATCATGCCTCCCCAATCTATTAGAATTTTTTGAGGGTGTCAACAAACATGTGGACAGGGCTAATCCAGTGTATATAGTGTACTTGGATTTTCAGAAAGCCTTTGACAAGGTCTCTCACCAAGGCTGTTAAGCAAACTAAGCAGTTATGGGATAAAAGAGAAGATGCTCTCATGGAACAGTAACTGGTTAAAAGACCGGAAACAAAGGGTAGGAATAAATAGTCAGTTTTCAGAAGGGAGAGAGGTAAACAGCAGGGTCCCCCAAGGATCTGTAGTGGGGCCAGTGCTGTTCAACATAACTGTAAATGATCTGAAAAAGAG
Organism: Caretta caretta; assembly: GCF_965140235.1. Lineage (NCBI taxonomy): Eukaryota > Metazoa > Chordata > Testudines > Cheloniidae > Caretta > Caretta caretta. The sequence continues at coordinate 258,459,360 of NC_134206.1, read as the reverse complement.
GGTGAACAGAAAGGTGCCAAAATCTGAAGATGATACAAAATTATTCAAGAAAGCTAAGTTCAAAGCTGACTGCAAAGCACTACACAGGGATCTCACTAAACTGGGTGACCGGGCAACAAAATGGCAGATGAAATTCAGTGATAAGTGCGAAGTAATGCACATTAGAAAAAATAATCCCAACTATACATACAAAATGATGGGATCTAAATTACCTGTTACCATTCAAGAAAGAGATCTTGGAGTCATTGTGGATAGTTCTCTGAAAATATCTGCTCAATGTGCACTGACAGTCAAAAGAGTTAATGTTAGGAACCATTACGAAAGGGATAGAAAATAAAACAGAAGATACTATAATGCCACTATATAACTCCATGATACACCCACACCTTAAATACTGTGTGCGGTTCTGGTCACATCTAAAAAAGATATATTAGAATTGGAAAAGGTACAGAGAAGGGCAATCAAAATTATTAGAAATATGGAACAGTTTCCATATGAGGAGAGATTTAAAAGACGGGGACTGTTCAGCTGAGAAGAGGCAACTAAGGTGGGAAATGATAGAGGTCTACAAAATCATTAATGAGCTGGAGAAATTTAATAAGGAAGTGTTATTTATCCCTTCACACAGCACAACAACTAGGGTATGAAATTAATAGGTGTCAGGTTTAAAACAAACAAAAGGAAGTACTTCTTCACACAATGCACAGGCAACCTGTAGAATTTATTGCCATGGGATGTTGTGAAGGCCAAAAGTACAACAGGGTTCAAAAAAGAATTAGATAAGTTCATGGAGGATAGGTCCATCAATAGCTATTACCCAAGATGCTCCAGGTATCCCTCAATGTTCAACTGCTAGGAGGTGGGACTGGACTGGGGTACAGGGGATGGATCACTTAAAATTGGCCTGATCGTTCCCTCTGAAGCATCCGGCACTGGCCACTGCAGATGACAGGACACTGGGCTAGATGAACCATTGGTCGGACCCAGTATGGCCAGTCTTACCAATAGCTCCACTTTACAGATGAGCAATCTAAGAGGCCACCCATCACCCTCCCCAAGGAACTAATTCCTGTGGCAACTCATGTCCCAGCATGGTATCAGCAGAAGACCTGCACTGCCCAAGTTCAGATTTAGATAAATAACATCCCCCCCCCCCCCCCCCCACACACACACTTCTTTTCTTCGGACGAGGCTCTCCGTCTCTCCCGCCCCCCTGTAGAGCCCAGGGCGCAGGGCAGACAGGGGCCACGGGGAAGGGTTTTCACGCTGAGCAATGCCCTGCAGCAACAACGCATACGGGGGGCAAGGCCTAGCTCTGAGACACAAGGATGTGGTGGTGCCGCCAGACTTATGGGTCCCATCCTAGGGGCTTCGATCAGGCCCTCGCCCCAACAGCTCGGGGCCTAGCTTAGCCTCCCAAGGGCCCATGGCCGGGCGCAGCCTCAACCCGCTCGGCCCCACGGCAGCGCAGGACTAGCCCAGGCGAGTGGAAGGGAAGCAGTGCATTGTGGGACACTGGGGGCTATGCTGGGCGCCGAGCGGGGCTCGATGCACTGTGGGAAATTGAGGGACTGACTGCGCTCGCGCGCTCTCTCTCCCCCACTTGGAATCAGCCTCGGGACTAGCGTGGTCTTTCTAGCTCGCGGCGCTCTTTGACGTCCTACAATGACGCGTGTTCTTTTCGTTTACGACAGCCCGGGTGGACTTTTGTGCTTTACGGCAACACTTGCCTTCCCTCACCGAGCGGAAACGGAACAGCCCTGTCTGCTTTTACGACAGTTCGTCCGGGGGCGGGCGCGGCGTGATGACGTCTGTGACTGTGCGCGCGCCGCCCAAGCCCAGTCTTTCCGGCAGCCGGCAGCCCCCGGCCCGCGCGCATCTGCCTCCATCGAGACCCGCGGGCCCCCGCAGGTGAGGGGGGGGGGGCGCACGCGCGCGCGCGCGCGGGGCCCCGCGGCTCGGAGTCTGCCGGGCCCGGATCCGGCCTGGACACGGGATCCCCCGGCCCAGAGGCCGCCGCCCGCGGGGAGACCAGGCCTCGCCGGGCCTGCTGGGGCCTCGGTCCGCGCGGCGTCTGCCCTGGCTGGGACAGAGGCCCGGCCTCCCCGCTGGGCTGCTCGGCTGGACCCTGGCTGCCGGGCACGGCTCCCGCACACGCCGAGCCGGGCCCTGCCGCGCCGCCGAGCCGAGTGACCATGTGCGGAGCGGGGCTGCTGGCTCGCCGCTTCTCGCTAACCTGCGGGACTCGCTGCTGCAGGATCTACCCGTGGCCCAGCATGTAGGCCCAGATCCTCGAAGGTTTAGGTGGTTAGCTCCCGCTGATTTGCGTGAGTGTTAGGTGCCTAAATACTTTTGAGGAACTGGGTCTTAGTGACACAGGATTAGACATTTCTGTGAATAAGGATAGCTGCTTCTTTGACACTAGCTAGGACAATAAAGAACTATAAGGACAGCAGATCCCCAAGCATAAAGGTATAAAGTGGTCTCCAGCTGTGGTCAGAAAGAAACATCCATCAGGGAAAATAATTGTGCTATTATGCACAGTAAAGAGAGATATTAAACATTTTTTCTGGGGCTTTTTATATTGTCATTGGCAGAGGCAGGTTACTTGACTATTGATTTTTTTATTTATTTATTTATTTTTTTGTCTAACAATTCAGTTGATAAGATTCTTACACAGGAAAGTAATTACATTACATACGGACAATGCTGTCAGAGCTCCTGAGACTTTCACCTTTTCCTTGACCCCAGAAATTCTGGGCAATGACCCTGACCCTGGAAACTTTTCTATGTGTGTGGCCTCATTAAAAATGGTGCTGCCTTCTCTTGTCTTTTGAATAGGCATCATTGCCCAGTCACTGTCAGATGAAGTTTCCCAGCAGCCTTATCTTCAGTCTTGTAGGGTTAAAATGTTCCTAACACTTGACCACCCCCATCCCTTTTTTTTTTTTTAAAGGATTTTACAAGATGGCTAAATTCATGACGCCTGTGATCCAGGACAACCCCTCAGGTTGGGGTCCATGTGCTGTTCCTGAGCAGTTCAAAGATATGCCATATCAGCCCTTCAGCAAAGGAGATCGTCTGGGAAAGGTACCTGTGCTAATGCTGCTAAATGAATCACTGGAGCAATCAGTTAATGCCCATGTATTCATCTGCGTGGCAATTCCTGTTAGCTGTTCTTGTCATATGGGCTGTCTGAGTCCTGTACTTTTCCCTACAGTGCCCCCACATGCACACTCACACATACCATTGGTGCTCCGCTACTTATAGCTTCCTTTTCCCATATTGCAGGTGCTGCAAGAAGTGGTATATGAACCATGACCTCTTGATAGTGTGTGTATGCAGAGCAGGGAGTTTGAAAGAATATTGATAGTTATAAGATGATTGTAAGGTAGGCTCTGGAACATAAAGCACTAATTTCTCTCAATGAGTGGCATCTGGATTAAGAGATTGTGGAGAGCGAGTTTAAAATGTTGGTTGACACACGCTCATCAACTTTTCCTCGTTTTTTTTATTAGGTTGCAGACTGGACAGGAGCCACTTATCAGGACAAAAGATACACAAGTAAGTGCTATTTTGGTGGCTGCTCTTGTCTAAGATACTTCACGTGAGGTTTCTTCAGTCATCATCGATGCTTCCTTCCCTCATCGCTGTCTTTAGTAGTGTCTATGAAACCTATGTCCTACAGATCTCCACCAAGTGAGAGAAGTTTCTTGAACTCAGAAGTGTGCCCTACCCTTGGAGAGAGGCACCTGGGGCTGTCTCCATCCTTAGGGGTTTCTCCTGGCTTTGAGCTTCCTTGTGAAAAGGAACTTGTCTGGGAGGATGGGGGACCCTCCCACAATGGACTGCTCTAAGAGAAAAGCCCTACCTCTGATTTCAAGCTCGGGTGAGCCAACAGACAGGGTAGGCGTGCTAACGCTGAGCTCTTCTCATGAGGCATGGTTTACAAACCAGCAGTAAGCTAATTTGGGTCATTGTGTCCTCAGATAAGTACTCATCGCAGTTTGGTGGGGGAAGCCAGTATGCGTATTTTCATGAGGAGGATGAGACCAGCTTCCAGCTTGTGGACACAGCACGTACACAGAAGACGGCATACCAAAGGAATCGTATGAGATTTGCACAGGTATCTTGCACATTTCCTGAACCCTTTCTGAAACAGTGGAATTGCTGTAAAGATATCATTTATAACCTGAACATCCCTTCCCTTCTCTTCCTCATTCTCAGAGGAACCTTCGGCGAGACAAGGACCGCCGGAACATGCTTCAGTTCAACATGCAGACCCTGCCTAAGAGCGCCAAACAGAAGGAGAGGTGAGGGCCCCAAACCTGAACTCTCTGCTGGTATTGGATCTCTGATCAGGTGTCTAGGTTTGCTAACTGGCTTCTGTCAATTGAGTTATTGTAACAAAAACCCAAGGCTTCCAAGACAGGTCTTTTGCTAAGCTCTGCTGTGGTTTGAAGTGATAGTTTCATGTGATGATTGTGGAACCAACAGGGTTTTCTAAGCCAAACTCAGAAAAATAAATTACTGTTGTAAAAGCAGCATGTGCACCTTCTGAGAGCTGTAGTGCAATCTTCAAAGGCTGGGTTGTCCAACTGGTGTTGCCATTTTCAAAGAGTCATTGAGAGCATACAGTGCCTCAGCCTGCTGTGGGGTCCAGTAGTTCAGCAGATGCTCTGAGTGGCTTGGGACCTGAGAGCCCAGTGGTTTCAGCAGTGACTTGTGAAGATGGGAGTGCTGGGGACACGCTGATGGAACTGTGTCTCATGAGGTTGTCACATTCCTCTATTTACAGAGACCGTCTACGTCTACAAAAGAAATTTCAGAAGCAGTTCGGAGTGAGGCAGAAATGGGACCAAAAATCACAGGTAAAGTAACTGATTTTTAACTGTGCTGTTTGATCAGTTCCTCTGGCTGCTCTTATTATACAGACTTCAGTGTACCCTGTTCTCTGTGGTAGCATTCCTCTAACACGCTCCTCCTGCTGCTGTGCTCACACGAATCCTGATGTGCTGTGTCTCTTCCTTTCTTTCTTTGTCCATATGCCCTTCCTCTGGCCACACAGCAGAAGCCTCGCGACTCCTCTGTTGAAGTTCGCAGTGACTGGGAGGTGAAGGAGGAGATGGATTTCCCTCGGCTGATGAAGATGCGCTATCTGGAGGTGTCAGAGCCACAGGACATGTGAGTTCAAGACAACTGAGGCCCCTGTGGGTATTTATTTTGACATAATCTGTGTGTGGAAAGGGATGGGTACTGGCTTGTGATCTAGTTTTATGAAGTTCCTTTTGGGGGAGGTGCACAAAGTCAGTAGAAATACTCTTGCCAATCACTGTTGCTCCCTGGCACTCTGAGATGGGGTTATTTGTGCTGGTGTCTCATGACTACTTCACAGATTCACAGATATTTAGGTCAGAAGGGACCATCATGATCATCTAGTCTGACCTCCTGCACAACGCAGGCCACAGAATTTCACCCACCACTCCTGCAAAAAACCTCACACCTATATCTGTGCTATTGAAGTCCTCAAATCATAGTTTAAAGACTTCAAGGAACAGAGAATCTTCCAGCAAGTGACCCGTGCCCCATGCTACAGAGGAAGGCGAAAAACCTCCAGGGCCTCTTCCAATCTGCCCTGGAGGAAAATTCCTTCCCGTCCCCAAATACGGCGATCAGCTAAACCCTGAGCAAGGTTCAGAGATGTATTGGAGCATAAGCTTTCGTGGGTGAATACCCACTTCGTCGGATGCACGGCACAGGATTCTTTGCTGCTTTTACAGATCCAGACTAACACGGCTACCCCTCTGATACTATGTCGGTGTACTAAAGCACTTACATTGGCAGGAGCACGGCTGTAGTGTAGACACTGACATAGTTAGGTTGACATATATATTGACCTAACTCTGTAGTGCAGACCAAGCCTTATCCTGGCTTCTTACCAAGATGCTTGCCTGCCCCGCCCCACCCCCCCCCAAATCCCTCTGGCCTGAGTGTGGCATTGCTTTCACCCCAGGCTAGCTGGCCCAGCTTGGGGGAAGGGTTAGAACCCAGGTTCCGCTAACACTGGTAACCTACCCACTTTGTGACGAGGATGCCGCAGAGGTGCTGCCAGTCCTCCAATGCCTTCCCACCATGCCCCTCACATGCCAGGACAGAGAAGTTCTCCCACAAAGAATCACAGAACGGCTCAGGTTGCTGCAGTACAAACCACCATGTGGATGTTCCCCTGACATGCTAGTGACACACACAGGGAGTGCAGCATCCGTGAGGACATGGTAAGCCAGGTAGGGTTTTGCAGCGCAGCTGCTCACACCTGGGCTACGCCAACCCAAGTGCCAATCATATGGGATAATTGCAGTGAAGACAGACCCATAGACTGTTAGAAGGAACATGGCAAATTAGAGGCTTCTGAAACCCACAGTAACAAAGGGCAGCTTCGTGTTACTCTCTAGCCACTTGTCCACGTAGATGTTTGTGACTCCGATACTACATCGCTGCTAGCTTCAGTGGTACAGCTCCCATGTTTGTTACTCGTTATGTCTGCAGAGAGTGCTGTGGCGCCTTGGAATATTATGACAAAGCCTTTGACCGCATTACCACAAGGAATGAAAAGTCCTTGCGGAGCATCAAGCGCATCTTTCACACTGTCACCACTACTGATGACCCAGTCATTCGCAAGGTATTATTGTCCTTCCTGCCCATCAGCTCACAAGATACACTAGTATGTATATTACTGTGTGGTATTTTTTGGACCGTGCGGTTCCCTGTCTGTCCTAAGCCAAGGGGTCCAAGATGGTCCTGCTTCCTGGAGTGAGAAGAGATTAACAGAAATATCCCAGGACCCAGCTCTTTAGACAGTAGAAATTTGTGATCTCCATACCAAAGGGAATGGTATTGGCCAAGGCAGAACTGATTAACACATGGATAGATATCAGCCAAAGGAAAGCCCTATTGTGGATGGGCAGATAGGCAGACCTACAGGCAAGAAGGATGAAGGAGAAGAGAAATGTCAGGGTCACAGATCTGATTCCCAAGATTTCTGGTCTTGAGAGGAAAGGATAATTCTTAGAGTGTTGCTGAAGTCAGGGACAGAGGATGAAGAACTTATTCTCTTCCTTGCAGATGCAGATATCCCTTCTCTGTTATAAGTTCTGTCTTTTTTCCCCAACTTGTTGGGGCATTTTCAGGGCTGGATTTTCTGGGCAGCATTTGGCTGACCAACTTGTTGAATGAGTTCAGGTAGGATCAGTGGCATTTGACACGTTTGTGTCCAGATGTCATTGGTGTGCGTCAGAGTCTTGTATCAGCCCAGCCTCCAGAGTCTAGACGAAGGGAATCAGCGTCTGGTTTGCTAAGGCTGCAGTTTACTTTTGGGTGGTGGGGAGAAGAATGTATGCTGTCTTCACTCACATTCTTCCCTCTGTCTGCAGCTGGCGAAGACCCAGGGAAATGTGTTTGCCACAGACGCCATCTTGGCCACACTGATGAGCTGTACTCGCTCTGTCTATTCCTGGGATATCATTGTCCAGAGAGTTGGATCCAAGCTCTTCTTTGACAAGAGGGACAATTCTGACTTTGGTGAGGAGGTTGCTAGGATCAAGGTTGGGCAAGGGAACAAATTACAGCTTTTTGCATTTAGTGTTCCTTGTCCCCTTTAAGTCAATATTACCTCTCAAGTGTCCACACTGTGTCTGAAACAACCCAACAGCTGCACTACCTGCATGTGCTTTGAACAGATTTGGTGCACAGTATGAGGCTTGAGTGCCCTTTTCAGAGGGGTAACTATCCTCCTGATGATCGTTTGAACTTGACTCTTTTCCCAGACCTGCTGACAGTGAGCGAAACTGCTAATGAACCACCACAGGACGAGGGCAACTCCTTTAATTCACCTCGCAACCTGGCCATGGAAGCAACCTACATCAACCACAACTTCTCCCAGCAATGTCTGAGAATGGTAAGAGGCAAGTGGGCTTAGCAAGGCCTGTCACGCAGACAGTACTGTGGAAGACTGAGTCTGCAGGTCTGGAACTTACTATTAATATCGGTGCTGGAGCAGCCTCTTATTAGAGCGACAGGCAACTCTATTTGCAGTGTTACTTTACATATAAATCATTCCAGTTCTGGATGTGTGGATTAACTTTGTGCAGGTGGGGGGGTTTGTAGAGAGAACACCCCTCTTCTTCTTCATGGAGCATTCCATGAAGAGGAAATCCCACCCCATCACTGAACCAGTCAGGATTGTGACAGCACTGAGGCAAATTAAAAGGCTCTGTGGAATGCTGGATGCTGATTGGCTGAGGGAAAGAGTCTTTAGTTCCAAGGGCAGATGGAAGGTGAGTGGCTGCTGGTGATGTGGACATATTGGAGAAAGTCCAGAGAAGAGCCACAAAAATGATTAATAGGTCACATTTTTCAGACCATAAGGAAAGATGGGGGGGGTGGAATGGATTTGTTTAGTCTGGAAAAGAGAGAACTGACGGGGGACATAAGTTCTCAAGTACATAACAGGTTGTTATAAAAAGGAAGGTGATAAATTGTTCTCCTTCACCACAGAAGACAGTACAAGAAGTAGTGGGCTTAAATTGCAGCAAGGAAGATTTAAGGTTAGACGTTAAGAATAACTTCCTGTCAGAGTAGTTAAGCACTGCAACAAATTACTTAAGGAGGTTGTGGAATCTCCGTCATTGGAGGTTTTTAAGAACAGGTTAGACAAACACCTGTCAGGGATAGTCTAATCTAGATAATACTTAGTACTGCCTCAGAGCAGGGGACTGGACTAGGTGACCTATTGAGGTCCCTTCTGGTCCTACATTTCTATGATTTTATTATTCATATCTATGATTGTGTTTCTGATTAGCTGCCTTAATTCTCTCAAGTTGTTGGGCTTCTCGTGATCTGTCCTGGCTTTCTCTGCAGGGGAAGGAAAAATACAAGTTTCCCAACCCAAACCCATTTGTGGAGGATGACATGGATAAGAACGAAGTGGCCTCTGTTGCGTACCGGTGTGTTGTTTGCTTCAAGCTTGTGTATAGGTTTGGGGAGGGAGGTTCAGAAGGGGGTGGAGTGTGACTTCTATTAACAGCTTGCTAGTGGTAGTGTGACTAAAGCTTTATTTCCCAGGGGCATTGCCACACTGTGATGTGAGAGATTCTGGGACTTATGCTTCAGGGTGGTATCTCTCACCTTCATACTGGGTTTGAAAGGAGCGGGGTGAAATCCTCACTGTGGGCCGATAGGGGAGGAAGGGTCTGGCTTTTGTGACTGCTTAAGTGGATCCAGGAGCGGGGGTGGAAAATAACACAGCAGATTCTTTGCTTGCAGGTACCGAAGGTGGAAACTGGGAGATGACATAGACCTGATTGTCCGCTGTGAACACGACGGAGTGATGACAGGAGCTGGCGGAGAAGTATCATTCATCAACATCAAAACACTGAACGAATGGGATTCCAGGGTGAGGAAGAACCAGATACCAAACCTCTCTAGGTCCTCCATTGCTGTCTGATGTACCAGGTACAGCAGGCAAGACGTGAGACAAGCCTCTTGCGTCACCCCATGTGTCTGTTATGTCATTACATCCCATCAGAAAACAGTGACTGCGGAGGACCATCAGTGCCAGCTAAACTGACTCCGTGTCTCCCAAGTGCTGAGTAGTCTGTTTGAACCCTCTTCCAGGCTCCTGCATTTCATGTGATAGCCAGTCCGATGGAGCTCTCCCTTGATTTTTTTCCCCGGCCAGCACCCTGTTTACTGGCCAGTACGTATCACTCCCTCCAGAATCAAGGAGTCCTTTTAAGCCTCCCATCTCTTCTCTGCATAGTATAATTGGGTAGCTCGCAGGTGATCCCTATATGTTCTCATCATAGTTGCAGAGATAATTGCACCCATGGCTTGTTGACTGTCAGTTTGACCTCTCTTTTCAGCATTGCAATGGAGTGGACTGGCGTCAGAAGCTAGATTCTCAGAGAGGAGCTGTGATTGCCACCGAGCTGAAAAACAACAGTTACAAATTAGCCCGTTGGACGTGTTGTGCACTGCTGGCTGGATCGGAGTATCTTAAACTTGGGTGAGACCAATATAGGATTTGTCTGTCAAGTACCTTCTGAATGCTTTTGCTGTCGTGTGGTGGTATATATGTATGGGAGAGCTGGTTTTAGGAGCAGAATTCCCTCCCATTTTTATTCCGTTTGGCAAACCAAAACCTACTTTTGAATATATTTTAGCATTGGTGACTGGGGCAGAATGGGGTACAACGCAGACTGTTGTTTGAGGCAAGCTGCTTCCCCACAATGTCCTGCTGACTGACCACCTGTACATGTGACAGTGGAGTTCATTCTCCATGGCCCATTCAGTTCTTGGCTTGTCTGCTGAACATAGGACATAATTATAGTGGTTAATGTGGTGACCCGTTTAGATCTTGACTGAGACTCCTGGCACATCGTCGAGAGATGTATTGACGGGGGATCTGTGACTTGAACCTGGCAACTTAAAAGTGAATGGCCCTATGTCCCATTACTGATCTCCTGAGCAATCCACTCCTGATATTAGCCTCTCCTTCTTCCAGTCCCCAAAGCACCTTAGCCAAGTGGCTTTTTCCTTGTTTATTTCAAAATGTTGGCACAGAGTTGATGCAGTTCTCTTAATTGGAACCCCCCTCTGCTGGCCAGCCGACCTAGTCAGTTGCACAACAGAAGCTTTGGGTGCTGGTTTGTACCATGTATATTTCTCTTTCATTGACATTTTAAATCAACTTTGTTGCTGCGACACACTTTCTCGAACACTTTTTTCATCTCTGGTGACTGGGTGTTTAAAATAAGATGCTTGATATTTCAAATCTAGCTTCTTTGCCATCTCTCTGGTTTCAGTCCACTTGATGTGATGTGCAGCTGCCTCAGACTAATTTGTTGTTTGAATCAGAACTCCCTGCTAAGGACTCTATTGTTAAATCTCTGTCTTTCCTGTTTGTGGGACCTGGGAATCATCTCCTTTATCACCTCTTTTGTTTTGGACGATGGAAGTGTAGTTCCTGCTCTCTTTGGCTTAGCAACCCTATCCGTTTTACTCTGCCCTGGTCTACATTACGGAGTTAGATTGACATAAGGCATCTTATGACCTAACTCTGTAAGCATCTACATTACAATGTAGCTCCCAGTGATGTAAATCCACCACTACGTCAACTTAATAACTCTACCTCCGTGACAGGTGTAGTAGTTAGGGTGACATAGTGTCCATGCAGACACTGCGTTACTTACGTTGCATCACCTGGAGCCCCCCTGCTGCCGGGGACTGACAGCCCAAGCTGTGAGCCTCGGCGGCAGGGGGGCTCCAAGCTGTGAGCCTGCAGGGCGGCGGGACTCCAGTCATCAGTGCCCCACACAGTTAAGTCAATGGAAGCACTCCTGATGAGGACACACACTGCTGACAGAAGGACTTTTGTGTTTTGTGAAACACTGCTTTAATTACTGCAGTGGCTGTACACTGACTTGACTTAATTTGGTAGTGTAGACAAGCCCTCAGTTACTGTCTGAGACACAGGATTGGCTCCCAAGAAGGGAGTCCTGTCCATTTTCCCCTTTGAAGTGGGGGGTGTTGATTCCTGCAGCTCAGCCCAGAAGTTAAAATCTAAGTGATCACCTCATTTTGGTGACTTCCCTATGAAGTCTGGGCTGGGGCATTGAATTTCCTGACCTTTTTTGCCTTTCCTCCCCAGGTACGTGTCCCGTTACCACGTAAAGGACTCTGCACGCCACGTGATCTTGGGCACACAGCAGTTCAAGCCAAATGAGTTTGCCAGCCAGATTAACCTGAGTATGGAGAACGCATGGGGCATCCTGCGCTGTGTCATTGATGTCTGCATGAAACTAGATGAGGGCAAATACCTCATTCTCAAAGACCCCAACAAGCAAGTGATCCGGGTTTACAGTCTCCCTGATGGCACCTTCAGCTCTGATGAGGAGGATGATGATGAAGAGGAGGAGGAGGAAGAGGAAGGTCTGTAGAATGCTCAGTGGTGCTGGTGCTCAGTGACTGAGGCCTGAGAGAAGGGGGTAATGTAACTGGGGGATTAGATCTCAGAATTTCCAAGCTGCCTATCAAGGTGAGAGGTGGTGTGTGGAGAGTACGGTCACTGTGGATCTTTCGATCAGTGGTGAAAGCAGAGTAAACCTGTTAACTACTCCCAGAGACTGGAAGACTAATGAAATAAATACAAAGGAATCTAGAGAGATCTAAAAACATGAGAAAAGAGTTGCAACGAGTCTCACATGCGGGGAGGGGCGGGGATTAATTCATCTGAGAGGAAAACATATTCTGAAACCCTGAGTAGAAGGGGGAGTAACTTGGAAAGGAAAGCTCAGCTCAGTAATACTGTGACATTGGGGGCGGGGGTGGTAGTGACTGATTTCAGCACAAATGGCAGGTGCTCAGTGCTACTGAGAATCAAGCCACTATCATGACATTTAGATAAAGAGGAGCAAATCCAAAGTGAAACATTAAAAATGAGCGGCTAGACCAATTAAGCTAATGAGTCCATTTCAAATGGATGACTGGAAAGTGAGTGTGGGTGCACTAGTCATGCAGACTGGGATACTTTCTACAATGAAGGAAAATCCTGGGGCAAGTGCTGGCTCGCCTCCCCACTACCTGAAACAATCCCTGATCCCTGGCATGTGCCCCTCATGTTCTATCTCCACTGTGGGAGGCAAGCCGACTTGAAGCTCATGTTTATGGGATGTTAAAAAGGTGTGAATGCTGTTTTAAGCTCTTCGTAGACTTGGGCAGATCTGTTGGACTTGGATCTGTTCACTATTTGAAGGTTTTCTGAACAGTCATAATACCTAAAGACTTTTTTTTAATTAAATTTTTTAAGATTCTCAAGTGAATCACGCAGCAACAAAAATAACTTGTAGCAATTTATGTGGTCGTGTTGTTTTGTTGTCGATGTGGCCCTAATGAACAGTCTTGTACTGGGTGAAAAGGGCAGGCAAGATTGCGCCATGAAGAGTAAAAGATATTTTGTTGTTGTTGTGGCATTTTCTCAGGGGAGGGGGTGTCTGCTGCTTCACATTGTCCCACCACAACCTCTTTTCTCTCTTTCAGAGGAAGAGAGCTAAACCCTGTGGTCAGGGAGCAGGGGCTTCAGTGACCAAACGCTCGTCCCACCCCTGTGTTGTTGTGGGTGGAATCTTAGCTGAACCTTTGCACCGTGCTCATTTACAAGTTTAATTAACAGAATAAAGAGTTTTGTTCTGTTTAATGAGTTTGTTGTTCATTGTCTTATGGATAAATATACTGTACACCGAAACCTACCTTACAAATGTGGTGTGAAAAGAAACCCTGGGAGGAAAGCAGCTGTTGAAATGGCAGGTGAGCTGTTGTAATAAAGTATGCTGCTTTACAAAAAGTTGACCACCTCCAACTATTTTGTATGTCTTCTCTGCCACCATTTTGTGCTAATGTTTTCCTGCTTCACCCAGTTGGGAAGAGGTAAGTATTCTTCTCTACTGCAGTAAAGGAAATAGAGGTTAAACAGTTTTTCCTCTTCTCCCGGGTACAATGAGTGGTGATATCAGAGACCTCAGTGCATCTGAAATATGTGTAATTATTGGTATCCCTTTCTGACTGACAGCACGCTGGTATAGAGCCACAATGAGTATTCGCTCCTCTGACAGCTTGTAGTTTGGAACATCAAAAAGTGCCCTAGGTTGGGGTTTCTCCCATGAAGGAATTCCCAATCAAGCTAATGTAGATGTCTCAGTTCTGCAGAGGGGGGTGGTACTAATAGTTTTGGCAGGCTGAACTGGTTGGATGCGGGTACTGCAGGGTTTTCTCTATCCCACCAAAAAGAACAGGAGGACTTGTGGCACCTTAGAGACTAACAAATGTATCTGAGCATAAGCTTTCGTGAGCTACAGCTGTAGCTCACGAAAGCTTATGCTCAGATAAGTTTGTTAGTCTCTAAGGTGCCACAAGTCCTCCTGTTCTTTTTGCGAATACAGACTAACACGGCTGCTACTCTGAAATCTATCCCACCAGTTTCCCTGTGGCCTTATGTCTTATCTGGTGCAGGGGAAAGAACATGCTAATCTTCAGATTGTAAGTGTAGAAAATGAGGAGTGGTTTCAGAGTGGTAGCTGTGTTAGTCTGTATCAGCAAAAACAACTAGGAGTCCTTGTGGCACCTTAGAGACTAACAGATGTATTTATTTGAACTAAGACCTACTTCATCAGATGCCTGGAGTGAAAAATACAGTAAGCAGCATAAATATTACAGCACATGAAAAGATGGGAGTTGCCTTACCAAGTGTGGGGTCCGTGCTTATGAGGCCAATTCAATTAAGGTGGAACTGGCCTATTCTCAACAGTTGACAAGAAGAGGTGAATATCAAGAGAGGGAAAATTACTTTTGTATTGCTAAGGAGGCCAGTGCAATCAAGGTGGACATCACCCATTTCCAAATGTTGACAAGAAGATGTATCAGCAAAGGGAAAATTACTTTTCGTAGTGACCCATCCACTCCCAGTCTTTACTCAGGCCTAATTTGATGGTGTCCAGTTTGTAGATTAATTCCAGTTCTGCAGTTTGTTTTTGAAGTTTTTTTTGTTGAAGAATTGCCACTTTTAAGTCCGTTATTGAGCGTCCAGGGAGATTGAAGTGCTCTCCTACTGGTTTTTTAATGTTACAATTCTTGACGTCTGATTTGTGTCCATTATTTTGCATAGAGGCTGTTCGTTTTGGCCAATGTACATGGCAGAGGGGCATTGCTGGCACATGATGACATATCACATTGGTAGATATTGCAGGTGAATAAGCCCCTGATGGTGTGGCTGCTGTGGTTAGGTCCATGATGAGGACAGGCTACTGTCAATAGGTTGCTACTCCCCTGCCTCCTAATGTACTGGTGTATTAGTGGAGGGAGGTACTAAATACCATTTCATTAGCACTTTTGATTCCAAAGTGCTTTTCAATTTAATATATAGCACTCATTTTGCCTGCCACAGAGGCCTAACTCTCTCTGCTATTCAATACTGCCACCCTCTTAATAATGCAATGTATTACCAGTCCTACCTTGATCAGTGTGGCTACAGCTATAGTGGAACCTCCTACGGCAAACTACTTCCCCTGAATTTGCTACCAGGTGTGTATACAGTATTTCCCTTGCTTTAGATCATATAGATGGAATGCTAGTCTGCTCTTCTCTCCCTGCACCAATCTCTTCCAGCAAGAATTACTTCTCAGAATCCTGCAAAGGGATTTCACACAGGCCTGGAATTCAGCTCCCTTCCAGATGCATCAGGCTGTGCCCCCTCTCCATGAGCCATCCTAGACTCCTCTTCTTCCTGGAAAGAAGCATTTGCCCCCTTAGCCTTATTGGGTGGGGGGCAGTGCTATGCAAAGGCCTGTACTATCAATTGTCCAAGGTATCAAAAGTCCAGCTCTCCCTGTTACATACAATTGTTTCCAAGTCAGCAAAAGTTGGACACAAATAGACTAGTACAACCTGGCTTGTTTACATTAAAAGAACTGCGATAAGGGGTCAAGTTGAGGTCCTATGAGAATGAGCAAAGTCTAGAAATTAGAGAAAACATTTATAGTTTAATCACTGATGTGTTTTGATTGGTTAGTGGTAATGGGAGGAGGTTACCACTCTTTTGACATTGTTTATTTGGGATTCAGTAAATGAGAGCAAGCAGGGGGAATGCAAGTACTGGAAGGAGTAAGCTTTCTGACTGTAGATTCCATTGCCTCCTAGGCTTCACCATCACATCATGGGGCTTTCTGGATCTTGAGGTACTTCCAAACTGGGCCAGAGAGTGGGACCTAGATAACATGACTTCCCCCACACACTTTGGTTAGAGCTAAATCCCAAACAACACCTTGAATGTGAGACACATGGGATCCTGATATCACCCCCACCCTCATATCATATTCCTTACCCACTTGATTTCTTCTCTTTCTCAGCCTTCTTCTGTCTAAAGAGAAGACTTAGGCAGTCTTCTGGCTTAGGCAGTGGAGGCAATTCCATCTTTTGCAACACTGTTGCAACCCTATGACTAGAAAGGCAACTCAAAGCAATGCCTTAAAAGCCAGTCTCACCATTGTTGATGACACTGTGCTGTGCCTGTGTTTCTGCAGCAGTGAGGTTGCAAATGAAAGTTGGCACCAGAGACAGAAGCTGCATTCCCTTATTTGTGCTGCTATTCTCCCCATTTGTGCTGTGGTCTTATTTTGTCTTAAAGGAAACAGGATCAGACTTCAGCAACAGCTCCAGCCCATCTCAACTCTTTTCCATTTCCCCAGAAAGGACACTTATTACCATGTCAAAAAAGCAAACAGGATGTTAGGAATCATTAAAAAGGGGATAGAGAATATCTTATTGCCCTTATATAAATGCATGGTACGCTCACATCTTGAATACTGCTTACAGATGTGGTCTCCTCCTCTCAGAAAAGATATACTGGCATTAGAAAAGGTTCAGAGAAGGGCAACTAAAATGATTAGGGAACAGGTCCCATATGAGGAGAGATTAAAGAGGCTAGGACTTTTCAGCTTGGAAAAGAGGAGACTGGGGGATATGATAGAGGTATATAAAATCATGAGTGGTGTGGAGAAAGTGAATAAGGAAAAGTTATTTACTTGTTCCCATAACAGAAGAACTAGGGGCCACCAGGTTTAAAACAAATAAAAGGAAGTTGTTCTACACACAGTGCACAGTCAACCTGTGGAACTCCTTGCCTGAGGAGGCTAGGACTATAACAGGGTTTAAAAGAGAACTAGATAAATTCATGGAGGTTAAGTCCATCAATGGCTATTAGCCAGGATGGGTAAGGAATGGTTCTAGCCTCTGTGTGTCAGAGGGTGGAGATGGATGGCAGGCAAGAGATCAGTTGATCATTACTTGTTAGGATCACTCCCACTGGGGCACCTGGCATTGGCCACTTTCGGCAGACAGGATACTGGGCTGGATGGACCTTTGGTCTGACCCAGTATGGCCATTCTTATGTCTAACACCAGCTGGAGGTAGGTTCACCCGTACAGTGGCATGTACAGTAGAGATACTGCACAGCCAGCTTGCAGAGATACAAAGAGCAGTGCAGACCGTGAAGCGCAGCTTAGGAGAGTAGAGTGCCCTGCACACCTGAACCCCAGGGTATATACCCTAAATACCCTCTCTGCACCCCCAAGCTGTGCCTCCCAGGGCTTTAGTGCTCCCCTGCCGGAGCCTTTCCCCGCCCGAGGTCGCTGCACTCCGCAGCAACGAGCGTGGGCCCCGTAGCCTGCCTGTCTCTGCGGCCGGTAGCTGCAGTGGTGGTGCCGGGACTCCCCCGTGCGGGGGGGGGGGGAGCCTGTCAGATGAGGGGGTTTCCCATCACCACACTGGGCGGTGGCAGCGAAAGGCCCTGAGAACTGCAGCTGTTTTAGGGGAAAGGTCATGGGGGGCTGGCCCAGCCCTGTGACAGAAACCCAAGGTGTCAGTGCCCCAGGCAGGCGCCCACACGGGCACCTCCTGGCCCTGGGGCTCATCCCCCACCCCGGGCACCCTGGGCTCTGCCTGGCCTGGCTCAGCTCCCAGCCAGCAGGGGGAATTCATTTGGGCCTGTCCCTTTAAGACTCCTGCTGGGCAGCTTCACCCCCGACACGTGACACGGGGGTGACAGCCCGGCTGACAGGGAGCGCGTCTCCTACATCACGTGACTCGGCTCCGCCGGGCAGCTGAGTAGCGCCGATCCGATCTCAGTGCCCGCCTCTCCCTCGGGAGGAACAGCCGCTCTTGCAACTTCTCTCGTTGGTGGGGTATAGTCTATCCGCCGCAGGAGGACCGCAGCCGCCGGGGCTCTATAGTCCGAGTTTGGTGTTTACGGGGCAGCCGGACGGGACCTGCCTGGATCGATTGGCTACAGCCCGACGTATTAGGTGCGTCAATACGTCACATGTGGCGCATCACACGGACGCCGGTCACGCCTCTTTCCTTATTGGGTGGGAGTGGGGGAGGGTCAGTGGGGTCGCGCCTATTGGCCAGGGGTGAGGGTGGGGTCGGGTCACCTGTCCCCATTGAGGGAGCTTAGCGGAGCACTGGCTCCCCATTGGCTGGGATGGAGTGGGGCAAGGGGGTGATTCACCCCACTGACTGGAGGCTTCACATCCCTGTTCCCCATTGGCTGCGGTGGTGTGGGACAGTGTGTCTGATACCCCCTTTTCCCTTTGAGTTGGGGGGAGTTCACTTAGGGTGTCCCTGTTCCCTATTTTGGGGGCTGTGACCCCCGGTCATGTGGGGCCTACCAAGATGGAGGAGTACCAGGGAGGAGAAAGGGTTTAGCGCCAGAGACTGGGCAAGGAGGTGGCGAGCTGTGGACTAGGTGCATCCATAGCAGCGCCTGGTGGGCCTGCAGTGCTGGCACCAAGGTGGATTCACCCCAAAGCTGAGCGCTGGAGTGACTTACCTGTAGCCCCACCGGGCTCTTGCAAGTATCTTGTGCCTGGATTTCGTTTTCAACAGAGCTGGCCTCGCTGTTCCCATGATGGCCCCACCTGCTGCCCAGTGTCCATGGGGCCTGCTCCTAACCTTTGCCTTCTACTTGGGCTCTTCCTGCACTGACAGTGCCTCTGCCCTTCCACACCACGACTATTGCATCATTGGTGCTGGCCCCTCAGGCTTGCAGATGGCCTATTTCCTCCAGCGTGCAGGCCGGGACTATGTGGTCTTTGAGCGTAGCCATGCACCTGGCAGCTTCTTTGCCCTTTATCCACGCCATCGCAAGCTCATCAGCATCAACAAACGACACACTGGCAAGTCCAACAGCGAGTTCAATCTTCGCCATGACTGGAACTCTCTTCTCAGCCATGACAGCCGACTGCTTTTCCAACACTACTCTCATGACTTCTTCCCTGAGGCTGACACCATGGTGCATTACCTTGAAGACTTTGCTTCCATGTTGGAGCTCCGGGTTCAGTACAACACTGCCATCATCCATGTGAGACTGGAGAGGGACTCACAGGCATGGAATGGCCATTACTTCATTCTTACAGACCATAACAGCCAGGACTACAGATGCAGGTAACCAGCAAAGTGGGCCCTGGTCGGCTATGCAGCTTTCCACGAGCCTAGTACGTAGCTACCTGTTGGGTTGTAGGTGACATGACATTATTTTTGAAAAAGTGCCACCTTCCTTGAGCAACATCACACTGCAGAAGTTTGAAGTGCTGACAGGTGTTATTTCTATTCCCATGGTAAAGCAGTTTCAGTAAACAACCATTTGGGCATAAAGCCATGAACGTTTTGAGTCTGAGATGATTGTATTCTAAACCCTATTATATGTTTCCAGATGCTCTTTAGGAGCCCAGAACTGGACTAGCAGGTCAGGTCTGAGGTGCATTGTCTGAAGGATGGATTTGGGCAGAACTGGAATAATGGGTTGCTACCAGTTAGGAAGAGGTGCTGTCATAGAGTTGTGTGGACAGCTCAGAACTGGAACAGCAGATAGTGTTGCCAGTCAGGATTACCCAATATTCCTTTCCAACTCTTAGATGTTGCCCTAACATTAAATAACAGTAGGAACAGATGGCCTGTGAGATGATTCTGTTTACCTTATTATCATCTTTTTTTTTTAATTGAGATATTTTCTGTCCCATAATAAAATGACAGGGAGCACGCCATATACTGTATTAAAAGGCAACACATTTAAAATGTGTAGAAGGAAATACTTTTCATGCACCATATAGTTAACCTGTGAAACTCACTGGCATTAGTTTTTTTAATACAAAAAGCTTAGGGAGAGTTGAAGAAGATTAGACACTTACGTATAGCATCTGCAATGGCCTTTGCTAGAATAAAATTACAAGGGTTATTGACCCTCCTGGTATGGAGAATAAGCAGACCACTAACTGAAGTAGGGAAGATGCTTCCACCCATGCTGTATAGTATTGAGCAGTAAAAATGCATTAAACAGCTGCTTCAGTATGGCAGGCTGCAGAATATTACACTGAACAAGGTAGCAGTAGTGTAATCCTGTACTACAGGAGGTGAGATGGCGGATGAGATCTTATGTGGCAATTCCTATATTCCCTAATGTTGACAGTGCTTTCTTATCATGTCTCTTTGCAGCCTATTGTTGGTAGCCACTGGAACATGGGTTCCCAATGTGGTAAACTTCCCTGGCTCGGAATATGTTGAGGGCTATGAATCTGTGTCCATCAACCCAGAGAACTTTGCTGGCCAGACTGTGTTGATCTTGGGTCGGGGGAACTCTGCCTTTGAGACCGCCGAGAACATTCTGGGCGTCACCAATTTCATACACATGGTGAGCCGCTCCCGCGTTCGCCTCTCTTGGGCCACCCACTATGTTGGAGATTTAAGGTATGAGGCTGCTCTCCTTCATGGTTTTAATGTGAATTGAATATTAACCAAGTGAAATTGCCATTGTCTGGTGAGACTGGCCGTTAGGACTGGTACAGCAGACTAATAGCTTGGAGGATGAGTAATGGGATATGGGCCCTTTCACCTGTAGGCCTATGTTTTAATCCAGCCCAGGTTTGCAGTTACTGAAAGTTGTCTATTTCATGGCTATGAAATGAGTTGGTAGGGAGAGTCTCTGACAGTTCCTAATGGAAACAAATCATAAAATCTGTCATCATTACAATCACTAATTGGCCCCTTGCTTGCTACCTCAGACGGGAGGCCCAGGATTGACTGGACCACGGAAGGATAGTCCAGTGGTTAGGGCCCTAGCTCGGGAGACCCAGGTTCAATTTCTTTCTCTGCCACAGATGCCCTGCGTGACCTTGAGCAAGTTTAGTCTGTGCCTCGCTTCCCCATCTGTAAAATGGGGATAATAGCACTGCCCTACTTCACAAGGGTGTTGGGACGATGAACACCTTAATGACCATGAAACACTCAGATACTCTGGGAATGGGGGTCATAGATAGAATGGAGACTGAGCTCTCCTTTTATTGCTGTGAGGTGTACTGGTGAGGCAGTATGGAGGAAACGTGTACTGCCACTATCTACGTTGTACCTGCTTGGGTGGTACATAAAGGATGTCTGTCTCTAGCACTGTCAGTCTGGCATGTCTCACCAGCACCAAATTCCCACAGACACAAAAGGCACCAATTGTGAGATAGTTATAGTGTGCTTTGGGACAGAATTGTAGGATGCGTAATAAACTTGTCATGTTTCCAGGAGCAGTTTTTGAACCCCAGATGCCTCCTCTTTCTTATATTCTCCCTGTTTCTCAGAGCGATTAACAATGGCCTTCTAGATACATACCAGCTGAAGTCTTTGGACGGGCTACTGGAGGGTGACTTGGAAGATCTGGCTATTGTCAAGGATAAGAAAGGGAAGCTGCACATCACTCTCAAATTCTATCTGGAGAACAGCAACAGCAGTGCAGGTGCAGAATCCATCACTCTCCCACAGGATGAGCTGGACAACTTTGCCACCCGGGCACCCTACGACCGTGTCATCCGCTGCCTGGGTTGGAAGTTTGACTTCTCCATTTACAACAGGTGAGGGTGAACCAGGGCCTGGAGGAGGCAGGAACAGAGAAAGTGGATTATGTATGTGGGTGTGTGAGAGAGCATGTACCACTGCCCTCTAACAGATGGGATGTCAGACCTGAGTGAATGGAGTTGTTTGAATTTGTAAACCTGCTTCCTTGACTCCCTGGGGAGAGGCCTATGTCTCTGGAGCTGAAGGCCCTGAGTCCCTGATGTCCTGTGAGTATTGTCAGCTGGTGACTGCATCCATGGTGTACAGATACAGATCCATACAGCGAAGCTTTTTTCTAGTCTTCATCCTCAGCACATATCCTCATCACTCTCTGCCTTGGCTTATCTCATAATACAGACTGGAAATGATATCAGTAACTCTGCTTTCCTCTTAAATGGGTTGTTACTGTGTCAAGTGGCTCAGACCCAAATATGACCCCACCCAAAACCACCTTAAAATGGATACTCTTGGTTTCTAATAAAATTCCCTGTGTGCTCCTGGCTGGAGAAGGAACAAAACCTTCTGAGGGCAGTGGAAGCAGGAAGCAAGATCTTTCAAAATGACCAGAGCATAGCCTATGCCCCTCCAGACACGTTCAGCCACCTACCCTCAAATCTCCCCTTCCTGACTGGCTTAATCTGCTCTTTTGTGCACCCAGATCTCTTAGGCTGATGCCAGGGAAAGGGAATAAGAAGAAGTATCCTCTGATCAAACCCAGTTATGAGTCAAGAGGCACCCTGGGGCTCTTTGTTCTGGGCGCTGCTAGCCACTCTATCGACTTCAGGAAATCTGCTGGGGGCTTTATCCATGGATTCCGATATACAAGTGAGCGTTGGATGTACAGAATGGGCAAAAGTTGGGAAAGAAGGGCTGAGGTGGGACGGAACAATTCACTGGCTAGTAGTGGATTAGTGAATGTTACTAGATCACCTTCAGTCTTTAGTATATCACACAGTCCTCATTGTGAGAATGTGATATATCCAGTTTGTGATTGCATAGCAAGGTATGGGGTGAAGGACAGGCTGTGGAAGAGATTTTGGCCCATATCTGTTATGTCATTTTTTGTTTTTTGTCTTTGTTTGTGAGTTTGTCTTCCTATCTCTTGCCTTCTACCTCTTATTTATATAACGCAATACATAAGTTCTTGCCATCAGGTATATTGTCTTCTGACTGGTTGTGGGTGAGAGGTCTGTTTTGTGGAGCAGAGTTTTGGGCAGAGGCCTTAATATTTTTTGAAAATTCTTATACTTGAGAGAGACTGCCACTCTTAATGAAATGATTCATTAAGAGAACTCCCCTACTTCCTAGCCGGTTAGGATCACCTCAGCTTTCTGAGGACTGTCCACTCAGGGTGTGAGTGACCCTGGGGAAAATTCTTAGTGCTGATTGGCTGAGGTGGAGATCACATGATTTGCTATAGTCTAGAATCTATCTTGTGTGTCATGATGTTGCTTGTATGTGTCTCCTTGTTGTGCGATTCAGTATCTTAAAAGTATGAGCTGTATTTTAAAGTGAGCCTTTTCTTTCTTGACTTGCTGTCTTAGCTCGTGCTGTCCATCACTTGTTGGAACATCGTCATCACGGAGTCCCCTGGCCAGCATCAGTCTACCCCATTACACAACTGACAAATTCCATCATCAAACGGGTGAATGAGGCGTCTGGACTCTACCAGATGTTCAGTGTCTTGGGTGACATCATTCTGCTGAGAGAGTGAGTGAGTAATTATTCCCAGCACTCTGATTCATCAATAAGTCCCTTCTCTTTGGGGGCTAAAACAAACCAAAACCTCCTGCTGAAGTCAAAACTGTATTCCTAGATTCCCCTTTGAATGTCCCTGGTGAAAAGCTTTCAATGAGATATGCTGTCTCAGTTTTGGATGGGGAGAAGCAGGGCTTAAATTCTCCCCAAATATTTCCCGGAGCCCCAGGGCTTGGGGCTCCAGCCCCATGGGGTATGCCAGGACTCTGCACCGGATGGCTTTGGCTGAATTTAAGCCCTGGGGAGAAGGGTCCCTTTGTCTGGAAATAATGGAGACTTGTAATAGGATACTGAGCTTTTTAAATCCCTACATCACTAGGTCTGGTCCAAACCGGATGGATAATGACTGAAAGTCATTACCATCTGATGACCGTTTATTGGCCTCAGCCTATGAGGATATATTGGGTGCTATGTATTTGCCTTAATCCCTTGTTGACTGGTTAGATTGTTCCTTGTAGAAAGATCTCATGAATGTGGTTGTGGCTCCTAGAAATGCCACAGCATTTGAGTACCTGGAGGAGTATCCAGTCGGGATCCTGGCAGAGCTGGAATTGCACACAGGGAGAAAGGCCCACAATGGGCTCTTTGTTGTCATCATGGAGTATGGGAAGAATTTTTCTGGGGCTGACAAGGATGTCTTCTACTACAACCGAGCAGTGGGGGAGGCACAACATGCCTGGCAGTCTAACTTCCTGCATCCTGTTATTTATTACTACAAACGACTCCCCACAGGTAAGCTGACAAGCAGCCCTCCCCACCCTTGTATCCTGATTATCCCATATATACAAGATGGAAAGTTAAGGATGGTTCAGGACAAGAGGGAATTTTGAGTCTATCCTAGACAACTTTCCCTGCTTCTTTGAAGTTGCTCCCCTGTGGTATACTAGCCACTACTGTAGGTGCTAATGGTGTACTTGTAACCCACCCACCCCATCTATGTATATTCATTTGTTGTCTCTTGTCTGACCCTTGTAAGCCTCTTGGGTCAGGGATCGTCTGTTTGTACAGCACCTGGCACAGTGAAGTCCTGGTCTATGACTAGGGCCCTTAGGCCCTACAGTAGTAAAAATAATAAGAATACAAAATAAAGAAATGGAAGAGGGAAGGGAAGTTCCTGTAGAACTCATCAGCGCTGCTCTTCAGTCATCCAGAAGACATCACTGATGAGTCACGTCAGATATGGCAACTTCCTGCAATATCTTTGGGAGACCAGTTGTATTAAGTGCATAAATGGTTTATGTATCATTGTGGGCCAAGTATTGTATACGCTCCATGGAAGGGTGTGATAGAGAAGGGCTACAACAGCTCCTCCAGAAAGTGAACACAGTAGAGGATGATTTAGGGAAATCACTGATTATAACATTTCTAGAGAAGTAACACTTCCTGGGAAGGCTCACATAGTCTGGTTCAAATCCACTGACCAACAGACAAATAAAGGACTTTTGGATAAATAGCCCAAGCTTAAACCGATTCAGGGCCTTCATTCTGGTCTAAAGACTGATATGAACGGGTAACCACAGGAAAAACCCAGTTGTGGGGTTTGAAGAACTGACATCTACCAGAGTCCTGTGTTGGGAGTTCGGGGGTGACCTCTGGTAGGCTCTTAAGCATGTGTGTAGGTTCTTTTATTGTCTTTATGTGCTTTCTCTGTAATGCTTTTACCTTCAGAATAAATGTGATTGCTTGGAGGGAGCTGTGTAGTGACTTGTAACTGCTGGCAATACACTGGTAATAGCCCTCAGAGAGAAGGCAAAGTGCAGATGCTGGCTATTTGGGCAGACTGGCTTTCTGGAGATATTGCAGTGGAGATCAAGTTGCTGTGCAGCCTTAAAAACCCCGGTCAGAACTGAGTGAGACTGCCCAGGAGAGGTGGGAGTTGGGAGACCGAAATCTTTAAGTGGGTGCCCTCGAGGGACCACAGAGAGGGAAATACAGGTGCGTTTACCCTGAAACTGTGACAAGTGGCTAGGTGGTGGTTGAAACCTCAAGTTTGGTTCCAGAAAAGGGGTGTTGGGGAAACATTTCAACTGTCCAGAAGAATCCGGTATCCCATGGAAGCGATGTGCATGGTTTTCCTTTGCCTGGTGCCATGTGACTTCTGAGTTGTGTAAGTACTGCGGTGCCTAGTGTTGTTGCCAAAAGTCAACTGCTCTCCTGTGGTTTACCCATCTCTGAGACATCATATACTGACAGGAGAACCCCCAGCTCTGATGAAAGAAGCCAAGAGCAAGATTTAAAAGCAGCGTAACATCAAAGCAAATAAAAACGCACACAATGAATTTCCCTAGGAGGATCCAAAGATTAGAGTGTTGACATTTCACCTCCAGAGACTTAGCTTCAGATTCTGGCATGGGTCACAAGGGAAGTGAATTTGGTTAATAATAACATAAAGCCTAAGCACAGTTTGGCATGACTGGCTGGTTCAGAGGAATCCGAGCTAAAATAGTAATGGTGGGTGTCGTGTGTGTGTGTGCGCCCCCGCGTCCATCCAGGATTGGAAAAGCAAGGGATGCTGCAGGGCCAGGAGTGAGGGGCATTGACAGAGCTGAGAGTCAGTCCAGGACTGGAATAGCTGAGATTCATGCTGCAGATCAGAACGAGGTGCAGTGTTGCAAGTTAGGGGGCCAGGAGTGGAAGCTGGAATAGCTGTTGCAGTGTTAACATCCCATCTCCTTGAGCTCTTCCGAATTCCATTTTGATTCTGGAAAAGGAGGACAAAAGCACATTTTCTCCTTTGTTAATATGATCTGCTCTGTCAACAGAGCGTGAGATGAGGCTCTGTCCTCCAGACTGGCCTCTCCCCCGCCCAGATGCTGTCCATCATATTGTGGAGGATTTCCTGACAGACTGGACTGCCCCAAATGCCCATATTCTCCCACTTAGACGCTTCCTGGAGAATTGTCTGGAAACTGACCTGCGCAGCTTCTTTGCAGGTAAGCTGGACGCTAGCTGGCAATGGGGGTTTGGAGACGCATCTGACTCAGATAGGACAGTAGCAGGCCAACAGTTTAGTTAACATGAAAGATCCCTCTGACTACTGGGCAGCTGGGAAATCTTACTACTAGTTGGATGCACTCCATGAAACAGGAAGAAGTGCTGGGTCATATCAGGAGCTCACCCATTCCAAAATAGCCTATGATCTTAATTGCCCCAAGAAGCAGAGGGACAGCAGGGTGCCCCTTGGCAGGTCCTCTCTCCTGGGAGTGTATGCTAGGTCTTGATTCAATACCCCACAGGCTGCAGCTTCCCCACTCCTCCATCTGAAATGAGATTTGTGCTGACAAGCACCACAGCTGCTTTCAGTTGGAAACAGTAGGGACAGTTTGTGGAATGAGAGATGAGAACTCTGTGATACCAAAGCTGGAAAACTAGTCTCTCACCTCCTGAGCTGGAGAATGGGTTGGGAAACCTATATATGAATTTCATGGGGCCACAGAGAGAAGCACCTCTGAGCTACCAAATTGAAGAACCAGGTTTCGACCTCAAATCCTGTTCCTCCGTCTCTGAATTTACAGATTCTGCGGGAGACAGTTAATTACTCTGGATTAATCAAGTCAGGGTGCTTGCTGGCGAAGTGCTGTCACTGTCCCTGACCTTTATTTTTTTGGTTCCGAATGATTGAGCATCTCTACATAATCTTTTTTTGTTTTTATTTGTAGAGTCCTGTTTCCTGTTTGCTCTGACTCACCGGAAGCTGCCTCCCTTTTGTCAGCAGGGATACCTGCGAATGCAAGGGCTTGTGGGTAACAAAAGACTTAGGCACCATGCAGTGGAAGCTGGCCTACTGGAGGACCACACTGTTATGCACTCTACAGATGAACTGCTTGGTGGCCAGAGAGGTTCATGTGACCAGTTGCTGAAGGATCACATGATACCAGGTAGCCCCCTACATCATCTTGTGAATACCAAGGATGAACTTTAACCTTTCCCAATTCATACTGAAACCCATGGGGACTGTTGTGACAATACTGTAACACACATCTGCAGCAAGATTCCAACCTCTTTCATGTGACACTGGCTTCCTGCCCATCCCTCCAGCTGTCCACATATTGCCAAAGACCTGCTCAGATCTGTTGTGACTGATGGGCCTGATGTGCTGTGGAGGATAAGTTAGAAGCTGAGATTCAGTGAGGCGGAGGCTTCTCCTTTGTCCCTGCAGAGCCCACGGTGCTTGAAGACAGTGTTGTATTTATCTTATGGACCAATGTCTGGGGCAACATTTGGGGATCAAAGATATGGGGAGAGAAAGAGAGAAGAGATGCACAGATGGCTTACCATGAAATATTTTCGGTTTTGATGTGACACAGTTACATGTCTTGAGGGCAGCTTGGAGACTGATCATTGGATGCTGTGTCCAGCACATTCTTGTGTATACTTGAAGATTTGTATGTCCACTGAATTCAGAAGCGATACCTTCAGAAGCAAAGTTTTTCGTGCCCTTTGATAGAGACAATGAGGTGCATGCCAGTATATTTAGTTTTAGTGCAGGGCAATATAATGTCACTGCCTGGACACGGGTCCCAAAAGCCATCTCCCTCTCTAATGGTGAGCAGCTAGCCTAGGAAGCCTAGACCCAATGTGAACTGTCACTAAATTAGCCCTGCTACCCTATCCATTCCTTTACTTGGTGGAGTTGGTATTCTGTGCCAGCTGCTCCTATTTAGAAGGGATAGTCCCTGTATTTTTTAGCAAAATATCTGTCCTATTTGCTCTATGTCCTTCCAAAAAGCTTCCTGTGCATTTCACTCTAGTTAAAATGTGTATTCCTAGTTTTCTTCCCAGATGTTCCTATTTATAGCTTTCAGATGTTGTATGGTAAATTGTCTGCATTTTATTGCTCCTTCCCTAATAGGCACAGACCTCTCACTTCTTGGAAACCACTAATCAGAGCAAGGAGTTTGAGCTCAGTCTTCCTATGTCCCCATGATTTCTGTGAGGTAGAGGAGGGGCAGATGGGAATATGCTTCCTGCTCTCCCCATATCCATGAGAATACCTTACATTTGTGCTTCCTGGTAAGATGGGTGGAGGAGAGGGTGGACCTGAATATTCCCTCCCCGTCAGCTGATTCCTAAGTAGCCTTTCCCAGGGACCCCTTAAATTTTCTTTCGCTTCCTATAAAGACCCAGTTCCTATAGCTCTTTGCTGCTGGAGGCTGGGGAGCACTGAGATGAGTGAGGTATTGAAAGGAGTGTCACTCTTAACTGGGAACACTGGTGACAATGCTGCTGCTGTCAAAGGATCCTCTTAGTAGCTGCTACTGGGAGAAACAGGGTTGGCGTCTCAGAAGGTGTAAATTGTTATTGCTCCACTCTCTCTCTTTAATGGAACTACATCCCTTTTCACCGGATGCGAATCTGGCCCAGAGGGAGATGGTTGAACAGTCTGTACTCACCAAGCAGCCCACAAAACTCACCATGGGCTTCCTACATGTGGACTATCCAAGGGGGGTAGAATTAGGAGGGCCAGTAAGAATGCTAACGCGCCTGTCTGACCTAAAGGTTCAGTTTCATTGTCTATGAAATACTAAAGCCAAGAGCAGGCCCGCTGTACGCACATGCATGCGTGCACACACACACAAAGCACGCTCTGTAGTATCCCCACTCAAGATCGTAAGACTATAAATTCCTAGTGTGTGGGTTGCCTTAGATTGCAATTCTGCTCTGAAAAGTGACTTAAAATGGTATCATCTTCTCCACCTGTGCGTCTAAATCAGATCTGTTAACTTCAATGTCAGAAGGTTTTACTGTTTACTCCTGCTACCCATGCAGAGCCAGAACAGTTGAGAGAATGAGCATGATTCATTCTGACTCTCACGTAATCAATAACATTTGTTAAGTCCTAACTTCATCTTTGGTGGCACTTGAACCAATCCAAATCCATTGTCCCTCTGGGATCCCAGGCAGGAATGGTAGTTGGGAAAACCATTCTACTTGTAAAGCAGACAAGTTGGATCTGGACGTCACAAAGGAGCAAGAAACACAAACTTCCATGGTGCCATTTTTGTAATGACTTTTCATAGCGGAACTTCATTTTAATACCGATGCTCAATTTAATTTTATTGTATCTCCTGTTGAAGTGGATTACTGCCTGTTGTAATTGGTTGTATAGGTTTTGTATGGTTCTATTCTTCCCGTGCAGTTTAAAAAAATATTTACACAGCTCCCACTGTTGGCTTTTTAACCCTTTGCTCAGAGGAGATAGGTATACGTGCAGGTATGGCCACAACCATGAGACTCAATAGGAGTTTTTCTACAAACTTCAGTGAGCTTTAGATCCGACCCATAAAGGGAGTAAAGGATTCAAAGTATGCAAAGGTAGACTGACTAGTGATCTGAGAAAAGTAATTAACAGCAAAACAAGCCACTCTTACATCCTCCCCCCATATGCTTGCTATGGGGTTCTATCCTTTTTTAATCTAGTTCAACAGGTTTTGGACAAAAGGAGCTTGTTGGACAAATAAACTGTAAGGCTAATACTTATCTGACCAGTGCCATTTACCCTCCCCAATCACAGCACTGCCTTTGCTCTCACCCTCTGGGACACAGGAGCAACACACAGTCCTCACCCAGCACACCCAAATTTGGCCCACTCACAAACACTGTGCTCTAGAAAGGGGGTGTGTGTGAGTGAGTGACTGACCACTGCTCTAGCTGAGACTAAAGAGGTGCCTTCAGTCTTCAAAGCTGTTGATCCAACAACACCTTTCATCTAAGCTCAGTGTTTTTAAAAAGCCTTTCCCCTACAATGCTGTGAAAGACATGTTGCTGGCACCCAGTGCCAGAAGCAAGCAACAGCAGGGGTTCATTGCCTGGTGTGTGTCACCCAATAAACACAACGGGGTGGAGAAGCAGAAAAGTTTATTTGGAGCTCTAAAGAAGGTACAGAGAGAAAAGAATCTCAAATCCTGCACACTGAGCAGGCAGAGTCACATACCTTTATACTCCTTATCTCTCTTGCATTACACATCAGCCACGTAAAACTGCTTTGCCTTATATGGGTTACAACAATACTTTTTCCGGCAACCTTTAACAAGCATTTTAGCAATTCAAAACAACAGCACAGTCTGCTTAGCCTTGTAATTAATGAGGCAAATAAGCGGTTATGGCCTTGTAGCTGATTCCTGCCATTATCCTAACTTGGTGCCAGCAAAACCTACACAAAACAGCTCTATCTGCAGCTGCAGCATTATTTTGGGAGTACACGGGCTTTCTCAGGCCAGCCAGGACTGAACTCTGTGAAGGGGGGTTGAGAAGGGCACCTCAGTCGCTAGAGCAAAGAGACTTCCTCGTCACTCATGGTCTTCCATCCCCTTGACTTAACTAGTGGCCATGCCCTGGGACCCCAACAGACAGTTCCCACCCCACCTGCCCTTTGACAGTTTTTAGATCTTTTAGTTTAACAAAGACCAAGAATAGATTGTGTTGTTTCCAAAGTAGTGGGATGTTGCTGTATTGCAACTAGCAGGGACTACGAGAGCTCACTGCACAAAACTGGGATGATTTTGCTTTGTTACTACCCCAGCTTGTACCCATCGTAAAGCAGTGGGCCACAAAAACACCTGAAAACAATATGGTAAGACAGTTCTTGCCATCTGTCAGGTGAATAAACAGGGATAGAATGAAGGTGCCGCAATTAGCAAGGTTTTATTTGTGGTAATGACTATCATTGGCTTGAAAATTTTTGCCTTTTTGTACCTTGTAGCAGAAATCACTGCCAGTAGCAACTTCAATGTACAGTGAGGTAGTAGGCTAAGGGTTGGCTTATCAGTCTGTTGGCACAAAGACAATAGGGGGGATGATAATCATCTGATATTCACATCATCCTAAATTGCCTTGGAGCCAATCTGAAACACAGTGGCCATTCTGCACTTGTGATGCTGCACACCACTGTGGTGGGGTACTAGAGTCTGTACTGACCCATAAGGAAAAATGACACTTTTGGGTTGTCCACATCATTTAATGTGGGAGCGTGGGTGTTCTATGGAGGTTTTGTTTTTCTTAAATCTCCATCTCCTGAACTCAAGAGTCTGCATGAGAATTGCAACATTTTAATCAGTGAAAGTCATAGTTGTGAAGCAAAGCTTGAAAACAAGGCTCAGAACCCCAAAGGGAAATAAAAAGAATCCAATATATATTGAAAAACAAAATCACTTGTGATTGTTCAGCCACTTTCATTATTTTTAGGACCTGACTCATGATTTTGAAACACTTGAATTTGACCATAATGTATGTTTGTACATCTAGCACAAGGGGGTCCCAGTCCTGACTGATGCATCCAGGCCCACGTTTCTAGGTCTAAATCTTAAAGAAGGAGCAGGGTGAATTAAGCAACAGCAGCAATGGATCCGCTACTCCTCTTTCAGCTGTTTAGTCGCAGTGACCAGGGACCGCCTCTCAAAAGCCTTCGGGATTCGCTGACCCATGGCTCTGAGCTGGTTTGCAGTGGCCTCGCAGGGGCTTTGTCTTATGCAGGCGTCTGTGTTACCACCACCCCCGCCTGATTTTCCACACTTGCTATCTGGTCACCCCAGCAAGGTGCAGGCCCACACCAGGGCACGCAGGGTCTGCGCTGTGACGCCGGGCAAGGGGCACCAGCTGCCCCCTTCGTGCAGGAGCCAGCCCGCGCGCGCCCTAGGCTCACGGGATGGGCGGGGGGGGAGGCACTGCCGAGCTCGGCCCTTCATGGGCGCAGCGGGTGGAGGACGGTAGAACGGTCATACTATTGAACACCCCTTCTCAGCAGCCAATCAGCACCCAGGAGCCCACCCTGTATTCTGAAGGTAGCCAACCAAAGCCTAGAACTACACGCAGGGGCCTGAAGGACATCTTCGCCAGCCAATCATGTTCCAGGACTAGAAAACAGCGGCCCGGAGTTGCTGTTCAAGGGCCAATCAGCGCGAAGCTGTGAAAGATTGGCTTTCCTCAGCCAATCCATTGTTCAGGGTCGCCCTGCGCTCCTGAAGCGCCTCGGCCGCCCCAGCCAATCTGCTCCTCGGTAGCGTCTGCGTCACCTCCGCCGCCGAGAAGGTGAGTGGGGGGACCCCGGGCCCAGCGCGCGGGGTGACTGCGCCGGCGGGGCGGGGCGGGGGGGAGTGAGTGAGTGAGTGAGGGAGGGGTACGGCAGGGCTGGCACGCTGGGGGCGGGGGAGCGCAGGGCACGGGGGGAGCAGAGCACGGTGGCAGGGCTGGTACGGGGAGGTAGAGCTGGCATGGGGGGAGAGGGAGCGCCGGACATGGGGGGAGGGGGAGCGTCGGACATGGGGGCACGGGGGGGAGGGGGAGCGCAGGACATGGGGGCACGGGGGGGAGGGGGAGCGCAGGGCTGGCACGGGGGGGAGAGGAAGCGTCGGACATGGCTGGCACGGGGGGGAGGGGGAGCGCAGGGCTGGCACGGGGGGGAGAGGAAGCGTCGGACATGGCTGGCACGGGGGGGAGGGGGAGCGCAGGATATGGGGGCACGGGGGGGAGGGGGAGCGCAGGACATGGGGGCAGGGCTGGCACGGGGGGAGGGGGAGCGCAGGACATGGGGGGAAAGGGGCTGTGATGGTAGGGGGCTGTGGATAAGAGGGAGGAGCACTGGGAGGCTGGCATGGCAGAGATGGGGTGGCAGGGCATAGAGAAGGAGCACTTGTGGGGAGGGCTGGCATGATGGGGGGGGGAGGGGCATTGGCTGAGCTGTAGGAACCGGGAGGAAAGCAGCAGTGGAATTGCTGGGGCTGGAGAGCTGTTCAGAAGCATAATACCCAGAAATGCTGTTTTTCTGCTCTCCTTTCCGCCATGGCATGGGCTGATCCCAAATTCCTTTTCCCCTTCATTATACAGATGGCCCAGAGGCTCGCGCTGAGGAGGTTTCTATCCATCTCCCCCAAAAAGCATTCTGTGCCACCTGTGTCGATCCTCTCCAAGGTGTCAGCAGCACCATGCTACCCTAGATCACTTGTCCCTCTTACCCAGATCACTGTGCCTGCTTCCATTAGGACATTTTCTACCACACCTGTCTGCAGGGCCACCTTTAACATCCAAGATGGGTCTGACTTCCAGGACAGAGTTGTGAACAGCCAGAAGCCGGTGGTGGTAGATTTTCATGCACAGTGAGTATTGGGTGTGGAGCAGTGAGCCCCTCTGGAGTGTCCTTCTTTCTCTCTCTCACTCTTACATCCTACAAGTAACACTCTTCACTATTTAGCCTCTGCTACTGTGCCTTTGGGCAAGTTACTTGCCTTCTCTTTGCCTTGGTTTCTGCCTCTGTAAATAGGGATAAGAGTGCCTTCCTATCTTTTTGAAGTGCTTTGTGATCCATGTAGGGAGAGACCTGGCCTCATAACAGCACTACACTTAAGCATGTTTGCTGGCATAGATATACCGGCAAACCCTCCCAGTGGAGAGACAGCTTCTACCCACACGAAAGTACTTTTATTGGTATAATTCATACCCGTTCCTAGAACAGAATAAGCCATATCAGCAAAAGGTTTCTGTGTTCCCCTCATTTCCCTCGGCCCAACCCCCCCATTCCAGCAGCTCTCTGTTCCCATTTCCCTATATGACAGACACTCTGTGTGGCCCCTTTTCTCCATGTCCCCCATTATCCCCTCCACTCATTCCAAAGCATTCCCCAGCCTCCCCCTCAGCAGGGGTTTTGTGTGTCCCCCATTACTCTCTCACCCATTCTCCCACCATTGCAGGAATTCTGTGTGCACCCTCATTACCCCATGCCCCCTATTCCCACCTTCCCTCCCAAACTAGCGGCTCTCTGTGTCTCCCTTTCTCCCTCCCCACATACCAGGGTCCCTCACTCTCCTTCCCCAACCACCAAGTGTTCTGTGTCCCCCATTCTCCTCCCCCACATGCCAGGGTCCCCCATTCTCCTCCCCCACCATGCCAGAGGCTGTGTGCACAGCCCTGTTTCCTCCACCGTTATTTTTCTTTCTGGGAGAGAAGTCATTCAGGATGTCAATGTGTTTAATTCTATTGGGAGAATGAACAGAGATGAGACAGAGTATGTTGTGCTGGAAGACATTAATTGCTAACATCAACCAGTTCTTTTGAGCTGTAGACAATTGCAGAAGTTGTTATGACTGGGTAAAGAGTTGGCAGGGCTTCAGGTGTCCCCCGCAATGCCCCTTCTGGTTTTCTGATTTATTTATTCCCCCCCCCCCCCAAATCAATAGAGTTCTGGCTACTGATGCTTAGAACGTTCCCTGGAGTTTTGGAATTGATTGAATGCAGCATTCAGAAGCTGTTGCGTGACACAAAGAATTAAACTTTGTCTATGCTTAAAAGTTATATCAGCATAGCTGGATTGCTCATGGGAGTGGAAAAATCACACCCCTGACTGACACACCTAAGCCGATAAAACTCCAGTGTAGAGGCAGCTGAAGGAAGAGTGTTTCTGTTGACATAGCTATTGTCGTTCAGGGAGGTTGTGTTCCTACACCACCAGAATATCTTCTCTCATGTAGGCTGCTTCTGCACTAGGGGACTGTGCTGGCATCGGTTTCGTAGTGCAGACATAAACACACTAAACTCAAGAGAATTTCTCTGTAAGGTTTTAGCAAGTTTGGTCAACAATACAGAATGCTACCAATACCTGTATACAAAACATAACGCTTATGGTATTTCACCAAGATGTTAACATAGATTGTGTCATTGTTATGGATCCATAGCATCTGTGCTATGCCCAGCTTTAAACAGTCCCTTGCATGCAGAGATGACCTATACCTGCTGATTGGGGTGGGGAGAGGAGGGGACACAGTTTAAATATTTGGCTGCCCCCAGAACAGCTCGAGTCATGGCACTCCACCAGGCAGGTCCCCCCCATAGCAGTGGCCCCTCCCTGCAGCTCCCAGCTGTTGCTCCTTCCTCTCCCCACAGAGCTCAGCTTACCGGCTCCCCCAGCAGCTGCTGGGCAGGGATGGGGTCCAGCCACCCCATGTGACAGAGCAGGGCTGGCAAATGCTGGTAGAAATATGGGGGGGCACGTGACCCTGCATTGTCGTCATCGCCCCCCCCCACACACACACACACACACAGGAACCTTTTCAGTGTGCCAGATCCTGAAGGGTGCCCATTCTTCCTTAAAGGTAGGGCACACGGCTTCAGTGCCTCCAAAACTGAGCACCTGGGCTCTTGAGCTCTACTCAGCAAATCCAACTGATAACTCGTTATCAGAGACATTTCCTGTCTTCCAGAACCAGTGCACCTCAGCAAGTATTTGCAGTGACACCAGGCAGCCTTTTCCAAACAGAGTAGGTTTTATTAGTCAACTGTAACACAGCACTGGAAAGTCCTTAAGTTAACCTTTAAGTCTCTATGCTAAGACATAATTCATACTGGCCGAGCCAGTGCAATCAGCCAGCAAAGCGGCTGTGGAATCCGTTTCCGCTCTCTCTCCATGTTTTTGTCTCTTCGCCTGTCAATCCCATGTCTCTCCAAAGACCAGCTTGTATCTTAGCATCTTCTCATCTCTTGGTCCATTGTCTTCCTCCTGCTGAATTCACATGTTCCACCTGCTGGAGTTCCTGTGGATCATTGTCAATTGTTCAGTTGTTGGGATTACCGTAGTCTTTCTGAATCCTTCACTGATAGGGGTCAGTGTTGGCCAGTCCTTCAAGGACCCATTCATACTGCCCCAGGCAGTTAGGTGACCCAACACCTCATGTCTACTGCTCTACACCTATGGGGTGCCAATCCCTACTCAAGTAAGTCACTGTCATGTATATCATTCATAAGAATATTACAGAAGATTCCCACTTCATCACAGTAACAGAATGAACACGCATAACAACCCCAGTCTTAGTAAGCTTTTTATTTACTTAATATTATTTTGGCTTCCACCTTTTTCAGCCCACAGTCTGACAGTGACAAACACCAGAATCTATTTTATTGCTACATTTTACTGCCCTACAGTTCAGCTCGCTCCCATTATGGCTCATGAGGTTCTCTTCTTACTGTGTCATAAGGATACTTGCTAGCATTAAATGTGCAGCACAAGCTCGTTATGTTTTCTTTATTGACATTTAGGCCCAAACAGACAACTAGAACAAATGGCTGCATGAAAGCTGTGTATTACAAGTGATCTGTGTCCTCCAAATTAATCTCCAGGCAATTTTTAAATCATTCCAAATACTCCTCTTGTTACCTTCATGTTTTCTTTAGCAGCTACTAGTTCCCGGGTGACCAGAAGTAGTTGCTGAGAAGTTCATAGTCTCATCTATAATCAAATTATATAATATCTGTCCCATTTTTTTGAATGCTGTTTACACTGAGAAAAGACTTTCACCAGTAGCAATGAGTTGGTATTGGCAAAGGCTTTTGCTAACATCAGCAGTTGGCATTGATAAAGATTTTGCCATTGACTAACAATGGAAATAGATCCAAGATGTTATCTGCTAAATTATAGTAGTAATAATTTTCTGTCTCATTTGTGTCTGGTGGCACCTAGTGTCCCCAAGCAACATAAAGGCCCCCTTTTTTGCTTGGTTCTATACAAACACAGAGCATAGAGTCTGGAAAACTCTCAATCTAAATGGACAAGAGCGACAGACTGAAATGGAAACTAATGATGACTGGGGCCGTGAGAAGGAGGATCAATTTGTATGTCCTCAGATAGAGAGACCAAAAGCTATTGGGGGTAGCATAGGGAGCAAAATCAGCTGTGGTTTCAATCTAAAGCATGATGTAAGAGTTTGGGACTTATTAGTCTTTTCTTTGTGAGGGTAGGAGGGACTGAGATCAGTGTAAGCTGGGCAGTATGACTCCAAGTGCAGTGAGAGGAAGAGCTCAGCGCTTTGATTAGCACCAATAGCTTCCGTTCAAACTCTTGCTAATACCAGAGTTTGGTACAGGTAGTGTCTGTTGTTGTGGTTTTTTTCTTTTTTTTAAATAGAGACAACCTCTCAGTGACAGTGATTTTGCTGTGAAACAGAGCCCGTAGGTAAACACAGCAACCACTTTGGAGACTGAGGTGTTTCAAGAGTAATGGGCTAACACTGAATATTAGCCTCTTCCCATCTTCCCCTGATTTAATTATTTCTTATGGAAGCCTCTCTTTAAACTGTGTTGCAATCCAGGCTTGGTCTATGCTTGTTATGTTGGCATAGCTGTGTTGGTCAGGGGTATCAAAAACCCACACCCCTGACTGGCATAGCTTTGCTGACAAAATCCCCAGTGTAGATGCAGCTATGTCAACAGAAGTGGGCTTGTCATTCAGGGAGGTGGTGTTCCTATACCAAGAGAAAAACTCCTTTTGTCAGGCCTGGTCTACACCTGAAACTTAGGTTGACCTAGCTACATCACTCAGGGCTGTGAAAACTGTCACCCCTGTGCAGCATAGTTAAGTCGACCTAGCTGTAGACACAGCTAGTTTGATGGAAGAATTTGTCCATCGACGTAGCTGCTGCTTCTGAAAGATGGATTATCTACATTGACAGAAAACACCCTTCTGTCCATGTTGGAAGCATCTACGTTACAGCAGCAGCACTGTACCTGTGCTGCTGTAGTGTAGACGTACCCTCAGTGTAGGCTGTGTTTACACTAAGGGGCTATGCCAGCATAGGCTCCATAGTGAAGACAGTCTCAGAACTTGTGTTACTTTCTGACGGTGATTCTGAGTCTAACGATTGCAAAAGCGGTTGGTTAATGTTCACCCTTGGTGTTTAAATTGTGGTAATTTCCCATAGTGTAAAGGTCAGTGTAGGGAGGAGGGGTTAGGTGGTGATCAGGTTGCCTGTGAAATACCATGAATGGTGTGAATCAAACTATGGATGCCTAGCAGTTTCTTGTGTAATGCCTGCTCTTTTTCTTCCCTGTGAGGTGGTGTGGCCCCTGCAAGATCCTGGGCCCCAGGTTAGAGAAGATGGTGGCCAAGCAGCAGGGGAAGGTGCTGATGGCGAAAGTGGACATTGATGATCACACAGACCTGGCCATTGAATATGAGGTATGGGCCAGGAGCAGGAGGACGCTGTTCCAGCGGTGGCTAGGCGGGGGCATAAGGGTATCCTTATGTTAAGGAAAGGCTTGTCAGTTGGGCTGTCAATTAATCAGTTAACTCACGTGATTAACTCAAAAAAAAAATTAATCGTGATTTAAAAAATTAATCACAGTTTTAATTGCACTGTTAAACAATAGAATGCCAGTTGAAATTTATTAAATATTTTGGATGTTTTTCTACATTTTCATATATATTGTAGTCTATTTCAGAGTAGCAGCCATGTTAGTCTATATTCGCAAAAAGAAAAGGAGTACTTGTGGCACCTTAGAGACTAACAAATTTATTTGAGCATGAAGTGAGCTGTAGCTCACGAAAGTTTATGTTCAAATAAATTTGTTAGTCTCTAAGGTGCCACAAGTTCTCCTTTTCTTATTGTAGTCTGTGTTGTAATTGAAATCAAAATGTATATTATTTTTGATTACCAATATTTGCACTATAAAAATGATAAAAGAAATAGTATTTTTCAATTCATGTCATACAAGTACTGTAGTGCAATCTTTGTCTTGAAAGTGCAACTTACAAATGGAGATTGATTTTTTTTTTGTTACATAACTGTATTAAAAATCAAAACAATGTAAAACTTCAGAGCCTACAAGTCCACTCATTTCTACTTCTTGTTCAGCCAGTCGTTAAGACAGAACTTTTGTAGCCGACATTGCAAGGTATTTACATGCCAGATATGCTAAACATTCATTTTCCTCTTCATGCTTCAGCCACCATTCCAGAGGGTATGCATCCATGCTGATGACGCTCATTTAAAAAAAAAAAAGCATTAATTAAATTTGTGACTGAACTCCTTGGGGGAGAATTGTATGTCCCCTGCTATGTTTTACCAGCATTCTATCATATATTTCATGTTCTAGCAGTCTCGGATGGTGACCCAGCACATGTTGTTCATTTTAAGAACACTTTCACTACAGATTTGACA
Source organism: Caretta caretta (assembly GCF_965140235.1). Classification (NCBI taxonomy): domain Eukaryota; kingdom Metazoa; phylum Chordata; order Testudines; family Cheloniidae; genus Caretta; species Caretta caretta. The sequence continues at coordinate 258,420,205 of NC_134206.1, read as the reverse complement.
AAACACAAAGAAGGTACCAATGCAAGATTTCTAAAGATAGCTACAGCACTCGACCCAAGGTCTAAGAATCTGGAGTGCCTTCCAAATCTGAGAGGGATGAGGTGTGGAGCATGCTTTCAGAAATCTTAAAAGAGCAACACTCCGATGTGGAAACTACAGAACCCGAACCACCAAAAAAGAAAAACAACCTTCTGCTGGTGGCATCTGACTCAGATAATGAAAATGAGCATGCATTGGTCCACGGTGCTTTGGATTGTTATCGAGCAGAACCCGTCATCAGCATGGACACATGTCCCCTGGAATTGGTGATTGAAGCATTAAGGAACATATGAATCTTTAGCGCATCTGGCGCATAAATATCTTGTGACGCCAGCTACAACAATGCCATGACGATACCCGTTCTCACTTTCAGGTGACATTGTAAACAAGAAGCAGGCAGCATTATCTCCTGCAAATATAAACAAACTTGTTTGTCTGAGCAATTGGCTGAACAAAAAGTAGGACTGAGTGGACTTGCAGGCTCTAACATTTTACACTGTTTTATTTTTTAATGCAGTTGTTTGGTACATAATTCTACATTTGTAAGCTCAACTTCCATGATGAGATTGCACTACAGTACTTTTAAAAGGTGAATTGATAAATACTATTTATTTTATTTATTTTTCAGTGCAAATACTTGTAATCAAATAAATACAAAGTAAGCACTGTACACTTTGTATTCTGTGTTATAATTTAAATCAATATATTTGAAAATGTAGAAATCAAAAAAATTTAAATAAATGGTATTCTATTATTGTTTAACAGTGTGATTAATCGCAATTAATTTTTTTAATCGCTTGACAGCCCTACTTGTCAGTGCAGCAGCATGTTGGGGTAGGAGGTATGTGATTGCTTAGGGACTCCTGTTTTATGTGTGTCAGTAGATACACACCCCAAGCCTTCAGTCATCTCTATTTGTAGCTCTCAGGCTCTTCTTGAATATTGCTGGTGTTTGTATTGGGATAGTGCCTAAAGACTCCAAGCCCCATGGTGCAAAGCACTGTACAGATGTATAACACAAGGACAGGCAGCGACGCGGAGAGCTTGCAGGTCGCTCCAAATGCAAGGCAGCCGATGGAACGATGGGCCTAACATTTAGCCCAGTGTGCTCTTAAACACCCGTGTCACGTGATCAACACCGTTTGCCCTAAAGATGCAGAGTAGGCTGAATCCCTTCCCAGCCCCTCTCATTCACTGGCTCTCCCTCCCAAGCCATAAAAGGATTTCATAGGTGTTAATGTCTCATCCTCAAGCTATATCACACGGCTTTGTTTTTTTGGGGAGGGAAAGGGAATGTATGTGGCGGGAGGAATAAACTCATCCATTTTCTAGCAGGTTGGGTCCTCAGCACTTAGGTTAACCCATCTTTCCACTGCTATGCATGTGAACTCTCTGTCCTCCGCACTGCCACCGGGTGCTTTGGGAGGAATAACTGAACACAGAGAAGGATTCGGCCTTTTTATTTAAAAAAAAAAAAAAAAAAAAAAAAAGCTCATTTGAGAAACTGAAAAATCCCCCAGTTCGGCCCTAGGGACCTGGTGTCTCCCCTTCCCAGTACCTAGTGTACAAAGAACACTGCTGCTGTAGTCTACAATAAGACCCTGCAGCAAAAAAGGGTTAATATTCACTCTCCCATTGGAGAGGAGAGCTGTGCTCCTTCCCTTTAGGGATTAAAACCTCACATCTTTGAGCCAGGGCTGAAGCTAGGACAAGGAGCTCAAAAAAAACCTGCCAGCCAGCTGTCAACCAGCCTCTGGGGAATGTCATCTCTCCAAGAGTGGGGGGTGGGGTGTCACATGCTGTTACTCCCAGGTTGCAGTGGGTAAGCCTTTGGGGCAAAGTGGAGCCAGTCTCTTCCCTCCCTCTCCCTTTAAAGTGACAGAACTCTCCAGCAGGCGTGGAGGGTCTGCACAGCTTGCATCCTCTGTTAAGGTCGGTGGTGGGGGCTTTGCTCTGTAACAGTGCCCGGACATACATGCCCAGACCAAAGTTGAGGAATGTTGTCATTAAGCATGGAGGATGTGTTTGAGGGTGCTAATGAGGACACACTGGGAGAGGTTGCGATTTTTTTAAGCAGTGAAGTATTTGAAGCCAAGAGATGTACACCAGGCACTGGGTAAGGATTGTGCTGTCCACAGATAAGAGATTAGGGATCAAATAGCTTAATCATTATTGTTCCAAGCCTTGCTATAGGTAACTGGTAGCACTTCTGCTCCAATTATACCAGAGCAGTCCCAGACAACTGGAAAACCAGCTGGAGGGGTTGGCCAGAGTGGCTCCATGCTGTTCTAAGTCTGCACAAAAGAAGAGGACGCTATGGTGTTCAGGGTAGGGGGTCGGAAATCGACCTACACTGGGGCAGGAAATCTGAAGTACCCTGCTAGCAGCATCCTCTTCTAGGAACAGGAACTGAGGGCCCTTCCACCTGGGATCCAGGACTCTCAAATTGTTCTCTGCTTGTGTCCTGGGATTTTCAAGGCCCTTTTCTCACCCCCACAATTCCCCTGCTAGCTGCCAGAAAACCAGCTTCCTCCCACGTTTCTCCCTCCCCTTCACATGCAGACCCTGGCCGGCTGCCCAGCCTGAGATTGCACAACGTCCTCTCTGCAGTGGATTCTTTAGGGGCTGCGGATGGAGAGAGACCCCCTCAGAGAGCTTTGGAATGCCTGAGCATTCCTTCACATGGGTCCCCGCCTGCCCTTGGCTCCAGGCTGTCCCAGCAGAGCACAGGTCCCAGAGGCATTTCCTACTGCTAGAAACCTTGCAGATCCAGTTCTGCCCAAGACAATAATCTGTTCTCCTTTAGATTCTCAGTCCCTTCTCATCCAACACCCACTTTTCAGGAGGTCTCAGAACACAGCTTTTCCACCCCACTGTCGCTTCCCTTCTTAACCACAAGGGCAAAGAGAGGGGAGTACTTTGGCTTTGATCTGCTCTGTGTGGGATTCTCTCTCACTTTCAGTTGCACTGGCTTGTTGCCAGGATGCATTTTAATCCTAGCTGGGAAAGCTCAGCCCCTTCTCCCACGCTGCTGCTGGTCAATGCATAGACTGGCTGGTGTGGTAGTTTTGGAAAGCTAGCAGTGGGATTCCTTTGGCTGGAGACATTGCTGCAGTAGTCGCTTGTTCCTGTCCGGAGTTCCCTACATTGTTCCTAAACTTACTGGTGAAATCCTCACTTCTTCTCTGGTCTCTCTATGCTGCGTAAAAGTGCTGGAGTGGTGTAAAGGAGGCCTAACAGCCCTGGTTCTGTTTGGGGGAGATTTTCCCTGGTGCAGGCAGTACAGAACCCGAGGACTTGCGGACCAGCCCTGGTATAGGGGCTGCCCATAAGACATCCTGGGATGCTGTTGTAAGTTAGATGGTCCCATGAGACTTTTTAAGCTATGCTGGGAGCCGCTCGGCCCCCCTGGAGCAGTTCAGCATCTGGAAGCACAGAGTAGCTGAAAGCCACTCTAGCTGTCCCCTCCCTCTGCGCTGCCTCCTCTCCCCCTTCCTCACCCCCCAAAAAAAGGCTGTGAGTTCTGGGCCGTGTCCCTTAGAGACCACGCACACAGCAGCTGGGCGGAGATGCTCAGCTCGAGGAGATGAAAATGCGCTAGCTCTGCTCAAGCTAGCACGCTAAGAATAGCCGCGTGACCGTGGCGGCTCTGGCTAGCCACCCAGGTACAATCCCCTCTGAGCCCCTGGGTACGTATTCGCTCCACCTCCCGGCTGCCATGTAGACATACCCTTAGAGGCACAGCCCAGCACTAGCATATCTAGTGTGGAGACCAGTGCTCCTGCTGCCACCCCAAGGAAGGGTCAGGGACGAGAAACGCTTAGCTCCGTGCGCGTTGCCAGTTCTGTACGTAGGCTGATATTTTGAGTGTGGTTCAGGGTGCGTGGGAGGAGAGGGAGGGCTCAGCCACAGGTGCACGTGAGGTTCATGCTGGCCCACGCACAAAGGCTTGTAACTCAGCATTAAGTTAACTGCTCCTCTTCAGCTCTGGAGGCTGCCGCTGTTCCTCGCTTGGACTAGCGCTTGCTTTGATCATGTGACCTTTAAAGCGGCTGGTTAGTTAACCAAACTCGTCTATAAAATAGCCTCACGTGTAACTCCACTTGCTGTTTAATCTACATTAGGGGCATGAGGAAGGATCCCTGAAAAGTAACAACTACGTTGCCCCGGGAGGGCATAATTAAGGCAAGCTCAGTGCTCCCCCGTTATATCCTTTCTTCCTGAAAAAGAAAAAAATTCATACACCGGCACATCAGCCACACCATGTGTACGGTGAGCAGCTTTCCAGGGCTACAGTGCACTTCTACAACTAGTCACTAGGGGGTGCTAAAGAACACAGATTAAGCAGGCATTGGGCAAGTGGCGGTAGGAGCCTCAGTGCCTGAATTATCTAAAACTGGTCTGTACAAAGCCCTGGAGGATATACACAGGGAACTGTTCTGGATGGGTGTGGGGGAGGGACAGGGTGAACAAAACCTCTTTTATGTCAAACTGCTGGTGAGAGAAGAGCCAGATCTCAGAGGGATTTCCTGTGGGGAGGATTTGTGTGGGTGGCAGATCCCTGATGGCAGCAAGAGACAGTGCAGCTGGGAATGTACTTGCTGAGTGGATGCATTCCCAGGATGGATAGCCTACAAGATAAGGATGGGACACATTCCAGGAGATAAGTGCTCTACAGCTAAGGGCCATGAAGTAGCAGGAGGTATGTGGCTGGCTGTTCTGAAATGCTACCAAATTCTTTCCCTTGCCATTCCATGCTGGTCTGAGCCTAGTTACGCCTTCCCCAAAAGAGGGCCGCAAGGTTTCTCATCCCCCTGACTGAGTCCCTGTGGATTTTGCTTTGATCCTGAGTGCCATCCTTTGCACAGTTACTTCCTTAGTTTTGAACAAAGCTTGTGGGGGATCATCTGAGGGAGTAACACCCAAAGCCACTACCTGCCTGCCAGCTCAGTTTGAGCGCTTTTCTTCCCCTACCTAATCAGCAAGGCTCAGCAGGTGGTGGTCTCTGACCACGCTATCAGTGAAGCCATGAGCTGTGAGAGCAGGGAGAAGGAAAGAGATGGATTGTGGGGGGGGAGAGGGACACAGTCTAGAGCTAACACAAGAATACTTCTCCAAGGGTGGAGGGGGAGGACAAGGAATCCTCTCCTACCTGCGGAAAGGTGCAGTTCCACTCTGGTCCACGTTGAATTGTAGGGAACAACTACCCAGTGTAAAATATACTTTATAGGGCACTTTAAAAGATTTCTAAACCATTGGGTTTGCTCCCTCCTGCACTGCCTTGTGATGAGATAAAAGGGGTGGTGGGAGGAGAGGTTACTATTTTTATTGGGGGGGAAATAGGTATTTTGTCTGCATTTTTAATCTTGAGTCTTGTCTAAACTACAAAAGCTGCATGGATTGATTTTAGTTAAATCAGTGCATACATAAGGCTCAAAAACATGAGCAGCATCGATGCCTTCCATGGTTTTGCTGGAGGATGTCTTGGACAATGTTCGTTGTTAGCTCTTGCACCTTAATTAAATCGCTGAGCACGTTCTCCAGCTGCCCTATGATCGTCTAGACCAGGGGTTCTCACCCTTTTTCTTTCTGAGGCCCCTGCAACATGCTATAAAAACTCCATAGCCCACTTGTGCCACAACACCTGCTTTCTACATATAAAAGCTAGGGCTGGCATTAGGGAGTAGCCATCAGGGCTGTTGCCCAGGGCCCCATACCATGGGGTGCCCCACAAAGCTAAGCTGCACAGCAGGGCTTAGGCTTTCTGCCCTGGACCCCAGCAAGTCTAACATTGGTTCTGCTTAGTGGACCCCTGAAACTTGTTTGCAGCCCCCCCAGGTGGCTCCAGACCCCAGATTGAAAACCACTGTTCTAGACTAGAGAGGCCCTGAATTTCTAATGTCAAAAGCAAGCAGGAAAAATAAAACCCCGAAAACTTTTCAGTCCTTTATGAATTATACAGAAAGGCCCAAGCCTTTTGTGTGTGTGTGTGTGTGTGCTTTGCAGGTCATCCTTCAAAGCCATTGTGCAGCTGGGCTCTTCCCAGCATAGCTTATTGTGTGTCTGTTTGTGCCCTCTCTGCCTTCCAGGTCTCAGCTGTGCCAACTGTACTGGCTATGAAGAACGGAGACGTAGTGGATAAGTTTGTGGGGATAAAGGATGAGGATCAGCTGGAGGCCTTCCTTAAGAAACTCATTGGAGCCTGAACAAGAGAAACCTGCACCCAGGACTCTGGATTTGGTCATGTTGCACGTTCTCTTGCCAGGGGAGGCGTGAAGCAAAACTGAACTGCCTTGTAGAATCTGTGCCCTTTTTTGTGTGTAGGTGTGGCCCACCTTCTCCTCTGGAACAGCAGTAGTCCTGAGCAATTCTGAGGGATGGTGAGAAGTAAGGCCGCTCATCCTCAAAATGGGTGGGGAGAAGCTGGAATTGGGCTTCCGTCTGTCGGCAAAGAACTGGCAGTGGGGAAAGCAAGACAGCTGCTGAATTAGAGGTGTGTTTATCATTTCTCTACTATCCAGACCCAGAGCACTGGGTGGTTACTCTCTGCAGGATGTGGACACATATTTGCTCTGGGTGGGTTTGTTAAAATCGGGGATTGCTCTGCTTCATCCATGATACCTGCATCCTTGTCCTCATGTTGCTGGGACAAGTATGAATCCTCTGTGGCTCCTTGAGCCTATGCCACACTCTCCCCTGCTGCTGATTTATGAAGAGAAACATTTTGGGGGGGGGGCTTTTGTAGGTCTGTAATAAAGAGAACTTTATTAATCACTTCTGTGTAGTTCTGTAGAAAAAAACCCTCTCTGAAATCATGGGGCAACTCTCACCTGCCCACGAAGGAGGGAGGAGTAGTAAGGGATGATGCTGCTGTGATAGCTGAGCATAGATAAGGGGCTCCCCAGATGGAAACAGTGGGGTGGGAGTGCAGGGTGGGATTTAAGAATGTTGGGAGTGACTCATTAGTATTAAAACTTAATGCACTTGCTTGTTTTAATACCATTATTTCTGTGCAGCTCCCAGCACAGCTCCTCTGGCTCTATGGACTGGTGGGACTTGTTTCAGGTGCTGCTGGATTCTGAGACCCAGAAAGCTGATGCATCTCCTGATCGAGGAGGAACATTGGCTCCTGCCAGTAATGAACCACAGCGTGTTCTCACCCCTCCTCTACTTCCTGTCTGTTTGCATAATTGAAGCTGTTCTTATCACTGAACTCTGGTGCAGAACCCTCACAAGAGGCTGCAGGGACTAGCTGCTGAGGAAAATGTTGGTGGTGTGGAGGGAAGTGATGAGGAGGGGTCTCTGCCTTTGGACTTTAACTAGGCTGGCCTTTAAACGATGGTCATGAGTTTATACATTCATAACTCTAGTTGAGTGCAGTCCCTCTCAGCTGCCTCTCCCCACCCTGCCTGCCCTTTCTGCTTGTTCCTTGCACCTGCCTCCATCCTACCTGCGTAGCAGCAGCTGCTGCCACCTTCCCTAACCTCTCCCTCAGCTACTCCCATCCAGCAACTGCAAATTAGTGTTCTCAGGATGAAACCTAGGGCCACTGCCTGGCTTTTCCTGTATATCAAAGAGGCTTAATTTCAGTGCATTTATGCCACACGCCTCAGAATACTGTCAATATTTACTGCCTTTATAGGCTTTTTGTTTCTGTTTGTCTTCAGTCTCCCTTACCCCGCCTTGGCTCTGAACTCAGTCTTCTCCCAGCACTTACATTATTACAACCAGCTAAGGCATTTTCCTCCAGCAGTGCCATCACACTTTATAACGAGCAGTACATTTTAAGGAGTGGTGATGAAAGTCCATAGGTGCTGGGCTGTAGCCACGATATGGCTGGCAGTTTTGTTCTTATCTCAAAGCGGGGTAAGACTGGCTGCTCCACTGCAGGAAGTGATACCAGTGGCCCAGTAGGGGGCACTCTTCACTTTGGGCCAATGCTGAACTAATGCTTTGCTGTGTCGCTCTGTAGCTCTGCTGCTGGAGTTGACATCTTTTGAATGAGATTTAAAACAGCTCTTGGCCACGTATGATCATTAAAGAGCCCCTGCCAACCTGTTGAAATGGAAGGGTTTTAATCCTGGCAGTAGTGCCATGCCTCTTTAAATTCCCCTGGCAATACCAGTTCACTACAGTATTCTCACTTCTAGTAAAGACTGTCCATTTTCCAGCATATGCAGGAAAAACAGGGGAGCACCATCATATGTTCTTATAATAGTTAACTTGCATGCCTTACCATCACCCTAAAACAGGAAAAAACAGACTTTGACTTTGCATTGTGTGTACAGGAGACAGTATAAATTAGCTATTTTACCATTTCCTTCCAAGGGAAAAGTCTAGCTTGGGATTTCTGTGGTATTCCAGTGTCAAAGCACAGAGTTACTGGCAAACTTTACGATGGGGGTATATGTACAATTGCTTCTGTAACATGAATACTGAGTACCCAAGTATTTGATATGCTCAGAGATTTCCCTCTTTAGCCACCCCTACGAAGCACCACTTTCAGTGGCGGGAAGAGGGTAGCGTTTTCTGTGCATCTGATTCTCCCTTGAAGTCCCAAAATGCCTGGGCACACCTTTGACCCAGTAGAGAAATAATGAAAAGGGCAGAGAAGTGCAAGGATGTTTTAGGCAGCAGGGCCTGATACTCAAAGATATTTCACTTCCATTGTTGTTGATGCCAGTTAGGAGCCTAAGTACCTTTGAAAATCTGGGTCCAGGACTTTAATTTTAATCCCTTTTTTATTGTCTCTGCGGAGTGAAGCTGTTACGTGCTAATGATGTCTGCTAATAACAATCTCCCCATGTTGGTGTCATCAGGAAGGTTTGCACATGGTCTGAGTCAGGGTGTTATATGGCAGTTTTCACACACACTGAACATGATGGTCTGTTGCAAAGGGGCTAATGCAAAAGGCTGTTCCACAGCACTAACAGATTTCTCCATATTAGTGACTAAAATGCTTCCCTTTGTTTCTGTTGCACCAGGGATGCTGTGTTCTTCACTTCCTGTTTTGAAACATGCATGGTGTTGCTCTGTTCTGTTAAACCTTTGCTGTGCTCTGTCTTACCAGTGGCCGCACCACAGTCATGTGTGTATGTGCTATAACTATACAGCTATATTTAAAATGCAGGAGTCATGGACTTTAAATGAACCCTACATGAGTGTCTCTTCACATCAAATGTTTCTGTCCTTCCTTTCGCTTCCGTTCTTTAAACTGTCCCCTGGTCATCTTCCACCACCACCCCCACCCCCCCGTCTGGGCTCTCTGGGAGGCTGCAGGACAGGGAGATGTTTATCCTTTCAGCATTCCTGCCATATAGTAATAACACTTAGTACTTTGTGATTACAAAGCAAAGGCTGAACAGAAGAGACCAACACCATTTGCAGAACTCTGTGCAATCTGTCCTGTGATGTAGGTAAATAAATATCCCCTTTTTACAGCTTGGAAAACAGCTGCTGTTAGTCCTGATCTGGCCAGGACCTCAGGCTTTTACTCTCCTGTCATGGAAATTACAGTTCTAGCCTGTGGCCTGGAGCTGCCTGAAAGCTCACCTGCAGTTATGGTGTCCTGCCACAAGGGGCTGCTGTGCCTGGGAGTGTGGCTCATCCCCCCACATCTGCTGCTCCCTTGTGAGCGTAGAGGAGATGAATCAGAGTAGGGAGCAGTTGCCTCTGTCTTGTCATTCAATGCAGCTGCAGCAGTTGGGATCATCCTCCCCAAGGGGCATGGGAGCCAGGGGGACCCAATGGGATAGGAGGAGGGAAAGGCAGGTAGAATGGCAACACCAAAGAGGAAAGCCCCCAGCCCTCCCCTACAGCTAGAGGAAACAAATGGTGGAAACATGAGGCCTTCAGGAGACAAGCCTGAGAATGTGCTTCTCTCCAATCACCCCAGAGAGCAAGAGTGCCGGGGAGAGGCCGCATCCATCCCTCCATCTCACCTCATTCTTGGGGAGAAATGCTCCTTAAGGATGCCGGGGAGTGAGCCAGGCCTGCCGTCCTTCCATGGAGATGCTGGAGTAAAGGAATAGCACTAGCAGCCCACTGGGCAGCTGCTTCCTATCTTCAGTAGGAGGGAGTTTGGGAACTTGGTACAGGGGATGCTGGTGCTGTTCCTACAGCGTCAGAGGAACATGTCAATTTCTAAGTGCTGATTCAAACCCCAAAGCTTCCAAGACCCTGATGATTAAGATATTTGTCATAAAACTAAATTAAAATGCACTAGGCGTCTGCTCACAACCCTCTGGCAGCTCATGGCCCTCTGCTTTTATGGAGGAGTGTCCCTGGAGCTATCTTTTAACCATCGGTGACCATGAGGAAGCACACAGCCGTTTCTGCCAGTGGGTAGAGCAGCTGCAGTTGATGGGGAAAGAAAAGGTGACCCCGTCCTACATGCCTCCTTTCTGTGGGAAGATCCATCTCCTGCCAGCTCCTCTTCTGTGGGAGAACCCTACTCCCCTCCCCTACACTAGCTCTGACTTCCCCCCAGGGAGAAGGACAGATAAGGAATACACAAAACAAGGGTTTTGCATAAAACCTTTTTTAAAAATCAACTTAACATTGTCTAAAATGCACCAGCACTTTCCAGGGAAGATGCCCCCAGACTTCCTAGGCTTGTTTGTGTTACATCAACACAGATTCTCTATCCTGCTGGACATAGATCGGAGAACTACCGATGTGCCCAAACCAGTTCTGCACAAGGAGCTTAGGCAGGCTGATGGGGCCTGGAGGGGGGAGGGGAGGAACTTCTTTTGGCTACATTTGTTCCCTTTCCCCTACTGCAGGGCGGGACGCTGCTGCTTCGCCACTTAACACCCAGACCTGTGGTGACAAGAGAGTTGGTGAGCTCCCACTCTTGCTTTGATCAGCTTTAACTGCTGGTTCGGAGCACATGGCCCTGCACAGATAATGGCTCCACAGGCCTGGCTAACAGAGCAGAGTCACCCTTCATGGAGTGTTACGCAGCGCACATGCTGGAGCGTGTTTTCTAATGTTTATATAACTGTGTTGTTTCTTTTATCTGAATTTTTGAGCAAATTGCCAGAGCCCTTTCTGATCATTAGGGACGCTGCTTACACCAAGTTTAATCTTTCAAAGTTTAGCCAGTGTTGAGTGATGCTGGAAAAGGAACAGTTGCAACAGGCCAACATATTTTCTTTATAGGGTGGTGCAAAAATGGCTTTTTTTTTCACTCTGCCATAATTCAGGAATGACTGAATAGGTTTGGCCCAAACTTTCCAGGAATATTCACCTGTGAAGAGAAACCAAGCATAGCAAGTTTCAGCTGACAAAATGAATGTTTTGGAAAGTTATGATCCTCTGAAAATAAGATGGGGGGGGGAAAATATAATGCAAACTACTTTGCAACTTTTAACTCTTATAAGTGTGATCAGTGGCTGCTAGAATATATTTGTACAGTGCTTTGAGTCCCTTCATGCTGAATGGGGCTATTACAAATCAAATAATTTCCTGGCTAGACAATCTGTCCTGCAGCAACATTGTAACTTGGGTATAGGGTGAGTGCTTTCAGCAAGGCAATGATAAACATGGGTGAAATATTCTCTGCAGGAGGCTAAGAGTGACTCAGGGTTCCTACAGAAAAGCAACCTCCCGCTGCTCAGAGCAACATATGTGAAAAATGAGAACACATAGCACCAGAGGCTGGCCTGGGTTAGCACATCTTCCTCTCTGACAGCAAGAGCTCAGCTCTGCAGGAGACAGAGGGGATTATCCACAATGTAAATCGTGCAGATAAAAAAACACCCAGAAAAAAACATGCAAAGTTCTTGTTGTCCTTCAACTCACTGATTGCTGGAAATTCCTCAGGTAGCTGCTGAGACGTGAGGGGTTATTGTTCTGCATTATGATTTTTACAGTCTGGCCAGTGGCAGGAAACAACCAAATAAAATCTCCTGTTCTTCTTTCTTCTTAGCAGGGCTTCAGCCACAAGTCTCAGGCCTAGCTGTGGTCTAGTGTTCATGCTCTTCGCTGCCATTAAGGAGATCTAGAGTCATTTTCCGGGTTTGGTCTCTTCCTGCCAAGGCCAGCAGAGGCTTGGTGCTGCACTGGGAAGGCCTGATAGCCTTGGGGTTAAGGATTAGCACTGCTATGCAGGCCAGTTCAGGTGTTATTCCCAGTCCACCTCTCCTTGGCAGGAGGTGGGAGTGCTGCACAGAGAGCATGCTGGGGGAAGGTGTTTCTTCTCCAGCTGGGGTTGTTGTAGACTAATACTGGTGAAGTCCTTGGCCAGAAAGATGTAGCCCTTTTGAGGGGGACCCTCAGAACTCCATTAAGAAATACCCCAAACCCACTCAGCGGCAGGGAATTACGTGGGTAGCTGCCTGTATGTGTGTGACCTGGAAATCTCTTGATGCCAACTGGCAGAGGACATGGGGTGCAGAGTTTTACAGGGAACCCCTTGGTCAGTTATATACATACTAATTCACTAAAGGGCGGCCTATGAGGTCTCTGCTCAGAGCCAGTAACACACTGGGCATCATAATCCCTGCAAAATGTATGTACGGGTTGTATGTGAGGAGTTATGCACCTATACTAGAAATTATGTTCTTAAGGTCAGTGAGTTAAATCAGGTCACCAAGAGGTGACAAATGTCTTCCTTTCAGACAGGCAGGAGACGTTTATCTATCTGCCTAGTTATATTCAAACTGAGCATTGTCTACTTCAGTGGTTCCCTACCAGTGGTACGTATACCCCTGGGGGTACGCAGAGGTCTTCCAGGGGGCATATCAACTCTTCTAGCTATTTGCCTAGTTTTATAACAGGCTACATAAAAAGCACTAGCAAAGTCAGTACTAACTAAAATTTCATACGACTTGTTTATACTGCTCTATGTACTATACGCTGAAATGTAAGTACAATAGTTATATTCTAATTGATTTGTTTTATAATCGTATTGTAAAAATGAGAGCGTAAGCAATTTTTCAGTAATAGTATGCTCTGACACTGGTATTTTTACGTCTGGTTTTGTAAGCAAGTAGTTTTTAAGTGAGGTGAAACTTGGGAGGTACACAAGACAAATCAGACTCCTTAAATGGGTACAGTAATCTGGAAAGATTGAGAGCCACTGGTCTACTTCACAATGGATACCTATGTGCATACGGAGCCACCACCTACTCAAAATTAAGTAATTAACAAGCGATTGCAAAATCTACAGGAAGAAACAAACAGCAGGAGCATGTCAGTTTATGGATAAAAGAGAACAGAATTGTTTTGACATATCTGGGGTTGCAAAGGGCCACCCTGGTGTGCTTCCCCAGGGGGACAAGCTGCCAGCTGGCTTGTTTTATAAAAGGTGGATCACAGCCGGTCTGGCTGTTTGAAGCAGGGAAAGGAACTTTGGGTGAGTTAACCTTTCGCAGAGAGGGGAATGCCTTATTAGTTAAGTTTAGGCTCTAGTGTACATGTTATTCTTTTATATGTAATCCTTTGTTTCCAGTATTTCTGCTCGCTGTCATTTGAGACTCTGTTCTTTGTTAAATAAACATAGGCTTGGTTTTGCTATAAACAAATCTCAATGCTGTGTGTTAAGCGGTGCTCTGTGGTGGAACTGGTAAACTGGAGCGTACTATTCTTCCTTTGGAAGTAGCAGATCTGTGGATTCCGTGAGTGTCCAGTGGCCCAGGGACTGGAGATGCTTGGAGGACTCAGGGGTTAGAAGAAAGAAAAGGAGTACTTGTGGCACCTTAGAGACTAACAAATTTATTAGAGCATAAGCTTTTGTGGGCTACAGCCCACTTCGTCGGATGCACAGAATGGAACATATAGTAAGAAGATACATATATAGATACAGAGAAGGTGGAAGTTGCCATACAAACTGTAAGAGGCTAATTAATTAAAATGAGCTATTATCAGCAGGAGAACAAAACTTTTGTAGTGATAATCAAGATGGGGTTAGAGTGAGCCTATTACTAATCTGTAAAGAAAGAGCAGGGCCTGCAGAGGCCTAGAGGGGAATGCTTGTGTTGCCAGAGGCTGGTGATGTTGGGGAACAGAATCAAGGCTGGCACAGACACTGGTTCTTCACACTAAGAGCAGGCGGTAGCGAGGTGCCCAGGGTCCCCCCTGGGAAGCGGCACAAAATGTGCCATGAGCAGATCCCTTTAATCACTCTCTCTTCCCTGTATCTCTCCTCTTCTGACCAGGGCCGGCTCTAGGTTTTTTGCCGCCCCAAGCAAAAAAAAAAATTTGGCCGCCCCTGCCCCCCCCCCTTTTTTTTGGCTTTTACACGTTTGCACTTTGCAATGTTTTTTTGTTTTGTTTTGACTGTTTAAAATTTAAAAACAAAACAAAACAGAGAATTTGTAGTTAGTGAAATAAAACAATTTCCTACTTGTGTACTCATTTAATTTTAACAAAATCACAATTACAAACCATTTGAGTTCAACTATACACTGTAATGAAAAACGTTAATGTCTTCTGGTGCAACAAAAACAAAAAACTATATCTTTGGTCTGTGAATACACTAACCACGATCTATTAATTCATTTTTTTTCTTCATACTGGATGGCATAAATCGACGAGTCGACTCATTAAATGGATATTCAAATGTAGGATCTAGTTTTGAAGGACCTTTTTTCACAATAATCATTAGCATTGCATCAGTAATTATTGTCGGCGATGTACTTGGATCCGATCCTATGTCAGTCTCTCCACCTTCCAATAATTGTTCTTCAGTTTTAGATTTGGATAACAGTTCTTCGTTTCTGGACTTTTCAGCTGAAGAAGTAAATCTTTGGATGGATTGTGATTGTTCGTCTTTATCAGTTAGCGAAGATAATCTTTGGTCGGATTGTTGTTCATCTTTATCAGCTGACAAAGATAATCTTTGGTTCAATTGGTCTTCATCAGTTGATGAATTATCACTTTCAATTAATTGCTTAGAGCTTTCTCCTTGATTGTCAACTTTTTAAAAATACTTATTTGAAGTACGAGATAGTTTTTCTAATTCTTTTTGCTGTTTCTCTCTTTGTTGCCAGTAGGCACCACCGGAAAGTCATTTTCATTTTTGTCCTGGCATTTTAGCCCTATAACCACTGGCACCAACGCAACACAGAAATTGGCACGAATGGCGCCGATAGGGCGGAACAGTACACACAAGTAATCATGATTCCTGATTTAATTAATCAATAACCATTAACATTTACACATTTACGCACGTTCACATTATGAGTAATCGTGTCACGACGTGACATGATATTTTTCACGTCACACTCCTATCGCACTACTGGAGATTTTTTTGATCTTCATGTTTGGTTGGTTTTTTCGTACATTGGTGGATTTTTCCAGAAAAAAAAAGGATGGCCGGAATGTTGCCCCTGGAAAATGTGCCGTCCCAAGCACATGCTTGCTTTGCTGGTGCCTAGAGCCGGTCCTGCTCCTGATTCCTTGCTTTTGCTGCTGTTTCACTGGCGATGTTTCCCACAGCCTTGGGGAAGGATCTGCCTGCTGCTTCCTGTTTGTGGGTGGGAGTGAAACAACAGCACAACCTCCAGCCCTGTTCTTCCTAGCACAGCATATGCACTGGGGGCATCGTGGCCGAAAAAAGCAATCTCTGCCCCCCAGCAGTTTTCACTCCTGAATCTGTTTCTGTGCCTCCTTTTCCCCTCCCCTATTGAGGAACTAGAGTGTTCACACCCAAGGACAGGAACATAGGTCACTTCCCCTCTAAGGAATGGCCAGGCAGTTTTGTTTCCTGTGATAGAGGCAGCACTGGCTGTTGTGTAGGGCGTCTGCCTCGCCAATGTGCCCACCTTCCTGCTGCTAAGATTCCCACCCCATCGGTGGCATGCAGTGCACACAGGATTGTAGGTGATGGGCATGGCTAAATGTATCGGCCAGGTGGTTTGCGGACACTGGATATCAGCAAGGAGCAGGCTGTTGCAATCTCATACAGAAATACCCGGCGCAAATTCAGCTTTCTGGGGCTGTCTGCTCCTAACTCACCTTGTGATCTCATTGGGTTTTGTAATCCGAGGCTGGGCCAAGCCAATACTTGGTGGAAGAGCTGCAAGGAAAACTCAGATGCTGCAGGAAATGCGGGTGATTCAGTAGGAGCGTCTCTCCCTTTTGAGTCAGTACTTATGTCCCAGCATGGTGCTGATGTGCTGGACCCTGCATGGGGTGCCATGCTTCAGACGAGTCATAAAAACAGGGACCTGTGACCACTTGCCATTGTTACAGCTCCTAGGGCACTTTTTTGGCAAGAGGTGGATGTGTTAACCTTGGCGTCCTGGCTAAGTTTCAGTGTGGCTGTTTAGATCCTGCCTCCCTAAATGCAAGTGCACTTGGGTCAGGTGGTGGTGTCTCCCTGTGTGTGCTGTTACTGTAGGGCAGGGGTAGGCAACCTATGGCATGCACGCCAAAGGCGGCACGCAAGCTGATTTTCAGTGGCACTCACGGCGCCCGGGTCCTGGCCACCGGTCCCCGGGGCTCCGTTCCTGGCCTGGGGTACCAGCCGCCGGCACCCTGCCAGCTGGGATACCATCTACCAGCCCTGCTCAGCCCACTGCCGGCCCCAGGTCCTGGCCACCGGTCCCTGGGGCTCTGCTGCCAGCCTGGGGTCCTGGCTGCTGGCCCAGGGCTCTGCAGCTGCCCCCAGCTGTGGCCCACTGGCCCCAGCCTGGGGCAGTGAGGGGTGCAGACAGGGGCAAGAGGGGGCGCAGCTCAGCACCCCCGCCTTAAAAATTGTTCCAGCCGCCTTAAAAATTGCGCCACCTTATTTACTTTACATACAACAATAGTTTAGTTATATATTATAGACTTACAGAAAGAGGCCTTCTAAAAACGTTGAAAGGTTGCCATCCCCTGCTGTAGGTAGTTAAACAGCTGCCTTGTCCCACCCCAGCGGTGGCTATGCTACACTGATCAACGGAGTCATGCCTCCAGGTGTGTCTCTGTAGTTGCTACTGTACGTTGAGCTGGATGGCGATACAGAAAAGTTAATTATTATCTCTAAGGGGAGCAAATGAGAGAGAAGGGGGAAGAGAGGATGACAAACGGTCTCTTAGGTACAGCCTAATGAGATCAGCCCAACCACGGGAAAGCCTGCCCTCCCGCCCTCAGTCCTCGGTAATGCAGAACCAACAGGGGTCCACTGCAAATTGGGTTTCTGCAGACCCCATCAAAATAATGTCTTTTGTTTCTCTTGTTTTTCTTCAGGACATGAGTGATCCATTCTAAGGAAAAAACAGCTATTTAGGCCAGAAGGGGCTTTTTCTCCCTCTTCTGTAATATGATAAATTAAATCTGTTTTCTACATGAAGGGAGGGAGGTGATAAAGTAACATTTAGCACTGACCAGTATCACCCACTAATCACCCCAATAGTATCACCCCAATAGTATCACCCACTAGCAGTATCACCCACTAATCACCCCAATACCCCTGTCCAGTAGGCTGAGGCACAGAGAGATTAAGGCCCCAATTTTCAGAAGTCTCCACTCACTTTGGGTACATCTAGTTTTGGATGCCCCACTGGAGACACAAAGACCGAGATTTTCAACGTGACCCCTGGTTCTGGGTGACCAACTTGAGACAACTCAGAGATCTGATTTTCGGAGGTGCCAAGCGGCTCCTCCTGGAGTGGTGGGTGGACAGCACTTCTGAGAATTAGGCTCACAGCTTCTCAAGCTGGGCTCCCAGGGACAAAGGGCTTGTCTACCCAAGAAGCCTGAACCAATGTAGTGAAATCACTTCGGAGCCACATTTAGTTAACTCAGTGCATCCCGCTTGTGTGGTGGCTCTTATTTTGGTTCCAGAGTGCCTTATATCGGTTTACCTTGCCTCAGTAAGGAATCAGCTTACGATCAACCGATAACGCGTTGCTGAACAGAAATAAGAGCATTCACGTACGTGGGTTGCACTGTTTCAGCCGAATCACATTTCAAACTGCCTTAGTTACATTTGTTAAATTTTCTTGTGCAGACATGGCCTGAGGCACTTAAAATTGTTGGCCACTCTTACAGAAATGTGGGTCCGAGGACTCGATTTTCAGAGGTGCTGAGCACTAGCTGAAGTCAACGGGAACTGCAGGTGTTCAGCAACGCGGAAAATCAGGCCTTAGTACCTTGTATAGACTAGTGTCCCTCTAGTCCAGGAATGGGGCAACTACACTTGTGCTCGCATTAGTGTAGAAAAGCCTCAGGTACTTCTGCTGCCCTGTCATAAAAATCTGCTCAGATTTTTGTGCCATGATTGGAAAATGAAGCTGGGCCCTGTCTGAACTAGTGTGTAGTGCCCCTGCAGCTGAGTCGTTGCCGGAATAGATACGCAAAGGTCTCTAATTCATACCCGCCCGGAGGCCAGAATTTCCCAAAGAGCTCAGCTCCGTTTTAGGCACCCAAAGATGTGGCCAGGTTTCCAGAACAGAGCAGCATGTTGAGAGCTGAGCACTTTTGAAAATGTGGCCCTTATTTTGGTACCTTAAAGGGACTGGAGCTCTTTTAAAAATCTGACCCTACTTGTGGGTATTGAGCAATTGAAAAGTTGGCCCCAAATGCCTTAAGTTGGACACCCAGAAATAGGGGCAGCTTTTGAAGAGTCAGGCTGGAGAGCGCTCTGGCAGAGCCAGAGTTAGGAGTTCTTAGTTTCCACTCCCTTTATTACTCGCCCTCCTGTCCAAGTGCATTTCTGAATTACATTTGCAAACTTGTGCCTCACCCTGACTGGAAAACAAAAGATCCTGGGATGGGGGAATTCCACTGTATGCTACTGGCAGCTAGAGAGCCTCCAGCACCAGTGAATGAGTGTCCGTCTCCCTCCCTCCGCCCCTTGTCTGAGATGGCTCTGCCCTCTCCTGTGTTTGGGGGATGGGACAGGAAGGCCCTCTCTGCTGGCAGCCCACTAATTAGATAGGAATGTCATCTCCAGCACAGATGTCGACTCTAACCTCCCTCTAACCTCTGTGAAAATCAAACCAGACTCAATGGAGCTTGGTTTTTAATTAATAATCATTAATAATTAATAACGGGAATTTGGGAGAAGGGGGAAATCTGGCTCTCAGCTGGAGGGTGGGCGGGCTGTACAGCACCCGCTGTTACTGCCTGAGCGGCAGAATTGGAAGGGGTTGGCTATAGCTCCTGACCCCCTCCCCAGAACAGGGAGTCGGTGCCGTCAAACGTTCTGGTGATGGCTTCCAAGGACTGGTTCTGATGGCTGGGTGTGTGGCTGCTGCACTCTCTCTCCCAAACTGCCATCCTGGTGCCATCACCCTCTGCAAGAGGTTCCCCTGGTTTGTGGTTATTGTGCAAATACTCTGGCTCCTGCTGTCCATTTTCTGCAACAGCAGTTGCCCAAGGCGGCTCACTGTGGCCTAAAGTCTTGCATTTGATCCAGCACTCCACCAAACACAGTGGACCTGGTTGATCCAAGACATGGGACAGCATGGGCGTTTGGAGCTAGGAATTCCTTCTATGCTCACACTGTTGCTAGTTAAAGGGTTCTTGGTGTGGGGCATAGAATCATAGAATCATAGAATATCAGGGTTGGAAGGGACTCCAGAAGGTCATCTAGTCCAACCCCCTGCTCGAAGCAGGACCAATTCCCAGTTAAATCATCCCAGCCAGGGCTTTGTCAAGCCTGACCTTAAAAACCTCTAAGGAAGGAGATTCTACCACCTCCCTAGGTAACGCATTCCAGTGTTTCACCACCCTCTTAGTGAAAAAGTTTTTCCTAATATCCAATCTAAACCTCCCCCACTGCAACTTGAGACCATTACTCCTCGTTCTGTCATCTGCTACCATTGAGAACAGTCTAGAGCCATCCTCTTTGGAACCCCCTTTCAGGTAGTTGAAAGCAGCTATCAAATCCCCCCTCATTCTTCTCTTCTGCAGGCTAAACAATCCCAGCTCCCTCAGCCTCTCCTCATAAGTCATGTGTTCCAGACCCCTAATCATTTTTGTTGCCCTTCGCTGGACTCTCTCCAATTTATCCACATCCTTCTTGTAGTGTGGGGCCCAAAACTGGACACAGTACTCCAGATGAGGCCTCACCAATGTTGAATAGAGGGGAACGATCACGTCCCTCGATCTGCTCGCTATGCCCCTACTTATACATCCCAAAATGCCATTGGCCTTCTTGGCAACAAGGGCACACTGCTGACTCATATCCAGCTTCTCGTCCACTGTCACCCCTAGGTCCTTTTCCGCATATGGCCACTGTGCCAGGGTTCAGGTTTGGCGTTTCACACCTGAACTGTGTTGTTACCCCCTCCCTCTCCACCCAAGCTGAGCTGCCAAAAATTCAGCGGCCAGTGTTTCTAACATGTCCGGATCAGACTAGAATGAAGCTGTTTGCCTGCACCCTGAAGAACTTCCCTGTGTCACTTGTAAAACCAGTGCCATGTGACTTTGCTTTATTGCACTATTGTTTTTCTTCTATAGAAGCTTCCTATCAGTTCTTTTCAGTCTTTTCCCTGGTCTGAAATGGCCAAGAGCCTGACATGCCCTGCCTTGCGCTTCCTAGAACTGTGTCCCTGCATCCTTATAGAGGCCAGTTTAACCTTGTTCTCATTTTTAAACAGTCTCCAGCTTCTGCTTGGCTCTGAGCTCCAGGTAACCTCTCTACCCCAGGACCCTCTATTCCTACAATCCCCCAGCCCTTTGGTATGAGTTTGCTCTGATTCTGAACTCCACATATTCTGAGACCTATAAGTCCCTGTAGTCTCCCTGCCCCTGTCCAGTCTCTCCCAACCTGGAGGGACGATCTGTGGCATCTGTCCAGTTCTATGCCACATCCATCCCCATAGTATCTAACAGCCTACAATCCCCACTCTGCACTCCCTTTGTCCTTCTCACCCTGTGCTTCCCTTGCCCTGAGTTCCAGCTCTGAGCTCTTCTCAGCCTTCCCAGTTCCTCACTTTGTCCTCTCTTGCCCAGAACCTTGACCCCAAGCCTTTCTTCACTGAACCCACAACCTTCCCCTCCCCCTGAGCTCTTTTCACTAACCCCACGTCCCTCCCATTTTTAGCTTCCCTGGGGTCAAATTGCCTAGGATTCTGCTAGAGAAATGAGAGAAAAATCTTTATGATGACTTTGTAAGTGTTTGCTTTTCAGACAGTGATCAGTAGTAGTTCATTCTCTGTGCTGCTGGGACCAGGACATCACAGGAAACACAACTGCTTTGCATTTATTTAACCCACAGCCTCCCCGCCCCGTGAGTTAGAACCTGGGACAAGTTCTGGATTCTTTCTTTTAAAATAATGGCATTGAAATTATTAGTTACTCCATGAATCATTTGTGTGTCCTCTATGACATCACAGCAGTGATGTGTCACTCTCTGGTGACACCATGCAGGGAAGACTGTTCTCTCGTGGCCCCCCCTGCCACAGTATGGTATGCGCTGTCTCTCTGAGCTTCAGGGTTGTTGGAACATAGTAATAACTGACAGGTGAGTAATTGAGAAGTTACTTGACTAGATTTGAACCTGCATGGAAACATGTCCACAGGTAACAAAAGAAAACCGGATCTCTGTGTGTTCAGCTGCAGAACAGCCTGAAAAGAGAGAACATGCACAGACATTCATATATGCACATACTGAAATACCGAATGCATTCACAGCATCCATAGGGTCAACGCCTCAGATGGTATAAACCGGCACACCTCCACTGACTTCAATGGAGCTGTGTCCTTTTTACAGCTGCTGAAGATCTGGCCCAAGATTTACAGTATATCCACAAGCACCAAGACAGACACCTGTATAATGTATACACATAAAGAAACACATGTACATACACACATACAAATACTGTGTATGTACACACTCAAACATATTCACAAAGCCACTCTCGTGCACATATACAGACACATATGTTGTTAGGCAAGAGGAGATGTATACCAAAAATTATTTACGCCACTTCTCTCATTTTCTCTTCTCTCAGAATGGTCCTTATATTTATCTAGCCCTATCTGTCTGGCATTAGGCTTTCCTTAATTCAGATATGGGTCTCAAACACTTTTCCACTCCAGAGTAACAGCCGTGTTAGTCTGTATTCGCAAAAAGAAAAGGAGGACTTGTGGCACCTTAGAGACTAACCAATTTATTTGAGCATAAGCTTTCGTGAGCTACAGCTCACTTCATCGGATGCATTCAGTGGAAAAATCTCCTCACTGTATTTTCCACTGAATGCATCCGATGAAGTGAGCTGTAGCTCACAAAAGCTTATGCTCAAATAAATTGGTTAGTCTCTAAAGTGCCACAAGTCCTCCTTTTCTTTTTCCACCCCAGTGCTTCCATGAACTGCTGTGTGGAGCTACAATCCACATTTCCACCTACAGAATTTGACTCTGTCTATCATCATTAGTGACAGCACTGTTTGAAGGAATTTACACATGATGCCTCTGGAAGGCATGCTACCGTAGTGTATCCACTGCAGGTGCCTCTTAGCCTTTATTTGTTAGCCTACGCAGGAGAACATTTGAAGCGCAGATTTATTGGTTTAAATTTAAACCAATCCAGGCTCTCTGCAACCGTGGTGTGTAAACCTGGGTATCCATTAAAGGCTACAGCCTGTATCATAAGAGCAAGTCCTGGACAGCTGTAGTGTTGTAGTAGCTAGAAGAGAAGTCTATGATAGCACTTTTATAATACGCTTCTTCTACTCTGTGCTTCAGTTTCCCCATCTGCAACATGGGTGCTGAGGATCAATGAATATTTGTAAAGCACTTTGGCTGGACCTGTAACTCCATCCTCCTGCTGGCCCTCCCCTACCCCCTTTACCAAACTATCCCCACCAAACATACTAGATCGCCCTCAGGCTCCCTTTTTGCACAAGCTTTCCACCACTTCCTACACATTTTGTTGCGGGTGTTTGGTATACTAGTGTGTTCTGCTGGGAGAGGGTTGTTTGGTACAGGAAGTGCTAGGGGGCTGAGTTAATGCTGCAGTGTGTGGTTTATAGCATACACTAGTTATGGTAGGTGTGTGCCTGTGGGTGGAGGAGTAGAGAGTATGTACCGTTGAGGTGGTTTAACTTTTCAGTCTTTGCTTTTATGGGTTTGTGCCAGGTATAGGGTTGCCAACATTGTATTTCAAAAATAAGGGACTGTTTCTATAGTACCCCCACTCCACACCGCCTCCTGATATTATATTATTGTTATTATTTATTATTATTGATAATAATAATGGACAGTGTGTAATGGAGGTGCGGGGCAGCTAAGCCTCTGCAAACCTCGCACCGCTGTGGGCGGGGCCATGGCAGATTATCACACGGGCCCGGTCAATGTGGGGGTCCCAGAAAAATCTCCTCCCACCACAGCCCTGGGGCTGGAGGAACTCTCACACTGAGCTTTTCCAATCTCAGGGCCGCAGCGAGGAGGGCCCTCAAGGGAGTGCGGGGGCGGAGGGGCGGTGGAATGGGGGCAGGGCCACAGGGGAAGGGGTGGAACAGGGCAGGGCCATGGGCAGAACTAGGGCTGAGCCGCAGGGAAGGGGCAGAACGGGGGGAGGGGCCCCAAGCTTGAAGCTCCGCTGCTGCGGCCCCCTGGCCTGGGTGAAGGGCTCCGCCACCCATAATAAGAATGATTAATTAATTAATTAATAAGCAGCACTCACCTACATTTGTCTTGCTGATTTTTGTAGCACTGAGCAACTGCAGACTTGGAGTTCTGGCCGGGGTTGAGAGCTCCACTGTGATCCTGGCTGGGGCTCAGAGCTTGATCCCAGCCAGGGCAGAGCTCTCAGCCCCCCCGCCTCTGTGGCCCCGACCCCCCCAGCCAGGGCCTGCCAGTGTGCGGGGGAGGGGGGGAACTCTCAGCCCTTCCCCACATGGCCTTGGTCAAAGAGGCAGGTCAGGGGGCTAATCTCCCCAAGGGAAGCTTCACCCGCCACCCATGATAATAATAATAATTAATAAGCAGTACTCACCTACATTTGCAGGGGTATGTCTTTTTGCAGCACTCAGCAACTCCTGATCTTGTTGGACCGAGATTAAAAAATAAAGGACGTACCTTGTAATGGGGGACTGCTGGCAACCCTAGTCAGGCATGTTCTGTGTGTAGCAACAGTACCTGCTTCACTATGACTGTTAAAAGAAAAGGAGGACTTGTGGCACCTTAGAGACTAACATTTATTTGAGCATAAGCTTTCGTGAGCTACAGCTCACTTCATCAGATGCATTCAGTGGAAAATACAGTGGGGAGATTTATATACATAGAGAACATGAAACAATGGGTGTTACCATACACACTGTAACCAGAGTGATCACTTAAGGTGAGCTATTACCAGCAGGAGAGCGGGGGGTGGGGGGTGGGAAGACCTTCTGTAGTAATAATCAAGGTGGGCCATTTCCAGCAGTTGACAAGAACGTCTGAGGAACAGTGGGGGATAAATATGGGGAAATAGTTTTACTTTGTATAATGACCCATCCACTCCCAGTCTCTATTCAAGCCTAAGTTAATTGTATCCAGTTTGAAAATTAATTCCAATTCAGCAGTCTCTAGTTGGAGTCTGTTTCTGAAGTTTTTTTGTTGAACTATTGCCACTTTTAGGTCTGTAATCGAGTGACCAGAGAGATTGAAGTGTTCTCCAACTGGTTTTTGAATGTTATAATTCTTGACGTCTGATTTGTGTCCATTTATTCTTTTATGGAGAGACTGTCCAGTTTGACCAATGTACATGGCAGAGGGGCATTGCTGGCACATGATGGCATATCTCACATTGGTAAATGTGCAGGTGAACGAGCCTCTGATATTGTGGCTGATGTGATTAGGCCCTATGATGGTGTCCCCTGAATAGATATGTGGACACAGTTGGCAACAGGCTTTGTTGCAAGGATAGGTTCCTGGGTTAGTGGTTCTGTTGTATGGTGTGTGGTTGCTACTCTGAAAACTATGACTGTTGTCTTTGTATTTATTTGTAACTCGTCTCTAGCACAGTTTGGTCGGCCAGCAGGAACAGGGTCAAAGTGTGCATAATGGCAGATGTGCCCAGGGAGATCAGGAGGACTCTGCAGGCATGTGCCAGGAGGGGTGGATCAGCTAGGATGTGGGTGTGTGTGTCAGCTTGCCAGCTGTAGCCCTGCACTGGGTCGCAAGTGTCTGAAGAGAAAAGTTTTCCTTGTGATTGTTAACCCAGGATCACGACCAGATGAGAATTGGTTTCCGATCTCTGATGCTGGGTGCTCTCCAGCCCACTTCCCCAGATACTGTGGAGGTCACAGATGAGGTCATTTTGCTGCGATGTAGCTGCAGTCTGCCGGAGGTATGCGGGGGAAGAAGTGGGGGAAGTAGGGGTGGGTGGTTTCTTTGTACTTTCAGAGATTTGAACAGCTGGATTCAGTGAGGGTTCCCAGGGATTTTCCCAGGAAAGAGGTCAGTGGGCTTCTCAAACATGTAGCCTGGGAGCAACATGTTCAAATAGTGGCCCTTGAGGCTCCGCCTCTGCTGAGCTCTGTGAAAGTCTCCCTTGCCCATATAAGGCTACAGTTGTCACAAAGAACCATAAATAGTTGTGTTGTCATTACCTGCCTCCTCATGAGTATGAACTAACTAGGGCACCTTTCCAAGTCAGGTCCTGCTTCCTGTCTGGAGTGACCTACTCTCCTCTCCCCACCCATGCTCCATGAAGACAGTATTTTCCAAAATAGTATGTCTATATGTGCATGCACACACACAGAGCCTGATTCTCTGTGCCCTTTGCCTTGTGCAATCATTTCACACACACACACACACACACACACACACACACACACAGAGCCTGATTCTCTGTGCCCTTTGCCTTTTGTAATCATTACACACACACACACACACACACACACACACAGCCTGATTCTCTGTGCCCTTTGCCTTGTGCAATCATTTCACACACACACACACACACACAGCCTGATTCTCTGTGCCCTTTGCCTTGTGCAATCATTTCACACACACACACACACACACACAGCCTGATTCTCTGTGCCCTTTGCCTTGTGTAATCATTACACACACACAGCCTTATTCTCTGTTCTCTTTGCCTTGTGCAATCATTTCACACACACACACACACACACACACACACATACACACACACAGCCTGATTCTCTGTGCCGTTTGCCTTGTGCAATCATTACACACACACACATATCCTGATTCTCTGTTCTCTTTGCTGGGGTCAATACCTCAACAATAGTAACTCTCTCACAAGGTTACTGTGTTTTTATTCAGCGGCTGCGGTGCCTGTTGCCCTTTCGCCACTGGCAAGGATGGCGCTTTTGTTCTTTAAGTGAGCTGTTTTACTTGTGGGGGAGGGAACAGGAAGAGAAAGGAAAAAGCTCAGCAGGCACAAAATTGGACAGCAGAGAAGAGAGAGAGAGAAAATAACAAGTCCTTAAGTCCTGCAAAGGAAAATATGCTCCCCAAAGGCTTATCCCTCTTTTGAAGATGCAGTGTGTTCCTGGTAGGGGTGACCAAGTATAGAGGAGACCTCCTGTGTGCATGGAAGGACACACTCCAATAAAGAAGGATGGTCCAGTGATTAATGCAGTAGCCTTGGGCCTGGGAAACTGTCCAAATCACTGCTGTACCACAGATGTCGTGTGTAACCTTGGGCAAGTCACTTATCCTCAGTTGTCCATTTATAAAATGGGCTAATAGCACTGCCCTACCTCCCCAGGGTGTTGTGAGGAGACAGGCACTAAAGATTGCGAGGCACTTGGATGCTATGGTAGCAGTGGCCAGATAAGTGCCAGATGCAGATAACAAAAAGGCAGTGTAGTCTGAGAACAATGTGGTTTAGTGGACAGGGCACTGGACTGGGAGTCAGGAGACCTGGTGGGCCAACTCACTGGCCAATATGTCAAATATAGTTCCCAAGAGCAGCAGAACTTCTGTCCTCTAACAAAACAGTGTCAGCACATCTCAAAACAAATCTTTCCTAGACTCTCTAATTTCTCCTTGATAGTCAGGGCCTACTGCCTGATCTTCCCAAAAGTCTCTTTCGGATCCTTACCCCAGCCCTGCATCTCCCTGCCACCAAGCTGTCATGTGACCCCTGGTTACCTCACTCAGCCAGTCAGTCAGATCATTGACCAGGCCGCTGGGTCACATGCATGTGTCCCAGGACCAGGGCACTGTTACACCTGGGTGGTATTCCCAGCTCCACTTGTACCTTGCTGTGTGACCGAAGGCAAGTCACTTCCACTCTTTGTGCCTCTGTTTCTCCTCACACCCTTTATCTGTCTTGTCTATTTAGACTGTAGACTCGTTGGGGAAGGACTGTTCCCTTATTTATGTTTGTACAGCACCAAGCACAATGTGGCCCTGAACTTTGCTGGAGGGTCTCCAGATGCTAGTGTAATACATATAATCATACAAGCAGGGACAGAAGTGCTCATGTCATAGGTGCCCTTATACAAGGAGGAATGGGAATTGTCTTGATAGGGGGAGGCAGTGGGTCGACCTTCTGCTCAGGGAAAGGCAGGGGTGTTTACAATGGGACACACCCTAACTAGAGGGAAGAATAAGAATGCTCCTACTTGGGAGTTCTGATGTTGTGAATAATGGGTTTGCCCTAAGCTTAAATAATAATCCTTTCCATATCCTCTTGCAGTCCAGAAGCCATAGATCCTATTATGACCCAGTGGCCTTAACCAGGCTGAAGGCCCTATTGTGCTGAATGTTGTGTACACACACTTTCTCTCTCTCTCTCTCTCACTCACTCCTCCCCTGCTTTTTGGGCAGCTGAATGGATGCAAAGGGAACTTTTTGAGCCCAAAAGCTCAGATGTGGGCGCGTTGCATCTACTTGTGCTGTTTGGGGCACCCACATACAGGAGTCTTTGGAAACGTGTCCTTAGAGAAGTTGGGAACCAGGGTGTGGTGCTACACATCCTCTCTTCCTGACTGAATCATGAAGCGGCTCCCTCATGATCCTGGGTCAAAGGGCATCGCTCCGCCTTTTCCCATAAACCAAGGTTGGAATACACCTAGCATTAGGACCTGGCAGCTTTCATCCAGGTTTCCTGGCTTTGGAGTCACTGCAGCAGGGCACTGCTTTCAGGTGAGGGGAGGAAAAATCCCCTTTGAGCCCACAGGTAGCCCCACCCTCTGCACCACTGTGAGCCCAGTTCCTTGCTTGGAGGGAGGGGGGTGCTAATGTGCATGTGCCTGGCCCCTCGCTCCTTAGACGGTCTGGTGCCAAACGGTGAGGTAATCGTTCGTTATCAGGATTAAGCTTAGTTTGCAGGGGGAAGGCAGAGGCCGCGCCTTTCCCTGCTGGAGCTCTGTGCTGCTGTGTGCCTGAAGGCATGCTGAGCAGCCACTCAGGGAGCAGGGAAGATGAAAGGAATACACTGGGCGCCAAGCAGGGCACTCTGCCTTAAAAGCCCAATTATTGGAGAGTGATGGGAGGGGTCACAGCTCTCAGCCACCCTTAGTTTTCTGCCTCTCCTCCCAGGGGGCTGCACCCAGAGTCCATCCCAGGCGCACAGAAATCTAGTGCAGGTTCTTCCCTT
The DNA here is from genome assembly GCF_965140235.1 of Caretta caretta. Taxonomy (NCBI): domain Eukaryota; kingdom Metazoa; phylum Chordata; order Testudines; family Cheloniidae; genus Caretta; species Caretta caretta. The sequence continues at coordinate 258,391,722 of NC_134206.1, read as the reverse complement.
CCTCACAGAGTCCATCCCAGGAAACACAAAATCAGGATTCTCTTTTGAAAGGAGACTTTTAAAGGTGGCCTGCAAAGAGCCTGAATCCTTTTGTGCATCTTTATGTTGTAAAAGGGAATTTTGAAATTTTCCTGTCCTTTCTTTTTCTGCTTGATTTTTACGTTACACATCCCTGTCTTGTTTGCCTTTGGAGACTCTATGGTGCATGGAGGACTAGTAGCATAATGACATCACAAGAAAGTGAAAGTTAAGCTATTAAGAGGGGAAAGGATACTCTTTAAGAGTCTATGTCTATTTGTTAATTCCAGTGCCTAATGAACACGCCACAAGGAAGTCTTTGTTAGAGGTTCCACACCGCACCTGAACATGCTCTGAAATATCCAAGAGATCATCTAGCACAATGGTTTTCAATCCGTGGGCCACAGACCATTGGGGGGCCACAGACTATGTCTAAGGTTTCAAAAGGGGTCTGCACCTCCATTTGATATTTTAAGGAGTCCGCAAATGAAAAAAGGTTGAAAACCACTGCTCTAACAAAACCAGATCACAGCCTCGGCATTCCTAATATACCTAAGGTAAAAAAGAAGTGGAACCCACACACCATTTTTGTTTGTTTAGTTGGTTGGTTTGGTTTGGTTTTTTTGCAGGGGAGGAAGAATCCTTTTAGACCTTTGTTTTCTTAAGCACAAAATAGCACAACCCCAATGTTTGAAATGTCTCTTGCGGGGCCCGTTTAACACTAGGCTCATTCTCTGTGATGTGTAGGACCTCACACAGTGGTTGTGGTGTGGGGGGTGCTGTAGATGGTTTTCTGGATTGTGGTGTTTGGTAGGAGACTCTTTGTGGGAAAGTTGAATCCCTTGTTTTCATCTTTCTACTTTTTCCCTCCCACATCTAAAGGAGTAGTTTTTTGAAATTCAGAAGCTGTGCAGCAAGACAATAGGTCTTTATACATCTACATTTATTTATAAAGACTCAAAGAGCAGTATAGGCCTTTGTGAAACTAACAAACCATGCAGGTACTTAGACTTCATGGTTGTCCAACTGCATCTATAGGAAGCAGAGCAGCAGAATAACAAGTGGTTTCAGCATGCATTACATACGTGTAAGTTATGAATAAACAGACAATGGAAAAAGGGAGTGGACAAGAATATTTCCTGACTTAGGTTTATTGATTCACTGGGTGGAGGGGAATTGGCTTATCTTTTTATTTCATGTTTTGCATTTTCACCACATTTTCCTTAGCTCCAAGAATAATCTCCCCAAACACCTTTATCATTCTAACAAACCAGAGTAGAAAGTAGCAGACCTTGGTCCCGGCAGGAGGCCATTCACCTGCTTCCCCCACTTCAAGTTGTGGAATGTCCCAAGCCCAACAAAAGGCCCCGACTCCATCTTGTCTGTGGCCTTGGTTCATCCAACACTCTCATACTTCCTGATATCTGAGAAATACACGTGGAATTGGTGCCAGCCCAGGGGCCAATGGGTTCCTCACTACTCTTTACTGGGGCTGTGTGTTTATTAAAACACTCAGGATGCTTTCTTCATTCTAGGCTTATCGCTGGAAATGGAAGCCGCAGGTGCTTTGATGAATGGAATTAAAAGATCAGGTGGTTTAATGGGAGCTTCTGTCAGCCGCTCTGCTGAAAGATAACTTCCTGCAGGGGAAGACACCTCTGTGTATCTCCATCAATATCACCCACCTCCTAAAGTGATAACTCCTCCGTGGGTCTCCAGAGCTATCTTTCCACCTCGCACAGTGCTAATGCCTCTGCCTCGGATGGGAATACTGTCAGTTCAACCACCTGTTGTCCCCAGGCTGCCTCTGCCCATCTGACAGTACACATGAGTTAAAGAGAACAAGGAACAGGTGCCGCAGCTCAGCTGTACTCAGCTCTCCACTCTGGCCATGTGTTTCAGAAGGAAGGCAGGGCGAGGAATAGATGGCTGGGCAGTACAGAATGGTCCAAGCTGATAGTGGGAGCCAGGAGAAGCTGGCAATGTAGTAGGAGATTCGAGGAGGCTTGCTAGAGAGCAGAAGAAAAGTCCCAAATGTGGGAGGGAATCTTGGCAGAGAAGCAGGTGGGATACTTGAACAAAGCATGTAGTGACTCCAAATGCATAAAGCTTGCAATGTGTGATATCAAGGGTTGGTGGGTGTGTTTATAAGACCTGCAGCATAAGCAGTTGAGCTGCATGCATAAAGTATGTAGCATCCCTGATAAACAAAGAATGCAGCTTAAATAATTCCCATAGATGAGGGTGAATACTTACTGGGAAGGGATATTGAACCACCTCTCCACACACCAACACTCATTGGTTACCAGAGCTGTAGCTCCCCCTTTGGTACTATAGCCAAAGCCAAAAAGAATGGCTTTGATTGGACCAATTTGATCGCTGGCAGCCAGGCGCAGTCTCTTTAATTGAGGATAGCTATAAGCTACCAAGGTTGTGGTCCGCAGCATGACAGCAAAGTCATGATAAGACTCAAAATGACTCCTACAGTATTGGAAAATTCCTCACTCCTGGGACCTTTGGGACACAATAGAATATTTCAGGCTAGTGTCATTTTGTCCCCAGTCAATAGGGTAGAATGAAAACCACAGAGCCATTTTAATGTGAGCAAATATTTGGTCTTAATTACCACTGAAGGTTAAGCCCAAGGCAAACACCAAACCTAATGTTAACTGGGAAAGCAGTGTCAACAGAACAAATGGTCATATGGCAACCTAAGAAAGGAGAGGTGCCATACCAAATCTGGGGGCACCCTTCCTTCCACTCCACTGAATCCCAGGACTAACTTCTTTTCCTCTGCTCCCACTGTTTGAACCTTGGGAAGAAAGAAAAGAGATTTAAAAAAAACCCAACAGTCTCCAATTAGATTCCTTACTTAGCCTTTCAGTCAGAGGCCCATAGAAAATAACTGAGACTTAAAAGCACCAAAACAATGTAAGAAATAGTTAAACACCATTCATGTTACTGGGTTGTTGGACTAGAAAGAGCACAGTTATATCTGCCAAATGGCACCACTTTAACCAATTCTCTGAGTCTCCCAGTCTAGTGACTGGACTCATTCTGCTGCATTTTACCTCACCCAAGACTCAGCCTGGATCCCTAGAAAGGAAGGTAGTGTCTCTGACAGAAATCTCCACATAGCTCAACAAGGCAGAAGCGAGAGAAGCAGCACTTAGCTGGATCTTACAATTACTTTAAGAGTCTGTCATTTTTCTCAGTGTCCTGTGTAGGCAGGCAAGTTTGTTTGCCATCGCAGTTCCATAAACATGATGGCTGGGCGGCAGGAGGGTTGGGGGTTGGGAAGGATATTATTCTGCTCTTCTCAGCTTTATCCCTTTGCTGAGTAAGAAGAATGCCCCCACGTCCTTCTAAACTCAGGAATCTGAAGCATTTCTTACTTCCTCCAAGAAAGGGGAGGAGGAAGAGGAGGTGTCTGAGATGCTGAGAAAGGTCCTGAAACAATTGTAAAGCCACAGAAGTGTGAGACAGCAGTGGTGAGATGAGGATATGACGTATAGGCCTAAGATTAGAGTGTTTCTCACTGGCCAATTTGCTATTAAAATAAGTATTAAGAAGTAAAGAGTCACTATTCTTGTCTTTTCAGAGTAGCAGCCGTGTTAGTCTGTATTCGCAAAAAGAAAAGGAGTACTAGTGGCACCATAGAGACTAACCAAATAAATTGGTTAGTCTCTAAGGTGCCACTAGTACTCCTTTTATTCTTGTCTTATGTAGGCAACAGGATGTGTTCTAGAGATGTTCTGGTGAGGTCTGGGTGAACCGGAGAGAGGTAGACAGCTCACAGGTCTAGTCTTTGGCGCATAGATACCTTTGCGGAGTGATCCTCACCTCTGTTGGCCCTTTTGTGCAGTTTCACTGGATGACAGCCTTGCACGAGATTGAAAGCCAGGTAGCAAATGCTGAACAGGAAGAAAATGGGGCAAGAGGAGCTGGAAATGAGAAGGAGGGGGACAAACTGAGGTAAAAAACAAGCACTGTGCATGCTCTTAAAAATTACAATAATGGGCACATTAGAAATTTGTAGAGTAGTTTAGATTGTAAGCATGCTCTGAGACATCCTTGTGAGTGTATTAGGTCAGGAATGTGGTCTCTCCAGCTTCACATCATGCAGTTATAATCCCAACACAGCATTTGGAGGAAATCATAAACTCCAAGAACAGAGCTCAGGTCATCAGACCTGACAAGATTGTCCTCTGCCTGAGATGGGAATACAGCCTTCATTTAGATACATTTCTGGAGAAGATAAAACTATGTTTCAGTTGTGTCAAGGTACAACTGTGCTGTAACATTATCCCCCAAAATGGTAGTTTCTACACTGCAGTATCTGTGTCATTTGCTGGGGAGGACTGCTGGAGTGCAGGGGAAACACTCTAGACATGTAACAACGAGGTTCTCCTGTTAATTGCATCCCACTCAACTGAGAGCAGAGATGTTGCCTGCATGTGATATTCTGCTGTGGATTTTGCCACGAATGTGTTAAGAAAATGACCACAGTTTTCTTCTTTGTTAAAGCAGAAGCAGGAACTGTGGTGATGGGGTCGGAGTTTAGCAGGTTATGAAGAATCTTTCTATTCATTCACTTAGTGCAAGAGTGAGTGGATTGCGGGGGCACGTTTGATAGGATTTTACCATAGACTGGCATGAAGCAGCTGTATTTTATAGGCAGTATGCTGCATTAAAACTACAGCGCATCATGCACATTCCCTCTGGCCTCAAGAGTGACACACTAGGACAAGCCATTGAGCCCACAACTTCTGCACAGCTTTGCAGAGTGCTCTTGGGCCCCTGCCATAACTCAAGTGAGCAGAACCAAAACTCAAGCTCAGGTGACCTAGGTCATCTAAAGCTCTAACCTCTAGTACATGGAACCAGTCTTGTTTCTTGTTTTTAAGTTCATGGTTCTCCTCCGCCAATGATCAAAGAGCTGAAATCTGGTTCTTGTACTGAAGAGGAGTGGAGAGGCATGGGCATATATAGGAAAGGGAAGTTGTGTGCTCTCTAACAAGTGATGACTATTTCCCAAAAAGATTTGGCACTGAATAGATACAGTTCAGGGCACAGAGGGAAAGAGGGAGTAAACGAAGAAGTCCAAAATGCATGTTGTTCCATTCTCCCAGGCATCTGCCTCCAAAGTGCTGTCTCCTTTTGTTATGGTGTGTGAACTCAAGCTATAAGAAAAGGAGTACTTGTGGCACCTTTTTGCGAATACAGACTAACACGGCTGTTACTCTGAAACCTGTCAAGCTATAAGCTGCACCAATAGCAGCCACCAGCACTTGCTACAGCTTTATAAAGCCAATACTGAGCATTCTTGAGGGACCTTAATTTTGGACTTTCAGTGAAGCTCCCTTTGTTGGTATTTCAGATGCCACAGAGCTCTTACCAATACTACGTTGTGACATTCTGTAGTTCTGTGCACATGTGGTTTCTTAACAAAGTCCCTGTGGTTAGCATTTAGCAATACGCCTTCTCTGAGGTAAACAACTTTACTCCCTTGTCTCTCTTCTTTTATTCTATTAAATTTTGGCTAGAAACACGGCAAAATACAAGCAGAGATTTTATCTGCAAAACATTAGGAAAGTGTTTTCATGATTAAAGTGTACTTAGTTGCTGGCCAAAGATGCTGGCCTATTTGACAGGTGTGGAGACTGATTCCCCTGTTTATCTCAGGAATGGTACAGCTTGGGCAAGAGAAGTGCAAGTTTACACACACACGAGTGCCTTGCCAATGAGCCTCAAACCTGAGCTATCCTAGATTAGCCTAAGAAAAACTGTTGCACTTAAAATATTGGGCCCAGTGCCTTACATGCCTGTCACAGCACATTAAAGCCATCGAGATATCTGACCTGGTGCAGGATATGCACAGAGCATGTCTGGTGGCCTGCCTCATTACATGCACTGAGCACACCTGGTCTAGAGCATAGTCACCGACTTCCAGAGAACAATCAAGTGATGGCCGAGCAAAACATCCCCAGAACAGTGTGCTTCTAGAGCTGGATCAGTCACCATGGTGCCAAATCCATTAAAGCAAAATGAAGGGCAAGCTTAAAGAGAAATCAGAGTTGGGCAGGATTTGTGTCTGTAAGGGAAGGAAAAAGGGTATTTCCATTTTCTATGCAGAGCAATACTTCAGTTGAAAAAAGAATGACCATGGAGTACCCCCTGACAGTCAATATGTATGGAAGATTACATTCACCACATTAGACAGGAAATCTTGCATAGATGATGTGATTGCATTTCAAAATGTACAGGGTTGGCACTATGTGGGAGACCTGGGTTTGATTCCTGAACACAGGTGAGAGGAGACAATGTTTTGAACAATTCACAATCCCTGATAGTTTGGAATGCCCTGGAAGCTGATTGGTTGGTGAGGAGACAATTGTAACTCTGGGTGCTAATTGCCTAGGAGAAGATGTGCTTCCGAATTCTAGAACCTGGAATTCTAGAACCTCTTTCTTGACTAGGAAAGAGGTGTTTCCTGACACTGGGTAATTCTAGATACTACTGGTTAGTTGTTGAGGAGGTGAGGACTTAGAATTCAGATAAAGACAGTGGCAGATTTGTTCTTCCAAATGGATGCTGTTTGCACATATTGTCCATCAATAAACGTTATAATTGGAACTGGTCAGAAGGATCAAATAAAACTCTCATGAGCTTTTAGGACATAACAGGTGCACCTCAACCTGCATGGCTTCACAGGAAAACTTTCTGATTACACTTTCATATGTATGCCTCCTTTTCAGGATGACTGCTGCCACCACAAAACAAACGCCTCTGTACAGTGTAACTGGCATCTGGTGCAAACGAATAACCAAGCAAAGGAAACTAGCCATTTCAAATCTGAATCACCTTACACACAGAAATATTAGCATTAGAGAACAATTAAGAGTGTTCTAAAGAAATTAGACATTTTTCCAGGAGGGAAAAGAGGGCGCAAAAGTGCAGTAACTGTGGTCCTAACTACTCTCCCCTCTCTAATCTTTTCCTTTCTCAGCCAAGTGGCTGAGAAGGCAGCTTCCTCTCATTCTTTAATAGCCTATTGCACATTAGTATCTTTGACCATTTTCAATCTCAGTTTCACTCCAGCCACAAAATTTAAACTACTCTCCAGAAGTAAACAGCCTTTTTTATGCTGCTACTGATGGCTCTTTCTCTTTCCTACATGTATCCTTGGACATAATGGACATCATCTTGGGCCACATGAATACTGTTGATTATGGATATGTCCCTGGTTCCCTCTTGTCCTACCTCTCTTGCATTCTCTGTCTCTGCTGGTAGCTCTTTTTCTGCACCAATACCTGTCCTGTATGAGGTCCCACAGAGTTAAATTTTCAGCCCTCCTATTCTTTCCCACCAGCATTCTTCTCTCTCATTCTGTATCGTTAACAATACCACTTTTATATCTGTTACTTAGCTGTACATATCTTTCACCACCTTTACTGACTTCTCCCACTCCACCTTTTGTGTCTTGATCAAGTAAACTTGTAGCTTTGTTCCAACTTCCTTCAGATAAATCTAAGAGAGAAGTGCTTCTCTTGGGCAAGAAATGCTTGCTCAAACACATCTTCATTTCTTCTACTTCTTTTTTCAGTTGAAGCCTCTCTCATTTGCCTCTTCTGTAGATAAGCTTAGATGACCCTTGACCTTTCTTTATTTTGCATTGCCTATGCCTGTGAATCTTCCTACCACACAGGGCTGTTGTGACAAGCTCCGTATGGGTGGTACCTTGTATTTACCTATAAAGTGCCTGACACATATATAGTAACCCCAACCCTAATAATTAATAGCTAAGTATTCCTATCAATACTTCTGCAATATTGTTCTTGGTTCACTGCTACTGTCTTCTGAAAGCCTTAGCCATTCTTTCTCGCCTCTCATCTTGGCTATTACATCCCCCTTTTCTGTGGCCTCCCTGTATCCCAGCTCTCTACATTTCAGCAAGTGAAGGGTGTTGTTGTCTATGTTCTTGCATGCACAAGAAAGCACAGTCACATCACCGCCATCCTTCCAGAGCTCTGTTTCCCCATTCATTTCTTAATCCCTTTCAAGGTTCCTTATTTTTAAAGACTAATTGTAAAACAAAAAACATATATCTGTGCCCTTTCCTGCTCCTTAATAATGGGTAAAAAATATCTGATATATAAAGCCAGTTATTTTCACATTAGAAGTATTAGGTTCTGCTTTCTATCTTTTTCCTAGACAACTTTGGAGGATCAGGAATATACCCCATCAGAGGAGGCTGAAACCTGGGCTGTAATTCTCTCAGCCCCCAAGTGAGAAAGAAGGAAGGAGATATTGAGGCATACACAGCGTAAGAAAGGGAAGGCACTGGAAACCACCCAGTGAAAGAAAGGGTCTGCTTCAGCTGGCACTGGCCAGTGGGTCGTAGTTTTTAAAGCGACTGGCAGAGAATGGTGATTTATACAGATGAAGAATTCCAGGATGGGCCCAGTAGCACCTGGCCCAGGGATCTCCCAGGTGGCCCTGGTGGAGGAGATGCCAGAGGGAAGGCAGGGGGAGTGAAGGGCCATGGGAGGGGCCTGGCACTGCCCACCAAGGGGCTGTGTGGGATGGTGAAGGGGATTGTGGGAGTGTGGCTGTGGTAACTGTGGGCACGGATGGGAGGTTACTCAATGCCCCTCCCGCCCCGTACAGTTGCCCCGCCTAACAGCTCCTCTGATCTTCCCCGAGCCAACAGGACACTCTCGGCTGGCCTACTCTTGTTCTCATTGGCTGGACTAGTTGTCAATCTGCGCTCCTCCCTGACTGAGCGCCGACTGGCTGGGCCCTTCACTCTCGAGCGTTAGCGAAGAACGCTACGCCCTCTTCCTAGAGGCGCCGCTCTCCTCCTCGACCGCTGTTGGTTATGGTCGGAGTCAATCAGGAGCAGCCCGTGTTTCTATTGGTGGGCTGTATGGAAAGGGGGAGGAGCTGCTCCTTGGCCGCGGCCGCTCCGCCCGGCTTGAAACCTCGCAGTGCCGGGGAGTTAGAGGTGTTAAAGCCGGAGCAGCGCGGTGGGTGAGCGCTGAGTCTGTGCAAGGAACCGGCCCTGAGGACCAGTCTCTCACCGCAAGGAGTAGGCGCCGCTGCCGCGGCTCTTCCCAGGCTTTGGCCGGACTCAGGTGAGGTGCGGGCGGGGACGAGGAACGCAGCGCTCGCGCTTGGTTCTTAGGGTGGCGCTGGCGGCTTTGAGAGTGGGCTGGGTCGGGCGGGTCTGCTCCGGTGCCTGGCAGCCGCTTGCGTCGCCCGCGGACTGGGGCCCGGGCCGTGGGTTTGCCCGGCCTGGCAACAGAGCCGTTACCTGCCGCCTCTCCCCGTCGGCCGGGGAGCGGATAGGGGGCATCCGTGGGGGCACGGAGGTCGCCCCCGCCCCGTGCAGGGCAACCGCGGCGGCAGCCCTGCCCACAGGGCCAGCCCTGGCCCGGGGCAGCGAAGCACGTGCCCGCGCGCCTCTCGGCGGGGGTGGCGGAGGGGTGGCGCTGGGCCGCGGGCCGTCCCTGCCCGGCGGTGGGGGAGTGCCGCTCGCGCGGGGTAACTTTTCTCTTCACCCCCCCCCCCTTGCCCCCTAGCCCGCCCGCCCGCCAGCCAGCGCGAGTAACGGGCGGGCGAAGGGAGCGTTTGGCAGCTGTCAGGGCTCCCGCCTGAGTCACGGGCTGACAGTCCCGCTGCAGACATTGCAATGGGCTTGGCTTCCGCCCTCCGAGCCAGACTTCCTCATTCGCCTCGCTCCGGCTGCTCCCGCCGCGGAGAGGGAGGGACAGGGGCAAGATGAAGCTTGCAGCCTGCAAAGGCTTGGAGAGTGCGGCGCTTTCCTAGCTCATTCCAGCGCACCGGGGGGGAACCCTCCCGCATTGTCACCCCCCTGCCTCCGCTAGGCGTAGAAAGAAACCAGCTCCCCAGCCCTTGTGGGTGAAACCTATACGTACACAGTGGGTTTAATCAGGAGTGCTCCTGTCCTGATCTGCCTCGACCCGGTGTGAAATGAGCCTTGCAGCGGTATCTTGTTCTGCCGAATACACAGTGTAGTTTCGTGGTAACAAGGTGCGCTGGTCAGGTTAAGGAGGCTGTTCTCACAATGGCTATTGGTACCCTCTTCCAGCCCCGTCCTCCTGCTGAATCACCTTGGTGCTTATCTGCATTGCTTTCTTCTTGTTTGTCTTTCTGGCCTTGCCGCACCCAGAGTGGGCTAAGAATCTAGTTTTTTGTGGGAGAGACTCTTTATCAGAAAGAAAAGGAGTACTTGTGGCACCTTGGAGACTAACCAATTTATTTGAGCAGACTAACACGGCTGTTACTCTGAAAACTGTTTATCAGGTCTCTCTTATCTAAACTGATGTGCTAAGTAACGCATGATAGGTTTGAACTTCGAAGCTGAACGGATGTTATCCTAGAAGAAGTCCAAACCAGCAAGCCCTGGTGCCCTGCCCTTCTCTGTAAAGAAGGTGCAGAGTAATTTGCATTGAGGTGTGGAGCTTGAGGAACCATGGTGTTCTAAGATTAAAACACATCCGTAATTCTTAAAATACAATTTCTTCCCTTACGCATAGGTGTGATGCTGTTTGAGTTACTTTTAAGTTAAAAGTAAAAGCCCTGTAATCAGTTTCTGCCTGTGTAAAGATACTTTCTAACTTAGTCTCCAGGGAACAATGTGACTAAGTTAATTTATCTGTGGCACTCCATTGAAAGCTGCAAACCTTGATGCAGCATTGTATTGATTCATATGCTCACTTTCTGGAGTTGTGGCACTCAAAATCTTATGCTTCACTGAGATGAGATAAACAGATGTTTCTGCTACATGGGGTGTTGAGAGGTAATATTTGGAGGAAAAGACACTTAATAAAAGTAAGTGGGGCTACTTTGGTTATTAAGTACTTCGAAGTTGTGCAGGATAATGCTAACAGTCGTAGATAGGCACATGATACTACTGGGCTGGATATTCTGGCCATGTGAAATTGCCTCTGAAGCTACATCTGTAGTAAACTGTACAGTTTACCTTAAGTCATGGAAGCTTCACATCAAGAGAGGCTAGTTAGAGTGGATTGTTTTTCCTGAGCGGCTTGGGTTACTTCAACAGATATGTATAGTCTGCAGGCAGACACTACCAAAAAATCAGTTGTCTAAGATTTTCAGTAGTTTTGTTGGAATCAGTGTAGACTCATGAATGGTACCAGATAAATAGCTGTGAAATGTCTGGACCTTTTAAACTGGATATGACTAACAAGGTTGAATTTTTTGTGTAGTGTCCTCTCTCTCAATGTTTAACTTGTCTTGCCAAGAAATGATATTGTAAGTTTTCAGGAGAAGGTACTGACCTTGTCCTCAGGCTTGCATGGCCATATAGTGCACATCTGTTCCTATATAAATAATAGGATGACTGATACTTGTATTAGGTTTTTTTGCTGATTACTCTTATTCCAGAGGAAACTTTCTAGGTCATTGATACTAGGAGTATGGTTCTGCTTACCTCATGTTCGGTTCAAGTTAAACCTTCAGTAAAGTAGTTAGACCCTTGTCAGCTTGACATCTTTATCCTAGGAGAGGCGGGGGTTGTGGCTGTTGAGAATACATAATTTTTCTCATCCTTTCTAGATGTATTCTGATTGGCTGCCTTAGAATGGGCTAAGGAAAACAAGTCGATGTATTGTCACAACTAAGCCTACATTGTAAAGCAGCTCGTAAATAATGAGAAGGCTAGGAAACGGTTTATCTACTATGTAGCATTAGGGAAGGCACTGTACATATACCTTCAATTTGTAGACATCAGTCATCTATGGGTATGTCCACACTGCAATTAAAAACCTGAGCTGTCATAAATATAAAGGGAAGGGTAAACACCTTTAAATCCCTCCTGGCCAGAGGAAAAACCCTATCCCCTGTAAAGGGTTAAGAAGCTAGGATAACCTCGCTGGCACCTGACCAAAATGACCAATGAGGAGACAAGATACTTTCAAAGCTGGAGGGGGGGGGAGAAACAAAGGTTCTCTTTCTGTGTGGTGGTGTTGTTGTTGTTTTGTTTGTTTTTTTTTGAAGCAGAAAAGGAATGGAGTCTTAGAACTTAGTAAGTAATCTAGATAGATATGTGTTAGATTCTGTTTTGTTTAAATGACTGATAAAATAAGTTGTGCTGAAAGGAATGTATATTCCTGTTTTTGTGCCTTTTTTGTAACTTAAGGTTTTAAGGGATTCTCTATGTTTTGAATCTGATTACCCTGTAAGGTATTTACCATCCTGATGTTACAGAGGGGATTCTTTTACTTTTTCTTCAATTAAAATTCTTCTTTTAAGAACCTGATTGCTTTTTCATGGTTCTTAAGATCCAAGGGTTTTGGGTCTGTGTTCACCTATGCAAATTAGTGAGGATTTTTATCAAGCCTTACCCAGGAAAGGGGGTGTAAGGTTTGGGGAGGATTTTGGGGGGAAAGACTTTTTTCCAAAGGGCTCTTTCCCTGTTATATATTTGTTAGACGCTTGGTGGTGGCAGCAATAAAGTCCAAGGGCAAAAGGTAAAATAGTTTGTACCTTGGGGAAGTTTTAACCTAAGTTGGTAAAAATAAGCTTAGGGTTTTTTTCATGCAGGTCCACACATCTGTACCCTAGAGTTCAGAGTGGGGAAGGAACCTTGACATGAACTCTAGGACCTTGCAAGGTGGGAGGGTTCCAGAGCCTGTACTGCAGCCCAGTGTCTGCACTGCACTTAAACAGCCCCTTAGCCTGAGTCCTGTGACCCCATACCTGTGAGCCATGAGTTTTTAATTGCAGTGTAAACCTATCCCATATGTCCTCCTAAGCATTTGTTTCCCTGGTATGAAAAATGCCAGGGGACTGAAGGTCTGGTGTTAAAACTCTGTAGTAAATGGTAACTAGTACTTCTCTTAAGTTGTAAGTTTTCTGGTGTTCTCTGTGTAGTCAAAAGCTGCAGGTGTTCAAAGCAGTCAAGCGTACTGATAATGCAAATGCTCCTAGTCTGACTGCTGAGGCCTGGTATTAGTACTGTAACAGGCAGTATGAAAGCACAAAGCATTATTTTATTGGTCTTGCTTTAAAAATGCCATATTAAATGATGCAATAAATCCTATTTCATAGGATAATTCTCTTCCAAACTATCTCCATGAAGGTGAGAACATGAGTGTACATGCCTGCATGGCTTGCTGTTTGAAAATGTGAGAGAGAAAGCTGCTATAGTGTCTAAAATATTTCAGACACTGATTGGACACCAGTCTGTGGGAGGTGTCAGTCTCATGACCTTCTCAATATACTAAATTGCTGGGAGATGAACGGTGTGACTAGTTTCTTCTGAGTTTTGCTACCTCTAACCTTCTAATTAGGCTGGAATGACTTTAAGACTCTTGAGTATGAGTAGCCTTCTGAATCTTTCTCTTGCCCAGGATTATGTAACTTTTAGGAATCTGTATGACTTTACCATGGTGAGATCATAAAATGGACCTGCTGGAGGTACAGGAACACTCCTATGGTTAATCTAGGACTTAATGCTTCTTTAAATAAGAGTTATGGTGCAAAAATCTTTCTATAGTAGGTCTACATTCTTACAGGCAGCTTAAGGTTGTCTTAGAGGAGAGGCTCTCTAACAGCTAAACTTCAAGGTCCAGAAACTGATGTGAACCTCTTCTGAAAGATGTCTGAATCCTCCAGACTGAATGTAAAATTGAACATGGTCTTGTTCATTGTAAGTGCAGTGCTTAATCCGAAGGGTGCTAGATGGCACTGAGGGTTCCTCCTGACTTCTAATGTGGATATCTTGTTAACCCACTTGCCTGATGTTTATTTGCAATTTAAAGCATATATGCAAACAGCAGCATAAACTTGGATTTAAACTTGGAGAGTGGTCAGTTTGGATGAGCTATTGCCAGCAGGAGAGTGAGTGAGTGTGTGTGTGTGTGTGTTCCCGGGGGGTGGGGGCGGTGAGAGAGCCTGGATTTGTGCTGGAAATGGCCCACCTTGATTACCATAAAAAGAAAAGGAGTACTTGTGGCACCTTAGAGACTAACCAATTTATTTGAGCATGAGCTTTCGTGAGCTACAGCTCACTTCACCAGATACATCTGATGAAGTGAGCTGTAGCTCACGAAAGCTCATGCTCAAATAAATTGGTTAGTCTCTAAGGTGCCACAAGTACTCCTTTTCTTTTTGCGAATACAGACTAACACGGCTGTTCCTCTGAAACCTTGATTACCATGCACATTGTAGGGAGAGTGGTCACTTTGGATGAGCTATTACCAGCAGGAGAGTGAGTTTGTGTGTGGGGGGGGGGGGAGAGGGTGAGAACCTGGATTTGTGCTGGAAATGGCCCAACTTGATGATCACTTTAGATAAGCTATTACCAGCAGGACAGTGGGGTGGGAGGAGGTATTGTTTCATGGTCTCTGTGTGTATATAATGTCTGCTGCAGTTTCCACGGTATGCATCCGATGAAGTGAGCTGTAGCTCACGAAAGCTCATGCTCAAATAAATTGGTTAGTCTCTAAGGTGCCACAAGTACTCCTTTTCTTTTTGCATAATAAGTGTTAGAGAATTTTTCCTTGTGTTCATTTTCAGTAATTCATGTGGGCTGGGATAAAGCTGTAATAGTATTGCATTGCCTGCAGCAGCATTGTTTTTGCTGGCAATCAATCTAGTTGTGTGCTGGCTTGAGGTGACCTTGCATCCTCAGTTTCTTTTTGGTCTGAGCACGCTGTCCGGTAGGACTAATTCAGTCTTCTGGTGCAAAAGGATGTGGAAACTAACAACCTATCTTGGAGTGGTATCCAATAACACCAACTATATGTAGTCACCTGCAAATGCAATGTCTACCCTGGAAGTTGTTACTGATGGGTGTGTCCTAGTAAATTAGGAGTACATTAACACAAACCTGTAGTTAATCTCTATGCCCACGTTTAATTATGGTTTATCTTTCATGCACACTTTCCCTTTTAAGTCACTTAGTGGCTGTAGGAAGTTGTACTGAGTTCCCAAAATGTTCATCTTCTCAACACTGATTTCTGTTATCCAAGAGTACTGCAGTGGCATAGCAACCTCTGATCTGATACCAACCCAGATTCCCTCCACAGCATACACCATATACCTGCTTTCAGTCATTGCCTCTTGACTCTGTTACTGTCCCAGGCAGCATGCTTCTTTTTCCCTGAGCTTCCTAAAGAAGACCAAAGAGGTAGTGGAGTTTGCAATTTTCCATTAATGAAACTCTGAACAATTTCATTGCCAGTTACTTTAGAAACTAGTTCTTTTGCTCTTGCATTATGTATTGCTTATGTCAATGTCACCTGTGTGTCTAAGCACAACAAAATTGTAACTATAGAACTCCCTGGCATATGTATCTGAAATAAGAGTTTCCCATATGTGAGGAATAGCTTTGTATCGTTCAAAAGCTTGTACCTTCCACAAACCAGTGTTGGTCCAATAAAAGATGTTACCTCACTACCTTGTCTCTCTCGTACCCTGGGACCAACATGGTTACAACAACACTGCATACAGTAGCAGGAAACACAGGCAATAGACATGCATTATGTTGGATGAGGAAAGGTGGTATGAGCAGGGTATGCAAAGGCATATTTCATAACTCCTGTGGGATTTGTGTTGCTGGAGCTCTGTGCTCGGGGTTGAGGTTTCATCTTCCTTCAAAAAGAAAACTAGTATCTAGTTAAAATGTACACAAGCAGTTTATTTAGGCACTTTAGTAAAGACTAGACTCTAGAGCCAGGTGGATGGGTGACCAGCAACAATCCGTAACAAATGAATAGTAGTATATGTTGAGAGAAATTTAACAGTTTAGAAACGTTTGTCATGATCAAGATTGGAATGAATCTGTTGCTCATCAAAAGCTACAGTTTTACTGATCAATCTCAGCAAGAAATCCATATGATGTAGGTTAAGACACAGGAACTACAATTCTCATTTGAATGCATGCAAAGCGGATGTAAGGCAGATTCTATTTTTGATAGAAAAATCTTTGGTGTAGGCAAAGCTTACAACTTTGGTTTCTTGTATTCAGATAGGAACTGCTTTTCTTGTCCGATAGTCAAGATTGCAATTTCCTGTTTATTCTTAAGTAAAATATATTCTTGTAGTTTACTTCTCTGTAATTGGGTTTAGTGATACAACACAATTTAAGACAATAACTTCCTTAAATGTGCCTTGAGTTTTCACCTGTTTACTTGAGTTTATGCTATCTCTTGACCAACCTGGATGTCTAGGATATGCAGGTGGCTTTACTGTTAGAATGCTGGCTCTTTTCCTCTTAAGAGGATGGCTGCTCTTGTGTCTGAGTGGTTTTAGTGGCATACTTGGTGCTGCTTTGAACAGAAGTGAACTGGAGTCACTAATCTGATATTACAGCAACACTGTGATAGTCATGGTGATGGTTTAATCTTGTACTCTGAAATGTAACAAAAACAGTTATTTAATCCTCCCTTCCCCAAAATGTAGCTGGTAACTGACTATAAAATGGTATGGTTTCCCAAGTGAACTTTAGGATGAAATAGTGAGGGCTTTTTGGCTGTAAACTCTGTTGGGCAGGGACTGTCATGCTGTATCTGTAGAATGCCTTGCAAAATGGGGTGCCAAACTGGTTATTGCCTTAGGTGCTATTGCAGTATGAATGTTAATACTAGAACATCATAAAAGTTTAAACTTTCTATTGCATGCTAAAATGTTCTTTATCTGCTTTATTTTAACTTCCTGACACAAGTCTTGTACAGAAGAATTTGAGCTTGCAGTTTAAGACATTGTATGGCAGGCAACGTGAAATGCGTGTACACACACGTAATATTGACACTTGTGTGTGGTTATGATTCAGCCACCTAAAAGTGGAATTCGCAAATAACTTCATTAAGACTTAATATGTGATTTTTAATAACGTTACATTGATATATGGAGATATGTATTGCATTGTAAATATTAAATCTGGAAATATGTAGTTGTATCAACCATCTCTCTCCCCCCCCGCCCCCACTGGTAATTGCCATGTAAAATACTTTACATTTTCCTTTATGGACCTCTGATTATGACAGTATGGACTATGATTCTTCGATATAGGCCAAAAAGGCAGTATCTGAAAGTGATATTGGTAGAATATGGTGGGGTGATGTCTCTACTCTGTATTTGTAAGGTAGATGCAGTAATTGTCAGTCTCTTGCTTGTTTGGGTGCTGGGAGTATTAATCGTGTAGACTTTAGCCTCTCCACCATGGATGGGGTAAGTTTATTGTGCCCCATGTGGGAAGGCTATTACTCCTTGATTATGAGGAGTGAGAATGCTCTCATACTTGTCACTGAAACTTGGTCTGGTACATTATATTTTCCAAATTATTGCCCCTACAGGAAGGGGAACACGTTTCCTGTAAGCATGAGTTAGCTACTTCCTGGTGCGGGAGTTGAATCCCTCCCCATGTTGTTGTACTTGGAGACCATTACTTATGAGCAGCACTAGCACTTCAGACTAGTAAAAACAAGTTTCCTGCTCTGATGAGTTTCCAGAGTAAAGGAGACATAAGAGGGGTGACAAAGTGGGAAAAGCACTCAAATATTTACGGTGATAAGTGCCCTAGAGCAGTGGTTCTCAACTTTTCCAGACTATTGTACCCCTTTCAGGGGGTCTGATTTGTCTTGTGTACCCCAAGTTTCATCTCACTTAAACTACTTGCTTACAAAATCAGACATAAAAATAAAAGGGGCACAGCACACTATTACTGAAAGTGCTTACTTTCTCATTTTCATCATATGATTACAATATTTATATTCCAATCGATTTATTTTATGCTTACATTTCAGCATGATACATGTGAGCCTTGTCTGAAGTCAGAGGTTTGAAGCCTGAGACCTGCCACCACCCAGAGCTGAAGCATGAAACTTAGCTTTGCAGGGCCCCCTCTGAAAGCTCAATATAGCAGAAACAAGTGGAAATAGTGAAGTGTGGGGTGCACACAGGGTTCAACTAGATAAATATGCAGGGGTGGAGCAGTGCAAAGCCTTGCAGGTGTTAGATATGTCTTCAGAGTGTGAGGGCAAGTCTATATTACAAAATTAAGTTGACCTAAATTACATGGACATACAGCCACTGCAGTAACTGAACGGGTTCTAAACCTCCACACTACACGCCTTGTGTCAGCCCCACCAGGATTTAACTGCCAGTGACGGGCATTGTGGGACTGTTTCTGAAAGGGAGCAACAGTCGATGTAAGCAGTGCAGTATCTATGCTGACACTGTGTGTTGACCTGACTACATCAACCTAAGAACTACACCTCTCATGGAGGTGGAGTTAAGTTGGTGTAGTGGGCGAGTTACGTCCGTGGGAGCTATATTTTAGTGTAGACGCTTACAGAGCTGGTTGACCTAATATGCCTTACATCAGCCTAACTCTGTAGTGTAGACCAGGCCTCAGTATTTATAGGTGCTGAAGTTGTTTTCACTTGGCCCCTACATACCTGTTGAGCCTCAAGGCTGCTTGGTATTTTCTATTAAAGTATCTTGGCTGTTTTCCTGGCCAGAAGATACTTAATGAGTCCTCTTTTTGGAGCTCACCTCTGCTTCCAAGGGAGGGTCTCCCAATCCCTGCCTGAATGGGGAGTGATGTTGAGAATCAAACTTGGATCTTGTAAGCCTTAGCTATGTTAGGCTTTTCTATCCAACATTTCCACAGTCGCTATCAATGGTGGAGCTGAGCCATTTGAAACAGGTGGGCAACTTTTGGTACAAAGGTCCAGTATATAGACTGTCATAGTGTAGTAGAACCAACTAGCAAGCTGGCCATAGTGTTTCTGGTGAGACGTAGACTCTGTTTCCATTGTAGAAATCACATTTGAACATGGCTGCCAAACAACTTTAAGTTTTCATTCTATATGGATAGGGAAAAATTAAAATATTTATTTGAAATATTATTGGTATGGATGGTAAAAACAAGTTCTCTGACATGCTGTTGCATTCAATTTCTGTACCTACAGGCCAGGATGATAAGGCTGTACCAATATTTTCATTGGTAAGACCTTGTGCCCTATAGCTTCACAAAAAGTAGCCAACCTTATTTTTCTTCACTGTCTTCAAACTAGATGTAATTAACTTAATCCCTGCTGCCCGCCCTGTGACAAGCAAATGTGTGTATTTACTACGATAATGTGAGCAGCTGTAGGGTTCTCAGGCTTAAAGCATCTGACTAAACTTTTTTGAGCACCAAAGACTCTCATTAGGCCTAATGCAAAGTATTAGAGAAGGGAGAAAAGTGACCCAGAGATAACAAGGGGCTAAAACTGTCTGAAAGTCCTTACACCCTCCAATGCAGTATTCCTGAGGAATTCTACACGTGTGGTCAAAGTTCTTGCTGTTTGTTCTGACTCTCGAGGCAACAATCCCACAGCAAAACCATTTGAACAGCAGGGATGGGCTGCAGTTTTCTAAACTACTGCTGTCTCTGTAAGTGGGATTACTCTGTCCAGTGGTCATGAAGTATGTGTTCTCCTTCTGGAATGTTTTTTCCTTGTGGGTATTCTGCCTCTGGGAGAGGGATTCTGTCCTTTGCTGAGAAGGCATGTACAGTATATCATTAATAAGAAACAACAGTTGCAGAAAGCACATCATGCACGATAGTGATCTTGGAATATTTATTTCAAGTGAACAGTGTTGGGTGGCAGCCAGCCTAGATTTGCTGGATTTAGGACTGATCTTGAAGTTAAGACAAGGCCACTCCCTATGAGCAGCAGTTGGTATTCAAACCCCAGCGTGTGCTTTGTAAGCCCTATTTAGCTTTGACTCAACTATCTCAACTATAAAGTGTAATATGACTTAGTTTGAACAGTGTTGCGTGGGGTGGGAAATGTGACTGACCATTGCCATCACCCAGATAAGTTGTGATGGTAGTGTCTTACTATTATATGACTTGTGTAGTTTGGGAATTCCTACTTAAAACCTTTGTCCCAAAGCAACCCTCCTGTGACAAGGACTATTCTAGAGTGAGGAAATGCTGCTTGATGCACTTACCAGATAGTGCTTGAGATCAAATTAAGAGAATTCTAAAGGTGGTCCTCCAAAAGCATGTGTCCCATATTCATCATTCTGAAAATACCTGCTGGAGACCTTTCAAGTGAACCTGTAAGACACACACTAATTCTTGTCTTTCTATCTCATGATTGACCTTGACAATCAACTAGTTCAGATTTACATATCCGAGAAATTCCTTGTTGTGTGGTAGAGAGAAGGTTGAAAGAAGTCTCTTTTCTGGACATGACTATTCACTTCCAGAATCCAGTTTGCCATTCACTACCTAAACATTGTATAAATCAGGTAGTGCACATATGAAATGAACTAATTTTCCAGCTGGGTAGGAGTGGTTCAGTGTCTTGAAGTTGCCATATTTGGACCCAAGAACTTAAAATTTCTTATCGGTGTTTAACCCTCTCCTCCAGTTAATCCAACTCCTTTTAACCTGTTGTCACTAAGATTCTTGATACCTCACATATTTATTGCCCCATCCTCCCATACTCTATCCAGCTGAATATGTGATGCCAAAATGCCCTCAAAGTTTCTGGATTATTTTTTCTCATGGGCAGAGGGGCACATATTAATGCTGTGCCTTGCACTTAATGTGCAGTAGTACAAATAACATAATGAAGAACCTCTTAAATTCTAAGGAGGCTGTGTAGTAGAGGCAAGATGGAGTTCCTGCCCCCACCCCCACTGTGGTCTACAGCATTACAGTTGACTGAGTGCACTGTGATTTTTGGCTTTATCTGTAGCATCAGGCTATATATGTTATCGAGCATACTGGATTTGATGGGCTAGTAGTTGGATCCAGAAAATTGTTCTCCTAGGAACAGACATGAAATACTAAATGGCATTTTGGGATGTATAAGTAGGGGCATAGCGAGCAGATCGAGGGACGTGATCGTTCCCCTCTATTCGACATTGGTGAGGCCTCATCTGGAGTACTGTGTCCAGTTTTGGGCCCCACACTTCAAGAAGGATGTGGATAAATTGGAGAGAGTCCAGCGAAGGGCAACAAAAATGATTAGGGGTCTGGAACACATGACTTATGAGGAGAGGCTGAGGGAGCTGGGATTGTTTAGCCTGCAGAAGAGAAGAATGAGGGGGGATTTGATAGCTGCTTTCAACTACCTGAAAGGGGGTTCCAAAGAGGATGGCTCTAGACTGTTCTCAATGGTAGCAGATGACAGAACGAGGAGTAATGGTCTCAAGCTGCAGTGGGGGAGGTTTAGATTGGATATTAGGAAAAACTTTTTCACTAAGAGGGTGGTGAAACACTGGAATGCGTTACCTAGGGAGGTGGTAGAATCTCCTTCCTTAGAGGTTTTTAAGGTCAGGCTTGACAAAGCCCTGGCTGGGATGATTTAACTGGGAATTGGTCCTGCTTCGAGCAGGGGGTTGGACTAGATGACCTTCTGGGGTCCCTTCCAACCCTTATATTCTATGAAATGTAGCTTCTTCAGTGATAACTGAGGTTTCAAGCTAAAATCCTACCTACAAACTTGGGTATAACCTTGTTTTTGCTCTTAGCCATTGGGTCCTCTATGCCTTTACTAATCAGTCCTAAGGATCTGAGGCCAAACAGTTCCTCAGCAAATTCAGAGGAACATTCACAATGAATAGTAGACGCTGCAGTCTTGCAAGAAGCTGCTTTCAGTTCATAGTCACATGATGCATTTTAACACTCTCACCACTTGCTTAACCTACATACTGCACTTTCCAGTTCGGCACCATCTGCTATATAATTAGATCTCTTAAATATGGTTATCTTTTAGTGATTGGTTTTGACAAACTATGCTCAGATGGCTGGGGACGGAGAAATAGTTCTATCAGCAGAACCAAGGCAAGAACAGACTGCTCAGATCATGCATTTGAATGGGACTCCTATCATGTCTATTGATGAATGTTTCAGATCAGCCAGGCTATTCAAGGTCAGATTCTTTAAACATTCTACATTAGGAAAGAGTATCCAAGTTCTCCCATTGGGAAGAGATTTTTAGCTGTGGTTGAATTGTATCTTCATCAGCCGGTAAAACTAGTTCTCTAATGACAGAGTCTTGTCATGCCAACAAGACATGGAGTTTTGCCCTTCTTGATAGAAGGTCCTAAGCTTGATAGAAGGTCCTATGTATTTAGTGGGTTGTAACTACAGAGTAGTTTGTAGGCCAATTCAACTAAGAACTGATGACTTGCATTTGTGAACTTTGTTCAAATATATGAACAACTTAAAAATGTGAACTGCATACACAAAGGGAGTCTGTTTATCAGACAGTGACACTTACCTAAAACAAGCTAATCTTTGTTTTCCCCTCTTTCTAATCTTGTCTCTACAATGCTGGCATAAAGGTCCCTAAACACACCTGTCAGGATAATTTCCCATTAAATTTTGAGTCATCTAGTAAGACACTATTAAATTTATCAAAAGGTAAGCTTCCAGACAAATCATTCCTCCATGTAGAAAGGGAAGTACAAGCTCCAATCATGAGCATGTACATTGATGATCTGTTAGTGAGCTGTTTCAGACACTACACTACTTCTACCTAGGTATTCTGTGGCCCCATACCAGCGCACCTCACAAACATCAATGAAGTTATCCTGATAAGGCTCTAAAGTAGGAAAGTAGTATTCCCATTTTACAGATAAAGAGCTGATGTACATGTGACCTTCCTAAGGCCACACAGGAGATCTGTGACAAATCCAGGAACTGGTCCCAGTCCAAGACTTACACTACAAGACCAACCTCTTTCCCTTTATTTGCTATCCTCCAATAAGAAAGGAGACAAATCTGCCTCACCATGGTAAATCCTTTTCCCTAGAAATTCTGTTTTAGCACCTATGGGGCTGGTCTGGAAATCTCCAGTTAGTGAAAGCTTTGGAAGACTCAAACCAGAAGTCTCCTGGTTTAATACTAGCTGTTTAATCAGCACTCCAAGTACTACAGTAAATCTGATGCAAAACTCCTGTTAGTGCTCTTTGATTATTTTCAGTCTAATTTACTTCTGCTTTTACCTAGATAGTTCAGTGTAGTCCAAGCCCATCTTGGTGAGCAATAGCTCAATCCCAAAAATAACAATTCTGTGGCTGCTGACAAAGTAAACACTGCGGGAGCGGGGGTAATGCAAATAGTTCTGGAAGATTAAATTACAAACAGATAATGCTGGCTTCTTTGAAAGGTCTCGAAACAGTTCTTAGTTCTGAAACTTAGAGGCAATGGCTTTCAGCAAGGGGGCAACTTTTAGATCTTTTTCAGGTTGGCCAAGGTGAGTTTCAATTTGTAGAATTGCTTTATTGGCACCTGATAGTCCTACTGGAGTAAAGGGCTGTGGGGAAGAGAACCTCCTTAACTCTCAAACCCTAAAGCTGCAAATCCATGGGAAGACTAAACCTATGGCAACACTACAGAGCTTACTGCACCGCTGTAGCACCACTAGTGCAGATGCACTAAGCCAGTGGGAGAGAGCTCTCCTGTCAGCTTAATTACTTCAGCCCCTGTGGGTAGCAATAGCTCTCCTGCCAAGCGCTGGTGTGGACAACATTGTTAGGTCAGTGCAACTTACTTTGCTCCAGGGGTGGCTTGTTCACACCCCAAGCCATGTAAGTTGTACCACAGTAAGTGGTAATGTGTACAGAGCCTAAATCAAACTTCAGTATGTGTGATTCCCGTGTAGATCAAAGTGTTTAAGAGACAAATGCATGTTTCCTCCTAGTTCCTAAGGGGGACAGATAGCGTCTTAACTAAAAAGCAATGTTTGGTTCAGTCAGCTCAGAACAGGATAACCAGATGTCCCAATTTTATAGGGACAGTCCCGATTTTGGGGTCTCTTTCTTATAGGCTGCTATTACGCCCTGCCCCCGTCGCAATTTTTCACATTTGCTGTCTAGTCACCCTAGCTCAAAAGAATCTGGACGGAAGTACATAAATACAGGGTTCTCATACTTTTGTTTCATAGTATGGACTACCCTCATATCTTGTGGGCATCTCCCCTCCCTTCATGACTGTGGAGACCACTTCTCCTCCGCTTGAAATTGCACCATATCCTTGTGGTGATCACACAACTACTTACATGACAAGAATGTGTTTGTAACTGTCTTTCAGTGTGATTTGGCACCTGGATAAAAGAAAGCAAACACCACTTGACTAACCTGCTCTCCAGACTACTATGGACCACTCTTTGGGAACTACTGTGTTAATAGAGCTGTACTATTTCTGAAAACACGAGGAAGGAGAATTTTAAACTCCAAAAAAATAAAAAAATCTTGATCATGACACTTGGTGCTGTTGTCTATAGGCTGTATTGCAACAAACAATAATCCCCTCCATCGCCCAATATACATGTATAGATAAATGTCAGTGCCTCACGCAATCATGTCCACATCCAAAACAAATTACTGAGCAAACAAACCACTTGCAGAGCAACACTACTTGCTGGTGTCTTTCCCACAACCATTAATTGTTTGGCTTTTAAACCTGACTGCCTGTGCTGATGCTCTAGCTCCAGTTACTAGATCAGCTTCTGTTGCAAAGAGGATTCAGAACGTGGAAATCAGCCTATAGTCACAGCAGAGTGTTGTGATAGCCGTGCTCGTGAATATATAAAGTTTCTTATGTCCTACTCAGCCATGTGTAGGATTTCTTAGTATTGAAGTTCATTGGGTACTTGTACATAGCTGGCCTCAATAATTACGTCCCTCTCTAAACTAGGATCTTCTGCTGGTGTCAGACTTGCAGACACTTGGGTAACTATGAATTTTTTTGGCCAATGGCCTCACCACTGCAAAGAATTTGGGAGCTTAAGGCTCCCAGGGAATAACCACTTGCCCAGGGGACCTCTGCATTATCACAGGCTATGTCTACACTACAGCAGGGATTGATGCTCTGAGATCAATCCACCTATGGTCAATTTAGCAGGTCTATTGAAGACCTGCCAAATTGACAGCAGATCACTCTCCAGTTGACCCCTATACTCTACCCCTGATGGGAAGAGTAAGGTAAGTCGACCCCATGGTAACTCAACCTAAGGTGTGCCGACTCCAACTACATTATTCACATAGCTGGAGTTGCGTCGCATAGGTCGACTTACCGCGGTAGTGTAGACGTAGTCACAGAGGTCCCAGGTGCAGGAGATACTGTGGTGCTTGTCAGAAGCCGGCTGGAGCTGTGAAGGATTGGATGGGGGCAGTAGGTGATGTGACTCGGGCAGTCCTTTGTCTAGGCAATTCCCTCCTCCTGTGAGCCCCATAGTTGTGGTAGGAAGCACAAGGTAGGGCAGTGCTAAGGGTTGCCCTGGAATTAGAGGTGTAAACAGCCTCCTCTTAGTCCTGGCATTAGTGTTAACACCAGCACAGGAATGGATTTGCTCCTAGTTTGGCCATCAGATTAATTTCTGTATTGTGTGAGTAATATGGCTATTCCAGGAGGCCTAATTTTTCTACATGCCCCTCCTGCACAATGCACAATCTGGAATGACTGATGGAGGCAGAAGTGTACTGTACATGCTGAAGCTGTGGGCTAGGAGGGCTAGTTATCAAATGGTATTGTACACTCTAACCATCTCTCACTGCTGAAGAGTGTAGTCTTACTGTGTGTGGGATGGAGGAGGAGAAACCCTGAAATAAGGATTTTGACCAGTCTCCTTAATGTGGCTATCCTCTTCATTGGGAGTGAAAGGGTCCATACCTGGGTGAGGTGTCTTTTGACCTGTGGTCCTATTTCCTAGCCAAAAGGTGTTCATCTCTACCTCAAAATGTGAGGCAGAAAAATCTCCAGACTGTAGCAAATGTATCTTCTGCGTGAAAAGGGAGTCAGGAATATGTATTTTAGGCTGAATGTAGAGCTCTTCAGATAGTTTAATTACGTTCAGTTTAATCATTTCCTGGGGAATCCTAATTTAGCTGAAGCACTCAGCCTCTGGTGTCCTGCTTGATTATAGCCAAAAAAGGAAACTGGTTAAATTCTTGGGAGTTACATTTGCAGGAAGCTGTGTAATGGAGGTTAGAATACATCTGTTGCCTTGCCAAACCTGATACGATCATGAACACAATGAACGTTTTAGTTCCTTTTTTCTCTCTTTAACCCTTTGGCTGGCCTACCGTCTGTAGCAAATATCCAAGGCCACCTGAGATTTGCAAGATCTCATGCTGAATCACCAACCCATTCTTCAAAGATCCTGGACTTCCTTTCCCCTTCCTGTGTATTCGCTCAGGCCAGATGTCCTGGAGTGTGGTGTAGTTCTAGAATGGAATGACAACTTGCTCTCATTTTAGTGGTGGCCTCATTTACAGGTGTGCACTGTCCAAGCACTGTAGGATTGCAAACACTGTTACTCTACCTTTGCTCCTGCTGCTATCTAGCCAACAGTGGATGGAATGGGATGTCTCCTTGGTGCCCCTACTGCAGGTTGTACCTGTCTTGCTGCAGAAATAAACCTAAAATACTATCAAATCACAAGGGCCCTGCTTGTGTCTTAGTCTTCTAGACTCAAGTGTATTCCTTGCATTCATGGTCTAAGATGTAGATTTTAAATCAGAGTTCAAGTGATATTGCTATATGTGGACTACTTGATCCTTATTGATGGCTACAAAACTTGCAGAGCAGGAACAAGTACAGCATTCAGTACAAAGCAAGAGTGCAGTTATCCATTTGATAAAAGGAATTTCCCTGCATGCGTGCACATTGCTGGATTGGGCCTCAGTGCCGATCTATACCATAGTTGGCATTTTTCCAGACTTTTCTTGCTGTTACATGTGCTTAATGCTGGGATGCTATGCTTTAAGCTGATCCCAATGCATGTTGGGGCCAGATTGCTCCTGCAGTGAAGCTCTTAATTCCTGTTGTCTTTTTGGGAAACTCTTGCTGTGCCGGAATGCTGCCTAGTTGGCTTTGCAAGCTTTGTTTATATACTTGAAGAGGAACTGTTGTAACAGTATTTGACAGCCTCCTATTGCATGTACAGACCATCCTGCCTCTTCTCCTTTTTGTCTTCTCTTTTCTGGCTAACTGAAAATTTCTGACAAAGTTGCATAAAATCAGAGTGAGTTAAGTGACTGACAAGTTGGTGAGCACCGATTCTAGGGGGTAAGGCTTTTGGTGTTTTTGTGAAGTGTCTGGCTTTCTTTGGTTTAATGAGCCCTGGTGCATGAAGTGCACCAGCATCTTGATTCACCAACCAAATGGTGCCTTACATAAATCCCATTTTAGGAACCGAAAACCCCTTGGCAGAAGCATTTCTGATAGTTCTGATGAAAGATTAAATCCCAATTACTTTGTTTTATACACACTCCTAGAAATCCCCAACGTTCTCCCTGATGCAATGTCAGTGATCTCTCCATCACTAGGCCTCAGTTATGTCACTGCTACAAAAACACGATCTTTAAACAAAGTAGTGACCATAATGTTTCTTAACCCAGAAAGGTTCTGTACCCTGATAACTAACATCTTCAACAGTTTCCTGTAAGGATGACCTACAGAGCACAAATAAACTGAGTTAAGCCCAGATTTGTGTTGGGTATGTACCATAATCTGGCTATGGGGAGTACTTGGTGTATTCTTAATCTGCCTTTTAAATTCTCTTCTTCTTAAAATGTATCTTGGGACACTTAGGGATATCTTCAGGGAATAAAGGGTAACTGACAGCTCAACCCAGGCAATCCATGGCATTTGTAAATGCTGAAGTACATCAAATATCACGTTTTCAGTGAACCAGGAAATACCAAAAAGACTTCATTCCCCCTCCATTTTGAGGAGAGAGCTAAAAAGTTTGGTTAAAACTATTCTGCAGTGAATTGTCAACAGCCTAGATAGTAGTGATATTAGTCAAGAAATCTGATCTTAACTGCAATGCGAAACAAGTAGTTATCTAGGTGTTTGTCAGTAAGTTACTATAGGGATTGTTGCTTCCGAATTGTCTAACATGTTTACAAGCTTAATTTCAGTTTAACTTGTTTTTTGCTAGGGAATAGAAAATACATATTTTCCAAATGCTAAATACTCACAATGTTTGAACAGTCTGTTCTTTTCCTGTCATTTTAGGAAGAGAAACCCTGACCTTGTGTGTAATTCCCGCAAACCACCTGTGATTACTGAAATAAACTTAAGGTGGGGGAGGCCCTGATAGCCAGGGACCTAAGCCAGCGTAGAGTCCATTTGCCTCTAAGAGTTCATAATGCTGCTTAAATTCTAAAAACTTGAGTTCTTTTTTTGTTCTGGCAGGTCCCTCGTTATAAATCACCATGGCTCAAAAAGATGTTGATAAGTACCTTTACGTGGACAAAAACCTCATCAACAACCCTCTGGCTCAGGCTGACTGGGCAGCCAAGAAACTGGTGTGGGTCCCATCGGAGAAGAATGGATTTGAGGCGGCCAGTCTGAAGGAGGAAGTGGGAGATGAGGCCATTGTGGAGCTGGCAGAAAATGGAAAGAAAGTGAGAATAAACAAAGATGACATCCAGAAGATGAATCCACCCAAATTCTCTAAAGTGGAAGATATGGCAGAGCTGACCTGCCTGAATGAGGCTTCTGTGCTGCACAACTTGAAGGAGAGATACTACTCAGGGCTCATCTATGTAAGTAACAATCTTCTGTATTTGGGGAGGGGGGCGGGGAAGGCTTTTATGGGGATTCCATGTAAACTTGCTGCAACCAACTTCTCCCAAACATTTATAGTTAACCTTACACTGCCCCGTATGAAAGTCTTATGTGACACCGCTGCTTCTTCAGCCCCACAACTCTCCCCTGGGTAGAATGGATCTCAGGGAATGCTGTGGTGAAATGGTTGGACTTTGGCATTTGAGTGTCGTTGTTTGGAGTATGTTTTGAATATCATTAACTTGTTTTTGGCTAGAAAAAAAGAGACTTTGGAAAGCAGGAAGCCTGATTAAAACAGTACTAAATAATAACAAACCCCATTTTGGATGTATACCTAACATCTGGCTTGCTTTTCCCACATCTGGAACCTCAATGGAAGGGAATGCTAATGCCAAGCTGGCTCTAATCTCCCTCTGAGATTCAGGTTTTTAGCACATGTGCCCTCTCCAGTAACAAACATCCTGTACCCCAGAACAGTGTCTATCTGAACTACCAGGTTCTAGTCTCTTCCCTCCCACCAAAATTTACAAGAACAGCATAATCCTTTTACTGGGTTGTTGCCATGGAAATGACAGTGATATCTGTAGATGACAGTCATGCACAATCATAAGGAATAAGGTACAAGAGCCCAAAGGGGGCATGCTAGAGGATAAGGATTTGGAATCTGCATTGGTTCTATAGTTCCTGTTCAAATGTCACTGTTAATGTGACTTGCATCAAACAGCACACAAGTCTATTCCTTAAGTCCCTGTTAAAGCAGAGGCTGTCAAGGGGCACAGGATGAACTAGGCTCAGTGGTAATGTACTTTTTAATTCACTAGCTGATTACCTCTGGAGAAATTTTGTTCCTATTTTGTTTGGTCCTAGTCTAGTCCTTATTTGACAATACAGAATGATAGCAGAATGGTCAGAGCTGGAGATGGAGATATTAAGTCCTGATGTTCAGTGTCTCTAGGCAATGTGAAGTAGATTCTTTAGTGTGTTATGTCTGCTGCCCGATGACCTATTGAGGATGCTAATGTTATTGTAGTTCTAAAGAAAATCTAGATTACTGTTTTTTTCTGAACACTAGTAACATTCATACCTCTTATGTACTTTGTCTGATCTCTCCAAATGTCAGAGCATGTTTCTAACAATAAGTCTCCCATAGTCTCTCTCAGATACCTGCTACTTAGTCATCCAAAGAGGCCTAGTCCTCTTCCTCGCCTCTTCTGTGGCAAGACAGAGGGTCTCTGTAGCCATTAGCAGAGATGAGCAATCTAATCTAGGGCAGCAAATGGTGCATCTCCATTCCCACCATGTACCTCTGTAAGAACTCCTTTGAACTGCCAACTTCGAGGTCAGTGGTTTTCAACCTGTGGTCCTCAGACCCCAGGGCATCCACAGACTGTCTCAGATTTCCACAGGAGTCTGCACCTCCATTTGAAATTGTTTAGAGATCCACAAATTGAGAGTCTGAAAACCACTGATCTAGGTAATACGATCCTAACCTAGAGTTTTTGGTTCCACTTCTGGCTGATGCTGTGGCCACTTCAGAGGTACAGGGGACATAGGCAGCTGCTACAGAATACCATTTTTGGAGTGGGGGTTCTTCAAGGTATAGAACTGGTGTAAAAGCTCCATGCCAGCCTTCTCCCTGCCTGATGTCAGGGGGCATGATGAGGAGGTGTTGGCTGGAGCTCAGTACATTCCATTATTCTAGGTTGCTGAATAGCTGATTGGTAGTTGTGTGTAACCACAGCTGCCTCGACCTCCCGAGGCTGTGACTTCTGAGCCGTGCAGCTCAGAATCAAAGCGGCACTTGTGCCTTGTACTGTTGAGAAATGGGTATATTTTCCCTTCCTAATAAAGCTATTAAATTTTAAAATAAAGTGTAAATGGATCATATGTATCCTAGGTAATATTTCCCTCCTAAATTAAATTAACAAATCTTAAAACTAGTGGTAGGTAGTCAAGTGAGTTAAATATTTCACTTGCCTTGCAATAGGCTGCCATTTCACAGGTGTTGAGATGTCCCCTCAGTGATGCGTCAGACAGGTGGTCACATGATCCATAGGTGTAACAAATTGAAATATAACCAGTTTCATAAAGGATATTTGCGGAAGTGAGATTTCCTCCTTAAACCTAACTAGTAATGCGTTATGCAAGAGCGAAACTTGGTCCTACCAATCTATCCAAAAAACATGAGTCTGCCCATTAGTGAAGTGAGCTGATCAGATTGGCCAGCAGCTCTCCCCAGTGAGTCAGGAGATTAAGGTGAAGAGCTAAAATCCTTCCACTGGACAGCAGCTGGGCACTAATCTTCTTGACAGGAAGAGAGCAAACACAAACTATCTCTGGTATAAAGATCTCTGGAAAGGTCATAAACACAACACAGCGTTGTTCTTGGCTTCTGCCTCTTCCTGCAGGTGGGGGCTCTGTTTCTGAGAAGTTGTGTGTGGGGGGGTGTTTCCCCTATCCTTCCTCTGAAGGGGGATGGGAAAGCTTGAGACTAAGTTTACAGTGGGGACTCTGAGGCTGTGTCTGCATTGCCACTTTCAGCGCTAAAACTTTAGTTGTTCAGGGGTGTGAAAAAACACACCCCAGTGACAAAAGTTTTAGTGCTGAAAAGTGCCAGTATAGACGACGCTTTAACACTGGGAGCCGCACTCCTGGCGATAAAGCTATTAAATTTTAAAATTAAATTTTAAACCCCTCATTTGTTTTTTTTCTTAATCGCTGCGGTCGCGCTGTAACGTGGGCAGTGTAGGTATATCCTAAGATGTTTGTTCAGGGAGTGGCAGGCCTTTCAGGAACTTGGAAACAGCAAATCAGTGTCACAGACTGAAGAGATTTGTTTCTACAATGATGATTGGTTTTAGATGACTTTGCTGATGGTTGTGATTATCTGCTTTCATTCTCTGAACTGAGCTTGACTTTAACCCTTCCTGACTAAGCATGTTCTCTGGCTCATCTTGGTAACTCACTGCTCACCTTAAGTGTGTGTCCTGGATCCAGAGCAGAATGTAAATCCAGAACCTTACAAGTATTCCAGTCCAGCAACCACATCAGCAGAGGCTAGACCCTGGGAAAAACTTTTTTCCTTCCTAAACTGTTCTTGTCTTCTGAGTCAAACATGCTTACACTATCTCTGCAAGGCTGACAGGAGTAGATTAACTGCTAAAGAGTAAACCTGATTCTAGTCTGCCCTGTGCATCAACCAAAACACCAGTGAGGTTTAAGTCCAAAACTATAATATTGGGCAGTGATGTCTGAAGCAAAGCAGAGCTGCAGTGGAGACAACTTGTTAGGTGTCACCTTTGTGCATTAGCCTTTAATCTCTGGAAACTTGGGTTCAGTTCCTAGACTGGGGCACAAATGAAAATTTAAATTGACATTCCCAAAACGACTAAGATGACTTTTGAACTCCTTGGTAAGGCTGGCAGACTCAAAGTGGAGTAGCAAAGTGAGTGAGATCACTGTGTTGGGGCTGCAGATTAGGAGGGGTGTGCATTGGTAGAGCTGTGTAATAAGTATCTCTTCCATGAACCTCAGATACTTAAAAGGATAAAATTAACTATTGCCTTAAAGAATTACTGCTCTGCAAAAGGAGTACTTGTGGCACCTTAGAGACTAACCAATTTATCTGAGCATGAGCTTTCGTGAGCTACAGCTCACTTCATCATCCGATGAAGTGAGCTGTAGCTCACGAAAGCTCATGCTCAGATAAATTGGTTAGTCTCTAAGGTGCCACAAGTACTCCTTTTCTTTTTGTGAATACAGACTAACACTGCTGTTACGCTGAAACCTGCTCTGCAAAAGACTGCCCTTAGGTGTGTCTCTCTCCTCCCCCCCACCCCCAATCCCAGTTGGTAGTGGTGATGGAAGGAGGAGACAAGTTTCTCCTTGCTGCATGGCTTCATTGGTCTGATAGCGTTAATGTTCTTTTTGTTGCTAACTGCTGCTCTTCCTGTGCTGCAGACTGCTTCCATCCAGCTTCAGACCTCCAGGCTATTTTTGCTTGGAATATGGGCAGTCCTACTTCACCAGCTTACACTCCTCCGTAGGAAGCTGTACTCATACAGACACAAGCAGACTCTAAATCCATAGCTGAATCTTTCAGCATTACTTGCTGCCACTTATTCACATTTTTTCTTTACCCCTTTCCGCAATAAAACAAAACAAACTATTAAATCGCTGCCTCCCTAACTTATTAGTACCTCTTCCAAACAGTCTGGAAAGTTTGTCTCCAGAAGTATGTTTCCTTATTGGGGGAGACTAACAGGCATATTCTCTTCTAATCTATTTCTGTTCACAATAGCCATATAGTGGCTATAAGCAACAATGGATGTTCACAAGAAAAGCAGCAGCATAGTTTACAATACAACATCTCTTTGAACTCCAGCAAAACAACTGTGCAAGTTCCAGTTAGACTATAACTTGTCCCTTAACAGCATGGTTGCTTGCTGCATCAGCCACACCTGGTATTAGGGGAAAAGAAAAGGTGTGCTGGGGGGCTTTCTGTGGGCAGGTGTGGTGGAACAGAGCTTCACTGCGTCTGATCCACCATTGGTGTAAGGTATGCAACAGACCTTACACCACTGGAGGAAATTAGAGCATAATGGGGCCTATTATCTTCCACTTGCACCTGGGAGCCATGCCAGCTCTCTCTAGTCTCTATGTCCAAACGCTATATTGGACATCGCAGAGAATCAGCGCCAATGTCTGCTGGTATTACTGTGGCAGAGCAACCCACTTAGCTAAGTCAGCTCACTAAAATTCAGTGAACCTATCTAAGCATGGAAATGATTGCCCATTTGTCAGTTTTCTCTTGGTCTTGCTTATATACCTCTTAACATTGAGCTACTAACCCATCAGGTAGCTAAATTTATCTAACTCCTTTCGTAGGATCCCATCTTGGAGAGATGCTTCAATAATATTGGGGTCTTCTCTTGCACACTATTTAAAGAATAGTTTCCAAAAGTTGTCTAGTGTCCTCCAATGCAAGACTAATTCTGAAACCACCTCCATACACACAGGAAAACTTGGTTGGCATACTTTCCTTGGGTGCGGGGCAGGGTGTCTAATTGGTGCACAGACTTCCATTATAGCCATGTGAAAATGGATGTGGATGCCCACTGATGGGGTGTGGGATTAAAATCTCATGCCTGAACACCTTTGTCCTGAGTCTGACACACAGGTAGGGCTAATTATTAAAAATGAAAGCAACATCCAGTAAATCAGGGTTATGACCATAAACTGTGTAACCGATGCTATCTCCACCCTTCTAATTGCCAGTAGTCTAATCTTTACTGTGAACCATCTGAAGAGGCTAAATCTGATCAAATGCCTCTTGTGCTTAGAGTAAAGGACTCTTTACTACACCAAAACAGTTTTCTTTGAGAAAGTGGGGGAAGTGTAAGATGTAGAATGTGCCAGATGCACCCTATTCTTGTAGCATTTAAGATAGGATGAGAGTGTGGCCTTATGAATCAAACACATGCCAATAAAATCTATACGCTCTTTGAGCGACTACAAACCTCAGGAGAAAAGTTTGGCTTCTTAAAATATCTAAGAATACATTCTTCCTTCTGTCCAAAATACTCTTTCCAATTAAAAAGGGCATTCTGAGACGTGGGTACTAACAAACCTGTAACACTTTCTCTCTTCCTCTTGTCTTGACACCTGTCTTTCTCAGGTAGGTCTCTTTAAAATTGCAGTAAAAGTGTCTGGACATTTGTCTTGCCTCAGAACTCTGCAGGATTAAAGCCAGTTGAAACTAAATTCCAAAATTTGGGTTTGGTGTGATGGATGCTAGTGAAGGTGGCAAGTATTTCCTTATTGTTAAAATGGGAGACTCCAAAACAGTTTTACATGTTGATCAATTCCAAGCTACGTTGGACTTGTGATTCTCTTGTTTTAAATGCAGCCCCAGACAAGTTTGTGTCTTGTATGTGAATGAACTAAAGTGGCTCCTCAAAATATTTCCTCTCAGAAACCAATTTTGCCTCGACCTCTGAATCAAAGTCTTGTTTTGAATGAAGGGGTCAGGAGGAAGTATCAGCTGTCCACCAAATAATCCAAAGAATAGTTTACTGGGCACTCCTTCAAGGATTTAGTGTGGAGGGCCTCTCCCCATCTCCTACCCCTTCCCTTTCTCCTATCTAGGGAAGTGTACTGCCTGTCAATTTTTTACAGCAACTTTAATAGGGAGAAACTGCTGAAAGTAAATCCTTGGTGACTCCCATACTGGGAATTCTTCTGGAAATGAGCAACTTTGTAGGATCCTAACCAAGCAGTGGCAATAGATTCTAAAGCCAGAAAGGACCATTATGATGGTCTAGTCTGACCTCTTATATAATACAGGCCATAGAACATCCTCAAAATTCCTAGAACAGATCTCTTTTTAAAAAAAAAAAATCTAATCTTGATTTAAAATTGTCAATGATGGAGAATTTACCATGATCCTGGGTAAATTGTTCCAATGGTTAATTACTCAATGTTAAAAATGTATGCCTTCTTTCCAGCTGAACATCAGTTTGATAGCATGACTTCTGTACTTCACACTTCTTGGCAAAGGATAGCTCTACTTAAGAACTGATGCATATGAACGGGGGGATCATATGCATTTTAATGGGTGTCCTGTGATATATTAAGAAAAATGCTTACCTCCCTGCCCATGGTGCTTAATGCAACGCATTACTTCTTGTCCCTACATCAGCTTATGTTCCCTTGTGTAGCTGATCACAGGGGTCTCAGTTATACTCTGGACAACTATAGTAAGCAGGCTTTACAAATATGAGCTAGCGCACAATAAAATGTGCTCCCAGGCTTCTGGGAGAAGTTTTCTACAGTCAAGTGTAGACTTGGTTTAAACTTCAGATCTCTGAAAGCCAGGGAAACTAGTTTTGATGGACCCTGCAGTTAACTGGAATGAGCTAGCCAGTATAGATCAGTTGCTGCCCAAAAGCATCCGATAGCATGGAGTATCTAGTAGGGTTGCTTGAAGGAGGTAATGTGCCATACTGGTAAACTTGGTATTAGCTGTTGCCCAGTTTCCAGTATTGACTTGTGCCTACCTGTCTCTCTTCACTGCCCCAGTAGAACCTCTCAAAGGGGGACTGCCTCCAAGCAAGAAACCTTAAACGAACAAAGATTTGTCTGACTCTAACTACTATTAACTGATGTCTTTTCTCGCAGACCTACTCAGGCCTTTTCTGTGTGGTTATAAATCCCTACAAGAACCTGCCCATATATTCCGAGGAGATTGTGGAGATGTATAAAGGCAAAAAGAGGCATGAGATGCCTCCTCACATATATGCAATCACGGACACTGCCTACAGGAGTATGATGCAAGGTGAGTGCTAACTATGGGACAGTGACTTTCTTAGTGAGATCTTGAAGTCAAAATGGTATTCAAGACCTAGTGGGAGGACTTACTGTAAAAGACCGCAAACCTCTCTGAGGATGTGTTGTGTAGAGGAGTCACTAGGCAGTGTAACTTCCTGTCTCCCTTCTAAGAAGGGGCAGGTGTGTGTGTACGCTTATAATAAAACTATTGAAATTCACTGAGGACAAACCTAGAGCTATTTTTGGTGCTGGGAGCAGAGTGTGGTCTGAAACCTTGATGTAGAGTACTGATCAACACTAGTTTTTCATTGCATGAAAGCTCAATCAAGTTCTATCCTGTCAAGGAGGATAAACACTTATTTGCTAGTACTACACAGTGTATTGGCTGGTCATAAATTTAAAAATAAATACATTGACCAGAATAGTTTCCTGATTATATTTAGCAGAATGCCTACATAGTGTCATCAGATATAAAGAATTTAATGCAAAACGAGGTGTGGTTTATGGGTTCCTGGTAAACTGCCAGTGGATTTCTTGGTGTCACTTGGGGATCCTTTATGTAAAGCTCTGAAGATCCTGTATGCATCCCACCTCTCAGTAAGGTGATCTCCTTTTAGAGAATCAAAGCCTACAGTTGGGGGATCCTGTAAAATGCCCAGATGTATATAGAGTTAGCTCTATTCTGTCTCTTCCTGTCTTGGTATCTGGATTATGGATGCAGAAGTAGCAAAGCTACAAGAAGTGCCTAAGGCAGATGGTGGACAGTCTGCAATAATGACAGTTTGGGACAAGACAGCATGGTAGGGTTGAGACTGAAACTCCCCTATCTCATAAGCAACTGTTCACTATTAAAAATCTGGATTTCTGTCACTTCCCCTAGAGGGGCAGAACTTATATCTCCTCCTGTTTTTGAAGAAAATTCTGTTTGGTCAGTTTCCAGTTATCTGGCCTTATGTATAGGGCCCTCCCAAATTCTCAGTCCATTTCACGATCAGAGGATTTAAAAAATTGTAAATTTAATTATTTCAGACATTTAAATCTGAAATTTCATGGTTTTGTAACTGTAGGGGTCCTGACCCAGAAGCGAGTTGTAATGGGGTGGGGGGGAAGTCATAAGGTTGTTGGGGTGGGGGTGGGGGGCGGGTCGAAGTATTGCCTCCCTTACTTGTGCACCGCTGCCAGAGGCAGCGCTTGCCTTCAGAGATGGGCAGCCAAAAAGTGGTGGCTGCTGGCCGGGAGCCCAGCTCTGAAGGCAGCACCGCTTCCAGCAGCAGGGCAGAAGGATGGTCTAATATGGTATCGCCACCCTGACTTCTGTGCTGCTGCTGGAGGGGCACTGCCTTCTTAGCTGGGTGCCCGGGAAACAGCTGCTACTCTCCAGCCATTCACCTCTGTAGGCAGCGCAGGAGTAAGGCTGGCAATACCATGACCCCCCTCCAATATCCTTGTGACCCCCATTTGGGTTGGGACCCCCAGTTTGAGAAACTCTGTTCTCCCCTGTGAAATCTGTATAGTATGTGGTAAAGGTATACAAAAGACCAGATTTCATGGTCCGTGACACGGTTTTCACGACTGAATTTGGTAGGGCCTTACTTGCGTAGCTTGACAGTTAATGACCTCCATTTCTCAGAAACTCTCCAGCATAGTGGAGCTAAAACAGTGGGATAGTGTGGGGGGGGAAAGGGAACAGGAAGAAACTGCTTCCTTGTGCCCAGATCAGTGACTCAACAAAACTTATAGGTGGAGGGAGGAATGCCAACAAAGGCTGCTGGAGTACAGCCCCACAGGAGATTTGGCATGACAGATAACTCAAGGTGAAGTGGAAAACTGCTTTCTGGAAGAGTGTAGGCAGGTCATAGAGTAGTGGAAGCAGGGTGGCAATGACTTCCAGGAGTTAGGAAGGCAGTGCTTCTTGTTAAAGAGCATGATTCCCTGCTGAGAAATACAAATACCTTTCCTAGCTGTCACTCTAAAATGGCTTTGCTGCATCCAGAGAACACTGCCTGGAACATGTCCTTTAAGGAACCTCATTTCCTCTTTTAAACAAAGGAATTTCTAAACTCTTTGCACAAATAACAGGACAAATGTGCCTTCTGTTCACTACATAGTAGCATGACTGCCCATAAACTTCTTATCTCCAGTTCACTTCCTCTATTGCTTCCTTCTCTTCCCTGCCTACTCCTTGTCAGCAACAGTGCCAACAACTGTTTTCTTTAAACAAGCTACTGACTTGTCCTAGCAGAGTTTCCAGTTTGTGGGAAGCACCTCCACTTCTATGCAACAATGGAGGCAATTCCTTTGATGCTATTGTAACATGATTCTGGAAGACAAGAGGCTTCCTCTGATAACTAACAGCGAAACCACTTGAAGGATGTAGAGCAAGCATCCTGTATGGAATCTCTGCCAGTTACACAAGTTAGTTCTGTGGAGAGCCGCACAGTTGTGGCTTAGAAGTGATAAGTGAAGTTCCCTTGCATGTGGTGGTTTGTAACCAAAGGTCACTAGTATTTCTCCTCATCTTTCTTCCTGACTTTGATAGAGCGTTAACTGTCTGAAACCCAGAAATCTCAGACTTGCATTGTTGATTCACTGCACAAAGCTAAAGGATGGTCGTCTGTCTATTTTCTTAGCACTGGGAGGGGGGTGTTGAGTTCTGCTTAAGTATTTACCTTGCCTGGCTGTAAGGGAAGAGGTAACAGGTGGAGGAAAGAGGGTTACAGTCCTGCCCTGAGGCAAAGAGCTCTCAGCTGTTGCCCCTTTCCCACAATAAATCTAACATGATGAATATGGCAGTCTTGTCCAACTAGCTGATTGCTCCAGGTCCTCTTTATCTAGTCCAGAATAACTGTGGCCTATAACCACCCTCCTCTGTGCACTTGCTGGGCTTGGAAATCATTCCCAACTGATGGGCTAGCTGGCTGTGACCACACTATCTATTTAACAAGGTTTTAGTGGGCTCTGAGTGTGGGTTTCGGTGTCTTGTAAAGTGTATGTATTGGCAGCAAAGTAACTCTAAAGCAACAGTCTCCTTCAGATATCCCAAATGGCAGAAACACTAAATTGTAGGGATGACACTGGGGTTTTGCTATTGGGGGTGAGGATGGAGGGCTGTTGTAAAGTTTCTGGTCCCAGCCAGCCTCCTGGGCAATGGAAAACATTCCTGTTTGGCTTTCTCCCATTTTGATTAGCTTGTGGGGGAGGTTTGATGCAGCAGCCAGTGGTATGGGAGGAATCTGCACTGAGAACAGAAGATGAAAGAGCCCAGTGCTCTGCAAGGACTGGAGGCATTTAAGATTAATGGTTGTGCCCCTTTCTCCTTTCAGAGCCCAATATGCAGGGAATCCTTCATGGTATGAATGCTTTTAGAGAAAGATAGCAAGCTGTTAACTCTCAAGAGGTAACTGTACTCCATTCAGCTGATAAAGCAGAAATGCCTACGTGTAAATTTGTTTGGATTCTGGATTTTTTTGGTTTCATTGAGTTTATGGTATCTTAATAAGCAGCCTGTTCAGATTTAGGGGTTGGGATAGGATTGCTTTTATTCTGATTTAAACTAATCCAGAAATTGTTTAACCCTTTGTTTTGTGTTTAAGCTGATGCACTACCTTTCAGAACTGGGCATTCTGGCAGGCTGCTGTCGAGGCCCCCTTACCAAAGGTGCACCAGTGCCTATATGTTCAATAAGTTTCCCACAAGCAACTTAATCCTAATCCAGGGCACTGCTGTGACCTAGAGGCATTGTGGAAAATTTGCCATATTTAAAGTAGTGCTGTTTTTATCTCCAATCTGCTCTGTTATGGGGCCTAGAGGGGACCTCAGAATTCTGCTCTTGTGGACAAACTTTGGAAATCCTCTAATAGTTACCATATTTGTGTGTGGGAGTGAAATACCCAGGGTGCCTAAGTGCTGTAATTCTCCTGGTGTCTGGCACCTTGAGTACCTAAGGGTCTGAATTTTTTCAGAGGAAGTATCAGAGGGGTAGCTGTGTTAATCTGGATCTGAAAGAGCGGCAAAGAGTCCTATGGCACCTTATAGACTAAACAGACATATTAGAGCATAAGCTTTCGTGGGTGAATGCCCACTTCATTGGATGCATCAGACGAAGTGGGCATTCACCCACGAAAGCTTATGCTCTAATATGTCTGTTTAGTCTATAAGGTGCCATAGGACTCTTTGCCGCTCTTTCAGAGAAAGTGGCTTTATTGCAGTGAAGAGCTGAAGGATAATGGTTTTATATGGAGAGGTCTTAAGCATGCATAGCATTACTCTAATGCAGCAGATGTGCATAAAAGGGAGTGTATGTGTGTGTAGAAATTTAAGGCAGATAAAAGAATTTATAAACAATTGAGTGTAGCATCTGCAGTAGATCTATTTGGAAAAGGCATTTCAGAGCTGTTGGAATGGAGTCTGTTCAAGCTAGTGGGAAGCATTGTTCACCTGCTCAAGATGCTGGTGAAGAATCTTCTCTGTGAAATACTGACATAGGGCCAGACTGTCCAGACATGACACCAATGTCTAAAGAACCACACAAAATGGCTGTTGAAATGTCACACTAAACCTTGGCAACATTTGGGCTCAACAGGGAGTACAATTAGTCCCTAATAGCTTCTTCAAAACTTCTCCCTAGAAGAGTGTTGCTGCTTTTTGCTCCTAATGCACCTCTCAGGTCTGGATCTGTCTATTCCCTCCCTGCCAGCTTGTCTCACTTCAGCAGGCAGAACAAGTAGCAGGGAGAGACAGTTTCCCACACGTCTCAGCGGTCATTTGGGTTTTTAGCAGTGGATTGGACAAGAGTCTTAAAAATATGGGGCATATTAAACACTCCTTGATTTCCATAGATTAGCCCCCAGTGATTTTTAAATAGCCAGTTTACTGCTGGTAGTCACTCGGGAGCTAGCCAATCTAAGGGCTAAAGGGACTGGAATATCCAAGGGTACATCTGCACTGCATTAAAAAACCAAACCCACAGCAATGAGTATTAGAGCCTGGGTCAACTGATTCAGGCTTTTGCAATGGGGCTAAAAATAGCAATGTAGATGTTCCTGCTTGGGCTCTGAGAGCCATCCCCTTCCCTGGGTCTCAGAGCCCAAATGGGAACATCTACATTGCTATTTATTTATTTTTTATTTTGCCCGGTAGTATGAACAAGAGTCAGTTGATGATCACTGTCGTGGACATGTTTTGCAGTGTAAATGTTCCCTGAAGTACTGAAGCTTCGGATACAAATAATGAAATTTTACCTTAAGGGGAGGAATGCCCCTAGATAGTCTAAACTAGAACCTAAAGTTGTCCTAGTGCAGAAGTATATGTAACCTCTTTAGATTCTATAGGGAGTCTTATCAGAGCTGTGCAGAAGCTTCCTTTTAAAGAGGACACTGTTGCATGTGGCTCACTAAGAGGCACAAAGTGGGTGGGAAAAATAGCCTGTCAAACTGGATTGTAGGAGAGCTAAACTGATCAAGTAATGTCACTCTTACGTTACATGTGGCACTTCTAGAGTTTAAGACAAATTAAATACTGTAGTGGCCGTTCCACGGATTTGAATAAATGGATGATTAATTGAATCAAAGTGTTTAAACTCAATACACCGGACCCTCGCTAGAACGCATGTCTGTATAGCGTGAATTTGCATATAATGCGGTCGCGGCCATGGATCCCAAATTTTAATTAGTTTAATTTCAATTCATTTTAATGCGGTCCCCATGTTAATGCAGTACCGCACATGGATCACAAATCCAGTGTTCTAGTGAGGGTCTGGTGTATTAACACCCTTATCGCTCTCTGGGAAGGGAGATGGATGCTCTTCAGAGGCCCTTCCCCAGTTGCCACATTTCATAGGAAATATCAAGTCCCCTTGGTCTGATACTGTAGAGTTTGAGCATGAATTAGACTCCAACGAGAGACTGCTGAATTGGAATTAATTTGCAAACTGGACACCATTAAATTAGGCTTGAATAGAGACTGGGAGTGGATGGGTCATTACACAAAGTAAAACTGTTTCCCCATGCTTCCGCGCCCCCTCCCCCCCCGCACTGTTACTCACATCTTCTTATCAACTGTTGGAAATGGGCCATCCTGATTTTCACTACAAAAGGTTTTTTCCTCCTGCTGATAATAGCTCACCTCTCTGATCTCACCTGGTTTCAGAGTAACAGCCCTGTTAGTCTGTATTTGCAAAAAGAGAGAGTACTTGTGACACCTTAGATTAACCAATTTATTTGTTTTTATTTTTTTTATTTTTTATTTTATTATTTTTATTTATTTATTCGTTATAGTGTGTATGGCAACATCCGTTTTTTCATGTTCTGTGTGTGTAATCTTCTTACTTAATTTCCACTGCATGCATCCGATGAAGTGGGTTTTAGCCCACAAAAGCTTATGCTCAAATTTGTTAGCCTCTAAGGTGCCACAAGTACTCCTGTTCTTTTTACTTAGTTTATAACTCTCAGGTGTTTTCATATTTCCTAAATTTTGAGTAAACAGGACACTTCTGGCTTTGCTTAGTTTGACTGGACTGACCCAACCAGCATTTCATCTTCTTGTCAAACTTGTATGTGTGGAACTGTCTGCTCCCTTAAGAGAGCTCTTCCCCCTGTATGTCCCTGGATGCTTAACGCTTGGTGACTGCTATGCAGTAAATATCTGAACTGGTTCTCCACCAGCTACATAGCCGTTCAGTTGCTAGAGGTGGCAGCAGAGCTGTGGGTTATGGGAGACTGAGTGTGGGTTTTAGTTGTTGTGTGTGGGTTTGGTTTTTTAACAGCATGGAAGGGTCCAGTTAAATTCCCACTAAAATGGAATGAAAACTACTAGTGATTTCTTTAGCAATTTGTGCATGGCTCTACAATAATCCAAAGCAAGAGGCATTGTTAAGTTTTTGCTTGCTTGTCATACAGAATGTTTCTTTTCAGTGGTGTCTACATGTGAATTGGGTGATAAGGCTAATGTAGCTTTTGATTTCCATAGTTTAATGTTTTTTTTAATAGGGGATTGTCTTCTCTCAGATTGCACTCAGGAGTCATAACCAATTTGGAAGTGTCTTTTTTTGCTTTGAAACACCATTTCTATTCAAGCAAAGAACATAGAAAATTCTTTACCCATTTGCTTTGTGCTGCTTACTACGCACCTTTTGGTTGGTTCTTATAAACCAAAGCTGAAGTATTTTAGCCAGTTTGTGGCACTTTAGCCCAGACTGTCAGTCCCTCTGCTGAATATGGTATTGGCACCATGAGCACAGGAGCATGCATACAATTTTTTTCCTTTCAGAACTCCCCAAACATTTGTGTAACCTAAAATTTCAGGTAGACACCTTTCTATTTTGCTGTTTCCAGATTCAGGTCTGGAATGCTGGAGGAGGGGATCTGGGATCTGGTCCAAGAATGTCTTGGGGAAATAAGCTTAGATGTTTCCATCAATATATAGAACAACTTGTGTATATTTAACTTTTTTGTACAAATCTTTCAGCTTCAGATAGCATGAAGCTGAGACTTAACTTCAGCTGATTCTTCCCTTGTCCATTCTTCCCTAGAAGTTCTGTTGCTATCCCTGTCCAGGGTCACCTTCATATTAATTCTGGTTTTGGATCTTGGATTTTGACTTTGTCTACACGAACATTTTACTTCCAAATTTTTTTCCCAGTTGGAGTGATAAGATAGACTGTCTGCTGGCTTTTTAATCACAGTGCTTCTAACCCTGCTTGCAACATGGCTAGATGGCATGCTTGTTCAAATACCACTGGTCGGGCTGTGCTACACTCACACCAATGGAGTGGCTGTGGGGAGAAACTTGAAATAAAATGCAAGTGTAGATAAGGCCACTGGGAAGAGCCCTAAAGGAGCCTGCTCTGTGTGTGTGGGGGGGGGGGGGGGGGAGGCTGTAATAAGATTACATGGTAAAATCAGGTGTGTGTGAAGAGGGTGCAGGACTGAAGTGCTTCATGGATCAAACCTTTTCATTTAAGGCTAAATCAGTCTTGCACTCTCACTTCAGCTCAATCCCCTCATTTGCTCAGCCTGTCAGTTGCTTAAATTGGACTGCATGCACTAGCAGCAGTGTCAGAGGAGCATTTAGTAACGGAAACGAAGAAGACTAGGCATTTTCTCTGGCCTGTCTTCTGCCAGACGTTATGTTCAGTGGTTAGGAGGTGGGTGGTACCATCTAGCAATGGTTAAGCTTTTTGCCTTAATGAGTCAGCTATAGGCTGGGGATTGCAAGCCAAGCCATTGCCTTTCAGATACACTTCCTCTTAGCTGGAAAGATGATGTCACCATTGTGTGAAAGCTATATTACTTCTCCTTTTATGGAGATGTACAGGCTCAAAATCGGAGTTGCTCATGCAGAGGAAGTGGGTGATAAAGGCCTTTTAGGATGTTCTGTAACTAAAATGTTTAGCATAAACTGAATGTTCTGTTCTAGCCTTCTAATTTCTCTTCCTCCACACCCCCAAATCCTCCAAAACAAAACCACCTGAGCAGAGGTTAACAAATTTATTTGAGCATAAGCTTTCGTGAGCTACAGCTCACTTCATCGGATGAAGCTGAGCTGTAGCTCACGAAAGCTTATGCTCAAATAAATTTGTTAGTCTCTAAGGTGCCACAAGTACTCCTTTTCTTTTTGTGAATACAGACTAACATGGCTGCTGCTCTGAGAGCTGAGGTTGTAGCCACTTGCCCATTGTACTAGCATATGCAAAAGCAGTCCCAGAACTCATACAGTCCATTTGCTATCTCACAGTACAACGTTTCATTGAGGATTTTTACATCTCTTGTAAAAATCAACTTTTGGCTT
Organism: Caretta caretta; assembly: GCF_965140235.1. NCBI lineage: Eukaryota > Metazoa > Chordata > Testudines > Cheloniidae > Caretta > Caretta caretta. The sequence goes on along the minus strand of NC_134206.1, from coordinate 258,347,003 downwards.
AATGATATATTTTTGTGCAAATGCTTTCAGATCCTGGAACCAACCTAAATGCACTCTGATATCTGGGGACTACAGAGGTTAAGAATGGTTCTTTTTTTGCATAGGCAAAAAAAGAAATGTATGTAATATGCACTTAGAGTATTACTGTACACCTTGAATTTGAAGACTACTTTCTGGATCCTTGAGATTACTTTGTAAGTACTCTGATACTGTGGTAATAAGAACTAAATAAAGCTTAGATAGAAATATTTCTTTGCCAGCTGGTCTAAAGTACAGAATTGTTGCTGCAGTTAGACTAATGGTTTACTTATTAAATATGTAATTCAGAGGAGTGACTTTGAAAAGAATCTGCTTTTCAGGCAATTACCCTATAGTAAGCAATTGAAGTTGTTACCCAGTATGAGTAACTTGCATGTGCCACCAGTTTTGGAGATGTGGGAGGTGGGCCTCCAAGAAAATGGATGCTTCTAGTTCTGGCAACTGAAGTTTGACTTTGGCCGTGGTTATGCAAGAAAAATGAGAGGGTTGTATGGAATATGTAACATCCTGGAATTTAGAGTAAGTGCCTCTTAAAGTGGAAAAACTTCTAAGAGCTGCTGTTTTTGTAGCAATTTAACAACTCTTTTTGGCCTTCTGCTGGGGTCCTACTTTTTGTGGTTCAGCACAGCATTTGAGTCTTCTGTCCGTACACAATTAGAAGAATTCCAGCTATCCCAGTGATGGCTGTTTTGCACTGCTGGGAAGGAATTTCTCCTTAGATTCCAAACTGGAATGTTTCCTTTTATGGTAGTGTCTGCATACTGCTGTGACTTGCCTGCACTCGCAGGTACATTCCTAGTGGCTTAAAGCGGAGGTGACTCACAGCTGCTGCTGGTCATGGGGAAAGCAAATGGGAGGGGGTAACATAGCACTGAAAGGGTTCACCCTTACTGTCTAGGGTTTTTCCTGGATGGTCACCAACTGGTATGTCTATTTCTATAGTAAGGTGTGAAAAGGAGAAACTCTACTTACCATCCACCTGTGGAGGATATTAACTAGACTGCTGCTGTGTCACCACCTCCCTCCCTCACATGAGATTCTAAAACATTCTTCTAGACCAGCAGTTTTCAAACTTCATTGCACCACAACCCCTTTCAGACAACAAAAATTACTACATGACCCAGGGGCGGGGGGAGAGTCTGAGCCCCACTGCCCAGAGCTAAAGCACTCGGGCTTCGGCTTCAGCCCTGGGTCCCATTGAGTCTAATGCTGGCCTTGGCAACCCCATTAAAATGGGGTCATGACCTACTTTGGGGTCCCAACCCACAGTCTGAGAACAGCTGCTCCAGACAAAGTGTCTGCCAGGGCATTTGATTTGTGTAAGTTTGATTCTAGTGTCCATCAACTCTGTTCTATTTGACATCTGGCTTATGTGGCTGTTTGCCACTGTTTTATCATGAAGGATATGGATATTACCTTTTTGTCTCAAACAGGCTTCCTACATGAGCCCCCGAATAAGCTCTTCCAGCAAATGAGCTGCTCATCACTTAATCAAGTTTTCAAAAGGCCATAGCTACATATGAATGTGCTGCAAAACCAGCCAGGTGTCTGTCCTACTGAATACAACACCTGGGGCTATGTGCAGATTAGTCATTAGTTAATCACCGATGAACCCTCCAAGTGCCCAGTCATGCAGAATCCTGGTGCATACCTTGGTGATCCATTGACCGCCTGGAGACCTTAATGGGTGTGGCCTTCTGAACTGCTTAGAGGTCTGTCCTTATACCTGTCATTCAGCTGTGGATTTCTTAAAGAACTACATTGAACATACCTTAAGTCTTCAGTGACTGAAGTCTGCCACTTCGTTATAGGTTTCAGAATAGCAGCTGTGTTAGTCAGTATTCGCAAAAAGCAAAGGAGTACTTGTGGCACCTTAGAGACTAACAAATTTATTTGAGCATAAGCTTTTGTGTAGCTCACGAAAGCTTATGCTCAAATAAATTTTAGTCTCTAAGGTGCCACAAGTACTCCTTTTCTTTTCACTTCATTATAAGTAGTTATACCTATAGTTAAGGTTGCCAGATGCTTAATTTCAAGACCCTATTTTCTTTTTTGTTATGATTTTGCCAGACTTAAACCATTTAGGCTGAGACTTTCCATGCCCAATGTCTGCCTTGCACTAAATATTTTTGGCAAGTTTCAGTAAAATGGTTCAGTCACGTCTGAAGACAAAATCGGGGAAAATACGTTTTTTTTGACTAGTTTAAAAAACAAAAACCCCTCTTGCCACAGTTTTAATTAAGAAGTCCTACCATGTCCATGTTTTAAAGCAGGGACCTGAAATTTGCCTGGGGTGAGTGTCCTGGTGTCTGATATGCCTTTTGCCGTTGGGTGACTTTTTACAGGAAGGGGCTAGATCCTTGGATATATAAACAGGAGTAGGAAGGTGATTTTTTTGTTCTTTGTTTTTGTTTTTAAACCTCTGTGTATGGCATTGGTGAGACTGGTACTGGAATACAGACCAGAGTGCTGGTGTCAGAATTTTTAAAAGGATATTGAAAAACTGGAGAGGGTGCAGTAAAGAGCTACAAACTAACTATTTGAAGGCTGGAGAAAATGCCTTACTGTGAAACTTAGAGCTCAGTCTGTTTATCTTGCAAAAAGAAAATTGAGAGATGACTTGATTACAGTGTACAAGGGGAGAAAATACTAGGTACTGCAGAGCACTTTAGTTTGAGGAAAGGCATAACAAGAACAAATGTCTGGAAGCCGAAGCCAGACAAATTAGAAATAAAGGCACAAATTTAACAGGTTGTTTAACCATTGGAACATATATCAGACTCCACAAATTTCCCTCCATTTCTTGATATCTTCAAATCAAGACTGGATGTCTTTCTGGAAGTTTTAGTCAAAAAGTTATTGGGCTAAATATATGGGTAACAGGGTGAAACGGAATGGCCTGTAATACAAAGGTAAGACTAGATCTAATAATCCCTTCTGCTTTTGACCTCTATGAACTCTGATAAATTCAGAGCATCTGAAAGTCTCAGCACATCATGCTCAGACTTGGTTGGCAGCTAAATTTTTGAAGATTCAGTCTGCACAGAGCATACTACATCCCCATAGCTCCCATGCGAAACCAGACTTCACAGTAGCAGTGCTGTCCCCACAATAACTGAGCATCTTCCATTCCTGGGTTAGGACTCTCCCTGCAATTGCTGCTGCTGGCTACTAGGAGCCAGCATAGCACTGGACTCCAACTGAGCATGGAAACGCTCTGTCCTGTGCTCTGTCTCCCCCTACTGATACCCAGCCAGCATGGAGGAGGAAGCTACCTAAGTGAGGAACAGGGGAGGGGAAAGTGATTAAATACTGGGTAGTGGAGGGGAAAAAGAAAGCATAGGAGCTGGGGGAGGGGGGGGAGGGAGAGGGGGCAGGGTGGGTGGAGACAGGAATGGGGGTGGAGAGGGAAGATAATAATAGGAAGTGGATATGGGGACAAGAACGGTAGGAGCCATGTAAGGGGAGGATAGGACTGGTAGGGATGCAGGGGGAACCTTGAACAGGAGCCAGGGAAGGAAGGTGGAAACTGGGGGTGGGGGAGAGGAAAGGGAAGAGGCTGGGACATAGGGGTGTTTGTGAAGATAAATTCACTAATGTTTTTAAAAATCTAAGATGTTATGACAACACCATAGTAAAGCCTATGCAGAAACTAATAGTTGTGTATTCGATGCAGGGTTTGGATGGTGCGCAGTAAATTATACATGTGGCCACATATTGAAGTGTTAAATAGTTACCCATTCAGTGAGCACCATCCATTCTGCACTGAATGAGGGTTTGTGTGTGTGTTGGTGGGATGGAGAGGGAGAGATGGGAGGATGGTGTTTGTTCATGTAATTGAATACTCCCAGTACATATACACAAGGGATCCAAATTTGGGTTTATGGTCAACCTTAATTCTGGTACTTCCTGTATTTGACATTGCAACCTTAATGTTCTTTTAATGCAGTGGGTTTTTGTGTAAGTACAGTGCCTCAGTCCTGAACTTGCCACATAAGAAATGGCTAAAGCAAAAACCTTGAGCCACATTTTTTTCACCCTAGCATCCCCATCACAGCTAAAGCTGTAGTCAATGCTTAGGCCTCCCTTGCTTTAAAGGATAGCTCAATGTCCGTAATCGCCTTGTGGCAGGATTGGAGTTGCAGGGCCTATTCTGCATTTGGAAGCAAATAGTTCAGGAGGCACAGGAACAAATTAGGAGTAGGGGTTCTTTTCACACCCTGGAAAAAGCAAAATAACAATTACCTTGTTTTGTGCTGAACTACAGATACATCTGGACAGGTAAAACTAAAATGATGGTGCTACCTTTAGGACTTTAGGGAGAGGGGAGGAACTATGCCAAGATTTAGAGGTGACTGGTCATACTTCTGAAGATGCTTGCATGAGGATGCTTAGTGGCTTCTGCTCTCCATGTTTTGGGGAGTGCCAGCATACCCTCTGAATTTAATAGCTTTTGTAGTGGAGGCAGAAGTGAGTTTTGGCCTCTCTGATTCTGTGTGTTTCTTTTATTTCAGATCGAGAGGATCAGTCCATTCTGTGCACGTGAGTATTTACATTCTTCAGCTTGTCTTGCTGTCAGCTCTTGTTAAAATCCTGCTGGAGGGCTTAATTGGGGGTTTACTGGAGTCAGTATGTCACATGATACTGTAGAGGCTAGGGAACATTTTGCCTGTTTAAATCCTACCATTAGCATCCCTTCCCTGCCCACATCTCACCTCTTTCTGCACAAGGATTGTCTCTGGCATGAAGGAGCAGGAAACAGGTGATCTTAAGGTGACTGCCTAGTGGAGATGTTACTTTATTGATGCTTGGAAAGGACTTTGGAAGAACTGGGGTAGCAGTGGTGTATATACAGTCAACAGCCATGTGCTCTCATTCATGCTATCTAGGCTGAGGTTGTAGGGAATAATGTGCCTATTTAACACTGCAGTTTCCTCTGTTGAGCCTAAAAATAAGACTGATCCCCCAAACCCTGTTAATTTCTGGTTCTGAAGGAGTTAACTACAGCTCTTTTGCTTAGGGAAATTCCTTTTAAGTAATTCACTTAATTGCCTTTGTGTCCTGTCCCGTGGTTCTCTTCTCCCCCCTCCTCCCCTGCCCCCATTATTCCTCAACCACTTGCATGTGAAGGCTGCCAAGTGACTGGAAAATTACCTTTATTCTTTCCTTCCCCGCCCCTCCTACCCCCAAAGTCACGAGAAACTGGCTGAGCAATAGGACTAGAGCACAGTACTGGTTGCTCTACTCTTCACTTAATGTGTTCAGGTTCTCTGTTAGGGCAGGTATCTCAAAGCAATGTTTAATGGCAAGAATGCAACTAAAAGCACTGATCAGCTGACAAGCATTTTAGGTTTAAAAAGGTGAATGCATTTTCCCCCATCTTGTTCTTGAATGAATCCCAGGCTCTGTCTTTGCAGAGGTGAATCAGGAGCTGGTAAGACAGAGAACACCAAGAAGGTCATTCAGTATTTGGCTCATGTTGCTTCCTCACACAAGAGTAAAAAAGACCAGGTAAGTGCCTGTGTTCCCTACAAGGATGCTGCACTGTCATGCCGAGCACCTACAAGCTATGGTACGCTAGGAGATACCTTGGTTAATACTGGCTGAATAAAACACTAGGTACCAACTTGTGCATAGGGGAGTGAGGAGACCATGAACTATGGAGCCATGACAATTTTGTGTGTAGCTTTAAAAACCTCACAAGTCAGGGGCCGCCATTCTCCCTCATAATTCCATTGACTTCAGTGGAGATACAGCAGTTTTTCAGAGCGTTTTGGTTTCATAGGTGGGTGTGTTTAGGGGCACAGTTTACAAACCATCACGTATTGGTCTTCTGACTCGTTCATATAATTTGTGACCAATCCAAGCAACTTAAGTGACCCACTCCCTGGAGATGTGGTCTCCTTTATTCTACTCCCCTGTATCTTGGGGCTGGTTGTGAAATCTGTTCTATAAGCAGTCTCTCCAATTTGGAGAGGTTCATAGATATGAGCTGAAGACTTGACTGAAACTATAACAACTTTTAAATGGGTGAAAAGTATCTAAATACATTAGAACAAGGGGTCTTTGCAGTTGTCTCACTTATATTTTTTTCCCCTCCCTCTCCCCTTGATGGATTATGACCGAACTCATCAGTTGTATCCTCTTAGGTGAGCTGCACGTTTACTGCACGTTCTGCACCAGGAATGCATTTTGTCCCATTGTGTGACTTGAGCACCTTTTCACTTCACACCAGTGTCACTTTCTGCAGCTAGAACAGTCCCATAGACAACTCACAGTTCTGTTTTTATGATGCACAATAACCTTTTGTGAGATGCTATCAATTAGAGATTGCAGTTATGTCAAGTTCACTCATCTAGTCTGCACTCAAGGTCTCTTGTAGAACTTCCCAAGTACACTGTAGAGAAACTGTTCCTGTATAGTGAAGGGGAGTTGAACTGAACCTGGCTTTCCTAGAACTGCATATAGAGCCTCTGGTGTGCATGGTGTTCCTAACCAGATGGAGTTGACTGGCTGTCTAGCCTTTCACCACAGCAAGTTAGCTGTGGGTGCAGTTGCTGGGAAAGGTCAGGAAGCTGCTGCCCTGAGTGTACTGGATGTTCCAACACAATGAGCTTGTTAGCCAGAGTTACACACATGGGAAATGCAGTTAACTTCTGAGCTTTATAACAAAACCCAGATGCCAAGCGCATCTTCAATATCTTTATGTAGAAACCTCTTCTTAGAAACTTAACAATAGCCATGCTGTGTCTGTATATAGGGTATATGAAAAGGATACTCTCTGCATGCAGATGTGTATGTTTGTGTAAGCACACTGTTCTAATGAGTGGCTTCTGGAATCAAAACAAAAACATAGCTTCCATGTGCCAGACTTTGAGATATACAAAAGCTTTTGCCATGGCCTGTCAGTAGCTGTATTTAGAAACATTTTGCTTTTATATTTTTTTCTTGGAATGTGTATGTTTGCGGGGGGAGGGGTGGGGAGTGAAGTGAAAGGATCATGGGATTGGGAGTTGAGCATTCTTCTGCTGCTTATTCTCAAGTGAAACTTCAGTCATCTAAGCAGACCAAGGATCTGGTTACGGTATAAACCAGCCTTTAGCTGGGCTTAACACATGAGTTCTCGGAGTTCAAGCTCCATTTGGAAGATTCTCTTAAGGAATCCTGCAGCTCACTTTTAACTCTGGTGGCTCCATGTTGGTTACCAGCCTTACCAATGAGGATTAGAACTATTCAGGTTCCTTAGTGTTAGATGGTAATGAGACCTCTCTGCAGCCCTGCTGACCTTCACACTCCCTAGGCCTGACTCCAGATTCCAACTCAGTTTGTCTACAGATTAGTATAGTAACTTTTGAGACATCTGTTCACCTATCACGGGGTGGGCAAATTTTTGGCCTGAGGGCCACATCTGGGTAGGGAAATTGTATGGTGGGCCATGCATGCTCACAAAATTGGGGTTGAGGGCTTTGGTTGGGGAGGGGTGATCTCTGGGGTGGGGCCAGAAATGTGGAGTTCAGGGTGGAGGAGGGGACTGGTTGGGGTGAGGGCTCGGGTTGGGGGTGCAGGCTTTGGAGTGGGGCTGGGGATGAGGGGATTGGGGTGTAGGAGGGTGTTATGGACTGGGATCAAGGGGGTGGGAGGGGGATCAGGACTGGGGCAGGGGGTTGGGGCGCGGGAGGGGCTTGGGGCGCAGGCTCTAGGCAGCGCTTACCTGAAGCAGCCGCATGTACCTCCTCTGGCTTCTACATGGCAGTGCGGCCAGGTGCCTCTGCACGCTGCCCCATCTGCTGTTGCCACCCCTGCAGGTCCCATTGGCCGCAGTTCCCAGCCAGTGGGAGCTGCGGGGGCGGCGCTTGGGCTGGGGGCTGTGTGTGGAGCCCCCTGGCTGCCCCTAAATGTAGGAGCCAGAAGGGGGACGTGCCACTGCTTCTGGGAACTGTGTGGTGCGACGCTACACACGTGCCAAGTGGCCCCCAGCCCCGCTCCTCAGCTGGAGCATCAGAGTGGGGCAAGCCCCAGACTCCACTCTCCGGCAGGAGCTTGAGGGATCGATTAAATCTGCTGGCAGGCTGGATGTGGGCCGTAGTTTGCCCACCCTGACCTATCACTACCCAAGGGAACAAGTCTACAGACTCTGCTTGTGCTAACCCCCAAGGCTACTAGATTAGGCCCTGCTGCTGGCACCATTAGATTGAGGATGTAGCATGAATCTTTGTCTCCTGCATGGGCAGTGCAATACAATAATGGGGTGACATTTGGTAGCCTAGAGCCTTTTGCATTTCTAGTATCTTTTGGTCAAGAGATTAAATTTACAACTCAAGTCTCTGCTTTCCTACTTTTTCAAACAAAAACAGCTTTTCTGAAGCCCTTCTCTCAGCTGCAGTGGGGGGACGGACCCTTTCCTCCAATTTCTATTGAGCTGCAAAGATTCTAAAGCAATGATTAATGTTTTAGGTGATTTCCCCCCCCCGCCTCAAAAAAAAAAAAAGAAAAGAAAAAGAAAATCACTGCATTTATGGTGGTAAGTACTACTAGGCAGGGTGATGCTGCATTTAGGGCATACAGCATTCCATTAAAATCCCTGTTTTCACTTAATCAAATTGTGTATTGGGGAATGGGGCAGTTGAGTTGTGGTTGAAGCATTCCATGTTTGCTGTCTACCTCGCTTCACCTGTTTCAAATCATAGGAGAGGAGAGTACTATTTTCAAAACTAAAGTTTATAACTTCTTTGCAATCAGAAATGCAAATGCCATGTTGCAACTCTGGCAGTTTTTTATCATGAGTGATGTGGTGCCTGGTGCTGTTTTCTTAAAGCTCCAGCTGCTGGAATCATGTTTCTTGAGAATCCTTTTTTCCCCCCTATTTTTAAAGGAAGCTTGTAGCTTTCATGGCTGTAGAGAAAAGCTTGCTGTCGTGAGCCGTAAAGGCTCAAAAACCAGAAAGAAAATAAGAAACCAAAACTTTTTTAAATTGAATGATTTTTAAGTTAATCTCCTGACTTTCTGGGTCTTTCCTCATGACTTTTATTTTTAAACAGGGGGCTGGCAAGGTTCCTATTTTTTGCATATGGCTCCTCCTCTTTGACGTTGGGAGCATATGAGGAGGAATTCTGAGTTTTCAGTGGGCATCAAAGACATTGATTACTTAAACTGATATGCAGTCATGGAGAGAGGGGGTGCTAAGGACCCAGCTGCACATTCCCACTGTGAGCTAGCAGACCTAGAAGCTGGTACTGCAACAGTTTGCATGGGAGGAAGGGGGATGTTGTATCCATCTCAAATGCACACAGAATCTTTTTTTAAAATTCTTTAAAAATCAGCTCAGGACCTGCAGCTGTGGGTACAGAAAGGTTGGCAGTGTCTTAATTACAGGATCTCAGCAGTTCCTGCTGAATTCTGCACATTGTAAGGTTTCGTAGTTTAGAAAAGTTTATTTTCGTATTGGAAAGATAGTCCTAAGTATGCGGCTGCTTCTACCTTGCTAATGAGCCATGCAAAAAGTCTTCAGTCAAACAATGGCTGCAGAGGTGTGAATGCTCCCTCCTATGAGGTATGACCTGAAACCCTACATGGGCTACTTAAATACCAACATCACAAGCATGCTTTTTTCTGCTTAAAACTAATGCTAAGTCAATGTTCAGGTTACATATTTAAATGTCAGTGAGGAAAGGAGCTAATGCTTTCTTGGTAACATTAACCTTGTAATCAGATGCAGCATTATAGTAGCATACTGAGACTGTGCTTCTGCAAAGGATTTGGTATTCCTTCTGCACTGCAACACTCTACTGAGCTGGTTCCCATGATCCATCTCTGATTTGATTAACTTTAGCCTTTCCCCTCTTCCTCTCACCCTGTGCACCCCTCCAACCCCCACTTACCATTGTGACCTTCTACATGCCTTCTACGATTGTGGGTCTCCTTACCCGCTAGATCATGCTATCCTAACCCTCCCCTTCTACTTGCTTCTGGCTCCACCAACTTCCATGTGTCACTAATTGCACCCTTCATTCCTGAGGTTAAAAAACATGAAGGAATTAACTTGCCCACAATACACATGTTGCTGTGAGACTCTTAACTGTCACTTTCCAGTTCTTGTGTAGCTAAATTTGGCCTTGCCAGTTTGATATTTTTATCTGAATAATTAAATATATTTAATGCCAAAGTCTAAGTGCTGTTTTTCTTCTAAATAGTCTTTTGATCTTTCCTTAGTCCTGCAGTGAAGTTGTAATGTTAAAATTGTGACATCATTCATTTCCATAGCAACAGATTGCAGTCTTAAACAGGATTAGGACTGCACTGCAGGATCACTCAGACAGGATGGGAACTGTTGGAGAGTAGGCGTGGGTGTTGCAGCTCACACATGTCAGAATAGCAGGAGAAATGCAAAATTACTGACAGACTTTTTATAGCAAGTTTGAGGTTTTCTTCTCCGCACAGCCAAGTGTGACCTTATGGGGTGGATGGCTGCTATCCCAGCCTGTTCCTGAAATTAAAAATCGTCTTATACGCACTTGTGACAAAGTGAATAAAAACTTAGTTGTGGCTGTGTCTTCTGTGTGTAACTCTGCAGACTAATAGAAATGGTTGACTCCGTACTTTAGGCTTGTAAAGGAGTGTTGTAACCTGAACGCAGCAATAAGAAGTAGAAATGCCAGGGTTCTAATTCCAGGTTTTAACCTTGGGCAAGTCACTTCATAGCTCTGCCTCATTTTTACCATCATTAATGGGGCTAATATTTATTTTATCCACCGCTAGAGGCAACATGAGGCTTGACTAATGTTTGTAAATGCACTTTGAGAATTAAAGGAGCTGTAAAAGTACTTTGTCATGTAAACACACCCTCTGCAATCTGATTTCTGGGATTGGCATTCATGGGCAAAAATGTTGGGCTCTATTCCCATGCATCAGGAAGTCCTGAAGACTTAGTCTCTACTACTAAAAGGAGAAACCTTAACCCAGTTGTCAATTTTGATATCTGGGATGGAGTGTTTTTTGCCTATGGCTAATTTTGAAATACCTAGGACTCCCTACTTCCAGCACAGAGAAGGGACAGTCAGTTCAAGTAACCACCTACAGACTTCTGGAAAATGTGTGTATGCTCCAGAGATTGAGTACTTAGTAGGGACAGCAATTCTGGCTGGTCTCTCCACCCCAAAACTCTGTTGCCTATGGAGAGGAGGAGTGTGTGGAAGTGGAAGACAGTGGATAAAACAGTTTGACTCAAATACCAGTAGTTGCCTTTTGTTGCATCCCCACAGAGAAGGCTTTTGCTGGTCTGTGTAGAGATGAGAGCCCCAGTGCAAGCAGAGATTATTGTCCCCAAAATGATTTGTGATTCTGATCATCTATTACTGGTGAGCTCATCCTGTGCAGAATCCAGGGCTCCCTCCCAACTGAAAGCCAGGTTTGTTTTGTTCTTCCACCTGGGAAGTAGGATGCTGCTGGGATGTGGATGTGATCTGGGGGAAGAACTTTCCATTCTCATTGCTCCCAGAAAGCCTGTGGGATGTGCCTTAGGCAAGACACTTAAACAGGACTGCCTACTGGTAACTGAAATCCAGCACCAGAAGCGGGGAATATTGCACTGATGCTGACTGGCTGGGGAGGAGAAAATATTTCTACATACTGAAATGAACTCAGTCTTGCCAAAAGAAGAATCCGTGGCACCCTAAAATGTTTGTTTAGGGGAATATCGCCAAAGATCTAATGTGGCTTCTTTACATAGATGCTAAGCTGATGAGATGAAACGTGGACCCTCTAGGTGAAGGTGTTAAAAGCTGCTGTCTTCATCCACTTTTGGTTTTCTGTCTAGGGAGAGCTTGAGAGGCAGTTGCTTCAGGCTAACCCTATCCTGGAGGCTTTTGGAAATGCCAAGACAGTGAAGAATGACAACTCCTCGAGATTTGTGAGTATTATCCTGCATGATTTCTGGTGTCCCCAGTGTTCCAGAGGGAGAAGCCACTAGTTGAATGAGTTGTGGGAGTCTTGCTTTACTTTTGTGCCTGATATGCAGTCTTGGGATGTTCTTTTCTGTAACTGGCTTCCCTTGAGTGAAACTGGGACACAGTTTTCACTTGTCAGTGAATTATCCATAAAGTACTGATGGGATTGAGTACCTGGTCTGCAAGATATTGAACCTTTGCCAGGACTCCCTGTGCCATTGTCTGTCTGTCAAATTCATTTTTCTCCCAAGGAGAGATTAGTGTCCCGTATTGGATTAATTCTGGAGGGCAGCAGAAAGCTTCTAAGGGCCGGGGAAGCTACACTAGAAACCAAATTGAAGTGTAAATGGTTGAAGAGGGGCTGAGCTGTGGTGGTGGTCAATCTAGAATGCAGTCTCTGCTTATGGCACCTGGAACTGAGGTGGAGGGGATCCACTTCAGAATGAAACTTAACATGTTTCCTGATGCCTAGGCAATCTGAAATTCGATCTAATTTGATGGCCCTTTGACTCTCATAGGAGTAATTTATGGTGTCAAGGATGTTAAACTGCTCCATGATCAGTGAGTGTTGTGAGCTGGCTGGGCTTGTGGTCTGTTTAAAACTTGTCTTAGCTGGTAATTATGTTGTTTGGAGCAGAAAGGCCTATACTGGGACCTTTACCATTTTGCTCTAGCTGTGATAGCATAAGATAACACTAATATTTCTGCTAACCTCTTTCTCAGGGCAAGTTCATAAGAATCAACTTTGATGTCAATGGCTACATTGTTGGAGCCAATATTGAGACTTGTATCCTTTCCACGGAGCCACTTAATGGAAATAAATTATGGGGAGTGGGAACATGCATACCGAACTATCTACCTATATACAGCCAAATAGTGTCTGCTACCTTACAGCAATGAAGTCAGAGGGATCTATAGACTTCTGTCAACACCTGTCATCTTAGGCTAAAGAGATCCATGTTAAGATCTCTAGTTTCGTCTGCAAGTAAAAAGGGAATCTTATTTAAATGGTACAGCATTTCAGAACCTATGCTGGGGTTATAGCAAGAATCCCTTCTGGATGAAATAATTCTAATGTTATGGGATAGAAGTGGCGTTTTAAGCTGTGATACGCTGAGTAGACTTGGGATTCCATGATCCTTTCATCTTTTAACCAGGGGAAATGAGGACTGTGGCAAGTGTCTTTCCCCCCTATTTATTCACAACTCAGTCTTGCATACTGGTCCTACCCTTGGAATGAGGATTAACTCAGGAGTCCAGAAGTACATCTTAAACTTAATCAGCCACTGAGGTTGTTGAAGGGTGGGTTGCTGTCAACCCAGAAACTTTGAAAGGGCAATGCAGAGCACTAAGCTGCCTGTCACGCCAACCAATTTAAAGGGCACTGACACCAAATAGAACCTCCTTTCCTCAGAGGAGAGTGGAATGGGAAGTTACTTGTTAGTCTCTCTGTTGTTCCTTTACTCTGTAAAGATCTCTTGGAGAAATCACGTGCAATCCGTCAAGCCAAAGACGAGCGAACCTTCCATATCTTCTACTATCTATTGTCTGGAGCAGGGGAGCACCTGAAAAGTGAGTACCTTGTGCTGTAACTAGAGTCCCTTTCCCCTAACTGCCAGATTGTTCCACACACTTGCAGTCTAGGCCCTATTATTTCCCCTCTTCCAAAGCCTGGAACTGCCTCCCACTGTTTTCTGACCAGGACCTCTCCTTTCAATCATCTCCTTGAAACTTTTTTTTCCTTCCTGAATTGGTACCCCTGCCAGTGATGTCTCCACACCCTTCCTTGTCTGAACTATTGTCCCATGTTTAGTCTGCTCTAATAGAGTGCAGGTTCTTCAGGGCAGGAACAATCTTCTTATAAACTTGGCAATTAAGAAAATACAGAATAACATTTGGCACCTATGCAGCACTAGGTGTGCCTGTGCTCTGTTAGCATAACACCTCAAGATCTCAATCTAACCTTCCTGTTAAGAAAGCAGTTTAAACTCACACCCTGGGAGAGGGCAGGCAGACTGGAGAGGTGGGGGGCAGGGAGAGAACTCACTTCAGAACCATCTGCACAGCGTTAATGGCAGAACATACGGCTCCCAGAGCTGGGTGTTGGACTCCATAACTGACTTGAAACAACAGGACACCTGAAAGAGGATGCACTTGCAGGACAGTCTCTTCTTCTAATGGGAGCAGGATCCAAGAACTGCTGGGGCTGCTTTGGCAGTGTGCCGGGGCGGGGGGGTGGGATGGAGGAAAGAAAAAAGTCTGGGCAGAAGAGCGTTCTGAGCTGTGACTACAGAAATGCTGCTACAAGAAAAACGTAAGACAACTGATCTAAACCTAAACCCTGGTTCACTCAGCAAGACTGTTTTCACTTGCTGGGGACAGGAAAAGAACTGAGGGCCAGATCTTTAAAGGTAATCCGGCACCTAACCTGCTTAGGTGCTTTTGAAAAATCTCACTAGGCGTCTATATGCATCTTTAGGCTCCTGAATACCTCTGAAAATCTGACCCTGAGGCTTTAGTGCAGAGGTCCCCAAAGTATAGGGTGTGCCCCCCTAGAGGGGCATGGAAGAACATTATGGGGGCGGGGATACAGTGAGGCCCAGGCCAGCCCTGCCCCCCACCAGAGCGGGGAGGGAATGCCACCCATCCCCTCCCTGCCCCAACTCTGCTCCGGTCCTGCCTGCAGTGACATCCCCGGCTCCCAGCCCTGCACCTGGCTCCATCCCCATCCTCAGCACTGCTTCGTTCCTGGCCCTGCGCCAGCCCTGGCCACTGACTATGGCTACATTCCTGGCCTTGGGCCAAAGCTGGGGGAAAGGCCCCCAGCTGCTGGCCCTTCCACCCCAGTCTTGACCCCTGGCCATGGCCCCCTTCTTGGCCCCAGACCCACCTCCAGATGCAGCTCCAGCCTCAGCCCCCTTACCCCTGCCTGTTCCCCTCTCTTCCGTCTCCTCCCCCAAGCCACGGCCCAGTGGCAGGAGGGGCATGCACATAGGTAAGGGGGGCATGGCCCGCCAAAGTTTGGGGACTGCTGCTTTAGTGAAAGAGGCCAGAAAAACAAAAGCTGTCTTGTCTTTGTCTCTGCTGGATATTTTTGACTTCCATGCTGATGGTTTGGCGGGGGTGGGAGGGGAGATGTTTGGGAGTGTTTTTTAAAGAAGCTGAAACTGGCAAATGTCGTCGTGAAAATCAAGACTGCAGGTGATTATAACTGACTTTCTTAGAAGCGTGTACAAAGGAGGTAATTCATTTTTTGGTAGATTTGGGAAAGCATACATTCTTAACTGCCTAAAATAATGCTAGCTTGTTCTCTATAATGAAGGCTACAATCATTCCTTGTCTGTTCCTCCCCCTTAAGCTGATCTGCTGTTGGAGCCTTACAACAAGTACAGATTCCTTTCAAATGGGCATGTTACGATCCCGGGTCAGCAAGACAAGGATATGTTTCAGGAGACGCTGGAGGCAATGAAAATCATGAGCATCCCAGATGAGGAGCAGATAGGTATGGATCCGGTGAAGGGCTTGGAAATGCATGGGAAAGGGTTAAAAAGAATGGAACAGTCTGGTCCTATTCAAAACACATGAGGGGAAGGCAGCCTCTAGTATACCAATTACACAAGTCAATTAGTGATATCTGAGAAGCAAGCTGGCTGCTGGTGGTATGGGAGTGGTCCATCTCAAAATTCACGAGCATAACTTCAGCTAGTGCAGAATGCAGCAGGTCACTACACAAACTGCCATGTCCCATGCTTGTCCCAATCTGTTGGAGTGCTATACATAGTGCTTATCTGTAAAACCCTCATTGAGTTATCAAATGGGTGCCTATCATGGGGTTATCTCTAGCATTTGCTCTTCTCTGCGGTCTGCCAGAGGCAAGACTTGGCCTTCTATGGGATGTACTGCAAGACCTTCATTCACTCTAGATTTCTCAATATGTGACTTGGGCCCATCGCCATAGGGGCATCTACTCCACCAATGGTTGGAGTCACTTAGTTGTGAACAGTGGCACAAAGCAGTGTACCTCTCTCCAGCTTACTGCACAGCTTGCTAACCAGAAAGTAATATGGTCCAACATCTAGATACCACAGTGATTGCCTTTTCTAAGGCACTTTCTGAAAGTGTTTTTTCCTCCATCTACTTTCTAAGGACTGGCCAAATCTCCATTATTTTGTCTTCTCTCTAGCATTTCAAACGTCTCAATTTAGTATCCTTTGTTCATCTTAGACTAAGTCCTCCTCCAGTGCCTAAATCTGTCAAGGAGGCTGGAACCAATGTGTGGGTGAAAAGACAACTCTGCATTGAGGTCTAGTTAGGGATTTGGCTGCCTAATGTATGGCCGAAGAGATCTGACGCCCACTTCATAAGTTGTGCGGTAGGGCGCATCTGTACTGGCCAATGAAAGTGGTGCCATTAGCTCATTTGCAGGGGTGCATGGAATGCCGTTTCCTCTCTCTTCCGGGCGCGAGAGATGCTACATGTTCTTTTAGGCTTATGAGAAGCACACATATGGCAGCTGGTTGAACAGTACATTTGGTTTGAATGCAAAGTCTAAACACACTAACCATATTTTTAGTTGAGACAATATAAAAATAAGCTTTCTCTTTGAGTGCCAGGTCTCCAGATTGTCACTGGGCTGTCAGATTTCATGCCATGTCAATGGGAGCATGTGTGCTACTTTACAGATATTATTTCAGGACTGGCAGGAGAGGCTTTAGAGGAGCAGCCGTGTTAGTGTGTATTCGCAAAAAGAAAAGGAGTGTTTGTGGCACCTTTAGAGACTAACCAATGTATTTGAGCATGAGCTTTCGTGAGCTACATGCATCCGATGAAGTGAGCTGTAGCTCACGAAAGCTTATGCTCAAATACATTGGTTAGTCTAAGGTGCCACAAGTCCTCCTTTTCTTTTTGTAGAGGCTTTGTTCACTGCGGATGTGTTTACAGACATGCTGTAAACTACCTAGTGCTATAGTAGGTAGAGAGGGAGACCACTTGAAGAGGAAGTAGTGACCAGTTAGTAGCTAACTAGTTAGTACCACTAACAAACTTACTGTCAGTGAGTCTTGAGATGAAGATGGCATCAGATCAACACTTTTCTCAGTATTCCGTATTGAAAATTCTCCCTCTGTTCTAGCATCTGACGCTGATTCTTTGAAGGGCTAAGGGGGTGCTTCAGTATGTTGTCCACAGTGGTACAGGTACTTCAGTGGACATCAGGATACCTGCAGTCTGCCACGCTATGTATGTTCCAACAAATGGAGACATTATAGCACTTGTGCTAGGGAGGTGAAAGTGTGCTGGATGAAAAGAACAAAGACCTGCCCAACCGTAACTGGCTCACACCCTAATATAGGCATGGCTTTGCCCTTTCAATGATTACTGTTACACAGTGGAAATTTTCATCCTCTTAATCTGATGCCTGAGGTGATCAGGGAAAAAGTCAGTGCATGCTGCTCATACCTGCCTTACACGTGTTGCTAATATGCAATTTTAATTCTTTCTAAATCTGACCTTTCTTTGCTCTATAAAAGGTCTGCTGAGAGTGATCTCGGGTGTTCTTCAGCTTGGCAACATAGTCTTCAAGAAAGAGCGCAACACAGACCAAGCCTCTATGCCAGACAATACAGGTAACCACACCCACAAAAACCACCAATACTTCTCCCTACAAGAGCTTCTTATCACACATGTAGGGGATAAGGGATCACCTTTGGAAAGTACAGAACTTTATAAAATGAGCCCAAGTTCTTTAACAAAACATAAATGTACAAATCATTTTATTCAGTGCCTAACTGCAGCCACCTTTGGGCAGGAATGTGGCAGTGTTCTTGTGCTGTTGGACAGGAAGTGAACATGGCAACTAGCTGAAACTGTGTTATGCTATTGCCATGTGATCTGAGTATTCACCTGTGGTCAGATGTATCAGAATACCTATAAAACCTATTCTCCACCAAAATTATGCCCCTTGCTCAAAGGATTTAAGGAAATATCCCTTCATAGTCTGTTTCAGTTAAAATTCTGCTTGATAAGGCTTGAATGGGCAGATCGGTGATGGGTAAATAATACATGTGCCTTAGCTACAGTGTTCTCTCTGTAAATAGCTGTAATTAGCACCCTGTTAGTGCATGCTTGGGAGACTTCTCTCCATTGCTCCAATTAAAAAGGGTAAATGGGATGAGGGATGACCTGGGTAATTATAGGCCTCTCAGCCTGAGATCAGTCCTGGGCAAGATCATGGAGCAATTTGATTAATATGTGACTCTATTAATAAAGAATTAAAAGAGGGTAATATAATTAATGCCAATCATCATGGGTTTATGGAAAATAGATCCTGTCAAACTAACTTGATATCTTTTTGTGATGAGACTACAAGTTTTGGTAATGGTGTTGATGTAATATTGTTAGATTTCTGTAAGGCATTTGACTTGGTACTGCATGACATTTTGATTAAAAAAATTAGAACTATATAAAATTGACATGGCGCACATTAAATGGATGAAAACCTGGTAGGTCTGAATGGAATTGTAAAAAGAGAATCATCAAGTGGGTGCATTTTCTAGTGGTGCCCCACAGGGATCTGTTCTTGACTCCACAGTAATTGACACCTTTTGTCAATGACCTAGAAAAAAACACAAAATCATCACTGATAGTTTGCATGTGTCCCAAAAATTAAGGGAGTGGTAAATAATGCAGACATTTCACTGATAGAGCAATCTGGATTGTTTGGTAAACTGGGCATGAGCAAACAATTTGCACTGTAGTATGGCTACATGTAAACATACATCTGGGAACAAAGAATACAGGATGGTGGGGGCTCTATCCTGGGGAAATGGTGACTTTGAACAAGTTTTGGGGCTTGTAGTGGATAATCAGCTGAACATGAGTTCCCAGTGTGATGCCACAGCCAAAAGGGCTTATGTGATCCTAGGATGCATAAATGGGAATCTAGAGTAGAAGGGAGGTTATTTTACCTCTGTGTTTGCAACCACTCCTGGAATACTCTGTCCATTTCTGATCCTTACAGTTCAAGAAGGATGTTGATAAATTGGAGAGGGTTCAGAGAAGAGCCAGGAGAATTATTAAAGGATTAGAAAACATGCATTAGAGCAATAGATTCAAGGAGCTCAATCTATTTAGCTTAACAAAGAGAAGGTTAAGGGGTGACTTGATTAGTCTATAAGTAACTACATAGTGAACAAATATTTAATAATGGGCTCTTCTAGCTAGCAAGAATGGTACAATATAATCCAATGGCTGAAGGCTGAAGCTAGACAAATTCAGACTTGAAATAAGGCATAAATGTAATAGTGAGAGTAATTAACCATTTGAACAATTTAGCAAGGGTTATGGTGGATTCTCCATCACTGACTACTTTTAAATCAAGATGGGATGTTTCTTTAATAAAAAGAGTAGGAATTATTTGGGGAAGTTCTATGGCCTATGTTATGTAGGATGTCAGACTAGATGATCATAATTCTGGACTTGGAATCAATGAATTATAGTAAGAGGCCAGTACACAGGAGGCTGCTGAGGACCTTTAAAATATAGACTTTGGATTATACCTTCAACCATTCTGTCATAATTTAGCAAATCCACTTCAAATGGTTTCCCTCCAGAGAGGAGAGAGGACCTTCTCACACCAGATGAAACATTCTTACACTGATTACAGTTGCCTGAAGAGGCCATTCAGCCAGTGTAGATAGGCTTATTAGCTGGGATTCCTTTTATATATTTCAGCTACTTGAATGCATCCTCAAAGTGGGTGCAGGCAGTTAACTTGATGGTGCCACTAGGCCAGTGGTCCTGTAATATCACCTAAAATTTACCCTTGTGTTTCCTGAAGCAATTTAACACACTCCAGTGTTTTTAGATCTCTTCTTTGATTGTCTCGTTAACCTGTTCAGTTAAGAGCTATTACATGCTGGTATTTGACTCTCTCTAAGGGATAGATTGCTGGGAATATCTTTCTCCTTTTGTCATTTCCCTGTGAAGCAAAAGGAGCATTAAGGTGAACATCTCTTTGCTTTCTCTTCTCCTTTCTAGCTGCTCAGAAAGTATCCCACCTTTTGGGTATCAATGTGACAGACTTCACCAGGGGAATCCTAAGCCCTCGTATCAAGGTGGGACGAGACTATGTCCAGAAAGCTCAGACTAAAGAGCAGGTATGTGTTCTGCAGAAGTAAGTGAGCCCTTGTAATAACATGGTACTAAGATTATTGTATGCACTAAAGACTTCCATAGCCTCAGATAGCATCTTAATTGACTCAGATATGTAAGCAATTGAGCGTGGAAACTGCTTTAGTTTTTGCTCCCGTGATCTACAATATATAGAAGGTTGTGGTGGTGGTGCAGAGTGAGGTAGCTCTTATTTCCCATGTATATTGACTGTGCGGCCTGTGATAAGGAAATATGAAAATGGCTCCCTGTCTCTAGGGAGTGAATTCCCTTTGGGGCTCTCAACGTCTTATCCAAAGCTGGCACATGGCAGTCAGCCTCTGTGGTAACTCTTTGTGGCCTGCCATGGCACTGTTCGCTCTGCCCCAGTTTCCCCGGGAAACTCCCTGGCAGTTGTCTCTCTGCATCACCTGGCAAGGCACTGGTAACCCATTTAGGTGATAGTCCCAAGTGCAACATAAACAAAAAGGGTCTTGTGCCCTCCTGGGCTCGGTTCTTTCCCATTCTCCTGCAGAGCTCTGGTTCTCAGGGCTTGCTCCCTCTTCCAGGGCCAGTTACAAGAGCAAGCCAGCTTTCCTGTTGCAACTATCCCCAGTCCCCCCTCTAGGCTGTCGGTTTGAGAGTTATCCTTTTCCAGAGCCTACTAGAGAAGTCAGCTACCCTTCTGCACCTTGTCTCTCCCAGATGAGTTCTCTCGGGCCTTCATAGATGCACGTAGCTGGGATGGGGCCAATAGGTAACAATTAAATGGAGCCATCTGTTCCCTAGCCCAGTAAAGGGCCAGTCAGCTTGTAACATGGCATTTCCTACACATTAGGTGCAAAGATAGTGATACTCATACTCACCCTCAGTGTTGACAATTGCCCTGTGGCTTCTCTGAGTGCAGAAATTTAGTTGTAAAATGGAGCAGACCATGCTAGGCCTTTACCTTGGCTATATGTGGCAATTGACCTAGAAACTGGCTGCCTCTGCCGAAGGGCTATCAGGCCTGCACTCTGTGTAGTATCACTTCTCTACTTGCCCTGTGATGAACACTTCAGTGTGGTCTCTGTGTGCTATAAAAATGTCCTCTTTAGAAGTGAGGTGATGGGAAGGAAGGATACCAATCAGATTCTATAAATCACCCTTGAGGTGCCCTCCCATTTCAATATACAACTCTCTGCCTCTGATGTGGGAATTTGACCTTCCAGGAAGAGGGGCATTGAGAAAACAAGCTCCAGACTCAACAAATACCTATGGTTCCCTTATGGAACCCTGAAAAGTCACCATGGTAGTCATTGACCTTTATGAGAGGACTAGACAGAATTTCCCCTTTGGAGTACCTGGTATTGGCTCCTGCCAGAGGCAAGATGCTGGAATTGGGACTTGGACTCTGATCCAGTATGGCAAGTCCTCCATTCATTGAGTCCCTCCTGCTCATCTGGAAGAGTCTGCAAAATGACTGACTCATTCACTAAGCCAGTCAGGTCACTGACTTCAACCTGAGTCTCCAGTGTGCCAGATTACTGAGCTATTCAGTTTTGGATTACAATATAACTCTTATTTCCTTCCTACTCAGGCTGACTTTGCCATCGAGGCACTGGCCAAAGCCACTTATGAGCGTATGTTCCGTTGGCTGGTGATGCGCATCAACAAGGCCCTGGATAAGACCAAAAGGCAGGGGGCATCCTTCATAGGAATCCTTGACATTGCCGGCTTTGAGATTTTTGAAGTAAGGAGGTATTCTATTCCTGCATATAATGCAACATGTTCCTGTGCCCTTGCTCCTTGGCAGAATATCACTGAGGTCTGGGGAAAACAAGTCCTGTTCAGTCTTAAAAAGGGGCTAATCTTTCTTAGTGGGGAACCTCACTGCCCCACTAATTGGCTAGTTTCTAGGTGTTATTTCAAAAGGTTAAATTCTTTAGTATTTCAAATTTGTTGCAAATATTTAAATTACCTATAATATGTTCTGAGGCTCTCCTCGTTTCTGGATTGTGCATTGTGGATACCACGGTAACCATCTGTATGGTTCTGTATCTCTTGATTTCCTCCTATAGATCAGAGTCCAAATGTTTGTTAGCTTTAGGCTGAAGTTTAATGACTTTTGGTGTCTCTTGCAATGTGGAATTTAAGGGCCACTGTCAACTTGAATGTTTTGAAATTGACTAAAAATGTTTCAGAACACTAAAGGATGATCTGTTGAAGTTTTTCCAAAAGATATGCTTTAGGAATTTTAGGAAAGTTCTATGGTCTGTTATACAGGAGGTCAGACTGGATGATTACAATGATGGAATGAGAATAATCAGTTGGACACAGTAGTACCAGGATACAAAATGTATCGGAAGCACAGAACAGGTTATGCTGGTGTGGAAGTGGCACTATGTGAAAAAGCGTAGAATCAAATGGAGTAAAAATCTTAAATGAACCAAACTGTACCATAGAATCTCTATTGATAATTCCATGCTTGACTAATAAAAATATAGCAATAGGGATATACTATCAACCACCTGACTAGGATGGTGATAGTGACTGAAATGCTCAGGGAGATTAGAGAGGCTATAAAAATAGAAAACTCAATAATAATGAGGGATTTCAACTATCCCCATGTTGACTGCGTACGTGGCACCTCAGGATGGGATACAGAGATAGTTTCTTGACACCTTAAATGACTGCTTCTTGGAGAAGCTAATGCTGGAACCCGTAAGAGGAGAGGCAATTCTTGATTTAGTCTCAAGTAGAGCACGGGATCTGGTCCAAGAGGTGAATATAGCTGAATCGCTTGGTTATCAGTTAGTGACCAAAACAAAATTTAACATCCCGGGGCGGGGGACACCAAAGCAGCTCACCATGGTAGCATTTAATTTCAGAAAGGGAACTACACAAAAATGAGGAAGTTAGTTAAATAGAAATTAAAAGGTACAGTGTCAAAAGTGAAATCCCTGCAAGCTGCATGGGAACTTTTTCAAGACACCATAATAGCTGCTCAATTTAAATGTACACCCCACATTAAAAAACACAGTAAGAGGACCAATGGCAAAATTGCAGATGATACAAAACTCCTCAAGATAAGTCCAAAGCAGACTGTGAAGAGTTACAAAGCTGGGTGACTGGGCAACAAAATGGCAGATGAAATTCAGTGTCGATAAATGTAAAGTAATGCATGTTGGAAAACATAATCCCTACTATACATATAAAATGATGGTGTCTAAATTGGCTATTACCACCCAAGAGAGAGAGATTGGAGTCATTGGGGATAGCTCTCTGAAAACATCATCTCGGTGTGCAGCGGCAGTCAAAAAAGCAAACAGAATGTTGGGAATCATTAGTAAAGGGATAGATAAGACAGAAAATATCATACTGCCTCTATATAAATCCATGGTATGCCCACATCTTGCATGCTGCATGCAGATCTAGTCACCCCATCGCAAAGGGGATATGTTGGAATTGGAAAAGGTGCAGAAAAGGGCAACAAAAATAATTAGGGGTATGGAACAGCTTCCTTATGAAGAGAGATTAATAAGACTTGGATTTTTCAGCATGGAAAAGAGATGATGGGGTTTTGGGGGGGAATATGATAGGTCTATAAAATCATGACTGGTGTAGAGAAGGTAAATAAGGACATGTTTTACTTCTCATAACACAAGAACTAGTGGTCATCAAATGAAATGAATAGGCAGTGGGTTTAAAACAAACGAAAGGAAGTATTTCTTCACATAATGCGCAATCAACCTGTGGAACTCTACCAGAGGATGTTGTGAAGGCCAAGATTATAACAGGGCTCAAGAAAGAACTAGATAAGTTCATGGAAGATAGGTCCATCAGTGGCTCTTAGCCAGCATGGGCAGGGATGGTGTCTCTGGCTTCTGTGTGCCAGAAGCTGGGAATGGGCAACAGAGGATGGATGGTTTGATTGCCTGTTCTATCTGTTCCCTCTGAAACGCCTGGCATTGGGCACTGTCAGAAGACAGGATACTGGGTTAGATGGTCTGACCAGTATTGCCATTCTTATGTCACTTCTGGCCTTGGATTCTATGAAGTGCTGCTAAAAATATTCTTAGAAGCAAGGGAGAGTGGATCAGATGCAAACATCAGACATTTTGTAGCCTATGTGCATTCCTGCCTGCCAGCCTGTTCAGCAACATGTGGGTAAGGCATCCCAGCTCCAGAACTCCTTCCTAGGACCTGCAGAAGTCTCTAGAGAGTGAAGAATACCCTCTCCCATGTGACCCCAGGTTCCCATTGCTCCTTGAGCAAAAACTTGGTGGGGAGGGTCAGGAGAAGAGGGAAGGGTCTAGGTTCCCATTGCTCCCCAGATCTATTAAGGGAGCTCCCAACTTTGAGGTTGTGGGAAAAGGGGAGACCTTGCTGATCCCAGATTGCTGCAGTTTCTCAACTCTTCTGCTGTATTGTAGAGTGTATAAGTGATGCTCTTGTATAACTGAGCGATTGACATGGTGCTACCGGATGTACAGCGTACACAGAACATTTTTGTCAAATTAATCTGTTATAGAAGTGATCCTAAATGGTAATAGAAAAATAGTAAGTAAATCTTCTAACAAAGGTGACCATTCAAGTGGTGTCCCTCTAACTTCTCCCCTTTTTCTCCCTGTTAGCTGAACTCATTTGAACAGCTGTGTATTAACTACACAAATGAGAAGTTGCAGCAACTCTTCAATCATACCATGTTCATTCTGGAACAAGAGGAGTACCAGCGGGAGGGCATAGAATGGAACTTCATTGACTTTGGCCTGGACCTACAGCCCTGCATCGAGCTCATAGAGAAGCCGGTAAAAATACAATGTGCACACCCTTTCTGAGCAGCAAGGAGAGGCTGCATTACATGCTTTTTTTGCCTTCTGTGCTATCATGCATACAGCCTCTTGGACAGTTTGGGGACTGGCCTTCCAGTTCCTGCAATCCTTTAAGTGATTTTACTTAGATGTGAACATGGGCACTTATTTCCATCTTGCTTCCAAATAATATACTGCTGATCAGATATACCAGTACCCATTCCTAAATTAATGTGCTTTGTGCAATCTCCTGCAATGACCTTCTGTATTTTAATGCCCTTTGTCTACACTTGTAAGGAGAGTGGCCAAGTAGCTTTTCTCCTTCCATTACAAAAGCATTCTGTCACCTAAGGCTCCCTAGACAATCCTAGTCTTGTATCGGGGCCTTACTAGTGAAAGGGACACTCCAGAATCCAGGGGAAATAACAGAATCTGGGGAGTTACAGGTGATATTCTGTGATTAGCCATTTCTGTATTATTGGGGATCTGGTTTTAATACAGCTGCTTTTGGTGGCTGGGTATTTTTTTCCGAAGTGTTTTAATGTTGGCAGTAGGGCTGATTTGTGTCTTTTTTGAGATGTTCTGGTATATCCATTGTGTTAGGCGGGGCCCCCTGGTATATTGGCTTTGCTGGATGAAGAGTGCTGGTTCCCAAAAGCGACTGACAGAAGCTTTGTGGAAAAGGTGGTGCAGGAACAAGGCAACCACCCCAAATTCCAGAAGCCAAAACAGCTGAAAGACAAAGCTGACTTCTGCATTATTCACTATGCTGGCAAGGTAAGACTCATGGAGGCTGCTGTGTGGAGTGAATCCAGAACATACTGCTGGATTCTTCCACAAATCTAACTAGATCTAGCTGTTTTTAGAATTCTGATGCTTCACACACCAATGAAAGAAGTTTCTATAATTACTCAGGTATCTGACCAAGGTGACCCTACCAAATGCATTCTCCTTGTGGGCTAGGACTTGCCTACAAAATAGTAGGTGTAAACATTGCTAGACTCAAACTCCAAACTGAGACTAGGATGACCTACCTCGAATATTTGTTCACCAAGAGTCAACAAGTTGAGTGATGCTCCACTTCTGTTGAGTGATGCTCCCAAGGTGGTGCATACTGGTATTGCAGCCTCACTCCTAGCTCTTAACAGCACATACTATAGCAATTCAACTGGATTCTGCAGATGTGCTCACTAGGTACCTCAGAGCAGGCAGAGTGGGGGGTAGAGGGTCAGACCCACAAACACTGTCTATTAACAACATCCTTAATGTTGGGTTTTAGACTTGTGCAGGGTCCTACTAGATCCTGCATTCTTAGAAACCCTCAGTCAATTTCTTGGTGACTGACATTCTTTCCTTAGGTGGATTACAAAGCAGATGAGTGGCTGATGAAGAACATGGATCCTCTGAATGATAACGTTGCTACTCTTCTCCACCAGTCCTCGGACAAGTTTGTGTCTGAGCTGTGGAAAGATGGTATGTGATTAAACCTCTTTCCTGTTAGCAGTTTTTACTAGAAGAATTGACCTTTAACATCATTTGATATCTGATAAAACTCTACAACAAGATGTGCTGCTTTTCCCCCTTAGAATGAGAACAGAGATCAGCATGATCTGGAATTGAGCCCTGCGTGGGACTATTTTTTTTAATTCTGACACGCAATACTCACTCCCATCTGCTCCTGCAGTGTTTCTTGCATTTTTATCCTGTTCCTACCTGCAAAAGCCTTAGATCCTGCAAGAGAGACAGATTTCCCCCATGCTACTAAAAACAAAACAAGAAATTGTTTGTTATAGATAATAGAATTCAGAGTTTTTAACCACGAAGAGTAAAACTTCTTGCTTAAACCCCGTAAAAATACTTTTAACTCCTTTTATAATTGACATAAAATCTTTCTATCCATTGCTTAAAAAACGTTTAAGTATTAAAACTTTAAAAAAAGAAACTTGCTTTACATTGCTGAAATTCTATTTGACATACTGACTAGAGATTTAGTATTTACTGTAATCTTGTAGTTTTTGTTTTTGGGGTGGGAGTATATCTTTGTCCCATCCAGTCCCGCCGACAACAAAGTATGTTTTACTAGCTCCCACTGTTGTGGCAGCGGGACCCAAGGGATCTCAGTCCCACTGCAGGGCTCTAATCTGGAACTTGCTATCTGCTTGCTTTGCTTAGGCAACAATACTGCACAAGAGAAATATCCCCTCTAGCTGAAATGAGGGGTTGCCATTCATTGGCGTATAGTCTGGTGCATGCACTGCAGCTACTTCTCTAACCAAGGAATCCCAGGCTAAAATCTGAATCTGCCAACATGTAGCCGGTAGCTACAACCTTCAAAGATGACATCTCAGAGGGTGAAACAATATAGTTAATTCTGTCACTAGTGTGTTCTTGCTGCAGTGTCATTAGGTATTTTACTCTTTCCTCTTTGGATGTGTTTGTTGCTTTTGACTCTTACTGTTACTATCGCTTTTTTTTCCCTTGGGTTTTCTTTGACGTCTCTGTCTGTTGCAGAGATGCAGAACGTTCAGAGAGCCTATTTCTATCAACACTTTCCTATTCTTCATCTAGAACCAGGTGACTGAGAAACCCGGCTGTCGTGTCGTGTGTAACGCATCCTAGAGCCATGCAAGAAATGCTTCCGTTAATTCTTCTGTCCCTTTGCCACTCCTGCTTCTCTCTTTGTTCAGTTCCTTTGCTTCATGCTAGTAACCCCTCTTGGGCTTGAAAAACAAAAGCAAAGCTCATCTTGCAGTGAGATACTTGAAAATGCAGGCACATCCATGTGCTATCCATGCACTCCTCAGACCTGCATAGGAACAGTTAGAAAGGAAACCTAGGAATAGCCAAAAAGCAAACATTTCCATCACCTGTTTGAATACAGACACAGTGATGCTGCATTTCAGTGCAGGATTTTGAGGGATGGTTTCTGAGATGGTACCTATAAAAACAGAACTTCAGCTGAATAGTACTCTGGCGGAATGATTTGACTTCAGCTGCTAACCATTTGAGAATTACTTCGAGACCAAGTCTCATGTGACTTGTTCTGCATGGAAAATGGCCTGTCTAGTGAATGCTGTACTGCATCAGGCTTGCAGAAGTCATTAAATGACAGAATGCAGCTGAGCAGTCCCCATGTACTGTTCCTAGCTGAAGCTTCTGTCTTAAATGATTGTCATTTTTACTGTTTTCATGTAGACTGTAGGGATCAAGAGTTTAAGAGGATTGTTCCAGCTAGAATCTGGGATACTGTTATGATGTCATCCAGAAACGTAGCCTTTTTTTCCCTAATTAGAAATACTTGACCCTATTTTTAGCAGCTATTGTAGGGGTGGCAGATTGTAACGTTGCCTTTGCTGAATAGCAGAGCCTGCCTCTTTGTGGGGTGTCTCATCTTACCAACAAGTTTTTTTTACCCCAAAGCAAGGTTGTACTCAAGTTAAATATATCTTCTTGGAGTGATTTTTCCCTGCCCATTGACATGGTAATAGCTGTTACCTGGCATCTAAACTTGGGATTCTAAGATCAGAGAAGCAATGATGCTACCAAGCCACTGTGATTAGGAGCTTAGGGAGTTTGTTTGTTTGTCTTAGTTTTGCAGGCTAGTAGAAATTGGGTAGGAAAGTTGGGAAGATAAGTGCTATAGCTTCTCCTGGCCTCTTCCCCCAAAGTTTGGCCAGTGTCTATTGATAAAATAACCCAGTTCAAAAATGGAGAAACTCTGTTAATCTGTGTCTAATATCTTCTTCAATTCCTTGGAGCACAGTGTTTGTGGTACAAAAGGGAGCTGTTAAGATCTCTAACAACTTTTTCCCCCAAGGCTGTTGGAAGTGTAGTGCACTCTCGTATCTAATGTACAGTATACTTGTCCTCTGAAAAGTGACTCAAATAATGGTATTTTGGGGTTCCAAGTTTGTGGTGATTCCATTCCAGGTTTGCCCAGTTTACCGTTTAAGAATGTGGCTTTTCTAACTGCCAGCCCTGCAAGGTCAAGCAGAGTTCTTGCTGTGCAAGTAACTGGCTGAACTTGTAGCTCCATTTGTGTCAGGGTTGCTGGTCTTTGTGTAGGAAGGAAAGACCTCAGGCTGAATCTGTTAGAAGTGTCATCTTTTTACTTGGAAACTAACCAAGCCTGGTGTGGAATCTGAGGTAGTAAACACAAAATCCATTATGCCACTTTTTGTTTGCTCTTCAGAATACAACTGCTCTTTTAAACTGCCAGTTGGGTCCATCTCACACAACAATTCATCACTCAGAGACCCAGTAGTGAGCTGCTGCTTTCTTTCCTTCCTGCCCCATTCCTGCACAAGTCTTGGACAGGACTTCTACATCTGTGTAGAGAAGAAGCAAAAAGGATCCTGCAGCTCCTCTTATCCTGCTCTGCCCAAATGTTCTTTGCACACATTCACCTACCAGACTCTAGTGGAAGTTCTAACTCTCTCCCTGTGTTTTGTTTAGTTGATCGTATAGTTGGGCTGGATCAGGTGGCTGGTATGTCAGATACAGCATTGCCAGGAGCCTTTAAAACCAGGAAGGGTATGTTCCGAACAGTGGGACAGCTCTACAAAGAACAGCTATCCAAGCTGATGGCTACCCTGAGGAACACCAACCCCAACTTTGTCCGCTGCATCATCCCCAATCATGAGAAGAAGGTGAAGGACGATCTCTGGCTGGGCTAGCAAAATAATGGCAGTGTCTTGAGAGTGAGGGGATGACTGGTAAACGTGCTTGTTGCAAGGGACACAACTATGGGCTTCAGTCACTTGCAAGGCTTTGTAGAGGGGTATGAAGAGTTTCCTTCCCTGGTGACTGCATTTGTTGCACAGCAAAGTAACAGAGTAACCTCTCTCTGTTACCCTTAGATCTCTGATGTCATTTTAGTTATAGTCCACTTCTAACACCTCCCTGAAGCTCACAGATATATGATTTTTAATTAAATAGTAGCCAGACTGTTTTAGAGCACTAAGAATGAATCCTATAACTCCCTTAACTTTGGAGGTGGATCTCTGTTTGCCTCTAAAGTAAGAAGGCATAAGGGCCTTCCTTATGACTTCCCCTGGAAAGGGTACTTTGAGCTCAGTGAGCAGAGTAGGAGTCTCTCTTTACAGCTCTTGTAAAGTTCTTTAACATTGCTAAATACCTTCCCTCATTAGGCTGGCAAACTGGACCCCCATTTAGTCCTGGATCAGCTCCGCTGTAATGGAGTGCTGGAGGGAATCCGTATCTGCCGACAGGGCTTTCCCAATAGAGTCGTCTTCCAGGAGTTCAGACAAAGGTAAAGTTCTGATCAGAGCATAAAAGCAGCCTCTTAATCATACCAGTTTAAATGCATGGTCAGTACATAAGAGCTGCTTTGTTTTAATCATAATTTGATTGCCCCTGCTTCTAAATGGCAGGGGACTTAAATAGCAAAGGCAGTGATGTAGGAGTTCGCCACTTGTTGTTATGGCAGCAAGGTCTCTAGAGGTTTTAGTAATCTGTTGGATCTGGGCTGCTTTGCTTCTCTCACAACAGCAGCTGTGACTTACGTGGTAAACCTGTAGTTGACATGATGGGTAGAAGACCTCAGCCAAGACTGGCTTTATCATCTAATACCAAAGGGCATAAACACTGTATTCTGTAATCCACTAGAGGTACAAACTATACAAATTCATAGTTCCATAGGAATATGTTACAGGTATTATTCTCTCCCAGATTTCTTCATTGGAGTGTCTAGTGCAACTTGTATGAGATCTGTCAAACTGGTCTAACACACAGATTGTCCCTACAGATATGAGATCCTGACTCCAAATTCAATTCCCAAAGGATTCATGGATGGAAAGCAGGCCTGTGTGCTGATGGTAAGCCACATCCTAAACCTTACTTGTGTGCATTGAGGCTGGAGAGGAGATGAGGAAGGTCTAAATCAGACCGACCTTCCTTTTCTAGGTGTATTACAAAATACATCCATTGTGCTCACGGACCTGAATTCTCCAACTGGAATGTCTGGTCCATTATGAGGGAGAGTAGCAGAGGACTATAGAAAGTAAAAGCCCCTATGACTAATGCTTCTGGACCTTCTGCTAACCAAATGATATATTGGGATTTTTCATGCTGGTGAGCTGAGACTCAAACACATGGCACCGTGTAAGATGGCAGTGGTTCTGGTCTGCGTGGATTGTTCACTGGCCGTAAAATTGTTCTTGATGCATAGTTGAACATGTACTTCAAGACAAATTTCTTTGAATGGCCTGTAGCGATAGCTGCTTTTAGTGCAGGGTCCAAGTGGCTAGTGCAGGAATGTCTGTCGCAAAGTGGCTATTGAGCATTCAGACTGAAACTGAACTAGTGTGTAATGGATGCCATATCCACTCTGTCACATGCAGAATGTGGCTGATTTTTTTCCCCAGCTGTTAAATGCTTAATGCTAAGCAGTTCCTAGGGGAAGAGAAAACTAGGTGGAGCACTTCTTCTGGCAAGGGTAAAGAAGCTGAAAGAGTTGTATCATTTATGGGAGGGTTCAACAAGTCTGTGCTGTTTAGGAAGGGAAGAGGAAGGTTAAGTACAGTATATATTTAAATATACTGGGTTAATCTCAAATCCGACTACAACCTCTAGCAGGGGGTGGGAGCACAATATTATCATTGTAGCTTCTTAAACTGGCTAGTAAGATGTCTTTTATGCACAAGTGGTCAGGCCTGGACATGTTCCCTAAAGCACTCTTGTAGACTTAAATGCTCTAGTGTGGTGTACTGAACCTGACTGCATGTTTCCTCTCTGCTCCTCCATCCCATCCTGTGCATCCAGCTGAGGATAAGACTTCCTCTAGAGCTGTGGTTTTCAACCTTTTTTCATTTGTGGACTCCTAGAAAATTTCAGATGGAAGTGTGTGGGCCCCTTTGGAGATCTTAGACCTAGTCTGTGGACCCCCAGTGCTCCGCAGACCAGAGGTTATAAACCACTGCTCTAGAGCCAGCTGTCAACTGGCCAGATGATCTCAGTGCAGGGGAGGAATGTCTTCTAGCATTGTAAATGGTCATTTCTTGTGACACATCACTCAGAGCAGTCCCAGTGCAGCTCCAATAAGATGTTTTCCTATTTCTAACGGGTGCATCTTCCCTCTTTAGATCAAAGCATTGGAGCTGGATCCAAACCTGTACCGAATTGGACAGAGTAAAGTTTTTTTCAGAGCTGGAGTCCTCGCTCACCTTGAGGAGGAAAGAGACCTGAAGATCACAGATGTCATTATTGAGTTCCAAGCATGCTGCAGAGGATACCTAGCCAGAAAGTAAGGACCATGATGTACATGTGTCAAATGCATACTCATCCTTGTTGGGTCAAGCTTATATTCTACGAAGCCAGCTAAAAATGATTCCCTTCAGAAAGGACTAACTCTTATCTGATGATTCAGTCTCAAAACACAACAGCTTATGTTTAAGGCATTTATAAAACTCAAGTACAGCTTGTATAAACTTGACCCAGAGTGAAATTGCAATTCATTGGCTAAATCCTGGTAAAGACTTCTGCAGTGAAGTGTTTGAGCTAGTATCCTACATCCTCCTTGGTTTTTATAGGCTGTAAGGCGTACTCTTGTCTATAGGTACTTCAGGCAATGGGGAAGCCTCTTGCTAGAGCAGTTGCAACTACAAACGGCAGATGTGAGAATTTGAAAAGGGTTTCTGCCATCAACATGGAGACCGTGTAGTGCAATACAAATGTTTTGTGTGTATCTGCCTCTCAAAACTCTAGAGTTGTGACTGTGGAGAGAACTGTGTAAACTACAGCACACTTCTGTAAGCATACAAATGGTATGGTGAGCAAACAGACATCAAACCAATAGTGAAGGGAGACGTGGGAAAGGGAACAAAGATCTCTTGATGGTGAGTAATGAGTCACTGAGGCAGGGAGGATTGTTCCTCATGGCAGAAGTTGGAGAGAAGGTGCTTCCTCACTGGTGAGGAAAATGAATGAAGGGACAGACAGCCCATGTATACTCAACAGCATAGTCAAGGTCTGAAATAAAGAAAGCTCATGAAAGGTTTAAAAAGGACAATCTGGAAATGAAAGTTGGAAGTGGCTGAGGATTGACTTGATGTAGATGTCTGTGTGGCACCTGTGGCTTGTTGGTTGTCTGACCACTCTTATTTTTCAGGGCCTTTGCCAAACGTCAACAGCAACTAACTGCAATGAAGGTGCTTCAGAGGAATTGTGCTGCCTACTTGAAGCTGCGTAATTGGCAGTGGTGGAGGCTGTTCACCAAGGTACATCTTCTCACCTGGCTATTTGGCAAAGGGTTAATAGCTGAAACTGGAGCTTTCCATGCTCAGCAAGACAAAAACTTCTCCGTACAGAGTCTCTGCTCCATGTTGCAGCTGGATAATGCCAGCTGAGCTGTCCCCAGTGTAGTTATGCAGGATATCTGCATGCCTCAGGTGCACTGTTGCATAGGAATCTAGTAACACTGTGGAAAAGGCAAAAGTAATCTTCCAAGTCCTCCAAACCCAGAAGAGTCTTGTCCTCTGCACCCTTCCAAGAGGCGGGCTGTTCGTTGTATAGCTGATCTGTGCTGTTGCTGGAGTTGTTTAGAGTTGAGGGGTTCCCCATCCCTCCCCAGAGCAGTAGAAGAAGAGGGGGCGTGCCTGAGGTTCTGATCCTCTACCAATAGACTCCATCATTTTCTGGCCTATAACTGAAGCATCAGCAGGAATGAGGCTCTTGAGCTGAGTAAATCTTCAATTTTCCCTACTGTGAAATGAGATTTCTGATTGACCTTTCTGTGAATTATCCCTCACCAACATGCAGAGGGATTTGCACTCTTGCTCTTCTCTCCTGCTGTCTTTCCTGGCTCAGCACCAGGTTCTCCATTCACCTAGATGTTACTTACCTCTTCCTGCTGTATCCTGGCCTGAAGAAAGGGGTGGGTAGGTATTGAGAGTTAGTGGCAGGATAGATTATACAGAGTCTCCAGTGATTCTGCCTCCCAGCAGCACCTCTCCTACCATGGCATTCTCTAGTGTCCCCAACAAAACCCTGGCAATTGACCAGTCCTTTAGACTTAAAAGAAACCTTATCCAAGCTTGTGTTGGGACTGGCCTGTTGTTTTTCTTGCTGTTGACTCTCTCTACGTTCCATTAATTTTCTCCTTGCAGGTGAAACCCCTGCTGCAGGTAAGCAGGCAGGAAGAGGAGATGATGGCCAAGGAAGAAGAGCTGGTGAAGGTCAAGGAGAGGCAGTTGGCTGCAGAAAACAGACTGACTGAGATGGAGACCCTCCAAACACAGGTGAATCTCCCTCACAGAACTCCAGTTAGTCAAACTACTATATGGCTGTTCTTTCACATAGCTGGTCCATGATCTACAAGCTGCAGGATTCCTGCTTAAGTGTATAGATTAGTTCTCTCTGGCTTAAGCACCCCAGCACTCTTCTCTTAGTTCTGCAACAGTGAACAGCTATTGCTCCGCTACAGCCATCATTTGGATTAAAATCTCCATTGACTGAGTATTGTGGAGAGTCACAGAAACAGAACGAGGTCACTAATGGTCTCTGGCTTGGAGTAGAGAAGGATTTTTTTTTGTTTAGGGATAACATGTGTGTGTTCTTTATGAGGGAGGAGGAAATCTCACTCACTCAAGAAGGGCAGTCCCCAGACATCTCAAGGGTTGATGTAACATGATTGCACTATACAAGCTTATGCAAAAGGATAAAACTTAAAACATGACATGACTACTTTGGCTTGTGACTAGCATCAGGAGACTCCTGGTCCTGCACTGAGAAGAGTCCATGTAAAAGGAAGAGCATATCTGCAAAATCTAAGGAAGAGGTTTAAACCTGGGGTTTAGCACAAAAGTAAAGTCAGTGATTTGGAACTTAAAGATCCTGGGTTTCTCTCTTGTGTAGCTAATAGCAGAGAAACTGCAGCTTCAGGAGCAGCTGCAGGCAGAGACTGAGCTCTGTGCTGAGGCTGAGGAGATAAGGGCCCGTCTAACAGCGAAGAAACAAGAGTTGGAGGAAATCTGTCATGACCTGGAGGCCAGGGTGGAGGAAGAGGAGGAACGGTGTCAACACCTGCAGGTTGAGAAGAAGAAAATGCAGCAGAACATTCAGGTAACATCCTGGGAATGGCACCAGTGTGTGTGAATGAGGTGGTAGGTGAGTATCAGAGTAGTGGTACTCTCTCAGTGGGAAAGATAACAGAACAGGAGGCAAAAAATAATGGTATGGAAGAGGGGGTCTGAACTACACTTTAAATTGTTAGGGTCTGTTATCTCACTCGTGCCTTCAGGAAGTTGGCACAGACTGTTGACTGAGGAGACCGCAATAGGACAGTTCTAGTTCTGGGGTCAGCTAGGCCTAATAAGCATATAGTTATCTGAGAGAATTTCCCCAGTTCTTAGGTGATGGTTGAATCTGAGGTTGCTCTTAGGTGGTTGGGTGGATCCTTGGTTAAAGTGGTAGTCCGGAGACTACATATCCGCTCTAGCAGAAGCAGCAGTGCCACTTTGCATATGAGTTTATGTACTTGATTATATGTATAGCTGGGAATGCAGTGTGCTACATCTAACTAGTGGCTACAGAATTCTGATATATTGGGGATTGCTTGGAGGATGGGGAGACCCTCATTTTGAGGGTCAGTTTGTAATTTGAGGGTTGTATTAATACTATAGTGATGACACGTGAGCAGTATGAATAACATGTCATGGGCCTTATTCAGGAACTAGAGGAGCAGCTGGAGGAAGAGGAAAGTGCAAGGCAGAAGCTGCAGCTGGAGAAGGTGACCACAGAGGCCAAGCTGAAGAAGCTGGAGGAAGATCTGATAGTTCTGGAAGACCAGAATCTCAAACTGGGCAAGGTAAAGTGCACAGAACAGCATTGGGGTGCCCAGCTGGTCTGGTGGGTACAGGAAGTCAGCTGTAGCCACTCCTGGTATGTTGTCAAGGCGGGGGCTAAACTGGGTCTTCAGTGACTTTGCTGACTTCCTGAACTGAACACATTCCTGAAATTAGCTGCCAGTTAACAGGTCAATATGCAGAGACTGGTACTGTGCTCAAGCAGTCTTGAGTGGCCTGATCTGTCTGATTATATTGCCTACCGAGAGCAGCACGTAGCCTAAAGAGCTCTCTTCACTTTTGAAGGGCCATCAAATACTAATCGGCTATTTTTAAAATAGCCAGTATTTGGAATCTACACTGAATCCTGAAGTCTCCATTATCACCAACTTTTATCTCCCTTTGGCCAGTGTAAAATTCCTTCCAGGGAATGGTCCTGTAAACCTGGAGATCAGTCTCCACTCCCACTCTGTCAGTGAACTTCCCTCTGAAGCCAGTGAGCACCCATTCCTTGTGTCCTGCAGAAGTATGGTTGCTAGAGAGCCCAGAGGACTCCTGCCCCCACCCACGCTTGGATTCCAAGAAAAGAGTGCTTCAAGTCCAAGAAGCTGGGAAAACAAACTGGGGTTATATGACTAGTTCCAGGTGTGGTGGGGGGGATGGGGGCAGGAGGGTGTCAGACTTCCTTTACTTCTAATCAGGTATACATGAAACAGTTGGACTTGATACAGTCATTCAAGCATTGTCAACCTAGAATGAGTTGTGCAGCCCAGTGAAAAAGCCATGGAACATTCTTGGCCTAAATTAAACAGTATCCTAATTCTTAATCCAGGAAACTAAAGTGTAAGGGTTACACTGTCCCCATATCCAACCCCTTGTGCTGTAGCCTCAGAAGATCGTTGGTCATAGGATGATGCTATATATAGGATTTGGGAAACCCAGGAAGTGTGGGTCAGCCACCACTTTCTCTAGCCAGATCCAAGATTGGGGTTTGGGGTTTGTTTCTGTGGCAGGAGTTGGCACATATGAACAGATTATAGCCTATTCAATCTATACAAATGAGTTCATCCAAATTCTAGCACCAGATTTGACACTGGCTTTTAAATCCTGCAGGAGAAGAAACTGTTGGAAGACAGAATATCTGAGTTCACAACCAATCTAACTGAGGAAGAGGAGAAGTCAAAGAGTCTGGCTAAACTCAAGAACAAACATGAGGCCATGATTACAGATCTGGAAGGTAGAGAGGGGGCTTAGGAAGAACTTGCTTATTTAGTATTAATCTTCCTGTCAGTCAGGATTTCCTGAATCTCAGACTGATTCTAGGTCTATGGCCTCATTGGGATTCCAGTTACCAAAGGGTTAATATTCTGGGGCAGTAGCGGGGATGCTATTGATCAGTCTGATGGAACCATTCAGCAGCTGGCTGGCTGAAGGTTATATGCCTTGTCAGCTGAGCTTTGGTCTAAATAAAATCCTCTAAACCAGCAGACTAATGGCAAAGAAAGACTGGTTTGATTTCTTTTCGTGCTGTGGAAGTGTCTCTGCTCTTCTGCTTCCAGTGGTACCTGTACACGGGGGTTAGTGCTGCTGCTGATCCAGAGTGTCTCCTTGTTAGTGCCGTTCAGGGTGCAGATTTAAAGATTTTACTCACCTCTGACTGGTCTCTGTGGAAAAACTGCTGGGAGAAACACATCCTGGAGCAGCCCATTCCCTTTCTGTGCAGGGAGGGGAGCTATTGCTAAGCATCGCTTTGTAGCTACATGTGCAGTGAGATGTAGGTTGGGAGGAGCATGGCACCGTCTTCCCTGGCAAAGGTATCCTCTTGATGGAGGAGAATAAGGGAAGCTGGCTGTAAAGTAAGAACCTGAAACATCTTCCAGATCTCACTCCTAATAGGAGTGCAAGATTGGGGGCGGACGCTACAGGTCATTGGAAGAACATACAGTATCCAGTAGGGTGGTGATTAGATGCCATGTTAGAAAAGATTCAGTCACTCAGTTTTTGCTCTCTTGCTGATACATCATGCAGTGTCCTAAGAATAAATATCTTCATTTATGCTATTGTCTGTCTCCTTCAGAACGTCTGCGTCGTGAAGAGAAGCAGCGGCAGGAGTTGGAGAAGACTCGCAGGAAGCTTGAGGGAGACTCCACTGATCTGCATGACCAGATTGCTGAGCTGCAGGCTCAGATTGCAGAACTCAAAATGCAGCTGGCCAAGAAGGAAGAAGAACTACAAGCAGCCTTGGCTAGGTGAGGCCTCACCACCTGATCACAGACAAAATTTCTTGTCTTGTGTTGCTTGTTGGAGTAGGAACTGAATGGAACAGGCAGCTCTTGTAAACTAGCTTATTTGACTGTAAAATCAATGCATTTAACACTATAGCTTTTTGACTGCTGATTCCTGCCACAGACTCGTGTGCAGCAGTAGAATATGAACATGCTGTGAAATGCCCATGCTTCCCAGGGACAGCAATACATCAAAGGGGGCTGACATGGGCAGCAGCAGGGGCAGCTTAGTTTACTGAACAGGTACAAAAATCAACCTTGAAAAGTCAACGTTTAAGTTGCGTTCTATATTACAAATTAACATACAGTACGTGGCCCCTTCTCTTCTGTCTTCTCCCACCATGTCAACATTCCTCTGTCCTCCAGTTTGAACTAGATAATCTCCTCTAAATCAGTGGCAGATGGAACTAGAACCTTAACTGGAGGGAATAAGACCAGAAACTGGGACCTTGGCCTCACAGACCAATGCAGAGCACTAACCTTTCTCCTGTTCACAATTTTGTTATGACTTTTCTGGAGACAGGTGGGGGGTCACTCAAGCTTCACGTGGCTAGAACTGTATTGCTGTGTCTTATGCAGGATGGAGGAGGAGGCAGCCCAGAAGAACATGGCTTTGAAAAAGATCCGGGAGCTGGAATCTCAGATCACTGAACTGCAGGAAGACCTGGAGTCTGAGCGGGCAGCTAGGAACAAAGCAGAAAAACAGAAGCGGGATCTGGGAGAGGAGCTGGAGGCACTGAAAACCGAGCTAGAGGATACGCTAGATTCAACTGCTGCACAGCAGGAACTCAGGTAACTGCAATACTCAAAAACAGTGGTGCTTGGTGAGGTAAACCAGGTGCTAGCATCCTCACCATGGGAGGAGAAGACTGAGTACTTCAGCAGCTGCAGAGACTTAGAGGCTAGAGTGAAATGTCTGGTTAAGACTGCAGTCTCTCACAAGATTTGTGAAAGCTGATATTTTCCTGCAGCCAATGGGCAAAACAGACTCTCCATGCTTTGTTCTGAGCTTAGATTCACAAAATTTAGAGGTGGGTAAGGCTGGACTCTGATAACTCAAGGATTGTTTTATCTTTTCATAGCTTGAGTCTCTTAACCAGTACCTGGTTATTTCTGTCAAAGATGCCAAGCTACAGGGGAATGCATGTTCCTTGGTCTTGTCCATTAAAAGCGTCTGGTTTTTGCAGGTCAAAACGGGAACAGGAAGTGACTCTTCTGAAGAAGACCCTAGATGATGAAGCAAAGACCCATGAGGCACAAATCCAGGAGATAAGGCAGAAACATTCACAGGCACTGGAGGAGCTGGCAGAGCAGCTGGAACAAACCAAGCGGGTATGTAAGAGAACGGGAGTCATAGTGCCGCGTCAGACAATCTCTCTGGAACAGTAGCGGGTGTACAACAGGGGCCAATATTTAAAGCTTCAGAGGACTACGGAAATACACCTGGTCAGTTATAGAATGGTAACTAATTTGTCTCCTGTTTTTCTCTCACCCCCCTCTTGCTGGTGCCCTTCACCCCCAGTAGATCAGCATATACCCTGAAGCATTATAGTTACCCTTAATATGTTGCACTCAGTGCTCCCTCCCTCCCCCAATATAACTGTACTGTACAGCTGTGACACTCTCTAGTTCCTTTCAGTGATGGTACTTGCTGATCTCTGGTCCCTGCTCTTACTGTGGTAATCTGAACTACAAGACTGTCCTCAGTTTTAGCTTCTCCCCATGACTGTTACTACTTTGAGTAGGTAAATGTCTGCAGCTTTTCAGTGACTGGGTGCTGAATTCTAACTATGGGATCTGCTTATTTGAGAAAGCAGACAGGGCCTAACTGTGAAACACTTACTATTTGTTGGCTATCAGAATAAACACCTCAGTGAAACTAAAGTCCACTACATCTAAAATTTGCTCTTCTCCTTCAGGTGAAAACAAATCTTGAGAAGGCAAAGCAGTCTCTGGAGAGTGAGCGTGCTGAGCTGTCCAATGAGGTGAAGGTGCTTCTGCAAGGCAAAGGGGACTCTGAGAACAAGCGAAAGAAAGTAGAGGCCCAGCTCCAAGAACTACAGGTGAAATTTACAGATGGTGAGAGAGTGCGGACAGAGCTGGCGGAGAAAGTCACCAAACTCCAGGTAAGGGTCCGTGAGTTTTCCTTCGCTTCTGTGTCTGCACAGAGCTGGGGGCAGGTAGGAGGCTAGTGGAACTTCTGTCTGTATGGGGCAGTGGGTTGCCACATCTGCTTTTCCTAGCTGATGGCCAGATAGTAAATATGTCCTACAGGAGCCATACCTCCTCCTGGGCTGTGCAAACTCCACAACTATTGGAAGGAGGGTTACAAGGAGCAGACGTACATCCATTTGGGGTGAAATGACTCAGTAATTGAATCATCATTTCTGAGGGTTTGAAAAATCTGGATTCTTCAAGTGCTTCCTCACGTCCTTCCATATTAGGTGTGTGTGCTCGCCACATGCACCAGTGCTGGAAGTTTTTCCCTCAGCAATATCCGTAAGGGACTGGCTCTGGCACCCTCTAGAGTGGCACCTGCATTGCACTGTATAAGGAGCGCCGCCGGCTCCCCACCACCCTCTGTTCCTCCTTGCTGCCCGTGATGGTGCTGGAACATCTGCTGCTTTGGCTAGTGTGGTTTCGTTCTCTGTTCTTGCAAACTTTGAAAACCTGTAATATAGGTACCCTTAGTAGTAGTTCTTGAACTCTTCATTAGTCCCGAACGGGACTCAGCTGGGGGATCAGGCATGCCCCAGTCTCTAGGCTTTAAGCCCTGTGGTCACTGCAAACAGCCTATGCCCGTCAGTAATCCACATGCCAGCTGCCTAAGGTGCTTAGGCAAAGGGCACATAAGTGACAAGTGCCGTATCTGCGAGTCCTTCAAACCTAGGATGAAGAAAGAGCGCAATATCCGTCTAAGAGTGCGCCTAATGGAGTCGTCACTCACTCTGGCACTGGAGCAGCGGTCCGACTCTGCACTGAGCACCTATGCCAGCCCTGTCCATGAACTGGCACCGGCCTCCCTGCACGGCTCCAGTCAAGAAGCCGAAAAAGACTGAGGGGAAGATCCCCTACCTCCTGTAAGGGAAAGGAGAGGGCTTGGGGGGGGAACCAAGACCTGTGTCGGGCAGCTCAATGTCTCCTTCGGGAAGTCAGGCCCCAGCTCAAGTCAAGCAGTGCAGCCCATCCCATCCTTTGCCTGTGACTCCGGATGATGGTGTAGGCCCCATCCAGTGTCGGGTGCTGTCAATACCTGAAGCCTTTCAAGCAGCTCAGGAGATCCTTTGGCTCCCAGTGGCACCCTCGCTGGCTCTGGCAGTACCCTGGTCTTGGGGAAAACCCGCGTTGGAACTTCTGCATGTATCCCCACCTCAGCAGTATCGAGCATCAAGAGGGACTTTGTTCCAGCATTCACCTGTGTGGAGCCCTCTTCGGTCCCTGCATCAGGGGCACCAATCAAGGGACTCGAGGCGTACTTCGGTGGTAGATTGGCAGAGACCCTCTGAGGCACACGCCACTCAGCAAGAATTCTGGGACCAGCCCCAGCCGTCTTCAAGGGCCTGATACTGATCAGACACCACAGAATGCCGATCACCGGGCTGTCATCACCTGTCTCCAAAAGGAAGGTTGCCCTAATCAGGACGATCCTCCTGGCAACCGGCCCATAGTAGCTCCTGGTCCCATTCGATGTCCCGGTACTGGTTGAGTAGCATGAGGCACGGATTGCCGGGTATCCAACGCAGATCTGCCGAATGCCTTTGGTCCCCAAGAGCATGACCAAGACAGTCTCACTCAGACCAGTAGGCTTCGGGACGCAGCGACTGGCACCAGTCGGACGAGAGCCACCGCTCAGCCTGATCCTGGTCACCCAGTACCAACTGCTCTTCTGGTCGCTCCGGTATGGAGCGAGGTTCCCTAACTGTGGGACAAGCCCCAGTACCAGCGGTGCTGACGACATTATCTGCACTGAAACCTGTCCCATGGCCCCAAGCACAGTGGCCGGCACCATGGTACCTGTGGAACCCTGGGGGTTCACCCAACCTTCCCAGGTTGGCCAATCTGTGTCTGGAGCCTCAGAGGCCAGCAGCCTCAGTATCCCGTCCCCCTCCGGTGCTGGAGACTTTGTGGGATAAGACCCCGCAGGTCCAGGAGGACCCAGAGGAGCAAACTGCTGGACCACCAATGGACGTGGATGTTCCCGTGGCACTGGCATCATCCTAGTCGCCAGACGAAGCTATCATGGGGTCCCCTCACCCAGTTCCTCAGGATGATGCCAAGGTGCACCAGAAACTTTTGAAGAGTTGCTTCTAGCCTCAGGGAGAGGAATTGGAGGAGCCCTCTGACTCTGACGTCCTCTGCTCCTCAGCTTCTACCCTTCATGAAGGGGTTTCCAAGATCACTAATGCCCTGTGGCAGACCCCCTCTTCTCTGGCCCCTATCTCTGAAAGGGCCGAATGCAAGTACTTCATGCCAGCGAAAGGGACCCAGCCCCTAGTTACCTTGTGGTTGAGGCGGTTAACCACAAGTAGAGGCAGGGACAACCCAGGGCCACCCCCAAAAGTAGACTCCAGGAGGCTGGATCTTTTCGGGCGTAAGGTTATTCATCTTCCAACCTTCAGCTGAGAGTAGCTAACCACCAAGCCCTCCTTGGCCGGTATGACTTCAACATGTGGCAAGCCAGGGCCAAGTTTGAAGGGTCGCTCCCTGCAGCTTCCAAGAAGCAGTTCCGAGCGATCCTCAATAAGGGCACGACTGCGGCCAGGGTGGCCTTCCAGGTGGCGTCACACTGGTGATGCTCCTGCCTGCACCGTGGCGTCCACTATCTCCATGTGGTGAGCCTCATGGCTGCTCCTGAGTTGTTCACTGAGGCCCAGCAGTCATTGCAGGACCTGCCCTTGAACAAACGGGCCCTATTTGCAGAGCAAACAGACAGCAAATTGTATGGTCTCAAGGACTTCCACACCACCTTGAAGACCCTGGGTCTCTACGTGCCAGCCTTGGCACATAAGTGTTTCAAACCCAGCAGCAGCCGCAGAGCCAGTGGAGCCAGCCTTGGCAGGAGCAGCCCCATAAACGAGCCAATGGCTACAAGCTCCATCCAAGCCACCCACCTTCATCCTCTGCCCAGGAAACTTTTTTGCCAGACAAGACATTATATGCATATACAGTAAAAGTTTTAAACAATTGAATATTCTACTCCCCAAAGAGGATTGTGAAGTTTGGTTGAGGTGGTGGGGTAAGAGGGTAGGCTGTTTCCCAGCGAATGCCTTGCTGCTAAATGATGAACTAGCACTCGGCTGCGCCTTCAAGGGTTAACATGTTGTTGTAGCCTCATGCTCTACAAGGCAGCACCGAGGGAGGCAGGAGGGAGGAAACACAATAGACATAGGGCAGTGGCTGCAAACACTTCCCTGTGGAAACTGAACATGATGATGAACTCTCACTATCCTGCTGGAGCTCACCACTCCCTCCTCCGGACAGCCCATGCATGGCTGCACAGGCGCTGACTTTCCAAAGTGCCGGGGTGCATGTGTGTCTGTGTCTGTGTGTGTGTGACAGAGACACATATTGCCCCTTTAAGTATGCTCCCTTTGAAGTAGATCAGCAAGTTCAGACACAGCAGCAGCTTCCAGCAAGCTCCCTCTGTCCTGAGACCTGTGTTTCTGAGCCTTGTTGTGTTTCCCCTCCCTTCTCCCCCCCCCCCCATGGAGATGGGATACAGGAGCGGGGGGACCCCCTGACATCAGCACCGCTCTCCTCCTCCTTCTCCTGTGTGTCGTGTCCTGTCGTGAGTCTGTCCGTCCCCCCGCCCCGGCCACACGGCAAGCAGGAGGCTCCTGGGAGCAGCTCCAAGGCTTAGGTCAGGAGCAGCACACGGCAGTGGGGGGAGGGACACCTGAACTGTGGCAATTGATAGCCTGCTGGGTGGCAGCCCAGCCCCACACCTACTTACAGGGAGCTGAGAGGAGGGCTGCTGGCCAACCCTGGTTCCAAGCCCCCATGAGGATGGGCTGCTCTTCCAGAGAATCCTGCAAGCAGTGGACAAAGCAGGCGGCCAAACAACGTTATAAGGGAGCATTGCACAACTTTAAATGAGCTTGTTCTCTAATAGATCAGCGATGTGACAACGTTAACCAGGATGATGTTAAGTGAGGAGTTACTGTACTTACCTCACTGCTGCGGTGGGCCGACTGCAGAAGTCCTTGAAGGGGTTCCATTCGACAATCCTTCATACTCTATCGAATTGGTGTAAGACGCCTTG
The DNA here is from genome assembly GCF_965140235.1 of Caretta caretta. Lineage (NCBI taxonomy): Eukaryota > Metazoa > Chordata > Testudines > Cheloniidae > Caretta > Caretta caretta. The sequence continues at coordinate 258,302,732 of NC_134206.1, read as the reverse complement.
GACTTTGGCTGGGGGGCACATATCGGCATCCTCCAGACTCGGAGGATGTGGTTCCTGGATGAAGCGTGCTTGCACATAAATGTCAGAGAGCTCCAAGCAGTCTGGCGTGGCGTGCGGAGGACTGTTTGGGCAAGGTGGTACGAGTCCTGACGGACAACACAGCCTTGATGATCCACATCAACAGGCAAGGGGAAGCACGCTCGTTGGCTCTGTCAGGAGGCGCTCGGTCATCAGCAATGAGATCCACCTGGAAGCTTGTCACCTTCCTGGTGTCAGGAATATGCTGGCGGACCAGCTCACCAGGAACTTCTCACCACGAGTGGTCGCTCAATCCAGAGGTAGACTGCATGATCTTCCAAAGGTGGGGAATTCCCCGAGGGGACCTGTTCACTACCAGACAGAAAAGGAAATGCCACTGGTTTTGCTCTCAGTAAGGTCTGAGCAAAGGCTCCCTCTCCAATGCCTTCCTCCTGTCGTGGTCAGGGAGCCTGATGTATGCACTCCCTCATTCCGTTAATCAGCAGGGCCCTGGCAAAGGTCAAGAGCGACAAGGTGCAGGTCGTCATGATCGCCCAGACATGGCCTCGCTAGCACTGGTTCAGCACACTCATGAAACTGTCAGCGGCCTCTCTCTGGCCCTTGCCCAACCGACCGGACCTGCTGTCACAGGACCACGGTCGACTCCTACACCTCAACCTCAGGTCCCTCCACCTTTTGGACAGTGAAGGGGTGTCCAACAGGTCCTCCTGGAAAGCAGGAAGCCCTCAACTAGACTGATTTAACTGGCCAAGTGGATGAGGTTTTCCTGCTGGGGATCTGAACGGGGCATCTCTCCCTCGCGTTCCTCCATACAGGCTGTCCTGGACTACCTGCTCCATTTGAGGAACCAGGGCCTGGCACACTCTTCCATTAGAGTGCCTCTCACGGCCATCTCCACTTTTTACTCACCGATCCAAGGACAGTGTTTTCCCATGACATGATGGTCAGATTACTGAGGGGGCTCGAGAGAGATTTCCCACAGGTACAGGCCCCTGTCCCATAGTGGGATCTTAACTTGGTCCTCTCTAGGCCCACCAGCCCGCCCTTTGAGCTGCTGGGTTCCTGCTCCCTTTCCCACCTGTCATGGAAGGTCACGTTCCTGGTGGCAGTGATGTCAGCGAGATGGATCTCTGAAATTAAAGCCTTGACCTCAAAAGCTCCATACACAGTCTTCTACAAAGACATGGTTCAGCTGCGGCCCCACCTGGGCTTCCTGCCGAAGGTGGTCTCCACCTTCCATATGAATCAGGACATCTTCCTCCCGGTTTTTTGTCCCAAACCGCACAAGACCAGTGAAGAGAGGCGTCTTCATGCCCTAGACATTCGGAGGGCCTTGGCTTTCTATTTAGAACGTACCAAGCCTTTCCATAAATTGACTCAACTCTTTATTGCTACAGCCGATAGGATGAAGGGTCAGCCGGTTCCATCTCAGAGGGTTTCCAATAGGATTACCTCGTGCATAAGCACCTGCTACAACCTGGCGGAGGTTCCGCCGCCCCTGATTGTCGGAGCCCACTCAACGAGAGTGCAGGCATCTTCGGTGGCCTTCCTGGCGCACATCTCTATCCAGGACATCTGTAGAGCTGTAATGTGGTCCTCTGTTCACACGTTTACCACTCCTCCTGCCATCACTCAGCAGGCCAGGGATGGCGCTGGATTCGGCAGAGCTGTGTTGCAATCAACATGTCTGTGAACTCCTACCCGCCTCCAGGGGTACTGCTTTGGAGTCGCCTAATATGGAATGGACATGAGCAAGCGCTCGAAAAGACAGTTACCTTTTCTGTAACTGGTGTTCTTTGAGAGGTTGCTCGTGTCCGTTCCATGACCGGCCCTCCTTCCCCACTGTTGGAGTTTCCGGCAGGAAGGAACTGAGGGTGGGGGGAGCCAGCGGCACCCCTTGTACCGTGCCATGTGGGCACCAGAGCCAGTCCCGTATGGACACTGCTGAGCGAAAAATTTTCAGTGCATGTGGTGAGTGCACGCACCTCATATGGAACAGACATGAGCAACACATCTCAAAGAACACCAGTTATGGAAAAGGTAACTGTTTTTTGTGTCCATGTTAATTCCACTCCTAACATGAAGCTTCTTTACGCTGGGGTTCCATTACTTGCGGGCTCTGAATGTGGGCGTCGTGGGGGTGGTGGTGTCACAACTCCCTTTCTATGTGGCGAATTAGGAGAGGGCGGGCCCAAAAAGTTTATAATATGGGGGTATATTATGGGAAAGGTGGAAAATGACTTCTTAAACTATTGCTGCTGACTCCATAAGGGAGGGGTAAACCTTTCCCTCCCTCCCACTCAAAGTGGACACTGCCTCATGGTGCCTTCATCATGTAGGGATACCTAGTGAAAATATGAGTGCAATGGGTGGAAGGCATACTGTGATCCAAGAAAGAGCAGAGACGTGGTGCTGAGGAACTGGCATCTCTAGTCTTGGGGCAGGTGGGTGTAAGAAAGCAAAATATCAACAATTCCTTTCTGTAACCTTGAGTAATTGTGTAAAATCTCCCATGGGCTGCAGCAGAATGGATAGCCAGTGCAGGCCTTCACAGATGGGGAGATTTGAATTGAGGTTCCATTAGTGTAGTCTTCATCCTTGCCGCTCTTAGACATCGAACACATCCTGTTTGCAGCAAAGAAGGTGGCTTTTTCGCAAGTCAAAAGCTGCGCATCTACTCCTAGTTTGTTTGTTTGTGGTTCCATTTGATAACTGGCATGCTCTAACTTCTCTTGCAGGTCGAGCTGGACAACATCACAGGCCTTCTGAATCAGTCTGACAGCAAGTCAATCAAATTAGCGAAAGACTTCTCTGCTCTGGAGTCACAGCTTCAGGATACCCAGGTGAGGAGTGGGAGTTGCAGCATCCTTATGTACTGTATTCATCATACTTGCCACAGTAGTAGAGCACAGAGCAGATCTCGGCACTAAATGCCCATGGACTTCTGCTCATCAGGTGTTTCTGGCTGATGTGATATGCTGAGTGGGTCCCCTCAGGAATGATCCCTCTGTCTTCTACCTGCTCCATCAGTAGATGGAACAAACTTAACTTCCCTTACCCCAGGATTAGAACCATTCCCATCACTTTTCCACTTGAGTGCTGTGTGCTGCCAATGCAATGTTCTCACTTTAACATCATGGTGCATACTTCGTTTTTCAACTACTTTCCATTTGTAGTTTCCTGTGAACTCCATAGTGACTGGCACAAAGTAGCCTTATTTGGTAGTGAAGATAAAAGCAGTACATCAAATACACTTGAATGTTTCAGAAAATCTTACTCTGTTAAAATGGGCTTGGATATAAGTGCCATTTTAAGTATATGGGCCTGCAGCCAAAGGGTTGAGTTCTGGGGATACCCTACAGAATGATGAAGGTGGTCAGATTGGATCCAGTATTCATCTGGCAGAGTAAACAGTGTGTAGATGAAATATAAGTATACTAAACTGGAAGGCACTGAACAACAGGGATGCATCATAATCCAGAAAGGATTAATTGGGAAGGGGCAAATTAGAAAATAGTCTTAGTACTTGTTGCTTCTGGCCTTAGACTATAAATTCTTCACAACAGGGATTCTCTTATTTGTACAGCACCTTGCACAATGGTTCCAATCTTGCTTGTGACTTAGGTGCTACTATAATACAGATAGCTTATCCAAAGTTACTGTTGAAAAGGTTGATATGGACCTCTGATTAGAACAGAATGAATGGCAGCAAAAGGCCAGTGTAGTTTGGGGCTTTGTATGCAGATGCAGCATATCTCTATCACCTCCCTGTTCTGTGATATGCTTCTGATGCAGCCATGCTTAGACTATTGCATTCGGCTCTGGGCATCTCTTTACCAGAAAGATTGACCAATTAAAGACTGCTCAGAAGAGTAACTGATTAAGGGGCTGGATGGGATGTCTTATGCAGAACTTGCCTAAGTGGGGAGTGTGATGAGCCTACAAATTTGGGGGTGTAAATGCTAAGGAGAGGAGAAGAATTATTTAGTGATCAATGGTCTGATGACATTGAGGGCAAAAGCTTAGGTTGAATATTTGGGGGCTGGCTGTAAGACCTGTCAGTTTTTGAAATAAGCTCCATCTGTTGTTGACACCTGTGTTCTTGGAACACGTAAAAGTAAAGTAGACCCGATATTAATACACCACAGAACAATTGTGCATTGGCAGGGAGATTGAAGAGATCAATATCTTTAGGTCAACTAGTCCAAGTAGTGGCAGCATGATTTTGTCAATGTGGGTACTACCCTAGGACAGTTTGTAGATCACAATCACTTCTCTGAGCAGGCGTGTGAAAGGCACCAGCTGCTTAAGAGTGAATTAACATAGTTAACCTGTTCTGATTTTCAGTATTAAAGTCCATCATGAAATGGGGATGGCAGAATACAGCTAACTGCCAGCATGAACTGTTGAAGGCGTTGAAAAGCTTTGTGTGCTGTTTGCAGAGAACCCTGGGGAAAGGATTATGGGGTGGCTGAGCCGGGAGGCAGCTGCTAGCACTTGTGCATCTCAGCTGTACATAGTAAAAGAGTGCCCTTCTATGTTTTAGAGTAGGACTGGAAATAGGAGTTGTGGGTGTTCTCCCTGGCTGTACACTGACTTGCTGAATGACATTAAGCAGTTATTTTAAACCCTATTGTTTTCTCTTTGAAAGTAGGATTCTTCAGCTGAATCTCCTGAATTGACATCTGTGTTGGGTGGTTGGGGCTTGTAAAGTTCCTTGGCTTCCTTAAACGAAAGGCTCTACATTTCAATGTCTTTGCTGTGTAGGAGCTTCTGCAGGAGGAGACTCGCCAGAAGCTGAGCCTCAGCACCAAACTGAAGAAGGTGGAGGATGAGAAGAACAGCTTCAAAGAGCAGCTGGAGGAAGAAGAGGAGGCAAAGAGGAACCTGGAGAAACAGATCTCTGCCCTTCAGCTGCAGGTACAGAACCTGCATCTCCTAGAACAGGGGTCAGCAACCTTTCAGAAGTGGTGTGCAGAGTCTTCATTTATTCACTTTAATTTAAGGTTTCACGTGCTAGTAATACATTTTAATGTTTTTTAGAAGGTCTCGCTCTATAAGTCTATATATTCTATAACTAAACTATTGTCATATGTAAACAAGGTTTTCAAAATGTTTAAGAAGCTTCATTTCAAATTAAATTTAAAATGCTGATCTTACACCGCTGGCCTGCTCAGCCCGTTGCCGGCCTGGGGTTCCGTTCACCTAAGCCGGCACGGGGCTGAGCGGGGCCTGCGGCCAGGACCCCGGCTGGCAAGGGGCAGGCAGTCAGAACCCCAGATCGGCAGTGGGCTGAGTGGGGCCAGTGGCTGGGACCACAGACTGGCAGTGGGCTGAGCGGCTCAGCCTGCTGCCGGTCTGGAGTCCTGGCCCTGTCCATATAGAGTAGGTACTTACCTATTTCCCTAGGTCTAGCCATTCTGTTCCTCTCTGCACTGAGATGAGGCTGGTAGTGTGCTGAAACAGGGCTGGGGGTGAAGGAGCAGGTTGGGGTGCAGGGTCTGGCCAGGAGCTAGAATGAGGGAGGGGGCTCAGGGTTGGGGCAGGAGGTTTGGCTGTGGAGCGCTTACCTGGGCAGCTCACATATGGTGTGAGTGGTGCAGGTGGAAATGGGGGTGTGGGTGGGTATGTGTGTGCAGGAGCTCCTGTTTGGTGCTCAGGGTGGGGGTGGGGATGTGGGGGGTGCAAGAGTCAGGGCATGGGGTGTGGGGGGCTGGGGATGTGTGGGGGGTGCAGGAGTCAGGGCAGGGGGCTGGGGGTGTGTGAGGAGGGGGTCGTGGGGGTGTTCCCATCCCCCTGCCCTGAGCGGCTCACGGCAGGGGGCTGGAGGGGATATGCCCTGATTCCACCCCCTTCCCCAAGGTCCCTGCGGCTCCACTTTTCCCTCTCCTCCTCCGTGGCAGGGAGGGAGAGAAGGAGGGGTAGGAACCCTGCATGCTGGGGGAAGAGGCCGGGGGGGAGGGAGAAGGTTGCCTGCCCTGCAAGGAGAGAGCAGTGGGCGGGGAAAAAAGCAGGCCGGGCAGGATTTTTAGTGGCATGCTGCTGTCTGCCTGGGTCCGGCAGACAGCAGTGTGCCACTAAAAATTTGCTTGTGTGCCATGTTTGGCATGCATGCCATAGATTGCTGACCCCTGTCCTAGAACAAACCTTCGTACTGGGGGGCGGGAGGGGAATAACGAGCACGAAGCTGATTCCTAGGAAATCTAGTTCAGATGGAGAATGCTGGTGCAATCTGGATTTGTTAGCAAAGGAAACTATCCTAAGGAAGCAGTGACCTTGCAGGGGTCAGGCAACTGAAACATTTAGTAATGAATCAGAGAGAATCGTCCCTAGAAACACCTCTGTAGCTATTTGAGGAGAAGGGGGACTCTTCATCCCACACACCTCGTAAGTCTGACTAACACGATCACTTCAATTCTAAGGGAACAATTTCTTACCTCCCCCCACCCACACTAGAGGTCTCTGTGGTTTGGCTTAATATCTGTTCTCTTCCCCCTCCCCCAGGTAGCAGACACGAAGAAAAAAATGGATGATGGCCTGGGCTGCCTGGAGGCAGTGGAGGAAGCCAAGAAGAAGCTGCAGAAGGACTTGGAGGCCATGAGCCAGCGTTATGAGGAGAAGGCAGCTGCTTATGACAAGTTGGAAAAAACAAAGACCCGGCTGCAGCAAGAATTGGATGACCTCATTGTGGACCTTGATCACCAGCGGCAGATAGTCTCCAACCTGGAGAAGAAGCAGAAGAAGTTTGATCAGGTAGTGTCAATCATGGGATATACAATGGGAGGATCTTCCTTCCCAATACTGCCTGCCACAATGTAGACATCTGTTTAGGGAATGCATATTCTTTTCTGAACCATAATGGGGGTGGGGAGGAGGAAGCTGGCACTGGTGAAAATTCATGTTCCTTGCATGTGAATTCTAGTGTCACCTCTTGTCCAGGGGGACTGAAATTTTGAGCCTCATCTAACTTGTATAAGTGTTTGGGAGCAGACCCAGGTCATGGGCAATTGCAGCTGTCTCTTTTTGGACTTGCATATAAGTAGTGACTGTGACTACTATAGAAGTCTATAGTCAGTAGGGTTCTAGTCCCAGCCCTGCCAGTCAACTTGGGAGCCAAATGCTTGGCTCTCAAGACCCGTGTTCTCTGCATTGCCCTTTCCGCCCAAATCTGAGACACTGTCTGGAATGGCACTTAGAGATAAGCCTAGCTCAGGAACCCTCATAGCAGTCATTCTCTCTTCCTTCAGCTGTTGGCAGAGGAGAAGAACATCTCCGCCAAGTATGCAGAGGAGAGGGACCGAGCTGAGGCAGAAGCCCGCGAGAAGGAGACCAAATCCCTGTCCATGGCCAGAGCCCTGGAAGAAGCCATGGAGCAGAAGGCAGAGCTGGAGCGGCTCAATAAGCAGTTCCGCACAGAGATGGAGGACCTGATGAGTTCCAAGGATGATGTTGGCAAGAGTGTAAATATACAGTTAAAACATCTCCCTGTTAAGCAGATTCGTTGAGAAACTTGCAACATAGGAGCTTCTGTAAAGGAATGCAACTGGGACAAGTAAACACATGCCGTGGGTTCAGGAGTAGGAATAGATTGTTTTGTTTTTATTGAGGGTGAGTGAAAGGCAGGAAGGAGAGATTAAAGGCGCAAGCTGGGCATTGGCTAAGAGAAGCCCACTACCCATTGTGGAGAGACGAGAGGGTGCCAGGTGAGCCTGGCATTTGAAATATAGGGAGCTAGCCAGAGAATGGGAGATTGACCCAGATCTGAAGATGCTAAAGATTCGTGCTAAAGCAGGGGGAGGCTTGAAAGGGAGTTTGAAGCACTTCCACATCTCCGGCAACATGACACGAGGGTGTTTCATGCTGCAGTGAGATCAGGACTGGCCTAACACATGCTTCTCCTTTAAATTTTCCCAGGATGCCTGATCAGAGGGAACAGGAACATGCAATAGAATCATAAAATATCAGGGTTGGAAGGGACCTCAGGAGATCATCTAGTCCAACCCCCTGCTCAAAGCAGGACCAATCCCCAATTTTTGCCCCAGATCCCTAAATGGCCCCCTCAAGGATTGAACTCACAACCCTGGGTTTAGCAGGCCAATGCTCAAACCACTGAGCTATCCCTCCCCCTGAGCTGAGGTCAACGTTCAGATTAAAGGCTCTCAAGTATGCGAGCAACTTTCTTTAGCCTTAATAAGGGGGCATCATGGTGCTAGTACAAGGAAACTGAGGGTGATGTGGCAGGAAGGGCAGCAGGGTCTTTGCATCGTTTCCTCAGTGAGCTGCTGCCCTATTGATGCATCTGGATGTCTCTCTGCTTTTGGGGTGGGTGAAGTTGGTGGCTGTGTTATTTGGGTGATCTGATGTGTGTGTTCATGCTACAGGTTCATGAGCTGGAGAAATCTAAGCGAGCTCTGGAGCAGCAGGTGGAGGAGATGAAGACTCAGCTGGAAGAGTTAGAGGATGAGTTGCAGGCCACAGAGGATGCCAAGCTGCGGCTGGAAGTGAACCAGCAAGCCATGAAGGCACAGTTTGAGCGTGACCTCCAGGGCCGGGATGAGCAGAATGAGGAGAAGAGGAAACAACTGATCAGACAGGTCAGCATCACTCCACAAATCCTGGAAGTTGTCTGCTCAAAGGGAACTGCTTCTCCATCTGCCCTAGGACAGCTGGACAGTGCCTTTCCAGATCTAGCCAGTGCCATTCCAGGAATTCCTGTTATCATTGGGAGGCATTGCTAGAGCTCCAAATCACTCCCTGGCATGTGCCCCTCATGTACCATTGTCACAGCACTTGCACTGTCTGTCAATCCAAGAAACCAGAATAGTGCTTTCTTGCTGAGGGAACACTGTCTTAACTCTCTCTCCCTTGTTTCCTTCCGTCCCCACCAGGAGAGAGAATGACCTCTGGTTATCTTTTTGTGGGAGATGAAAGGTTCATGCTGGCTTGTTTGGTTTCCATTGATGCCTTGTTTGTCCCACCAGGTACGAGAGATGGAGGTGGAGCTGGAAGATGAGAGGAAGCAGCGCTCCATGGCTGTGGCTGCCAGAAAGAAGTTGGAGATGGACCTGAAGGATCTGGAAGTCCAGATAGACTCTGCCAACAAGAATCGTGATGAAGCCATCAAACAGCTCCGCAAACTGCAGGTGGGGGATTTCAGTCCTGTGCCTGCTTCCTATGTGGGGGGCATGGGGTGGAGACTTGGTTTTCCCTGTCAGATTCATGCATTTTCATCACCCGAGCGGTGTGGCACAGCATTAGAAGCTTGATGTATGCAACAGTTTAGTTGGAAAGGTTCAGCAGCAATTCAGATGTCTCTCTAACCCCGATCTGTGTCAGTCCATTAATTTATTCCCCTATTGGTGTTGCAAAACCAGAGCAAATTTTCCTTACTTTTTACCACTGCTTGTGTAATGTAATGGGAGGAATGAAGGATGTTCTCTGAAGTCACCGTTTTGTTATCTCTGCAGGCCCAAATGAAGGATTATATGCGGGAGCTGGATGATGCACGCACCTCCAGAGAAGAGATTTTGGTCCAAGCCAAAGAGAATGAGAAAAAGATGAAGAACATGGAGGCTGAGATGATGCAAATGCAGGAGGTAATGGAGCCTGCATTCAGGCAGGAGGGCCTATTCACTTACTTTAGCCAAGGAGTAGGCCACTGTGCAGCTCCACAAGCCATCTCTGAGCACAGCAGTAACCCCCCACAGTACTAGGCTCAGTTTCCTCCACATGCTCGGCCCTTTCTTGTTAGTTGAATAAGAGTGACTCAAACACAGGAAGTCCATGTGGAAGTACAGAACACTAGTCCTCTTACTTCTTGGAATCTGCTCACTACTAGTAGCTGTTACCTCTCAGAGGTGTTACTAGTACCTCTGAGCTGCATTAATTACTAATTTCACATTGCATCACTGACCGTCTCATTTTCATTCCAGGAACTTGCAGCTGCTGAACGTGCCAAGCGCCAGGCCCAGCAAGAGAGGGATGAGTTGGCTGATGAGATAGCCAACAGCAGTGGCAAAGGGTGAGTAGTAGCACACTTTGCTGGGGAGGAGAAGCTGATTTGGGAAGGTGCCCTACATAAGCATATACTCTAGCCTGTATTGTAATAGTCTGTTAGATGCTTACCGTTTTGTAAGGCTATAACTGGTAAGCTTTCTCTAGGGAGTGCACTGCATCACCACCGCCCAGAGACTTAATTCTTATTGTCCTCATTAGAGCCCTGGCCTTGGAGGAAAAGCGACGTCTAGAGGCCCGGATAGCTCAGCTGGAGGAGGAGTTAGAGGAGGAGCAGAGCAACACAGAGATGGTCAATGACCGGCTCAAGAAAGCAAACCTTCAGGTACCTGCTTAGTCTTCCCACCAGCTGGCTCTGGAAACTCCCAAACTGAGTTCTGGATGAACTTCCTCCCGTCTTCCAAACAGTACAGATTCCCAAAGTGCTTTACACAGCAGTGTCTGTGCACTGCTGAAGATAAAATGGGATAGTCATTCAGTGCTCACTGATGGCTCATACTGACCCTGGGATGTTAAAACCTCTTTGTAAGAGAAGGAAAGTAGCTGGGAGTGTCCCCCAAACTCTTAAGAGTCCTGTCCGGTCACCCTTTTTAATAAGGGGTGACTGATAGTTCCCTATCAACATTAAATATTTTGCTGCTTATCCATCTCTGTAATATATTGGAACAGTCCCACTCTATAGAAAATCACTTTTCACTGCATGCTCCAAAATGATTAACCTTACCAAGTGCATCAGTCCATTGTAGTGTCTTTAAATCAAGACCTTAATCTGAATATTCTTGGCATATATTTGATTGTAAGCTTTTTGGGGCAGGGACTATTGTTCTGTTTGTACAATGTCTAGCACAATGGGGCCCTGGTCCATGACTTGGACTCCTGGTTGCTACTGCAATACAAATGATATATATTGTCCACCTTACCTAGAGGGTTAAAATAACCTGCCTGATTGCAAAAGTGAGTGAGATTAGTAGTTTCGCTAGAGGCAGATTTGCAGGTTCATTCCTAAATGGGAGCGGGGAGAGGCACACCGGTGAGAAGGGAGAACATGACCGGTCATAGGAGGAAGGGAGATGACAAGGGAGTGGATGCTAGGGCATGCTCAGAACCTAAAAAAGGAGGAGCAGTTGAGCTGGCCATTACACAGCTACTGTGGGAAGAGGGCAGCCACACTTCCCTGGTCAGCTTCCAGTACATGTCGAGGGGGCAAAGAAGCAGGGGGAGGAAGTGGGGGTACAGAAGCCAAATCCTAGAATTCTGAAGCACTTAGAGGAGAGGAAAGTGATAAGGAACAGTCAGCATGGATTCACCAAGGGCAAGTTATGCCTGACTAATCTAATTGCCTTCTATGACGAGATAACTGGCCCTGTGGATGAAGGGAAAGCGGTGGACGTGTTGTTCCTTGACTTTAGCAAAGCTTTTGACACAGTCTCCCACAGTATTCTTGCCAGCAAGTTAAAGAAGTATGGGCTGGATGAATGGACTATAAGATGGATAGAAAGCAGGGTAGTGATCAATGGCTCCATGTCTAGTTGGCAGCCGGTATCAAGTGGAGTGCCCCAAGGGTCGGTCCTGGGGCCGGTTTTGTTCAATATCTTCATAAATGATCCGGAGGATGGTGTGGATTGCACCCTCAGCAAGTTTGCAGATGACACTAAACTGGGAGGAGAGGTAGATACGCTGGAGGGTAGGGATAGGATACAGAGGGACCTAGACAAATTGGAGGATTGGGCCAAAAGAAATCTGATGAGGTTCAACAAGGACAAGTTCAGAGTCCTGCACTTGGGACGGAAGAATCCCATGCACCGCTACAGACTAGCGACCGAATGGCTTGGCAGCAGTTCTGCAGAAAAGGACCTAGGGGTTACAGTGGAAGAGAAGCTGGATATGAGTCAGCAGTGTGCCCTTGTTGCCAAGAAGGCCAATGGCATTTTGGGATGTATAAGTAGGGGCATTGCCAGCAGATCGAGGGACGTGATCGTTCCCCTCTATTCGACATTGGTGAGGCCTCATCTGGAGTACTGTATCCAGTTTTGGGTCCCACACTACAAGAAGGATGTGGAAAAATTGGAAAGAGTCCAGCGGAGGGCAACAAAAATGATTAGGAGACTGGAACACATGGGTTATGAGGGGAGGCTGAGGAAACTGGGGGCGTTTAGTCTACGGAAGAGAAGAATGAGGGGGGATTTGATAGCTGCTTTCAACTACCTGAAAGGGTGTTCCAAAGAGGGTGGCTCTAGACTGTTCTCAGTGGTAGCAGATGACAGAACAAGGAGTAATGGTCTCAAGTTGCAGTGGGGGAGATTTAGGTTGGATATTAGGAAAAACTTTTTCACTAGGAGGGTGGTGGAAACACTGGAATGGGTTACCTAGGGAGGTGGTGGAATCTCCTTCCTTAGAAGTTTTTAAGGTCAGGCTTGACAAAGCCCTGGCTGGGATGATTTAATTGGGGATCGGCCCTGCTTTGAGCAGGGGGTTGGACTAGATGACCTCCTGAGGTCCCTTCCCACCCTGATATTCTATGATTAATTCTGTCTGGTTCTTGGCCCAGTAGCTAGTGAAAGCTGAATTTTGGTATATCTTTCACTTCAGTGGACTGATGATGTAAAGGAGTGTCTGATCTTCAGAGGCAGTCCCCACTATGCCATGCAGTCAGCACTGACTATGTATCAGGCAGAGGTCTGGGCTGGAGGTGGCTTCAGTTTCTGTTACTGTTCCCTTGAAAACAAAATGTCTCCAGGGTGCTCCTGGGTAGCTGAAATGTGAGTCTGTCCTAAGCATGTGGCTCTGGCACTTGATTTCTGGCAGACCTTTCTTATGGGGGCAGCTGGATGCTACATTGCAGGGCAGACCATCACTGCTGTGGCACATGGCCTATGGCTGAGTTTGGCTAGCAAAACCAGCCCCAGAGAAGGGGACCTAGCAGACTTAACTCTCAATCCGTTCAGCCCTGGGCTTTTCTTGGATGAAAACTTGAGCAAACCAAAACAGGCTTCTGGGAGAGTTTGTCCTTTTGTGACCATGGAGAGCGTTGTGCTACATGGTGCAGAGTTAGTCAAGCTTGACTTGTACAATGTAAGCTTTTCTGCTCACGCTAGAGGTCCTTCCTGACAAGCGTCCATTGGCGAGTAGAAATAAATCAGTCTTCCAGCCCAGAACCCTCTTGGCATGCTGAGTCTCTTCTCTCCCCAGATCGATCAGATAAATACTGACTTGAATGCCGAGCGCAGCAATGCCCAGAAGAACGAAAATGCTCGCCAGCAGATGGAGCGTCAGAACAAGGAGCTTAAGGCCAAGCTGCAGGAGATGGAGAGTGCAGTGAAGTCCAAGTACAAGGCTTCCATCACTGCCTTGGAGGCAAAGATAGCACAGCTGGAAGAGCAGCTGGACTCGGAGACCAAGTAGGTTCTAGCAGAACCTCCTGTCATGTTAAAGGCCACTGGCCCCTCTGATGTACTGGCACAGAGCAAAATCCTACTCTTGAGTGCTGTGTGCCAGCCTCTTGCAATGAGTGCTCCATCTGGTTATCAGGAAAGAGTAGCTCCACTGACCTCCCCTGTTCTCGCAGCAAACACCCCTAATTCCTAGCCTACCAAGCTTTGCCATTCCAGGAACTGTAGCTCTAATTCAGTGACCCCTTAGCATCCCCCTCAAACTCTGGCAAAGAGATCAGACTGACTAGTTAGTGCACCCTGGGCATCTCCAGGAAACCTGACTTCTGTCCCTTTTGCTTTGCCAACATCCTGAGTGGAGCTCTGTCTCCTTTCATTCCCCTGAGGTGCAATGACTAGTGAAGTCTTGTTCCTAACCCACATACATGAGTACTTTGTCAGGGATGGTGCCCAGAGGGTCACCAGAGATAATCTGCTACCTGAGCTGACTCTGTTTCTGCACAGGGAGCGCCAGGCTGCAGGCAAACAGGTGCGCCGTGCTGAGAAGAAGCTGAAGGATGTCTTGCTGCAGGTGGATGATGAGAGACGCAATACTGAGCAGTACAAAGATCAGGTATGCGCAAATTACACAGCGTAGCGGTCTGTAGTTTGGCTTGTAGCTGGTGGATTTCTCCTACCTAAAGCCACATCTGCTTCATCAGTTACAGAATAGTGGCATTATTTTCTCTGTAGACTTTCCACTCGCTGTTACACTGAGGATATGGCTGCCCATGGTCTTAGCTCTGTCCCATTTAATGGCCGGTACAGCTGAAAGGGTGATGCTTTAAGAACAGCCTCTCCCCTTCAGTAACTTCTACAGTTCATCTGTGTAGCATAAGTTGGAACGATGTTCTGTAACTGAGTCAGCTCAGCCTGGCATCTTAAAAATCCAAATTCTGTTCCTCCGCTTCAAATCCCAGAGGCAGATTCCTGTGTGGTGGTCTCTGTATGGTGGAAGGAGAGTGGTGGCAGGTGGTGCCGGCTGTTGGCCTACTGAGTGAGCCCAAGCTGAAACATCTGACCCTGTTGTATGAAAGAGGCAGTGTGTAGAACACTTCCTGCACTACAAGCTGAAGAACAAGAAGAAGCAGAAGGAAAAGCTTAAAACTAAAATAAATCCCACGTCCAGGCATCTAATCTCAGGGAGCAAAGAGTAAGAGTAGGTGCCATTAAGGACTCAGCTTCCTTCTGGTGTAACTCCCTGCTGCAGCGCTCGAGCCCCCACAAAGGGCTAGGAGTGAGCTTTCTGAAAGGCTGACTTCTCCTTTCTGCTCGGCAGGTAGATAAGGCGAACGTGCGCTTGAAGCAGCTGAAGCGCCAGCTTGAGGAAGCAGAAGAAGAGGCCCAGCGAGCCAATGCATCCCGCAGAAAGCTGCAGCGTGAGCTAGAGGATGCCACTGAAACAGCTGATGCAATGAATAGAGAGGTCAGCTCTCTCAAGAGCAAACTCAGGTAAGGGAAATCAATCATGCTTGAGAAATGGGCTCCCACCCCAGCAAGCTTCTGTCTTAGCCAAAAGCAGAGACTTCAGTGACCAGATGTGCATCTTCTCCAAGGAAGCAGTGCGGCAGGTCCTTCTTTGCCCCCCCTCCCTCCCTCAGAGCATAATGTCTGACAGACGGTAAATGAATTCTGTTGCCTTGATGTGCTGTTCATCCCTCTCTAGGCGTGGGGACCTGCCATTTGTCGTGCCGCGCCGGATCGCCAGAAAGGGCACAGGAGAATGCTCCGATGAGGAAGCAGACAGCAAGGCAGATGCTGGCGATGCCAAAGCTACTGAATAAGTCTTCTCATCTGACCCAGGTTACACCTGACGGAGTGACCTACCCACCCCTCCTCCAGTGGTCTTCCTGCAAACCACCTCCTGGGGAACACAGAGCCCATCCAACAAGTGTGTTGTGTATCTAGAGCCATTGGGCAGCTGTGTTCCTCATTTCCTCCTCTTCCCAGCTTCCAAGTTCTCTTTGTATTTAATGCCAAAGAGTTGGGACTCTAAAATCTGACCAGCAGAGTTTCATGACGACATGCACCTGTAGAACTGTCCATGCCATGGCTGCTGGTGAATCTTTACACTTGGAAGGAGAGGGGTTAGGGAAAGATTTTTATTTTATTTTTTTTTTGCTGTAAATCTACTTTTTCTTCAGATCCTAGTTTGATAGATGCAGAGAAAGCCCCTTCCTCTACTCTTTTCCCCCACCCCTCCCTCTTTGTTTGCTTTTTGGCAATCATGTTCAGTGACCTCAGACTTCTGCCTCTTTAATCTGCCCACCCAGATGGTTTGGAAGCAGTTTCAGGAATAACGGGGTGCTTTGGCCATGGCAATTCACCCTTTCTTTTTTCTAGAGCCCACAGTTCACAGGCAGGGGTGAAGGAGGGAAGCATCTTTCAGGATCACCCACCTGCGGGACTTGCCAAAGACTTTTTTTCTTTCTTGTTCTTACTGTCTGGCCAGATCTCGGAAGTGCAATGATGTCCTGGTAGTGTCTCTGCTTCTGTCTGATTGGCTTTTTAGCTAAGGTAGCGTGGACCAGTAGCTGGTGACAGGGACAGAGAAAGCAGAAGAATCTCTGTATGCTTGTCTGAGAATCTCTTGAGGACCAAATATATTGAATGGTAATGGACAGAATCTAGTGGAATTTAATGGGTGTCGGTGGGAGGGGAGGAGAATCCCTCTTTTTATTGACATGTCCAAGCCTCTTGTGTATCTGCTCTGTAACCAGGGGATGGGGTTAGTTATTCTGCACCATTGACTAAGAGTATATTAAAAACCCTTTAATCTGCACAGATATACGTAAAGGGCCTTTGTGTCTCTTGTAATAAGTAATTAAGAAAAAAATAAAGGTCTTTATCACTGCCTTTCTATTGGGACCTTGGTTATATAGAGATGGTCTTTACTTTTCTACATCATACACTGGTTGCTGGATTTACCTGTATTCTTAACCATATTGTATATGCTGCATTTAGACTTACTTATGAGCAAAGAAAAATAATTAAAAATATGAAGCTCCGATACTGTATGCCTGAAAGCGCTCCAAATTCAGGCACCACGTCCCCATCGCGGTCACACCGGATTTAAAACCTTTTTTATATAAAAGTGCCTTAGCATGTGCCTCAGCTGTGTTCCCACTACAGTCAGTGATGGTTTACTGGTGCTCCACTGATGTTACCAATAAAGATGATCCATGCGCTGCAATCCGTGTGCTTGTGTTGCTGTTCCACCTTTCCTGAACGCAGTGGAGGAAGCCTGTGGAGCTGCCAAAGGAAGCAGCCCTATGGAATCAAATCGTCGGTCCATCCTGTCAGTATCACCTCAGGAGCACGTAGGCACCAGGTGACTCTTCTTAGCCCACCTTCCCTATCAAGTACGAATTGGCATTACAGTACCCCAAGAGACTTCTGGGCTGGGAGCCTTTCTCCAGCAGTAGCTGGAGGAGGACATAACACCTTAACACTGCAAGACTAGATCCAGGTGGGGGAATGTGTGAAATTCTACCTGACCCAACTGGCTGTGTTCATGGCCTGCAGAATGAGGATGTAATTGTAGAAATGCTATGTCCAAGCTTTGAAATAATGTATGTATATGTTACCTACCTCCCCACTTCTCCTACAGGGTTGCGGGGTGATAGGAAGGTCAATTCAGCAGAGGAGTAATGGAGAGGGATAGAAAAACCTTACTAGTGTGGCGAGTGTGCTCTGTAGAGTCCCCACTTTCCTTTAACTTTCTCTTTCCTCCCCTTCCCATCCACCCTGCCTCCCAAAGAACCTATTCCAAACAGCAGCTCCAAAGGAGATACACCTTTACACCCCTTCCCCAGGGAAGGGCTTCAGCACTTGTGGCTACTGTTTTTCTCCTCCCACACCCTTCCAGTTGCCCTAGCTGTTCAGATATGGATGGATGGATGTGATACAAGAATCTGGAGGATGGAGTCAGTGTCCATGCTACAATGAGCTGCCTTCTCCTTTTGGGTTGTATTGAACGTTGAATATTTCTGCAGGTTGGGGGTGGGTGTGTGTGTGTGTGTGTCTTTACTGATGGACATGGTACATCCAGGTGTGCAAAGGGAAAAGCTACCCTACAGCAGGGCACAGGGACAGAAAATAACATCGAGGACGACAGGTCTCCATGCACCTAGGTACTTGGTATGCATGATGTCTGGAGGAGTGACTCTAAAGTCACTGTTAGTACAAGTGGCACTTCAGAATTCTGATCATACTAATCACTGCTGTGTTGTCCTATTAAATGCCAAAGGGTTCAGCCTAGATAAAGAAACCTACGGCTGGATGCTGCTCTTAAGAGGTGGGCTTACATCCTGAACTGAAATGTACAGTGGCGGCTGCAAGATCCAGGGGACATGCCTTATGTTAACCAGCAGATGGCGTTTTGAAATTGCCAGCTGCTGCTGCAAAGAGGGGGAAGTGAGTGACCAAAGTGTGGCTAGGACAAACAGGAGGGAGGAAGCAGCTGTAGCTCAGTGGAGCACAGGAGACTAGAGCCCAAGGGCAGGAGGGGGGATTCTTGTTGACACAAGTAGTGAAAAGTAGGGGGTTGATCCTCCTGGAAAGAGCAGAGGCAACCACTGGAAGAGGCGATAGGTTTAAAGCAGGGGCAGGCAAATTTTTGGTCTGAGGGCTACATCGGGTTTCCGAAATGGTATGAAGGGCTGGTTAGGGGAGGCTGTGCCTCCCCAAACAGCCAGGTATGGCCTGCCCCGGCCCCCTATCAGACCCCTGCTGCTTCTTGCCCCCATGCAGCCCCCCTGACTGCCCCCTGCTGCCCCACCCAACCCCTCCTCTCATTCCTGACTGCCCTGCGGGACCCCTGCCCCATCCAATCACCCTTCTCCCTGACTGCCCCCAGAACCCCTGCCCCTTGCTGCCCCATCCAACCCCCTCTCCTTCCTGACTGCCCCCCTGGGATCCCTGCCCTCTGACAGCCCTGACCCCTACCCACACCCCTGTGCCCTGACCACCTCGAACTCCCCTGCCCTCCATCCAGCCCCCCTGCTCCCTTACTGTGCTGTCTGGAGCACCAGTGGCTGGTAGCGTTACAGCCGCACTGCCCAGAGCACCAGGACAGGCAGCCATGCCACCCAGCTGGAGCCAGCCACGCCACCGTGCAGCACAGAGCACCAGGTCAGGCCCTGGCTGTGCAGCTGCGCTGCCCAGCAAGAGCTCACAGCCCTGCTGCCCAGAGCATTGTGCTGGCAGTGCAGTGAGCTGAGGCTGCGGGGGAGGGGGAACAGTGGGGGAGGGGCTGGAGGCAAGCCTCCTGGGCCAGGAGCTCAGGGGCTGGGCAGGACGGTCTCGTGGGCTGGATGTGGCCCATGGACTGTAGTTTGCCCACCTCTGTTCTAAAGCAACACATTTGCCACTACAGAAGTGGGGCCCAATCCCACAAATCAATACTGATTGTAAACTAGATTCTATACAATTTAATGGGGGTTGCAAACTTAAATTTGAAAGCATTACATGTAATGCTTGTATTTTGGATGAGAAGTTCCTTTGTTTGTGAAAACCAGTTAAAAGCATCCTTCATGCTTGTATTATTGGAGCCTTGTAGGAGAGAAGACAAGTCACGTGGGAGACCACTCTTTAGCAATGCGCTTACTGCCACTGCATTGCTCAAACACATGGCTGATCAGATTTTACAAATACAATGAATACTTACTAAGCATGAGCAGGAATTCCCCATGAGAGTGCCTAGAGCAAAGGGGCCACAACAGTGCAAACGCTGCATGAAATACAAGCTTTGCTGTCTGTGAAAGACTTGCCCATGAGACATTAGCAAATCAGCGTTAAAACCAAGACTTCACTCACTTTGCATAATACAATCAGGGAATTTACTGGTTCAAATATGTAGCTGTTGCCTTCACCAAACTTAAACTGCTCCCTGCCAAACCAGATATGTTCATAGCTGTGTATCAGTGCTTCGACTGGGAAGAACCAGGGCAGCAGCCAGCTGTACTCCGAGGCGCTGACTCTGTGGGTGCTCTGGGGCTGGAGCACCCACAGGGAAAAATTTAGTGGGTGCTCTGCACCTACCAGCAGTCAAGCTCCCCTCCCCACTCCACCTCCGCCTCCTCCCCTGACTGTGCGTGTCCCCGCTTCTCCGCCTACCTCCCAGCGCTTGCTGCCACAAAACAGCTGTTTTGTGGTATAACAAGCTCTGGGAGGGAGAGGGGAGGAATGGGAATGTGGCATGCTCAGCTGAGGAGGCGGGGAAGAGGCGAGGCCAGGGCAGGGATTTGGAGAAGGGGTTGGAATGGGGGCAGGGCAAGGGTGGAGGCAGGGCGGGGGCAGAGGTGGGTCGAGCACCCATCGGCACCAGCAGAAGTCAGCCCCTATGGCTCTAATCAAGGAAAGCTGATGCAGTGGGGATAGTGACATGCTCCTAGCTTTCAGAGTAGCAGCCATGTTAGTCTGTATTCGCAAAAAGATAAGGCGTACTTGTGGCACCTTAGAGACTAACCAATTTATTTGAGCATAAGCTTTCATGGGCTACAGCCCCACTTCATCGGATGCATAGAATGGAACATATAGTAAGAAGAAATATATATACATACAGATAAGTTGGAAGTTGCCATACAAACTGTGAGAGGCTAATTAGTTAAGATGAGCTATTATCAGCCGGAGGAAAAAAAACTTTTGCAGTGATAATCAAGATGGCCCCTTTAGACAGTTGACAAGGTGTGAGGATACTTAATATAGGGAAATAGATTCAATGTGTGTAATGTCCCAGCCACTCCCAGTCTCTGTTCAAACCCACAGTAATGGTATCTAGTTTGCATATTAATTCAAACTCAGCAGTTTCTCATTGGAGTCTCAGAGTAGCAGCTGTGTTAGTCTGTATTCGCAAAAAGAAAAGGAGGACTTGTGGCACCTTAGAGACTAACAGATTTATTTGAGCATAAGCTTTTGTGAGCTACAGCTCACTTCATCAGATGCATCCGATGAAGTGAGCTGTAGCTCACGAAAGCTTATGCTCAAATAAATTTGTTAGTCTAAGGTGCCACAAGTCCTCCTTTTCTCATTGGAGTCTGTTTTTGAAGCTTTTCTGTTGCAAAATTGCCACCCTTAAATATTTTACTGAGTGGCTAAATAGGTTGAAGTGTTCTACTGATTTTTGAATGTTATGATTCCTGATATCAGATTTGTGTCCATTTATTCTTTTGTGTAGAGACTGTCTGCTTTGGCCAATGTACATGGCAGAGGGGCATTGCTGGCACACGATGGCATATCTCACAGTGGTAGATGTGCAGCATGACTGTACAGGCTGGCTTCGGGTAGGCTACCTGACTGGGAACATGGAGAGTCGCTGTCAGCCAGTACTGGCTGCTGCCAGCAATGTATGTGCGTGCAAGCCAGGCTGGAGCCTATCCACCTTCTCCAGGTGCTCTTTTGTGTAGCACAAGCTGCCTGCCCTGGCAACACAACTGCCTCCTACACCTTTTCCCCTATTTGTACACAAGCCCACAGAGGGGTGGGGTTTAACCCTTAGCATGCAATTTTCCTATCCTGGCTATTGAATCTTGTAGAGTGCAACCTTGATCTACCAAACTCCCCCTTTGCTGCTGGTTGGTCACAGTCCCTCAGCCTGCACATGCTGGAGTTCACTACCCTGTGGATCTCCTGGAACCCTTTGACAGCCCATCAGTCCAGCTTTCCCAGGGCTCGGCGTGTTTGTGTTTGAAGGGAGGATCTCTTTGCTCTTCCCTGTGGAAAATACATTGAACAGTCCCTAACGGCCTATGTGATAGACCCAGGCCAGTTGGGTACAGCAGAGTAGCCCCACTGCTAAAGGATCCCCTCCCAGCCTAAGGGGGGGGGGTCCACAGGACCTGGAAAACCAAGTAATTACAGGGGACAACTAATGAACAACAGGGACAGGAGTCAGACAAAGGGTCAAACCAAGGGAACCGGACGGGGACACCGAGCAGAGGACCCCAGACAGCGCCCACTGCTCCTCAAAGGTGTCAAGGGAGTCAGTGGACGCTGCCCAGAGGAACTCTGCCCGGAGGCGTGAACGGACAGAGGATCGGAAATAGGCCCCACAGTCGCAGGAGACCCTATCAGCCAACCTCCTCACCCTGGTTTTATAGATGGCCACTTTAGCCAGAGCCAGGGCCAGGAGGAGGCTGACGAGGAGGTCCCACGGCTTAGCAGGGCCACGGACAGGGAGGGTATAGATAATGAGGTGAGGGAAAAAGTGCAACCAAAATAACAAAATATTCGTGAGGAGCCGGAATAGGGGCTCCAGCCTGGCGCGCTCCAGGTAGACGTGCGCCAGGGTTTCCCTCACGCCGCAAAAGGGGCAGGTGTCCGGGATTGGGGTGAACTACTCCAAGTACATGCCCGTGCTCACAGCCCCATGAAGGAACCGCCAACTGATATCCCCGGCAGGCCTTGGGATTAAGGTGGAATATAGGCTGGCCCACCAGGGCTCCTCACCCTCTAGAGGTGGCAGGAGGTCTTGCCACTTTGTGTCAGGGCGGGACGCGAGGGTGAGGACATGAAGGGTGTGGAGCATGAGCATGTAGAGATGTTTCCTTGGCGCGGTCTGGAACCGGACCGGCTGCAGTTCGTGTAGCCGGCTCACGGTGAAGGGGCGGGGGGGAGGGGGTGTCGGTCGGGTCCACGGGAAAGGGGTCCGATGAAAAGGTCTGGAGGGCCTGGGGTGGAGGGTGGGTGGGGCGCGCCCTCTCGCAGGACCCGGTCGAGGTAAACCCGAGCGGTGGGCCGCAAAGCGGCCCTCACCTCCTGAAGTACGCGCAGGGGAGTACGAGGTCTGGAGAGCCCCATGTGCTGAGCGAGCGTCAGGGGATCTAGCCAGTCTCCCCGGTTGTAGTCCAGGAGGTCTCTGACTCTGGTAACTTCTGCCAGGACCAACCTCTGGCGCACCGAGGGGGACTCCACCACCTGCACACGGAACTGGGGGTTGTGTAGCAGGGGCTCCGCGAGGAGATCTTCCCCCACGGAGGCTACCACGGACCTGATCGCTGTGAACAGTTTCCAGGTCCGGAGGAGGTCCTGGAAGAAGACCGGCAGCCCAGAGAGGTCTCGCGGAAGACCCCTTGGATGGGGATAAAGGAGCTGCCGGTCGTATCAGAGCCCTCGGAAGCGGCGCAGGAAGGCATGCGCCAGTATGCTCCACGCCGGACTACCTGCACCATAAAGGAGCCTCTGCAGGGCCTGGAGGCGGAAGACATGGAACTGAGTGCGGAGACACTTCAGGCCCTGCCCTCCCTCCTCCAGGGGTAGATGGAGAACCCCTGCAGAGACCCAGTGCAGTCCTGACCAGAAGAACTCCAGAATCAATGTCCGGAGGTTGGCCAGGAAATCCGGGGCCGGAACCAGGGTGTTGAGCCAGTACCAGAGCATGGACAGGACTAGTTGATTGAGCACCAGTGCCCGCCCTCGAAGGGACAGACACCGGAATAGTCCTGTCCATCTCTGGAGCCGCTCTACCACCCTGCCCTCTAAACCCTGCCAGTTCTCTGGCGGAGATGGATGCGTGGCAGAAAGGTAAACGCCAAGATAGAACAACGGACCCGTGCTCCACCGAATGGCTTGCAGCGCGGGTGGGAGGGAGCTCGCCTGCTTCCAGTCCCCTACCACCAAGCCAGAGCTCTTGACCCAGTTGACCCGGGCGGAGGAGACTGCCAAGTAAACGGCCTGGCAAGCCTCCATCCGCGCCAAATCACCTGGGTCCTGGACCACGAGGAGCACATCGTTGGCGTATGCTGAAAGGACCAGCCGCAGCTCCGGCTCCCGTAGCGCCAACCCCATCAACCTCCTGCAGAGGAGACAGAGGAAGGGCTCGATCGCCAGAGCATACAGCTGGCCCGAGAGGGGGCACCCCTGCCTTACTCCTCACCTGAAGCTGACTGGTTCGGTCAGGGTCCAGTTGAGCCTGACCAGACACTCTGTGGAGGCATACAGCACGTGGAGAAAACCCACAAACTGGGGTCCGAAGCCAAACGCTCGCAGAGCGCTCAGGAGATACCCGTGATCTACCCTGTCGAACACCTTCTCCTGACCCAGGGACAGGAGGGCGAACGACAGACCATCCCTACACCCGAGTTCCAAGAGGTCCCGGACCAGGTACAGGTTGTCGAAGATGGTGTGGCCCGGGACGGTGTAGGTCTGGTCTGGGTGGATCACGTCCGCCAGCACGGACCCTAGCCGCAGCGAGATGGCTTTTGATATGACCTTGTAGTCCGCGCTGAGGAGCGAGACGGGACGCCAATTTCGTAAATCGCAGAGGTCCCCCTTCTTTGGCAATAAGGCGAGCATGGTTCGCCTGCACAAAAGAGGGAGGACCCTGCTCTGCAAAGACTCGGCCCAGACGGTGACTAGGTCTGGGCCGAGGACGTCCCAGAACACGCGGTGGAACTCCACGGTCAGCCCGTCCATGCCCGGAAATTTATTGGTGGGCATGCGGCAGAGGGCTTCCGAGAACTCTGCCAGAGTGAGAGGCAGCTCAAGCCAGTCTCGGTCGCCCGCGCTGACCGTTGGGAGTTCGTCCCAGAGCACTCTGCAAGCGTTAGGATCGGTCGGATCTGGGGAGAAAAGGCCTGCGTAGAAGGCCCTGGCTCTCCCGCACATCTCCACTGGATCCGTGAGGGGGGTGCCATCCTCTGCGAGGAGGCAGGTGATGTGCTTCTTGGCCCCCCTCTTTTTCTCCAGGGCATAGAAGAAGCGGGAGCCGCGATCCATCTCCCAAAGGATGCGGATGCGGGATCGAACAAAGGCACCCCGGGGCCCGATGGTCCTTGAGGGCCCGGAGCTCCTACTGCTTCTCCTGGCACGCCCCGCACAGGGATGGATCCTCGGGGCTGGTGGCCAGACGCCTCTCCGGCTCCAAGACCTCCCATTCCAACTGCCCTATCGCCGCATCCCTCCGTCGGCTGGTGCCCCGGCTGTAGTCACGGCAGAAGAGCTGGGCACGCACCTTCCCCAGGTCCCACCACCGCCGTGCCGAGGGAAAGGCACGCCGCTGCCCTCGCCAGGCCAGCCAGAACTCCCGGAAGGACGCCACGAAGCCCACATCCTCCAACAAGCTGTTGTTAAAATGCCAATAGGCTGGCCCCGGCCTCTCTGCGCAGAGAGAGACCGTCACGGTGGCCAAGTGATGATCGGAGAATGGTGCCGGCTGGATGCTGGAGGAGTGGGCCTGTGAAAGATGGAAGTGTGATAAATAGATGCAGTCCAACCGGGAGTGGCGCAACCAATGGGCCTCCACCCAGACAAAAGTGAACGTCGAGACGTCATCCGGGTGGTGGTTGCGCCAGATGTCCACCAGGGCATGATGGTCGACTATCTCCTGGAGGACGTCCGCAGCGGCCAGGCACCGCTCGGTCCCCGAGCGGTCCTGCTCCTCGAGGGTAGTATTAAAGTCCCTGCCCAAGACGAGGCACTCGCGAGGACCCAAGGTGCCGAGGAAGGTGGACGCCTGCTGAAAGAAACGCAGCCGCTCCGGGCCCCATGTCGGGGCATAAACGTTAACAAGATTGACCATGAGCCCCTCCATACAGACCCGGAGGTGCAGCAGGCGGCCCGGCACAGCCTCGGCGACCCCCAGCACCTCAGGCTGTAGGTCGGGGGAGAACAGGGTCGCCACTCCAGCCATACGAACTGTGAGATGGCTAAAGTAGACCCTGTCCCCCCATTCCAGCCACCAGCTATCTTCGGCCGCTGGATCCGTATGGGTCTCCTGCAGGAAAACCACAGAGTATCCCCCTCCCGAAGGAAGGAGAGCACCTGGTACCTGCGGAGACCCATCCTACAGCCCTGGGTGTTTAATGTTGTGATGGTGAGAGGTGCCATGAGGAGGGCTGGGGGGGATCCTCGCTGGCAGAGACGCTCACAGTTCCCAACGGGCCACGCAGCAATCCGTGACCTACCCCGTAGGTAAGTAGGGAGTCACGGAAGAGGTGGACCTGCTGGTAGGCCGCGGCGGCCTGCTTCCTGGTCCTTTTACCCTCCCCCATGAGGGCCCTCAAGGCCCGGAGGATTTGATGGAAGTCCCCCCCTCGCTGCAGGGCGAGCTGCACCTTGTTACGGGAGCCCTGAAAGTCCTCAAGGAACTCCCGCAGCTCCTCTCGCAGTGTATCGGGGGCCCGGGTCAGTAGCCCCCGGCTTTCCTCTGGAGGGACCACTGACACAGCCCCGTGGCCCACCGAAACAGGCAGGCAAGGACCCCCGACGTGGCAGCCCACACACTCCCCCTCAAACCCCAGCTTGATTGGGGGCGGCGGAGGGAAGATAGCAGCCCCTGGTGAGTCGGGACTGGGAAATACAGAGGTTGCTCCCTGGGGGTTATCCTCTAGGAGCGAGGAGATGACGGCCCCAGGGGGCGGCAATGATATGGCGGGAGATGGAGGGGACAGGGACGAGGTTGACATCAGGGGCAGGGTAGGGATCCAGAGTAGGGGCAAGGCAGGGGTCGGGTGCAGAGTCAGAGAGAGGGGCAAAAGCAGGATCCTGGGCCCCAGTAGCCAGGCCGTTGGGAAATGGCCCCTCTCGGTCAGGCTCTGGGAGCGGGGCAGGGGGCCCTCCGTGATGCTGGGCTCCGGAACCACGGCCGGCATAGTAGCCACAGCACCTTCAGTGGGGTCCCCGCCCAGGAAAGAGGTCGATCACCCTACGCCCACAAGGGACAGCCCATGGGGCTCGGGTCCCAGCCGCACAGCACCGGCGGTCGCCTCAGTGGGCTCGGCGGCCAATGCAGGGTGCCACCTGTGGCCGGGCAGATGGAGGAGCCCGGGGAACATTCGGAGGCGGGAGCAGAAACAGCGGTTGGGGCAGGGAACATGGAGAAGGCGGCGCCGGGGTGAGGTCGCTCAGATCGAGGCCCGCTAGCAGAGGGTTGTCCTCCCCCTGCGTGACTGGGGTCAGACCCAGGGCCTCGATCTCCTTATAAATGGAGGGGAGCTCTCCTTCCTCCACCCTGGAGGTCTCCCCGCCAGTTCCTGAAGCGACGCTCGCCCTGGGGTTCATGGGGGTTCCAGATGGTAAGGGGGCAGGTGGGGCTCCATCGGGGGCCTTGGAGGGAAGGGACTCCAATGGAGGGACGGCACTGCCCTCCCGTGCTGCCACGTTTTCCCCAGCTGGCACCAGGGGATGGCACATGCCCGCGGGCAAGGCAGAGGGCTTGGCATCGGCGCCCCCCTTTCTGGTCTTCTGGGGGGCTTCTGCATCGGTGGAAAGGAGTGGAGCTCGAGCCCTCCGCTTGCCCTGGACTAGGGCCCAGCCCTCCATGGCATCATCGGGGGGCTGGCTAACAGGGGTCAGGTCGGGGGGCAAGGACGATGGCTCAGGGACCATGGGAGGCAGCAGTGGGGCGGAATGAGAGAGGGAAGATTCCCCCTGGGCCCGGCCCTCTCCCATGCTCAGCGCTATCCCTGCTGCACCCTCCTCTAGGGGCCCTGCCGGATCGTAGGCAGCAGAGGCGGGGCTCTCCTGCTCATCTGGGCGTGCTGGGGGGAGCGCCCCTTGGGCCCGAGCGGGAGCAGTGATGGACTGAGTAGGAGGAGGGGCGTCTTCGGCCGCCGGGCAGCCAGGGGCGCCAGCGATGATGGGGCCGGTGCCCCGCCGGGGCTTGGAGGTCCCGGATGCCTCTCCATGCCGGGCCAAGGGGCAGTCCCTCTGGACGTGCCCCATCACCCGGCAGAGGTAGCACCGGACCTCCCCCGTGGAATAATGCACCCGGTAATGGGCCCCCTGGTAGGGGATCCAAAAGGACCCATCAAGCGTCTCTCTGTCAGGCGCCGCCGGCGGCAGTTGCAGCTGCACTTGCCGGCAGAACGAGAGGACGTGACGGAGGGCGGGGTCCTTGCAGCCCAGTGAGAGAGGGCTCAGGACGGAGATGGGCTTCCCCAGGGTAGAGAGGGCAGGTAACAGGGCGGCATTGGGAAGGAAGGGAGGGATGGAAGTCAGGACCACGTGGATGCCCAGGTCGTCCAGTGGCTCCAGGGGGACGAACACGCCTCCCCACCGCCAGGCCCTTCTCCACCGCCTCCTGGGCAGCGGCCTCCGATGCCAGGAAGAAGACCACCTTCCCGTACATTCTAGAGGCCACCACAATGGCCGCGGGCCCCAACGCCCGCACGTACGTCTCCCCGTGGGACGAGGCGGGCACCAGGAGGCAACGGACGCCATGCTTCCTGGTCATGGTGGGAAAGGGGCCCCGGCCGCTATAGCTGGTAGCAGAAGCAGTGGGCGGGAGAGATGACGTAGTGCAGGCGGGGGGGCTGCCGCTACCTGGGCGTACGCCCTGGGGAGGGACACAGAGTCTACAGAGCCCCTGTGCGCTCCCCCAGCAGCAGATAGCCTCGTCCCCTCCGCCTTCGGGGTCCAGCAGCTCTCAGGCAGCAAAGGCAGCAGCAGCCCCAGGCAGCAGCAGCCCCAGGCAGCAGCCTGGTGGCCAGGTAGGCAGAGAGGACCCCTCACAGATGGTGGTGGTGTCATCATCCACAGCAGCAGTAGCAAGGGCAGGGGGTAGGGGTCCCTCACTCCCCCCCTCTGGTGAGCGGGCCAGCAGCCCCCCCGCAAAGGGGCTGTAGTTGGAGCAGTAACAGCAGCACCCAAGGGTGGGTGGGTGGGGGAGTCCAGCAGCTAGCCAGCAACCAGGTAGCAGAGAAGGGGGGTGGGTGGTGTCCGGCCCAGCCAGGGGAGCAGCAGGGGCAGTGGCAGCAAGGGCCCAAGGCCCAGTAGCAGTAATCTCCCTCCTCCCTCCAGGCCAGTTGGGTACAGCAGAGGAGCAGAAGGCTGATCTACTGGCCACTGAATTAACAGTTTTCTGTTCCTTGACTGACCAGGGCAGGAGTGGCTCCAGGCAGATGAGAACACCTGACTCCAATTAACCTGCAAAGAGTCAGGTGAGGCCATTAAGCTAATGTGACTGCCTGACTCTACTTAAGGCCCCTCTGATCATATAAAAGAGGAAAGGAAGTGCGGCTGAAGGGCTGGTTAACAAAGACACCTTCAAGTCATTAGTAAGGGAGCCCTAAGGTAAGGGCGAAGAAGAGAAGCAGAACTGTGGGGAAGTAGCCCAGGGAAATGTAGCAACTCTACCAGTAAAAGGTTAGCTGCCAACAGCTGCTACCATTAGGGTCCCTGGGCCGCAACCCAGAGTAGAGGGCGGGCCCGGGTTCCCCCCAGTCCACCACTACAGAAACCCCTCCTGGGAAGAGAAAACAGGCCCCTATCAGGACAGGAGGCTAAACTGTTTTGGCATGAGGCCATAGGAGCAACAGAGACACTGGGAATTCTTTCACCAACCTCCACTGCTGGCTTATGATGAAAAGAGCTCGGTAGACTGAGTCCCTGGCCCTAGAGAGAAGGGCTCCGTGAAGCTAGCATAAACCGCCTGGAAGCGTGGGATCTACGGGGTCAAGGAGCTCTGCCACACCTATTTCACCCATTGGTTGATATCCCTCTTGGGTAGTGCAGTGGTGGCTTCTTGCTGACAGGAGAAGTGTGGAGGGGTGATGTTCAGTGCCACACCCCTGCCCAAACTCTTTCCTACTAAGTGAAGCTCTGATCTTATCAAGGTAAAGGGGCCCTTTGGGGCTCAGAAGAAGCCTTAACATTCCTACCCTTAGACTAGCTGGGCCTATAAGAGCAGGGCTCCGGAGTGGGGCATAGTTCACCCCTCCCTGGATTCTGAAGGAAAGCAGTCAACGTAAGTAGCCCTTGGTACCCTTAACTCCATTAAGAACATGACTAGGGTTGTCTCAGCAGTGTGGCGGGTCTCCCAACAGCAGGCCCAGAGGCAGGGGTGCTGGAACAATTTGTATAGTGGGGGGTGCTGAGAGCCACTGAACCAAACTGTAAACCCTGGATAGGATGGAAAGCACTTCAAGCCTGGGGTATGGCTGCACCCCTAGTTACAGAGGGAGTTTTGCATGTATTTAGGGGTGACTTTTTCTTTAAATGTGTCCAGCCTGGGATACATTCTGGTGGTTATATGGGGAATAATGGTAACCTGGTTCACTAAAGCCCCAAAAATACAGCCCCAGGGGCCTGTCTCTCTCCTCCCTCAGGCCTGCAGGGCTCAAGTGATGGGGCTGTTTCAGTGCTGTGCAGACTTCTGGGACGGGCTGGGCATCTACACAGCAGTGAAACAGCCCGGCCCCAGGAGCCCAAGTTGCCTGGTATAGGCCAGCTGCAGGTGTCTAGGCCTGTGCAGACATATGCTAAAGCTGCCATTCATCTTCAACGGATGAATGGTTACCAGTGACTTCGTTGCTTTATTACAGCACTCAGCAGGAGCTGCAGCACAATGAAATGCACGAGACTTGGCTCAGCTATTGTAGAAGGACTAGCCCTCGAAACAGCAGGACACTCTCCATGATGAGTGGCTTAGCCTACTTCTCTGTCTGCACTGGGAAATATTAGAGAAAGTTTCTGCCATTGCAACCACCAGCTCAACTGCATTGGTAGGAGGCCCAGCCTAGACAAGGCTCTGCCATTGTACTACCCTATAAGGCTGAACTTGAGACTATCAGAGCCTCATCTGTGCTAGGGCTTCCGGGGGGGCAGTTTAACTGGGGGTAGCACTAGGGGTTTAAGGTCCTTAGACAACCTTAATGAGTTGGTAAAGGGATTTAGGTGAGGAATTTGAACAACCTCCATCCCCCCCCCCCCGCCATTGATTCAAAAGGCGATATTGCTTTGGGATGTACTAGGTTACAAATAGAAAAGGAGTACTTGTGGCACCTTAGAGACTAACCAATTTATTTGAGCATGAGCTTTCGTGAGCTACAGCTCACTTCATCAGATGTTTACCGTGGCAGTTTCCACGGTAAACATCTGATGAAGTGAGCTGTAGCTCACGAAAGCTCATGCTCAAATAAATTGGTTAGTCTCTAAGGTGCCACAAGTACTCCTTTTCTTTTTGCGAATACAGACTAACACGGCTGTTCCTCTGAAACCTGTCATTAGGTTACAAATGGTTCCCCTTTGCCTGAACTATAAATATAGATGAAGTGGCTCCAGTCTGTCTGACTTCTGGCTGCCATGTATAATGGGGAGGGGGAAGGAGAATGGGTGATATTTGACTGAAAACCTCAACACAAGATACTACGTGTCGGAGGGGAGAGGAGGGCTGAGCCAAAGCGGGGTCTAGACGTGAGCTGTGAAGCAGAGCTCCTGGTTGGACTCAAACACACGCTGCTACTCAGCTCAAGTTCTGTAAGTGACGTTGCCGGGGCACGTTAGAATTGATAAGCTGTTTGCTTTTGCCAGCTAACAGTGCTGTTCAGGCATCTGCTTTCTCTCAGGCAGGCTCACTGCACCTACCACTGGGTTTTCCCTTCTCTCTGTGGTTGTCCAACCCTGTTGAACCCATCCCAGTTCAATTTGTCTCCTAGCCACGGGAATAGCTGTATTCCACCCATCCTCCTCTCCCTGAGCTCTGTTTGTTTTGTAGGAGTGGCCAGGGGCACCCCCAGTCCAGATTGGGGCCCCATTGGGGTGGACGCTGTACGGCATGGTTGACAAAGCATAGGGAATCAGCCAGAAGTGCTGAATGACACTTGTCCTAGAGGCAAATTTCTGAGCTCTTCTCAGATTAAAGGGAGTTTGCTGCATGGTGGGCAGCAGCTGCTCTTCCCCCATCTCCAGCACAGGATGAGAACTGACAGTCTCACGTGCAGCTCCTTGCAGCTTTGCTAGCCAGAGGAATAAGGTAACTTTTGCCCTCAGGAGCAGTCTCTCTGCACTCCAGTTTCCAGCCTCTCACTTACTGCACTTTGGCATTGAGCCTTGCCAGGGTCAAGCTCTGGCCCTGTTTCAGCTTCGCTTATGCTGCTGCTAGGGCTACCAGAAGTGGACGGAGGTACCAGGGGCCTAGAAGGGAACCCTTGGCTGCAGCTTTGCAGACAGCATCCCAACTTCTGAGCCGTGGGAGGGCCACACAGCTCTATTGACTCTAGCTCTGGTAGGACCACAGCATCAGAGAGAGAGATACCAACAAGGCTGTACCCTACAGGCCGTGGACCAATGCCACGGCCCCTTATGGA
The DNA here is from genome assembly GCF_965140235.1 of Caretta caretta. Taxonomy (NCBI): domain Eukaryota; kingdom Metazoa; phylum Chordata; order Testudines; family Cheloniidae; genus Caretta; species Caretta caretta. The sequence goes on along the minus strand of NC_134206.1, from coordinate 258,271,225 downwards.
AGATTAATGGGCCTTTTCCTGCCTCTGTGGCCTTCATCTCAGCAGCTGCATGAGCCACCTCCACTAGCCACCAGTGCTGCTTAGCAGCTGGGAGTAAGTTCTCCCCCCAGCATGCATTGCAGTGGTCTCTAGGCAGCAGCGTGTGGTCCTTTTTCTCAGCTTCCCTAGCGACCACCCTCTCTCCTCACTGGGGAGCCGCTCAGAAACTATGCTTGAGCCAGGCTGCTCTAGCAAACAGGGCCTGAAGCCCAGATGAGGCTCTCACGCCAGGAGTCCAAAGTGGCTCAGAAGTGGGGCCTGTCCTGCCCCGTTCCACAAGGAGTGCTAATGTTGTCATTATCAACTGCCTCAGGCTTTGAAGCAGACCAGCCAAAAAGGGTGGAAACAAGAGAAACCAATTAGCTGGGTGGGTTTGGATCCTTTCTGCTAGGGCTGTAAGTGTATGTTATCAGAAGCATTGTGCACCTTGCTGTGGAAGTCAGACTGTTTCCCTGTGTGTGAGGGACGTGATCGGCCATTTAACCACATTGTACTTGGAAGAGTAGCTCACTGTTTCTCCTGTAGCCAGGAATCTGGGGAATTTCTGGGGACCTGATTAAAGAATATTCCCTATGCCCGTAGTGGTCTGTGCTCAGTAAATTCTGCAGTGGGACTCCATATCAGAGTAGAAGGAGACCTACAGGGCGGCTATCGCAACAGGATTAACAAATGTATGTCCTGCTGAGCCAAATGCCCCCAGGGTTCAATTATGCCCTATATATCTGATGTAGGAGTTAAAGCAGCCATGGACCCTTCATCGGTGAGTTGCCTGACCTTGGTGCATTGACTCGCTCTCGCTGGTGGGCTTATGTGAGTTTCTTACATCGAAGTTCCTTTGTAAGAGAGATGTGCAGCCTTCCAGGAGGGGTGAGTGGTTGTCTCCAGGAAGGACGGGCGAGTCAGAGCAGCTGTTCCTGAGAGGGGGATGGCACATTCACATCACATCGCCACAACTGGTGGGGCCCTTTTCAGATCCAGCATGCGAGTCCTAATCTGAGGACTAGTTGGGTCTGTAGTACAGACCCAACTAGCTAGGCACATTCACACTGAGCTCTGGCTGACAAAATCACCATCAAAACAGTAGAACACTAAACCAACATAGGCTTCCACAATGGCAAATGGTGCAGCCTCTTCTCATTTACTGTGTGCGCCTAAGGTGACCACCTGTCCCAAATAGGGTGGGACAGTCCCAAAATGCAGAGTTCAAGATACGGTCCCGGGCTGAATGACTCTGGGACAGCATTTGTCCCAGATTCCCTGTGGTGCTGCTCCGTGCCTGCCTGAGGCTCAGGGGCAGCACCAGCCTCTTCCTGGTGGTGGAGGCTGAGGTGAGCCTTAGTCCTTCCTCCCCACAAGGCCCCAACCCCTTTCCAGGCTAGAAGCCAGAGCTGGGCAGAGAGCTTGGGCCGCTGTGGGGAGCCCCAGACCCTCCATCTGCCCTGGGGGCCGGGGCCTTGGGATGAAGAGGAGCAGGGATGGGAGGCTCGGGGGAACAAGAGGGGCAGGGCCATAGAGAGTGGCGGGGCTCCTGCATGTGTCCTGCTTTGCCTTTTAAAAAGTTGGTCATCCTATGTGCACCCCATCTCACATATGATAGTGCAGAATTACAGGGGGTTCAAAGAATGATCAAGGGCTTGGAACCGCTCTCATAGGAAGAGAAGAGTTGTATAAGAGGGACATATGATAGGAATATATCAAATAATGACTAGCCAGACAAGGTAGATCAGGAGCTTCTGTTCTCCCTGGCTCAGCACCCAAGAAAAAGGGGCCATTAAATTAAAGGTGGGAAATTCAAAATGAATCAAAGGAAATGCTTTTTAATACAGCATGTAACTAGACTATGGAATTCTCTGCCACAGGATGTCACTGAATCCAGGACTTTAATGACAGTCAAAAAGGGATCGGCCATGTATATAGAAGATAATATCCAGAGCTGTTATAATTTGATGATAAAAATGTTGGCAGAGGTATAAAACCTCCTGCTTCAGGGCTTAAACCACTCTCTAACTATTAGCACTCAGAATATGACCTAACGTAGGTAGAAGATTATCCCAAATCTGCCTACTGCAGGGTACTTACACCTTCCTTTGAAGCATCTGGTCCTGGCCGCTGTCAGAGACATGATAATGGGCTAGATGGGCCTTGTGTCTAATTCAGCAGTTCTCAAACCGTGGGTCGGGACCCCAAAGTGGGTTGCAACCCTGTTTTAATGGGGTTGCCAGGGTTGCTTACATTTGCTGAGTCTTGAGGCTGAAGCTGAAGCCCGAGCCCCACCATCTGGGCTCGTAGCCGAAGCCTGAGCCCCACCAGCTGGGGCCGAAGCTTGAGGGCTTCAGCGCTGGGTGGCGGGACTCAGATTTACAGGCTCCATGCCTAAGACTGAAGCTCTGCGGCTTCTGCTTTGGCTCCCTGGCTGCAGGGCTCAGGCTTCAGTCCCCTCTCCTGGGGTCGTGTAGTAATTTTTGTTGTCAGAAGGGGGTCTCGGTGCAATGAAGTTTGAAAATCCCTGGGCTAATCCAGTGTGCTACTTCCTGTGTTCCTAGAACCATCCCTGGCCATGTTTCTGTGGGAAAAACAATCTGTGACTTAGCCCTGGTCTACACTACGAGTTTAGGTCAAATTTAGCAGTGTTAGGTTGATTTAACCCTGCACCCATCCACACGACCAAGCCAGTTTTGTCAACTTAAAGGGCTCTTAAAATCGATTTCTGTACTCCTCCCCGGCGAGGGGTTTAGCGCTAAAAATTGACCTTGCTGGGTCGAATTTGGGGTAGTGTGGATACAATTCGACAGTATTGGTCTCCGGGAGCTATCCCAGAGTGCTCCATTGTGACCGCTCTGGACAGCACTCTCAACTCAGATGCACTGGCCAGGTAGACAGGAAAAGCCCCAGGAACTTTTGAATTTCATTTCCTGTTTGGCCAGCGTGGAGAGCTGATCAGCAGAGGTGACCATGCAATCCCAGAATAGCAAAAGAGCTCCAGCATGGACCAAACAGGAGGTATTGGATCTGTTTGCTGTATGGGGAGATGAATCCATGCAGGCAGAACTCCGTTCCAAAAGACGAAATGCCAGTATATTTGCCAAAATCTCCAAGGGCATGATGGACAGAGGCTACAACAGGGACACACAGCAGTGCCGTGTGAAAATTAAGGAGCTCAGGCAAGCCTATCAAAAAACAAAGGAGGCAATTGGCTGCTCCGGGTCAGAGCCCCAGACATGCTGCTTCTATGATGAGCTGCATGCAATTCTAGGGAGCGCCCCTACCACTACCCCACCACTGTCCGTGGACACCTGCAAGGGGGGAGTCTCACGCAACAGGGATGAGGATTTTGTGGATGAGGAAGATGAGGAGGTTGAGGATAGTGCACAGCAGGCAAGCAGAGAATCCCTTCTCCCCGGCAGCCAGGAACTGTTCATCACCCTGGAGCCAATACCCTCCCAAGGCGGGCTCCCAGACCATGAAGCCAGAGAAGGCACCTCTGGTGAGTGTACCTTTGTAAATATAATACAGAGTTTAAAAGCAAGCATGTTTAATGAGTAATTTGCCCTGAAGACTTGGGATGGCCAGTATAGCTATTGGAAAAGTCTGTTAACGTGTCTGGGGATGGAGTGGAAATCCTCCAGGGACATCCCCATGAAGCTCTCCTGGAGGTACTCTAAAAGCCTTTGCAGAAGGCTTCTGGGGAGGGCAGCCTTATTCCATCCTCCATGGTAGAACATTTTACCACACCAATGGGATATTCAGAAGTGCCCATTCCTGCTGGGCTGTTTGCCTTTGGCTGAAAAGAAATAATTCCCGCTGTTAGCCATGCGGTGTAGGGAAGCCCATTCATGCTGAACTGTTCGTGTTTGGCTGACAGGGATCTTTCCTGATACTAGCCATGTGGTGGTGGTGGGGGGGCAGGGGCGGGTGTGAAGCGATCATCCCAAAGAATTGGGGGTGGGGGTTGGGTTGTGCTGCACATTCACCCTAAAACCGCAGCCCCTCCTTTGAAATGGCCAACGCAACGGGCTTTGCTTGGTATGGGAAAGGAGGGCACTGCTGTTTGAAACCAGTCCCACATGTTATGAAGTCTGAAGAAGCCAAAACCCTTTGCCTTACTATGGCTGCCTGCAAGCCGAATTCTGTTGCCCAGCCGAGCATGTGTGATGTCTCACAACAAACCAGCAGGCACTCAATATAAGAGACAAAATGTAATGTGAATCGCTTGATTCAGTGTGAAATAGTCTTCCCTTTGTTCTCTAAAATGTATCTTTTTAAATGCTACTCTCCCTTTTTTTTCCCTCCCGCAGCTGCAAATGTTTCTACGCCCCCCACTATCATCTCCATCCCAGAGGCTAGTGCAGATTAGAAGGCGAAAAAAACGCACTTGCGATGACATGTTCTCAGAGCTCATGCAGTCCTCCTGCACTGAAAGAGCTCAGCAGAATGCGTGGAGGCAAACAATGGCAGAGTCCAGGAAAGTGTTAAATGAACACAATGAGAGGAGGGAGGATGCAATGCTGAGGCTAATGGGGGCGCAAACTGACATGCTGAGGCATCTAGTGGAGCTGCAGGAAAGGCAGCAGGAGCACAGACCGCCACTGCAGCCCCTGTATAACCACTTGCCCTCCTCCCCAAGTTCCATATCCTCCTCACTCACTCCTCCTGGGCTACCTAGTGAGTTTTCTCGCTATTTGTGTGATGAATTAATAAAGAACGCATGATTCTGAAACAATAATGACTTTATTGCCTCTGAAAGCAGTGATTGAAGGTGGAGGTCGGTTGGCTTACAGGGAAGTAGAGTCAACCAAAGGGGCAGGTTTTCATGAAGGAGAAACCCACAGAACTGTCACAACGTAGCCTGGCCAGTCATGAAACTGGTTTTCAAAGCTTCTCTGATGTGCAGGGCGTCCAGCTGTGCTCTTCTAATTTCCCTGGTGTCTGGCTGTGCGTAATCGGCCACCAGGAGATTTGCCTCAACCTCCCATCCCACCATAAATGTCTCCCCCTTATTCTCACAGATATTATAGAGCACACAGCAAGCAGCAATAACAATGGGAATATTGGTTTCGCTGAGGTCTGACCGAGTCAGTAAACTGCGCCAGCGAGCTTTTAAACGTCCAAATGCACATTCTACCACCATTCTGCACTTGCTCAGTCTATAGTTGAACTGCTCCTTACTACTGTCCAGGGTGCCTGTGTATGGCTTCATGAGCAATGGCATTAAGGGGTAGTCTGGGTCCCCAAGGATAACTATGGGCATTTCAACATCCCCAACAGTTATTTTCTGGTCTGGGAAGTAAGTTCCCTCCTGCAGCTGTTCAAACAGACCAGAGTTCCTGAAGATGCAAGGGTCATGTACCTTTTCTGGCCATCCCACGTTGACGTCGGTGAAATGTCCCTTGTGATCCACCAATGCTTGCAGCACCACTGAAAAGTACCCCTTGCAGTTTACGTACTGGCTGCCAAGGTGGTCTGGTCCCAAGATAGAGATATGCATTCTGTCTATTGCTCCACAACAGTTAGGGAACCCCATTGCAGCAAAGCCATCCACTATGACCTGCACATTTCCCAGAGTCACTACCCTTGATAGCAGCAGCTCAGTGATTGTGTTGGCTACTTGGCTTATGTTGGCTTACCCACTCCAAATTGATTCCTGACTGACTGGTAGCTGTCTGGCATTGCAAGCTTCCAGAGGGCTATTGCCACTCACTTCTCAACTGGGAGGGCTGCTCTCATCTTGGTATTCTAGTGCTTCAGGGCAGGGGAAAGCAAGTCACAAAGTTCCATGAAAGTGCCCTTACGCATGCAAAAGTTTCGCAGTCACTGGGAATCATCCCAGACCTGCAACACTATGCAGTCCCACCAGTCTGTGCTCGTTTCCCAGGCCCAGAATCAGCGTTCCATGGCAGGAACCTGCCCCATTGCCACCATGATGTCCAAATTGCCAGGGCCCATGCTTTGAGAGAAGTCTGCGTCCATGTCCTCATCACTATCGCGATCGTGCTGTCGTCACCTCCTCGCCTGCTTTTGCAGGTTCTGCACATACTGCAGAATAATGCGTGAGGTGTTTACAATGCTCACAATAGCAGCGGTGAGCTGAGTGAGCTCCATGCTTGCCATGGTATGGCGTCTGCAGGAGAGCAGGAAAGCAGAGTTGCAGCGGAAGCGGTGGATGACAATGGATGCCACAAGAATAAATATTTATACAGAACGATGAGAGGACCTGTGGGGTGGATTCATGGCACCAGGAGAGCAGAGTTGCAGCAGATGATGACGGTTAGCAGTCCTACTGCACCGTCTGCTGACAGAAGCACCCAGGACACAACAGCAGCAGTGACGCTGAGCTGAGCGGGCTCCATGCTTGCCGTGGTATGGTGTCTCCATGGAAAAAAGGCATGAAACAATTGTCTGCAGTTGCTTTCATGGAGGGAGGGGCGACTGACGACATGTACCCAAAACCACCCGCGACAATGTTTTTGCCCCATCAGGCATTGGAAGCTTAACCCAGAATTCCAGTGGGCGGCGGAGACTGCAGGAACTGTGGGATAGCTACCCACAGTGCACCGCTCCGTAAGTCGACGCAGTCAGCCGACTTAATGCGCTTAGTGGGGACATACGCAATTGACTGTATAAAATCCATTTCTAAAAATCGACCTCTATGAAATCGAGGTAATTTCATAGTGTAGACATACCCTTAGATGTGCACAAAACCAGAAAGAGACAGAATACCTTCCTAGCACTGAGGATAAACAAATTGGGCCCAGCAGCACCAGCATGTGCTCAGATTCCGGCACCTATGGAGCAGGGAGCAAACCTGCTTGAATGCCTGACTTTCACAACAATGGAGGTTCCTTGTTTGCTTGGAGCTTAAGGCCAGAAGGGACCTTTAGATCCGTGGTTCTCAACCTTTCTGGACTACTGTACCCCTGAAGCCTGAGCCCTGCCGCCCAGGTCTGAAGCATGTAATTTAGCTTCGCGGGGCCCTCTGTGGCATGGGGACCAGGCAATTGTCCTGTTTGCAACCCCTAATGCCAGCCCTGCATGTGGAACCCCCCCAAACCTGTTCTGTGACACACCCCCCGGAGGGTCGCAACCCCCAGGTTCAGAAACTGATCTAGATGAGTTGAAGACCCCTGGAAGACCTCTGTGTACCACCAGGGATACATGTATCCCTAGTTGAGAACCACCGCAGTAGATCGTCTAATCTGACCTCCTGTATAACACAGGCCCTAGACCCACACCCAGCAACTGCTTGCCCCTTGCCCAATAACTTGTGGGTGGAACTTAGAGAATACCTTTCAGAAAGCCACCCAGTCTTGTTGTAAAGGCTTTAAGACGGGATTATCCACCGCATGGCTAGACAAGCTGCGCTAATGACTATGGCTGGTGGGAAAAACGTTGACGAATCATTCTTTCATCAGAATTTGCCGATTCATCAAAATCAAAAGAGACCGTGGAACCAATCAAAATCAAAATGTTCTGTGGGACCAAACTGGAACAAAACCAAATCTGGCATCTCTATTAATCCTCCACAGAACAGAATTACCATTTTCCACCCACTTCTACTAATGACAGATGACTCCACTTTCCACAAACCATCACTTCACAAAGCGAACGAACCTCTTCTAAATCTTAATGACCCCGCATACTCACCCATCAACCCTGTGGCACATGTACCAAGCTTACATCTGTGAGTTTAGAACAGCCCAGACTTCTGAAATTAAGAGGGATTCCCTTCAAAATCAGCTAGTGAAAGAATAACAAGAAAACCGTATTTACTTAAATTGCCATTTCTTTGGTCTTTTTGGTCTGTTTTTGTATGACACCTAGCACAATGGGGTCCTAGTCTGGGATGAGGGCTTCTAGCATTACGGTCATACAAATAAATAACAATCATATATTTGATCTCTGACCCTAAAATCTTGCAATGGGAAACTCCTGCTAACACTATGTGGACTTTCTAGCTTCTAAAACAGCTAATAAATATTTATACAAAAGAGAAGTGCTTTGGAGTTGGGAACAAACAGACCAATTTTAACAAGAGGTTCCCCAAACCAGGTCCCTTTTTGCCAGTGGCAAGCTCTGTGTACCAGCAGTATGGCTACTGTGGGGAGGGACTGGGAAGGGACTCATATTTTCCCCATTTACACTGAAAATCTCTCATTACAATAGGTAGGGAGGAGCAAATAGCCCTTGGCAAGCACATATACATTAAGTGCCTTTGCTGGAAATGCTTATGCTTTGTTCCTGAAAAAAATGACAGTGTTAGAGCTGACTGCCCTGCTTGTGTTATTTGAATGGAGAAGGGGATGAAGAGAGATGTTTAGAAAATCTCTTCCATTTGGTGCAATCTAGGCCATTCCGAAGACCAGAAACTACTCTCTTCTTTAGCAGTCTCCTCATGGGATGCATGCAAATCAGAGGCACAGAAGTCACCATAAGAACGGCCATAGTGGGTCAGACTAAAGGTCCATTTGACCCGGTATCCTGGCTTCTGACAGTGGCCAGTGCCAGGTGCCCCACAGGGAATAAACTGAGCAGGGCAATTATTGAGTAATCCATCCCCTGTAGTCCACATCCCTGCCCTCCTGCACGCAGTTTGGTGGTACAACTGGCCTGTATGTCTGCTGGGTGGTGAACTGCCCTTCTAACCCCTGTGAAGGCAGCTTCCAGGAGCCTTTAGAGTCCTTCCAGGTTCCAGCACATCACTGGCTACCTCAACAGCTGCAGCTATTTAAAGCACCTGATTGCTTGCAAATGTCATGTATAAATCATTAAATAATTGTGGTAACCACTGCCCTCTTGAGACCTCTTGTTGTAACTGCATACAAGGGATGGAAAAATGCACAAGTCTTACCCTCCCAAACAAAGGCATTAGGCCTGGTCTGTACTTGGAGTGAGCCTCGATTAAAGCCACCTGGGTAGTCCACCAGTGCAAATTACTGCTTCCCTTGTCTACACTTGGGGTTTGCACTGGTGCAGCTGCGCCAATGGCTGAAATTGGGGCTAATTCCAAGTGCAAAGAGGGCCTAACAGCACTTAAACATCCAGTTGTGGCTGAAACAGGCAGCAGGGCTGAGCAATGTTATAAGCAGATTCAACCAACAAAATCATGCATTAACTGAGGCCTTTCTTCAGCCTGGCTGTCATTAATGTGCTCTCTTCTTTTTGTTCTAGTTATAACAGGTTTAGGCCCTGTCCCCACAGGTTGTACCAGGCTGGGTTATGATCTAGTTTGGTCACAAGGAAGGTTAACAACCATTGTTTCGGCTGAGAGGTGAGTATATAAATGGCTTGTCATTTTTATTGTGTTACCAACATCTAAACATATCAGGGAGGTACATAAGAATGGCCATACTGGGTCACATCTCGCCCAGCAGGCCAGGGCCGTAATCAGGTTGGGGCGATCAGGGCAGAGGTCCAGGATGTAAAGCTGCAGGGGTGGAAAAATGGTGTGGTGTGAAGGGGACATATGGGGTCATGTACCTCCCCCAGATTTCTGCCTTCCATTTAGCACAGAGGTTTTCGAACTGTGAGGTGCCCCACAGTTTGAAAACCATTGCCTCCTACCAGGAGCTGGTGCATTGGAAGCTGGTGGGAGCCACTCTGCTTGCTTGGGCCCTGACTCTCTGTGCTGTGGGAGCCCTCTGCACGGCCAGGCGCTCCATAGGCAGGGCGGGTGGCAGAGCTCTGAGCTGTGCCCCTGATGTGTTCTTGCCTCTCCCCTCCAAGAACCAGGTGCAGTTTGAAAACCTCTGTGCTAAATGGAAGGCAGAAATCTGGGGGGAGGGGGAGAGGGCACGTGACCTCACATGCCCCCCATGCATTGCCTCTGGGGGCACAAATATGCTTACTCGCCCCTGGCACTAAAATGCCTACTTATGGCTCTGCGGTAGCTTGTCTCCCAACAGCTGCTGATGCCACATGCTTCAGAGGGAATGAAGAGAAGAGGGCAATTATTGACTGATTCATCCTCTGTCATTCAGTCCCAGATTCTGGAAGTCAGAGGTTTAGGGAAATGCAGAGCATGGGGTTGCACCCTTGACTATCTTGGCTAATAGCCCTTGATGGACCTATTCTCCATGAATTTATCTAGTTCTTTTTTTAACCCAGTAATATTTTTGGCCCCACCTTCATAACATCCCATGGCAGTTCCACAAGTTGGCTGTGTGTTGTGTGAAGAAGTACTTCCTTATGTTTGTTTTAAACCTGCTGCCCATTCATTTCATTGGTTGACCTCCTAGTTCTTGTGTTCTTTGAGGGGTAAATAACACTTCCTTAGTCACTTTTTCCACACTATTCAGGATTTTATAGACCTCTATCATATCCCCCCTTAGCCTTCTCTTTTCTAACCTGAACAGTCCCAATTCTTTTGTGCTCTCTTCATATGGAAACTGTTCCATACCCCTAATCATTTTTGTTGCCTTTCTCTGTACTTTTTCCAATTCTAATATATCTTTTTCGAGATGGGGGGGATGACCAGAAATGCACGCAGTCAGTATTCAAGGTGTGGGCGTACCATGGCTTTGTACAAGGGCATTATGATATTTTCTGTCTTATTTTCTATCCCTTTCCTAATGGGTCCTAACATTCTGTTCACTTTTTTGACTGCCACTGCACATTGAGCGGATGTTTTCAGAGAACTCTCCACAATGACTCTAAGATCTTTCTTGAGTGGTAACCGCTTATTTAGACCCCATCATTTTATATGTATAGCTGGGATTATATTTTCCAATGTGCATTACTTTGCATTGATCAACATTGACTTTCAACTGTAATTTTGGTGCCTGTTAACCAGTCTTGTGAGATCCCTTTGTAATGCTTTGCCCCATAATTCTAACTTCTGTCCCATATAAAATAATGGAATAAATATTAGGAGGAAAAACTACACTAAATATGAAGAGGACACCATTACCTCTGTCTGGCTTAGGTTTATAAAACTTGTCACAGGGGCGTAGACACCTTTTTTTATTTGGAGAGGCTAGAGTTAAAAATAATACAGTAGTAGCTGTTGAATATCACTTTGAGTAGTTTTGTACCATGACTAAATGTGTCCACGTTTAACGAAGTGAGAAATGCATTTCTGTCCCAAATTTAGTGTTTCCATTAGTTATTAAGGAAATCCCTATAAAATCTTTGGGGGAGGGGAGGGGATACAGCCCCTACCTGTTCCCAGCTGTCTACGCCCAAGTGTCAGACAATGTTTTTGGTGAGCTTTGTTTGCTAAATTACAATTTTTGAGGACAAAGAGAAAGTTATAGATGGAATATTTGGATCTAAGTGAAGAATCTTAGTGTTGTTCAAAAACTTTTAAATGAATTACAGTTGGTTCTAACGGCAACAATGTCCTGTGGAATGAAAACTGGCAGAAGGGGATAACTGTCTACTGATAAATAACTATGTATCAAGATGGGAGGGGCCATGTGGTCTAGTAGAGTATTACATTTTCTGGGTCACACCCAAGTAAGGCACAGCCTTACCTCTGACCATGGCTAGATTATGATGTATTCTCTTGAAACATGTGCACTGATAATGCAAATGTGTTAGCTGCATGGGGAAAGCTAGGAGGTTGGAGTTAAGGCTGTGTGATTGCCTCTGATGAAGAGGAATAGGATTATACATTATATGTTGGAAGTGCAAGGGAGCTTGTTGTGGATGTGAGAAGCCTGTGTGTGTGCTTGGGCAAGGATTGTTAAGGTGTGTCAATGAAGATTGCCTTAGCTGGTGATTTCCTTGCTTTTCAGTGATTGTTGTGTGGGATTTGCATTCTACCTACCTTATATCCAAGCTAACTAACTTCTTTGTTTTGCGGGGACTAGACTGTGAAGAGAGAGCCTCTTAAATCTGGAGTCTACTTTAGAGCATTTGATCAGGAAAGATGGCACATGTGCGCCTCTTTTTCTGGCAGTGTGCTCAGCCCCAGGAAGCGTGCCCTGAAATAGGTTGAAAACTCCTTGCAGCAAGAAATGCTCAAGTCAAATGACATTGCAGTAGCCTCACTTCATGGTTCATTGTTTCTAATGTATTTCAGAGCACTGAAAGAGCCAGCCCTCAGGATCTGTGTGGGCTGGAGGCATGCAGGGCTAAAATGAGAGACGTTTCTCCCATTGAGAGGGAAGTAGGGGCCAGGGTGTGTGTTTATGAACAGCCTGACTTGCTGCCAGAGATCACGAGTGAGTCAGTAGTAGTAACGTGAGCTGGCAGGGGAAGGCGGGAGAGTTTGTGCTTTGTAATAATCCCTTTTGTGGAAGGTGAGGGTCAATTGTAGAATCCTTGAAAGGGCAGAACCCGGGCAGGGAGCCCCAGGTGGCTCCTGATGGTTCTGGGAGGTTCTAAAAGGCACTGGCAGTTGAGGAGTAAATCGGTGCCCAGGTGGCTCTTACTGCTGTGAGCACCTGTGACTGGCCTCTTATTCCTCCTCCTCCTTAGGGGCCTTGCAGTGGCTCCCCTGGAAACACCGATTGTAATATCAATAGGGACCGGGAGGAAACAAAGATAAAGCGATGGCAAGCTAAATGCAGCAGGAGGAGCCATGCCTGGGAGGAACCAGGCTGCCAAGAAGCTGAGGCTGAGGGAGGGGCTCCCTGGGCAGAGGAGACCCCATGTGACAGGTCAGGGAGCCAGAGACTGGTGATGACATGGAGAAGAGGAGGGATTTTGCCAGCGAAGAGTCTGCCAGGCTAACCACAAAACCACAGAGGACCTCACAGCAACCAGTCTCTGACAAGCCCCTTAGGAGCAGGGAGAGGCCCTCGGTCATGGATGGCAGCTCAGGGAGAAGGCCAAGGAACCCCTCTCTTGGCAGAGGTGCCTATAGACTGGGAAGGGGACTCTGCCATTGCTATGGGGATGAGGAACAGGCCCCAAGTGGGCCGTAGGGCAGTTGGCCCCATCCAGAGAGAAGAGTCTCTGGGAGAGGGGAGCAGCAAGAAACCACCAGGAGCAGAGACGAGCCACAGTGAGTGAAGCGAGCAGGTCTCCAGGGTTTTTTTGTATCTCTTCGTATTTGTATGGGTTTATGTTATACGTGAAATTGGCACAATTTAGGGGGAAATACATTGTAGAGCTGTTGTCATTATGCCCTGAACCATGCATTACAAACCCAGGAAATTCAGTGTTAAGGTTCAACTTAAACCTAACCCCATTAAAGTAAGAAATACACTATTAAGTGCTCAAACAACCTTAACTCTGACCTGTAGTGAAACACAATGGGAGGACATTTGAAAATTGATTGTGCTTTTAAAAATCCGTTTATTGAATCCTGAGAACACAAACACTAAAATGCCTCAGTCTCAATCACATGGTTATTCTATCTGATCACTCCAGGGCAGAGTTATTTTTATCGCTAAATCACATATTTAAATTTCTTACAAGTTTACCCTGCATGGTGAATTTCCTGGGTTTATAATGCTTGTTTGAGGGATTATTGCAACATCCCCATAATGTATTTTACCTTAAATTACTGATATGTCAACTTCATCTTAACTCCACTTGAGCATAGTTTGTGTTTTGGAATAAAAGAAATAACAATGTGTGAGGCAAGTCCGTGGCTGGACTCGGGTGTACATAGCAGTAATAATCATGAGTCAGAGAAAAGATATCTGGTACACTTGGCCCATAACCTCAGAAGGCATGTGTCCCAATTCCATGTCAGTCAGAGATTCCACTACAGTTTTGTCAGCAGCTCCACAGACCTGAGATCTTCTTTTGATTTCTGATAACTTTTTGATTTTGGTTTGGATATGGAGCTGTGATCTGCTTCCAGATGGCTGTTCAGCATGAAGAAATGAGAGGAGAAGGGGCTGGAAAACATGACTAAATATGACTGGGTTTCCGATTGCTACAGACTGTTAGTTTAGCTGCCCCTCCCTGCCAGCAGCCACAGCTGGAGATCCCAAGGTTTGAAGAGAACCATGAAGAGCTGCAGGCAGGTCCCGCCTCCCCCACTTTTTTTTTTTTTCTGTGGGGAAATCTGCAACACATTATTGGGGCTAGAAAGCCTGGCATGTTTGAAGTGTCTTTAAAATTTCATTAGCCTTTCATATTTCCTACAGGGGATTATGTAGTGTCTGGAGTTTCAATAAATTCAGGGAGAACGGTTACAGACTTTTGTGGTGGGGATTGTAAATTGCATTTGAAATAATCTCATTCTGTTAGAGATAAGAGAGCACTGATGATCAGCAGAGACGACCACATATTCCAAGACAGATGTGTGCAATTTTGCATGCCTGCCATCTGTGTACAAACACTATGACTGTGCACACAAATCACGGACCTGATTCAGCAAAGTATTCAAGCACATGCCTAACTTTAAGCATGTGAATAATCCCATTGACTTCAGTTAAACTACTTATGTGCTTAAAGTTAGGCAAATGCTTAAGTACCTTGCTGAATTGGCAGCCAAAGGATTTCTGCATACACTTTGCCAGCTACATCCCTAGCTCGCTGTGTGTTCATGCAAACATCCAATTTTCATGTGCATTCATAGTATTTATGTAAATAAATTAGGCATGTGTGATTGTGTACATAGAATGGAGTTTTCTTATCTTTGAAAACCTTGCCCAGAATATCTTTGACTTGTACATGAATTGTTGTTGGGGGGGGGTTTGCTCCTGTTCTTCAGCATATGTTTGGGTGAGGGGCGGGTGTGACTGTGTATAGAGTGGAGAGAGCTGTTTAAAAATGTGTGTAATTATTTAAAACTTGCAAATAGCTTGAAATACGTTTTGTACAAGCGACATATCAACTTGTCAATGGATAAGATCGCATCTCTAGTACTTCTTGGTGCCTTCCATCCCCGGCTTCTAATAACATTTCTTCTGCAGCATTATAAATGCACAGGGCACTTTCAGTGTAAACGATGACTGATATCCTGCCACAGAGAGCCTACAATCTAAGGGCCTGATCTTGCAAACAGGTAGACACAGGAGTCAAGTTTCTCATGTGAGTAGTTGCATTGAGTGATTGCTGGACTGCTAAATAGCCAACAGGTGGAATCATTATAATGCATACATCATGGTCTGGAATGTTGAATAGGTTTCAGAGGAGTATGTGAAGAGTAAATGGAAATGTGTGAGAGTGTGGAGCAGATTAAGACTCAGAACCTCTCAGGCAGCTGAGGAGGGTTTAGCATAGCTGAGGAGGGGCATGGAAAGATGGCTTTAAGCTGCTTTTGCACTGCCCCGCTACCGGGGCTACTTCATGCTAATCTGATCCCCAGGCACAAGTTGTATGCCTGTAACCTGCAACGGTTGCCTACCACCTGAAGGGGCTTTTGTGGCAGCTAGAATCCTCAGGCTGCAGGGATGCCCCAGCCAGACCACCTCCCTTGGTCATGTTCCTGCACTGGCCGCAGAGAGGGAAGGAACTGCTGAGGACAGCCCCGTCAAGAGAAATTTGGGGACCTGGTACATAATGGTTGTTGAGGCCTCATCCCCTTTCATTTCACTTTATTTACACAAACTTTACAGTGTTTTTTTTTTTTTTTTTTTGCGGGGGGGCCCAGAACAACTGTCCCCTCTTTCCTCCCTTCTTGTCAGCTCTGGCTGTGGCAGCTCTACACCACCCAAGGAAATCCATGCTGTTCTGTAGCTAGTTAAGTCAGCTTTAGGACAGAGAGATCTGAACAACATTGTATGTATATTGGTGCACTTTAAGACCCTGTTCAGTAAACCAAATGGTAAAAACATACTAGTTCAAGAAATAGGCCAATTAATAATAGAGGCGAGGTTGATTTGCAATTAGCAAGTGTGTGGAGGTCTTAAATCATACAAAAATTATATGATCAAATACGTTCTGTTATAACTTGGCCGACCATCATCTTGACCATCTTACTTGTATATTGTACCCTTCCTTTTGCTTGATTGTTGGATCGTAGCGTGTAAGCTCTGCACATACCTGCCTTTATTTATGCAGTGCCTACCGCATTGTGGGCATTATTGGAAACAGACAATAACTAATACGGATCAGTGTTTGGTTTGTGTATTCCTGGAAGTCCATGTAAACAGAAGCTCTGCACACTGCAACAAACCAGCCACTATAAACTTTGGAATGTCAGGCAAAAGGTGTTTCATCTTAAAGGCACTGCAGAGAAATAAGAATGTAAACATAATTGGTTTACATATTTAGGCAGAGGAAGTGGGTTGGACCAAACTAGAAAAGTATTGCCTCAATACTGGTAACTACCAACCCCTCAAAACAGACCCCAAACCCCAGGACCTTCCATTACAGGTTTGACAAGCTGTTGTGAGGAAAAATCAGGTAGTCTATTGTGCACTGTTCCCTGGCACCCTGAATGGGAAAGGGTTCAATTTATGCCAACTAGTGCACCAGTTGTGGCATCTACATGGCTAGCTACCACAGTCTTTCCTGATACCTTTTGCTTTGAACTCCAGTGCATGCGATCCGGTCAACTCCATTTCCTCTAGCCTGAGGATCTTTCATTTCCCAGGAGTGGTCTACACACGCTTTTTGTACCGGTATAACTATTTTGGGTGTGTATGTATGTGAGATGGCTTACTAAGACAGTTATACTGATACAGCCCCTAGCGTGGATGCAGTCAGTATAAAGGTCCCTTACGCAAGTATAGCTTATTCCCCTTCCACTACAGAAATAAGCAATACTGGTGCAAGGAACCATTGTACTGATATAACTGCATCTACACTGTGGGGGGAGGAGTTATAATGAAAGAGGGATAGCTCAGTGGTTTGAGCATTGGCCAGCTAAACCCAAGATTGTGAGTTCAATCCTTGAGGGGGCCATTCAAGGGGTTCTGGGGCAAAATTGGGGATTGGTCCTGCTTTGAGCAGGGGGTTGGACTAGATGACCTCCTGAGGTCCCTTCCAACTCTGATATTCTATGAATCTATAAAAGCAGTACACCAGTATAGTTGAAGTGGTACAATTTATAAGCCTCCAGGGATGTCCAGGCCAATCAGCAATCAAATGCCAAGTATGGGTGCATTTAACCAACAGGTAAGAAAGATGTAAGAATCATAGTTAAAGTAAGAAAGAAAAAGCATTTATTCATATGCTTAGCTAAGGGAAGCTGCACTGGCACAGATTGGGATATTTCAGTTACAAAGGTCAAAGCATGGGTATAAAGTGCACCTCAGCTGGCCCAGCATTGCTTGAGAACCCTGTAGCAGTTACTGCTGCCACAGGGAGAGACATCAGGCTCCAAACCCCCAGATCCTCAAAGTTATTTAGGTCTCCATTGAATTCAACGGGAGTTAGGTGCCAAAATAACTTTTGAGGATCTGGGCCCAAGAGCTGTCCATCCTCCACTTTCTAATTGACCTGCAGGATAGAAATTGCAGCAACAAGCAGGGTGGTTCAAAGCACTACTTCCCTACTGGTCTTCTGAGGAGAGCGACAGAACCACTAAGAACTTGGGAATGAGGAGAGAGACAATGCCACCAGGGACTGAGATAGGAGATTGAGGAAAGGGTGGGCTGAATTAGGAGACACATCTTGTGTGGTGACAAAAGTAGCACAGGAAAAAGGACATTTTCAGTGTTGTGGTGGTGGTGGAGGGGAAAGGCTCGCTTTGAACTATTGCCTGATGATCTCCACACTTGGGATCAAAGACTGATCACTGAATTTGCATTTGCTATTAGCAGCGTCTCAGTTCAGGACTGTTTCTTAGAGCTCCCAAAAGTCAGTGTCCCCACTCCCATCCTCCAAGCAGTGTATGGTGGAGTTCAGGTTTTTGTCCTTTCCACAGATTGTGCTCCCCTCCCCCCCGCCACTCCCCACTGGTGTCTTGGTGCTGTCTAATCTCTGATACATGTCTGGTAGAATCCCAGAATTTATTCCTTCTAGCCCTTTCTTGTGGAGCCTTCCAGCATAGAAAAGCTACATGATAGCAAACCTATACAAGGTACTGGATATGTTCAGGCAGAGGAGTTTTTTCACACCAGCCTGCCATGAGCCCTTTGCAGGTGTAATGATTTACTTACAAGTGACCTGCTCATTTCTTGAAGGCAAAGTTGTGGTGATTGAGCATTTTATATGTTGGACAGGGGCATTTCTGTTGTCTCCTATGATGCAAGTGCAGTAGTGAAAGTACTGGGGGAAGAGGAAGTATTGGTAAGTCTCACATGTTACCTACAATAAATAGGAGATTGAATTGTGTGACAGAGAGTCAACCGATCTGGGTTATGGTCTTAGCTCTGCCACAGACTTCCTGAGTGACTTGGGGGAATGTCACTTAACTGAAGGAGAAATTGAAGCACCATGAGGTTAAGTGGCAATGGTACCTTCCCCACAGGCACGCTGTGATGGTTAATTCATGGGTTTTGAAATTATGGGATGGAAAGTGCTATAGAAATATTATTAACAGCAGAGGGTGTCCTTTAGTGGTAGCTCTGTGGCAGTTTTTTAGATAGAGCACAGTAACTTGCCTTAGCTCTGCATGTGCTCATTAACTGAGGGCACTTTGGAAAGTTCCCCTCAGTGCCATCCAGTGGCTGATAGGCTGTTCAATTAAGTCCTGCAGCTGCTGCTACTTCAGAGCTCCCTGGTGGAACGTCCTTACATGGATTCTTCATCAGGAAGATCTCTTTAAAATTGGTTGTGAATGGTGCATAAAAGTAGGATGAAGGTAGAGTTTGTGTGTTTTTCTCTGAATGGGGTAGTGGCCCACTGATTAGAGTCTCCATTCCTGGCCTATATCAGAAGGCTTTTATCGAACACTTTAGTTGAATCTTCCTCGACATGCCTTTTCATGTGGAATCTAATCAAGACGACTGGGCCAAGCAGTTACCCTTGGCATGCTGGCAGCCAGAAACTGCATCTAAGATTCCTTTGGGTACACACTATTCCATGTAGGTTTACTGCTATTGAATACAGAGACTACCATGTCCTCACAAACGGGGACATCACAACAAAAATATATTAGTTGAAATTATTGTTTAACTTGACCTTGAAAACAATTTCTGGATCAGGAAAAGTGTTGTGCATGGGAGGGCTGGAGTCAAGTGTTGGAATTCAGAAGCCAATGGCTGGATAATTTCATGAAGATCAATAGTAACAGTTGTAGAGAGATGCTGAGATAGGATAATCAATTCTCAGGCTTCAGGGCATAAACTGATATCTGGGGAGTCAAGAAAGACTTCTTCTCAAACCCACGTGCACTCTTGGCTAGGTCCATTATAGGGTTTTTTTTTTCCTCCTTCCTCTGAAGCATCAGTGAGTGGTCACTGTCAGAGGTGGGATGCCCAGCCAGATGAACCAATGACCTATTCCAGTACCAAAACTATACATTCCTCTGCAACAAATTCAGATACTGAAACAAAAGAAAGGGTAAATAATTCCATGGTTTCCACTGGTATCAATCTGACAATTTATCAAATAGCATATAGAATGGGTGGGAAGCTCTGGCCTCACCCAGTTTTGAAAAAAACAACCCACTCTCATGTAGACAAGGCCTATGGACTAATCCACACTGGAAAGTTATACGGGTAAATGCTAAAATGAGATTTAAAACCAATACACAAAAAAGAAAAGGAGGACTTGTGGCACCTTAGAGACTAACCAATTTATTTGAGCATAAGCTTTCATGAGCTACAGCTCACTTCATCGGATGCATATAGCTCACGAAAGCTTATGCTCAAATAAATTGGTTAGTCTCTAAGGTGCCACAAGTCCTCCTTTTCTTTTTGCGAATACAGACTAACATGGCTGCTACTCTAAAACCAATACAGTTATTCTAGTATAAATCCCTCTATGGACACGCTTATTCCAGTGTAAGGATATGCCTATACTACAGCAGCATAGTTATGCTGCTGTAGTAGTATAGATGTAGTTAATGCATCTCTCTGGGAGTTGGGAGCTACGTTGATGGAAGAATTCAAGCTGCATCTACAATGAACATTTGGTTGACCTGACTACATTGCATGGGGCATGAAATTTGTCACAGTCCTGAGCTATGTACTGTAGCTAGATTGATAGAAGTTTTAAGTGTAGACCAGGCCTAACAGTGCCTTTTTTCCAATTTAGCTTATGTCATTTTAGAAAGGGTTTTAAGATAAACCAGAAAAAGCCACTCTCAAACTGGAATAAGAGTGTCCACACATGGAGTTGTGCTGGTATAATTATACTGATATAAGTGTACTGGTAAAATTATACCAATATAACTGATAAAACTTTCCTGTGTCAACAAGCCTGAAGCAACAGCTAACAGAGTAGAAAAAAAAATGGTCAGTTTTCAAGATGACGAATGATTAACACTGGTACACGTTTAGATTTCTTTCTAGGTTCAATGTTTGTTAATTATCTGGAAAAGGAGATGAACAGTGAGGTGGCAAATGTTGCACCTGATTGTAAAATTATTTATTCAGGACTACCTAGTCAAGACTAGATAAAAATAACAAACTCCAGATGTACCTAACAAAGACAGGTGAATGGGAGTCCAGTGGTAAATGAAATTAAATGTTAAGAAATGCCAGGAGAAGCAAATTTGAAGGAATGATTTGAATTACTCATACACATTGCTGGGTTTTAAGTCAACTGTTAAATCACATGGGAAGATGATCTGGTCATTATGAATAGTCAGCAAAAACCTCTTCATAATGTGTTGCAGTGGACAGAAAAACAAGTAAAGTTGTATCATATAAAGAACAGGCCTGAAAATATTTCAATTAGGGCTGTCAAACAATTAAAAGAATAATCACAATTAATTGTGAGGTTAAAAAAGTCACTATTGATCACAGTTTTAATCACACAGTTAAACAATAATATCAAATTTAATTTGATATTCTTTTTGATTTTTTTTTACATTTTCAAATATATTGATTGATTTCAGGTGATAATGGTGTCTGCTTCTTATTTACAATATCTGCTGTAAATGTAAACAAACTTGTTTGGCTTAGTGATTGGCTGAATAAGAAGTAGGACTGAGTGGACTTGTAAGCGCTAAAGTTTTACACTGTTTTGTTTCTGAGTGCAGTTATGTAAAAAATATTTCTACATTTGTAAATTGCACTTTCACGATAGAGATTGCATTCCAGTACCTGTATGAGGTGAATTGAAATACAATTTTCTTTTTTACAGTGTAAATATTTATAATAAAACTATAAATATAAGGAGCACTGTACACTTTTATCCTGTGTTGTAACTGAAATCAGTAGATATAAGAAGGTAGAAAAACCTCAAATATTTATAATAAATGCAAATTGGTATTCTATTATTGTTTAACAGTGCAATTAAAACTGTGATTAATTGCAACTTTTAAAAATCTAGTTAATTTGTTTCACTTCAGATAACGGTGGTTAATTGACAGCCCCAATTTTCATGCCATTATGTAAATTGAGAGTTTGCCCTCACCTAAGGTGCTGTGTTCACTTTTGGTCATCCTACTTCAAACAGATGTAGCAGAAAGGGAGATATTTCTGAGCCAGGCAGTGAAAATGAGTAGAGACCTGGACAGATTTATGTATGAAGAGAGACTGAAAAGATGGGGACTGTGTAGTCCAGCCAGGAGACAAACAATGGGGGATATACATAGGAGTGAATAATAAGCTAGGCCCATGTGGGGGGCTCCTGTTTCTCATAAGTGAGAGCATGCACACATACCAGGAGGTTAAAAGGCAACACACCTTGAAAACTACCCCCAGGCAGGCAGGCAGGCAGGCACGGACCCCCCTCCGCCCCCCCGGGCCCAAGAGGTGAGTGGGGTGCAGGGAGCATGACACAAAGCAGCGGCGGAGCGCGCCGGTGCTGGACTTGAGCCGGGCAACCTGATGGGGCAGAGAAGACCCCGCCCCTGGGGCCACAGCGCTGGCCCAGGTTCCCACTGCCCCGCCCCGCCCTCTGGGCACCCGGGCTCGAAGTACCCCCCTGCCCCGTGTGTGGCCCCGCCCCCATTCCCGAAGGTTGCCGAGGCCCCGCCCCTCCCTTCCCGAAGGTTGCCGAGCGGGGGTCGTGCCGCCTCGGCTCCCGAGCCGGCGTTTCCGGAGAGAGCCGAGGGGCTCCGGCCCCTCCCCTCCCCGGCTGCTGCTCCCGCCGCCGCCGCCCCCGCCCCCTCCCCAGTGGCCGGCCCGAGTCAGTGCCTGAGTAGCTCGGCAGAGCGGCTGCTGCGGGACGGACCCTGCTACTCCTGAGCGCCCGGAGCCCGCTGCCTGACCCTTGCCCCGGCTGCGCCGGGCCCGCAGCGCCACCGGGCTAGCGCGACAAGCGGGGACCCTATCGCCCGTGCGCGGCTGCGGCGGCTCCCGCAGGGGACGCGGGGCGGCCGGGGGGTCCGGCTCGGATGGCGGAGGGGACCCAGGCCCAGCAGCAGCTTCTCCCCGGCGGCGGAGCCCCCCGGGGCGTGAAGCGGGAGCCGGAGCTGGAGCAGCCCATGCCCGGAGGGGACGGCGCCGAGACCGGCCTCTGCAAGCGGCTGAGGACAGAGGCGGAGGCGGGCGGCGGCGGCATGCAGGTAGCGGGGCCCGGGCAGGCTGCGCTGGGGGGCCGGCAGGCGGAGCCGGAGCGGGAGGAGGGTTGGTGCAGGCTCCGGGGGGCGCCCGCCAGCTCGGGGACCCGTAACTGGGTTGTGTGGGTCAGCGAGACCCTTGCATCGGAGGAGTGGCGGGATCGGGACCAGATCCTGTGGGGGCAGGCGGCCAGGCCGATGGCCGCGGGGAGCGGCTCGGGAGAGCTGGGGGAAAGCAGCCGGCCAGGTAGGCTGCGGGAAGGAGGAAGCCGGTGCTGGAGGAGCAGGGCGCCGGCCTGGGCAGGGATGGGACGCTCTCCGGAGCAGGGGGCCATGGGCTGGCCCTGGGCAGGTAGGGGAATGAGATTGACGGGGGATGTGGGATTGATTTGGGTCGTGGGTCAATTCCCCACCCGCAGCTTTATGGTCCCTACAGCAGAAATGAAGCCAGTTTTCCGAGAGGAGTTTTCGCCCTTCCTTGTCCCAGTGCCGAACAGAATCCAAAAAGTTACTGTTTCTAATGGAGAATAATACAGCGCTGGTTCTGGAGTGTGGCCCTAAGGATTTCAGTGTTTCGATTAAAGGGACACTTACTTTTCAAACTGTTATTTTTGCTAGTGCTCTCTTAAATAAATGGGCTTATTTTTTTAAAATCCCTTTTAAAAACAAATTATACAGTTTTTTGTTTGGTTGGTTGTTTCCCCCGATGTTTGTAAGGGTCTCCTCAACAATGAAGAAACTGAGGGGGCTATACAAGAGAAATTGTGAAACTGACTAGATGCAAAGTGATTTCAAATGCACAATGTAAACAAAATAGATACATATTTTTGTTAATCTATTTATTAAATAATACCTCAGATTATTATTATAACAAGAGAATGTATAGGGTTTTCAGACCTGATATTTTCAAGTTGATCTCTTTTACTGTTCCAGATGCCTATTTATTAAAAAAATAACACAACCTTAAAAATATGCCATTCCGTCCCATAGTTTGATTTTTAAGTACTGACTTTTCCTATGTTAAAGGTGTAGTAATATCTAAAACTGCAAAGAACGTTGTAGAATTGTTGGCATCCAGTGTGGGGGCTGCCCTCCTTTAACATATTTTCTTTTGCCAAATCACTATGTTTGTTGCAGTGAGTCACTGGATGCTTGTTTCTATCTTGGGTGCCTCAGATTGGTGACAGCTGCTGATTGTGGACTTCATTTACTACTTTTGTTGTTGTTGCTGTTTGTTCTGCTTTTTCCAGTTTTTAATGAATGGGAGAATATAGAAAATAAGAGTTCAGTGCTAGTTTACAGGATTGGAAGAGGGATTTTGGGGTTGGAGTATTCCGTGTATGGTGCAGAGGTGTCTTGGATAACATGAAGGAACAAGGAGGATCTGGTCTGTAATCTTAGAGCCTGTTCTCCCATAGATATAGGTGGGCATGAGTTTATGAATTCACATGGGCACGTCATCACAATGAACTATTTTAATTTATTAAGGGTACATTTCTCCTGGGGACAGTCTTGTTGCTGTTTGTTCTTCACTGGGCCTTTCCTTCCCACATGGCTGGATATCTCCCTCTGACTGTAGCTTCTGTGTACTGTATCTGATTGTAGCTTCTGTATACTGTGTAATGGCAGCGCTGCCCTGGGAGATGCTACAGACGGGAGTGGCAAAGGCAAATGGTTCTGCCATCGTGCATGTGTATTTCTAATAATCAATGACACTTAGCCATATCTTGCTCTTGTGTGTTTGTAAATAATGACTAATTGGAGGTGCAGCTGATAAACAAAAGACCATCCTATGTGGGTTGTTCCCAAGATTGGCAAAAAGAGCGCTACCTCTTATTATTAGAGTTTGAAGGCAGACATGTCAGCACATGAAAGATTCTTCTATCTTCTTGCCCCTTTTTGTTTTGATTATCATTAATGAAATGTTCTCTCCTTTTTCAGATGCATTTGTTTGGAGTTTCAGAGTAACAGCCATGTTAGTCTGTATTCGCAAAAAGAAAAGAAGTACTTGTGGTACCTTAGAGACTAACCAATTTATTTGAGTATAAGCTTTGGTTAGTCTCTAAGGTGCCACAAGTACTCCTTTTCTTTTTGTTTGGAGTGTTTTTATTTTCTCTCTGGAGATATTTTACACAATGTGTTTCTGCTAGAGAAGTAAGCGGGTGGTCTCAGTGCTTCTTGCTGCTGTTTCTTGCACTGGATGTGTTGGAGCTCTTTGAAAACAACCTGATTTATTCATCATATTTTTTTCTGCTCTCATTCCTGCTTGGGTTTGTGGTTTTTGTTAATAGTCTCTGAAGGGAGATAACATGTTTCTCTCCTGAGCACTTCCCAAGTGCCAATACAGGTTTTTCTTCACTTTTATTTTATGGTTATTTCCAGATTGGATGCTGGAGGCTTTTTTTTTTTTTTTAAACTACCTTGCAGCAGGAAGTATTTGTTTGGAGATCTCCTGTGTGTCTGGCCCTACCCTCTTATCTTTCTCTCTGTCTCGTCATTCACACCCCCCGTTTTCCCTCATATCCCTCCTTTCTTACACCATTATATCAACTGAACTTGATTTGGAACATCACACATTCAATTTGAAATGCCCCCTGCTCCTCCAGGGGCTGCCAGGAAGCACACACTTACCTCTTTCTCCCTGGTTGCAATGATATTTTACCTGGTATAGAGGTCTTGAAGTGTGAAGACTATGCGTGAGTGCACTAGAAAAGCTGCTCAGAATAGAAGGGAACCTTGTATGTTGCATGTAGCTTGGTAATTATGAATGAATACGTGAACAGTCTGATATGAACTTCTAGCTTTTAGGAGCTGAAAGCCAGGGCATATGTCATTGGTCTTGTGTACATACATGAGATGCACTGGTTTGGTTAAATAATGGTGGCTAATTTGGTTTACAGTTAGTTTACCAATATGTTTGTTCACACAGGAGTTTGCTCTGATTTAACTAAATTAAATAAACTCAGGTTTTAAATTGAACTGGTGCAACTTTTGTGTAGAAAAAGACCTACTTAAATTTGTGCAGGGAATGTATTTTTGTTGTGTGTGTACATTGCCTATTGTAATAGGACCTTATTCCCTTATTGAGGCCTTTAAGTGCTACCACAATAAAAATATTAAATAATAATAGATATGAATGTTTTCCATACTGGTAATGTAGGCAGACATACAATTCTAGCAACACAGGAAAAAAATTACAGTTAAAGTCCTCTTGGTCTGAAGTTTCACATGGTTATTTTTAGGCCAGAGGAGAGTGGTTTGTTTATTTTTTGGAAGGTTTTTTTGGTAGTTGGGACTGGGCCAGTAGAAAGTTTGAGGCTAATCAGACAAGTAAGTTTTGCGTTATTGTTTTTAGAAAAATTGATGGTTCTTAATGTTTTGGAAATTTATCCTTATAACTACAATGCCTTAATATAAAAACTTAATACTTGATTTTCCATCATGAGAAAGAGTGCCCAGACACTTTTAATTTTTGAAATCACTAATTTTTTAGCAAATCCTCCATGTATAAGTTAGGTATGATGCTTGCAGAAATTATGAATTGTGAATTGCACATATATCGGATCTGTAAGTATCGGAGGTTTTATGGAAGCTATAATCTGAAGCCAGTGACCTTATGTTGTGGCTCCTGCGGGTCTTTTACATTCTCTAGTTACTATTCGAGAGGTACTAAGCTTAGCAGCTGCTGTCTTCAAAACGTTGAGACTCTGCCTGTAGAGCTTGTAAAGGTTGTGAAGGAGTCCTGAACTGCCATATCTATCAGTTTCCTTTATGCTAGAGCATTATGTATTAATGTCACCATTAGGAAGACAGTGAATAAGGAAGAAGAACGTAATGTTGTCATAAATCAACTCCCAATTACTGAAAAATCTTAACTCTTCCATAAACTTAATGATGCTTTTTTGTCTGTGTAGATAGAATTGAAAAACTAGGTCACAAAGAGAGACTCAAGATAGTAACTGGATATTGAGAGGCTAATACTGGGGACAAAGTGTGCATTAGGTGCTAATGTAACCCCTAAGTATGTTGAGTTTCTTATTCTTCACTCTCTTTCAACCCTGGCACTAGCAGACCGCTTATACAGTTAGGGTTTCATTATCTAATCCATCTCTGATCAGCCTGGATAAGCCCTGTTTGGCCGGTGTTGATCTTGTTAGTAGGGTGGTGTAAAGCCGCTTGAGCTGGGATTGGGACAAATCGGATCATAGCTGGTATCTGAATCTGGGACATATTTCTGTTAATCAGGCTGTGGGAGGGGGAAAGAATTAGCCACAGCAGAAGGTCCAACATAAGCTGCTTCTGTCAAACTCCCTGTGGCCTGTAAGTGGCAAATCTGCTATACTGGACCAGTAATGTGTTCTGGGAGGGCTTGGATGCGTTTGCAAACTTTTTAAACAGAGTCCCAAGTGCATTGTTGCATCGTCTATTAACCATTTAAATACTGTGGTGTAAGAATGTAACTCTTTTTCTGGGGGTTTTGCTGTTCTGAAGAAGTGATTCATTGATTCACTTGAGTACCAGTCCCTCTGAAGTTGCCTTTGAAACACCTTGGTCCACTACTTCTCCAAGAGGTTGCCTGTTGTTCTGATTGAAGGAAGAGTGCCACTGAGACAAGCACATCTTTTACTTTTGTGCTGGGGTGGAGGAGAGAAATGGGGCATTGAACTGGGAAGTGTGCACTCTTTCTCCTTCTCTAGGAGAAAATGTGGGGAGAAGAATGGAATTGAAAAACATCATTAGCATGGAAAACATTGGGTTGGACATGTCCTCCATGCCCTCTTCATTGTGGCATTAAAGGGATGCCAGCTGAGTGGGATGCATAGGTTCTTGGCCACCGCTGGAGAAAATGTCCAAGTGCTTCTCTTCTGATTGGCCTGTGAAGGGGCTGAATTACTCACCCATGCCACCCTTTTGTGTTTTCCAATTAATCTGGGGGAAACTTTCTATCTGGACATGCCTTGTTTTGTGAATTAAAATATTTTTGCTTCTGTGGGTGAGGAACCTGGTACCGGTGGGGGTACTATGAATCTGCTACTAAAGTCTGGCTGGAGACTTTATTTTACAGCACATTTCTTTTGGAAACGACCCATATGTCACGTGCATTCCATAGCTCTCTGTGGCACGTGAAAGGAATTGCCTCTTGTCAGCTATAAATCTAACTGGGTGTTAATGGATCTTTAAGTAAGGTGTGTGCTAAGCAGGCCACTGATATTTTCAATGCTAATGATGCTTTTTCTCCTTCTTGCCATTCTTGCATCTCTGGTAACAAATTTCCAAAGACTGGGTTGGATTCTGAAGGAGAAAAGTTGACTGGGACTGTAATAGGTAGGAAGAGTCAGGTTGATCCACCCTTTTATGGTATGGGTTCATTCCTAGGAAACTGGCTGGTTACCAGGTCCTCTTAACTCCTACAAAGAGGAGCAGATGGTTTAAGGAGATGCTATAGAAGGTGCACACTGGGGTTGGACTTTCCTCCTTTTTGTCACTTAGTCAGTGGCCATCTCTGTATGAGGAATACCAGGAATGTAGAATATTCTACGATAGAACTGAGTTTCATTTTCTGTAATAACCCCTGTCTGAGATTCAGTGAGGGATGTCGAGGGAGTTTAACTGGGAGACTGTGGGTTTGCAGAAGGTTTTGGATTTGGACAGTCATATTCATGCTGTTGTGGAGGTGCATAATAATTCCTCTGGTTCATAATTATTTCTCTGTTGACTTTTGTTCTCTGGGTTTTTTTAGAATCTCTGTATGGATGTTACAGTTTCATAGATTCATAGATATTAAGGTCAGAAGGGACCATTATGATCATCTAGTCTGACCTCCTGCACAATCCAGGCCACAGAATCTCTACCCACCCACTCCTGCAATCAAACTCTCACCTATGTCTGAGCTATTGAAGTCCTCAAATCATGGTTTAAAGACTTCAAGGTGCAGAGAATCCTCCAGCAAGTTACCAGTGCCCCATGCTACAGAGGAAGGCGAAAAACCCCCAGGGCTTCTTCCAATCTGCCCTGCAGGAAAATTCCTTTCCGACCCCAAATATGGTGATCAGCTGAACTCTGAGCATATGGGCAAGATTCACCAGCCAGATACCAAGGAAAGAATTCTCTGTAGTAACTCGGATCCCACCCCATCTAACATCCCATTACAGGTCATTGGGCCTATTTCCCATGAATAGTTAAAGATCAGTTAATTGCCAAAATCATGTTATCCCATCATACCATCTCCTCCATAAACTTATCGAGTTTAATCTTGAAGCCAGATAGGTCTTTTTCTCCCACTGCTTTCCTTGGAAGGCTGTTCTAGAACTTCACTCCTCTGATGGTTAGAAATCTTCTAATTTCAAGTCTGAACTTCCCGATGGCTGGTTTATATCCATTTGTTCTTGTGTCCACTTTGGTATGAGCTTAAATAGTTGCCTCATAGGTGAAACCTGGGACGGTTTTATATATTCTTCCCCAAGTTTAAAGGGAACCTTTGGGAATAGACTGAAGGCTGTGACCAGTAGAGAAGCCGGGAGCTCTTTATAGCTGGCACTTTCCCTCCTCATTCAGGAAGATAGGAAATTCCCACCCCCACAAATCAGATTGATGCAGTAGAACACCAAGAGAGTATGTCATTATTTATCTGGATTTTAGAGGTGTATGTTTAAAGGTGATAGCTGGAATTGCAAGTCTAGAAGCTAAATCAAGGTCTGGTTCTTCTGGGGGCTGTTTTCTTTCCATATATGGTTGGGTGCTCTATGAACAATTAGTTTATAATATTTCCAATTAGAAACAGCTGGATGTTTGCATTTTATAGAAATCCTGGGATCACTGTGGTCATTTTGAAAACTTTATTGCCCACTTAGCCAATGAGGTTCATAACCAGGGTAGCACAATGCGACCAGGATGCTGGCCTTCCAGGCTTCCCCTGTGAGTGCTACTCTGTTGTTTCCAGTGGTTTCATTTGCAGAATTTCCATTTCACAATATACTTGAGTTCACAGTTTTTATAGTTGTTGTTGAGAAGGAGGCACTAGTCTAGGGGTTGGCAAACTTTTTGGCCCGAGGGCCACATCTGGGAATAGAAATTATATGGTGGGCCATGAATGCTCACAGAATTGGGGTTGGGGTGTGGGAGGGTATGAGGGCTCTGGTTGGGGGTGTGGGCTCTGGGGTGGGGCCAGAAATGAGTTCAGGGTGTGATGGGGGGGGCCTCCGGTGCTGGGGGAGGGGAGGGAGGGCTCTGGCTGGAGGTGCGGGGTCTGTGGTGGGACTGGGTATGAGGGGTTCGGAGAGCGGGAGGGAAATCAGGGCTGGGGCAGGGAGTTGGGGCGTGGGGAGAGGCTCAGGGGTGCAGGCTTCAGACAGCGTTTACCTCAAGTGGCTCCCAGAAGCAGCAGCATGTCCCTTCTCCATTGGAGCGTCAGAGTGGGCCACTGGAGTGCATAGGAGCCAGAGGGTGGCCATGCCATGGCTTCCAGGAGCCGCATGGAGCGGCCCCTGACCCTGCTCCCCAGCTGGAGTGCCGGAGGGGGGCCATGCTGCAGCTTCTGGGAACCGTGTAGAGCGGCCACCGAACCTGCTCCCTGGCTGGAGCGCCAGAGTGGGGCAAGTCCCAGATCCTGCCCAGCAGGAGCTCGAGGGCCAGCTTAAAATGGCTGGCAGGCTGAATCTGGCCCGTGGGCTGTAGTTTGCCCACCCCTGCGCTAGTCACTTGAGGATTGTAAGAAGCCAGAGTGACATGCTGGCTTCCTGCCTTACTCCATTCTCTATCTGTGGCTGTATTTACACGGAGGATTTTCCCATTGTTGGTCTAGCATTATAGTGAAAACATTAGTGTACATGTGGTGCAGATGACACAGCTGAAAAAATGCAAATGCCTAGTATACACTTGTGAGTCCACTGTTGCTAGTACTGCTGGGATCAAACTGGGGCTGGACTAACGGTAGGAGAAGTGCTGAAAATTCTCAGTATAGGCAAGACTTTTTCATTCAGTCAACTGGTGAGTCTGATAAAGTTTGAGCTGTCCTGTATAACTGGGTGTAAAAGTAAGAGAGCAAAAGGTCTGGGAGGAGATTAGCAAGTGGTTTGGGTGGCATGGCAACCTAATATTTAATTTCCCCATATGAAATATTAATTGACTGCATTTATGTGTGTGTGTAAAAAGCCTCTTCTGAGATATTTCAGCTAAGGGATTAAAAGAGCATCCCAAAGTAAAGTGAGAGAGGCAATTAGAGCTAACCAGTTCCAGTTCAGTGAAGCATTCTGTTGATCTACATTTTGCAGTGGTATTGAGGTGACTCTGGAGTGTAGCTGTCATGAGATAATCCCACAGTTTAGGGATTAAAGCTGTTTGGCTGAGTTTTGGGCATTAACGCCCTCTGCTCTCCAGTGAATTTCATTTTGACCACAGTCACTTCTGAATTCAAGAAAAATGCTCTGTTGAAAGATGTGCATCAGCTGTATGTGTGTATGCATTTTCTCAAAACACTTCCCCCCCACTCTTTGTATCAGTTTTGCAGATACACACACATTTCTATACTTATGGCTATGTTGACTCAACCTATCGCAACCCTTGTATGCACTGGGCTTTACTTAAAAAGAGTCTGTCTGATCATTTTGTAATGTGGATTCTCACTTGTGGGCTGTCTCCATATTTTTAGGCAGAAGCTTGTGAACGATCCCAGCACCATCGTCATCTGCCTTGTCATGCAGACCTATGGTACCTAGTGAACGCTACCAGAGTGGCTCTGTTGTTGGACTGGACTGGAATGGGACAGTAGCTGTATGGGAAAGATATGATATGCTCAAGTGGCTTAACATTGTGTTAAGGCAGCAGGAGTTGCGGAAGATGCTCCTAGTTTATTTTGTGAGGAATGGTATCCAGATTTGAAGGTGGGCCTCCTATAGGGCAGTGCAAAGAAAGCTCTTGAAGCTTCTGCTGGCTCAGTCACTGAGAGACTGGGACCCTATCAAGTATACTAGCACCTCCTGGTAATCTGGGGAATGTGGGAACAGGATGTTTCCAGTCTGTGTGACTTAGGAAGTGTGGGACTCAGACTTCTGCTTGGATGAGTCTCCTCTACAGCAGACTAACCACCCCACCCCCGCCCCTTGCTTACCAGTGTGATTGATTGTGTGTGTCCCTGTTGCCTCTGCCAAGGGAGAATTCTTTGCACAGGATAATTGGGATGCTTTTTTCCAGGGACATAGGTTAGACGAGTACTGTTTATTTTCCTTTATGGCTTTGTTGGTTTGCCTGATCATAATTGCCTCAACTGGAATAAAAATACTATTTAGTGCAAAGATGGGACAAACCCATACTACTAAAAAGCAGAGGAGGGGGATGGTTTTGAAACCTCTCCCTTCCCTCTATTTTTGGCTAAAATCCTAACAGAAAAGCTAAAGAAATAATCTTATATCGCATTTCTGTGTTGTGAATATCAAATTATCCTCCCTAGAGGCGCTTGAGATTCTGGGATCTGGATCTAGATCAGGCTCCTCCCAGGGCCTGGAATGCATTCTGTTAGCTGAGGCTTTCTGCAAGGCTTTTCCTGTTCTGTTATTTTAGAAGAATTTTGCAGACATCTGGGGTAATTGCCACCATCAGGGGTGATGCCCAGGAGTGAAGTTCCACCAAGGCCTCACTTAAGTCTTAATTTAGTATTGAGTATAATAGCAAAAGGCAGTAACTGGGACTACAGGTACATAATTTGTCTGTGGTTGCAATTTCCTCTCTGAGGGGGGTGGGAATGGAGCTTTAATCTAGAATATGCTGCATCTACCATACAAAAGCAAAACCAAACTCAAGATTTATCAGAGCTGTGTAGTTTCAACATTACTTTAGAGTGCAGAATGCGGGGGAATGACAAAGTATGACATGTCCAAACTATCTTCATTCCATACAACCTGTCTCTGAAAAATCCTCCGTATCTTTTGGCCCAGAACAATCTGAAACCAAGATCTATTGACACAGTGCAGTCAAGAGAATATGAGCACCATCATTGCCAGGAGGCGCTGGAGACGGATTGGCCATGTGCTTCGGATGGAAACTGATTCCAACGCCAGAGTAGCAATAAGATGGACACCTAAAGGCAAGCGAAAATGAGGCCGACCGAAAACAACATGGTGAAGAGCTGTGGAAGCCGAGCTGAAAAACCTGGGGCGCAGCTGGGGAACCATTGAACGACTTGCCAGAAACAGACAGGGGTGGAGGAGCTTCGTCGCTGCCCTAAACATCAGAGGCGTAATGGGAACATGATGATGATGAAGATGATGACCATAGACTACTGAGGGTTCAGCACTGCCCTCTAGATCAGTGGCTCTCAACCTTTCCAGACTACTGTATCCCTGCCAGGAGTTTGATTTGTCTTGTGTACCTTCAGGTTACACCTCACTTTAAAAACTGCTTGTTTACAAAATCAGACATAAAAATACAAAAGTGTCACAACCACTATTACTGAAAAATTGCTTATGTTCTCGTTTACCATATAATTATAAAATCAATTGGAATATAAATATTGTACTTACATTTCAGTGTGTGTGTATGTAGTACATAGAGCAGTATAATCAAGTTGTATGAAATTTTAGTTTGTACTGACTTTGCTAGTGATTGTTATGTAGCCTGTTGTAAAACTAGGCAAATACCTAGATGAATTCATGTATCTCTTGGAAGACCTCTGTGTACCCCCAGGGGGTACGCCTACCCCTGGTTGAGAACCAGTGCTCTAGATCAGTCTTATCCCAGAAAAGGTACTGGTGATGAGGTCTCCCCCTCCCAAGTCAGCCTGTGTATGGATTCTCCAATTTCCTCTGCTGCCTTTTTACTTCTGAGTGAAAGCCTCATGCTCATTGGCATGGAGGATGTTGCATAGGCACCTCTCCGTTCTTGTGAGTATTGGGGGATTCTCAGGAAACTGTCTCTTTCTGTGGCACTCCCCCAGGATTCTGGGCTCAGAGTGAAGACTTGCTTGTTAACTTTCACAACAAGCACTTGCAGCTTCTGCCAATCTAGTCAGTGAGGGGCTGGGATTCTAACATGAGTGCTCAAACCCTTGGGTGATCTGGGATGTTTGAGAACAGTCTATTTCCAGTCCATTTTGGTCCAGGAAATGTGGAACTGGAGCTTGAACTTGGGTCTCCTATATAGAATGCCAGAACTCCCACTAGTCCAGACCTGAAAACTTGTAGGAACTTGAGGAAATCTCCGTTATCATAACACATTGGCTCCAGAAGTGAGGGATTGTGTGAAGTAAGTAGCAAGATGATGCATTTGTTTTGAAACTATTGTAATGGAGCACAGATGCATACATACATGTGTTTATGGCTTGGCTGCTAACTGAATCCCATGAATGTCTTACTAAAGAAAAGCATGATTTTGGAACTCTGCCATTGTAACCTAGTGTTTTTGTATGCAATATGTGAACAAAAGTTAAAATTGCAAAGTCAAGCACTAAGAAGTTAGGAAATGCAAGAATGGAGGTTGCCTTTGCAATCTTAATTCCGCTCCCTTGTGTGTATGCATTATGGTACACTTTTAATTACATGATCACATATTATTTGGACAGTGTTCACTGGGGCCACTGAAATCAGTGGGAGATGTGACACTGACTAAAATGGGTGCAGGATCAGATCTTGAAGGGGTAGCTATTCAATATTGCTTTTTATTGTCATCATCCATTGTGTGGCCCTATGTATTATTTATTGCACACCATCCAAACCCTGCACTGAATACAAAATTAATTTCCTCATGGGCTTTTCTATAGAAGTATTCACCATAGTGTCTAAATATTTCACAGATATTAATGATCTTATCTTCACAGCAACTCCTGTGCCATAGGGAGGTATTATCCCTACTTTACAGATGGCGAATTGAGGCACAAAGAGATTGTCAAAAGTGTGAACTAAATTTGGGTGTCTGCTTCGGGACATCTAAGGCCTGATTTTTTCAGAGTACTTAGAATTTTTTATGTTCAATGCACAGCTCTAATCAGCTTCACTTGCAGTTGTGTTCTGCGCTTCTGCAAATCAGATCCTCTGTCTCAAATTGGTCACCTAAAAAATGAGGAACACACAATTAGTGACCACCTGTGAAAAGTTTGGTTTGAGTGACTTGCTCAGCATTACACAGAAACTTTGTGTCATAGGCAGGGATAGAATCTATTTCTCCAGGGCAGTATTCGCACACCTAAACCACAAAGTCATCTTTTCTTTTCCTGCAATCCCCTGCCTCATTCACCACTTGCCTTCCAACTTCTGCAACAAACTGGAGTCTTATGGATGCTGGCCTCATTTACGTACACAGCCATGATTCATTGTCAAAGCACCGTCCATCCTGTGCACTGAATGAGGCAGGGATATTGTGCAAAAAGTAGTATGTGATCATGTAATTAACGATTTTATCATACATATGCATAAGGGGGCTCCTGAATTGAGGTTGCATGGACCACATTAATTCTGGCATTTTCTTAACTTCTGAATTCTTGACTTTGCAACTTAAGATTTTGCTAATGCAGCATTTTTGGATGTAATTTCATAACTTTTTTTAAAAGAAGATTGGAAAAACAATTTATGTCATGTGGAATCATACTGGACTTTCCCTATCTCCAATGCTGGGAGCTTTAGATCAGCAGCAAAGACCTCTGCCACTTGAGCTAACAGAGTAACTAACTGGTAGCCTCTATGTGGACCAGAGCCACTAGAGGGGAAGAAGAGAGACAGGTTGCCAGTAGGTTTTACGATTATTTGCTCACAATAGAAGAATGTTGACACTCAGGAATCCTGGATCTTGTTTCAGGTTCTGGAATGGGTGGTCTCTGGTCATTACAGACTCTTCTGTCCCTGTCCCCAGCATGTACCAATTACAGCCTGAGTGTCACTATCTCCTTTCTGCTTCTCACCCCCTGCAATTACTGCCAAGTTACTTCCTCTTTCACCTCCTCACTGCCTAGGCGCAACACTGAGAGAACAGGAGAGAGAGACTCCTTGGTCTCATTCCTTGGGCCCAGCACCAGAAGCAGTTGCATGGAGAGTCTTGCTTAGCCCCTACACCCCTGGGCTGCATGCTTAATACAGATGGAGTCTTTGGAGAAGTTAGTTGCCAAAAGCTATCAAGTGTCTACTGAACTCAGATTTTCTGGAGGCTTGTAATTTAGCCAAATTTAGGTGGATTTTTATGAGATGGCAAAATACACATCCCTGAAACAAGGGCAAGCCCCTGCCAAATTTCAAGACTGCTCCAAAGCACGGAGGCTTTACTGCTTTTCAAAAGAAGTCTATGGATTTTTTTAACATGGACAAAACTACATATTTTCCTCAAATTTAATCCTAGAAAATGATTGAACCATTTATGCTGAAATTTAAAAATTCTGAAGCAGACATCTAGCATGGAAAATTTCAGTCTGTGAACAGTTACATTTTGAGAAAGCCATAAACAACTGAAAATAGGATCTTATAATTAGGTTTGGCAGAATTTGATTTTTTTGGGTAATTTTTCTGGATAATATCAATGTTTGTTTCTAAGCATTTTATTTTTTTGTTGATTTTAAATTTTCACAGTTGTGGGAAATTGTGGTGGTGAGAGATAATAAAGGGGTCAGACAATAATTATTTAATGACAGTAGATGTTGCGATTCAAAATGGTAAAGCTTTATATCGATTAACACAAATTGGCAACATCACGTGTCAAAATATACAAAGTAAATATCTTTAAATCAAGCTCTGAGTTCTCAAGCAACATTTTTCTTGTTTTGTCAATCTGTAAATTTCAAGTATAATTGATGGGAAATATTTTTCGTTGGGGGGTGGGTGTGTGTACAGTGAAATCAACTTTTACTGACCTTTACTGATACAAATCTGATCCTTCCAAGTCTAATTATAATGGAATGTGTTAGGCAACCTTAACTATAGGCATCCCTATCAACTCTGCCTACAATAATAAACACACACATGAGCGTATAAACTGAATGTTTTCCTAACATGTATTCTGCACTCATCCTTTGTCCTCTGGATTAGTTTAAAATAGTCATTATCCTACATCAGTTCCCCCTTTCCACTTATTTTGAGAAGACTATTTCTGGATTCCTGTGTTTCTTGAATTCCTGAGCAGAGTTCAGAGGTTCAGAGTGTTGCTTGGTTTGTCTTTCTATTAGAATATTTTACTTGCACTGTGAGGCAGGATTTTAAGGCCCAGGCCTAAATTCCTGGTTTCCTCCTTTCGGCAAGAGTGGCTATGGGGCATTGCTGCTGTTGGGGGGCAGTGTGTGAATTCAGACCTTGGTAAGGTTTTCTGCATAAGTGGGCACACAGGGTGTGGTTTTGGTGAGCTTTGCAGTTGAACTGTAAATCAACGAACTTGCTGAAGGGATGTGTTTTAGATCTATGGACGATTCTTAGTTAGGAATCCTTCCCTCTTGCCTGGGTTCTCTTCTAATGCAGGGGCTAGTCTATCTTGGGGCTAGGGACCTCAGTCTTTTTGCAGGCTCTGTTGTGTAAAGCTTTACAGCATAGTATTTTATATAGTTTGTCATTTAATCACGGAGGCAACTATCACTGTCAAGATACTGCAAAAGAATACAATTGATTGTGAATAGCCTGGATGAGAACTGCTGGTTTATGGGACTGGAGAGCTCACAGGATTACGAATAAGATATGGCACCTTTCATCTCTTGGTTGCTACTTTCCAATTGAACGCCAGGTCAGGTAGTGCAGCTTGCTCAGGGGATAGAACTCAGAGTCCAGAGACTTTCACCTCGAGGTGCCAATTAAGATTAGGCCTAGATTAGTAGTCATTGAAAGTCATCATTGTCTGATGGCAGTTCAGTCCACTATGTGAAATTACTTGGTAGGGCTTAAAAATTGACTTGCATCCTTAAATCCCTCAGAATTTAAACTTGAATGAAAAAGAAAGTCTCTAGCTACTATGTTTGTGACGATAACCCACAAAATATGAATCTATACAGTATGGTCTTGTTAAGTCTGCTGCTAGACACCTCCATTGCTTCTGTTCTTGCTTACAGCTTGCCCATGTAGCAGAATTAAATTAACAAAACTGGTCAATTCATTGCTGCAGTTGAGAACCCTCTGGGCAGCAGTGAATCTGACAATAATTGCATGACACTCATACTGCTGTGGGTAAAGCAGAGGGACAGCAGTAAAGGGAGGCCCTTGTGTAACCATTCAAGAGAGAGGATGATAATCCAAAAATGGATGCAGGGGGAACAGTAAAGTAGAGGAGGTCCTCTGAATTCCTTTTCTTTTATCAGCTTCTAAAGGAGTTGAGGCTTTGGGGCAGGAGACAGTTCTCTCCTCTGTCAGGTACCTACTAGCCAGAGGTTGAAGGAGCCTTTGAGCATGGTTAAGGGACAGCCGCACAGTAGGAATCCCAGTACCCTCCCTTTTCCTTGCAGGCTTCTTTCTTCTTCTTAGTAGGATTAATCCTCTATTTAGTAAAATTTTCAACCCCAGTGAGTTGGTTGTTCTGGTCCACTTTTTGGTTAGCCATTGTCCACATTACAAAAACTGTAACACTTTAGATCCCTCTAATCCAGGGGTGGCCAAACCACGGCTTGTGAGCCACATGCAGCTCTTTTACAGTTAAAGTGCGGCTCACGGACCGCTTCCCTCCAAGGCTCCCCTCCCACCCCCCACCAATTCTCCATCTACCAGACTCGGGGAGGGGGAGAGGAGAAGAGCTCAAAGCTTCTGCCTTGCAGCGGGCTGGTGGGGCTAGGGGCTTCTGCCAGAGACAACTGGTGCTTGCTTGGGGGGGCCCCAATTTAAAGGTTTATGCTCCCCCCAATAGCTTGTGTGATGCCCCAACAGGCACGCTCCCCCTCTTACCCCCAGTGGCACCTCCCTGCAACTCCCAGGTATTAGTTCTGGGGGGAGAGGCAGCAACAAAAGCAGCAGCTATCCATGCAGCTCCCAGCTGTTTGCCCCGCCTCTCCCCATGGCCACAGTTCCCAGCTTGCCGGCTCCAGCAGCTGCCCTGCAGGGAGGGGGCCTGGCGACACCATGTGACTGAGTGGGGCCAGCAAATCCTGGCAAAAATGTGTGTGTGGGGGGGCACATGACCCCACATGTCTCTCTCTCCCCCCTCCCCTGTGTCACCTCTGGCTTCTGCCCAGTGGGGAGGGAGGGCTTGGGACTTCAGCCCCATAGGGCATGTCTGTTGGGGCTTCAGCGGGAGCAGGACTGAAGCCCGGAGCCTGGGCAGGCACCTCCCATGGGGCTGAAGCCCTGGGACCTGCCTCCCTGCAGGGCTAAAGCCCTGAGCCCTGGCAGGCACACCCCAGCTCTTGAACTTCTGAAGATTGTTGTATGCGACTTGGAGGCTGAGTAAGTTTGGCCACCCCCTGCTCTAATCCATGGTAGTTGCCTGGTCCCCATTACCGTAGTATCTAGCACCTCACAATCTTGATGTATTTATCCTCACAATGCCCTTGTGAGGTAGGGAGGTACTGTTGTCCCTGTTTTATAGATGGGGAAGAGAAGCACAGAGCGTCTAAGTGATTTACCTAACTCCATTCACGCATCCGGGCAGAGTTCCTCTGGGTGGCATCCACTGGCTCCCTTGATGCCTTTGAGGAGCAGTGGGTGCTGTCCAGGGTTCTCTGCTCAGTGTCCGCATCAGGGTTCCCTTCGTTTGACCATTTGACCGCGCTCCTGTCTCTGTTATTTCATTAGTCCCCTGGAATTATTTGGTTTCCAGGTCCTGTGGATCCTCCCCTTAGGCCGAGTGGGGGTCCTTTAGCAGTGGGCGGGCTCCGCCCGTCCACTTCCTGGATCGCAATAGAATCACCTAGGAAGTCTGTGATGGAGCACGGAATTGAAGCCAGGTCTCCAGAGTCCTAGGCTGGATCTTAAACACTGGGCCAGCCTTTCTTCTTAATGTGCGCTAATGACGCCTTTGACTGTCTGCAGAAACGGAAAGGTGAGTAGCCCCTTTTGCTCTTAGAGGTGATTCTTCAGTGATGGATGACACAGTGGAAGAGGGTGCTGTGTGCTTGCACTGTTGCTACCTGTGTTGTACCTGTCCAGGGCATAAATAGAAGACACTTTTCTCCAGGGGCTACAAATCCAGCAACTCTTGCCAGCACCAAATTCACTTAAAACTAAATACATATAATGGAACTGCTCCCTATCCCTAGAGATTGCTCTTTTCATCTCTCTAACCTGGTAACTAATTAAAAGAATGCAGTGTGTATAGACTTTCTCCATTTCTCTTCCAAGTGAAAAATGGATGGTGAGATGGAGAAGGTTGTACCATTTCCTCCTTGCTCTCTGCCAGAGTATTCTGCATAGGAAAGCTGTTCAGGTTGTAAGAGATTGGAGCAATTGCCCAACCCCATGGCTGATTTACAGGTGTACTTTCCCCACTTTGTTCCAGTTCCATGTTTAGTCCTCTTCCATTTCTACTCCTAGACTTTCAGACATTAGTGGCAACTTGAACAGCAGAAAATGGCCCTCTATAGCAGCTGACAGATGGGCTGGCAAAAGCTCCAGAAGGCTCTATCTTTCAAAAATGTCTCCCCATAGTTAATGTCATATCAACACATGGGCATTAGCAATGTCAAGGTTTCTAGTGTAGGACGGTCTACTGGCTGCTGATGACATTTTCAGGATTGATAATGTGGCTAATATGGTGGTGGCAGTCAGTGGGCTGTCTACACTAGCGCTCCTAACATTGCTGATGCTGTTTTGGAAAACATCCCTAGTGTAGACCAAGCTTTAATGGAGGCTTGTCCTTGAGCATTCACACACTAGTGCTAGGAACACTGACCACAGAAGCCGTGCTATGTCTCTGAGGCTGAAGCAAGCTAAAAGAACTCAGTCTGGAGTACCTAGAGTGATGGTCAACAAAGAGTAAATATGTGTGTGTGTCCCGTCTCTCCCCCCGCCCCCCAAGTGAACTGGCTGTAGCAGAGGATTGGATGGAAGGAGAGGGTGCAGCATACCTGTATTTTTGAAAGGCAACATGAGCCAGCAGGTGGGGGGATGGGGCAGGAGGTAGAGAGGAGGCAGCAATATATTTCAGGCCTGTGCAGTGACAGTCTTCCCTTGCCTCTGTGATCTTAACAAGTAAGTGCATGTTGGACTTCAGAAACCCAGCAGTATTGGGGAGTGAAAGGAGAGACTCTCTTGTAGTGTTACGTAAGGAGAGGCCATTGAAGAATTTGTATCTCTACTACCCAGGTGGCCGCTGCTGTTCCTCACAAAGAGAGGCTGTTCTGCCAAAAGTGCTTAAAGTTCCTGTTTCTTGGTGGTGTTTGGAGAACCGGTATCTACACTTACCCTGTGGGTGTGGGTGTGTGTGTACACTCAGCACAGCTGACTACTGGTTTTAGCCTCAGTGCAGAACAATGGAGGTGGGGCATAGCTCTTGTAGGCAGAGGCTCCTCGCTCACTTGGCATTCGTATTCCTCTGCTCACCTTTATATTTAAAAAAAAATGCTATTTGGACTCTCTTCTTCCCTCTGTGGAAAAAGAGGAGAAAATATTTGTTTTGGTGGCTGCCCTGATTGCCTTTGAGTTTTTAAACTCTGACCTTCCAGCTGATGACAGGCTCCCCTCCCCCTCAGCGCATGTCTGCAATGCTTTCGTCCGCCGGCACGCGTGTGCTGCCCTTGAAAACAGACTGGACTTATTAAAATCACTGCTAGTTGCCATGGCAGCCGTTGTCGCTGTGGGCTAATAGGAAAGGCAATTACTGCTGCATGTCGGAGGAGCATACTGATGGGGGAGGGAGAGAGAGTATCCCATAATGATTAGCTGTGTGACTGATAGACTGGCTGTCATAGAGAACAAGCCATGGGGGGGAGAGAGGCTGGCGATATCTTCTAATAAGGTTTGGCTGAGTGTGTTATATTTTCCAGCTCAAGCGCTAATCCAAATGGAAAGATTCACACCCCTCTCATTAAGAAGGGACATCTCTCATTTTAGATTCAGATTTACTTCCGTCCAGTGCAGATCTGCTCATCTGACTCTGTTACTAAACCATCATCAAAAACTGAGTCTTGAAAACTTTGTACATGTTGAAGAAATGAACCTGGCCTCTTTCCAGCCATCTCCTCTTCTCCATAAATATCCCTCTTCTCTTCTTTTGCTGTGCCCAACAGGCTGAAGGTTATAATGAAAATTAATTCCTATTTTCTTATTATGGAAAGAGTGGCGTGTGAGAACTGGGAATAGAAGAGTGTTTCAGGCAGCTCGCCTTGTCCCCAGCAGCAGCCTGTTCTAGCCCTGTTAGACTTTTGATATGGTATTGTGTGTGTGAAGGCTGAAACACCTTCACTGCTGACTGTAGTCTCTCCACAGATCACATGTGGTCATAAAGGCAACCAATATCTATTTTTTCCTGATGCTTTTGATAGTAAACTGTCCTTTTTTCTGACTTTAAGAGAATATACAGAAGCAGAATCGGAGCCATGTGCTGGACAGTTTTAAACTATAAAGAATCAATAGTTCCCTAAAATGTGAATATGTGTGTGTGTGTGTGGAAACTCGGCTTCCTATCCCAGAATTGTAATATACAGGAAGTAGTTTATTCACACTTGTCAAAGCCCTGCTCCTCAAGATATCAAAACACTGGCTTTCCCTCACCTCTCTGAAGGTTCTTCCTTCCTTCTCTTCTGGGAAACTGATGCCATTTCATGACTCGGAGACACTTGGAGGAGGTCTCCTCTGATTGGCAGAAGGCCCATCGTGTGAGAGTTTCTTTTGGGATCAGAAATTCATCATGGTGTCAGCTCTGATGGTTTTGTTCCACTTGACGGTTTTGTTCTGCTTGGATGAGGAAACAATCCTGGGGATTGGGGAAGGGATATCTTTCTGCCAAAGCAAGAAAATAATACAGCCCTTTCAGAATGGGCAAAATTGGACCTTAAATTCATGTTTCTGTTTCAGATATCTCCCTTTTTCTCCACTCCCCATTTCAGTTGTTCTCACAACAGCTGTTTCCAGCTGCCCTCTG
This sequence comes from Caretta caretta, assembly GCF_965140235.1. Classification (NCBI taxonomy): domain Eukaryota; kingdom Metazoa; phylum Chordata; order Testudines; family Cheloniidae; genus Caretta; species Caretta caretta. The sequence goes on along the minus strand of NC_134206.1, from coordinate 258,228,825 downwards.
GATCTTACCCTTCTGGGATGGCTGTAATGACTCACTCAGTTGGGATGACTTCCACAGTAGGTCTAATTCTTGCTTCTTAGAGATGAGTACATCAGGAAGAGGAGGAAGATTTTTGGTGTCCTGTTTTAAATCTCTTAGTTAGGATTTCTCTAACTTTTTGAAAAAGTACTTTCCTCTCTACGTTTAGGTTTTTGTCTCCTGGATCTGATCTGGTAGTAAATATGGATGATGAGCTTAGTGAATAATAATTCAGGAGGCAGTGGTGCAAAGGTCAGGGGTGGGGATAGTTCCATATGAGTAAGCTTCCTTGTTTCCCTCAGCAAGTCTGTTCTTTCTTTTCTTTAGGAACATTCAACATGCCATTTGAGAAACTGCTGGATGTAGTGATGCAGTAATTCCTGTTAATTAAAAGGGGGGTGTGGGTGTGTTCCAAAGTAGAAATTAGCTTTGTGTTCCTCTCCCATTCCTTTCTCTTCCCCCTCCTTTACAATTCAAGAGTTAACGTAATAGGCTGGCTGCTGTTCTTGCAGTAGAATCTAAATTTTCAAACTTTTTGATCTAAATGTGCAAATTATCAATTTTATGTTCAGTTTTTACAAAGGTAATTTTAGTGCTTTCAGTCTTACATGGACTTGGCTGTTTCCCAAAGATCCTGTGAAGATCTATACAACTCTTCATGGGCCATAGCCCTGGAAAACTAGAATAACAATCAACAGAGGGAATACTTAGGATTCCAGAGAGAGCTTCCTTATCTTTCTTATTTTAGAGAGAGTTATTTGTGGATTCGAGATCAGGTTGGGATTTCTTTTGTCCAGTGAACTGCAACCCAGCTCCTTTCAGGCCCCAGAGGAATCTTCACAACTGGATGGACATCTGTGCTCAAACTGCAGTGCATTGTCAGTCTGCTGTTTGTGGAGGGATGAAGGTGGAGAATGAGCTTTTCTCTAGAGCTTCCAGCAAGTACAATGGACCCCATCCACTTTCACCTGCCCGTTCAGCAGCACTTCTCTGGTACCAATTCACTTTCCGGACAGAGGCTAGAGTAGGAGTCTGTGTTTGTGTATACAGAAGAGTGATTGTTCCTGTACTGTGTCAGGGATGGAAATGGAGAAGTATAGGTCACTGACACAAGCCTGGTGCCACCGTGGTTTAAAATACTCATTCACAAACAATTTAATAGAAGAGTCATTGTGGGCATAAGATATGTAAACAATTATTTCCAGCCAAGACCAACTTGAGGCTATCGGTTCAGCACCTGGTGAGGAGGCACTACCTTTTGCCTTCAGCTGCTATAACTGCTGCTTGTGCGCATCGTCTCACCAAACGAGGGTTGCTGGTTCATGTTGCTGTAGTAACGTGGGATATGTAAAAGCATGGCAACCAGAGTGGGCTAAGAAGGACTTAGCTCATGAAATCCTTGAGGCACTTTTGTCATGTAGCTAGGGGTGAAAGTAACTTAAAGGACTTACTGGTATGCTGGAGTCCTGAGCAGGGGGGCGGGGCCTCAACCGGAAAGGGGCGGGGCTTCAACACGAAGAAGTGGGGCCGTTAAATCCTCTGGCCCTTTAAATCGAGATTTAAAGGGCCTGGGGCTCTGGCTGTGGTAGCGGCAGCCGGGAGCCCCAGGCCCTTTAAATCACCTCTGGAGCTACCAGCTGCGGAGGTGGCCTGGAGCCCCAGGGCTCGGTTGGCGATTTAAAGGGCCTGGGGCTCCGGCCACTGCTGGGAGCCCCAGACCCTTTAAATTGCCGGCCTGGGGAAGCCGGTATGGTCAGCGGTGTACTGGACCGCACTGGCTTGCTTTCACCTCTGCAAGTAGCAGATGTGGCAGGGTGTGCTGAGTTGAATACACACTAAAGGTGGGAGTGCTTGGAACTGTCTAAACTTTTCTGGGTTTAAGAATCCAGACCTTTGGGAATATTTCCAGATGTGGGTCCATTGCAGAGGGGAGAGGGAGAGAAGAAGAGAGTTCTAGAGACATCATAACATTTGCTGACCACTTCTGAATGTCCTCGCATCCTTACCAGTGAGGCAGAATTACAACTAATTCCATTAGTTAAGGTATCTGGGATGTGCTGGGGTCTGGGCAGTCACCCTCTTTAAGCCTGACTACCTGAGTGGAGAGGGCAGAGTACCCAGGCTGGAGTCTCTCGCATCCCAAACTTGTATGCAGTCATGTTCACTTAGATATAACTGCTCCACAACTGGGGGGCCATTCTAAATCTTGCCCTCTGGTGTCACACCATAGTTCTGCAGGTGTTCTCCCCTTGGCTTTCTCAGGGTTCATGTGCCAGAATACTTAAAGTAGGATCCCCCTTGTGGAGTCTTATTTATTAAGTCTTATCAGAATATAGACCCTTTGGCTCCTTTGTCCCTAACCTTGTTCCTTCTTAAGTGAGGAATCCCACAGCCCTCCTTGGGGCCTGTGCTATGATCAAGGCAAAGGTTCTCTTCCTTGGGTCAAGAGTCTTACAGCTCCCCTTCTGGGGCCTGTGTCAGCAACTCTGGCTGGCTGCAGCCCTTGATCAGTTTCTTTGAGCTGGCCCCGCTGACATCTGTCCTTTCCTCCTAGGCAGGCAGGCTTCTGTTTGTCTGCTCATTCTTTCCTCCTTTGGCTCTCTGGAAACTTCTCTTTTATCCCTAGGCCTAGGACTGATTTAGCCACAGGGCCTACTAGTCATGTGACTGCGATAACTTTCCCCAGAACCGCATAAAAGGGCCAGTCCCCCTGTGACTGCCCAATGTGGTGATTGTGCCTCTTTTCTAGAAACTCAATTCCCTTTGCAGGATAGTGCCATATTCAGGTAATAACTATATCTGAGGTTGAAATTTGGAAACTGTTTTCCCCTTTCTCTGTCCTTTGAACCTTTCCCTCCCTCACCTTCTCCCTTCCTGTCACAGTTTTTTTTTCTGATTTTCCCATATTTACTGGAGCGGCAGAGTAGCTGTGTTTTCCACATGGAAGGGCTGTAGGTTGCAGAGGGAGAATGACTAGGAATAGTCTGTTTTCTGTGTAAAGCTCTAGAGACTGGGCTGTACAGGAACACGTGATTTAGTCTCTTTCCCCTTGCAGTAAGCCCCAGGAAGCTATGTGCAGAGGGAACAACCAGCTGTATGTAATTAGCAGGGACTCTGATGTTGTTATAGTAGGGTAGGCAGTCGGGGTTGCTGGTTTCTGTAAGTGCATTGGTTCAGAACACATTGGCTGGCAGGACTGTCACGCTTAGTTCCTCTCCTGGAAAGTGGAGTGTTTCTTTGGCTTGTTGGGCTCCCTGCAGTGAAATGAAACAAGTACTCCATTTGAAATTTGTGTCCCCACACTTCAGGTTTCAACCCCTACCTGCAAATTATTATGGGGTAGCTGACATTAGTTTACATTGGTTTTATCTTGCCTTGACAGCCTCTTGTAAGTGCATCGGGATGTCTGAATAATTCACTCCTTTTTGTCCTGCTGTTCATATTGAATTCCCGCTGTGGCTCTGGGGCATCTTGCCAGGCCCTAGGGTGATTGATTCCATTGCTTTGTGTGCTGTGTAGGCACAGTGCCCTGTGTATATGAGCTTTGGGGAGGGGGAGAATGATGGTGGGTCATTTGATTGTACATGTGAGTATGCAACTTGAGGTTCAACTATACGTCAAAAAAGATCTGATATCCTTTTAATCTATTGATCTGTGTAAAGAGGCTGGTGGATAAAGGTGCACTTTCCTCTTTAGCAAGGACCACATGTCTGGTTTTTGTTCTGAAGGCCAACTGGATTCCTGAGGCATGCTCTTCACTCCTTCCTACCATAATTCCCCACTTTCTGTACTCTCACTCGACACGACACCCTATGTTGCAGGTATTTTATCCTTGAAGCAAAGTCTATCCTGTAAAGCCTATCCTTATCATTCCTTAATTGCAACTTGAGATGATGCATCTCTTGCACATATCCCCTGTTTTCAAGGGCCAGTGTGCTACAAAGCAGCCTCGGTTGTTACCCATCTCTGATCTGGTGGGAGAGTTTCCCCTACTGGTGAAATGGAAACAGTTTCCCATCAGTTGTAATGCTGGTTTTAGCAGTCTGAAAAAATTTACTGTTAAATGTTTCCTCTTTTTAAAGTTCTTATTCTGTCCACTAATTGTCCGGTGATCACAGCACAAAAGGGCTATAGCGTTCCCAGCTACTTTCACAGGGTTGCAGTTTATAGTTTGTGATGAGTATCACTTTTCTTGCTGGGAACTTCCAGACTGATGCACTTAGCCATTGGGGAAACAAAGAGAAAAGGATTCAGAGTAGCAGCTGTGTTAGGAGTCATCTTTGTCACTCAGTGGTCCCTATTTTGCCTTGTCCCTCTGACTGTTATAAATAATGTTCAGTTGGCTGCAAAATATTCCTGGAGAAGCCATCTGTGACCTGAATTTGTTCTCAGATGTTGGCTAATGCTAGCAGAGGGAGAGGGAACTCCAGGCCCCTCCCTCTGCTCAGATAAAGTAGTGCGTAATGTAACTCAACCCTTCCTTTGTGTATGCCTCATCCTCTTTGTCCAGAGCCTCCCTTTAGCTGCGCTGTTAGAGGGCTCATCATGTAGACATTGAATTGATATATTATCAGTCTTGCCAGTGTGGAATTTAGAGTCTATGGTATTTTGGACAAGAATAAAACAGGAATAACCCCCAGGGTTACAGCCAATATTCCCTCTCAGTAAAACAGATTCTAATATTTGAGATGATGTGTGAATGATCTCTGAGCACAGAACGGCTGATGCATTAGTCTGTGCAGCTGCTGCACTGCTGAGCTCTTACTCAGTGATTTGTAAAGTGCTTTGGGGACCCCAGGGTATGAAAAGTGCTAGAGAAAATGGAAGTCTATCCTAGAGAGGAATCCAAACCGTTCACATCAAAGCAAATACAGAATGGAAATTAAACAAACTTTTTTGGGAGTAAGTTGGCCATTCTTGATAAGCGTACTCTTCTGCTGGTTGGTGAGAGGTTTCCTGGTGCATGGGGCCCCGTTGGCAACGATAAAATTGATCAGAATTGTAAACAGGGGCGACAGAGACTAGATTCAGTCTCCTGCTGCTATTTGGAATCCAGAGGGAGGTGGTGGGGAAAGAGATATTTCTCCTTTTTCTTCCTTCCCCACTCCTGTCCCTAGACCACTGGAGGATGCTGTTGCTTTTGAAAAAATCATGTTAGTGTCACTTTGCTATGATGGTCTGTAGCAAACAGTAGAGGAGGCTAGATATGATTCTGTGTGAAGGGTAACAAAGCAAAAGCCAGAAAAAGGAGTGGAAGGTAAGATATATCTACAGAGAAGAGACTGCTGAAGAAAGAGCCAAATAAGCAGGAGAATGGGGAGTGGTTCTCCCTGTACGCTTTCTAACAACCAGGAGTTGAGAGGAGGGTGGAGAGAAACACCATTTCTTTTCCAACTATATAGAGGGAAGGGGGACCTCCAAACACAGGAAAACTACTGCTCTCTGAGACCAGTTAAGCACAACCCTTCCCTCCCACCCAACAGAAAAAAGTTGGGAGAGTGGAAAGGGGCACAGCAGGTTGTAGAAACAGTATTCTGGGAAATCCACAATGCTGCCATCCTCACAACAGCCAAGAGAAATGGGTGGGGATCTGGTTACCTATTATCTATCAGGACTTAACAGATGTATTAGACACTTAACATATAAAAGTACTAGTCCTAGCCAGAAGTAAATGCAAAAGATGGTGGGGGGAAAGGGCCGTGCACTAGCAAGGTCTAGGTGCAATACCCTGGTGAGAAGCTTAGCCTCTTTATCATTCAGGTTCTAGGAAGTAGGAGAGTGCTGGGACTGCTACTAGGATGCTGTCCCTGGACTTTGCTTGCTCCGTCTTTTGTACAGGTTCTAGCTGTAGGTGTCTGATTAAATTTTGACAGGTTTCAGAGTAGCAGCCGTGTTAGTCTGTATTCTCAAAAAGAAAAGGAGTACTTGTGGCACCTTAGAGACTAACCAATTTATTTGAGCATGAGCTTTCGTGAGCTACAGCTCACTTCATCGAATGCAGCTCACGAAAACTTATGCTCAGATAAATTTGTTAGTCTCTAAGGTGCCACAAGTACTCCTTTTCTTTTTGATTAAAATTTGAAGCTCCTCCCTCCCTCCCTCCCCGCTTTAACTGGAAGAAAGGAAGAACTTGTTCTTCCTCCTTCCCTCCTCTGTCTCCATGAGTTTCCTGACTAAAGCCAGGAAGGAGCAGATCTCCTACTCCCTCCCCCCCACATACTTCTAGATGCTTCAAGGGTGATGGGAATGAGGAGCAGTCTGCCTCAGTCTGTATTTTGCATGGGTTGAGTCCCTTTTCATCCTGAATAATTCCAGTCTTTCTCAGCAGTAGCATCAGTGTAAAATGTATTTGATTCATGGCAGTTTTATTGCTACCCATAGAATTCTGAACAGCTGTAATAAAATTGTCAGCTGACTAGCATCTTTTAAATTTCACTCTGTTGCTGCTGTGCAAAGTGTGACCATCCTGCCAGGGACTGGAGCTGTCTTTCAGTAGATTCAATCTGATGCAGTGCTCTCTTTCTATTTGGTTGGTGTTTGGGAGATTTTTTTCAATCTGAAGGACTAGAACCTTACTTTTTAATGTGAACCTTTAAATGCTGCGAATGCAGGAGTTGATAGCATAAGCCGTGACCATTTACTAGGGGGAAAAAAAACTCTCTCTCCATGAGTTAGTGGATTTTCTGAACCGTTCCCATCAAATCCGTGCTACCGATCCCTGCTCAAGCTTGGGGAGCCATTTATCCTGTTAGCTGCTGGCTAGAAACTTCAGTGCTTTGGCTAGTACTCTAGGTGCTTGGTAAACAAGCCATAATACTATCATAATCATGAAGAAGCAAAAGGCAGGAAATCTGTGTGTATGTGTGAAATCCAGTGCAGAACTGGCAGCCTCAGTTTCCCCTGGACCCTTGCTGATTGGTGAGCTGGAAATAAACTCCCAAGTGTTGATGGATTTAATTGATAGAAATGCCCATTTCCTCCTGATGCTCAAGGCTCTGTCAATAATTAACTGAGCACAACAAAGCTTGGTTCCTGGCACCCAGCTGAGGTCAGAGATACTGCTGACATCATTCCCTTCCATTCATGAGAGTTCACTCAGTTTGAGCACCTCCACTCCTTGATAGAGCTGCATTATATTGTATCCAGCTGTCCCCTGCTTATGGTGAGGGGGGAAGGAGCAGTATGAGCAGATATGTTTCTCACATGGTGGTTCTGTACAGTACGGGTTGGATTGGGAGTGTCTTGGCACAGGGAGGGAAGCCAAGAAATGTGACTGGAGGGAAGTAGATTCCTTTTTTTCTTTGCCTGAGATGAAAGATGATGTCACATGGAATGAATGAATTGCAGAAGAGCACAGAGTCCTTGATCTTAACCTGAAGCAGTTTTAGGGGCCCAGTGGAAATTGTTCTGAAATGCATGGTAAGGGTAGATAGATTCCTCCAAGAAGGAGGTTTAGTGGTTGGTACTCCACACCACCAGGTGGCTGACCTAACATTGAGTCCCAGTATCTTGCTCCCTGGGCTGAACATCTTTTACCAGCCATGCAGAAGAAAGAGCAAGTAAGCTGAATGTACATGACTGCAACTGTCTAGGGCTTTGAATAAAAACCTTGGCTATGTTTACAAAACTGTTTTTTAAAAAGCAATGATGCTTTGTTGTGGCCTGAAGTTTAGATTGGCTCCATCAACTGCTATTTGCCATGGTGCCTGTGGCTGCTCCAGTTCTGGAGTCTGCTGTCCTGCCAAATTCTCTGTACCTAATTTAAGATGTTTGTGTATGTATCAAGAGGGTCAGCTCCCTTTTCTGTCTCCTCCAGATAAACTTGCCACATTCTAGGAGGAAATACGATGCTTTAATTTCAGGAGCCTAGTGTATTCAGAACTCTTCTCTCTTGTGTTTCATCTGTATGTTCAGGGAGGGGATTTAACCTCTTGATGCAAATAAATCTCCAGGGATTTTAGAAGATTTTTTTTTTTTGCCTTGTCCCGGAGGGAGATGCAAAATAATATTGAAGCTTTTCAGCAGTACAGTACTTGCAGGAATTTGGAGTCTGGGGTTTTTAAATCTCTTCTCTTTTCTGGTGTGTTTAAAGTTAGGCGAGTGGAACTTGGACCAAGTATGGAAATCCATTTATTAATGAGAAGATTAGTCAAATCTTAGGGCTAGTAAAAAAAGAACGCTTGATAGTACTGACATGTGATGCAAGCAGGAACCGTACAAAATTTGTCTGCTGGTTGCACCTCAGTCCTGACCTATGGCACTCCTTACTACTTCAGTTCTGAGCCTTCACGCAGTTCTGTCGGTGCAGCTGCTTGGCATTCCAGTCCTGGGTTAACCGTGGAGATCCTCTTAATGCCTATCTGGCCATCACTACCCTTTGCTTTTCCCATCCTGATATGTTCCAAAGACCAGAATTTGTGCCAAACAGCATTAATTTTGTGAAGAATTCTCTAACTAGGTTTAGTTTTGCCTTTTTTTTTTTCTTTTTAATTCTTGCAGTCTACAGGGTTTGGACTAGAGGTGTGAGGAGAGTACACTACCTCCCCTGTGCCACTGGTAGTCTCTTATCTCCTTCCCCAGTCTCTTTGTCACCTCTGAATCAATCTCTTGGGCTTTCTCCTTGGAATTTCTAGCAGCAGCTGTTCTTCCCTTAAAAGCAAGACTAGCACTCCTGTGCAGATCCAAACATGAGAAAAGTCCTGCTTTGGTTGGCTGGATAGTTACCCGGTGGATACTTTTCTCCACTTGTAATATGGTTTCTCTTAGGGCTTGTCTACACTGCTAAAAAGCTTGGTGTTTTTACCTTGTGGTAACTAATGTGCATGAGCTATCCCAAGGTGTAAAAACAGTGAAAACCAGGCACTTTAGTTTTACTGCAAGGTAAATTCTCTAAGGGCAACAGCAGGCAGGGGTATAGGGTTGATGAGTTTACCTCACAGTAAAACTGAAGTGCCTTTTTTGTTAACCTTGAGAGAGCTCATGCATGTAGTTATCACAAGGTTTAAACCTCCCCCCCCCCCTTTTTTTTTTTTAAAAGCAGTGAAGACAAGATTCTAGGTCTCAGGCTGCTGGCACCCTGCAAACTCTCTTATAGTGGCCTGTCTTGCTTCCCTGAGGCACTTCTTCCCTGTAGCAGGCTTTATTCGAATTCTTCCCTGCTCCCAGCACTCCCTTTCTGCTTTGCGTGCAGTCTCCCGTGAATGAAGCTTTGGTCTTGTTTTCCTCCTTTGAATTTTATGCTTTGTTCTTCAGTTTGATTGAAACAATTCTGGGGAGGTGGTGTTTTTCCTACGGGAGTGGGGGAGACAGCCATAATATTGTTGGTGGCTTTTCCTGCTTTTAACTCTGTAGTGGCTGCAGCTGTCATATGCTCTGTGGTGACTCAGTCCTGCCCTTTGCATAAAGACCTAGTTAGTCTCAGCGAGGGGCAATTACTAGATTTAATGGGTTATTGACTATAACCTGCCATAATGGACAATCTATTTATGGCTGGTGTTTTTCATTCATGACCTATTCAGTGGGGACATGCCCCCCCCCCCCCCTGCTCTTCCAGTATAGGGATCTAAGGGCAGAGGAGCTAATTGTGTTTAGCAGCAGCCAGTCTTGTAAAGGAGGAAGAGGTCGGAAAGACAGAAGTGTGCCCAAAAGAATTCTGGGGGCGTGTTTGAAAACATTTTTACATAGCACAATTGGTGTATATGGCCTGGTGCCTTTATAAAAACAGTAAGACGTGGGGTCTGGCACAAGCCACTTACAATCTAAATGGCACCAAATCTGAGGCTGGACATAAGGGGAAGGCAAAGATTACTCTGTAGAATGTTGTGATGTTAGTTATGTTAGTTTTCTGTTTGCAGTTGGTTTGGTATCTAAACAGGTGGTAGGTTTTGTTTTTTGCTTTATTTTTGTTTAGCTATGTTTTTGAAAAAAATTCTTACATTAAACTAGCAATTTAGCAATAAGGGTCAGCTCTGGAAAGTTAATTGAAAAAAGTTGATCTGGAGGAGGGAGTTGAATGAAAATGGGGCAGATTGCAAGGCATGTGTTTCTTTGTTCTGGAACTAGTAAACTGTTACAAACTTGTAAGACGGAATTACCTCTCTGAGTATATCAATGCATAACAGCTTGTTGGCTGGGTAAATGCCACAGTCATAGCTATCCCTCTACATGTTACAAGTTAATACATGTGAATGTAGTATTAGTGAAAGGTGCAATATTAACAGTCCTGGAGATTGAAGTCATCTGTTTATCCTGAGAGCGGATATAAAAGGATTAGCAGTTACAAGCAGCTTTGCACCCACACCACTTCCTGCCAGCATATCCCAGCCCTGATTGGGAGGAACCTTTCGAAGAGTAAGAAGGGGTAGTTCACTCTCCATGGACCCTTTCAGTCCTTGGTACTGCTGTTGAGACTGCCAGTTTAGTGCTAATTGTAATGGGTGGGTGCGTGTGTGTGTCTGCGGTTTTATATGATCATCCATTCCATAAAGAACTGAACTGAGACTCTGTTTTATGCAAATACTGCAGAATATTCCTTTATGTTCAGCTAAGTGGATTTTCTCATATCTGCATGCCAATTTGGCACTGGCCCGGAGCTTTCAAAAGAGCAAGTAGCAGTGTGAGAGGTCTTCTGGGTGTTTCATTCCTTTTTAGGGCTGCTGTATCCACTGACAGACAGTTGGGATTGGCGTCCAAGTTCTCTCTTTATCTTTTTATAAGTGATTAGTGGACTGGACACTTTGTTACTAATGTTACTTTTGAAGAAGTGATTCTTACAGATGACTGATGGTTGATCTGAGAAATAACCCATTCTGCCTTAATGATTTGTCTATCTTTGTTCCTTCCCCTTGTGTTGCAATCTCGTGATGACTCCTGTGAGCTGAGAGGGCCCTTGCACTGTGTGAGCCTCACTTGAGGGGTTTCATTCTCTCATATAGATGCCCTTTTGTTTGCTGCAGCCACAGGGAGAGGAGGTTTCCAGGAGGGGAATGAAGAGGGCCAGGCTCAGTGGTTTTAAAAGAGGGAATGATTTTTTTAGGGCGAGCCTGGGAGCTGCTTGGTTCTGACTGATTCCAGATGGTGCTGCTGGAACACAAAGATTTCCAGTGTGTTTGGGGTGGTGCTGACTGAGGGCCCCCTGAGCGCTTCCTGTGTGGCTCCACGATCATACGAGCTTAATCAGAACCAGCCTTGCCCCTGGAACTCACATAAGCCTCTCCTTTTCTTTATCCAACCTTCTGAGCTCCATGTTTTCTCCCACCCCTTTTAGCCCTTTACCATTTCAATTCTGGCCTTGCGGCCCTCCTCAGATCTAACCTGTTAACTGTAGCCGGTTAGGTATCCAACAGATGAAATTCAGGTTGTATAGAGCAGAGGTTCTCAACCCTTTTTTTTTTTTTTTCCTGAGTGCTCCCTCACAGCCCTCCAACATGCTATAAAAACTCCACGCCCCACCTGTGCCACAATAATAGGTTTTCTGCTTATAAAAGCCCGGGCTGGTGTTATTGCCTGGCGCCCCACAAAGCTAAGTTGCTCAGGCTTCGGCTTCAGCCCCAGGTGGCTGAAGCCTAGGGTTCAGCCTCATGCGGCGGGGCTTCGGCTTTCTGCCCTGGGCCCCAGCGAGTTGAACACTGGCCCTGCTTGGCGGACCCCTTTAAACCTGCTCGCGGCCCCATTGTGGGCCCTGGACCCCTGGTTGCGAACCACTGGTATAGAGTATTTGGAAAGGAGATTGCTGTTTCTGGGGGAGAAGTTAGTGTGTAAAATGAAGCGGTGAAAATGACACCCCAGTTATTTATGGCAATCTAATTCCGTCAGCTCAGAATATCCTGGGCTTGGAAAATTCCCTGACACCTAGATAAGTTCATGAAGGATAGGTCCATCAATGGCTATTAGCCAGGATAGGCAGGGATGCAAAACCATGCTCTGAAGTGCCCCTAGCCACTGTTTACTAGAAGCTGGGAATGGGAGATGGGATGGATCACTTGATGATTGCCTGTTCTGTTCATTCCCTCTGAAGCACCTGGCATTGGCCACTGTCGGAAGACAGGATGCTGGGCTAGATGGACGTTTGGTCTGACCCAGTCTGGCCGTTCTTATGACAAACCTACTAGTCTTGTTGAAAAAAGTCTGTGCTACGTCTCTCTCCCCCGCACACACACAAAAGAAAACCCACTCTAAAACAAAGCCTTGCTTGCTTAATTTATATTGTCCCATCTTCATTTCCCACCAATAAATCAATTCATCTCTCTCACACACAGCACACTATGAATTAATTCTGCCCTGCTTCTTTGTAGGACTGCCACTCTCCTGATCATGCAGGAAGTCCTTGTGCTCCTGGCCACCCCTCTGCAAGTAGGGCTTCTGTTCCCCATTCCTCTTTTCCTCTCCCCTCAATCTTCTGAGAAAATGAGCAGTAACACTTGATCTGTTCTGCTGCCTTTCCACCTTCTTCCTCCCCACATTCTCCAAGGAAGGAGTTAGTAGTTCCCTGGTCTTGCTTGCTAGGCCAAAATTTCTAGTTGCTGTGGATGAGCAAGCACATGGAGTTTTGAAACCCAGCGAGTGTCACTGCAGCTGGGGGATGTAATTCCCAGTTCGAGCTAGTGCACTAAAAATAGCAGTGTGGTTGCAGCGTCATGGGCAGCAGCTCAGGCTTGGTGCCTCAGTGCAATCCCATCCTAGGTACGTGTGTTGGGCCACTGCGGCCACACTGCTGTACTGTTGCACGCTAGACTGAGCAGACCTAGTGCGTAGTATGTCTACCCGAGCTGGGAATTACACCTCCTAGCTGCAGTGTAAGTGTATCCACTCTGACAGGTAGATTACAGTGCAAATAAAATGCAAGATGCTTCATCATCAACCCTATGTGATCTTGGTATCAAAAGGTGATTTCAACATTGGATTTTAAAGTCTGTGTAGGACCCTTAGATGTTTCCTGATGAGTAGAAATAAAAGTGAAGAAAAGTCGTACTTCTAAAACGCCATTGTCTACCAAAAATTCGGTGCTGCTAACTTTTGTGCCTACAGCATGTCCTTGTATCTGCTGGTATATAGCTGTCACATTGCACATAGTAGTCTCAGGGGCTTGATAATGCAAACGTAGTTCATGTAGGACCAGAAGCAGGCCATAGGCCCTTGAGGTCTGAAATACATTGAAAATACTGTCATCTCTAGCCTATATAACTTCTAACAAAATTCAGATTTAAAGTTGCTTTAAATAAATTGAATTTTTTTTAGTCTCTTTGTTCCAGAAGGCCAAAATGTCCTAAAGCAAAAATCTCCATAGCCGAACTGGGGAGAGAAAAGCACAATTAGCAGAAGATTCCTTCCTGACCTCCAGAAAACATAGATGGCTACTTCTCAAGCACAAAACTGACTAATACACCTTTTAATGTATTAGAGTCCATATAGCCATCTAGATTTTGTTTAAATACATTGGCTCATTCCACTGACAGATACTCACCATCTGTCTAATAAGACAAACATACTTTCAAAGTGGATGCATATATAATGGATGTCATACATCCTTTCCTGTCTGAGCAAGTTGTACTGACCATGGGGCTCTAAGCCAATTAGCTGTATAAATATTGTGCATAAGTAAGATGGCTATCCCGTGTGTTTGAGAGCAATGATCTTTATCTTTACATTTTATGATGGTAATTGAACGCAAGTATTTCAGCTAAAGATGAGCTGTGGCCAATCTTATAAAGAAATTCTGCTTTCAGTGGTTTTTTTACTATATAAATTTAAACCCCTTACACTTTCTAAATTGAAAAAAATATTCTGCAGAAACGTACGTTTCTTTAACAATTCTAAAAATACGTTGAAAAAGAAACAGATTAAATCCATTTAGTTGAATTTTATTTTTTTTTATAAAATCTATTTAGAGAGGTTTTTGTAATAGAAGCATTTATATTGGGTGATGTTTTCACTTTGACACGTATGAATCATGATCTGCTCAATGTCTTGCCTCCAAAAAAAAAAAAAAAAAAAAAAATTCTGATGTTCCTTTGGTTGTGGCTTTCTTTTCTGGCAAAAATTTTCCAATCTTGTAAACAAGATCTGTGATAGCAGCATAATGACTGCTTAAGAAACACATCTTAAACTGAATAAAAACTTTTTAAAAGGAAAAAAAAAACAAAAAACAATTCTAGAGTGTCACTCTGAAGCCTAGAATGTCTACAAGCTAGAGCCCTGCAGTGGGACTGGGGTCCCATGGGTCCCACAGGACCCGCTGCCATAATAGCAAGAGTGGGTAAAATGTACTTTGTTGTGGGCGGGATTTAGTGGGGAAAAAAATACAGACTGTGGTAATTTGTGGGGAAACACTAAATATCTCATTAGTTTACCAAGAATATCTTATTTGAGAAATTGCTAATTACTTTGTCTAAGCTTCTTTTTCCTATACATGTTTATCTTCCTTGCTCCGAATCTGGTGTAGTACACTGGCACAAGTCAGGTCAGAGAATCTCACTAATTGGTTTTATTGTTCTGTGATGTCACATATGCGCAGACTGTCACTGTTGTATCAGCTTGCTGTCAGTGCCGTGAGCAGTTTTCTGGTAAATGTTTTTCAAAAAGCAATAATTCTGACATATAAATAATTTGAATGGTATGTTTCAAAGTTCCGAAAATGGTGCTTAAGCAGTTTAAAAAATTCCTGGTTTTTTAAACAACTTCCTTTTTATAATCATTAAAAAAATCTGCACCTTTTAAGGCAAAATTGTGGTGCAGTTTGTTTTGACAACTGTGATATACACGACAGCAGTTTGTTTCAATGTTTCAAATTCAAAGTTTCAGCAATGTAAAGCAAATTTTTCTTTTTTTTAAATAATTGTATTAATACTTAAATTTAAGTGAGGGATAGAATTATTTGCTATCTATTATAACAGGACTTAAAATATTTTTTTTACCCGGTTTAAGAAAGATTTGTTATGATTTTTACCACTAAATAAATAAATAAATAAATTATATATATATAACCGTTTTTGTTTCCGTTTTTGTTTTAATAGCATGGGGGAATCGGTCAGGATTAAAAAAAATAGTTTTATGCAGGGCTCTACTACAAGGATTGTTGAGAGCTCTTTGTTTAGAATGTCAAGCAGTTCTATCCTCACTGCAATCTGACATCTTTTACCATCCGGTTTTTACATTCTCATCCATTTTTTGTTTTTTTTTTACACTTTATGAATTACAACCATATGACAGCATGGCTTTCATATGGTTCTCTCTGTAAAGTTTTATTTCTCGTTCTTTTTCCATGTATGTTTATTTTAAAGGGACACTTTCAGTTTAAAACCTGTGCTTATGTTTAAAACTTTACCTTCTGTTACTATTAACACTTGAGATTACTAGTAGAATTGAAAGATTAGAGATGTTCTTTTTTGGTCTTTTTTTTCTGTTTGTTTACATAGTGTATTTGGTGGCACTGTAGTCAGTGTCACTGTTTCTGCTGTACAGTCAATTAATTCCCTTCTAGTTTGTGAGATTTTTCCACAGTGGCCAGGGAATAGGGATTGGAGTTGAAGATAAATATTGAGATAAACACTTTTTAAAAATAGAAAAACGTGATTGTAAAACCATACAAAATTCAGAGGGACTAAGGGGCAAGTTAAGGGCCTCAAACCACTTTTAATTCTTCTAAAACTTAGATTTCAAGATGATGATCTCTATTTGATAAACTTTCTTCCTTTATTTGTGATCTATTTGTGGTAGATATCAGCATGACAAACTGGGAGTTAAGGGAACACATCAAGGAATGTGCAGGTAGGGCAGGGAATTGTGAAGATGTGACACCTGTTCTTTCGGGCCAGAAAACCACACCAAAAAGTTTGGGGCCAATGAACTCCAGCTAACTTTGTCTGATTTCAGTACTGCTTTACCTGACAGTAGTAAAGCTCCCTATGGATGCTTGCATGCCTTGTTTTATGGCTGCCTTGTTTAATGGCTCCTGGCTGCCTTGCATGTTTTGTCTGGTTAACTGCTCCAGATTATTGACATTCTGATTAGGGCTGAAGGCTATTTTGATTAATCTTACATCACTTCCACTTCTTGTCTTTTGCAGCCTTTCCTATCTCCCTGGATAGTAAAACATACTTGAACTGGGACTCTGCCCTGCATATTGAAAATATATCTCTCTGGGGTGTGTCTGTCTTTAGTGTACTCTTTCTGTTCTGTAAGGCTCTGACCAGTTCGGGGGCATTTCTTACTTGGTTATAATTGGTGCCTTGTCCATTAATGGTAGCATAGAACAGAACCACTTGACTGAGTAGTGAGTAACAGGTTGTATTGGGCTATAGAATATTGCATTATTACTATAAAGATGCGCGTTTTGCTTATGACAGGGAAATACATGACTGCACTGAAAGTCAGGATCTATAGTGTGGGCTGGCGTTTGAGGGAGGAGGGGAACGTGGCAGTCTCACTGTTGTAGTTTTACCAGGCAATATGTATATGTGTCTCCAACACTTTATATGAACTGCTTCTCAGTAGGTAGATATATTTCCTTGCTCCCTGGGAACTAACTAAAACTCTAATCTCATTGTACTACTCAAGGAAATATGTATTTCTGGGTGGGGAAGTGCAGGACATAGTTCCTTACGAAATTTAAAAAATACTACTTTCCTCCATATGTTCAAGTAAGCCCTGAAGCGTGCTGGGAATTAGGTGAGATTCAGAATTCAGGTGGCCAGTGTCCTGGGGTTGTGTTTTTCTTTTTTTTTTTGTCCCATGCAATTATTTATCTTATTCAAGAAAGGATGAGGTGAATTTTCCATTTTGTGTTCAGGGCTGATATTTATGGCAATCCCAGTTGTTTACATTCCATAGGCACTGCCCATTTCGTCTGAATTCTGAGGGGAGGAGGGAAATATGGAGCTGTTTCCTTAATTTCAAGACTCCATATCCCAAATGTCTAAATTTAGCTCTGCTTCTTGTTGAAAGCATCATTTTTTTTTTTGAGGTGAACGGGAAACCTTGTATCCTGCTCTGTGAGGCCACTAAAGAAGCAGGAGGAGGTGAGGGTTACCATGGAGATGATAGTTGTGTGCAAGGGGAGAACAGCATGGTTTAGAATTCCAGGAAGGAAGAGGAAGTGATGTCATCATATTTCATGCACCAGCCCAGGCACCACTGTGGTGATTGTGGGTGTGCGTATTTTTTTCAGGAACATCAAGGATGTGCAGTCGGTCATGCAGAAAGGCCCCAGATGTTTCATTTGGAAACATCACCTTGAATTTGTTTATAAATGCTTGTCAGGTCAATACCCTGAGTGCTTTTGAATGTATTGTGTGTGTGTGTGTGTATATACACTGTATTTTATAAAAAGAAAAGGAGTACATGTGGTACCGTAGAGACTAACCAGTTTATTTGAGCATAAGCTTTCGTGAGCTACAGCCCACTTCATCGGATGCATACTGTGGAAAATACAGAAGATGTTTTTATACACAAAAACCATGAAAAAATGGGTGCTTATCACTACAAAAGGAGAGTGATCACTTTAGATAAGCTATTACCAGCAGGAGAGTAGGGTGTGGGGAGAGAAAACCTTTTGTAGTGATAAATACCCATTTTTTCATGGTTTGTGTGTATAAAAACATCTTCTGTATTTTCCAAGTATGCATCCGATGAAGTGAGCTGTAGCTCACAAAAGCTTATGCTCAAATAAATTGGTTAGTCTCTAAGGTGCCACAAGTACTCCTTTTCTTTTTGCGAATACAGACTAACACGGCTGTTACTCTGAAACCTGTATTTTATAAAGCATTTTCTTCTGGTTAAAAAGAAAAAAAGGGTGATGTAACAATCCATGACTGTATCTGTTCACGGAAAATGTGATTGTCAGCTCACCACGTATTCATGCCTCTGTGGAATAGAATATATGGCCCTTGACTGCATTTCTGGACATCTCTTCCTGGTGAACTAAAGAAACAGCTCCACTAACTTAACCAAATGGGAAAACTTATATACATATGGGCAGGAGTATATATCGTGGGCAATAGAGGACAGTGGTGCACAGTATAGTTAATATCAAAGAGTGATACCTCTGACCAAAATTACCTTTTTACATTCAAAATACGTCCTGTAAAAATAATGATGGGATTGGGAGGCAGTGGTGTAATTCTCAATAGCCTACAACTCTGTATGTAGAGATGTTCATGCTAGTGCACTAATGAGGCGGCAAATAAATGGAAAGTCTTCTAGTAAACAAATGATGTTTGTAGGATTGTTGATGGGCCAAAGCCCAGAACCAAATGAAACTGGAAGAGGGAAGACAGCCAGAGGGAGGCTTACTACTCTATACATGATGTTATTGGAGCTTAATAGCAGGAGGTAATAAAGAGCCATACATCAAATTGGGGTAAGTATCCAGTTGAGGTGCCATAGAGATCAGTTTCAAAACCAGTTTAATTCAGTTTTTCATGAGTAATCTGGTAGTTGAGCCTTAGACACTACTTTTACATTAGTTGTATTCACAGGCGATTCTAGATCAGGAGGTGTTGCAAACAGCAGTGAAGACGGACCTAATGTATTGGGTGCATCCATGCTAGGAAAAAACGGGTTTTCTTACCATGTTAGCTAATACATGGTAACTAAGACGAAATAAAATTCTAGGGAAGACAAGGCAGTTTGTAGTTTCCAAATGTGTTCAACCTGCTAATTGGTGGTAAAACTAAAACTGTCTTGTCTTAGTGTTTTACTTCAGTTAGCTAACATGGTAAGAAAATACCTTTTCCTCATCCAGCATATTACATCTCTATCTTCAGGACAGTTTTGCCTTTTTTCCTGCTGAAGACAGGGCCACTAATATGAAAGATTGGAGGTTAAAACAGTGGGAGAGGTGCAACAGTGAGGTAAAAGGACAGTGCATCCGCCAGCTTCTGGTAAGGAGGATGGTATTGGGATTCTTACCGAGTTAAGTTCCCATGATGTGTTTGCAGTCCCCAAGCTGCAGGCTGAAGGTCAAGAAACAGTTGCTACAGAAGTCTGTTAGACCATTGAACAGTCAAAAGGGAAATGGTTGGCCACCCCATCACTTGCTTCCTTTTACAACTAAACTGCCAGGGAACTATCCTGTGTTGACCATAGTGGTGGACAAAGGAAAACTAAGATCTTTTCAATCTCCAATTTCTCTTTGTTTTATAGAGAAAAATTAAGGGAACTATGGGCCTTTCAGTTTGTGTGAGGACTACGGTATTTCCTATCTTGGATGCTGATTGTATGTTTGTGCAGAGAGCGGAAAGCGGGGGGCAGCTTGCCCTGAGCTGAGTCCTCCTTCTATGTGGCTCCCACACATGGACGTTGTTTACTGTATCAAATGTATGAGTAAATTGATTTCATTAGAGGAGCTGATGTAGAGTTTGTTCCCTCAGTTATGTTTAAATCTTGTCTTGTCTAGAGACCTCTCTTTAAAATTTCCATCATTGCTAACTCAGGTTCACCTTCATCAGTGTTAGTAAGGTTCAGTTCCACAGTGTGGGTGGTCTGACCGCCAACATCATTTTCAGCACCGTCTCAATTAGACTTGCTCCCAGTTGGGTTAGATGACGTGGATGCTGGAAATGGCGTTGGGAGTTTGTGAGCTGTCTGCACCAGAGCTCTTAGTTTGCTAATGTTGGTGGAAGTGAACTTGTTCTAGCAAGACTGGGAAATATAAACAAAACCAAAAAACAACAAAACCAAAACCCTCTGATGTAAGCAGGGTGTAAAAGTCTAGCATGGACTTCATGGGAGCAGTTGTTGGGGTAAGTCACAGGGCTGGCATATGTATTGTAACTATTACTTCTGTGCTGTAGTTGCAAACACTGTGGGAGTGAGGGAGTCATGGGTGAGAGATTAGTAGACAGTCAAAAAAAAGTGAGATGCCTGTGACAATCAGAAATCTAATGCCCGTGTGCTCCCCTCTCTTCACCTTGTTCTCCCCACTTTAAAGCAGGTCTTGAGCACCCAGGAAGTGCCTTTCAGCAGTAAACAAAATGATGAAATGCCCCATGGCAGTTTGATTTGATTTCACTGGCTAGCACATCCTAACTAAATCTCTCTGGAAATGGGGAGAGAAAACTAATCTGGTGTTGGTAGGAGGGAGTCGTGAGGGAACTGGAATAAGCTGGGGTTGTCCGGTCTCACTAGGCTGTGCTGCTCTTACTGGAAGGCAGACGCTTTCTTCTTCCTCCCTGAGGAGGGGTGTATGTGAGGTTTTTTTAATTAAACCTCCCTTTCTCCACAGTCTTTTTTGGAATGAGTTTTGTTGGGTGTAGGCAGTATGGCATATTTTGCTCTGCATTTAGTCTTTGCTTCCCCTTCTCCTTTGGATCTGCTATTGGGATTTTCTCTCCACTTGGTTTAACCGGATTGTTCTGTTCCAATCATAGGAGTTTAACCCATTCTAACCTTTTCACTCCCTGCTCCTTATCGTCTTCAACAATAGCAAACTCTGTACAGAATAATCATGCAGCAAGGCCCTTCCTCGATTCACAATTAGTGACCTGTAAAATTGGCAGCACCAGTGACTATTGGCAGGAGCCAGCTTTCCCCAGGCGCTTCCCCACTCCCCCTGGAGAGTTAAGTTCAATTAGAGCTACAACATGCACAGCAGGGAATTTGCAAACAGTACAGTGCCACATGGCACCATTTCTGCATGAAAGTCAGAAAGGTATCTTTGACCCTTCTGTGACCTTGATGCTCTAGCTGCTGCCCACTCTCTAACCTCCTTTTTCAGCAGATTGCTTAAGAAAGTAGCTTTTTCTCATTTCTTCAGTCACTTCTTGTACAACAATATCCTTGACTGTGTTCAGTCTGTGTGGGTTCCCCCACTTCGGACATAGAGTGGAAACTTCCCACCATATAGTTAACCTTTTTGTTGCATGGGTTTCCTTGACCTCAGTGCAGTCTTGAATCCTGGACCAGCCGCATAACTCTCAAGCCATCTCTGACTGACTTCCTTCTCTCTTGATGTAGCTCCTACTGTCCAACCACTCTGTTTCTGGAGATGACTTTTCTGCATCAAAATCCTTTCACTTACAAGTCCCAAAAAGCTTAATTTTGGCTCTCTTCCATGTCCCTGCCAAACCAATCTATGTTCACTTTGGGTTACTTTCTCTCAAACGCTTTTTTATTTTGGTCATATACAGTGCATACCAAGCTCTCATTTTCTATAACAAGTGGTCTCTGTTTACCCTTTCTGCCTCTTGTCCAAGTAATTCCTCTAGTTAATGTCTGATGTGAACAAGTGCATCCTTCAAATAACTTTGTCCCCCTCTTTCCTTGATTTGTGCATCCCATTTGCCTCCACTGCCTATCACATTGGAGTTGTCTATGATCCTGCCCTTTCCTTCCTTCCCACATCTTCTGTCTGCCAATCTTTCTACTTTCAAGGGTGCTTTGAGAATGTAGTCAATATTTCTAACACCCTTTGAAGATGAAGAGCTATAAAAATGCAACACATCTGCAACATTGACTCTACTGCTGCATTCATGTCTCTTGCCTTGACAGCAGCAAATATCTTCTCTCTGGCTTCCACAAGTGTCATGATGATATTCTGAATGTCCTCAGCTATTGATATGACTCTGCCTATAACCATAACAATTAAATACAGCAAACCTTGATCATTTTGTTTAGTTGCACCTACTTTCTTCAAAAGCAGCCTATTCATGAGTTTTTACTAATATTTAATCATATGGGGAGTTCGAAGAGTCTATTATTCCATTATTAATCATAGCATACTAGAATTGGAGAGCTGGAAGGAACTTTGAGAGGTCATCTAGTCCAGTGTTCCTCAACGACCAGTCTGTCAGCTGGTGCTGGTCCCAGAGATCTCCCTGGCACAGTTTAGGAAGGCAGCAAGTCAGTCGCTGGTACCAAAGGTTAGAAATACTGACCTAGTCGGCCTCCCTCATGCTGAGGCAAGGCCAAATAAACTGAGACCATCTCTCATAGGTGTTTGTCTTATCTGTTCTTGCATTCCTCCAGTAATGGAGATTCTACAACCTGCCTTGGTAACCAATTCCAGTACTTAACTATCCTTTTAGTTAGAAAATTTTTCTAATATCTCACCTAAATCTCTCTGGCAGCAATTAAACCAATAATTTCTTGTCCAACCTGCTGTGGGCATGGAGAACAATTCATCGTTATCTTCTTTCTATAACAGTCCTTAACATATTTGAAGACTGTTAGCAGGTGTCTCTGTCTTCTTTTCTCAAGACTAAACATGCACAGCTTTTGTAATCTTTCTTCATGGGTCAGGTTTTCTAAATCTTTCATCATTTTTTGTTGCTCTCCTCTGGACTCTCTCCAATTTGTCCACATCTTTCCTAAAGTGTGACACCCAGAACTGGACACGGTACTCCAGCTGAGGCCTCACCAGTGCCCAGTAGAGTGGGACATTTACCTCCCGTGTATTACATACACCCCAGATTGGTATTTGCTGTTTTCACAACTACATCACATGTTGACTCGAGTGTAGGCTCGGCAGGATTCAATTTGAATGGTAAATGTCGATTTCAACTGACACATTGAAACTGATGAAAAAAGTAGCCAGCTGTAACAGCGGGAGTGCAGCCCCCACCCCATTGTGCCTGCAGGGATCGAGCGTTACTGGCCCTGTCGCAGTGCAGGGAGCCCTCTGCAGCCTGTTTTCGTGGACCTGCTCCCTCATTCCTGTGATAGTAGGGCTGCAGAGGGCTCCGTGTACTGTCACAGGGCTGGTGACACCCAACCCCTGCAGGTGCACGGGTTGGGGAAGGCTGTGGCCAGGGCAGCAGGAGAAGGACAAGCCCCCAGCTGTGAGGGGAGGCCACCTAGCTCCTGAATGGCTCGTTGTTGTCCTTTTGACAGCCCTGCCAGTGGGTCTCTGCTCTGTCCTATGAGGACTGCAGTCTTCCCCATACCTTGCACCTGCAGGGATGAGGTGCTACTGGCCCCACAGCTGTGCAAGGAGCCCTCTGCAGCTCTGCTGTCACAGCCCTCCTCACCAGCTGGGAGTGTGGGAGCTGTCCCTGGCCAGGAACTATTGAACCCCTGGCCACAGAGTACTGCTGGTCCTCCTCCTTGCAGTCCTGGCTTGAGGCGGGGCGTTCTTTACTCTTCTGGGCTAGGACCGCATCCTTCCCTGCACCTTGCACCCCTGTGTCTTGGGCCCTTCAGTTGTGCAGAGAGCCTCCCAGAGCACTCTGCAGTCCTGCTCTAGTGCTGTTCTAACCCCACTCCTGCTCCTTAATTTCCAGCAACTGTAAAAATAAAAATCAGTAAAAATTGAAGAAAATTCTCAAATAAAATTAGTGCTGTCAATTAATTACAGTTAACTCATGCGATTAACTCAAAAAATTAACTGTGATTAAAAAAATTAATCGCGATTAATTGCACTTATAACTATAGAATACCAATTGAAATTTTATTAAATATTTTTGGATGTTTTTCTACATTTTCAATATTGATTTCAATTACAACACCGAATACAAAGTGCACAGTGCTCACTTTATTTTATTATTTTTGATTACAAATATATGCACTGTAAAAATGATAAGGGAAATAGTATTTTTCAGTTCACCTCATACAAATACTGAAGTGCAATCTCTTTATCATGAAAGTGTAACTTACAAATGGAGATTTTTTTTTTGGTTACATAACTGCACTCAAAAACAAAACCGTGTAAAACTTGAGAGCCTACAAGTCCACTCAGTCCTACTTCTTATTTTGCCAATCGCTAAGACAAACAAGTTTGTTTATGTTGACGGGAGGTACTGCTGCCTTATTCTTATTTACAATGTCACCTGAAAGTGAGAATGGACATTCACATGGTGCTTTTGTAGCCAGCATTGCAAGGTATTTACATGCCAGATATGCTAAACGATCGTATGCCCCTTCATGCTTCGGCCACCATTCCAGAGGACATGCTTCATTGCTGATGATGCTCGTTAAAAAATAATGCGTTAATTAAATTTGTGACTGTATTCCTTGGGGGGAGAATTGTATGTCTCCTACTCTGTTTTACCCGCATTCTGTATATATTTCATGTTATAGTAGTCTCGGATGATGATCCAGCACATGTTTGTTTTTAAGAACACTTTCACAGCAGATTTGACAAAACGCAAAGAAGGTACCGATATGAGATTTCTAAAAATAGCTACAGCACTCGATCCAAGGTTTAAGAATCTGAAGTGCTATCCAAAATGTGAGAGGGACGAGGTGTGGAGCATGCTTTTAGAAGTCTTAAAAGAGCAACACTCTGATGCGGAAACTACAGAACCCAAACCACCAAGAAAGAAAATCGACCTTCTGCCAGTGACATCTGACTCAGATGATGAAAATGAACATGCATCAGTCCGCACTGCTTTGGATCATTATCAAGCAGAACCCATCGTCAACATGGATGCGTGTCCTCTGGAATGGTGGTTGAAGCATGAAGGGACATAAGAATCTTTAGCGCATCTGGCATGTAAATATCTTGCAACGACAGCTACAACAGTGCCATGCGAATGCCTGTTTTCGCTTTCAGATGACATTTATAAACGAGAAGCAGGCTGAATTATCTCCTGCAAGTTGTAACCAACCTTGTTTGAGTGATTGGCTGACCAAGAAGTAGGACTGAGTGGACTTGTAGGCTCTAAAGTTTTATATTGTTTTGTTTTTGATTGCAGTTTTTTTGTACATAATTCTACATTTGTAAGTTCAACTTTCATGATAAAGAGATTGCACTACAGTACTTGTATGAGGTGAATTGAAAATCGCAATTTTGTTTTTTACAGTGCAAATATTTGTAATCAAAAATAAATATAAAGTGAGCACTGTACACTTTGTATTCTGTGTTGTAATTAAAATATTTGAAAATGTAGTAAACATCCAAAAATATTTAAAATAAATGGTATTCTATTGTCGTTTAAGAGCGTGATTATTTATTTAAAATAGTAATGATAGTCATGATGTGTGATGGAAGTAATCGAGCACCTTTTGCCACGAAGCATTTGTCTTAACAAGCACTGTGGTCCTGGAGTTCAGTCTCTGGACAGAGACTATGTAATCTTTTTGACTCCAAGAGATCATTGTGAGAACATAGCCTCAACCTCATGCTCTCTGTAGGACAGAGGCCAGTTTGAGCTGAATACTCCAGCATCAGTCAAGGTCTACAAAGTCTCTCTATCTAACTTCCAGCTGTTTCCCACAATGCAACTACTGGCAGAAACAGCAGTCCTGGCATAGGTTTGCTTTTAACAAATTTGGTCTGGTCAGCTTTGCCTAGTTTTTCCTCTAGGAACAAACAGCTGGGATAACATGCAGGGCTTGTTAAGACTCCAGAACACCCCCTTGCCAAACAATACCTACTGCTGTGTGTAGCAACAGTTTAAAAACAAACTCTATGCAGGAGTGTGGGATTGCTACTTTCTTTATGGCCAGCATTTTATAACTTTTGCATACAACTACTTCCCCCGTCTGCCCTGGAGGGAGCAGCAGGAGCAGCAGCAGCAGAATGAAACTGAAGCAATCCTATTCACTTTTACTCACTCCCTACCCTAACCTTGTCAAAGAAAAGAGGTGTGTGTAAGGTGAAACTGCCTAATTTCTCCCCCAATTTGAATTTGCAAGTGTAGGAGAGATTCTCTTCCTATCTCCAGGAAGAGTAAAAATAAAGTATTGATATGTTCACCTCATCTCTGCTGTAGTTGCTAGAATAGGGGAGAGGCTGGGAAATTATAAGAAATTCCAAGGATGAATAGGACGTAGAAAACTCACATATCCTTCCAGTCAAGGCAGTGTGACAGAATTGCTGATGTAGGAAATAGGATGAGCAATTTGGGGGTGAGAGAAGAGAAGCTAGAACATTGGTTCTTTTTGGGAGTGTGTGTGATATTTCGCCCAAGTTTAGTAAGGTTATAATTTAAATTGTAACTAACATTATGTTCACATGTCACAGTGTAGCACGGTTTTCAGGAAAGAGTGCACACCTTTGTTGCCATTTTTTAGATGGAGAGAGTTTTCTCCAAGACTGGGTTAACTGGGCAGCAGCACATAGACGTTTACACTATAATTGTTCTATCTCCACAATGGAAAAGGAGACGTTTTAAAAAAAAAATCCTGTGAAAAATAGCAAAAACTATAGACACATCTGACAGGAGATGGAGTAGGAATAGTTTGATTATTTCATGCCTGTATTTTCTTCTTCCATGCACTCTGGAATATGTAGTTTCAAACTAGTCTGTATTTAGATGCATTGACTCACACAGAAAATAGGACATCAGTAGGAAATTTTAATGTTACCATCCTCTTTCCCCAAATCATTGCAGCTTCTTGTGTCCACCTGGACTTGGGTAGACTTATAACCCCTTGTTTCTATTCCTTACAGTCGTTGCATTCACCTTTTCTGTTCTCTTGTAGAATGAGCCTCTGACCTCAGGTTATCATGGATACCCTGCGAGGGATAATCAAGTAAGAGTCCGATTACAGTAAACTGTGTGCGTGTCTGTCTGCTTGTGGATGTTCTGGCAGATGGCTTCCTGACACTGTTTGTTTTGGAATGGGGACTGTTTTATTTCACTGGTTGAACGCTTACGGAGGTATACAGTAAATTAAATACATTTTTTGGCCATGCCACACATGGAATGTGGCTGCATGCATGATGGGTTAAATGTGATCCCTCTGGTTCTCATTAAAGAATTTCCTGACCCTTGGCTATTCTTAAAACCGGACTTCAGATCTACATCCCAAATACCTATTCGGTCTCCTCAGTTTTGCTCAGTATAGACGTTCAGTCTGTGAACTCTTCGCTCTGTTTTGTTCTTACTGCTGTAACTCTAGCAGCTGAGGAGAGATGAGAAACAGTTTTTGTCTGAGAAGTCTCTTCCCTTGCAGTGCTGCTGGAGCAGAGAACAGCGTGGGCCAGGATGGGTTGCTTCTAGCTCTTGTGAATTTGCCTTGGTGCTTTTTGAGTCCTGCAGGGTCCATGCCCCATCCACCAGTTGAGGATGTTTTAATTTTATAGTAGTAAAGATGGTACGGTTTGGTCCATTGCAGCCATCTCAACATCCCCTTCCCACTCCACAGAAAGTGGGAAACGCCAGCTGATGAGTCTGTGTAGAGCAGGGAAGGAGAGGGCCATCATAAATTCTTTCTACCTTTCCATTGTGAGGATATTTGTCACCCTTTGTCCCTTGCAGCTTACAAGTCAACATTGTCCAGGAAGAAGTCCTGAAGCTTGTCTGAAACCTTTATTCTAACTCTGGAATTGAATTTTATGGAGATTTTTGAAGGACCTAAGCAAGGAGTATGGGCACATGCACAGTAGAAGTACAGCTATGTTTTATGTATTCAGTGTGTCACATGCTCTGATTTTGTTTCAACAAACACAGTTGTGTTGCACTGAACCTCCCCCGCACGCGCCCAAACAAACAGAAAAACACCATATTCATGTGTTAGCTGAGTTTGTATCCATGCTTGCCATGCTGCTGAACTGTTTGTATCTATGCATTCCCGGGGAATTTGGTAAATTATCCTACAGTGGTTCCATGGGAGTGTGGGGATTGGGTTGGGTGACCAGAGCAAGTGCATATAGAGTGGCACACCAGAGCCTGTGGTGTAGCGTAGTCTGTGATCTCCTACTGCACAAAGTTCTGGAAAAAACATGTGGACCAGTCATACCAGTTAAGGGATTCCCAGCTACATCGCAAAAAGAAAAGCCTTGTCTGTGCTACAGTATTTTGGCATTGCAGCCCCCTGTATGCCTTATTTTAACTCTCAAGACCCTTGCTGAGAGAAAGTACAATTACAAGTCTTGCCACCATTGAATCCTACACTGGGTTTCTCTACATTGTTGTGGAGAAATAAACAGAAAATATAAGTGTTATAGCTACAGTGGTTGAGTTAGTTCTGCCAGTGCAGTGTTACAATGCTCCTGGCCCCATCACTCAGTAGTAGCTTTGACCGTTCAGAATACTGGCTCTGTCCTCTCTCGTGCAACTCTTCTTTTGGCTGCATGTGGGTCTGAGAACACATGCATAGGTACTCATCCGCTCTCAGCTATGCTCCGTCCTGTCTTCCAACTCCTGCCATTCAGGGCCATCCTGACAGCACCTGGGACGCTATATGTTCTCTCTCAGTCTGCACCCAAACTCTGCACTCTGCACCCTGGGACAGCAATGGGGGAGACACAAAATAAAACACTAAACTACAGCTTTTGTAACCTGAACATGTTTAAACCTCATGAAGATTTGCCTGAAAAACAAAGGACAAAAATCAATTGCTGTTCAGCAGCCAATCTAGGCATGCACATGCCCTATTGTACTTACTTTCCTGATGGCAATCAAATCCTGGCAATCAAATCCATCTCTTAACTACTTTATTCTTTTATTTATGAGACAGTAGCTCCCAGATGCCCCAGTCAAGATGGAGATCCAGTGTGCTAGGCACTGTACAAATGTAGAATGAATGCTTCTGCTCCAACATGCTTACAATCTAAATAAGGTCAAGGTGTGAAGGTGGGTATTGAATGCAAGGGAGGGGGGGAAAGGGAGAAGACAAGGGTAATAGCTAAATGTAGTAGGTTTCATGGTGGCTGGGTTTTTTCTTTTAAGGTGAGTGACACACCAACCAAACAAGAACAGAAAATCAATCATGCAACAAATTAAAATGAGTTATTGAATAAATAATCAGACTCAAATCAAAGAACTTCCTCAAGAACGGTTACCGAAAGGAGGTAGTGTTTATCGTAGCTTGGGCCCAGAGTAAATCTGGCAGCAGCTTGGGGGAGAGGTTGGTGAGACTATACCATGAGCTTGGCAACTGTGAAACTAATCTTTGGCCCTCATGAGGCATGTGCAAATCCCCATACGGGACAGAATTATTCAGAGGATCCATTGGGACAAACAAAAAATGTGAACCAGGTGCAAATACCATATACCCTGTGAGGCCATGGACACTGGTCACAATTTCAGCTTGTACATAAACAGCATCAGTTAATCATAGGGCCTGCTATGGCAGCTGTACCCTGATAGATCACGAGGACACTGCAGGTGGGCACAGGAGCCAATGGATCAGCCAGTGTGTGTGCTGGCAACTCTACACAGTCCAGTCATGACCTCTCCATGAAGGTGCGCACAGGTGTCAACATATTAGCCAAAACGTGTATAGGCATTTCAGATGGCAATTTACTTCATGGAGGTTTCCTGGCAAGCCAGGCAACCTCACTTTTTAACGGTCACGTTTTCATTTTAGTAAATCTCTCTGTAAAATGATTTTCCTTCCATATTTGCTCCTCGTTATTTCTTGATCTATTAGGGTTTTTTCCTAGTCTCACTTTTGGCTCTGGGGCAGATGAAATTCAGACCTGGCTTT
The DNA here is from genome assembly GCF_965140235.1 of Caretta caretta. NCBI lineage: Eukaryota > Metazoa > Chordata > Testudines > Cheloniidae > Caretta > Caretta caretta. The sequence continues at coordinate 258,199,494 of NC_134206.1, read as the reverse complement.
CAAACTAATGAGATTTCAAGCTTTTAGCTAATCTGATTGGGAGCCTCTAATCTGATAGCAGTAGAAAGCAAAGTCCTCTGTAGCCACAGGCTGGGTCTGGTGTTGTAGAGACGGCGGTGTGCAACCTATCACCTGGTTCTTTGCAGCGCAGGGCAAAGGAGGTTAGGTTTAGTAATTCAGGCTCCATGCTAAAGTAATTGAGATGCAGAAGCAGCAATTTGGTCTGTTGAATGAGATTTCTCCCCGCACTCTGACTGGGAGCTGGATTTGAATTGGTGGTTTAGGTTCAGAGCCACAGAGGGATTTAGGTATTGCAATGCTGAACTTTTACTTCAAAAATGTAGGTGCAAAAGAGTTTAGGTGCCTACAAAAACAACGAGGAGTCCGGTGGCACCTTAAAGATGAACAGATTTATTTGGGCATAAGCTTTCGTGGTACAGGGTTCAGCGACAGCCAGGCAGGAGTTTTGTAGATCGTAGTGGAGCATAAGTCTCGGAGTTAGGTGCCTAAATACCTTTATGTGTCCGGGCCTTAGTGTTTAAAAGCTGCATAGCTAACTCTTTTCTGAGACGTCACATTTATTTCTCTTTAAGAACTGTGCTGATTTCTTACCAAGTCATTTTTTATCAGAAATGGCAAAACTGAATTTTACTTTCTGGATAAAAGTGCTCAGGGATAACTCAACCTTTCTTCCATTTCTTCCTGTATGCCTTTTTTACACCTTTGAACTGTAAGTGCCATTAATTGACATCTGTAAACCTTTCACTGTGTTGTCCTTACACCATCTAGTGGATAAACCTTATCCATACATTCTTGACTGTTTCAGTTTTGTCACCTTTCCTTCTTCCTCCCTTCCAGGTAACTGTTCAAGGCCAGGGGATTAGGGTTCAGGAGGGGGTGTGGGGTCTGGGAGGGAGTTTGGTGCAGGAGGGGGATTGTGATCTGGGGCAGGTGGTTGGGGTGGAGGAGGAGGTGCGAGGTGCAGGCTCTGGCTGGGAGGCACTTACCACAGGCAGCTTCCGGCCAGCGGTGCAGCAGGGCTCAGGCAGGCTGCCTTCATGCCGTGGCCACATGCCGCTCCCGGAAGCGGCTGGCTACTGGCACATTTCTGCGGCCCCCGGCTGGAGTGGGACAGCATGTATCTGTGCGCTGCCTGCGCCTGCAAGCACTGCCCCCGTAGCTCCTATTGGCTGGGAATCGGCCAATGAGAACTGCGGGGACAGTGCTGGGGGTGGGGGTAGTTCACAGACCTGCCTCCCCCCACACCAGGAGCCAGAGAAACATGCCAGCAGCCAGCCACTTCTGGGAGCGGTGTGGGGCCACGGCATGCAGGCACCCTGCCTGAGCACCCTTTTTAGTGGCCCAGAGATCGTTGCCTGTGATTTATTTTTGCAGGGGCCCCCTTGAGCTGGGGCCCTGGGCTGCAGCTCCTAAAGCCCCTGCCTTAATCAGCCTCTGCCTTAATCCAGCCCTGCTCGCGGACCCCAGTTTGAGAACTGCTGCTCTCTGTGCTGTTCAGCCCTGGCCCCTCTGCTGAGTCTGCCAACAAAGGGACCAATTGTGGTGGTTTCTGTGATATAAATACTTGCCCCTTAGGCACTGAACTGAGACTTCCAGAGCACATTTCATGTGTCCTGCTAAATGTCTCTTAGATACTATAGGCATGTCAATACAAGGAAATTGACCTTCATTGCTATAGTGGAATAACTCCCCCATGTGGACACTCTGTTCTGGAATAAATGTGACTTTATTCCAGAATAATTACTCCAAATTACTCCACTTACTTCCAAATAGTTATTTTGTTGTGACTCTGCCAGTCAGTTTCCCTGCTTTGTATTTTTCTAGTGCTTTTCATGCCAAAGTGCTTTATAAACAATATCTAGAATTTGCTTCAGCCACTTCTGGGGTGAAGTATGCCCTTTCCCCAGTGTCAATTGAATATGGTACTCTTCCTCATTTTGTTCCAGACTGCTGAGTAGCATAGCTATGTGCCATATTCTACAGGCAGAATGTAATTGCACAAATTGGAACTGGGCCACAAAAGTGATCTTCAGCTACCATAAAGAGCTAGGGTTTAGAGTGTTAGTTTGAAGCCTCATTTAAAAGATTGCACCTCCAGGAATACAGAGTTGTAACATCATACTAATTTGGAGGGGAAAGTGCCATCTATCTTATCACAACGGCTACTTCATGCAGTAGAACAATTTCCCTTGCTGGTTTCCCATCCAAGTACTTGCCAGGTCTGACCTTACTCTTTTTATGAGTACAGATGAGAATATAGTCCAAGGTAGTATGGCTGCATATGGTAACTGCTAGAAACAACTTTCAGTCACTGCCCCTTTGAGCTGGCTTCAACCTCGGGGTAAAATTTATCTAACCCAGGGGTTCCCAAACATTTTTCATCCTTTTTTCTCTTTGGTATCTGACTAAATGTCTCTCGTTTCTGGTATTACTGGAAAGCCACCGCCAGAGTGGGAGTACCGTTGCCAGCTTGACCTCTCGTGCTTGGAATGTGCAAGGTCACGCTGTGCAGAGGACGTTATTTTGAGAACAAAATGGTGCCCTCCAGACAGCAAAAGTTCTTGAACAGTGTTTCGACACGTTTCAGCCTTGTTTCAAGGGACAGACCCTGCATAATCCATGACAGGGGTCCAGGAACCACTGATCTAATCCATTTCCAACTGAGCCACTGACCTCTTGCATTCTTATTCACTTATTGTTTTAAAATGTATATTCAGTTTCCTGAGCAACTTAGCCAAAAAGATTTGCGTGTTCGCTCCTACTAATGGTTATGAACTGGTTTGGATGAGACATGCATCACTGGCAGAAGCGTTGAAAACAGGCAGTCTTTTGTGCTGCTTGATCCCTTTCTGGCAACTGGAAAATTCACAGATCTGTGCCTGGTTCTTATAGGCTCAGCACAGCCCTTCCGCCTCCTCCCATTCCCTTGTGATGTGTGGAATTCGGCAAGAAGGCTCTTAGTGAGGAAATCGAGTGAGTTTGCTGCCTCTCCCAGGGGAAGTGCACTGCAGAGCAGCCAAGCTTCCTGGTGTAATCTCCTCACAGATACTTTACCTGTCGGGGGGAGTGGGGGAGTCTCTGCTGTGTACAGCATCTTCATGCCTTCTTCATTTGGGAAATGGGGCAGCTAGCATGGTCTCCCCATTGCTCTCTGACTGGTTTGGTGTGGGTCTGTTTCCTGTACCTTGGTTGTCCTGTTCCCTTTTGGGAAGGTGGGAAGTGTAGCAATATGAGTTGGGATTCCACATTGGGTGTTAGCCTTTTTTAAGACAATACTGGGGCAGGAAAATATCTGAGATTCAAAGGGAGTGGGGGAATAGTTCAGCCTTATCTGTCTTGTCTATCATGGTAGTGCCTAGGAGCCCCAGTCATAGTTTAGGACCCTATTGTGCTAGGCTCTGTACAAACACAGAGCAAAGAGGTTACATTCTTAGGGCTTGTCTACACAAGGAGTTATTCTGGGATAGCTATTCCTGACTAACTCCATGTGTGCATGTAGTTATTCTGCAATAAAATCCTCCCCTGCACATAAGATCAGATGCGTTGAGGTTAGAGTTGTTAAACCTTCTACTTCACTACTTTTCCAGCTTTTTGTCAGCAAGGAGTAAAATGTTCGTACTCTGTACTAGACAGGCCCGGTAACGTGGTCTGTTGTTGACCTAACGTGCAACTTCTTGCAGAAAATAGAGATTCCGTTTAGAAAACGGCAAGATAAATATGTGGGCAAAAATAATCTGAAAGAGAAATTTAAAGGAAGGGAGAAATCTGGGAAGCAGTGGTGGTGAAAGTTATTGAGGAGTGATATTGACTGATGTGGTAGACATGAGATTAAAATGTAGCATGGTCGCAACAACAAACCAGTGTAACTTAAGAGTGCGTACATAAAGCCTTTTAACAGAGTTGGAAGGGAAGAGACCTTCTTGAGACATCTCTCATACACAAACGCGGCTTAATATGTCCAGGTCTGTGCACCTCCGTGTCGGAAAGATAGTGACAGATTGGAAGGCATTAAAAGCAACGTAAATTATGAAGCTATGGAAGAAGAGTAAGAGTCAAATATTCCTTAAGGAAAGAATTTATAGGGAAGAGCCAGGCAGAGGCTGAAGCTGGTATAGCACATGCTGAGGCACTTTAAGCAGGTGTAGCCGCCTGGGTGAGGGCAGAAGGGGAAGAGGAAAGATGGGACCCACCTGGGCCTACCTCTTCGCCTCCAGTGCCACCTACTCTCAGACCCAGAACTGTGCAGAGGAGATCCCTCTGGGGATACTAGGAGGACCCATGTAAAATCCAAACCCTTACTCCAGCCGTTGGACCATCCAGCCCATTTCCCTGCCAACGCAGGAGTGTTCCCTCCAGTGCTAGTGCTCTGAGTCTAGCCTTTCATGTCCCAAACAATGGGACAACCACGATTTCTATTGAGAAACTAGACGAATAGAGCTCACTGTCAGAAAGCGAGTATTCAGCCTAGATTTCCCTGTTCTCAGTCTGAGCTCATGCTCCTAGTTAGACCCCCTTGTAAACACCAAGGAAGGTGAGGAACAGGGGGGTCTGACTAGGAGTACTGAGCTCAAATTGAGAACAGGGAAATCTAGGCTGACAGAAGGTGATCAGTCTGAGGCTCATGGGGTCAGAACTAAAAATGTGCAAACTTAATGTCTGTCTTGTGTAGGGATATTTTTTCTTAAGAATATTTAGAGTGATAGTGCGGGGAGCAAAACCCCATGGGAGATGGGAAGTTGTCAGCTCCCTGTGTATCTGTAGTTATCCTATCATTTGATATCTTTTGAACTGGAAAAAAAATCACTTAAATATCTTACATTTATTTAACATTTTTGATTCTGAAAGATCCCAAGACACTTTACAGACTTCCTCTCTGGATCTCTATAAATATCTGCACACATCACAGCAACAACCACATAGCTGACTGCAACGTTTTTTTAAACTGGATGCTGCAACACCACACAGCAGTAGATCATTTGTTTTTAGTTCTGAAGTCCCAGTTCTGACGTGAGCCGCACAGCAGTCGGCACAAAGAAAAGGAGTTTTCGGGAGGAGGCACCTCTGGCTGTATATGGGATTGATGTCATTACATTATTAGGAAAACTGTTACTGAACAGAACCAATAAAGGGCCTGCTGTGTGCCACGTGGGAGGAGATAGCTGATCCGTGTGGCTGTATCTGTGTTTTGCCAGAAGAGGGCACCCAGTGCACAGTAAGTGCCAAATGTAAAAGTGGAAACAATTCAAGACTCCAGAGCTGGATCTGTCTACAGAATGGATGTATAGAAAAGCCAAGAGTAGGAGCGCAAAGATTCCTCCTTCCTCTCCTGAAAGCCATTCTCATTTTCTAAGTGAGTCTTTTAGACTCTTCTGTCACTACAAATTTGTTTCAGAGGAACAGCCGTGTTAGTCTGTATTCGCAAAAAGAAAAGGAGTACTTGTGGCACCTTAGAGACTAACCAATTTATTTGAGCATGAGCTTTTTACAAATTTGTTGTGTGCAGTATTGTTGTAGTGTGTCAGTCCCAGGATATTAGAGACACAGTATGAGTAGGTAATCTCTTTAATTGGACCAATTTCTGTTGGTGAAAGAGACAAGCTCTCGAGCTTACATGGAACTCTTCTTCAGGTCTGGGAAATGTACTCAGAGTGTCAACCAAAAATTTGTAACTACTGCTGTGGAACAGGAATGTTGTAAGGTTTGGGGAGAAGATGGAAAGTAGAGGGTAGAAGCTGACTGGTTGTGTGAAGGAGTTAGTGACTAGGAAGTGGGAAAAGGCATGATAAAGTAAGTGTACTAACATCTAGTAAGCATTTAGTTACTGCTTCTCTCTGTGGATGTGTAGGAGGCAAATCTTGACAAGAGAAATCTTATTTTTGGAGGTGGGAAGAAAATGCTATGACCAATTCCGCACAGAGCCAGGAGAACCCAATGCAGGCTTCTGCGTGTGCATTGGTTGATAATGGGTCTGTTATCCCCAAATACAATCTGTTTTGGAATAGGACAGAGACTTAATCTGAGGAGCTGTGAGCGCTTTTGCTGGCAAGGTATGTAAGAAAAGGTTTTAATCATGGAACAGTCTCTATCTGGTTGCCGAATACCTATATGTCCAAGGTGGTGGACAAAGGGGAAAATACAAGAGGGTCTTGCTGAGAAATGTTGGGAATAGACAACTGACCCTTTTGTGGGAAAGAGGCTGGTTGGGCACCAGGGCTGTTCTGAACTTAGCATGCTGTTGGTTTTGAGCCTGCATTATCATTATGAATATTTGAGCGTGCTGTCAAGCATCATTCCTACTCAGTGTTTTATATATAATGAGAGAGTCACTGATCTGATCTAGGTACATCCCCCTTCAGGCCCCTAACCACCCTAGTTTCCCTAGAGACCACTCTGTAGGGAACACCTACTTTCTCCACTGCAATCAGCCTACCATAATCTATAACACCATTTATAGGAATAGAAGAGGGAACAGGACTCCCACTCCTCAACCCCTTCTCCAGTGGTATGAAAACAGGTGTCTCCATCTATATCATAACAGCCATGACAGATTGAAGGCTAAGGCCCTTCTGTCTGGGTTATTAATTGTAATACTGGAGGTCTCCTGTGGCTGACATATGATGTGTCCATCCAGGTGCCAGGCAGCTGGGTGGGTCGTTTCTTTGAGACCTCTGTCCCACAGCTTTCTGTGTTTTTCTTGCCTGACTTAATACCTGAGGGCTGAAGGAAGCTCTGGACTCCAGTTACAGGCCTTTCTTCTGCCTGGCATGGATAAGCTGGGCCAGGCTGTGAACCCCAGAAACCAGCTCACTTGTACGACTCCCCCATAAGGTTCAGTGGCCAGAATTTAATCTCTTTAGCTCACTTGAAGAGGGATTCCTCCCTCTCACCATACGTAGCCTTGCCCCCATCTCCTGTTACACAAATAAAATTGGACCAACAACCTTCAGCATCAGTATTTCCTCACTCCAGGGAGCTCTGTTGCTTGCTTTTACCCATGTGCTATTGGGAACTGCTTTTACCCATGTTACCCCCAGTATAGTTATTGCTCTATGCCTCTTCCTTTCCTTCTTGCACCTCATGCTGCTGTACTACCCTGAGAATGAAATGAATGGGAATTTCCTAACTACAGCTATTCTGCTTACTTTTCCTGCTTGGTAAACAAGCAACTCTGCATTTGCTGGTGCAAGATGGTGCATTTAAGAATCCGGTCTCCTGTCACTAAACAGATGCTTCTTAAGAAAGAACAGTGGATGGAGGATATTCATGCCCTTTCTAAAAGAGAGGGTTGCTTTCGGCATAGAGTTAGGGTCTAGGATAACACTGCCTGGAGCAGGCATTTACCAGATGGATTCTGCTCCCCAGAGATTTCTGGATGTACAGGAACTCCTCACTTAGTCGTCCCGGTTGACATTGTTTTGTTGTGACCTTGCGGATCAAGTAGGGAACATGCTCGTTTAAAGTTGCACAACGCTCCCTTATAACGTCGTTTGGCAGCCGCCTGCTTTGTCCACTGCTTGCAGGAAGAGCGGCCGGTTGCAGCTAGCAGGTGGGGGCTTGGAACCAGGGTGGACTTGCAGCTCCCGTATCAGCTCCCTGCTCCCCTAAGTTCTCTGTGCTGCAGCCGCCCAGCCCAGCGGGCTACCAATTGTTGGCAGTTCAGCTGTCCCTCCCCCCACTGCCATGTGCTGCTCCTGCCCTCTGCCTTGGAGCTGCTCCCCGAACCTCCTGCTTGCTGTGCAGGGGAGGGGGAAGAGGTGGGCTAATGTCAGGGTGTCCCCCTCCCCCCTACTCCTGCCCCCCCCTTGCCCCTTCTCCATATAGAGCAGGATGGGGACAGGACAGGGCTCCTGAGAGCTTGCTGGCCCTAGCTGCTGTCTCAACTTCTTGATTTTTTTTAAAGGCAATGTGCTTTGAATGGGATCAGCGTACTTAAAGGGGCAATGCACATCTCTCTCCCCCACACACAGGGTGTGTGTGTATGTCTCTGTCTCTGTCTGCCATGCTGCCTCCCCTCCCTTCATTCATGCTGCCTTGTAGAGTGTGAGGCTACATTAACAACAATGTGTTAACCCTTGAGGGCTCAGCTGAATGCTAGTTCATAGTTTAGCAGTAAGGCATTCCCTGGGAAATATCCCACCCTCTTCCACTCTCTAACTTCACCACCTCAACCAAGCTTCACAATCATCATTGCGGTGTACGGTATTACATTGTTGGTTTAAAACTTATACGCGCTGTGTGTGTGTGTGTATATAAATAGTTTTTTGTCTGGTGAAAAAAATTTCCCTGGAACTTAGTCCCCCCTATTTACATTAATTCTTATGGGGAAATTGGATTTGCTTAAAGTTGCATTTTTCAGGAACATAACTACAATGTTAAGCAAGGAGTTACTCTGTGTGTGTGTGTGTGTGTGTGTGTGTGTGTGGTGGGGGAACTGCTGTAGACACTATTTTGATTCATTCCATTAGTGGATTAATCGGCAATGTCCTGGCTTAACTCTCCTACATTTCCCAATGGATCTCAGGAGGTGCTGGCACAAGCAACAATGTCTTTGTGGGATGGCAGGCGGGAGGAAAGAAGTTGAAAGGCAACGTCTTTGAAAACAGTCCAGTTAAGCGTTGTCAGTAGGAGTGACGTGGCAGGTGAAAGTGTGCTTTGATTCTGCTGCCATTTTGCTGGGGTGTGTGTGTACATTTAATGTCCTTGGAGTGTGGTCTGCTGTGCTAATTTGATATAGAAAAAAAATATTTCTCTATTTTGCATTAATTGCCGGCTGGATTATGTTTTTCAAGAAGTCTGTAATTAGAGGACAAGGGTTCTCTTTCTAACAAAGGTCAGAGGCTGCTATCTCCTGAGACTTGCGGTAAAATGAACAGAACTGTCTGGCAGATTTTAGCTGAAAATTTGAGCAGATGCCATGTAGTTGTTTACTGGGCGGGGGGACCCATCTCTTCTTCCACCCCCCCCCTTTTACTAGGCCAGCCAATCATTGGGGAGTGGATTTAGCTGCTGCTGCCACCACCCACACAGGAGCCGGGCTTGTAGCTCTTGGCGGTTTTAGCAGGAATTTGACTTTTTAACTCTTCGGTGGCTTTGAATGGTGATGAGCTGCACTGTTGATTGTGTGGGGCTGAGCTGCATTTGCTCTCTGTCTAATGCAGATTTTCTGAATGATTTGTTGCTGATGAGTCCAGTTGAAAATCCCACAAGGATGATAATGAGGAGAAGCTTAAGTAACTGCTCTGTAATACGTCCTAACCTCTTGGGCTTCATCATCACTCCCCTGTTACAGCCTGGATGCCTGGGTTACACATTTTTACATGTCAACAAAGCAGCCATGGGAAACGCCTATTACTTTTCATGATTGTCATCTGTATTTACGAGGCACCTAACACCCTGGCACCTAAGCATACTTGATATAGGTTTAAAATAGTACGAAACAATTTCACGTGATAGGGGAACGTGTCTTTTCCAAACCTGTGTAGCAACCAACTCTGATCCTTTGCAAGGATCTGAGAAGATGGCTAGCAGCCAGAAGAGTAAATGTTATGGGATTCAAAAGCTTTCTGTTGAAAGCTTGGATGAAGGAGATGTCTTATATGTTGTGGTGTATGGGGCCAGGTTTGGGCTGTCGTGTTTCCTGCTGATTGGCATTTCAGAGCTGACTGCTGTGAGCTTCATCCTAAGGACAAATAGCTGATGCACTCTCTCTGAGAGCGGTGGTTGTGGTTGGGCACAGAAGGAGTGCTGGTCTCTGAGATACAGTCCAAATTATTTTGGGCTCTGTAGATAGTAGCCAACACTTTGATTTTTCACTCAAAAGTTAATCTAATTACTTCACAATACGCAACACAGGTGTAATGTATTCTTAGTGGTCAATGCTACATAAAGGGTAAACAACTGCATTTAGCATAATTTGGAGCTTTTAACTGTCCTTCAGATTTAGCATTAGGGCAGACCTAATGTTCTCATCTTTCTTGCCACTTTCCTGTTTGGGGTTGGTGGCTTTTTATAGCCGCCTTCTAAAACTCATCATTGTGCACCAGGCTGTTGTGCCGATTGGTGTCTCTGAGCTTCGCTGATACATGTACCGAGTCTTAGGTCTCCCCCTTGGTCATCTGTCCCCTTGAGTCAACCTATCTGTGCATGTGTCTGCCTTCAAATTTGCCCCCACCCAGTGTAAGCAACCCACTACAGCAACACAGTAAAATCACCTCCCTGAATGGTGTAGAGCAATGGCCAACCTATTTAAGTCATTGCAGTGCTAGCGTAGACATTGAATGACCTGAGTTGACCCTAACAGTCCTCCAGCAGCTGGCCCACTTCCTGCGACAGCAATTGCTCTGGTCACAATTTTAAACTCCACTGCGCAGGGGTCATGAGACTGGAAGCCCCATTTTCTCCCCCCCACAGTGTTTTGGAAATGCCTTTTCCTGATTGCCCTCCTTGGCAAGCCCACCTAGAAGCTCACCCTTGTTGTGTGCAACTATCCATGCTGGCTTCTTTCACAGAGAGGGGTACTAAATGCACTCCTGCCTGGAGTAGAAGGGGAAGTACTGGGGATCCTGGGCCTGTTGAGGGGGAGGAGGCTGTGCAAGCCTGCGACATTCCCCTCGTACAATGTGAACAGATGAGCAGCTGTGTCCCCTCAAATCTCCAGTCTCAGGTGCCTTTTAAACTGCTTCACTGTGAGAACAACCATTCCTGGCCTGCTCACACACAGCCTCCAGCATGTAAATTGCTCCCAGTTATATTGTATGGGCTTTCTAGCTAACCACTCATGAATTACATTACACGGCAACACCAGCAAATCCCCAGTCCCAGACCTTCCCCCAGAATTGTGCATCTTGTACTGCTCAGCTCTCTCCTTCTGGACAATACAAGCTCATAGAAAGTCCGTCATTTCATTAATAGAAAATGATATGCACAAGCAGTTACCTCAAGTGGAGGTTCCCAAACACTTTAATCAAAACATACTGGCTTAGATAAAACAATAAAACAAGTTTATTAACTACAGAAAGAAAGATTTTAAGTAATTACAAGTAATGAAGCATAAAAGTAAGAATTAGTTACAAAGAAAATAAAAGGTAAAACACAAACTAATCCAAAATTTAGCAAATTAAATGAATTCAGAGCAAAGGTTTTTCTCACCACAAGCTTTTTGCAATCTTACTGGCTGGAGATTGCATTCCATCCCAACCAGGACCACTCTCCCAGTTTAATGTTCCTTTAGGCGTAGTTGCTGCCATGAGGAGAGAGGAATGGAAGAGAGAGGTAATTTATATTGTGTCCTCTATTCTTAATCCTCCAAGAGAAGAGAAAGCTATATCTCCAGCTGGGGTACAGGCAACAGCCAGTCTGTTACACGGGAACTCCCAGCTGTTCCATTGCCAAAAGGTAAATTTCTCGTTCACACCTTTCTTTCTGCCAATGAATGGCCATTTACTCAGGTGATCTGATTATGCTGACACATCGCTGAGGTGCTGACTCACTTTTTGTCTCCGAGAAACTGGTTTGGGATGTTTCCCTAGATATGGAATATGCTTTGCTAAAATCATACAGTAAAACCGTATACATTTACATACTGTATTGCCACACATTTTACTAAGACGATAATGTTCAGCAGATTATGAGTTTTCAAATGGTACCTCACAAGGCATACTTTGTACAAAATGTATCATAGTCTTGTAAAAGTGGTGAACATTGGGTACTGTCTGTGTCACAAAGCCCAGCTACGGACCAGCTATAGAAATGTGGACATCTTCAAGCAGATTGTATGAGGGAATGCAGGCAAAGGATTACGACAGGGATCAGCAGCAATTCCACGTGAAAGCGAAGGAACTCTGTCAGGGATACCACAAGGCCAGAGAATGCAACAATAGATCGGATGCTGCACTGCAGACCTGTTGTTTTTATAAGAAACTGCTTGCCTTACTTGGCAGAGACACTGCTAGCACCCCACAGACTACTCGGAGGAGCCTGAGACAGAGGTCCCTGCTGTGAACAACGAGGAGGAGGAGGAGGGAGACATGGCAGGAGACCCTAGCCATGCTGCAAGCCAGGTCGTGTTTGAGACTCTGTCACAATCTAGCCAATTTTCCCGAGCAAGCATAGATGATCCTGAAAAAGCGGACGGGAACTCTGGTAAGTGTGTGTGTGTGTTTTCCCTTACAGTGTTTAATTTTAAAGATGGTGCCAGCCCATCCCCCAGTTAACAAGACAAAGGTATTGAATTTTCATTGTTTTACTTGTAGGAGAAGAGGTATTGGTACAACAAACAGAACAAAAGTTGGCGTCTGCTTTCATTCACCTGTTGGGTTAGGTGGGAGGGGATACATGGAGCAGTTTGTTTATGTGCATAGGGATGTCGCTTTTATTCTCCTGAGAGATCTCAATGAAACGTTCAAGGAGATAGCAGAGGACTGTAGACTGAAGGTTTCTAGGGATGGCTGCCTTATTTCCTTCTCCACAGTAGGCCACTTCCACACGCTGCTCTGCGATGAGTTTGGCTGGCACCATTGCAGTAAATGGGCTAGCAGCATCTGGGCCTGGGGGTCTTCTGGGTGCCAGTAGCAGCTGTGCTCTCTGTGGGTCTGCAGCCCTCAGAAGTGAGATATCTGCTAAACTAGTGCCAGTGTTCAATGCCATTGCCCTGTGCTCCTACCCATGGAATATGGAACAGAATTTTATATCTTCATGCAACAGAAAATCCTCCCCCCCACACCCTTGCCATACTTACCACAGGTAGATCTGGAGAGCAGTGTTGTGCTGAGGTACTCCAAAGCTCCGGCGTGTCAATAAGCATTTCTTAAGTGTTTATGGGAATAGGGGAAGGGAATTTTGAAACTTATCTTTCCCTGTCCCCTTGTGACTGTAAATCCAGAGGCACATCTGTTTTTATCAGGAGCTTCTAGTGTGGTAGCCTTTTGGGGGGGCGTCCCCCTCCCCACCAACAGAACACCTGACCCTAATGAAGATGAGAAAGAAGAGGACTAGGGAGGACATGTTCTGTGAGATCCTTCAAGCCCTTTCTGGATCAGACCATAAACAAAGGGCTTGGGTGGGGAATATGACCAAAAGCATGGAAAAAGACAGAGAACAGGACATAGGCCCAGGAGTTCCATCAGGGACAAGGAGTGGGAAGTGCACTAGGAAGTAATGGGTCTTCTCAGGTAGCAAATCCAAATGCTCCAGACCCTGGTTGATCTACAGGACAGGTCCAAAAATCCTGGACTCTCCGCCCTTTGCAGTCCTCTGAGAACTCCATCGTCACTGCTCCCTACACCTCCATCAGAACATGTGGCATCCCAGGGTGGTCATTTACCCCAACCACTTCACACTGGGGGGCAGCAAGGAAAACCGCCACTTCACATGCGCTGACTGGTGAGAACCACGGCTGGTGTATGTATAGCCCTAAAGGACAACATTTGTGCATTCAAATGGATGTAAATGTTTATTTCCTTTCTAATTTTAATTTTTCGCACTGTTAATTTGTTAAAATTTGTATATCATTGCCTGTGGTTTTATTAGCACATTGGTTTTTCTGACCTGTTTTTTCCTACTCAATAAAGTTCTATTTTTCAAGACTCAAATTGTTTATTAGTGTACAAGAAATCCTGTAGAATGCATAGTGCTAGTCAAAGGAAACAGTACTTGTAAATGCACACTAAGCACCACAGAACCAGCTTCAGGAAAATACCCCGACATATTTCTAAATGTATAGCAAGCACTACATGGTCTCAGCAGCACTCATTGTAAGTAAACACCACCAGTATCCCTTCAAACTACCAAAAACACATTCAGCAGTCATTTTGTACCTGCTGAGCTGGTAATCGAATCTTTCCTTGGTGCTCTTGAGGTAGCCAGCATATGACATCAGGAGCAAGAGGTAGGTTGGGTCACCTAGAATCGTTATTGCCCTTTCGGTATTGGCAGTGGTAATGCACCAGCTGGGAAAGAATGTCCCTGCCTGCAGCTTTCGGAACAGTCCTGTGTTCTTAAAGATGTGAATTCGTTCACTACCTCTGACCAGCTCACACTGAATATCAGTGATGTGTCCCTGGTGATCCACCAATGCTTGCATAGCTGTAGAAAAGTAGCCCTTTCTGTTGACGTATTCTGTGGCAAGGTGGAGTGGTGCCAGTGTAAGGATCTGTATTGGCCCACCACAATTCAGGAACCCCATTGCTGCAAATCCATTCACTGTTTCCTGCACTTTGCTGAGAGTCACAGTCCTGCATAGCAGGAGACGATTAATGGCCCTGCATACTTGGATGACAGTGGCCTGCACTATGGATTTTCTAACCCCAACTTATGGTCCACTGACCAATAGCAATCCAGTGTGGAAAGCTTCCAGAGTGCAATTGACACTCTCTTCTCCTCTGTCAGTGAAGCTCTCATTCTGGCATTTGTGTGTTGGAGTACTGGGGTGAGTTCGATATACAGATGCAGGAATGTGGCCTGGTGCAGCCGAAAGTTGGCAGCAAATGCGCATCGTTCCAAACCTGCGTTACAATGAGACACACCCCCCCGCGCGCCCAGTCCGTGCTCGTTTCTCAGGCCCAGAAGTGGTGCTCCACTGTGTTCCCACCAACAACCTTGAGTTGTTTTTCCGGTGTCCCACAGCAAACTATCCTCAAAGAAAGCATCATGGCCCCTGTGAGTCTGCAAATACAGAAGAACTGTGCATCCTGTATTTGCCATGTGCATGAGACCCATGCAGAGTGGTGTGTGCTTCTGTCAGAGATGCGGGTTTGTGGGATTTTTAAAGAGAGATGCAAAAATTGATGAGATATGGATGGCATTATGGGATGGAGAAAGTTGTATGCTGGGAATTTGACCCCTAGCACACAAGAAACCCCGGGTGAGTCATTTCTATCCCACAACACACTATGAAAATTTCCCAAAAGGCACTATGCTGGACGGTGACATGGGGCACACTGGGAGACCAACCCTAGTGCTCTGTATTTTGCATCAACACAAGCACTCCTGGTGAGTATGCACAGTGCTGACGCAAGTAGCCAAGTATGTACACACCCCAGCGGTATACCAACTTTGGCTGCTGTACACCAACATAGCTTGTGTCGACTACAGTTTGTAGTGTAGGTATGGTTTGGGACATATCCCACTTTGGTCCTTCTGTATGTGGTTTGAGAGCTGTGGATACACATATCACAAACTTTTAGTTCTATAAATGGCAGTCTCCCCTTGATTTTTCTCTACTCCAATGCTCTACGGGTATCAGCTTTCCCTTAAATCTGTATATGGTTTTCTTCCTCCTTCCCCTACTTACAATATAATTGTTACTATGCTTCACAGAAGTCTTTTAGCAATTGTTTTAATTTCAGCCTTCCTTCTGGGGATTCCCTTCAGACCCCACTAGTGTTGCACCTTAATTAACTGGAGGAGTCATAGAATCATAAAATATCAGGGTTCGAAAGGACCTCAGGAGGTCATCTAGTCCAACCCCCTGCTCAAAGCAGGACCAATCCCCAGCTAAATCATCCCAGCCAGGGCTTTGTCAAGCCTGACCTTAAAAACCTCAAAGGAAGGAGATTCCACCACCTCCCTAAGTAATGCATTCCAGTGCTTCACCACCCTCCTATTGAAAAAGTTTTTCCTAATATCCAACCTAAACCTCACCCAGTGCAACTTGAGACCATTAGTCCTTGTTCTGTCATCTGCTACCACTGAGAACAGTCTAGATCCATCCTCTTTGGAACACCCTTTCAGGTAGTTGAAAGCAGCTACCAAATCCCCCCTCATTCTTCTCTTCCACAGACTAAACAATCCCAGTTTCCTCAGCCTCTCCTCATAACTCATGTGTTCCAGTCCCCTAATCATTTTTGTTGCCCTCCGCTGGATGCTTTCCAATTTTTCAACATCCTTCTTGTAGTGTGGGGCCCAAAACTGGACACACTACTCCAGATGAGGCCTCACCAGTGTCGAATAGAGGGGAACGATCACGTCCCTCGATCTGCTGGCAATGCCCCTACTTATACATCCCAAAATGCCGTTGGCCTTCTTGGCAACAAGGGCACACTGTTGACTCATATCCAGCTTCTTGTCCACTGTAACCCCTAAGTCCTTTTCTGCAGAACTGCTGCCTAGCCAGTCAGTCCCTAGTCTGTAGCGGTGCATGGGATTCTTCCGTCCTAAGTGCAGGAGTCTGCACTTGTCCTTGTCAAACCCCATCAGATCTCTTTTGGCCCAGTCCTCTAATTTGTCTAGATCCCTCTGTATCTTATCCCTACCCTCCAGCGTATCTACCACACCTCCCAGTTTAGTGTCATTTGCAGACTTGCTGAGGGTGCAGTCCACGCCATCCTCCAGATCATTAATGAAGATATTGAACAAAACCGGCCCCAGGACCGACCCTTGGGGCACTCCGCTTGATACCGGCTGCCAACTAGACATGGAGCCATTGATCACTACCTGTTGAGCCCAACGATCTAGCCAGCTTTCTCTCCACCTTCTAGTCCATTCATCCAGCCCATACTTCTTTAACTTGATGTCAAGAATACTATGGGTAACCGTATCAAAAGCTTTGCTTAAGTCGAGGAATAACACAGCCACTGCTTTCCCCTCATCCCCAGAGCCAGTTATCTCGTCATAGAAGGCAATTAGATTAGTCAGGCATGACTTGCCCTTGGTGAATCCATGCTGACTGTTCCTGATCACATTCCTCTCCTACCTGTGAATTATGTACTCGTGTATTGGTCTCTCCAGGATCCCTTCTCACACCAAAACCATGTAACTGGCATGCTGTTGGCAAAAACGAGCTGACAATCCAGACAACTTGTCTTGCTTTAGGTACATAAAGTGTTTGTATAACCTTATTGAATTTTTTCTTTTATAGGGGATCACCACAAAGAAGATAATTAGTTTATAAGAAAAGAACACAGAGAAAAATTAAAGGAACCATGACATAGGATGCAGCTAGCCAATCATGAGTCTGTATAATGCAGAATTTGAAAAATAGTTGGACTTCTGTGCTGTTTTAGGTGTATTTTTAAATTTACTCAATGTGATTTATTAATCTTTGGATCTTCTTGGAAGAGAGAAATCATTGCACACTGTTAAAGGGAGTGTTCAGAATCTGTTCAGCTGCTCAAGGGGCTCTTATAATTACAGAATAAAATTCCTGTCTCCAGTTACATCCATATCCCAGGGCTTGTAAACTGCTTTACATAATATTGAATTAGATCTCAGCAGTATGGGGCTGGCACAGGTAAACGTAATAGCTAACAAGCGTCAGTACTGTCATATTGCCTGGAAAATTAGGATCTCTTTTATTGAAAAAGAATTTGGCCTGGACAAGAGAGCATCTCCTACTTTTTGATTAATGCCCTAGTATCTTTAGGTTTCTCCCACAGAGAAGAAGAAAGGAATTCCTTTAGCTTCTGTAAAGGACGGCATTTTCCCTAGGTTCTGTCCTGAGGTGTCAACATGGGGTATAAGCCAAAATTCTGTAGTGGAATTTTAACATGACTTCCTGGAGCAGAGGGGAGAACTCGGCTGCCCTCTTTCCCACACATACTGCTGTAATATCGCTCCACATACAGCTGATCTGAATTCAGTGGATGGTCTGTGTGTGCACGCTCATGAGTTGCTAATGTGTTAAGATAGCCTGCAGTAGTGGGAGATGGAGGCAAAAAAATTGATTCCTGATTCAAAACCAATGAAAAAAACCTCAGCTGTTAGTGGTTCAGAACAGCAGCAGCTTCCCTTCTTCCTCACCCAAACCACCTATGCCTCAAGCAAGGCAACACCCCTGACATTGCCTGTCTGACCTGGATGTGGCCACAGTTATGCAACACTGGTGACCATTCTGTCATTGAGGTTGGCCCTGAGTTTCCATTTTATAAGCCCTATTTGTGCCCTGTCTAAAATCCACAAACAAATGTGTACCAGCCTCAGCATTGATACATTAAATCGGGGGGAGGGGTAATTTTTCTACCCATTTTCATTTAAATCCAATATGGGGTTCCTGATTTGACACACTAAAAATAGAACAGCATTTGAACTCTGGAGAACGTTTAACGCTTTTTGCTGCTTTATAGGGACAACGGGGGAAAGAATTCCAACTTAATTTTCTGGACTCCCCCAGTCAAAATAATGAGCATAGGATTAAAGTTTAGTTGATTAAACTCTAACTTCAAAAATTATGAAAATTTTGAAATATCCGTGCCTCATGCCAGTCCTAGCAACCCCCTCCCGTGCAGCTCCAAATGTACTAACTTTTTGTGGCCCTTAGTAGGTCTTCCAGTTATGGCATGATGGTGGGGAGGGAATGGATCTTGGGTTGAAGCAGTGAAAAGGAGAATTTAGGGATGATGGTGGTGGGGAGATTCCACCTATACTCCAGACCCTAGGCTTGGTTGGCTCTTCATTCTCCCCTAAAACTTTGTTAGCACCCTCTCGCCCCACTACAAGACTTAATAGGTTCATTGGGGTTCTTGCAACCATCCCACATTCCCTGGAAGCCTAATTAGGTCTGCAGGTGCTGAGAAGTCTTTGTAGGTCCATTGGGAGCTACAGAGGTTTGTCGCGGAACTGACAATCCTATTTAGGGTCATTATGGACAGTTGAATTTCCTAAGGGTTACGAGGGAAGTATCAGGACTTGGGTCTGAAGTATGTTAATGTTTGCAATGAGGGTGGATGTTTGTGGGATTCTTACTGCTCTTCTACATCTCCTAACACTCGTGGGGGTGGGGATTTTCCACTGAGCCTCCTAAGCCTTGGGCAATGAGGGGGACTAGAGCCGCAAAAGTGTTTCAGAATTTGGGGGGCAGTGGATTCATACTGACTTCCTAAGGCTCCTGATAGTGAGTGCGAGCCTCCTATAGCCTTCGTGTGGGAGTGGAATAGCGTGGCCTGGGGCAGCTCTCATTGAAAATGCCAAGGTCAGGGCAGGCTGCAAAAAGGAGAGCAGATTTTCCCAAAACTGGTGGTTAACACTGAAGTTAGACTCACCAATCAGTCAAAAATTGTGCTCCTGATTCCCCACAGTGGTTATCAAGAAACTAAAAAAGAAATCATATATCCCCGTTATTGCATTCCAGTTTTCTGGCTCCCAATCAGCACATAGGTCCACTATAGTGAGAAGTTATTTAAAATTCTGCTCATCATACAAAATGTTCTTCTGACCCCAAAGGGCCAGCTGCTTTGTCAAGTCAATATTAGTTTGGATCTTACCCAAAATACTATGCTGCTAGCCAATTCTTTAGTATCTAAAACTAAAGGTTTAGTATAAAGAAAAAAGAACAACAAGAGTGTTAAATGGTAAAGTAATCAGATACATACAGAGACTTCAGAGTCCATATATCAGGTTCTTAGCAGTATTGGTGAATTTGCTGGCTTGAAAGGCCTTATGGAACACATCCACAGCTTGGATGGGTCATTCAGTCCTTTTTTCAGATCTTCAGTTTATAGCGAAGTTACTGCCTTTTAAATTCTTTTGCCATGTGGCTTGTACTTCCTGTGTCCCAAATACAAGCTTCACAGAACATGGCATGGAAAAGCCTCAGAGTTCTCTGTTCACTGGCCTGCCCCTACAAGTCTTGCTGACTCATAAGGTGTATCCCCTGGCACCTTTCTATGGGTTCATTGTACCGCTGACGACCATTGATGGGCCACTGAACAGGCTAGGCAGTGCTGATGCCAATCTGTCTAGGGGTGTCACCCAGAAACACAGCACACATTTGGAAATACAGATATACCCTACATATCTGTAACTCATAATACAAAGGTGGTACAAACATATAATCAGGATGATTTGCCAAGTATAAAACATTTTCACAGATACCTTTCATGGCATATCTAGAACGATTCATTGCAATTTTATAATACTGGTATTAATAATAATAATATAAAGTGTGTCTCGATTCCATACAGTGTCACAAATAGGGTGAGGTTTTTTTTTTTTTTAAACAAATCCCAAGGCCTTTCAGGAAGTGGGTTTTGGGGGTGTCTCTGACAAACCTCATAAGGCTCACCAGAAGGTTGATGCACTCAGGTAAAGTCCTACTTCCGTGAGCCTCTTAAATTAAAAGCATGGAGATTCACAGTTAAGGCACCCAGACTAATTTACCTGTGTCCTGGCAGGACACCATCCTTGGCAGATTGAATACCAAAAAAGCACCACAGAACATTAGCTATCTGGTGTGTGACTGTATTTCAAAATGTTTGCATTTCTTGCAACATTATCCTTAACTCTGAATTTCTTGAGTTTTAAATTTTGGTTTTGCTAACACTATGTGCTCTCTCAATCTTAACCTCACTTTAACAAATAACTTTGGGAATAACTACAAAGACTGCCTTGCTGGCTTTATATTCACCCGACTTAAGCTACTAATTTGGGAGTGACAGCTAAAAAATGACAGGTTTCAGAGTAACAGCTGTGTTAGTCTGTATTCGCAAAAAGAAAAGGAGTACTTGTGGCACCTTAGAGACTAACCAATTTATTTGAGCATAAGCTTTCGTGAGCTACAGCTCACTTCATCGGATGCTGTGGATGTACTTTCCACAGCTAAAAGATATTTCTCAATACTTGGTTCCTTTGTCCTTGCTATGGACTTCACTTTCCTTGGCTGCAGGTTTGGACAGTAAGGCTGTGAGCTGAGATCTTTTGAAGTATTTATTACCATTGTACAAGGTACTGGTGAAACCTCATCTGGAATACTGTGTGCCGTTCTGGTTTCCCATGTTTAAGAAAGATGAATTTAAATTGGAACAGGTGCAGAGAAGGGCTACTAGGATGATCAGAGGAATGGAGAACCTGGTTTACGAGAGGAGATTTAAGAAGCTTGGCTTGTTTAGCCTAACCAAATGAAGGCTGAAAGGAAATATGATTGCTCTTTATAAATACATCAGAGGGATAAATACCAGGGAGGGAGAGGAGTTATTTAAGTTAAGGACCAATGTGGTCACAAGAACAAATGGATAGAAGCTGGCCATTAACTAGTTTAGGCTTGAAATTAGATGAAGGTTTCTAACCATCAGAGGAGTGAAGTTCTGAAACAGCCTTCCAGGGGGAGCGGTGGGGGCAAAAACCCTAACTGGTTTCACAGGTGAGCTTGATAAGTTTATGGAGGGGTTGGTATGCTGAGATTGCCTACAATGGCACGTGGCCCATCTGTGATTGCTAGTAGCAGATATCCCCAACAGCCAGAGATGGGACACTATATGGGGAGGGCTCTGAGTACTACAGTGATTTCTTTCCAAGGTGTCTGGCTGGTGGGTCTGACTGACATGTTCAGGGTCTAACTGATTGCCATATTTGGGATCAGGAAGGAATTTTCTCCTAGGTCAGATTGGCAAAGACCCTAGAGGGTTTTTGCCTTCCCCTGCAGTGTGAGTCATGGGTCACTTGTTGGTTTGAACTAGAGTAAATGGTGGATTCTCTGTAACTTGAAATCTTTTTAAATCATAGTTTGAGGACTTCAGTAACTCAGCCAGAGGTTATGGGTCTATTACAGGAGTGGGTAGGTGAGGTTCTGTGGCCTGCAAAGTGCGGGAGGTCAGATTTGATTATCACGATGGTCCTTTCTGGCCTGAATCTACATGAAGTATATTTTAAGGCCAGAAAATTAATTTCTGTGTGGCCAGTGGCGGACATCTCCAGCAATGTTCCTGGAAATAGTTTGTTCCATCCACATGTTGGGATATCCTTGCTGTTTGGATTGACGCATTCCCTTTAGCAGGAGGTACTCTCATCCTAAGCAAAAAGAAAAGGAGGACTTGTGGCACCTTAGAGACTAACAAATTTATTTGAGCATAAGCTTTCGTGAGCTGCAGCTCACTTCATCGGTTGCATTCCTACATCCAGTGAAGTGAGCTGTAGCTCACGAAAGCTTATGCTCAAATAAATTGGTTAGTCTCTAAGGTGCCACAAGTACTCCTTTTCTTTTTGCGAATACAGACTAACATGACTGCTACTCTAAAACCTGTCATCCTAAGCAGTTTGCCTCCACAGAGTAATCCCTTTCAGAAGCCTGCTTCATGTGGTAATGTATAGCTGAGCTGTACCTACCAGAGGAAGAACAGGCAATCCTGTTTTACAGTGTCTCCTTTGCACTGTAACAAAATGGGTTTTCTCTTGAAACATGCCAGTGTTTTGCTTACTTGTTTGATAAGACATTCTAAAGGACCCTAGGGACCTTTCTGGGAGGCTTAGTGTACACACTTTGTATTCTCCTAACTTTTTCCACAAGCAGGCTGGTGCAGAAAGAAACATTTCCAGGTGCCTTGGACACTGAGATGAGACTTACCTTGTGGCTTCAGACATTCTGATACCTGTAGATAATGCAGGACTCCTGGGAAGAGAGGTTCAGAGTGAATATGTGCTCTTTTTTATAAGGTTAGAGTCTCTAGCAGCACCCAAAGGAGTAAACCAGCCTCAAAGAAGATCAGCGTATCTTCACAGGAACTGCAGGTGTGCCCAGAGACTTTTGTGTCCCTCCCCAGATAGTTCTCATCCCATTAATCAATCTTTTATTTATTTATTTATTTATTTATTTACTTACTTTTTAAAAAAAAAGAAGCAAAACTGAGAGACTCTGATTTACAAATTCTCTTGCTGGGACGTTCTGACAGAGTCAGATAAGCCCCAGAACACAGCCATTTAGTCATAGAAATTTCCCTTTGACAATTGCAAAGCACGTTTCCCTTCCCATCTCCGCTCAGACCTTTGTAGATAGTCCTTGAAGTATTTATCGTGGTGGGACAATGAACGACTCTCCATCCTTGATCAGTATACTGTTTCTGCATAAATTGTGGCATCCTGTGTCGGACTTTTGGCTTAGAAAATAGTCAGTTTCCCCAGTTTGAAATGAAATTCTCCCTTTCCTTACCGCTCCAAGACATACACACCTTTCCTCCCACTTCTTGGCCCTAGGAATACAACACAGTGTAGGAACACCAGTACATTTAGTAACATTTACTAACCATAATAGAACATGGTCATCCTTATTTAACTACTTTTTAATCCTATCTTACAGGAGAGGGTTCAGAGAAGTCTTATTTGCTAACAAAAGCAGATACATCCCTGACCAGAATTTTCCATCCCAAGAATGATTGTGCATTAGCAGCATCTCTCTGGGACAGCAATTTATTTTTGTTTCCCTCCCTTATGCCTTCTACTGCATCTTCGTTCCCTTTACCTTCTTTCATCTGATTGGCCCACCTTCATTTCTTCTCTCCTTTGGCCTGCAACGTTAGAGCGTTGGGCTGGGTTATGTTCCTAGGTGCTGTAGAAAGTGGTATTGGTGATTGTCAATGGTAGTATTTTCCTCACTCAGTTCTGAACCAGTGCCCTGATGTGTCCCTATGGGGCTGCTGATGGAGATGTCTTAATTTGGCAAAGACTTAGCCCCTGTCCGAGATACAAAAAAAATAACCGCATCAGGGAGCCTGGCTAAAACATGGTGGAACTTTTTGACCTGGCTACGTTATAGTTAAAATTTTGTAGTGTAGATAGGGATTATGGTTGTTGTAAACAGGTCATGTAATTCGGCTAAAACCTTAGACGTGTCCATGGGCCTCCACCTGGATGTAGTCAAATCTTTAACGTGATTAAATAATCTGTGTATATACATTGTGGTTAGGTCCCTTCTATTCTACAGATTTTACCTAGATTAGAGGACAACAATATTGTATCTTGGCACCCTGATCTGGTTATGTTTGTTGCGTAAACAGGGCCTTTCAACACAAAGGCTGACTGCTTCTCCTGATTAAGTATCCCATAACATTTTTTACAAGAATAAGGGTGGCAACTCTGTCCACTTCCTGGCCATATTCCCATTTGGGTCATTACATTCTGCCAACCTAAATATCAAATAAAATATGATCTGCTTTGTGTCCTGTTGTAAAATGTTGAGTGGGGTTCATGTGTGGTGTTAAAACAGCTGCTGGGATTCAGAGGCAATGGAAGCTCCCTAAAAGGGGTGGGGGGGGGGCGCACTGGTGCCAGAACTGTGGCCCTTTCCCTAGCGCTTCCTCTCCCTTTCTTTCCGAGGCTCTGCCCTTGTACCACCCATTCCCCTGAGGCCCCACCTCTGCACTTCTCCCTCCCTCCAGATCCTGCCTCCTGTTTGCTCCCCTCCGCCGCGCCTCCCCCACCTTCGCTTGCCCTTATGACCAGTAAAAAGTGATAAGGCCATGGCCCTCCCTGCTGGAATTTACCCCAAGGATGGCTGCATTTCACAGCCAGAGAATGTGAAACTTTGGCTTTGAAATCCTTTGGAATCCTTCAGGACAGAAGATGCTATACGAATATAAAATATTTATTTGTTTAATCCTCTTTATATTCTTCCCTCATTTTTCTTATTAATCTTTCAATTTCTCTCTTGTATTGGGGTGGGAGAGGCTGTCAAATAATTAGGTAGTGTGGTTTAGTGAGTAGAGCCTGGGACTGGGAATAGGGAGACCTTGGATTCTCTTCCTAACTGTCGCTGTCTTGTTGTGTGATCTTCAGTAAGTCACTTATTTCTCATATGTACTGCAAATATAACCATGTTAGGGGGTCTGTGAGGGAAACATCTTTGAGGCAGGCAGTGGAAACCGTCGGGTCTTGCATCTAGCGAGCAGTGGTATAGCTTAGTTTCTGGCCAGTGAAGTCATAAATGCAATCATAGCCATTTAGACACAATCCTATCAGTCACAGCATTGTAAAAGAAAATGGGGTGGAGACACCATGCCTACAGATTTTGAGACACATAGGAGTTTAGCTGTAAGGGATAAAATTCTCACATTAGGAGGGAGTGACGTGCCCTGGTAAACTGTGATGATCCAACACCATACTTAAGAGCCATCCATCATACAGTAGCCTGATTCCATTGTGGATGACCCTTGTTAACCTGGCATACTCAGTGCCATGAGTAGATGAGTAACGTGAGTGGCACAGAGAAACCTCAAGTATCCCACCACTTGAGTAAGTTTTGATCCCATGACTCCCTGATCCAGAGACCATTCATGAGTATTTGTAATGGGGCAACTCCGTCAATCTGCAGTCACTCTCCCTCCCTCCCTGGTAGGTACTTCGTAATCAAGAATATCGTGTGGAACATGCACACCCAGCCATTGTAGGCAGGCCACAATGACAGTCAACCTTTTTGTGACAACATGGAGTGCTGCCACCACCCCAAAAGGCAAAACAGGAAACGGTAGTGGTGTTGTGCTGTGGAAAATCTGATACACTTCTGTTGCTTAAGAATTATCTTTGTGCGCATGGTCCAGAGCACGTAATAATTGGTCACCTTCTTCTAAAAGAAGCATATCTCCCAGGGTGATGGTCTTGAATTGTCCTTGAGTAAATAGTGATTTAGGTACCTGAGATCCACGATGGGCTGGAGCCCTCCTGTTTTTTTGGCTACCAGGAAGTATCCCTCTTGGGTCTAGTTCCAGGGGTGTCTTTTTTGCCAGGAGGGTCTGGATTTCTTACATCATCTTTTCCTAATAAGGTGTCAGATAGTATTCATGGAAAGTGGGTAGTGAAACCTGATTTTGTAGCCCCACTAAACAATGGTGAGGCCCTACGAGGCCTTGGTGACAAGGGGCCAACTGGCCATAAAAAAACCTCCCAGTTTGCCTCCAGTGGAGAGGTTCTGACTGAGTACTGCTGGTGGCAGGATGATTCTTTATTTGATAGTTGTGGAAAAAGGGGTTTAAGACGAGTTCCAGATGTTGCTTTGGAAGCTGAATGTGCTCTGTGCAGCAGTGAAGTTATGGAGCTGCCTTGAAACCAGCCATCAAATTAAAATCCAGCTTTCAAGGCACAGGCTTTCCCTTACCTTCCCTGTCTTGTGAAACGGACCTAAGGGGTGAGACAGGCTGAGAAAATGCAGGGTAGCTTTTTGCCTTAGAGAGCTATTGGGTATTCAGGACTTTTGAAAATCAGGTCACCTATTTAGGAGTTTAATTTTAGGCACTCGTCTTTTAAAATCTCTCCTAAAAATACATTTTTGTATGGAGCTTGAATTTCCCTGGGTTGTGCTGGGTCAGTGAACTGCTTTGTGTTTTTTGAGGCTGTGCTATTGTATTCCAGAATCTCCAGCTTTCATTTAAAAAAATTGTAAGTCTCTAGCCGTCATGGTTGTGAATAAAATCTTGAAAATGTGACCCACGTGCAAACCAGTGGAGGGATGCCCTCCTGAATCTGCAGACAGCCTGAATAATATCTCCCAGAGGTGTAAATGTGTTCCATTCATGTCAGTGAAATGTTAACTGAGATGCCCAGTGATGTTAATGTGAGCATTTTTAACTATTTCACTGCTATTCAGTGCATACAAGAAAGAAGCAGAAGGGTCATAGTGCAGATTATAATATCTTCTTCTGAGAGTGACAGCTCAGTTTGGTGCCATGACTGGGTGGTGATTGGAGGGGGGAAAAAGGTGGTATTCTCCCATCTGATCTATGGAGTCACAAGGCCCAAGGGATTATTTTAGCCACACCAATGGGGAGCCAATTGTGCACAACCCAGTGGGGCATACAAGCCTACCTGGGCCAACCCTGTGCACCTTCTCCACAAAGTGTGTTCCAGTAGCGAGTATTGGGCCAGGTGGCTTCCTCCCTGGCTTTAGTGGCTGCTGAGAAATCATTGCATTTGTTCCATCCCGGTCACACTGTCAGGCTTTTCTTTGCAGCCATGAGGGTCAGAAACAAAATGCTCTACCCCTCTGAGGTTTTGATATTATTTTTTATCTCTGTCTGTTTGTCTATGATTTTGGGAGAAAGGGCCCTAGGCACGTGCCTGTTGTGCCTATACCTTAATCCAGCCTAGTCCGTGGTGTATCTCAACCCTGTTGAGGGGGAGTCAAGTGTGAGGAGCCCAGGAGAGCATATGTGAGCATACTTTGAACATTTTCACAAATTGCTCTGGTGGCATCTCATTTTGTCACCCTAGATAGGTGGCTCTTGTGGGAGTGGAGTTGGGAGAGTACCGCTGCTGTTTCCACTTTGAGCCCTATTTATGTATATAATTTATATGTAAGGATAAGGAGCAGAGGTGGTGTGAGATTTCTATTCCTTCTGCCGAGACAAAAATATTTGTTCCAAACACACATTTCCAAGGAGAACATTGCCTCTGCCTCTTGACCTCATTCAGTTAAAATACAGGCTCTTGCATTAGAAGATAGGCCAAGTAAGGCTTATCATTTGTGGCCTAGTGAATCGAGGAAATTTTGCATCCTGAGACGGGGAGGTAAACCCATTTTCCTAGTTTGGAACAGCAGTTTTAACAGGTTAGCTAGATGAGAAGTGACACTTGTCCTATGAGCATGGGGGATGGGATGGGGGTGTTGTGTGGAGGGGAAGAACTTGTTGGCTCATGTCTTTTCAGACCTGTGCTGGGAGCTCAAGAAGAGGGTCTTTTGTGCCATGCACCTCTGCCGGGGCTGGCTGCTGATTGATGGGGTTTGTAAAACTGAAATTGAGGATGAGGGATCTGAATGCAGTAAGCAAGAGGATGCTCACCTCAGCTAATCTCAGCTCACCCTCACTTCAGCAGGGCCCCTAGGGAGTGGGAACTCCATAGTCTCCATGAATCAGGAGCCAAGCCAGCTGCTTTTTTCCCTTTAGTGATATCAGAGATTGTAAAATATTCACGTAGAAAGCCACCTGCAAAAGATTTTTAAACCCTTTTATCTTTTGATTCTCTCCCCTTCTGATCCCACCCTGATCTTCTCTCTCTCTCTCTCTCTCTCTCTCTCTGTTGATAACTTTGGGGTGCCCGGTACACTGTATACACCATCTTCTGAGCTTCAGGGTTCCCAAGATTTATTCTCTGCCTTGGTCCCTGCAAGTGGCATACTATAAATACATATAGCTACTGGATTATGACTAAGCTTTGTACGTTGACTAACGTTGGCTAATGGTTGCAGACGAAGATGTTGCAGGAATAGGGCTCTGCACAGTTTCTAGGTTTATGGATGACTTCTGGAGCGGGAACTAAGGGAAGGGAGTTGTAGAGAGGGGAGGACTTGCTCTCACCCTCCTTGACCTTGAAGAGTAGTTCTCTGCTTCATTCATGTTTAAAGAACCCATTTCTAAAGTAAGCACACTCTGGTATTAGGAGTTGGTCTGCATTTATTACTAACCCCACCCATCCCTGCCTTTTGCAAGAATCTTGTGAGGCCCTGATTGTGTTTTTAGAAGCGGAATGACAGAGAGAAATTCCCTGGAGGCAAATGCAGAGTGTGTGCTCTGCACGCCAGTACAGACACACAAGGCTGGGAACTCCCAGAGAGATTGAGTGAGAGAGAGAGAGAGAAAGCACAGAACAGCCAAACAGTGTTGGAGGAGGAGGGGGGAGGAAGAGGCGAGACACTTTTTAATCCTTAAACTGAGCAATTTGGATTTTGTTTTTTAAACCCTTTGTCTCTACTTTTTATTGAGGAGCCTTTTGCGTTCCCGGATCACCTCCCTGCTGGGTTTGAACAGCTCAGGCTGACATGATGTACCTCTGGGTGAGTAGAGGGCTGTGTGTGTGAGGGCTTACACGCTTTGCACATATAAGGAGTGGAAAGCTGAGGGATTCTGTACTAGCATGAGCGGCCTTCCCCTTAGGGCTCAGCTCTCTGCAGCCCCTACACACAGTAGGCTTTAGCTTCCATTTTAAAAAATTCTTTAAAAAATTATATTGGTAACTGAATTTTAAACAGACTTTTCCTGCAGCAAGATCCCTCTGAGCTTGTATGTTTTTCAGCAGGTGCCTCAGAGAGAGAATTCTTTGTGGAATTATCCTCATTTTCTAGCACCTGTAGGACCTGTGCTGTTCCTGGACTTCTTCCTATGCTTTGTGGAATTTTGGTATGACTGAGGGGCACCCTGGCGGTGTACGTGGTAGAAATAAGTTTGATCCTCAAATGCCAGGAGTAGAGAATATGATCAGGAAGAATTAGCATTGTAATTGGGGAGTATGTGGCCAGATGCAAGGATGCTTTTATCAGAGGTGCCAGGATTACAGGAATTTCTAGTGGATTATGGGATATAGTGACAGGAAAAATGCGTGTGAGATGATAAATATCTAGCTAGCTTTATAAAATATACATAAATTTTCATCCTCTGAACAAATTCTTAAATTTTCTCTGGAGTAGTCCGCTGTTAGGATGCTCGGCTAGGATGTGTAATTCTCTCTGCTCCTTGGTACCCTTGAAATCTGTCGTTTTGTCCTTGGATCTGTTACCCATATGCCCAAGATTGCAGGCTCCTGCATTTGATTTAAGGATAATCAGGTCAAAAGTTTAATATATTCATTACTGGGGAAGTTGTGGGATTCTGTCACTGTCATTTTTTAACTCCCATCCCCCCTTCCCCAGCCCTTCCCTCCAGTTTATTTAGAAAACAAAGGAAGCCTTGGAACACAGAGGCGTTTTGCTGCTTTTTACTTTTTTCCATTGTGCACACACTCTAGCTTTGTAATCATAGGGTAACTTACATATGCTGGGCAATGCACACTTGCTTGTTTTTATAGGGTTGGCCCTGTTAGCAGATGGATTTCAACTTTTAAATCCCCTTTCTTCTCCAACCACATATTCTGGGCCTTGAATATGGCCACCATTTTTGCCAAGGAGGGCTAGATAGGCCTTCTCTTGCGGATCAGATAAGACTGCTGCTAAATCTGCTGGATGTGGTGAAGTGAGAAGCTATTCATTGGTGCTAGTACTGATTTTAGCTAATAAGTGACAATGGTGTGATAGTTCCCTACTGACTATGGGTGTTCCTACACTGGACCTGTAATTTCCAGCTCAGGTAGATGTATAGTACCCATGCTAGCTTTGATCAACTGAGTGTGCTAAAAGTACCAGCATAGCCCCAGTGGTGCAGGCAGCAGGATAGCTAGCCAGCTCCAGTACAATTGTTTCCAGCACCCTGTATTGGTACTTGGATGGCTAGCCCCTTCTGCAGCTCATGCTGCTGCAGCTACACTGCTGTTTTTAGCACGTTAGCTGGATCAAAACTAGTACATGTGTATCTGGAAATTACACCTCCAGCTCCAGTGTAAATTGGCTAAAGTGTGGGAGCGGACATCAGTAGCCCTGCTCTCCTTCCTGTGTGTGTGTGTGTGTAACAGTTCTAGGTGTAAGGGATATGGCCTGCCAATGTGTCAGCCAAGAGAGACTCATACTAGCGGTGTGCTTCATTTTTTAACAGGAGTGATTGTGAATTGCCGCTCTTGTGGATCCTGGGAGAAGGTTTAGTTTTGGCCAGTTTCCCAGCAGACTGAAGAACAGTATCCTCCTTTATGCTGTATGTACTACTCTTCCTCCCAATTCCACCCCAAACTCCCAGATCCACTATTGCTTTAGTAGGATTATAGTTAAACTGAGGTGTTGAAAGGGTTTTAACTGCTGTTAACCAGTGCTAAGGGCTCCTTCCAGCACCAAGTATGTTAATTCAAAAATGGGTAACTGGTAACATTCTTTTCTCTTTCCGGCACAAAGTGTGGGGAATTTTCTGCGACCCTGGTTCTTTGGGGAAGGTGTCTCTCTCTCCCACTCCACAGAAGCCTTTGCCTCCCAGTGCATCCTACATTCCCTCTTATGCTTTTGTCTCTCACTGACTTACCGTGTAGCCTTCAGTGGCAAAAACTAGGAACCCAGAGTTGCCTGTCTGATTTGACTCTGGGTCGGCTGTGCCACATCCATACTGTAATTGGGCTCTGGTTTCTTGCTTCAGTGCTTGTGGTCACAGCTCTTTCTGTTCCCTGTGCTGTATTTTCTCTGTTCAGTGTTTTTTGTCCATAGAACATTGGAACTGCTGTAGATCCATGGAGTTTTGTACTGAGTCATTCCTTAATTTAGTGTATAAAGCTACATTAATACAATGTTAAATTTGAGGTTTTAAATGTGCAAGCCAGGAAATCCAGAGTTATGGTTGCTGCGGGAACCTTAACATTGTCCCTTGTGCGTGCACATTACAGTATGATCTTTTCTTAAGTGATCCTGCAACACTGGACATTGCCACATACTATTTGGTAAATAATGCAATGAAATAAAATACAAAGGAACTGCACTTTTCTCTAACTGTGGGTGCAGAGAAGAATCCAGCCCAGAATGGTGCAGTAGCCAGAACGCAATAGCTTGGGGGTTATAACTGCCGCCTCCTTTGAATGAGCCATCATATTCCACATTCAAATTAAATTTCCTGCTTGCTGATCTGTACTCTCTAGTGTGTAATGTGTCACAGGATATTTTAAATAAAGCCTTTGTAAGATACAGTGCATTCTGGGCTGTAAGAGATCCAGAGAGTGGGAAATTTAAAATCTGATGTGATGACCTAATCTGTGGGGAACAGCTGGCTATGGTGTCGGAAGCTGAGAAGGCAGGCTAACAGTGGAACTGCACAGTTATAGTAGTAAGAAATACCGTTTACCTTAGCAGTGTTACAGTGTGGGGTATGCAGTTGTACGAAGTCTGCTGTGAGGCTCCGGCAGTAGGGGCAGGCTACTGCCCGGATCAAAATACAGGAAAAGATGCCTACTGTCGTTTTCAGTATTTGAACTGAAAATCTTTTAACTTTAATATTCCTGAACACATAATGGTCAAACTCAGAAAGGATTAGCCATGGGTGAAGTCTGATGGGAGCCCCTGTGGCTGCAGTCCACAGGAGGTTTGTGGTGGGGGAGGGGAAAGACGTGCTGGTGGCCCCGACATCTCAGCCTTTTCCTTCTGCGCCCTTGAGCCGAAATAAGAAACAGTGTGAATTAAACCAGACTTAGTTTGGTGTGAGTCCCTGTCTGGATACTTGGGTATTTTAGAACAAAAATGGCTAGGATCAATCTAGCTAAGGCTGCTTTGTGCTACTGACTGTAGCATTGGGGCTCAGATCCACCTGTTGTGTGCCAGAATACCATACCAGCCCCTATGTCTTGCTGCTGCCTTCTTTGCCTGAATTTAAGCTTTCACTTGAAGTGCAACTAAGAGCTTCTCTGCACTTGAAAATTTACCAAAATAGCTATTCTGGAATAGTTATTTTAGTATAAGCCGCTGTATGGACACTCATTCTGGAATAAGTGTGACCACACGGGGCTTATAATGAAATAACTATTCTGGAATTGCTATTTTGTTAAATTTCCAAGTGTAGACAAGTCCCAAGTGTCTAGCTGTTATGGTTATTGAGGTATACTTGGCTCAGATTTTTGAGGCTAACTAATGCAGTGATGTCTACCTGTATTTTCGATCTGAAATGATAACTCTGAAAGCCATTAACTGCCCCATTCATCTCAGTGGGGGCTAACTGAGGTACCCAGTGATATTTTGCCATTGAAAGTGTTAACTACTGAACTGCTCATCAAAGCAAGTAAGAAAGGAAAGGGAAGATCATATTATGAAGATCTGCGAGTGACAGCTCATTTTTGAACCATGAACATGTCGGTTTGGAGACACCACACTTTGTCCTACACACTGATTGAGAGTGAGCTAAACCCAAGGAGCAGGACATCTGAGGCCTTCCAAAGTGTGTGGGAGGGTCCAGTACAAAAAGCCCAATGGGTGTGTCCTTACCAATGGGAAGTCAAGCCCAAGGAGCACAGCAAAGTCCATGGGTTTCTTTGTACCCAAAGGAGCACAAAGAACATGCAAAATCATATTCTGAATTGTCTGTACAGTCTATTTTGAGCAGTCTCTCACGTGGAGGTAGCTTATTCTGTGGGCTGAGTTTGGAAGAGTGTATCATATTTTTTTCTCAATCTGACCCATGTTTAGTTCAATCAAATTTTATTTCACAATAAGTGTCAACACAGGCTTGCACCAAAACAAAGAGATTTTTGGAAATTAACGTAGTTAAACCAATACAAGTTTATGTGTAGACCAGCCCTTAGTTGCCTTTTAAATAGAAAAGCCTTACCCTCGCATTAGATGTCAGAGGTATGGCCCCTAACCCTTTGTATACAATGAATCACGTGGTACAAATGTAGGCTCACTTTATTTTGAGGAGTGCTTTATAAATTGCAGGATGTAGACTCAAGAGTTACACAGATGCTGCCTTGCTGAATGTATGTTGGAATATGAAAGGTTAGAAGAAAGAGCAGCAACCCCAGCAAGCAATTTGATCAATCTACCCTTCCTTCCATTCTCTGAGAGGGCTGAAGCCATCAAAGACAGGAGGGACTAATGGAGCGAAGGTCCATGTTGTTGCTAGGCTCCTGATAGGAAAGCACTGGATTCAAAGCTCTGATCTCCAAGGGATTATAGTGTCTCTAGATAATTTCCTCGGTTCTCCCAGCTGTGCACAGGGTACATGCTGAGTGTTTGTGAGAGGACTGGCTTCCCAGTGCAGTTAGAATGATTTCTTTCACCCGAGCTCTGTGGAAATGAATCCCTTCCTCAGACCTCTAATGACTATTTGCTTTACAAGCAGGAATGGTGCCAGGTAGCTTACCAAGTTATTTGTAATATTTCTGCCTTTGTCTCCTTTTTCTTTTTGATTTGCCTTTCATTTGCCTTGCCTTCACTGCAAGGGGAGCTCGCTGTAGAGTCTCTCTTTGGATTGCATAGAATCATTTTTCTTTTCCCTGTCTCTAGGCGTTGAGCTCATCAGCTTTACCACCCTAGGGACTAGAAACCCAACTCTGCTGCCAGCTCTGGGCCTTAGCAACATACTCCTGCTCATGCCATGTCTTTCTTTCATTTCAACCTCTTGCATGAGGTTGGTTAGAGCCAGTGCATACTATGATCAGCCCAGGATGTTTTTCACAGGACGCAATATATATACAGTCACATAGCAAGTGACCATCCCTGCTTCTGAACTTTTCACATACTGTGCTAGGGGCTGGATCTCTGTAAATATTGGAACTTCATGAGGCTTTGTTAAATGTGTAAATGCTGATCTATAAAACACATACTGTATTATAGTTCTATTTATTCTCTTTGAGTAGTGAACTAAGGGCAGAAGAAGTGTTTCTCAAAATAACCAATTAAATGAGATCTTTGAAAGTGGGGCATAGATCAGATATTTCTTAGACCTTGTCTTCTCTAATGTAAACTCTGTATGCGTGCGCATAAATATTTTACAGAAAGCTACATTAATAGAACTTTGTTGCGAAGTTGGGTACCCCAAAGTTAGGAAATTCCAGAATTTGAACCTTAATTTGAGCCATATGCATTATGATAGTCTTTAATTACATGATCACATTTAATTACATGATCACATGATCCACAGAACCCCATTCTCATTCAGTTTCTGAGCAGCTATTCAATATTTTGTTTTATCCTCATTGTTCATTAATTTCCTTATGGGCTTTTCTGTGGTGTTCCTTAATGTAGTATCTGAGTGCATCACAGTCATTCGATTTTTCACTACACCCTTGTGAAGTGCAGGAGGTATTATTATTTCCATTACTTAGTATTATGTAGCACTTAATATGTTCAAAGCATAGCTCTCATTGATTTCAGTTACAGCTCAGCACTTCTACAAATCAGACCCTAGGGTGTCAGTTCGGGCACCCAGAAAATGAGGAACCCACAATCCGTTATCACCTGTGAAAAGTTTGGTTAAAGTGACTTGTCCAACATCACACAGAAACTGTGTGTCAGATGCAGGGATAGAATCCAGTTCTCCAGGGCAGCATTCAACTGCCTTGACCATGAGACCCTTCTTTCTCTTCCTGCAGTCCCATGCCTTATTCACTACACACCTTCCAGCTTCTGCAACAAATGAGCTAAGGGTTCTACAGGCAACAGCTTCCTTTGCTACACAGACCTGATTCATCTCCAGAGCAGGTCCATCTTGTGCATAGGCGCTGACTCTGTGGGTACTCCCACCAGTGGGCCCCGCTGATCAGCTCCTCCTCCTGTTCAGCAGTGGGCAGGAGGCCCGGGGGGGGGAGGAGCAGGGGCAGAAAGAGGCGGGGCACGTTTGGGGGAGGGGTCAGAATGAGGGGGGAAGAGGCAGGGAGGGGGCGGAGCAGGGGCGGGAAGAGGCGTGGTGGGGTGGAGTCTTCGGGGAAGGGGTGGGGTAGGGGTGCTTGGGGCGGAGCGGGGGTTGAGCACCCCTGGGGAAATCAGAAAGTCTGCCTGTGATCTTGTGTGCTGAATAAGACAAAGGTCCTCTGGGGAAAAAACTCTGTGATCATGTACTGTATCATAATGCATGTGCACAAGGGGGCTGAATTAGGGTTGCACAGGCAGCCTGCATTCTGATATTTCCTGACTTTCGAGTCCTTGACATTGCAACACCTCAGTAACTTTTTAACATCATTTTTATATGTAATTTCCTAGGTTTTTTTCTTTTTTTTAAAAAGCAAACTTTAAAAAAAAAGTTCCATCCTGTAGAACCTTATTGGCACCCATGTGGTTCATCGGCAGGGTTGGAATCTATAGAGCCAGAGCACAGACCTCTGCCACTTGAGCTACTCTGTCACTTGGTGTAACTGATAGCAGAACACGATTGTGACAAGCACTAGAAAGGGGATGAGACGTATGCTTGGCCAGATGATTTCACGGATCTATGCTGACAATAAAGGAATGGTGAGACTTTAGTCTCCTTTCCAGGCTTAAGAGATGAGTGTTCCCTAGTGCAGGGGTTCTCAACCTTTTTCTTTCTGAGGCCCCCCCAACATGCTATAAAAACTCCACAGCCCACCTGTTCCACAATAACAGGTTTAGTGCATATAAAAGACAGGGCTGGCGTTAGGAGGTATCAAACAGGCCAATTGTCTGGGGAGCCTCATGCCACAGGAGCCCCTGCAAAGCTACATTACTCAGGCTTCGGTTTCGGCCTCGGGTGGCGGGGCTCAGGGCCCGGGCTTCAACCCCATGCGGCAGGGTTTTGGCTTTCTGCCCTGGGCCCCAGTGAGTCTAATGCTGGCCCTGCTTGGTGGTCCCCCTGAAACCTGCTCGAGGCCCCTTAGGGGGCCTCTGACCCCTGGTTGAGAACCACTGCCCTAGTGGGCACAGACTCTGGTGCCTGTACCTCCCAAACTTGACCTCTTCTGTCCCAGCCCTTTGTCCCCAGCCCAGTCTCTTCCTACTCCAGTTCCTTATGCCAGGCTCATTCTCCTTCTGTCTACCTAGTCTCAGTCTCTCCTCACCGGACTTCTTATAGCAGTGTCTTTTCCCAATCCTAGTCTCCCCTTCCGGATTCATTGTCGGAGTCCCAATTTCCTCCTCACCACTCCGTATCCTTGCTCAGTTAGTTTCAATTCCCTCTTTCCCATCCCGGCTCTTTGTCCCAGTCCCAGTTCTGTTCCCCCATGGCCCCGGCGCTTCAATTCCTTGTCAGCTCGATCTGCCCTCTCCCTGCCACATTCCCCTCACATATAGGTTCCTTGTACAGCCAAGCTAAGTGTCCCCCCCAGTCCCAACTTCTTGTCTGATCTCTGCATGTGTCCCTCCCCCCAACTGGCTCCCAGTCCCCACACTTCCATCACCAGCCTCCTCTCCCTCCACCTCCCAGTCCCAGCCACCTTGTCCAGCCAGTCGCAGTGTTTCTCTTTCCCCCAGACTCCCACTCCAGTCTTAGTCTCACCAGACTTCTTGTCCCACACCTCCTCCTTTCTCTGTCCACTTGTCTGACTTCTGTTCCCTGTGCATTCAGATCAGGCACTCTCCTTCTGCATGCTGCCAGGGTGCCAGCAGAGGAATAGCTGAGAGTGCAGCTGAGCCAGATTCCGTGCTTTCAGTTTGGGTGGCCAGTCCTACCCCAGCCTGGAACAGCTATTACAGGGAAAGTCCAGCTTTGCCCTTGTGGCACTGGGCTGGAGCATGCTCCGCAATTCTGTGTGGATGGCA
The DNA here is from genome assembly GCF_965140235.1 of Caretta caretta. NCBI lineage: Eukaryota > Metazoa > Chordata > Testudines > Cheloniidae > Caretta > Caretta caretta. The sequence continues at coordinate 258,162,746 of NC_134206.1, read as the reverse complement.
TGTGCAAGGCCTGGTCAGCCCTAGTTGCTGAGAGTGGCTGTAACATGCTCAGTGAGAACAGAATCATTGGAGGTTTTAGCTGGTAAGAAGTCTCTGCTGAGCATGTGGGAACTATGGTTCTTCAAAAGCCTATAACGTTGTCAAATTTGGGTGAATTTTCACAAGGATGACAAAAGGTATAGGCCTGACACATAGTCCACCCCCTGCCAAATGTCTGGGCCCTGCTCCAAAGCATGAGGGTGCTATTCCATTTCAAAGAAAAAGTAGCCAATGTTTTAACATGGGCAAATCAGCACATTTTTCTCTAGGCTCGTCCTCAGAAACAGTGGAACAGTTTGACCTGAAGTGGTGTCGTGTGTCTCCCCCCCCAACATAATAAAAATAAAGAAAAGTCAGCCTGAGGCAGACACCCGACATGGAAAATTTGAGCCCAAACAATAGCTTGGCGAAGCTGTAAGCAACTGACAAGGTGTTATAATGGGAGGTGTTGGGCAACCTTAATAATAGGTGATAGTACCAGCCCCATTTATAAAATAATAATAAAAATATCCACAGTACCATGCTCCTCCCGTGGGGAGAGGATGAGAGAACAAACATGTAACTGATGTTAGGCATGTTGTTTAATGCACTGCTGGAAGGCATTCAGATACTATGGTGATGAACGCAGTATAAGAACGTATATAGAACTGAGTGTTAGGGAGTACTGTGTCTTAAGAGATAAGAAGTGCCTTGTCTCATCTGAGCCTACATGTATGAAACCATGAAGGGGAAAACTCTAATTCTGGGGTTTACATTGTGATGAGTCACAATGCTCACCCAGTCAGTGTTCCTCTGTTCCCCTCCCCCAGCATGGTCTTGTGCCATTTTCTGAAGATATATTTGTTGAACCTCTTCTCTCTCCCTAGCTCCTTAACCCCCCAAGCAAATTGCAGGAACAAAAAACTATATTTTTCCATTGTGCTATTGGCCAGGAAGTGTACTGCTGTTAATAATTATTGCAGCAGCTGCTAGGAGTGGGGCCCCATCATACTGGGTGCTATATAGTCTAACAATTTGCATTATTTGATGTCCAAAATATACAACGTTTTAATAAACATTGCCTGTTTTTGCTGGTTTTAAATGGCTTCTGCTTGTTCCTTTTTAAAGGATCCCTTCCTGTTTGTTTTATTCCTGAAAGTGGCAAGAGAAGAATAGCTTTACAATAGTTGAGAGGGGAAATTTGAACACTTATTGGTTGGTGGTAAGCTAGTTATTTGGGAACTGTGATAGGGAGAGATGGGAAAGAAATCTGCTAGCCAAGTTCAGGTGGGAGCATTTCAATTCTAGGAGATTACTTTTGAATGGTTTTGGTTGAGGGTCAGTTTAGTAAATGTCATCGTGTCATCCTCCTGTTCAACGTATGTGTAAAGCCACTTGGAAGAGAGAGGATGAGATGTTTCGTATCATTATCATCTTCTTGTGAAATCCCAAAGGGACATAGTCTTCTGGGAGATCGAGCACCACCCGGATCAATCCCTAACTAGGTCCGTAAGGCAGTCTTTGATGAGCTTATCAGGCCACCAAAGCTTTTGGCGCCCACGTGATTGCCGGCCATCCCTTGGTAAATGCAGAGTGGTTACCATGCTGATGCTACTCATTTGTCATCTTTTCATTGAACCCAGATTTTGTTTATTTGTTGTTGACGTCTTGAAATCCCAATCAAGGATCAGGGCCCCATTGTGCTAGACACTATTAAGATATATAACAAAAAGACAGCGCTGTCCCCAAAGGGATCTGGTCTTATTACATTACTAGTATATGATAGAAGTTGGGATCTGGAGGAAAACAACACGGCTGTGATTTAACTTGGGTAAAATAGAAGTGGTGGTGTTACCAGGACAAGAAGTGTTGAGAGAGATGGAAGGAGGAGGTATCTGTATCAAAATAAACACGTTTTCAGGGTGTTTGTACACCTTTTGCTCAGTTAGTTCACAACCTCTAAGTCCAACTGGCTTCATTGCTGTTCTGGGATTTTCAGAAAACAGCAGTGCCTGACACGTTTTGTTGTTTTTTAAATCTGCTACTAGCCAAGAATTTACATCTTACCATAGTAACCCACATCTTTTTTTCTTTGATATTCTGTGCCAGTCCAGACACATGGGTATAGTTCTTCCCAGCCAACAGATGGCGACAGAACTGGGTCTTTTGATATAGTTCCCCTCTCCATGTAGGTGCTTTACTGGCTTTCAGACCTTGGTGGTTTCTGTTTCCAACAAGTAGAGCACATCATTGAGGCCTGAACAAAGGTGAGACTAGCCTAGGTTTCAGAGCCTAATAGGAGCTTTGTCAAGGTTCCTTCCCCACTCTGAACGCTAGGGTACAGATGTGGGGACCTGCATGAAAAACCTCCTAAGCTTATCTTTACCAGCTTAGGTCAAAACTTCCCCAAGGTACAAAATATTCCACCCTTTGTCCTTGGATTGGCCGCTACCACCACCAAACAAATACTGGTTACTGGGGAAGAGCTGTTTGGAAACGTCTTTCCCCCCAAAATACTTCCCAAAACCTTGCACCCCACTTCCTGGACAAGGTTTGGTAAAAAGCCTCACCAATTTGTCTAGGTGACTACAGACCCAGACCCTTGGATCTTAAGAACAATGAACAATCCTTCCAACACTTGCACCCCCCCTTTCCTGGGAAATGTTGGATAAAAAGCCTCACCAATTTGCATAAGTGACCACAGACCTAAACCCTTGGATCCTGAGAACAATGAAAAAAGCATTCAGTTTTCTTACAAGAAGACTTTTAATAGAAATAGAAGTAAATAGAAGTAAAGAAATCACCTCCGTAAAATCAGGATGGTAGATACCTTACAGGGTAATTAGATTCAAAACATAGAGAATCCCTCTAGGCAAAACCTTAAGTTACAAAAAAGATACACAGACAGAAATAGTTATTCTATTCAGCACAATTCTTTTCTCAGCCATTTAAAGAAATCATAATCTAACACGTACCTAGCTAGATTACTTACTAAAAGTTCTAAGACTCCATTCCTGGTCTATCCCCGGCAGAAACAGCATATAGACAGACAGAGACCCTTTGTTTCTCTCCCTCCTCCCAGCTTTTGAAAGTATCTTGTCTCCTCATTGGTCATTTTGGTCAGGTGCCAGCGAGGTTACCTTTAGCTTCTTAACCCTTTACAGGTGAGAGGAGCTTTCCCCTGGCCAGGAGGGATTTCAAAGGGGTTTACCCTTCCCTTTATATTTATGACAAGCTTTATCTACATATTGGTGTGAATCTGCCTTTTTTGGGCTCATGATCCTTTAGGTCAATTCATCAACTCTCTCGGTATAGCTTGGCTGATTTGTGCAGTTACAGTTCCAGGAAAGTGTCAGAGGACAGGAAGATGGAAGCTTTGTGAGGAGAGCAGCTTCAAGACCTTCTGTGTAAGCTTCACTCTATAAACTGGTTCATTAGGAGCCATTAGCAGGCTCCAGAAACTGAGGAAATCTCCTGTGCCAGAGATGAAGTAAGACCTGGTCAAGACTTTGCCCTACCTTGATTTGAGCTTATCTACATTGTGATGTCATGTGGCTCTATGGCTTTGTCAGTCATCACTGATCCACTGGCCACTCCTTAAAAGATAAGTTATCTCTCTTCTTTCACAGCATATTCCTGGTGGGGGAGGAGCTTGAAAAGTTTCAGTAGTTGCTAGTGCATATGAAGACTCAGTGTTTCTCTCCTTAGAGGGCCTTACATGATTCCTAAAGTAAGGCTCTAACTCGTCCAGGAACAGACTCAGAGAAACCAAAGTTATTACCCAGAGACCACAATCCCAGTTCAATAGGAGAGGTCATTTCAAATGAAGCAACACTGTGTTCAAAGAAGCGGGGGATTAGGGATCAGGGTGATCCCTCATATGGAGGCCAGTGCACAGAATACCATTGTAGTCAGAAGAAATAAAGATTCTTCTTCGAGTGCTGTCCCTATGGGTGCTCCACTTCAGGTATTGGTGCATCCCGGTGCCATCGATCAGAGATTTACGGTAGCAGTGTCTGCTCCGTAGGTGTCTCGCGGTGCTGTTGGTGCCGCATTTAGCATGTGCACGACCCAAGTCCTCCAGTTCCTTCTCAACTGTCCTCCGGTGAAGATGGAGCTCTGGGGCAGTGTTCGTCACTCTTGCCAAATCTTTAGAAATAGCAGTAAGTAGCTAGTTAGTCATTTGAAAGTTATAATTAGTTTTAGTAATAGTAATAGTTTTAGTTTAGTTTAAAAAAAAAGTTTACTTTTCTCAGTTTTACCCTCCCTGTAGTTTCCCTGCACCGGGGTCTATTAACTGTTTGGATGCCTGGCTCTCCAGGTTTTAAGGAATGCAGCTCTTGCTGCGAAGCAATGCCCGTTTTGGATGGGCACTCTTTGTGTGTCTGATGTCTCAGTGAGGTGCATATCCCACAAAAATGCGCCCACTGTAGTAATTTGAAAGTGAGAGCCCGGCGTGACCAGGATCTCTGCTTGAAAATGATACTAATGGAGAAATCTCTTCAACCAGAGCCTGACCAATAGACCTCCTTTCCGGGCACCCGCCCCCTTCAGAGACCGGAGACATGCCTTCCTCTAAAAGACCGAGGAAGAGGGTGCAGACGTCTCCGCAAAGAGCACCGCAGAAACATAGGTGGTCTTCTGCCAGGTCGCTACCCCTGATGCCGATGCATGCTCAGGTGAACACCTTTGATGCTCCAGGCACCTCTGGCACCGCCGAGTCCTGAGTGAAGGAGACGGAGTCAAGGCACAGACACAGACATGCCTTCTCCATGGCACTAAATTCACCTGTAAGGGACTCCGGTGTTGAGCGTCTCCTCAGGCACCTTGCCTCCGCCCCCAGCACCGACATTGCGGTTGGTACCGGTTGAGAAAACTAAGTTGACACAGACCGCGCCGACTGAACCGCCCCAACATCTGATGGCACCGGCATTGTCACCGATGAGAGCGCCCCCACTGGAACCAATTGTACCGACATCAGAACTGATACAGACTGTGTTGTAACAGTCCCCACTACTTGCTGCAGAGGGCACTCCTGTATGTTATAGAGGAGATCCCCATACCTCTCATAACACTGTACACTCATCCAGTGAAGATGATGATGATGCGCAGGAACCATCCATTTTCTCGCTACACCACTCATCACCAAAAGGATGCCAATCAAATACCTTTACAACCAGACAGCTCAACCGTGTTATGGACTGCCATGGATGTATCCACCAGTGGCCTTCCCAATTCAATGGGCACATTGGGAACCCTGGGCAACTTATCGGGGCCCCCACTCCAGGCCACCCATGGCTCATAAAGGCGAGTTGAGGTCTAATCCCACATCCCCCACCCTGCAGCCAACGGAAGCTCAGGATGTTGGGGATGACACAGAAACAGGCACAGATCAGGAAGCTGCATCTCCTGCTCACAATTCTTCCTCTTCCACAGATGAGGCAATCGTGTCACTGCTGTCCACCTCAGCGGATGACTTCAAGCAGTTCCAGGAACTGTTTAAGCGGGTCGCCCAAAGCCAGGACATCCCGTTGGAGGAAGTGCAGACAAACCAGCACGAGTTGGTACAAATTCTTCAACCTTCATCTACTTCCAAAATCACTCTGCCCATCAACGATGCCATTTTGGAACCAGCAGACAGAGTCTGGCAGACACCGGCCTCAATTTTGTCGACATGCAAAAAGGCGGATAGGAAGTATTACGTCCCTGCCAAAGGGGTGGACTTCCTCTTCTCACCCCCGCCTCCCAACTCTTCGGTGGTCAACGCTGCTAATAAGCATGGCAAACAACAACAGTTTAGATTGACCCCACAAAATAAGGAACACAAGAGGCTTGACATCTTTGATGAAAAATTTACTCCTCAGCGACATTACAATTCCGCGTCGCCAACCGTTCAACCTTGTTGGCTAAATACGGTTATGATTCTTATGGGAAACTTAGCTTGTTCACAGTGGAGCTTCCCAAGGAAAAAAATCACAATTTCAGAAGATTGTAAATGATGGTCAACTCATCGCTAAAACAACCCTCCAAGCGTCTTTGGACGTCACGGACACAGCTGCCAGAACACGGCCATGACCACAGTGATGCACCGGGCATCCTGGTTGCAGTCCTTAGGCATCCCAAAAAACTTCAAATGAAAGTCGAAGACCTACCTTTTGACAGAGAAAAGCTGTTCTTGAATAAGACAGATGAAGTGCTCCACTCGATGAAAGACTCTCGAGCCACTCTGTGGATTTACATCCCACCTGCAAAGAGACAGGGGGGATGTAACCTTATCAGAGATCCAGAGATTCCTCTTCTAACTGACAACAGCAACGACCATACGAGAACCAAAGACAGCGTCAATGTTCGCAGCGATGGAGAGCACCTCAATCTCAACCGTTGAGTTCTCAATCGGCTCCGCCCAAGACACAATTTTGAAGTTTTAGTCGAGGGTCTGGACAACCTCCCTCACCAGGCAGCGTTTACACCCAATCCATCCCCATGCTTTGGTCATCGTCTTCACCCATTCTATTTTATCTGGGTGTCAATAACCATGGACCAATGGGTGTTAGAGATCGTACGATCGGGATATACCATCCCCTTTACCTCCCAACCACCGACCCTACTTCCCTCCCTTCCCTCTTCAGGGATCCTTCCCACGAGCACCTGTTACAACAAGAAATCAATCATCTTCTACAGCTAGGTGCCATGGAACAAGTGCCTTTGCAATACAGAGGCAAGGGGTTTTACTCCCACTACTTGACGCAGAAGAAGAATGGGGGATGGAGACCTATCTCAGGAAGCTCAACAAGTTCGTATGCTCTCAAAAGTTCAAGATGGGCACACTGGGCATGATACTTCTAGCGCTGCAAAAGGGGGACTGGTTTTTAGCCCTCAACCGCCAAGATGCTTATTTTCATATTACCATATGCCTTGCCCGCAGGAAATTCCTGCGATTCACAATAGGACATGAATACTTCCAGTAGAGAGTACTACCATTTTGCCTATCCACTGAACCAAGAGTTTTCTCCAAAACCCTAGCGGTAGTAGCGGCACATCTACGCAAACAGGGAATAATGATCTTCCCTTACCTGGACGATTGCCTTCTCAAAGGCCCTACTCAACGAGAAGCACGGGACACTGTCCAGATGGCGATCACACTGTTCAGGGATCAAGGGCTACAGATAAATGAACAAAAATCCACTTTAGTCCCTGTTCAACAACTGGACTTCATCAGGGCACACCTTGATGCCATAGAAGCCAAGGCATCCCTGTCCCTGAATAAAGTCACAATGCTGACAAACCTCGTCTCAGAGGAAAGAGTCAGCCCCCAAATACTGGCTCATACTGTCTGGCAACTGTTAGGACACATGGCAGCCACAACATGGCAGACACGCAAGACTACATATGCACTGCCTACAGGGTTGGTTGAGCTTAGTATACATACCTAGCAAACACAGCCTGCACAAACAACTTACAGTACCACCCCGCGTCCTGGACTCTCTATACTGGTGGACAAGACCAGAAAATGTATGCTTGGGTATTCCAGTCCAACAGGATCCCCCATCAATAGTAATCACAACAGACTTGTCACTGATTAGGCTGGGGCACCCACATGTATCAGCACACAGTCTCTTGCAGAGACTCAGTTACACATCCATCTACTAGAGATACGCGCAGTCCGCAACACTAACAGACACTTCCTACGTCACATAAAGAACAAATCAATTAGCATATTGACCGACAACATTGCTTGCATGTTTTACACTAGTTGCCAAGGGGGCGCTCGATCTCACTTGCTATGCACCAAAGCCATGCAACTGTGGAACTGGTGCATACACCTCAATGTAAAAATTTCAGCTGTTGGAATGTGACGGTGGACATGCTAAGCAGATACTTCTCTCGAGACCACAAATGGGAAATGAACAAGAGAGTACTGCTATCGACATTCTGCCAGTGGGGCACTCCCCTCATCGCTCGCTTCCCCAATGAACCACAAATGCGCCATGTTCTGCTTGAGGGTGGGAATAGGACCGCGATCATTGGGGGGTGCCTTTCTCATGGGATGCACAACTCATGCACATGTTCTTTCTGATTCCCCGATATCACAAATGATACACAAGATATGACTAGACAAAGCCAAGGTCATCCTCATAGTCCTGACATAGCCCAGGCAAGCATGGTACCCTTACCTGATGTGCATGGCAGTATATTCCCCTCAAGTTCTCCCTCGCCGTCCGGACCTGCTGTCTCGGAACAATGGTTGCTCTGTTCACCCCAGTCCGGAGAAACTCCATATTCAAGCGTGGCTTCTGCATGGTTCCATTATGGTGAACTAGCCTGCTTGGAACAAGTTAAACACCTGTTACTAAACAGCAGGAAAGTGACCACGCATGATACTTACCTTTAAAAATGGAAGAGATTCTCCTCATGGTGTCATTAAAAACATGTGATGGACTCCCCATCACTGCTATCATTAGTGTTGGAATACCTACCGGAACTGAAACATTCCAGGATTTAGCAATGAGCTCGATCAAAGTCCATCTCGCGGCCATTACTGCATTCCATCATGAAATTGACAGGACCTTGATCTTTGCGCACCCTATTACTAAACGGTTCCTCGCGTGCCTCCAGAACATTTACCCAGAGGTTCGCCAACCTACTCTGGCCTGGGACCTCATTCTGATATTGAAATACCTCACCAGACCGCCATTTAAACCCCTACCCACCTGTTCCCTCCTACATTTATCCATAAAAGTGGCCTTTTTGATCACTATTACTTCCGCCAGACGGGTGAGTGAGATAGGGGCTCTCATGGCCGATCTTCCCTACACAGTATTCTTCAAGGACAAGGGCACGCTACGTCTGCACCCAAAATTTCAACTGAAGGTGACATCATCCTTTCATATTAACCAGCCAATCCATCTTCCTATGTTCTATTCCAAGCCTCGTGGGTCTCCAACAGAGACTGTCTTGCATACATTGGATGTCAAGTGTGCGCTAGCATTTTACCTAGAAAGGACCAAACCTTTCCAGAAATCTCCTAGACTTTTCATTTCTACTACTGAGCATTTGAAAGGCTGTGCAATATCCACTCAGAGACTGACTAAATGGATCTTCACATGCATTCAACATTGCTATAGTATTCGGAACACGGATCCTCCTATGCACATCAGAGTGTATTCCACAAGATCTGTTCCTATCTCGATAGCGTTCCTTAACAATGTTCCGATATTAGAGATTTGTAGGGCAGCCACTTGGGCCTCTGCCCACATATTCACTGAGCACTATGCAATAACTGAAGACTCCAGGGCTGACGCCATAGTTGGCCTAACCGTACTTACCTCTATGATTCAAATGAACCTGAAGTCCCTGCTGCCTTCTGAGGGGCACTGCTCTACAGTCGTCTGAAGTGGACCTCCCACAGGGACAGCACTCGAAGAAGAAGAAAAGGTTACTCACCTTGTGCAGTAACTGAGGTTCTTTGAGATGTGTGTCCCTGTGGGTGCTCCACTACCCACCCTCCTCCCCTCTACTTTGGAGCTTGCAGTAAGGATTCTGCGGTAGAGAAGGAATGGGAGGGCTCTGGTCGTGCACGCGCTAGACACGGCACCAATGGCACCGCAAGATGCCTACTGTGCATGCGTGATCCGCGCAGACACTGCTACTGTAAATCTCTGATTGTTGGTGCCAGGATGTACCAACCCCTGAAGTGGAGCACCCACAGGGACACGCGTCTTAAAGAACCTCAGTTACACTGCTACCGTAAATCTCTGATTGTTGGTGCCAGGATGTACCAACACCTGAAGTGGAGCACCCACAGGGACACGCATCTCAAAGAACCTCAGTTACTGCACAAGTTGAGTAACGTTCTCATTTGTTTCCTGAATGAGCCTAAATAAAAGAATACCAGGGTCCTGGATGGTAGATTCTAGCTACTGAACATACTATAGAGTTCAGTGTGAGTTCTTCCTGCAACTCTTCTGCTGAGTTGCTCTGCATCAACTGGTCGAGAAGGCAGGGAGTGCAGCAAACCTTTAATCTATTGTAAACAGAAACTGTTCTTCCAGTCTTGGAGGACGAGAGAGGACCAAGGGCCCACTCAACTTTAGTTTGTGCAGAACAGCAGGCAGCCCAGTCACAGACTTGGAATTGAAGAGAGTAAACTTTTGTTAGGGTTCACAGAATCTCTGAAGTAGATTATAGAGTTGAGAGATTAGTGCAGGCAGCTGGTGAATCACAGTGAAAGTCAAGATCTCCCTTTTTTGCTGGCAGAAAAGAAATAAACCAACAAAGGATGCCCTCTAGAGCCCACAGATTGGAGGATCCTAACAAACGCTAACATTGCTATGGCCATCAATCAAGTGTGTCCAAGTTTCTCAAATCTGTGAAGAAACTAAAACTGGTAATTAGGCCGCCTCCTGTCCCTCCCTTAAATCTGGTTTTCATTGTTCTCTCACAGCCCTTTAGGAAAATCTTCATTTGTATACCTTCTGTATCCTATTTCTGATGGCTAAGGTTCTGTCTGCAAGATATGATTTTCCACCAGGTTGATGTTATTCTTGGGCCTTTAGTTGAATTCAGGCCAAAGACAGTTTCCATGTTTCATATGAGCTAGGAGGCAGCCTGTCCCCTACCCCTTTGTCCTAATTCATGCCTAGACATCAAGACAATTATTTGAATTTGTCCTGACCAAATGATGAACTTCAGCTACTCTGTAAGAGATTAATCATCTTGCTGTAAGGCTCTACTGTAGGATGATGCTAAAGGCGGTTTTCTGATGCATGATGGACAACAGTGAGATTCTTCTGAACATTTTCACAACTTCGGAAGTACCAAGAGTACAAACAAATTTAAATGCAGGAAAACAATGTAAAAATTTAAATTACTGCATATGTCTTGAAATTGACAAATGAGCATGCTCTGGTCTATTATATTTCTTTTTTTCTCTCATTTCTGTTGCAGTAGCCTCCCCTTCCAGGAGAACCATGTCAGCTTGAGCCTTCCTGGAAATTTCATGGGTGAAGTGGCCTGTTAAGGATGGTCTCAGCCTCCTTCAGGAAGGAGAGATTTCACTGCAATATTTGAGGCAGCAGGAGTTAGCTGAGTTTCTGCCTTCTGTATACCCACAGAACGAGGATTTTGGGGTGTTTGATTCCAGTAGCCCTGTCTCCAAATAGCACTCAGGGGTGGCTGCTGTAACAGTCCCAGCGCTCCAGTGATATATGTGATTCCAAACTCTCGGAGCTGTTTGAGATTGGGAGATTGACTGACTGTTCAGTGCAGAGGTGTGGCAAAGGGGAGGGATAACTAGGATTAGTCCTTGCTTTGTCCATTTCAGCTAGTGGGACAGATGGTGCAGGGTAGGTGATGGTAGGTGATGCAGATGGTGGCACCTTGTGAGAAATGGCAGGTAACTGAATTGTGAAATTGGGTGTTTTGCTGGAGCATGATGCCTTGAAGGAACTGGAGAAGAGAATGGGGTTGGGTAAATGTTATTAACTGCACTTGAATGCTTTAATGTAGTGTTGTTTTTGTGTCTATAAATATAGAGTGTTTGTATAATTTCTGTTTTTAAAGTTGTTTGGGATTTTTCAGGATAAAAAGTGCAGTAGAAAATGCATGATATAATGCCTTCTTCTGGTGTCTCAGGTGTAGATCCCCTGTGCAGCTGCTTAGTTGTTGTGAATAGCTGTGCTCTGTGACAGTTGAGCGGGGTAGGTGTGACAGTTAAAAATTTTTTTTTCAGCTTGTGCAAAAAAAAAAAGGCTTTAAAAATTCTGGGTATGTTATATGAATGTCTAGAGAGAACTGGGTGCCTTGTCTTCTTTCCCTCTCCACAATATCCATTCAAATTACCAGCACAAGTGCTGGAAACTTTAAAGACCATTGGAATGGAGGAGCAGCTGGCCTGCATGTGCTACCCCACAGTAATGCCAGTGACATGTTTTTGAGACAGGCTTTTCTTTCTTTTGTGATTCTTGGGTTCTGTTGTACAATGGCGATATGCAACAATTTTTCTTAAATGTGTGTTTGCTGATATGTCCCTTCTAGTATACTGCTCTCTTTGTTCCTGATGGTCAATGGACACCTTCAAAAGCTGGCTGCCGATCTACAGCATGTCTGGGTACAGCTGAGGCATTTCCACTTTAGCCTTTCTCTTTCATCAGTCATGGGGCAACCCAATCAAATTCACTGTAGCAAGATTTATGGCTGGCCCCAGGACACTGCTTTGGTAAACTTCAGAGTGTCTTCCATGCTCAGGCAGCTTGTTATGTCGTCCCTTTGCTTTCTGTGAAGAGCAATGTCTGTTCTGTGGTTTTTCTACAGTTACAGGATTGAACTTGGTAGTGCTCTGTCATCCTTCCCACAAATCCTGTAGTGGTATTGCAACCTCTGCTATTTAATTGGAGTGGCGGCAGTGAAGGCGCTGTGGTTCAGATATAAAAATAAAAGCTGCTGTTGATTTAATCCCATTACGTAGTGTTGATCTCACGACCACTGGACTATTAGTAGGATTCCAGTTTTAATCCTGCAAGGATCAATCTAGCCTGTTGCTCTCTCTGTCCTGATCCTAAATCCCCCTTTAATCTTGTTAATTACACCAGGCCTTTTTCCTGTGGACCAGCATAGCCACATTATGCCTTCATGCTGCATTCTTTGACCTGGGATTTTCCCTTTATTTTTGGAGAGCTGAATTACTATTTGTTCCTGAAGACTGATTTCACCAGTACAGTAGCACTGTATCAACCCACCATGGCCTCAGATTCACTTTCTCAGATGCTTGTGCTACAGGTGGTATCTGTGCTAGAACTATGTCAGGGTGCTCTGCTTCATCCCTCCTAGCTTCTTCCTGGAAAGTTTTTTTCCCCATCTGTCATATGATAGGGTATCCTCTGAAGGAAGAAGTGCTTCCAGAACACCTGGGCCCTCTGAGAGGGAAATAGGAATCTGATGGGAAGAGGCTCTTCTAAAATGGCTAGGAATGGGGAATGCCAGAGATGGGATCAAGGATTCCTGTGGGGGAAGGGAATCTCATGGGATACAGGAGGATTCTCTGGGTGTAGTGATGTCTCCTGCTGAGGCTCTGACTACAGGGATCCCTGGACTGGAGATAGGCACTCCCATGGTAAAAAGATCCCAGGATGACGTATTCCAAAGGCCAGGCAGAAATCCAATTGCTTAAATCAGCTTTTTTATCTTGACGTATATTCTGTGGCTTAAGGTAACCCCGGGAGAAGAGAGAAATAACGTGCATTCAGACTTAAGGCTCTTTATCTTCAAGTTGCACAGTCTGTAGGCTGCAAACCCCTGTGCTGCTTTTTCTGCATAATGCACAAAGCGAGTTTCTCTCTGTGACAATCTGCTCTTAGCACTTGCAATAATAGAAACTAGCTGGGTTTAATGTATTCATTTTTAGTATATTTTATACTGTAAAGAAAAAAAGCAAACCAGAAAATCCCCCTTTGTTCTAATTTCATGAAGAACTGACAGATTTTTTTTTTCTAGAACAGGTCTGTACAGGGATTCTGGTAGCTGTTCCAAATCCAACTCCTTCATCTGGCTGGAGCCCTGCTAGTCCAGTCTTTCCCCTCCCCTTTCTTTCTCTTTTGTCAGTGCTCCTCCCTCCTGACAAACAATCTCCTGCTATTCCAGTCCAACAACCAGGCCCCCATCTCCCAGAATTTTGCCAGTACACCTCAGTCTTGATATACTTCCTCACCAAGAATAAAGTCTGCAATGACAGCCTGCAACACAGGAAACCAGCATAATTCCATTTTAAACCAAATAAAGGGAAAACCCTTTTGGCTCATGGAGGATGGGTTTTCTGGCTGCCTCTCTCTCTCCTAATTAAAGGGTCCCTGATACTTAGTTTTTTGGGAGGAAGGGTTTAAAGCTGTGATAAAAGGCGATCGTTTTAAGCAAATGCTGACATGATCCCAGCACTTCTAGGGTTAAAGAAATCACACTGAGGGGTGATATGGTGACTGTGTTCCATATTTTTTGTGTGTTGCCAGTAGTGAGAAGGGGGAAACTTTGATTTCTAATCCGCTTTGGAGGAAACTCTGTATCAGGGCTGCACAGAAACATCCAGTCAAGCAGTTCCTTTATCATAAAGGGGATTTTAATTAAAACTGTTCTTGCATCATGAGCGGAATGAGCGTCAGCGCCAGCCAGCCCCATACCAGGCATTTATCTCCTTCAAACCACATTACCAGTAATTGCTACATTAAATCAAAGTCGGGGGAGATTACAGGTCTGAATTGGGCAGGCGACTGGTGCCAATGCAGGGAGCTCTATGCTGCTGAGTGGCTGATATGGGGACCCCTCCTTCTTCCAAGTGAGGGTCAAGGGTTGAAGGACGGCTGGTTTCCAACAATCCTTCCCTGTTGATAGGGCAGGATTCTTCCTCATAATCTAGGAGGAGTGGCAGGCTGCATGCTTCAAACAACCCAAGCTACTGGTGTGTTCTCTTATTATTTTCCTTTTTCTTAATTTCCATATGTAGCAGGAATCCTCCCCTTTCCCCGTATCACACCGCGAGATATGTTAGAGACACTCCATCCCTTTCATCCAATAATCCTTGCCCCACTCCTTGAATGCAAGAAGAAAGCTCTCCTCTTCTCTCTCGATTTGTGCCGTCTCTCCCTGCCCAGAACCATGAATGAAACAGGGAACTTCTAGCTTGGTCAATCTTTCTGCCTTCCCCTGGGTGCAGGAGAGAATCTTTCCTTCCATCTGTGACTTCCCTGCCTATGCTTCCCCTTCTGCCAAGTGCAGCTCATTAACTCTGTGCATTATTTCTAAACATTAACCACACAACTATTTTTAATTATAGACCTGGATGTTCCCCTTTTTGTTCCTTTGTCTTGACCCTGTCTACAAGCGTCCCAGACCATCTGATCTTCATACTGTAAGTTCTAACATTGGAAGTATCGCCTGGTGAGATTTAGGAGTGCCCCATCCCCCTGAGACCTTTGGTCTGGGGACTGACTGGGGGCTTAAAAGTACTTGCAGGCAATTGGAGAACTACTGAAATGTGACAGCTGGGTTTGCAAGGTCACCATTAGAACTGTCTCTTAGTACTAACGAGGATGGGTGAGTCGCAGTCTTTGCAGAAAGCTCCCTTTCCATTTTAGTTTTCATTCTCTCTGCTTTCATCTTGATGTGAACTGCACTTCTGAGAACTTCAGTTTCATTGCAGCTAGTTAGGGGCAGTCTGGTGGCAACCCCTCTTCTCTTCCTCTCCCCCAATATATCCCTTTGGCAGTGTGTCACTTCCAGAGGTACACTTCCCAAGGAGTTTTTCGGTCTGCCACTTCCCTCATCCCCAGCAGAAGGTCTCATTGTCAAATCTGTACATAGGACCTGGGTAATTGGTATGTGAGAACAATACAGCCAGGTCTGTCTGCTGAAGAAATTAATAGACATCTAGCAATTTAAATTCTCAAGGCTCAAATGAGCTTCCTGGAAGTGGTGTAATGTGGAGGCATCACAACATGTGTGCAAGTTAGGCTCTTTAAAATGGGGAGCTATAGCGTTTGCTTCACTGAAGTGTTAGCTTGAGGTATGACTCAAGTGTTGCCCCATACCGGACTCCCATCCCCACACACACACACATTTCTAGTTTGAGTTAGGTGGTGCTTTAAACTCCAGCTTGCTGGTCTATCAGGGTTGTGGGTCGAAGCTTGAGTGCTGCATCTCAAGCTGCTAATGCAGTGGGAACACAGCTACTCTGTACTGCTAATACAGTCAGTCTACAGCTCAAGTATTGTTTTGCAGTGTGGCCATTATTAACTTGAGCCAGGCTAACTCAAGAGGTATGTTCTAGGAATTGTTTTGGGGAAGTTCTCTGGCCTGCATTATGCAGGAGGTCAGGCTAGATGATCACAAGGGTCCCTTCTGGCCTTGGAATCTTTGAATCTACGAGAGGGGGTAACTCAAGCTAACTCTGCAGTGAAGACACATCCATCGTCATAGAGCACATCAGCATGTGACCTACAGAAAACCAGGTATAAGGCTGTATGAAAGTTCAGTCGATGAAAGTTACGTCCGTGCACAGCCGCTGACTTTTGTATATAGCTCAGGCATGTGCACACTTGGGTGCTTGCATCGTTTTAAAATGTGGTGTAGCACAGGTAGGTAGCCCAGTGTGCCCCTCACTGCCTGATGAGTCGGTGCCTTGTAGGACATTTGCACTTTTGTGGGATACAAGTGATTCTGGTATCACCCAGGGTTTTCTAGGAGCTAGGGGTCAAGTTCCTGCTATGCCACTTTCCCCATCCCATAACTCTTTCCCCACCCCATAAATTTTGTGCTGTTTTTGTCCTGCTTTTTGTCCTCTGCCATCTCTCTGATAGAAGCATGGACCCTACTCTGCACAGCTCAGCATAGTTCTTATGAGCATTGCTAACAGAGGACGCATGATTCTCCTGTGTTTGCAGGACTTGAATGAGTACTACTACAACCAGGAGTGTGATATGGAAGAGATGGAGATGTTCAAGCACAATAACTGGATGCTGATGGATGCAATGAAAAAAAAAAAGCCAGGTTGCTGTTAGCATTCACGGAGCTGCTCCACTTGGTAGATTGCCTCTTCTGGGCCTGAGAGACAAGCACTGATGGGTGGGATTGCATCCTAATACAGTCTGACATCATGAGCAGTGGCTGCAGAACTTTTGGATGCAAAAAGCCACATTCCTGGATTTTGTGCCCAAGCTCACCCCAGACCTCCAGTGTACTGAAATCAGAGCTGTATTGACAGTGGAGAAGTGAGTGGCAGTCGTGCTCTGAAAGCTTGCAATGTTGGATTGCTGTCCATCAGTGGGCAGTCAATGTGGAGTTGGAAAAGCCACAGTGGTGGGCATTGTCATCCAAGTGCGTAAGACCATTAAGAGTCTCCTGCTACAAAGGACTGTCTCTCTCAGTAATGTGCAGGAAATAGTGGATGGATTTGCAGCAATGGGGTTCCCGAATTGCGGTGGGAGCGATAGAGGGCATCTCTATTGCGGCACTAACCCACCTTGCCAGTGAGTACGCCAACAGAAAGGGCTACTTTTCCATGGTTACATGAGCACTTGTGAATCATCAGGGATGCTTCACCTTTGTCAGTGTGGGCTCGACAGGGAAGGTGCATGATGCTCGCATCTTTAAGAGCACAGGACTGTTCAAAAAGCTGCAGTCAGGGGTATTCTTCCCCAACTGGCGCATTACCACTGGTGATGTTGAATGCCAGTAGTGATTCTGAGTGACCCAGCCTATCCCTTGCTCCCTGGCTCATGAAGCTGTATGTTGGCCACCTCGACAGCACCAAAGAAAAATTCGACTACCGGTCCAGCAGGTGCAGAAGTTGAATGTGCTTTTGGTAGATTGAAGGGACACTGGCACTGTTTGCTTGCTCACTTGAATCTCAGGGAGGCAAACATCCCCATTATTATAAGTGCATGTCATATACTGCATAATATGTGAGGCAAAGGGGGAAAAACTACTGGCAGGGAGGCAGAGTGAGGTGGACCAGCTGTCTGCTGATTTTCAACAGCCAGATACAAGGGCTATTGGAAGAGCCAACCATGGAGCTATATGGCTTAAGGAGGCCGTAACAGTCCATTTTAACAGTCAGTCACAATGATGTCTGATGCTTTTATTAAATAATGTCTGTGGTGTGTATGGAGATCAAATATGGATGGGTTATTGCCTCTCGCTATGAATTCTGTAATGCTTGGTGTAAAGATACTTTGAGTTTCCAAAAATAGAACTTCATTGTGTGCAAAGCAGCAGGGAACAAAATTAAAGTGCAGACACAATGTAAAAACTGTTTAGCAACACTGTAACAGGGTGAACCATACTTTAAAATACCAAGTGAAAATGGAGATAAACAATGAATATTTGGGTTCATGTATGTAAAACTTGACTACAGAGTATTGTGTCAGATCCTGTGGTTTTCACGTGGGTGGATGTGTAGCTGTTTTTCAAAGATTGGAAAGGTAGATGAGTCTGGGGTCTTTAGGCATGTGGGTCAGTAATGCTCTGCAATATCTGAGTTTGTTGCCTGAGCAAACTGATGATGTCCTTGCACATTTTCTGATGAGTCTCTAAGTTCTTTTTCCTCTCTTGCATCAATCGCTCCCTCCATTGCTGATCCTTCTCTAGGGTCGAGGTCATATGACCCCTCTGTGCTCACGGTCTGGTGCTATAAAGAATTCAAGGCTCTCACAGAACATATCCTCCCTAGTCTGCTTCTTTCTTCTGATCATGGTCAGATGTTCAGCAGGCGTGAAGGGGCCACCTCTCAAGGCCACCATCCCAGAGGCTGGTGATTAAAAAGACAGCTACATCATTAAATTTACAGTCATAACAGAAAAGGAACGATAAGTCTCAACTCCCTTTAAACATTATTCCCATAAATACCATGAGAAATGTTAATTGACACTTCTACTTTGGAAAACCTCGCTACAGCACCACTTTGCAGGTCAAACCATAGTATGTCTGCTCTAGCAGGAAGGAAGGGGATTGTTCTGCAGAGTGGGTGCCCCAGAGTTTGGGTATAGGGCAAGTGCATTTAATATTGGCAGTATTTTCTCAGGCAATGGTGCTCTTGGCTGATACCTCACTCCTGAGGGTGACAAAGTCAGAGACTCCAGCTGTTACTGGTGTCCCAAAGCCGCCTGAGCCTGCATGCTGCTAGCATGTTTGCATTCAGTTCCTCTGGCAGCACTGCAGTAGAGTGGCGTAGGAAAGTCTCCTATCTTTGGGAAAGAAACAAGGTTGCCTTTCCTTGCAATGTCGGGACAGGATTGCAGAGGATCTCCATGAAAGTTTCATAGATATTTCTCGGTAGGATAAAAGGGACATCCCTATTAAGATAAGCAAAGTACTCCACAAGTGCCCCACCGCCAGTGCAACAAATCAAAGAATTTAAAGTGGATTCCAACTCTACCCGTGTTTGTTCTACCTCTACTCAAGCACAGGACCCTGATCTTGGTTTGGTTTATGTAATCAAACTGTCATACTACTTTTTTTTTAAATTTATTATCGATCATTCGATTTTTTCAAACATTATACTAGTAAAGTAAGCAATTGGAAGTCAATGCCTTTGCTCCCTATACATGCAGATAGGACGGGTGCCATTTTTCAGCGGGAAAGAAAGGCAAAAGGGAGGAGAGAGATGAGGTTTCAGGAAACAAAAAGGAAAAAAATGATGTGCATACAGACTTACCTGAGCTCCCTTCCCCTTCATCACCTGTGCTTGCCCAGTGGGACTGGGTAGACTGCAGTGGAGTTTCAAACAGCTCCTGGTTCATGGCATGGTCTGAGTTCCCTGCTCCCCCCTCTATGCCCGATCATGACAGGAGTGGCTCCTGCAAAGTGTCCACAGTCAAATGCAGGGTGTTGGCGAGATGACTGCCAATATGGCATACACTTTGTGGTAAAAGCAGCAGGTCTTCACAGCAGCACCAGATTTCTTGTTGCCCTCCCTTGCTTGCTGTTATCCCGGAAAAGTCCCTTTGCTTTCATGTGGCACTGCTGCTCATCCCGGTTGTGTCCCAGTTTCAGCATCGCCTGTGCAATTTGCACATAGACGTCAATATTTGTATAGGTGTTCCTTAGCTGTGCTTGGGCAGCCTCTTCTTTGCACAGGCCAAGGAGATCCAAGACTTCTTGCCTGCTCCAGGCATGAGCATGTCTAGTTGTGCTCTGTGCATGTGGAACGAGCATGGACAGATGCATGCAACAAAGGTGAGCTGGGAGGTGTGCTTGCCAAGGTGGACAATCAGGAAAAGGCATATAAAAGGTGGTTTTAGAGGGGGGACAGGCTTCCAGGTCTCTGTGACCTCTAGCTGAGTTCAGAATTGTGACCAGAGAGGCTTCTGTTGTGGGGACAGGGGCATTTGGGACAGCTACTGGAGGACTGTTAGGGCTGACACATAAGAACGGCCATACTGGGTCAGACCAATATTCCGTCTAGCCCAGTATCCTGTCTTCCACTAGTGACCAGTGCCAGATGCTTCAGAGAGAATGAGCAAAACGGGGCAACTATCAAGTGATCCATCCCTTGTTGTCCAGTCCCAGCTTCTGGCAGTCAGAGGTTTGGAGACACTCAGAGCATGGTGTTGTGTCCCTGTCTATCTTGGCTATTAGCCATTGATGGACCTATCCTCCATGAATGTATTTAATTATTTTTAACCCATTTATACCTTTTGGCCTTCACAACATCCCCTGGCAACGAGTTCTAGAGGATGACTATGCACTGTGAAGTACTTCCTTATGTTTGCTTTAAACTTGCTGCCTCTTAATTCATTGGGTGACCCCTGGTTCCTGTGTTCTGAGAAGCAGTAAATAACACTTCCCTATTCACTTTCTCTACACCAGTTATGATTTTATAGACCTCTATCATAACCCCACTTAGTCTTCTCTTTTCCAAGCTGAAAAATCCCAGTCTTTTCAATCTCTCCTCATATGAAGGCTATTCCATATCCCTAATAATTTTTGTTGCCTTTCTCTGTACTTTTTCCAGTGCTAGTCTTTTTTTGAGATGGGTGGGGTGGGGGAAAACCAGAACTGCACGCAGTGTTCAAAGTGTGGGCATACCGTGGATTTATATAGTGGTATTATGATACTTTTTCTTCTTTTCTATCCCTTTGCTAATGGTTCCTAACATGCTGTTAACTTTTTTCACTGCTGGCTCACATTGAGCAGATGTTTTCAGAGAACTATCCATGATGACTCCAAGTTCTTTCTTGAGTGGTAACAGCCAATTTAGGCTCCATCATTTTTTATGTATAATTGGATTATGTTTACCAATGTGCATTACTTTGCATTTATCAACTGAATTTCATCTGCCATTTTGTAGCCCAGTCACCCAGTTTTGTGAAATCTTTGCAACCTTTCACAGTCAACTTTGGACTTAACTATTTTGGATAATTTAGTATCTTCTGCAGACTTTGCTGCCTCACTGTTTACCCCTTTTTCCAGATCATTTATGAATATGCTGAACAACACTGGTCCCAGTACAGAACCTTGGGGGACACCACTATTTACCTCTCTCCACTGTGAAAACTGACCATTTATTCCTATCCTTTATTTCCTATCTTTTAACCAGTTACTGATCCATGAGAGACCTTCCCTCTTATACCATGACAGCTTACTTTAAGAGCGTTTGGTGAGGAACCTTGTAAAAGGCTTTCTGAAAGTTCAGGTACACTATATCCACTGGATTACCCTTGTCCACATGCTTGTTAATTCCCTCAAAGATTTCTAATAGATTGGTGAGGCGCAGGTAATACAGTGGCTACGCTTGCACTGTGTCAACCTAAGTAGGTCAGCCGTGGCTCTGTGTTGCTCAAGGAGGTAGTGTTATTGTGTCATCATAACTGGGCACTTCATAGATTCCAAGACCAGAAGGGACCATTGTGATCATGTAGTCTGATCTTCTGTGTAACACAGGCCACAGAACGCCCCCAAAATAATTCCTAGACCATGTCTTTTAGAAAAACATCCAATCTTGATTTAAAAATGATCAGTGATGGAGAATCCATCACGACCCTTGTTAAATTGTCCAAATCGTCAATTATAGAGTGATTGGATTGTGTTGTAGCTTTTTCCACTAGACTGAAGTGACCATTATTAAATATTTGTTCCCCATGTAGATACATATAGACTATAATCAAGTCACCTGTTAATCTTTCTTAAACTAAATAGATTGTGCTCCTTAAATCTTTCACTACAAGGCATGTTTTCTAATCCTTTTAATCATTCTCGTGTCTCTTCTCCAAACCCTCTCCAATTTATCAACATCCTTCCTGAATTGTGGGCACCAGAACTGGACACAGTATTCCATCAGCAGTCACATCTGCGTCAAATATAGAGGTAAAATAACCTCCCTATTCCCACTTGAGATTCCCCTGTTTATGCTGCCCAGGATTGCATTAGCCTTTTTTGGCCACAGCATCACACTGGGAGCTCATGTTCAGCTGATTATCCAGCATGACCCCCAAATCTTTTTCAGAATCACTGCTTCCCAAGTTAGAGTCCCTCATCCTGTAAGTATGACCTGCATTCTTTGTTCCTAGATGTATACATTTACATTTAAATGTATTAAAACACACATTGTTTGCTTGTGCCCAGTTTACCAAGTGATCCAGATTGCTGTGAATCAGTGATCTGTCCTCTTCATTACTTACTACTCCCCCAATTTGGGTCATCTGCAAACTTTATCAGTGATGATTTTGTGTTTTCCTCTAGGTCACTAAT
This sequence comes from Caretta caretta, assembly GCF_965140235.1. Lineage (NCBI taxonomy): Eukaryota > Metazoa > Chordata > Testudines > Cheloniidae > Caretta > Caretta caretta. Next base: position 258,140,495 of record NC_134206.1, on the reverse strand, counting down.
AAAAATATTAACTAGTGTAGGGCCAAGAACTGATCCCAGCAGGACACCTCTGAAGACACATCCGCTCGATGATGATTCCCTGTTTACAGTTACATTTGAGGCAGTTTTTAATCCATTTAATGTGTGCCATGTTTATTTTATATTATTTTAGTTTTTTAATCAGAATGATGTGTTGTACCAAGTCAAATGCCTTACAGAAGTCTAACTATGTTACAGCAACGCTATTCTCTTTATCCATCAAATTTTGTAATTTAATCCAAAAAAGCATCAGGTTAGTTTGACAGGATCTGTTTTCCATAAAACTAATGTTAATTTACATTAATCCCATTACCCTCCTTTAATTCTTTATTAATAGAGTCCCATATCATCTACTCTCTTATCTTACACTGGATTGATGTCAGGCTGACAGGCCTATAATTACCCAGGCCATCCTGTTTACCCTTTTTCAATATTGGCACAACATTAGCTTCTTCCAGTCTTCTGGAACTACCCCAGTGCTCCAAGATTTAGTGACCTGTTGATTTAAAAATGTCTAACTTAGTAGCTTCTGTTTAACACCTTCCAGAGATACTAGTGGAATGGAAACTGTTATCATCACCATAGGATGAGCCTATATTCTGTTTTTTCCCCAAATACAGAACAGAAATATTTATTGAACACTTTTGCCTTTTCTTCATTATTATTGATAACTCTACCATTCCCATCTAGTAATGGATCAATACCATTGTCAGGATTATTTTTGTTCCTAATATATTTTAAAAACTCCATATTGTCTTTAACTCTGGCCATAGAGATCTCCTTGTGTTCTTTTGTTTCCCTTATCAATTTTCCACAATTCCTAAACAATACTCATGTCAGTGGGAGACAAATTTTGGTGTAGATGCATCACAACCAGGTTGACACATGTTCACTTAGATTGATCGAACTCAGAGGTTCTCAAACTTTTGTACTGGTGACGCTTTTCACATAACAAGCCTCTGAGTGCGACTCCCCTTATAAATTAAAAACACTTTTTAATATATTTAACACCATTATAAATGCTGGATTCAAAGCGGGGTTTCAGGTGGAGGCTGACAGCTCATGACCCCCCCCCCCCATGTAATAAACTTGCAACCCCCTGAGGGGTCCCTACCCCCAGTTTGAGAACCCCAACCTAACTTTATAGTCTAGACCAGGCCTAATGCTTTCTGCCTCTGGCGCAGGGACAGCAGATAGGGGAGACTCAGGGTCAGGGAAGCTGTAGTGTGAGTCTCTTCATAGTGGCCAAGGAGGCTGCTAAAGGGGTAGAGTGTGGTCCTCTCACCTCCCAGCTTGTGCAAGCTGGGAAAACGTTGGGTGGTTAACATCCAGTGTTTTGATTTTATTTGCTCTTGTTTTAAAACTGTTATTTGAAAATAAAGCTAGCCCTGCGGGAAGGGTCTTGGACTGAACAGTTGTTGGGAGCTTTATTCTACCTTCTCTGGCCTGTCTGTTTGCCCACCAGCCTTGAGTCAGTAGAGGAATGTTGTGCCATTTTGTGCCCTATTTCATGGGGTTTTGTGAAAATGCAAATATTTCAGTTTCTTGGTTTGCTGATAGTGGATCCCTGCACCTGTCTGCCTCAGGGTGAGAGCAATCCCCTTCTTCCACACACACACACCCTCTCCAAATACACATGCTGCATTTATTTGTAGGTCTCACTGACTTTTTCTGGCTGTTTTCATCTGCTCCCTTTTCCCCTTTCTCTTAGTATGAGGCAGAAACTGACCTGAAGACTACTTTTGGTGGGTTGGCAAACTGACTGCACAGTCTGGATGAAGCTCCTCTAATCTACACAGGCACACCCTATGTCCGAGAAAAACGCAAGAACGTGTGCAGAACATCCACAGCAATAACTAGTGTATTCCCCCCTCATCCCCCCAAGAAAAGTAGTCCCTGGGGTCACGCCCTGCATTAAGGCATGACTTGCTGCTGTCACCATTCATTTAGCAAGTCTGACTTTCTTCTTTCAGGGTAAACCTTTTCATTCTTGCCAAACATTTCTGCAATCTATTTCTGAATCCTTTCCACACAACTAAGGAAATTCACCTCATTCTTAACATGCAGCACTTCTGGTATTCTGCTCCTGAGCCTCTCCTTAGTAGACTAGCAGGCTGAGTTTGTTTTGTTTGTTTTATGGGTATAGAGTGAAACAAGATTGATGGTCTGAAGTTTAGAACCTAAGTCAAATTTAAACCTGGATCTCTAGAGATTAAAGGACATGGATAGCTTTCCCTCCTGAAATTGCCTCTGCTGATTTTGACTTTACCTGTCACATGCTATATTTTGCAGACCAAGAACCATTGCAAAAGCAATCTAAGTATTGTGAGGTGTGCACCAATATATTTCAGCTGTAGTTATAAAGGTCCCCCTTGTACAACATTCCCTGGTTTCTCTATTTCCATTGTCAGTGTAGTGTCAGAACCAGTTCCCTCACTTTGACTGTGCTGTTTATTTAGCTTAAATTTCCAGTTAAGAGGTTAGTTTATGTAACGTGTGTTTGCTCGCCTACTTATAACCTGCAGTTCTTTTTCGAGTCATTGTGCATGTGCTTTGCACTCTTGGTGTTGGTGTGCCCTGTGCAAAGCCATCAGAAACTTTTTCCCTCAGCGATACCTGCTAGGTAGCTGGAGCTCCCCTTGCTGCTGTGTGCCACTGCACAGAGGTATAAAGGGCACCCTCAGTTCCTTCTTACCTCCCACGATTATCGTTGGAACTCTGTTCAATACCAAACAGGTCTTTCTCTCAGCCGTTGTACATAGGTTGTGGTGTGTGTAGGTAATCTAGTCTTCAGTGTAGTTAGTAAGTTTTAGTTGTGCTGTTTTAAAATAAATAAATAAATAAAGGTCTACGTCAGCGAGTGCCCTGCACAATAGCTGCCTGAAGTGCTTGGGGGGAAGAACACATAAAGGACCAGCGCCAGATTTGCAGGGGGTTCAAAGCTAAGACAAAGAAGGATAGGGAGGCTAGGCTGACATTCCTGCTGAGGGAGGTGGAGTTCAGGCCACCGTTGGAGCCATCCTGGTCTGACTCAATGCTGAGTGCTGCAGATTCAGTGAGAAGCATGCCTGCAGCTTTCACGGAATCCAGACTCTCTTCTCTTTCACCCGTACTATGGAAGAAATACAAAACTTCTAGAGAAGCCCTGGCCAGGGGAAAGTCTCCATCCTCTCAAGTCTGGTAAAAGGAGCAAGAAGGAGTTCAGTAGAGTGCACTTAAAACCTAAGCAGTCTTCCTCCAAACTTGAGTCTAAGTTGGCTCCGGAGCTGCAAGGAGCACCATCAAGCCCAGTGCCAGAAGTGGCACAGTGATCCACAGCAGCTAATGAGAGAGTGCGACAGGGCACTGGGCTGCCACCCCAAATCAAAAGATGTTAAGAGACTAGACTTATTCATCACAAAGATTTATTCGACCGCATATTTGCAACTGCATATTGCTAACCAGCAGGCTCTGTTGGGGCTGTATGATTTTTATTGTGGTGCTCCATGGAAAAGTTCAGAGAATTACTCCTTGAGAACTCTTGTTCTGCCCTGGTCAATGAGGGCAGACTAGTCACAAGAACTTTGCTGCAGGCGGAGCTGGATGCAGCAGACTCAGCAGCTAGAACCGTGGCTTCCACCGTTGCAATGCGTAGATCATCCTGGTTGTAGTCTTCTGGTCTTCCCTATGAAATACTGAGCACTATCCAGGACTTGCCATTTGAGGGTCCTTCTCTGTTCTTGGTCCAGATGGACAGCAAGCTCCATGGACTTAAGAACTCTAGAGCCACCTTGAAGTCTTTAGGTCTGTACACAGCTGGCCCGGTCGGGAAGCACTATCAGCCCCAGCAAATGCATTGATCATAGGATCATAGAATCATAGAATATCAGGGTTGGAAGGGACCTCAGGAGGTCATCTAGTCCAACCCCCTGCTCAAAGCAGGACCAATCCCCATTTTTTGCCCCAGATCCCTAAATGGCCCCCTCAAGGATTGAACTCACAACCCTGGGTTTAGCAGGCCAATGCTCAAACCACTGAGTTATCCCTCCCCCTATTCCGCTCCTCAATAGAGCTTGTCAAAAAAAAGAGTTCCTGGGGTTATAGACCTATGCCTCCCCCTCCTGCAGGTTCAGCTCCGCTTCCACACTCTTCAAGACATCCAGGAAGTGCAAAGCCATCATTTTGATGGGTCAGTCAAGGTCAACTTACCAGTCTCCATCTTTTCAGACCCAAACTCCCTCACCTTTGTAAAACATGTGTCCCTCTTCCACAGTGCTTGGTCCCGTGTTACTTCAGACCAATTGGTCTTGAGCATTGTGGAAGTGGGATATACTCTCAAGTTTGCTTTTACCCCTTCCTCCTCATCCCTCTTCAGGGACCACTCTCACAACAAACTCCTTATCCAGGAAGTACAACCACTCCTTTGCTTGGGAGCCATAGAGGAGGTTCCAAATAGTCTGAGAGGGGAAGGGGGTTTATTCCTGATATTTCCTAATCCCAAAAGTGAAGGGGGGGGCGTGGGGGTGGCCAATTTTAGACTTGTCTCAATTCAACAAATTCTTTAAAAAGATAGGTTTCAGAGTGGTAGCCTGTATCAGCAAAAACGAGGAGTCCTTGTGGCACCTTAGAGACTGCCCAAATAAATTTGTTAGTTTCTAAGGTGCCACAAGGACTCATGTTTTTTTTTAAAGAATTTTGCATGGTCACCCTAGCTTCTGTTATTCCTTTCCTGGATGCTGGGGACTGGTATGCTGCCCTTGACTGAAAAGATGCCTACTTCCATGTGATGATCAGGCTCACAGGAAGTACCTTTGATTTCTGGTAAAATGATTACCAGTTCATTGTACAGCCTTTGGCCTCTCAGCAGCTCCCAGATCTTTACAATAGTCATGGCAGTAGTAGTAGCTAAATTCCTCTGAAGATCAGGAGTTCTGGTTTATCCCTATGTGGATGACTGGCTGTTCAGGGGTTGGTCCAAATTGCAAGTACAGAACAGTGTTGCCCCTGATCCAGTCAACATTCAATGCTCTGGGACCGTTAAGCAACACAGAAAAAATCTCTCCTCTCCTTGGTTCAGAGGATAGAGCTTATAGGGGCTATACTGGACTCATCTCAAGCCAGGGCCTTTCTTCTGGACTCCAGGTTCCAGGCAATTTGATCAATTGTTACCGGTTTGAAGGCTTACCCGGTCACAACAGCACAAAACTGTGTGAGTTTTTTGGGTCACATGCCCTCTTGCACATACATAGTTCAATATGCCAGCCTGCATCTCAGAACTCTGTAGGGCTGCTGGTATCCGTTTACTCACCAAGGTACCATCAGTTAGATGTAGTGGTGAGGGTGTCTTCCCATGTCCTCACCTCCCTAGACAAATCTAGCCAATGTATGTGTCAGTGTTCTGTTTGCCTGCCCACAGCTGACTCTCATGCTAGTGACAGATGCTTCTGCTCACCTGGCTTCTCTACAGACACAGAGTTTTTGGTCCTCAGAGGACTTAGCTTTACACATCACTGTCAAAGAACTGAAAGCAGTCAGATTGGCATGCCAAGTATTTCTGTTGCAGATCCAGGGAAGCGGCCTGTTAGTCCTCACAGACAACACAGCAGCAATGTTCTACCTCATAATCTGAGGTAGCCTACTCTTCTCCACTCTGTCAAGAAGTGACTCTATTCTGGGAGCTCTGTATTGACAATTTGATAGATATAGAAGCATCTTACCTGCCAGGAGGACAGAATGACCTAGTAGATCACTTGAGCAGATTGTTTACAAGTCACAACGAGTGATTTCTTCCCCCAGATGTGGCCCGATACATCTTCCAGCAGTGGAGATTTCCCCACATAGATCTATCTGTGACAAAGTCCATCAGAAAGTGCTAGCAGCTCTGTTTCCTAAAGTGTCACAGATCAGGTTCCGTAGCAGATACCCTTTTACTGACATCAGGCAGGCATCTCTGTGTGTTTCTACCCGTCCTGTTCATTCACAGGGTATTACTAAAGATAAGAGTGGCCAGAGTCATACTTACAGCTCCAGTATGGGCCCGTCAGCTCTGGTTCTGTGCTCTCCTGGCACTGGGTCAGTGAAACCTCCAATTTAATTTCCATTACACTTGGACCTAATCTCTCAGGATTATGGTTACCTACTCTACTCGAGCCTACAATCCTGTCACCTAACTGTATGGATGCTCCATGGTTAGACACTAGAGAAAGACATTCTAGAGATCCTCCTAAATAGTAGAAAGCCTTCTACAAGAGCTACTTACCTCTCTAAATGGAAGCATTTTTCTGTCTGGTCTTGCCAGTTTTGAGTGTCACTGACCAATTCTTCAGTTCGACATATTCTGGAGTACTACTTATACTGGAAACACCAAGGTTTGGTGGCCAATTCAGTTAATATCTGGCAACTGTCTCCATGTTCTACCCTAAAGTGGACAATTGCTCTGTTTTCTCCAGTGACATGTCCATACGGTTTTTAAAAGGCTTCCTCAAATTATACTCTCAGGTACAAAACCTAGTTCCCTTGTGGGAGCTAAACTCAGTGTTTTCAAGACTTATGGGTTCCCTGTTTGAGCTGTTGGCTCCCTGCTCTCTGCTGCTTCTGTCAATGAAGTTGTCATTATAGGTGGTTGTTACCTTGGCCAGAAAAGTAGGGGAGCTATGGGCATTAATGTCAGGGCTTCCATATATGATCTTTTTAAGGACAAGGTTTACCTGCGTCCTTATCCAAAGTTCATCCCAAAGGTGGTTTCTTCTTCCCATATCAACCAACTCACTTATTTGTCCATTTTAACCCAAAGCCACATATAAGCAGGGAGGAACAGCATTTGCATACCTTAGATGTAAGGAGAGCCTTAGTGTTTTACCTGGACAAACACTTTCGTAAAGCCTCCTAGGTGTTAATAGCTGTGGTGTACAGAATAAGAGATCAATCAGTCTCCACCCAGAGAATTTCTCCCTGGATCATGTCCTGTATATGCCTGTGCTGTGACTTGGCTAATGTTGCTCCACCTGACAGAGTCAGAACTCATTCAACAAGGTCACAATTGGCCCTGACAACCGTTTTGGCACAAGTTCCAATTGCACACAGCTGTAGAGTGTTAGCGTAGTACTAGTTCCACCTGTTTGCCTTCCACTATGCTGTGGCTCAAGACTCCAGAGATGATGCTCGATTTGAATGAGTTGTTCTCCAGTCTTTATTGAAGTAGACTCTGATTTCACCTCCTGTTCCTACAGCTTGTGAGTTACCACAGGAGGAATGTGCATGTGCAATCACCTGAAGAAAAAAAGGTTACTAGCCTGTTCCATAACTGTTGCTCTTCAAGAGGTGTTGTGCATGTCCATTCCATGACCCGTCCTCCTACCCCTCTACTTTGGAGTTGTGGCAAGAAGGACCTGAAGGAGCTTGGGGGAGTTCTGCCCTTTATCCCTGCACACAGTGGGAACTTGAGCCAACCAATGGGTACAGCTGAGGGAAAAAGTTTCCGACAGCTGGGCGTACTGACACCAGGAGTGGAATGGACATGTGCAACACAGCTCTAAGAACAACAGTTACCAAACAGGTTAGTAACCATTTTACAGCTGCTCTGAACCGAAGAAATTTTTCCAGTCCAAGAAGTTGAAGCAATAAATAGCTTTACTCCTGTATAAAAAGAACTACATCACAGCTAACACAGTATTTCTCTGAAGCTCTAAGGGGTTGTCTACACAGGAAAGTTATACCAATATAAAGTAGGGTATGAATTTAAACCAATGTAGTTGCATTGGTACATCTCCCAATGGGGGTGCTCTTAGTCCAGTACAAGAGTGCCTTTTTCTGGTTTAGCACATGTCATTTGGAAGTGACTTAAAATAAGCCTCCCCCATCAACCAAAAGGAGCCACTTTTCTTCCCAAATAAGAGTCTCCAGATAGAGACGTTAAATTGGTATAAGTATAGTGGTTAACTATGCTGGTATAACTGGAAAAATCTCCCATGTAGACAAGCCCTACTTTACTATTCATTCAATTAAAAAGATTTTGTTAGAGTATCTCTGATAGTGCCGCCTGGTGACTTCCAATAATATTACAATTTATTCTTAGGTAGTTATTTAAATAAGGATTTAAGATTAGTTTTAATAGGATTAGCGTGGAATCCAGTTCAGGTGGATTTGGAGAAATGCACAGGCTTCAGGTTCTGTATTTCATGTGAGAATAATGTTCCTGTCGTGAAACTGAACGTTAGGAGCTCAAAACACCTTTGAGAGAGTCATTCCCCTTGAGGATACTCACGTTGTGCAGCCGTTAGTCTCAGAGTGAGAATGAAATGGGAGTACAGAGTTACGAACACCAGAGTTGCGAACTGATGGGTCAACTACACACTTCATTTAGAACCGGAAGTACACAATCAGGCAGCAGCAGAAACGAGAAGAAAAGCAAATACAGTACAGTACTGTGTTAAATGTAAACTACTTAAAAAAAAAAAAAAAAAAAGGGAGGGGGGGAGTTAAAAAAATAAAATAAAAAGATTTGACAATGTAAGGAAATTGTTTCTGTGCTTGTTTCATTTAAATTAAGATGGTTAAAAGCAGCATGTTTCTTGTGCAGAGTAAAGTTTCAAAGCTATATTGTCAGAGTTCAGTTGTAAACATTTGAAAGAACACAACCATAGCATTTTGTTCAGAGTTGCAAACATTTCAGAGTTATGAACAACCTCCATTCCTGAGGTGTACGTAACTCTGAGGTTCTACTGTATTGGAGGAGGACATGCCCACTTTGCCTTCTGTATTTAAGGGTCCACAGATGTGTGAAAGGAAGCTGCTAGATCTATCACAAACAAAGGGAAAAAATCTTTTGGTCTATTTCAGAGCCGTTGTTGCTGCTGTCATATTCTCTTAAAAAGAAATGCTAAAAGGCAACATGGCTATCACGAATGTCTAAACCAATGATACTCGAGACTGAGGCTCAAGAGCTACAAGTGGCTCTTTAATGTGTCTCTCTGCAGCACATGATATTAAAACACTGTGATTTAATTGGTTAATGACTTAGGTTGGTTAATCAAGTTGTTTTTACTTATTAACCAGTGGTAGTTGATAAAATAATATTTGATCAGTCATTTTGTGTGTGTGTGTGTGTGTGTGTGTGTATTTCCCCTGTCATATTGTTTAATATTTAGTACTATGGTAAATGAAACAATGAATTGTGGCTCTTCTGGGTAATGTTCATCACTAATTTGGCTCCTGAACCACTGAGGTATGACTATCATTGGTCTAAACCATGAAAAAGGAAGTTCATTCTTTTCTCCTCTGTAGTGATCTGGTGAAATAATGTAGCCAGAAGGCTCCTTTTGCTCTTCACATGGCAGGCCAGCTGAATTCTGTATGGACAGCTAGAACTGCCAAGATCAAATCAAACACCAATGCTATGTTATGAACACATTTTTCCCCAAGTGGTGTAACCCAAAAGGCTTATTTTCTTTCTGAGGCAATGCCAAGTGCTCAAAATTTTGTTTTGAGGAGATCCAGCTCACTTGGAGAAGAAAAGTTCTCCTTCACTGGAGTCTGGAGCTTCTGTGTACATTTTTCTCCCTTTCCCATTGATATCTTGTATCTTATGGAAAATAAAACAGGACAGAGCTGCTGTGGAATTGGAAGTTCCGAAAGGTTGGCCAGGTTATGGTACTCAGGTATGCTGGCACTATCTCAAGATAACTTAATTAAAGATGGTATCATAATATGTACACAAGTGGAGAAGAGTTAGTTATGTGTGCAACATACACCCTGGCATTTCCTGACTTATGCTTCATTTTGCAACTTTAACCTTTTAAATGAATTTTAAAATTATTTTTCCATTAAAATTGTCTTCCTGGGAGTTATCTGTTTAGGTAGGACGATGAGTAAAATCCAAGCTTTGGTAGCAGATTCTCCTGATGGAGTATTTCACAAAGTTAAGATAATGCAGTGTGTCCATCTGAAATTTCTCCTCATGGCAATGTCTGAATTTCACCTGAACCAAACCTATATCCCAGTCCTTCAGCTGACTCTGTTCGAGCAGACCACGTGCTGTGAGGAGTTCCGTTTACTTTAGCTGAGGTCTGTCTTCACTGATCTCATTGCAGAATCAGGACTCCTTGTTCTTCCACTTTTTTTCTCCCAAAGTCTCACAATGTGCCTGGGAAAGCTAGACTGCATAGATGGGGTGGGCAAAGAGCTTTGTTGTTGTTTGGAAAGGATCCAAGCCCTTTCACATTTATTGGTGCGTTTAAGGAATTAATTTCTGCCCACCTTGATAAATACTTACCAAACCTACTATAGGCAGGAGTTCCAGTCCATTGGTATCTGCTCCATTGGAGGAAGATTACTATTATCATTTATGGTAGAGCCCTGGGTTTGGAGGCACAGTCCATAATCTAAAAAGAAAGTCTCCTCCTAGGTCTTTTATGTTACATGCATATTGATGACTTATAAGGCCACAACTTGGAGTTCAATTCACACTTTTTCTTAGAAGTACTCTCTCTACTTTGGAGCCTATTTACAGTTATAATTATTCTTTTTATACTACCCAAAGTGGGCTAGGTGCTTTCCTAATAATTAAATAAAACACTAGGTCCCTGCGTTGAAGAACTTGCAATGCCCTTAACCAAACTGGATGCTTATGCTCAGAGATCAGTCCTTCAACCGTTAGTTAAAACTCCCATTAACTTTCCTACCTGATTGCTGTTGTCTGCCAGTTTCCTATGGTACAGAGGCAATTCCATGTGATAGCAAAGGTTACTCTCCAGTGACCTGAGTGTCTTGGAACGTATTGCCTTTGCACATCCACGCTGATTCTCCCTCCTCCCACCTCTTCTATTAAAATTTGTCGAGAGTAGGAAAATATGTTGTTTGAGACTTACCCATTTTAAACCCAACTTGGACTGCCTACCTTACCATCATAGTTGTGTTTTAAAATTGTGGTGTTGTACACACTTTCAAACACCATTTATTTTCCTAGTTTAGACAAATCACTGGTGTATTATAATTAAGTGTAGATGAAACAGTGAGGAACTGTGGACAGTAATGGGAGCAGGGTATCCTATAACTACAGTTTAACCCTAGCGGTTAAGCCACATTACATTGGTTCCAGCATTACTCAGTTTGGCTTAGAATTCTTTAGAGTGGCAGAGGCAGCATATGGGAAGAGCTCCATTCATTGTAAGCACCCTTTGACGGGCCGCCATGCCTAGACCCTGCATTTGTCCAGTAGTCGTTTGTAACAAGGACATTGAAATCTCCTGAGCTGTCTGACCTGTGTGCTGATGCCCAGACAAGAGAGATGCTTACTGGTCGTGGGCGCAGAAGTGCACATATTTTTTCTCATGTGCCAGGATAGAAATGAGTGCATCTCTGAGCAATTTTGAAGATGATTTACAGAGCTAGGTGACAGTAACATTTCATACATCTCAGAAATGGCTTCATTCCCATTAGTCCCAAAAGCTGCCTCATCACTTCTTTCCCGGTAAAGCAGTGATCCCCAGGGAGTCTGCCATAGCTGTGCTGGGAAGACCTGAGCTCGCTACTGGTCACTGGCTGAGTGCAGAACTTTTTTTTTGGAGATGACAGCAGAAAGTGGTTACCTATTGAGGGCACTAGAGCTTAGTGTCACTGCCTGTTACTGGTGCCCATTCACTTGTGTCAGCGATGTCACTTCTTGTGGGATGCACACTTGGATGCTTCTCTCATTTGCGATATGTCTACACTGCAATCAAGGGGTGTGATTACAGCTCTCACAGACATATCTGAGCTAGCTTAAATCTAGCTACCTTGAATGCTGGAGAAGAGAAGCCATGGGAGCATGGGCTAGCCACTCTAGTCATTAACCAGGAATCTGGTTGGGCTTATACAGATATCTCTGTGTTGCCACAACTTCACTGCTCTAGTACCAGAGCTAGCTAGATTAAAGCTAGTACAGGCATGTTTCCGTGAGCTGCAATCATACTGCCTGATTGCAGTGTAGACATACCCTTGCTGTCACCAATTCTTACAATATTTGTCTCTAAATTTCAGAATTGCTCTTTGAATATTTCTGTCTTGTGCTTTTAAAATCTGGTTTGAGGTTCGAGTGATGTGGAATGCTAATGTGCTTAACAAACCCAGAAGTAGGTATTAGACTGTAAAGACTTACTGTTAAAGAGATGAGTATATGGCAAGTTGAACATAATAGTTTTACAGGCATTGTCTTGGAAACCCAGTTAAACTGAGCAAAATGGCAGAAGAAGATCAAATAGGAGGAATCTCCAGCCTCTTCTGAGAAGGAAAGGGAATATATAGTAACAATTTTTGAGTTTCCATTTCTTTAAATAATTCTGTTTCAATATCAAACCCATTAACATCCTCCTGATATATTGGATCACATCCATGAAAGCCAGGATGGATAACAACTGAGGTCCCTTATTAGTGTTGTTTCAGGGACTCTAGCCCTAATAACTTTTCAAATGTCTTGAGTGTATTAAGGCTTGTGAACATTGAGGTATCAGTAGCATTGGCTAGTCAGGCATAGCTCAGGCCAGGTAGGTACTATGCAAGCTTCTCCCTTATAATTCTGCTAGTATACCCGATTCCTGACGTGCCCATCATGCCAAATTATGTGGTGGTTTTGTGCAACAGATAAACTGTCCACTATGCGCTTTGTTGAGACTGCCAAATCTTCTTGCTCTTGTGACCAAAGGAGATATCTAACGTTTCTAGATCTCTAGAGGTGAAAAAAAGCTTATACCCTAATACACTTTATTCCCTCATAGAGCAGTCAGCATTGAGCTCTGCGCCCTGCACTGTACTACTGAGCACCTCCTGATGTATGCTGTAATTCAGTTGATATCCTCTCCACTTTAGTGTATGATGATCCCAAGGGCCAGATACAGTCAGGCTTACCTTAATTGCTCCAGTTTTTAGTGGATACTAAAGCTGGCTAGGAGATTTTCATCAAAAAGAGTTTTTGACAAAATTGGGAGGAGAAGAATTCATAACAATTTTTGAGAAAATGTTTTTCCTTTTCCCACCCAGCAGTCTAGTGAGTATGTTGCTAGCCCAGGAGATGGAGCCCTGCACTACAAACAAGGTGTAGTCCTGGTATGAGTTCACTAAGTCACCTTCTGGCCTAGCAAAAGCCACCTTCACGCACAGGCCATATAATTTGCATTGATACGGAATGGCACGTACAATGTCTAAATAAGGTGCTATCTGGAAATGTTATTCCCAGTCAGTTTGTCTAACACTTGTAAGAGCTGACTAGGCCCCTTGGACTATTTAGCTGCTGTGGAAATGGGTACATACCACACCAGAAAATGCATCCTTGCTTGCTAGCTTGTTTCTTACCTTGCCCTAGTCTTTAAAAAGCATAAACATATCCCGAGCTCCTCACTGGAGCTCTCATGACCCAGTTTAGCAGGTGCAGCAATTGTGTAGTTATTAAAGATGCCAGTTTGGGTGGGTGTGAGCAAGTGCACCAGCCAGTCCTCCTGGGATGAAGGGAACATGAACATAGTTAGAATATGTGGAGGGGAAAGTGTCAGTAGTGGGAATACAAGATGAGCCTAAGGATTATTCTGCTATCTCCAGAGGAAAGAATTTAGCATAAGACATAAGATTAAATTCTGTTTACTGTGAAACAGTTGGTGTGTTGATGTAATTTACTAAGTAAAGATCAGTACGGAGTGATCATTGTGCAACACAGAAAAAACCCCAGATGCTGTATGCAGTCTGTCTCTCTGGCCATGTCTATGCAGTGTTAGGAAGCTGTTTTAAAAACTTCTGTAGGAAATGATTTCAGCTACTATGATTGTGCCAGAAGCGTTGATACAGTAATAACTAACTTATGCTGGTTTGTACTTTTGAGTTAGCATGCTTTCTGTAGCCAGTGCTGAAAACAGTTTGGCCATGCTGACTCCAGCAGCCCAGTTTTGGGGAAGGGGAGAGATCTGATTTGACTCTGTATCAGAAAATGACCTACTGTTGACCAGTGTAGAGAGGGCCCTGGTCTCACAGTTTCTAAAAATAGTCTGCAGTCCTGAAAGCACTTACACTGTGAGTAACCCATAGGAAGTACTCATCATCTTAGTTACTCCCTTACAAAGAGTTTGCAGGATCAGGGCCAGGGTAGTTACCTACCCACACCAGTGTCATGAATCGTGTTAGCGGAATTTTTAAAACTTTCTCTCTCTCTCTCTCTCTCTCTCTCTCTCTCTCTCTCTCTCTCTCTCATTTCCTAGCGTGTCACATGGTAATGTAGTTGGAGCCTCTGTCTCTTCTCAAAGTGCGAAGTGTAATTTTTGGTATTAGGAGGGACAACATTTAACAAACTCCCTCTGCCATCTCCCCCAGTAAAGGTCTGTGCAACTGGCCCAGTGCTCACAAGCAACTCTACAATAACAAGCCAGCCATGATGAATAGCCCTATAATAACAGCATTTTCTAGAATGGGAGTCCATGTAGCTTGATACTGGTCAATAAACAGTGCATATTTTTACTTTTTTGTGCATGAGAATAGTGGCTTGGTGCAGTGATCTGAAAATAGGTTTGTAATTTAACTGTACTTTTCTGAGGGTGGAGGGGAACCGCTTCATCACTGAAGTGAATTAATGCTAGCAAGCTTAAGTGCATAAAAAGTTATCAACTTTAAAACATTGCACTTCTGTCTGGAGTTATTTACCTATTATAGTTCAAGTAATACTGAAGATTAGAGAAGAAAATGTTTCCTCTATTTTTTCATTTTTGTTTTCTTTCTCCATTTCACAGCATTTTATGGATAGTAAGTTTCACTGTTTCTCCCTGTAAAACCAGCTGGTTTCTCTGTTGTTATGTAGGTCTTTTCACACAGCAATTATGGGGATAGAAACATTTTTTAAAAGTGGGAAATCGTCATCATATAACCACCAGAATTTGTGGAGTGGGGCACTCGGGGGCAGGTGTAATACCTGAAACTGCTTTTAACTCATTTTAAAAATGGATTTTTATTTTATTTTATTGTGGGCTCTGTTCCTTTTCCTGACCCATGTCGTAAGTTTCTGGGGGCAAGGATGGTCTCTTACGCTGTATGATGCCTAGCACAATGGGGCCTCTATAGGCTAATGGAATATAAATAATAATGATAATGTCGATGTCATCCCTTCAGCACTAAAATACTTTAAGGTTATGCTTTTGGTGAAATTCTTAAAGGTAGTGTAGCCTAGGTCTTTTTTTAGTTTAAAAAAAAAATGACCCACTGTTGCTACCACTAGTTCAGCTCCATTGGTGGTAGCAGCAGTGGGAGCACAAGTGTAGAAGAGGCTGCCACTATTTTAAGCGCTGTGTCGTGTAGAAGTTCTGTGTGTGGTTTAGGCAACATGAGGCTTAAAATGCCGGTAGCTGCAGAAGCTGTGTCAGCCCCAGCACCACCACCACCAGGGGAGCTGCACTTGCGGTAGCAACAGTGGGAAACTGACAAAAAGATATAGTGTAAATAAGTCCCCTGTGCTTTAAAGCTGAAGCACTTCTCAAATGTGTGAGGGCACCCATCGTTCTGTGGCACTTTCAGATTAAGGTGCACTTAAATACTGAATGAAAAATGTTTTTCTGCATAGATATGTTCAAAGTATCCAGTTTATAAAGCACCATGCACATAAATTGTGCTGTGTAAATCAGGTATTTTAAACCTTCATAACTTTCAAAGTAATAAGTCAATTTTCTTCAAACTTAGCTTGATTTTTGCTTTGCAAGAAGGGTTATTGATATGCTAGATACAAAGTTTATAGCTTCATCTGTTGAATTGAGGTTTTTGCGGGTAAATTAAGATACTTGAAACACAGGGTAGGACGGGGGATAAAGCGATGGATTCTAATCCTTAACTATAGTGGTCACTACTTTGAATACTATCATGCAGAAATCGTTTCACTGATCACGGAAATGCAGCCACCTTAGAGGTAGGACATAGCAGTTATTTAACAGTGCACAGAAACGCTTCATAAAAGTTCAAGATCAGAAGTGTAGAAAAAAATCCATAGCCAGTTAAAACAGTAGGGGGAATTGAGATAGACACTGCTTTTGATCACCACAGCTTTGTCTCATTTTTTTGAAACTCCAAGGTGAGGGATACTGTTACTGACCTCTCAGGCTGAGGGTTCATGGTGTCAAAGAGGAGTTTGGAATTGTTCACTATTTTCTAAGTGTTAAACAAATGTTTGAACCATTGGGTTCATGTGTGAAATTGAGATTAGTTGCTTTGGAGTAGAACCCAGTGACATTTCATGTATTTTGTTGCTGGAGTTGTCTCCTTCTCTCTCTCTCTCTCGCCCTCCCCACTCCCTTCAGGCCATGTTCTGTCTTCTAAATCACTGGTCAGTTCTCCGGTTACAGATAACACATATGGCATCCAGGGCTCTAAAAGGAACTTCTGAACCTGCTGGCCTTTGTCAGATTAACTCCGCATCTGTCCATGTCAGTTACACATCCAGTATCCTTTTGTAGGAATGTGTGTGCGTTTGGAAAAGTACAAGGGAGTTTCCTAAAACGGGAAGAGCAACTGGGTTTCCAGACCTAGCTGCCTTCCCCACCCCTCACTATCCCCTTTGCTGACAGCCAGAGTTAATCCTCCTAAGTTTGATTGGAACAGCTGAGAGCGTGCATCAGGCATGTTTCAAGGCCTCTCAGTGGATTCATGTTGCCCCAGAGCTGGGGCCCCATTCCCTTCACACACGCCCCACCCCAGTGCTGGTTCCGGCAGCTGTCTCTGCCTGGGTTAATGCAGAGAGAGAGGTGTTAAACGATACAAGCATGTATTCTGCCATGAAAGAAATCCCTTCACTGCAGATATCAATGTGGCTTCTCTCTTCTACCCCCTTCTGCATCACCAAAGAGTTTTTCTGTGCTAATCCCAGCACCTGTCCCTGCCTACGACACTAAGAAGGATCTCTGAATAGGGGGAGAAACAGTCCCATATGCTTTTCCCTGTCCTGGATTGGGAGTTTTCCTTCTGACGCACCTAAAGCCCAGAACTTATGCCCCTTCCTAAATACTGCTTGCTTCCTCCCATCTCTGACTGTTGCTGCGAAGTGCCTATGTTCCCCTCTTGAGTTGCAGGAGAGGTGTCAGCTGAGGATTCAGTTTTCAGTTCAGGAATCCCAATTTAGTAGCCTCCTCTCTACCCCGTGCACTTTGGCTCTGCAGTGCTGGATACCACTGGAGAGGGGAGAAGGGGGGCTGATCTGAACTGAATCAGGCAGCTCCTTTTCATTTTCAGCTGAGCCAGTATCAACCTGAGTAGACCCAGAGTCCTGAGCCAGGCATTGCACAGTGCTGCCAGAGTCCTTTGCATAAGACTGTAAGACGGAGACGCAGATTTGGAGCTTCCAGTTCTCTGCCTAGCTGGTCTTTAATTGGAGAATCTTTGGCTATGTATGGTGTGTATTGTATGGATTATCAATACCCAGTTGTCCAGGTAAGCAAAGGAACAGTTGCAAATTAATAGCCTCGTCGTCATTTCCATTTATTCCTAAAATATGCTTAGGTGTATGTTTTATGGAAGGGTGATAGCCTTCTAAGCTCTGCTCCTTCACGTGATGCTGATCAGGCCTCAGCTTTCCAGGGGCTCTATACTGAGCTTTGCTGTAGCAGGAACTGTGAGCTTTACTGCTTGGGGGCCCTGTTGAGGGGTTTAGCATTAAACTTTGGAGATTCAGTTGTTCCAGATGCAGTTTCCTGGATTATTATTTTTTCAAGAAGGGTGGGAAATGGTTTTGAATTGATAAAACCTTCATGCTCTGTGAACTGAATCTCTTTCTTATTGGGTGACTCATTGCATCATCTGGGGGCAGTCCATTTCAGAGATGGCAAGCAGCGGAGGGAGCTGCTTCTCCCGCCCCTCACTTGTAACTAACTAGATTTTGTTAGGTTTTGTGGAGCATTTGCCTTTCACTTCTGAAGATCTGTCTTAAAGTCTGCATTAGGCTGTAGGTGTGATGACTTGATGGCTTCAGGCTAGTAGTTAGTGGACATTTGTCCACTTTAAAACAGGCTTGCTGGCCTGTGTTCAGAGGAGAGCCTGGGCCCGGAATATCAATGAGTACTCAGACCTGTGGTGTGCCTGAAGAGGTCTGAAGCAACAGGTCAGAACTGAGGTGCTTCTGGCACAGCTATGTGGAGAATGGTATACTCTGCACCATGCCTATCTAGCCAGCTCCAGCAGCCCTTCATTTTCACAAGCACTAAACTCGTCCACAAAATTTAACAAACAAAATAAAGAAACATTGGGTGAAGATTCTGTGCCCTGAGAATGCCCAAATGGCCACTGAATAGTCAGTGTTTTGTTAGGTTATTTTGCATTGGGGTTCTTATTACGCTACGTGAAAAGAATCCGCCACCAGAAGTGTGTCTCTTGGTTGTTAAGATTTGTCCCTGATAAATGTGGTTCTTTGCACTTGAAACTTTTTATCTGGCTCTGGTCCAGCTGGCAGGTTTGTTCCATCTCAGTTTGAGCCAGCACAGAAATGTACATAATGGGATGTTAAAATCGAAGAGTGTGCTCTCTTTCCACTCCACCAAGGGAGAATTACAGGGATAGCAAAGAAAAATTAAAACTAACCCTGGGGGCACTTGAAGTAAAGAAATGGGGAGTGAAAGGAGAGCAGCAGTTGATTCTATCTGCCCATGGTGTATTAGCCTTTCAACCACGGTGGCTAATTTAACTGCAAACCAGTTATCCAAACCAAAGGTTAGCCCTGGCTTTATTTGTTCAATGTTAATATTGTAATTTCAATGCCCGCCTTCACCTTTGTCACCTGCAGTTGAATCGTTCTCCTCCCAGCCTCTCTTTCCCTTGGAATTGAATGACATGGGCTGATGGAAGTCATCAAGTGCATTGAGGTTATAAAGGAATTGAAGGATGGGCGGAAATGCCCAGGTGTGATGCGGGGCCCTGTAGGACAACAAAGCATGTCTGTTTAGCCACTATGTGAGACAGACAGGTTAAATTTCCCCATGGTTACTTTAGAATGCTGTTTATCCAACACCAAAATGAAGTTCCGCGTGCATACTTGCACCAAGATGCACACAAGATGATGAGAACTTGTAAGTACCGGTATCCAGATATGTTTTGTTTCGGTTTTTAAATTTTTAATAAATTTGGTACTAGGAAATAAGGACCTGATCATACAGAGCTGGGTGTAGGGCAGGGAAGTGCTATGTAAGGTTCCCACACAGCTCTGCTTGTACACCTCTATCACGTCTAGCAGCATCCCCAGTAGTTTCAACCTGGGGCTTTTCCTAAGTAGAGATGACTGCCAATTATGCTAAATTATGTTGTCGTTCTATGGTGTGCTCAAATGAGATGCTAGGTGGAGGCCCAACAATCTTACTTCACTTGACTACAAGGCAGTATTTGAACCTAGGTCCCCAGAGTGAATGGACGAAACCGACTTATCCCATGGATCTTGTTCATCTTACACAAAGTTCTCCCTTGCTGGTTCCAGAAGAGCACAATGAAGAAATGACTTATGTTAGCATGCCTGATCCTCACCTCCACGGCTTTCTCGAAGCTTTTGAAATTCTATACTAGATTCTTATTTGACATGTTGTTTTTGTTTGTATTGGTCAAAACCCCGAAAGAGAACCTTCCTTTCTTGCCACACCAGAGAGTGCATTGGCCCTTGGGTGGCATTCCTCTTCGGTCAGAGCGGAGCAGAGATGGTGGATAAGGTGGGATGTATGCCAAACAAGGGAATTAGAGTTTCTATCTTGTGAAGAGTTCATTTGGGTAAGAGGTGAAGGCAGCAGTTGGGCACCACTATGGGTGTGCCCCTTGTTCTGGCGCATGTGTAAAGCGGTTGTACCAAGGAAGTGACAGGATGCAGAGTGCTTGAACAGCATGGTTATGAGCAGTTGCTTTGTTTTCAGAGGTTGGTTTTGTTAGTGAACATCTCTAGGAATTTGTAAGGTGAAAATCTAAATGGATCAAAGGCATGACACTGCCCCAGTGATTGGAGCTGTCACCCCTTTGTGTTAATGGCTCCACAACATGAACGTTTGTCTCTGAGTTGACTGTAAAAATGACCATCACCTCACTTGTTCGATACATGTGATTTATCTATTGCAGTGTACTACAAGATATCATGGGTTTGAGTTTCAGCAGGGTAAATGCATGAGTCAAGCTGGCTATTGGGCTTGGGAGGCTGACTATACTTTGTGGGGCAGGGTTTGTTCTCTAGGTTTTCTAGGTAGTATTCTGGACTGATGTATGGTGAATTGTGATACACACAGGACTGTACACAGGAAACCAAGTACTCTTAATATTTGTAGGAGGTCGATTTGGATTCGTTTCTATTCCTGTCAGGGGTGTCTGCCCCTATTCCCTTTGTAGAATTTGTGGTGGCAGTGATTCTCTGGAAATGTCCTTATCTCTAGCATGTTGAATGTAACAGTTTCTCTCAGACATGGCTGTGGCTGAATAATCCATGTTTTTGTGACCTCCAGTTTGCAATATGGTTCATGGGACTACTGTTCAGAAGCACTTTGAAACTGTAGCTTGTGCTGAATATGCCTTTTTGCTTATTTAGCAGATATTGCCATAGGCAGCATATTATATCAGTGCTCCACAGACTGCATTGGCTTCTTATTCACTTCTAGGTTCAATTGAGAGTGTTGATACTGACCCTTAAATCCCTATGTGTTTCGAGGCCTGGTTAACCAAGAAATCACCTTACTCTCTCTGTCCCTTCACAATATTTTAAATCAGCTAAGTGCCTAGGTTAACATTTTTTAAATGTTGGGGGCTGACAGCAAGGTGCTTTCAGTAGAGGACTTTTGATTTTGGAGTATACTTTTTTTATTGATTCAGTAGAGCCCATTTTAAGCCAATCTGTTCTCTCAAGCTTCTGCCTGAGGTGGAGAACTTGGGGAATATTTGAATACTGAAATGTTAAATTCTGAGGCTGAGTTTCTAATTTTAGTTAAAATTGTCTGGTTAGAGATAACTGCCAAAGTTGTGCTTCACAATCTGAGCTTTCTTTTAAAGAAAGTCTGTTTCTAGCCTTTACAGTTTCAGAGAGAACTTTGGAAATCCAAACAAAATATAAACCAGTGTAATGTGCTATGCTTGAGTCTGCAGACATCCTGAAACAATAGCTTTGAGAGGCGTGAACTGCCCTATTCACCTCAGTCAGGGCCCTGAGACTCAAGAGTTCCGCAGCTATGGAGTTTGGCTCTTTTCCAAGATGTCATAGAATTCACCATTTTCCTGCAACTACCCCACCTGACATTTTGTTTTCTGCCTCCCTGCCCTGCCAGGATGTGCCTGCCAACAACTGCCTCTTGCACTCCAACTTTATTTCTGAGAGGGAGGTAATTGGATTACAGTGCATGCTTCAGGCACTGTTCCACTCAAGCAAGCAGTAGATGGTGAGGAAGCCAGAGCACCCAGAAGTAGTGTAGGCTGGTGAGCTAGGCAGCTTGAAGAACAGTGTAGCAGCAGCAACCTAGAAAACCAAGGAGACAGGTCAGTTTACAGATATTCTCCCCCCTCTACCTCCCCCCCCCATGCCCGCTTTCACTGGTAAACTTGAAGATGGTTCTGAATTTGGGCTCCAGGATAGCATTGTATGAGCCAAGGTCAGGGGAATGGAGCCAGGCCACATATAGGAAATAACAGTGACAAAAGCAAAATCCCCTCAAATAATTATAGATGACATTTACTCCAATAAGTGTTTCCCATGATAAACATGATATGGTAGTGACTATCTATGGGTGATTTTTCTGCAAAGGCTGGAAGCAACAATGATGGGTTGAATAAAGTTATGGGCAAGTGCAGCAGGGGTTTGGACATGAACCAAAATGGTGAACGATTAATGGAAATCTACAGTGTGAATAACTAGTGGTAGATGGAACAATATTTCCTCATAAAGAAATCCGTGGAGTGACATGGAACTCCCCAGATGGTACTACAAAGAACCAGATAGATCATTTCTGCATTTTAGGAAAGTTTTGCAGCTCTTTGGTCAATGTAGTTACTTTATATTGCTAAATTGAAGATCAATTTAGAGGATGAAGAAAGTTAAAAGAAGACCATGCATCAACAGTGCACAGTTAAAAGATTCAAATGCAACAAGTGCCTTTAAGCTTGAGGTGAAGAACAGGTTCAGTGTTCTAATGGAATCAACTGATGAAAACGAAGTAATTGATACTCTGTGGGAAAACTTCAGTTTGTGCTATCTAGAAAGTGCAAAGATAACTCTAGTGACAATGAAATCTAAAGGTGAAGAATGGATTAGCAATGCTACATGGGCAGCAGTGGAAAAGAAAAGTAATACAAAGCAAAAACACACGCATGCTAAGATATGTGAAGAGACAAGGAAATAGTGCCCCCCGGGGGAATTCTGTGCTACTGCGTGTGTGCATAATTAATGAGCTGTACATATCTTTAATTTTTTGTGCAGAAAAAAGCTTCTGCTGAAATGTTGCTGTAGGTCCATCTTGTGACCACCGGAGGGCGCTGTGGCACAAGAACAGCAGCAGCTCCCAGCAGAAAATAACTTCTGCAGTTCCGCCTTTTGCCTACCAGAAGGTGCTGTGGTGATAGAACAAAGCAGCAACTCCCGGCCAGCTAGGGAAGAGAGAGAGCCGGTCTTCTTCGCAGCACCTGTCAGGTCAGGTCGGGAGACAGGGGCTGTGGGGAGGCAGATAGCGTGTGGTGCTGGGGATGACGGTCAGACAGGGGCTCATAAGGGCTAGTGGGAGAGGACAGACTGGGGCAGGGCCTGAATGGGAGTGGAGGCACAGGGCCACAGAGGGGAGGGAGGTGCAGGGCCACATGGTGATGGGGGAGAGGGTGCAGAGCTAATAGGGATGGGGTTGCTAAGTGGGGGTACAGAGACACATGGGGACAGGGGAGTGGCTGAGTGGGGACACAGAGACACGTGGGGATGGGGGGAGTGGGTGTCTGAGTGGAGGAGGAGGGACACATGTGAACAGGGGGTCCAAGGACACATGGGGGTGCAGGAATACATGGGAACAGGGGCAGATGTGCCTGACTGAATGGGAGAGGCTAGGAGTTAGCCAGGATCTGCATGGGGGAAGCTCCCTAATAATCCCTCCCCACCACCAAAATTCTGTTCCATACTTTTCCCCACCCATACCTAACATCTCTCCAAGTTCACACCCAGGCTCCTTCCCAGCAATTTACTTCCCTCTCCTTCAGCTCCTCCATTACCCCTGACTCCCCCAAGCCTTTGCACTGCTTCTGAGGGGTGTGGGAAATATGGTTCTATATTGTAGTTTAAATGAATTATTGCTCAGAGTTCTGTATTAATACGCGTAAGGAATCTATTTGTCAATAAACAGTTCCTGAATCTTTTTTTGTTGTCTGTATTGTTACAGATATTTGCTGACAGGTATTTTGAAATAAATGACCAAAAATAATTGAAACTGGTGTGATTATATTGTGTTGTTTTTGACACAATATGCAGAATTTTAAGATATTGTGCACAGAATTTTTAATTTTTTGTTGCAGAATTCCCCCAGTAAAATAGCAAGAATACAGAATTCTAGATGAGAGACAGAAAGGAGAGCCAGGAGGGATACAGGGCATGTACTGATAGAAAATATTGAGAGGCTGAAGATACTAGCCAAAGAGGTGGCCGTATTACCTTGTATAAGACAATCAAACAGCTAACAGGAAAATTTAGCAATACTGGAGGCCCTATGAAAGACGCAAATAGGTAGACTCTTAGTACAGAAGAACAACAAAGGAAAAGATAGTCACAATATTTTCAGGTTGTTTTAAACAGACGAAGACCAAGCGAACTACTAGAAATATGTGATGAAGATTTACCACTGGAGCTTGATATTGATTTAGGTGATATTAAAATGGAAGACATTAGAAAAGTCATAAGTAAACTCAAAAATGGGAAAGCAGCTGGAGAAGACAGATAACAATACTGGAAGAGAGATGTTTAAAGCAAGTGATGAAACAACCCTCCAGACTTGTGGTTTTGGCTAGAATATGGAATGAAGAAAAGACCAATTCAGGGGAAGAGAGGCCTCAGAGTAAAATTGCCATAGAAGGGTGATCTACCTAATGGCAATATCTGGACAGGAATCACATTACTTTCAATGCCTGGGAAAAATCACATGCCACATCATCCTTCAATGTTTCAAGGAACAAATAGATCTCCAATTTATAGAGGAACAAGCAGATTTTAGACCATTGAGATCATGTACAGACCATATTGTTTTCAGGCATATTATAAAACTAAGTGTGGAGCAGCAAGCACCTCTTAAGATCAATTTTATAGATTTCCAGAAGGCCTTTGACAGTGTACACTTCAATTCTTCAGAGTCTGAAGAATTATGGCATATTAGGGAACACCAGCAAAAATAATTGGAATAATCAGTTATCTATATGATGATGCCGAATGTACAGTCAGAGATGGTAACATTAGTCAGTGGTTTGCAGTGACACCTGGAATAAAGCAAGGGTGTATTTTGTTAACGCTGTTTGCACTAGTCATTGACTATGTCATGAGGAAAGTAACAGAAGGCAAATGAAGAATTTTATAGACAAGTGATAAAGCACAATTGGATTACCTCATTTTGCTGATGATAGTGTCCTGCTTAGTTCAACACATTGCTTAATGGAAGAGAAGACCCAGCTTTTGGTAGGCATAGCAAAACAGGTTGGTTTGTTTATCAACTGGAAGATTGTGTGTATGTACACACAATATATATAATAGCTATTAGTGTCCCAAAAGCAGCCCTCAGAATAGACTGAGAGACACTAGAAGAGGTAAAATGACTGCCTTATCTAGGGAGTGAGATGTACAATGATGGTGACCCAAAGTTATATATCAACATATCTCAAAAGCAGCAAACAACTTTCATAAACTTGAAAAGATTTGGAAAAGTAGCATAATGGGCGCTGATACGAATTTTAAATACTGGCATCATGTCTGTCCTCCATATGGAGCAGAGTCATGGAAATCTACAACAGAGAGAAGATAAGATGATCAACTCATTCTAAGTAAATGCCTGCAGAAGATCTTCAGAGGACAATGGAAAAGAATTTCTGATGTTGCAAGCAACTCAAGTAGATCAAACCAACCTAAAGCATCAAACGTGGTAATAAGATGATGATAGACATATTTAAGGACATGATTTATGGATGCCACTGAGATGACTTCCACATCAAGTGATGATTTAGGTACTGCCTGGAAGGAGGAAAAAAGTGATCTAAAGAAACATGCAGAACAATAGAGAGAGAAGCCAAATGCATCACCATGACACTCAGAAGTCCAAACAGACCAGCAGAAGACCAAAATAAATGGCGGAAGCTGGTGGATGCCCTATACACCTGAGAGTGTAGGAGGATAAAGAAAGAAGTATTTTCAACCGTAAGCCATAATTGTGTGTGTTAGCATGAACGTGAATGGATGGGGATGAAAGAATGAACAAATGTTGTTGCAGGATTTAGAGGTTGTTTCGGTGGAATTTGCTCCCATTTTACCACAGAGTGCATGGGGTCTTGGGTATAAGATATTTTGTTTGAAGGAGTGGCTTGCACAAGCACTGACTTTCCACCCCCATGCCACCCCTTCCCCCAAGGCCCCACCCCTGCCCTGCGTCTTCCCACTCCGCCCCTCCCCCAAGCGCGCTGTGTCCTTGCTCCTCCCCTCTCCCTCCCAGCCTCCCTCCATGCTGCCAAACAGCTGTTTGCGGCAGGTGGGAGGAAGGGGGGAGGTGCTGATCTGTGGGGCCCACCAGCTGGTGGGAGGCGCTGGAGATGTGGAAGGGAGCTGATGGGGAGGCTGCTGGTGTGTGCTCAGCACCCACCATTTTTTCCACGTGGGTGCTCCAGCCCTGGAGCACCCACGGAGTCGGTGCCTGTGGTGGCTTGGAAGGGATTTGGTGCCCTGTTGGTTTTATTCTTGAGGAGAGGTGAAAGTGGTACGATGATAAGGAAGGATGGTTCAGTGGTTGACACTAATCTGGGATTTGGGAGACCTAGGTTCAATTCTTGGTTTGCTGCAGACTCCCTATGTGACCTTGGGCAAATCAATTGCTCTCTGCCTCTGGTCCCTTTCTGTAAAATGAGGATTATGGTATCTCACATGGGGTGTTGGAAGGATTAATATGTTAAAAATTATGGGGCACTCAGCTACTGTGGCTAAGGGGGCCAAATAAACACCTAAGATAGATGAAGAAGCCTGGGAAATAATTCAGTGATGTCCATAGTATGAAGGAAATACTATTAATGCAGACTTTTTCTTTGGCATTGCATCCAGTTTCATGTGTAATCTCTAATCCAGTCACTTTAATTTCTGTGATGGGAGGTCTGTGTAAAAGTGTCAGACTGTCAAACAATAGCTTTTCAGACGTGATCTCACGTTGCCAAGCTGTGTTTGATCCAGGACTCAGGTTGGCTTGGTAAAATAGAAGTGGTAGTTCCCTGGCCTAACATGGAACTGTTTGAAATCATGGGTACAAGTGATTTAGTTGGGGATTTGTCCTGCTTTGAGCAGGGGGTTGGACTAGATGACCTCCTGAGGTCCCTTCCTACCCTGATATTCTGTGATTCTATGATATACAATATTTTAGTTTCACTTTCATGGGTCACATTTTGTCATATTGGAAAAAAAGATTTGTTTTGTTCTGTACGATACTGTTAGTTTCCATACTGCTAGATTTTTCTCTCTTCTTCCAGATGTGCCCATTGTTTAAGGATCAGATAGTTTTCAGTGCCACCTCTACCCTATTTGTTTATGGGGATTCTGCAGGCCTTACAGGGGACACACCTCAGGAAGTGTGTGTATTGGCAGTTGTGCCTTGGTTATTGTGGGGAATCCTTGCCACTTAAATACCAACTTCTAAGCACATTAGAAATATGAGACAACATTGTAGGCCTGTGCTTGACTGTAAATAAATATTTCATATGGCCAGCTGCAACATTTGTAACCTTCAGGGCAGTGGGCTCTTCACTGTGAGAGAAATTGTACTTGAGGGGAAAACCACCCTGTGCAGTTCTCAGGCTCGTTCTGTTTCAGTGATTAGCCTACCTTCCTGGTGCATCTCCGCTTGCCTACATGGGCACCCGCCCAATAGCTGAGCGCACACATGCCCATATACACCCCCCCCTTTCCCCCAGCCCCACACACAGAGCGCGCACACTAGCTTCCAGAGGCGCAGCCTCCAAAAGGCCTCTCTGTGTCTCTGAGTTGGATGTGTCAGCAGGCCAGGCGGGGATGGAGGAGGAGGCGGGACCCTGCTCTGATTAATTACCTTAGGCATTCGGGGGTGGGGCTTCCATCAGCCATCTGGCTGAGATATGGGAGGGAGCTTGGGGGGGGGGGGGGGAGAGAGAGGGAGAGGCAGCCAGAGAGGAAGAGAAAAGAAAGGAAGAAACACTAGAGAAGAAAGGGAGGAAAACGGGCGAAAGGGAAAACCCCACAAGCTCGTAAGAGCCACACGAGGGCAGGGTGAAAAGCAAAGAGCCAAGGAGGTTCTACCGCATCCGGCTCGAACGTTTTTTTCCTCCCACTTGTCTCTACTCCGGTTTGGTTTATGGAGAAAAAGAAAATGGTAACTCAGGTAAGGTTTGTGTTCCCTGCTGCTGTCTACTCTGTCTCCCCCTGCAACTCTGAATAGCGGGGAATTAAGAGTCTTCCTGCAGAGCTCTCGCCTGCTGGAAAAAGCAGCTTTTAGTGTGCTGAGCTGCAGGACGATTGAGCTGCATGTGTGTGTGTAGCTACCCCCTCCACCCCTGCTCCATAGCAGATTCCTGTTTCCTGTGCTGTGCAGCTGCAGCTCAGGAAAGACCCTGTGGGGATTTGTCTACCTCTTTGTCTTGATGTTGAGAGGGAGGGAGAGGGACTGCAGAGGTACGGAGGGATTCTCACAGAACTGCCATGGAACGAGGGGTTTCGCTTTCCAGGTTCACAGGAGATTTTGCATGAGTAGGACCTCACTCCCTTTTACCGCTCCTATTTTGGCTTGGGAGCTGGAATTTAACTCCTTCACTCAATGGCTGGGGTGTCTTGTGGAGAGCAATTCATTTTTTGGCTCTGTTGGCAGCACAGGCCCCAGCAGATGGGGGTCCTCTGCATATTTACGGGGCAGGGGATTTGAAGCCCCTTGTCTTCAACAACTAATTTAGCTTTTTAGTGCCCTCTAGAGAGCAGAGTGCATGGGGGGGGGCATATGTATATCTTCTTTCAAGCTAGGCTAAACCTGCATTTTAATGGCTTGTTTCTGACAAGCAGAAAGGTAAACATCCCCCTCCCACCATGTCGTCAGGTGGCTCTGCTGGTTACCCTCCAAGCGATGGACCCTTCTTTAAGGGATGTAAAAATGGGAATGGGACGGATTACAGTTTAGGAAGGAGAACGTGCTTGTGTTGAGAGCAACTGACATTTGTGAGGGAATTTACCCAGGGTCTGGAGCCATCATCTTTCTCCCACCCTGTGAGGGGATTTAATCAGACAGTGCCCACCTTTTAAGGCCACTACTTGTTTTAGGATTTTTTGGCATGGAATCACCAAGTCGCCGCCGTAGGGAGAGGGTAAGGAGAAGAGGAGGGAGGGAGGAAGTGGCATCGCAGGAGCTGGAATCCTTTACCGTTTGACATTATATAATGCCCTGCAGTGCCATGCAGAGCCGGAAACCTTTGGGGGATATTCCCAACGGGAGTGGGGGTGGAGGAGAGGTCTAGCGGAGGGAACTTTTCATCAGATCTGGGGTTGGTGAATACCGTTTTTCTTTGGAGCTTTGCATTATTTGGAAAACATTCCAATTTCACATATACACATCCATTCTTTGCTCCCCTTAGCTCTAACTGGATACATGTTTGTTATGAACATTGCTGAGACTGTGCCTGTCCCAACGCAAGGGGACATTTCATAGATATTTGGCTTAGTAGGGGACAGCCACAAGAAGTGGTGATACCAGCCTTGACCCCTTCATTCTCTCTCGCCTTGCATTGACTGTCAATGGCTAAAAGATAGGAAGGTCTCTGTCCACTCTAAGGCATTTTTGAAGGCTCCCAGTCCCCAGTCCTCTCTTCTGCTTTCGCTGTCATAGTCGGCATCTCCATCAGTGTGCCCTTTCATTCAGACCAGGGTTTCCAGTGATCTCCTGAGACTTTCTGCCTCGGTGTAGTTACTGAATGGTCCTAAAACTGTGCCTCAACAGTCAGTGTCCAGTTGTGTGTAGCTGTGGTGTGCCTGTAGAATGTGGAGTTATTGTACAGTTGTATGTACATAGCCTGTGTTCCTCCGTGTATGTGTGGGGAGAGGGGATACCATGTTTGTGTGTATGTGATGTGTCCTTATTATGTGTAGTTATTGTGCACATAGTCTGTGTCTATATTGTGTGTGTGTATGTACAGTTGTGCATGTGTGCCCCCAATTACAAGTGTGTACAGTAAGTGTGTGCATATGACCAGTAAACCGGAGACGGAACGTAGGCATAGAGATATGCAGAAGCTTGGAAGGATAGGATTCTTGTTATACAATGTTAAACAGAAAAATTATAAACCTATCAACGGGTTCTGGGGACACCCTAATAAACCAGATGAGGGAAGTCTGGCCTATTGCTTTTCCCAAAGAACCGTTAATTCACAGGCGTGTGGGAGAAAATGTCAAACTCATGAATTACTAGTCTTGGTTGACCTTGAATTACAATGTCTTAAGTGTGTGTAATTTCAAGGATACATTTGCTGGGTGTAAGTTGCATGTTTACATTCTGATATGAGAGAAATCCAAATTAAAATAACCAGAAGGGTCTGAAAGCTCAGGCTTCATCTTTCTCTGAGGGTCTCTGAATGATTGGTATCGATTTACTGAAATGTAGGAACAGTGGGGTAAGTTTGTCCATTAAGTACTGCCATATTTTAGGGAGACTGCATGGGTTGCTTAAAATCTGGCCCTATATGTTACTTTGCTGCAGGTTTGGGGAGTTACATGGTCTAGAATGACAGGTTTCAGAGTAGCAGCCATGTTAGTCTGTATCTGCAAAAAGAAAAGGAGTACTTGTGGCACCTTAGAGACTAACAAATTTATTTGAGCATAAGCTTTCGTGAGCTACAGCTCACTGAGTCCGATGAAGTGAGCTGTAGCTCACGAAAGCTTATGCTCAAATAAATTTATTAGTCTCTAAGGTGCCACAAGTACTCCTTTTCTTTTTATGGTCTAGAATAACCTGGCATACAGAACAACATCCTCGCCCACATTATTCTTACTGAGTTGTCAGGTTCTGTGTATTGCAGTGACCCTGTTCAAAGCCTGTGAGTGAAAGCCCTGTTTATTCCAGTGGGACTTTGAACCTTTGTGTATGAAAAGCAAGTGATTTGTGTTAAACTTATAGCAGTCTCTTTGTGTAGAGCTGTCATATTCACACACACTATCTGCTGCACACCCGCTTTTTGGAACATCTCAAAACAGTGTAGTGTGGTTTGCTATATTTTAGGGAACAAGCTCCCCAATCTCCCTGGAAGTGTGAGAGTGAGATTTGATGTATGAAGGGCCATTTAAAAAAACAAAAATGGGAGGAGATCGGGGCTAGAAATAGTGATGGGTAGAAACAGGAGATTCTGGTATGCTTTTAAAATAGGAAATCAAGATTGCTAATGAGAGTTTAAGCTCCAGTTCATTAGCAGAATGTGCCCTGATTCCCTTAATCCTTAATCAGTGAAAATGAGTATAAACCAGGCCCAGTATGTCATGTGCTAATTGCAGATGAAAGGGAAAGTCTTGGGTGGAGAGGAAAAGATTATATGTTAAAGGGCTTTTCTCTCTGCAGTGCATGGTAAGATTGCTAGCTTCTGTGAAACACAAAGCCCTCCCTTTCTTGGACAGCCCTGTGCCGTGCTGGCGTTTTCCTTAGAATCTGTTTCCCATCAGGGCTGAGAGAGGGGGAAGGTGTTGAACATCTGGGAAAAGAGTAAAGGGGGCTGCTGTCCCTTTAAGGAGTTCGGCAAGCCCATGTGGCAGCAGGCAATTCTGGAGTGTATTCCTTTGTAATGAATCACCAGTTCCATTGTTTGCTCCCCCCCACCCCCCTGTAGCTTGGAGGGATGGAGCCTTTCACCTGGGCTGCTGCTTGCTCACGGTTTGTGTTCCTAGGTGGGGGGAGGGGATGTTTGCTGTAATTAAAGACAGACACAAGAGAGCTGCTTTCTTCGAACTTCAGTGCCCCTTTTTCTCTCTCAACATGTCATGGGGTAAGGGGTGGCAGCTCTGCATTTTGTGGCGAGCATAGGCAGTAGCATCTGAGGGTCTGGCATTCTTTTTCGTGTGAGTCCTGGATCTCCTTGTAGGATTACTAGTCTCCATTTTGTGACACCATCAGAAGTGACTTCACTCCATTCTCTGCCAGCATGCCCCCCCCCCCAGCACCCCTCTGAGACTCCAGCTAGCACCGTTTATCTTGGCACGGGCTTGACTTACTGCGCTCTGTCCAGGACTCAGAGAGGTGGTGGGGTTTGTGGGTTTGAGACTAATTTATGTTCCTGTTAAAACGGACTAGCAGCGGCCTCATTTTTTCCAGAGATTGTTCCTTCCCTTCCCCCTTCTATAACCCTTTCCTATCCAGGCCCGCGCCACGCCAGTCTGAGACACAGCCCTCTGCAGCCAGAAGTTGCTCACCCAGTCTCTGCTTTTTTTGAAAACAATTCCAGAGCTCCTTAAATGGATATCGTATTTGAATCTGAGCAGCTTTCTGACTCATTAAAGGCCTCTCTCTGTGTGCCCATCTCATTCCTTTGCTTCAATCTCTCTTCCTATCTTTCCCAACCCACCCTTACAGTAATGACCAGATAAAATGGACCTCCTTTGTCTGAACTGTCTGTAAGGAAGACTCAGTCCTAGGACAACTCTACTTTCTCTTACACTGTGTGGTGAGATCCCCCCCCCCCCCCCCAGTTGTAAGCTGCCAAATCCCTCTTTCCCCCCTTTAAACACCTCTTCTCCCCCCTCTTGTATGGTGAATGGCTTTAAATTCTCCCTGTTCCTTCACAAGCGCCCCTCCCTAGATGATATTACTGCTCTCCTCTAGCCTACCCGCACCCTTTTTGCTGTATGGCGTCAGCGTCTCCGTCTCCCCTGGGCAAGCTCTCTTCTCTGCTGTTCAGTTTGGGGTCTCTTTCACCATGTGCACAGACTATCTGAAAGCCTTTGTACTTCTCTTGTCTCTAGGGCTCATGTTCATGGTTTTCTTTTTGTCCTGAAAACGGTCCCCGTTGAAATATACACTGCTTTTGTGCCTGTGGCATTTCCTTGTCTCTCCTCATTTTCCCTGGTTTGTCCTAGGACTTTTTTCAAATGCTGCAGAGACAATGTTGGCAGTGGAGGGATGTGTATGTGCGTACACCCGCGCACACGTGTGAGTGAGAATAGGAGTCCTAGCAGGTCATTTTTCCAACAGAACGTCCCAAAGAGGAATCTAGTAATGAATCTTCAGCTCACTTTCCTGGTGTAGGGTCCGACTTGCTGGGTATATGGGCCTTTGGTTTGTTTCCTTAGGTGTAGGAATATTTTATAGAGTGTTTATTGCATTTAGAGGAAGAACTTAAAAATCAGTGGGGCCTATAGGAACCTAGAGAGTGCATTGAAAGACCTATTCTCTGCACCACCCCGTTGAGGACTTTCAGGCACATTTGAGCAGAGTGCAAACTGCTCCAGGCACTCACTTAGCAGCCTCAGGATGGCAGACGCTGCATTTAATCATCCCTAAGCAGTGAGGTGGTGGGAAGAGGAATTTGATACAGCCATACCATTTGCTCAATTCCTGGTCTCAGGAATTAACTATTTCATTTAGCACGTTTCTACTTTGGAAGACAAAGGTGACTTAGTGGTTGGTGCCCAGGATAGCGAATTAGGAGAGTGGGGTTCTTAGGCTCATGGTGAAACACATTGTTATCAGATTAAAAGTGCTATGTAAATGCAAAGTATTGTTTTTTGTTTCAGAGGAACAGCCGTGTTAGTCTGTATTCGCAAAAAGAAAAGGAGTACTTGTGGCACCTTAGAGACTAACCAATTTATTTGAGCATGAGCTTTTGTGAGCTACAGCTCACTTCATCAGATGTTTACCGTGGAAACTGCAGCAGACTTTATATACACACAGAGACAAGAAGTGGTCCCAACATGAAAGATCCAAATGTATTGCTTATTGGGCTGTGGTGAGTTAGCAAGAGCCATTTGAGGATAGGGACCCTTTGGTGCCTTCTGTATGTCTTTTGGCCATGTGAACAAAACATGAGCTCTTTGTGACGAGTGGAATTTCAGTGAATTAGTATTGGACATCTACTTACTGCAAAGCAGGACCTACTGCTGCCAGAGGGAAATAATGAGAAGGCAGAATGTCCTGGCTAACAGACATTTGTGTGAGGATGAACTCCATTTTCAAACTAGCTTTTACAGGTAAAGTGATAGAGCTCATGCGTCAGATTCTGGAGACAATTTCAGTGGGAGATGCATCTGTTCATTTGTGGATTTGTAGAACAAAGTAGTATACTCTATTCTCCTTTCTTTCCTCTTACCCTCACTGTTACCATTTACTAGTTGGCTTCTTAGGTCACAGAATTCAGGTTTCAGTACAGGGAGCAGAAGCAATCAAATGGCTTCATGGTGGGGCACACAGATGGAAGAAGTTTGCTTGTTAAAAAAACCTCATAGATTTAAAAGGAATGTAGTCAGGTGCTCTCCCTATTTCTCATTTTTTCTGGAACCTGAAAACAAATCTTACCTTCGTACTACATCTGTTTTCCATCTACATTATGTGAAACTGCTCTGATTTGTTGTTGTAGGGTTATCTATGATCTCTGTGCTGTGCAGATTTTTTTTTTTTTTTTTTGGCTTGCTAGTGAATGTTGGTTTGTGGTTTGTGAGAGCGGGAGTTGCATATATTGTTTCTGTAGGGTTGTTCTCAGATACGAGAGCTACTAATGCTGACTTGTTTTCTTCTAGAAAAAAGAGCATTGAAACTTTTTGAAAAATAAAGAATTGAATGGACTTTGCAAATAAATGGAAAAGAAATCAGTTGGGACAATATCAGGCCTGTTCAGTGACAGTATGCTTTTTCAAAATGTCTGATTTCTTTTCGCCTTACCAAATTCAGTCTGTTTATGTAATTCATATTAATATTTCACACAAAAACAATGTTAAAAGAGCAATATTAAGGTTGCAAAGTCAAGCACTCAAAAATCACGACATACCAGAGTTAAGTTTGTTTGTGCAAACTTAATTTGGCCCCCTTGTACAGTATGCATTATGAAACAGTCTTTAGTTACGTGATCTCATACAATTTTTTCCACAGAAAAGAGAAAGAAGGTTTTGAAAAAACCAACAAAATTCCATCATGTGGGATCATATTGACGCAAAAATGGATCACGTTGGAACCTTTAGATCTACCATTCAGACCTCTGCCACTTGAGCTAAGGGAGTAACTGATACCAGTAGTAGGTGGACCAATCCTAGAGGGAAATGAGACACAGGCTTTGCCAGTGGGTTTCATAGCTATTTGCTGACAGCACAGGAATGGTGGACTCAGGAATCTTGGATTCTGTTTCAGGCTCTGGAGGGGTGGGGGCTCTAGCGGGCGCAGATTCTAATGCTTATTTCCTCAACCATGACCCCTTCTACCTTGTCGCCTCCAGCCTGTCCAGATCCAAGTCCTGTCTCTGCCCCACCCTTGGCTACTAATCCCAATCCCTGCTGCCCAGCCAGTCCCAGTTCTCCTCCTCCTGGCTCCTTGATCCAATCTCTCTCTCCTCCACCCCGCTTCCAGTCACCAGGGGCTCTCTTCCCCACCAGCCCACATTCCCCATCCCCACTGGTTTCCAGTCCCATTCTCCTTCTCTGGGTCCCTTGTCCAATTTCAGAATGTCTCCCCTCTTCTCCGACTCCTAGTCTCCTTGGCTGACTCCCAGCCCCAGTCTCTCATTGTGACTCCTGTCCTAGTCTGTTTGCTCAGCCAGTTTCGGTCTTCCCCCGCAACTCTGTCTGCCATCCCCCGGTTCCTTGTACCAATCTACTCTCACTCCCTTGTTCTCCCCCAGCAGATCTGGCTCTTTCCCCCTCTGCATTCTAATCAGGCAGCTTCCTTCTCCACTCTGCCTGGGCCCAGTAGAAGGGTCAAGGAGAACACAGGAACGAGGGTCTCCCCTGCTATCTCTTCAGGTGCCGAGAGCTGGACTCAGACCCAGCATATGGCCTGCAACAGTTGAGAGCTGCAATCGCAGTAAAGGTCCTGCTCTGCTCCAGGCTGGAGCATGCCTATTACAGATGGAATCTTCCTGGAATTTAGTTGCTAAAATCTAAGAATTCTCAAACCAGCATGTGCCAACTGTGATTCCTCCCCCCGGACTATAATTTGGCCAAGATTGGATGGATTTTCAAAGGAATGGAATAGACTTTCAAAAATATTCAGCCTGAGGCAGACATGTGGCATGGAAAACTTCAAATAGTTAATTTGGCAAAGTTATAAGTAACTGAAGACAGGGCCTGATAATGGGAAGTGCTGGGCAGCCTTAATGATAGGCACTAGTACTAGCCTTGCCTATAATTGGCTTGGCAAAATTCAATTTTCATTTTTTAAATAACTTTGATGGATAATAGTTTACTTTTAATTTTTTTTCCTATTTTTATCTTTTTACATTTTCAGTTGTGCAAAAATATGTGTGTTAAGCATTTCCCCAAGTTGATCCATATAAATGTTCACAGTTGTGGGAAATTTTGGGGGGTGTCAAACAGTAATTATTTAGTGACAGTAGGCATGGATTCAAAAAGTTAAAGCTTTAGAACTGTTAAAAACACAAATTATCAACATCACATGTCAAAACAAACACAAATATCCTTAAAGAAAACTCTAAGTTCTCAAGCAGATTTTTCTTACTTTGCCTATTTGTAAATTTTGATTATTGATGGAAATATATTTTCATTGGTTTGTGTGTACAGGGAAATTGACATTTATCAACATTTACCAATACAAATCTAATGTTTTCAAGACCGTCTATAATTACTTTTACCTCAAATGTAGTAGAACCTCAGAGTTTCAAACACCTCAGGAATGGAGGTTGTACATAACTCTGAAACGTTTGTAATGCTGAACAAAACGTTATGTTCTTTGTAAAGTTTACAACTGAACATTGACTTAATACAGCTTTGAAACTTTACTATGCAGAAGAAAAATGCTGCTTTCCCTTAATTGTTTTAGTACTTTGTTTAACACAGTACTGTACTGTATTTGCTTTTTGTGAGGGGTGCGTCTACTGCTGCCTGATTGTGTACTTCTGGTTCTAAATGAGGTGTGTGGTTGACTGGTCAGTTTTAACTCTGAGGTCCTACTATAGTCCCAGAGTACTGTATATAGCCTGTAAAATACAATCCAGTTATCTGAGAGTGCAAGGGGACACTACAACTTTAGGGCAATTGGGAGGGCAGCCTTGCTAGCAACCTTTAAGGACTACACTTAGGTTGAGGAACCCTGAGTGCAGTTAGAGCCATTCTGCTTCCTTAAGGTTCATAGATTTTGAAGCTGTGGTCCTGCAGACTTTAGAAGTTGTGCATGGTGAGGCCCTGGTCCCACAAAGCTTCCAAATTTTGGAGAGCAAATTTGACTTCCAGATAACTGTTTTTGATTGATCGAGTTTTAGACATCAGAGTTTGACTTAAGCAGTACATACAATACCACTCAGATTCACCTTTGAGTTTATCTTCTCCTTGTATAAAAACCTATCTCACCCTCCAATCCCTAAATCGTTGCTAGGCTTAAAATATTTGCAAGTATGAGAGGCTCACCTAAGACTGGGCTCACGTTTTTTTGGACAGCATCAATCCTCTATGGTGCACATATTCCTAAAACGTATGTTGTCTTTAATTTGTTTTGTTGTCCTTCTCTGGATCTTTTCTTGTTTTTGTTGTGTCCTCTGTAACATTTGAAGTGCGATGACCAAAACAGAACACACTACTCAAAGTGAGCACAGTTAAGGAGAGTGGGAAAGGCATTTGTTTTTCAACCAGCCCCCTTTTTGAGAAAGATCTGTCTCTGTAGCGCTAATTGGAAAGTGTAGTACAGACAGGAACAAAAGTCAGCCATTTAAATAGGCTGAATTTGATATCCATAGTTTCCTACAAGGAACTTCTTCCAGACTGACTAGATTAGACAATAGAAGAGGGGAAGGTGGCTCTTGAGGGATCCAGGAACTTGTTGACTCCCTGTGAACTGGTGAGATTTTGTGGAACATTAGCTTTGTTTAGTGTTTAACTGTCCGTATTTAATTCACACTATGTTGGTGTAAGTTTTCCTCGTTTTTCTTTCTGTGGGTCTTTAAACACCATCTTTCGCCTTGCTGTATTTACCAAATGCAACTTTGTGAGGCTCATTTTCTGTTAAGCTTAAACCCCTCAATGTCATCATGGTAGTGTAAAGGGACAGAACTTTACTCTGGGGAATTCCCTCCATGTAAGGGGGCTACACAAGTGTAGTCCCTAGAGTAGAGGACAGGGAGAAAAGGGGGCTGATCAGAGTTGAGGAGGGGGCATGGTGGGAAGCACACTATGCTTTGGCTGTTCTCTGCTTCCCATGTAGGGCTGTCAACTTTCTAAAACTGAACACCATAGCCCTGCCCCTTCCCAGAGGCCTGGCCCACTGCCCCACCCCTTCCTTGGGGTCCCGCTCCCACTCACTATATTTGCCCTCCCTCTTCCCCACCCTCACTCACTTTCACTGGGCTGGGGCAGGGGGTTGGGGTGTGGGAGGGGGTTAGGGCTCTAACTGGGGGCGGGGGCTCCGGGCCAGAAATGAGGGGTTCAGAGTGTGGGAGGGGGCTCCGGATTTGGGGGGGGCCTCAGGCCTGGGGCAGGGGGTTGGGGCACGGGCTTACCTCAGGTGGCTCCCAGTTAGCGGCTCAGCAGGGCTAAGGCATGCTCCCTGCTTGTCCTGGCTCCGCGCTGCGCCGCGGAAGTGGCCAGCGGGTCCGGCTCCTAGGCGGGGGGCCAGGAGGCTCCGTGCAATGCTCTTGCAGGCATGGCATTGCCCCCCCAGCTCCTATTGGGAGCTTGGGGGTTGGTGCCTACAGGCGGGGACTGTGCGCAGAGCCCTGTGGCCCTCCCACCGCCTAGGAGCCAGGTCTGCTGGCTGTTTCTGGGACGCAGTGTGGTGCCAGGACAGGTAGGGGCTTTCATGCCTTAGACCCTCAGCACCACTGACCAGACTTTTGATGGCCAGGTCGGCAGTGTTGACCGGAGCCGCCAGGGTCCCTTTTCGACCAGGCATTCCAATAGAAAACCGAACACCTGGCAA
Organism: Caretta caretta; assembly: GCF_965140235.1. Taxonomy (NCBI): domain Eukaryota; kingdom Metazoa; phylum Chordata; order Testudines; family Cheloniidae; genus Caretta; species Caretta caretta. The sequence continues at coordinate 258,102,240 of NC_134206.1, read as the reverse complement.
CCCTATCCCCATGGCCTTTATGAGGACATGGGAAATGGAGTGTAAGTTAGAGCAGCAATAAAGATACCCTCATGCCAGGGCCCAGTCAGTTTCTCAAATGGCTCAAGAATATAGTGAGTGCAAAGGTAGTTTAAAGCTATTTTTCGATCCCATGTCCTGCCCAATATTCACTGTGTCACTGTGCTCAGAATTGACCCCTGTGTGTGGAACAGTTTAGATCCCCATTTTATGTAGTAACCCCAGAACTTCCAAGATATTGCAGGTTGGCGTGCCATAAGTGTTGAGAGGGCAGGATTACCCAATAGGAAGCATATTAGATAGACAAATGCAGACCAAACTACAGAGTTCTTAGGCGTTCTGAAGGCCTGGTTTTACCAAATTAAGCTAAATCTAAATAAACTAGGTTTAAAGATGAGATCTGAGAAGGAGACTCTTAATTATCTTGGAAATTGAGCGGCCTCTTGCAATGGTTATTGAAGGTCTGAGAAAGGAAGCAGGGAGAAAGATGAACCAGAAGTTTGAGACTCCAGATTCATTGTCAGGAATTTAGGCAGTCCATTGGCCCCAAAAAAACTGTTTGATGTGAGGCCAGAAGTCCTCTCCAGCAACTGAATCCCATCAGGAATTCTGTATCCCTCAGCCAAACCTCTGACCAAAGCTGAAGTAGCCAAAGAAGCCTAGTGAGTGAGTGTGTGTGTGTGTTGGGGGGGGAGGGAACTCTGGGAAATTAACAAAGGAAAAGAAATATCTAATGATTAAATAAGTAATGGAGAACTTCAAATATTTGTGGGGGCTGTAAAGGGAGATGGCTTTTATTGATTCAGACAGATCATAGAAGGCAGCAGTGACTTCAAAATTTGAAATGTTCCCCAAGGTTAGCCAGGAGGATACTGTACATTGCCATACAACTGTGCCAAGTTACTATCTGGCAGAAGCCTGGGGGGAAAGAGTCTGATGGCAGAGAAAGCTGGTTTAGGGTAACATAGTAAATGCATAACTATGATAGTCTCCATGCTAACATTTTGGTAATTTTGGCAGATGAGTGATAGTATACAAGGAATCATGAGACAAGGTAGGTGGTTTGCCATGATTCCTGAAAATGCTTAAACTCGCTGGCAATGAATTAGAGGAAGATATAAAAGCAGTGTATTATGTCATCCCATCTTATCTTAAGTGTATTTGGAGAATCACACATTTAAATAAATGTCAATATTTAATTCCTGGATTGAAAGTAGATCTTCCACAAGCAAGGTGGATTGATTTAAATAATCAATTTTAGTCTTGTTTTACATTTGTACTTTTAAATTATTTTCCTAAATAGAGGTTGATTTCTCGTTACTTGATAACCATTAAAACATGTTGATTTGTAATTAAATATAGATTTACAACAAAATTGATACTACTTTTTGCTAACCAGGAGGATCTAGTGTATCTAGCAATACACATTTATTTAAGCAGCTGTATGGCTTACTGTACATTTATTCAGATTCTGAATTTTTACATGTTTATCATGTTAGAAAATGGTGAAAGATGCATTTCTTATTTAGATTAATTTTTAGTCATTTGTGTTATGCTTTATTTGGATTGAAATTGGAATTCAATTAAAATGCACAAAAACAGCATTTTAAATTTTTTTTTATTACTTAAATGAAAGTACCTTAAATACCCTGAATATATTAAAAAAAAAAGTTTATCAATGCATGTTTTGCTTTTAAAATTAACTGATTATTTTAAAAAAAGGATTCTGACCATGATTAAGGCTCCTAGGTGCTACAATAATACAAAACAATAATAATAATAATAAATATAATCTGTAGTTAATGAACTCAATAGCTTGTTTCTGGTTGTCCTGTCCTTTAAGATTTTAGAACTAATAGATCTCATCCTCTTGCACCTCGTTTTTATTCAGACTGGAAGAGGAAAACAAGCTTTCCTTCTTTTTCACTCTCAATGAGTTCTTAACGTGGAATGAACTATGCATTGAACTGAACTAGCTGAATAAACTGAAATGAAGAAAATATTCTCTCTGAACTTGCAGAAAAGCCTATTGCTGTCAAATGCAGGTTTTAGCACTTCAACAAATTGTGGTTCCAGTTGTGTAGCCAGCGACTTCCACCAATTCAATGGTTTGACTTTCTTTAAAACTTTGGCAGCAAACATACATATTCTGTTTAATAGTATTTTTAATTAAATGATTGTAATAGATGATAGTAAGTTTAGACCTTAACATAGGTTGTCATAATTTTAAATTTAATTTAAAAGTTTTATATTTCAAAAGAGAAAAGTATTTAATTTAAATTTAAATTGTTTTTAACTAAAAAAAAAAATTGATTTTTTTTATCCACCATGACCACAAGTACTTACCTTCTTGTAAGCCTCTTCTTCTTGTAAGCCTGCTATTCTACATTGGCCTCTGGAAAGGATTGGAATAGCAAGGGTATGGCAGGTTAGACTAAGGTATGCTGGCAGAGCTGTACTTTTAACAATCTGCCGCCATTTTGGGAGTATTAAAATTCAGTAAACTCATCCCACAATTTTGGGGAAAGAAAGTAAAGCTTAGTTCCTCAAAAGTGCCACCAGTCTGGATGCATGGAGTTGGAAGGAACTACACACAGTAGAAAATGGATTTTGCAGGACTAATGCAATCTTGTTCTAGCACCTGGCCAGAATTCCTTCAAGCAAAGAGAAGCAGTCCAGCCCAAATCCCTTTATTCTAAAAAAAATAAGTTAAAACAAACTGCCCAGGGCTCTGTACTGTGGAAGGTTTCTGGAGTTTGACAATGATAGTGTGTCTTGTGAGCTGTGCTGGCCCATCTGGGGGAGGCTTGTATGGAACCTATCCAGCAATCTGGGGCTTCTGCTTCTAAAGCAATGAATGTGTTCAGTTGCGAAGTGCCATCTGCTTCAAAGGAACATGTCTGTAGGATGGAGAAAACTATCTTTCTCTGTGTTCTGTATGGGACTTTCAGTGAGCGAAGAGTAAATTGCATTTTCCAGTGTCCCCACTATATGTCAGAAAAATTTTGGTGCTAGCACTGAGATAGTCTTCCCTTTGTGCTTCTGGCTCCTTTAACATTCTGTGAAATTCTGTTCCTCCTACAATACTTACTTGAACACATGTGCTCACACACGACAGTATCTCTGCTCTCCTTTCCTGTCTTCCATTAGTATTTAATTTGCTTTTTCGTATCCCATCTTTCAAGCATCTTTCAAATCTTCTTGTTCAAGATGCTCATGACAGGTTCTGCTGCAATCATGTGGATTTTGGGATGAATTGGTAGTGAAATTAGTATACTCCATGAGGAATATCACCAGTATTGGCTGCAGCATGACCTTCCTGCCACTAGGGCTGCAGTTATCCAAAATTAAAGTTTGTCATCCGCTTATCTCCATTAATTGGAAATAAATCTATCCTTAGAAAATACAGAATAAAATTTTCTTTTATTTCTTTATTGTATTTCTCCTTTTCCATTTGGTAAACATTTAACTTCTAATTTGGTTTTCTGTCATCCTGGATCAGATTAATATGACCCTCCCCCCACCACTGCCTTTTTTGTGCACTAGTGTACATATGCACAGTTCCAGGAATAGTATTAAACTACTACCTAGCAAGCAGAGGGAGCTCTCACTAGTTTTGATGTGTCCTGCAAAATGGTGGCAACTACTTTAAATTTCTCAATGAAGGGATAGATATATTTTTTTTAATTGTGGACTCATGATCCCCACTGAGTCTCCATAAGCCTCCTTTATATATCTTTGAGTGTTCGCAAGGCCTGTTAGGAGGACTGAAAGGTGCAAGTCATTCTTCTTTGTCAGATCAGGTGTTTGATTTTTAATGGGGTTCCCCAGATCCTTTCGCCCTCCTTAGTGAGGGGTCTGTCAATACTAAAGGTGACTGCAGTGAGAGATGGGAGTGGGAATGTAAAATCCAAGCTCTCAACAAGGGTAAAATAAATCGCTGCCGCCCTTGGAACCACTTTGCTATGGTACTTACAATGTTGATGTAAACAGGATCTCTTCCCTTGCCCCCTGGCCATAGTCAAAAGTAGTGGCTGCTGCGAACCCTCCTGGAGCCTCAGTTCTGCAGGGACGGAGGGAGGCAGCAAGTGATCGATCTAACAATTCAATACACAGCTTCACTTCCCTGAAATTCTATATGGGGAGAGAGGTTTTGCCATTTGACAGCTCAATATTTCATATGGGAGCCAATTCATGCCATGGAGTGGGAGGGAAGGAGAGGGTGTTTCATTAATATGGAACTGGCCATCCAGAGCAGACCAAGTAGCATTCAGACATTTTAGTCAAGAAAAAAAAAGAGCTAATGGCATATTGTAAAGCCCCACTTGCATTAAAAGGGTTCCTGGGAGATATAAGTCCCCTTGTCTGTGGAAACTTCGACCTTTCATTTTCTGTTGTTGCTGATTTGTTTGATAAGATTAGGCTTTCAGAGGGATAGCTTCAAGTTGCACCTTCTCTTTGGTTCTTATCCTCCTGGAAGCAAAAGACCAAGACCCAACACGTTCTTCTCTCCCCCAGGATCAGTTATCCTGGCATTTAGGGAAAAAAACACTAAACAGGGGGCAAAAATAAGGAATAGGAAGCAAAATTTATCCTTTAGATTTCTGAAACTTGTCAGGACAGTCGTACCAGCTGGAACTACTCTATTCCTGTGTGAGTGTGACTTGTAACATCGAATTCTCCCATATACCTGAAAATACTGTTGAGGAGTAGAAAGATGCATTTCTGCAGTAAGATTGGGGTATCCCCTTTGATTTAATCAGCAGGAGACTAATCAAATCCGTGCTTGTGCAGAGTGGGTATGGGGATGAGATAGGGGAAGCATATGACCATCCTGCTGCAAGGCAGTTGGTGGAGTAAATTTCTGTCACTAGTGTTGTCAGCGAGATGGCTCAAAGAACCACTCACTCCAATGGGCTTCAAATTCCCTCTTCCTAAAATCCCATCTGAAAGCATTGTTTCTTTTCTCCCCTCACCCTCCAACAGAGGGCAGGTGTCTACACTCCACCACTTTTGTTCTATCTTTAGTCTGCAGTCATGATGGCTCATCCTGTACTTTAGATCATTTGGAGATGGGAGTCATACTGCTTTTCTCAGACTTTTTATTTATTAAATTGGTAACATTCAGGCAGGCCTCCAGAAGGACGGTTTGTTTTAATCTAACTGGTATTCCGCTGATTTCCTTTCACTCAATGTAAGGCTAAATGGCATCCTGAATGGCTTTTCCTAATATTGTATATCTGTTTAGAATTTTAAATGGGATCTTTCATGACCTGGTGAATAAGTGGTGGTCGCTGATATATGACCCCTTCTGTAAGGAGACCATGAATTCCACATCCTCTTCCTGTAATCTAAGCATATGAAAGTCAATGATGATGTAAATGCAGTTATGCCCCATCCCCAAAATATGCCTTCTGCTTTCTTAGCATTCTCAGAGGAGCTTCGGGTTATCCATCTTGAATTTTAGAAGCAGCCAACGTTTTGTGGGAAACCTATCAGGCCCAAGGCTGATATCTATGGCCGTGAATATGGCTCTTAACTGTGTTCTATACATTTGCTTCAGAATTTACTGAGGACTGTAGCCTCCAGTACAGGAAAACCCCTTTAAAAAGGAACTTGGTCTCCAAGGAACCAAACCCTGGAAGTATAATCAAGGCCTTGGACAGGAAAGACTTCTAGTTCTGAAAATTAAAATCCAGTACATGAAGAAGGTATGCAGAAGATGAACTCATTAAACAAATGTATTTTCTGTAGTATTCTAAAATTTGTTTTCTATCCATTCTTATTCATGTTTCATGTTTTATCAGAAATTGCAAAGTTCTGTGCAACTGTTACATCCCACAGAGGGCTAAGAGCAGGGAGAGGAGTTGCTAGCAATAGAAAAAGCACCAGAGTAAACTCAACAGTTAAACTAAGGAGAGGGGTTGCAGCTGAACCTGGCTGACCTGGCACTGAGCTTGGCCCTCAACATGTCTTACTGTTTCAGGATGTACTGTGGAAGAGTAGAGTCTAAGAAAGCTTTGAGGGGACTTAAAGCAATTGTTTTCCCTCAGAACAAGATAATATCATCTAAAAGTTTGCATCTCTCCAGAAGCTGGTGATCATTTTGAGGTCCCATCCTCCTGGGATATGGGACACACATCTCTTTCCTCCTTTGTGGTGGCTTTTGCTGTTTGGAAAGTAACTGAAACTATGCTCATTAATCTTTGAAGTTCTCAGGTGCCTAGTGGAGGCTTCGGGAAGGAGGGGGGAACAGGACAAGGAGTGGCCATGGCCCTGCAGTATTTATGTCTTCTCTTTTATCCTAATAGACTTCTCGTCAGGATGAATGTGTTCTGAAATATTTATTGCCCTGTTTAAATATTCATTGCTCCAAAGGCAGTACAGCATCATGGCAGCACTGGTGCCTTAGGAGACGGGTAGGCTACAATGCTCCTTGGCAATTCCTTTCAGAAATAAGATAAAAATGGAGTAAATTTAAGGCATTCCCCCAACTGCAAGATTCATACTAGCATTCGGGCTTACATCTTGGTGTTTCCTCTGAGTACCAGAGGCTTGCATTTGTTCTTAGGTGCATATCCTAGAGTCTCTCTCTCTTGGCTGCCCAATGCTCATTCTTACTGCCAGGCCTATATCCTAGGGTGTGTTGCCTTGTTTAGCCTGGCATTTATATGTAGGACCCGTTGGCAGAAATGGTTTGAGTTTGATGTGACTCAGCCTCTTGTATTTCTGGTATGGTGGCAGACTAATGGAAAGAGGAAAAATTGTATCTATTCACCCCTTAGTACACTGCTGTGGGTGGCAGAAATCTGTTGGGATTCACTGAGGTGCAATCTTTGGGAGTCTGTAGATACTCACAGAAGCCCTGACATCAGTTTAGCTTACAGAAGGATTTAAACCAGTTAAAAGTATGTCTGCATATTAGGAGTTTGCACCAGTTTAACAAGATCAGTTTTTAAATTGGTCTCTTTAAACTGGTGCACTTTTCTAGTATAGACAAGACTTTAGTGGGGTGAGGATAGGAATGAGCATCTTGCCTTTGGAAATCTTGGGGGGCTGTTCCATCTGAAGGCATCAAGGCCGAAGTTTACTGAGACCTCACTGAGAGAGTGGAAGTGTAGAGAAGATGTCGCTAGATGGGCTGCATCTCTGAGCAATATCTGTGGGTGATATAGAGCAGAATTTAGTGCAGACTTGTGGGTTACAAACTGGTATATGATAAATTGAGGTTTCTCCTCCCCCAGGTCGACAAAGAGATTCCGCAATAAGGTAGAAATTTCTTACAGGTATGTCAGACATTCATAGAGGTTTAAGGCCAGAAGGGACCGTTAGATCATCTAGTCTGACCACCTGTATATTACAAGCCATTAATTTTCACCTAGTTACCCCTGTATTGGGCCCAGTAACTTGTATCTGTCTAAAGCATAATTTATGTTTAACTAAAGCATGTATTCTAGAAAGGCATCCACTCTTGAGCTGAAGATCTCAAGAGGTGAAGAATCCACCATTTCCCTTAGGAGCTTGTGGCAGTGACTAATCCCTCTCATTGTTAAAAATTTGTGCCTAATTTCTAATTTGAATTTGTCTGGCTTCAGCTTTCAGCCATTGGTTCTTTTTATGCTTTTCTCTGCTAGATTAAAGAGCCTTTAATACCTGATATTGTCTCCCCATGAAGGAATTTATACACTGTAATCAAATCACCTCTCAATCTTTTTGATAAATTAAGTAGATTGAGCACTTGAGGTTTCTCACTGTATAGCATTTTCTCCAGCTCCAAAATCATTTTTGTGGATCTTTTCTGTAACCCCTCCAGTTTTTCAACATCCTTTTAAAAACTATACTTGGTATTCCAGTATCAGTCGCACCAATGCTGTGTAAAGAGGTAAAATCATCTCACTACTTCCCTGCTTGGACATCCAAGGATCACATTAGCCCTTTTTACCACAGTATTGCACTGAGAGCTTATGTTGAGTTGCTTTTTCACTGTGAGCCCTAAATCCTTTGCACAGTCAGTGCTTTCCAGAATACAGAATGAAACCTTCCTTTAGGATGGAAATTTGGTCTTGGAAAAAATGAATAACAAGGCAAGAGGAAACTATATTAGCTAGAGGAGCCAATGTGGGAGCCAATCTGGATTCCTGAGCCACCAAACTCCTTAAAAATAACATGCCAAGTCAATCACAGATCTCCTTTGCCACTTCTCTCCTCCATCCACACCCCCATGGCAGATTGTTACAGTATTGTTGCTTTGCTATTGAGTCCTGGCATTTAAAACACAGAGGAGAGTCTGGTTTGCCTTGGCTAGGATTGTGCGCATCTGAGCCAGTCTGGTTGCTGTTGAATTCTCTCCATGCACAGGACAAATTCATATGGACCCGTGGTATGTGTAGTCTGCAGTGAAAGTGGTATGAGCCTGACAACTTTAGCTGCTTATATAATGAAGAATCTCAAGAGGAGTTGTGCTTTATATATAAATACTCTCTATGCATTCCCCCACATCTCATCTCCAAAGTCGTGTCTGTACATACAGCTCCTAACTGTGTTTTCTGCCAGCTCTGCAGTTCCTTCCAAGGCATTCAAAACCCTACCAATTGATTCCAGATGTTTTTCCCTTTCCCACCATTCCCTCCTTTCCCCTCCCCCTCCCCATCCGGCTGGCACACTGCTGCTCTGTCCTTGGTTTTCATCCTGAGGTGCTGGATTTGGGGAAAGGAGGTGCAGGCAAGGGGGTAGATTTTGCTAGCCACTGGAACAGGGGAATCAGAGTGGATTTTGTTATGTAAGTGAAATTAGATGTTTGACTGGGCTGTGACGTAGTCCTTAATGTTTATGTGCATCCTTCTACCATCAAAATCATGATGTAGGCAGTTACTTTGCACAGTTCAGTACCACCCTACTTTCCTCTTTCAGCTGTGGAGAAAGAGACAAGGAAGCCTGGCTTCTGGTTGCAAAGGGATCTCCACAATTCTTTCCAGAGAAGCACCAGTTTGAGAGAGCTGCATGTGACTCCCACTGCAGGCAGACACATGCAATAGGCAAGGCTTTGAAAAATCCACTTGCCTACAATGAGTAGGAATTTTTCTGGGTGCGGGGCATCAGCTTCTCTAGGATTTAAGCTGTAATTTAAAAAAAAAAATTCTAGTTTTTATTGTGATGTCTTCCTAAATCTGCAGAACTAGCTCCAGTGCCACTTTTGGGGAATCTGGTTACTACCACTGTGAAGTAGCTGTGATGGAGTGCCCCGGTCACTAATTGTAGGAGTATGGTGCCCTGTGTAGGGCTGTCATCCTCCCTACCCCTTGGAGCAGAGGCATCTGGAATGCGTGGCACTGCTTAGAGCAGGAGATCCAGCTTGTGTGGGCAGTGGCCCCTGCCAGCACTATCATATCATTCCACCAAAGATTTTGCTTTCCCCACTCCATTCCCCCACACAGAAAACTTTGTTTTGTGGTGTGATATTGGGGAAACAGTGGACTGAGGGTCAGGAAGTCAGTCTGAAAGCCACTGATGGCATGCCCTCTATCTGCCTCTCTAGTAGTGGGCTCATGTATAGGAACCCCTTATCCTGAGTCTGCTGCTCCCTTGTGTTGGGTGATTTAGGTTCTAATCCGGAAGCGAAGCCTCACCTTCCAACCATCCCAGCAGAGGACTCTGTTTCTGTATGGGGACCCTCCTACCACTTCAGCAGAGGCCAACATAGAATGATTGGAGATCACTAACCAGCATTAATTTATTTCTAGGGTGTGTCAATGACGATAGATTTTTATGGTGAGGCAGTTGATGCAGAGTTCAGCAGCAGCAGACCCAGTGTTTTGGAGTCCAGCAGTGGAGAGTACCAATCCACTGGGAGACTGGGCAGAAGGTGGTATGGCTCAGAGCAAGGGTATATTTTCAGCCAGGTGATTAGGCTTAATTCTTGGCTAAGTTGTTGTCCATTTCAGCACAGAGAGCTTGAATTTGTGCACAGGAATAGAGTGAAGGTTAACTGGTGTTAAGAACAATGATTGTCAGGGGGTGTGTGCTGTCTTTCAGGTGCTTGAAAGTAAAGATCTCTCTTTTCTTCCTTTCCCACAGCAGCGGGGTTTGGCTTCCTTCTATATGATGTGTTTAAAAAGAAGTCCAGGGGGTAAATTTCGTGTCTCAAATTTCTTCTGCCTGTCTCCATTAGAATTTTTCAGACCTATAATTCTCATGGTGTTCTGAAAAACCAGTGCTAGAACCAGTGGATTCTGTGGGCTAGACAAGGCTCAGGTGAGCTCAAGCACTTTCACCACATTGTTATTCACCATTTGATGATAGTGATAAAAATGCTTGAATACATAGAAGGCTTCTGAGAAATACAGCTTCTATGAGTGCTCTCATGAGTGGAACTGCACCTACTGTGAATTACAGGCCTGAAAAATTCCAGTGTAAACAAAGCTGCCGTGATGGGAAGAATAAATGTCCAAGCCTTCAGACAAAAGAATCTCTAATATTACAGTGGTAGTAATACCTACCTGTTGCACAGTGCTTTACAAAGGAGGTCAGTATATCCCCATTTTACGTATTGGGAAACTGAGGCACAGAGGTGAAGTGACTTGCCCAAGATCACCCAGTAGGCCAGTGGCAGAGCCAAGAATAGAACCCACATCTCCTGTGTACTAGGTCAGTACTCTGTCCTGTCTCTTTTTATCCACTGCAGTTTTAGTGCTGGTGAAAGGTGCTAGAGGGACAGCCTTGGGTGCTGAAGACCTCTGTTTATGGAACAGATATGGTAGCAATGCAAGCTTTCCATACCCTCCATCTAACTCTCACTGGTGTTCAGTCTCCATGTTTTATTCAGTGCTTGCCCTGTGTTGGCAGTGTTAGCAAGGAAGCAGTTGTGGTTGCATTTTTGTGTTGTGGATACCAGCCAACTAAGAACAGAACTGAAAGTTAATTTTGGCAACACTTGTATACATTGTCATTCCAACTGCGTTGTTAAAAGCTGATTTCAGGCCCCTTGCTTGCCCCCATCCCTTTGCACCTACGACACTGAATAGCTGTTGGATGGTGATAGATTTTGATCACTTCCAACAAGAGCCATTTGGAAATAGTGATATAGAGACAAAAGGCTTTGTATCTCATTTCCAGTCCTTTGAACCCATCCGGTTTCCCCAATATGGGGCTGTGGTATGTATGTCGAATTCCACTCTTCAGGGCAACTAGGATATGAGGCTGGCTCCAGGTGGGGCTGGAGTTATGCTCTCACTATGTACATGTAAATGGTCAATACTGCTTCTTGACTTTGAATCCTATATTAGTGAGATATTTGAAACTCCTCTCTTTGGAGTTTCAAATGTGGGTAGGTGATGCTGCTTGAATTACCTTTTTCCATCATGACATCTGAAACCTACTCAGAAGAGACTTCCATTTCTCTGTGAAGTACTGAAGGCTGGAGTCTCCTGTCCAAAGCGGTTTCATCAGTTTGTCTTATGGGTTTCTTGAGAACAGTGTTAGAGCTACATAAGAACTTCCTTCCTTCCTGTATATACAGAGACAAGTTCCCGTTTCTGCTCACTGTCTCATTTCCCAGTTGGCCACCAAGCTGCTTTCTAGATCTTGGGAGATCAACAGTGTTTGAGCAATACTGTAACACCTTGGATTTTGAGTGGTAGGGCTGCAGGCAGCCATGGGATTTCTTTGTTTGTTAGTTCCTGTCATTTCCACAGAGAAGAGGAGAAGGAAACAGGACACAGTCCCCAGAAAGGAGAAGCGTCTGATCATGAGCTGATATGATGGATATTTGAGGACTTATCCTGGGGAGAAGGGAGATACATAATTCAGGCTAGATCTCCTGTGTTATTTTATCAGATACCAGAGACCTATAAAAGCACTGCTAAATAAGGCATTCTTTCACAATTATCATGACGGTGTTCTTGTTCAGGTGCAAAATACCTTTGTCAATGAGGATGATGGGAAAGTGAAATTTTATTTTCCTTACCCATCCAAAAAAAATGGCTTATCTGAGGCAAATGGGAAAGTAGAATATTGCAAGACTGAAATAATGTGTAAGAATATGCAAGTGATTCTTTCTGCTCCTTTTCCTTGACTTCTCTACTCTTGTGAGCTTCCCTGAACCTTGGAGTCCATGCAAAAATTCACAGGCTCACGCTTGTATTATGGTTGAGTTTGAATAGTACAGTATTTATAGGAAGGTATATTGCATTTTGAATGTGAATCCCTGTTTTACATATCTGGCATTAGGAGGCAGTGCCAAATCTTCTCTCTGTATAGATTTGCACTAGATTAACTAAAGGTGTGTTTTTAAACAGATTTAGTTAAACGAGTAAATAAGTTTGTGCATAGATGCTTTCTTTTTTTCATTTTAAGAGTCTCTTATTTTGGTTTAGCTTAATCCAAATTTAAAAATGAACCGGATAAACTAGCCTCAAACCGAAACAAGAATGTCTACACACAAATTGTACCCATTTAACTAAATTGGTTCAAACCCACACCTTTAGTTAAACTTCTGCAAGACTGTGTATAGACAAGGCCAGGGGTAGTCAATAATTTTTTGTCAAGGCCCAAATTTCTTGGTCAAGATAAAGTCAAGGTCTGGATGCCAGAGAAACATTTTTCACACCACAAGTGCCCTGGTTCAGTGAACACATACAATGCTGTGCAATATACCCAGGGCCTATATTGCATATATTTTTACTGCATTAAATGAAAAATAAAATCAAACCACTGTATAACCTAAAAATAACCTCCAAGAAAGAAGTAATTTATCTGAGACTTTGAGAATTACTTGGATAAAATGTCAAACAGATGCAAATATTTGTGGTCAAAATCCATGTGCTTCATTGTTTGATGTTCCCATTTTTAACAACAGCCACAGTCTCTGTCCAAATTAAACATACTGGTTGACCCTTTGGGTGTTGTGGCAAAATAAAACAATCAGCATCGGTCCACTCGTCTTTAAATGAATGGTTTTCAGTGTTGATTTTCTTCCTTGTTTTTTTTCCCCGACATTTTTAAACACATGCCATTAAATGTCGAAAGCACTGGAGGTGGGACTACCTTGGCTCACCTTTGCTCCTCCTGCAGTTCTTGGGGCTCTTCACTGCTCTGAAGCTCTGAGTACTGGCATGATTCCCGGCGGGGCTGACGCCACGATTCCCAGCGGGGCTGAAGGGGTGCGGGGGGAAGAGGAGAAGAGGGAGAGGCACAAGAGCCCTCTCCTTGTCCCAAAAGTAGACGGAAGGGAAGAACAGAGCCACCACAAGCCATTGAACTCTTTCCTCTTTCTTGTAAAAATGGCTCCTGCTGAGGGGCAGGGGCAAAGACCACTGCCTTCTTCGAGTGCTGTCCCTGTGGGTGCTCCACTCTAGGTGTCGGTATGTCCCAGCACCGTTGATCGGAGATTTTCGATAGCAGAGCCTGGTCAGGACACAGGTGTTCAGTTGGTATCTCTCGCCTTGTTGGAATCTTCCTGAGCGCCTGTGTCCCGCACCCCCCTCAGTTCCTTCTCAACCGACCCTGGCTGAAGACGGGACTCGGGGCAGTGCTACTTCTCTTCTCTGGTCTCAGTAGGAAAAAAAGTATCAAAGACTATAGAAATAGTTATTAGTTACATCCCAGTTGTTTCCCTTCCTTTAGTGTAGTTACATAGTTAGTTACTTAGTTTTAAAAAAAACAAACAAACACCTTTTCGCTTCAGGCTTGTCTCCTGCAGAGACACTCTCCCCTGCCATTTCTAGTTCAGAATGCCAGGGGCTTCAGGATTCAAAAAGTGTGTTTCCTGTCAGGACTCCATGCCACAGTCTGATGGGCACTCACATTGTGTGAAGTGCCTCAGGGAAACCCACATTCCCGCAAAGTGCCTCCACTGTACAAGCCTCAAGTCAAGGGCTCGGCGCGACAGGGACCTGCGACTTAAAATGCGTCTGATGGAAAAATCCCTGCAGCCGCTTTCGGAGACGGGGAAAGTTAAACCCGCTCCTACATGCTCCCCGGCCGGATCCGAACCAGTGGGGAGCGTTGCGTCACCCTCTTTGGAGCAGAGGCAAGAAGCACAGCAGTCTCCTGGGAGAGACTCCGACAAGGGTAAAGGGTCTCCCGCGAGATCCTTACCCTCTGTGCTGACAGCGCCTCAGCCCTTTCTAAAGCCTCAGCCGTGGCTCCCGCAGAGGCAGGAACCCTACTTCCCATACCGGGAAGGTTTCCGTGGCACCGAGCGCCTCAGCACTAAAAATATCCATGGTGCCGACTGAACGCTCTGCCCCGGTGCCGGGAAGAATGTCGGCACCAAGCCTGCGTCCTGTCCCAGCACCTGCAGCAGACCCCCTTCAGGGCACCTCCAACAGACCCGCGGCACCGCTGACACTTCCTCTTTCAGTTGCTAATGCGCTAGAGCACAGTCCAGGCTCAGGGCAGCCCAGGGAGCAGGAGCAGCAGTTCCTCACTGAATGTGACCTATCAGTGCCACCTAAGCCTAACTCACCGCTCCTGGATACAAAGGGCTCACTCTTCGAACAGCCACTCTCACCACCTGAACTGGCTACCTTCACTGACAGCGAACCCGATCTACAGCAGCAGACGGAGTTCCCCCCACCTGCCTCTCCTCCTCCACTGGACCCTCTTCCACTTCAGGCTATAGTCCTCAGCCACCAGCCTCAGTTTCCCTATTTTGCCGCCCCATGGACGGCACCTGGGTTCTCCTACCCTATGCCTGGGCCCCAGTGGTACCCTTGGCCACATCCTCCCACCACTCATTCTCAGACCTCTTCCACGAAACCATTACTTGCTTCTGTTCCTCGATCTGCAGCTCTGTCCACTTCTAGAGTACCTGAACCCCCTCCTGAGAACGTGAGCTACGAACCATATCCTGACTCACCGACCCCTAATTCCATCTGTTCCATACAGAGCCCTCTCCCCCCCCGCTTCCACAGAACGTGGTCAACTGTAAACAATTTCAAGAGCTTTTCAAGAGGGTGGCACTCAGTCAAGACATCCCCCTAGAAGAGGTTAAGGAGACACAACACAAACTCCTCAGGATCCTTCAACCCTCTGCACCGTCAAAGATCGCGCTCCCTATAAATGAAGCTCTCCTGGAACCAGCTGACACTCTGGCAAACTCCAGCTTCTTTATTACCTACCTGCGGAATGGCCGAACATAAATACTATGTTCCTGCTAAGGATGCTGACTTCCTATTTTCTCACCCACAAATGAACTCTCTCGTCATGGATGCGGTCGCACAAAGCACGAAACAGCCACAATATCGGCCCACCCGGGAAGACAAGGACCTTAAACGCTTTGACGTCTTCGGACACAGGTTTACACATCCTCCACTCTTCAATTCAGGATTGCAAACTACTCTGCACTCCTCTCCAGCTACAACTTTGATAACTACAATAAACTTTTTGAAATTGCCTCCTACATTCCAGAGGATAGGAGAGCGGACTTTAAATCAATTCTGAGCGAGGGCCAATTGATTTCCAGAACGGCCCTACAAGCCTCTTTAGACATGGCAGACACAGCAGTCCGTACTATTGCAACTGCTGTGGTTATGCGCAGATCTTCATGGCTTTCTGCATCTGGCATCCCTAAAGATCTGCAGACCAAAGTGGAGGACCTCCCCTTTGACAAAGACAAACGGTTTTAAAAAAAAAAATGGATGAACTACTTCACACTATGAAAGATTCTAGAGCGACACTGTGCACCCTGGGTATTCACCCATCTCTTCCCAGGAGACAATGATACCAACCTTACCAAAGACCATGCACACAACAATATTATTGGCCTCAACCCAAACCATATGACATAAATAGGAATCGCTCTAGACCCCCTAAGTGCAGACAAAATGAAGCTCAAGCAACCACCTCCCACCCATCCGGGAATAAACAACAATTTTGAAACGTTGGTCGAGGGTCTGCACAACCACCCCTTGATTCCACAGCCTACTTGCCCATTTGGCCACCGCCTCCAGAGTTTCCAACATGCCTGGCAGTGTATTACACAGGATCGCTGGGTCCTCGAAATAGTTCAGTCCGGTTACTCTATCCCATTCATATCCTATCCTCCTACCCTTCCCCGTCCCTCTTCAGGGACCCCTCCCATGAGCACCTACTTCGCGTAGAAGTGGCTCACCTTCTCCAGCTAGGCGCAGTGGAACTTGTGCCGACACAACATCAAAGGGAAAGGATTCTACTCCCATTACTTCCTGACCCAGAAAAGGACTGGGGGATGGAGGCCTATACTGGATCTACGCCGACTGAACAAATTCGTGAGGATACAAAAATTCAAGATGGTCACACTGGATCAAGGGGACTGGTTCACAGCCCTCGACCTACAGGATGCTTATTTTCATATATCAATTCATCCAGCTCACAGTTGCTTCCTACAATTCACAATCAGTTACGACCATTTTCAATATAGAGTTCTTCCTTTTGGCCTCTCCACAGCCCCGAGAGTCTTTTCCAAAACTCTAGCTGTGGTCGTGGCTCACCTCCACAAACATGGGATCACGCTTTTCCTCTACCTGGACGATTGCCTCATCAAAGGCAACTCCTATGGCGAGACACTTCAAGCTATCTGTCTTGCCATCTCCCTCTTTCACAGCCTAGGCCTCTAAATAAACATCCAAAAATCCACCCTGACATCTACACAACAGATCGAGTTCATCGGAGCTCATCTCGACTCAATCCAGAGCAGAGCCTTGCTCCCTATCACAGATTCCTCGCTATCACACAGCTCGTACGCACACTCTATTTGTTCCAGGACACAGGCAAGAATCTGTCTACAACTCCTTGGTCATGTGGAGCCACCACCTTCGTGGTCCAGTATGCCAGGCTACACATGAGATGTCTTCAGGGCTGGCTCAATTCCGATTTCAAACCCAACAGACACACCATAGGGTCGCTGCTAACTCTTCCTCTCAATGTTTTAGCTTCCGTACACTGGTGGACAAGACCAGAAAATCTCTGCATGGGGGTTTCCTTCCAGCAACGATCCCCAGTGCTCATGCTCACCAGATGCTTCCTTAATCGGTTGGTGAGCACATCTCGGGGGTCACAGGACACAAGGCCGGTGATCCGCCTTAGAGACGCACCTACACATAACTCTCTTAGAGCTCAGAGCAGTGAGGTGAGCATGCCTTCACTTTCTTCCCCTCATAAAGAACAAATCTATTTGGGTCTTGACAACATAGCATGTATGTACTACGTCAACAGACAAGGGGGAGCCCGATCACATTCCCTTTGCATGGAAGCCATCTGACTATGGAATTGGTGCATACAACATTAAATACAAATCCATCGCTTCCTACCTACCAGGCTGCCACAACACTACTGCCGACGCACTCAGCAGACCCTTCTCAACAGAACACGAATGGGAACTGCAATACTTCAACAGCTCTTCTTCCTCTGGGGCACCCCGTCAATAGACCTGTTTGCCACACCCCAGAATCGAAAATGTCAGCTGTTTTGCTCCAGAGTGGGACTCGGGACTGCATCACTAGAAGACGCGTTCCTCATCCTGTGGAACAACTCTTTCCTCTACGCCTTCCCACCAATCCCTCTGCTACACAGTTCTTCGGAAGATCGTAGACAACAAGGCCCAGGTCATCCTGATTGCCCCGGCTTGGCCGAGACAGACGTGGTATCCTTACCTCCTGTCATCCACGGGCTCTCCCAATAGGCCAGATCTCCTTTCCCAGGACAACGGATGGGTTCTTCACTCCCAGCTCCAAAAGCTCCACCTGACAGCCTGGTTCCTTCATGGTTCCAAACCCATGAACTAGCCTGTTCCGAGCAAATCCGATACGTCCTTCTGCACAGTAGAAAAGACTCCACTTGTAAAACTTACCTGCAGAAGTGGAAGCGTTTCACCCTCTGGTGCTCACGTAATCACTTAACGCCCAATATAGTGACCCTCCCTAACATTCTAGACTACCTCCTGAGACCAAAACAGGATGGACTTTCGCTCAGCTCCATCAAAGTACACCTGGTGGTGCTTACCACCTTCCACGACCTGTTAGAAGGTTATTCACTCTTTACCCACCCCACCATAAAACAATTTCTCACAGGCCTGCAAAATCTCTGCCTTGAAATTTAGCCAACGGCAGCTACATGGAATCTTAACCTCATTCTTCGCGCTCTCATGAAACCTCCATTAGAGCCTTTGGCTACCTCCTCTCTTCTCCATATGTCCATGAAGGTAGCTTTCTTAGTTGCAATAACATCAGAAAGGAGAGTAGGTGAAATAAGCATCCTGATGGCCCATCATCCCTACACAATCTTCTCCAAAGACACAGTCACTCTGAGACCACGTCCTAAATTTCTCCCTAAGGTGGTATCCACCTTCCACCTTAACAGACCGATATACTTGCCTACTTTTTATCCCAAACCTCACAAGACTCCACACAGAGCATCCCTACATACTCTCGATGTCAGGCGAGCAATCGCCTTTTACTTGGACAGGACTAAGCCGTTTCGTAAATCTCCATGTCTCTTTGTCTCCATCGTCAAAAGATCGAAAGGTACGGCTATCTCTAAACAACGTCTGTCCAAGTGGATCTCTGACTGCATCAGATCCTCTTACCGTATTCAAAATATTCAACCGTCCGAAGGCATTAGAACTCATTCCACTCGAACGTTCCATTCCAATGTCCGTTGCCTTCCTACATAACGTACCCATTTCTGACATCTGTAGGGCGGCTACATGGTCACCTGAACACACGTTTGCCAAACACTGTGCTATCACACAAGATACCATGGCAGACGCCATAGTAGGCCATACAGTACTCTCTACAGTACTCACTGCTGCATCTCCAAAGTCCCACCGACCATAGTGGGTACTGCTACACATTCACCTAGAGTGGAGCACCCACAGGAACAGCACTTGAAGAAGAAAGGGAAGTTACTCACCTTGCAGTAACTGAAGTTCTTCGAGATGTGTGTCCCTGTGGGTGCTCCACTCTCCACCCACCTTCCCTCTACTTTGGAGTACTAGTATAATCACTCCACGGTAGAGAAGGAACTGAGGGGGGTGCGGGACACAGGTGCTCAGGAAGATTCCAATGAGACGGGAGATACCAACTGAGCGCCTGTGTCCCAACCAGGCACAGCTACTGAAAATCTCTGATCAATGGCGCTGGGACACATCGACACCTAGAGTGGAGCACCCACAGGGACACACATCTCGAACTTCAGTTACTGCAATATGAATAACTTCCCTTTCTTCCTCCATCAGCCCTGTTTGGCAGCAAGGGAAAAAACAGTCAACCAGAAGAGGTTTTTCCAAGACAGGAAATATGCAGCCTCAGCAGCTTGGGTGGAATTGTGGACAGTTTAATTGCAGGGTCTGTGCCCAGGTGTACTATTTTAGATTTTGATTGGGGTGGTGGGTAGCATTCCAGGGGCTACATAGCTGTCAGCCCTGGGCAGGCTCCCACTGTCATGGTTTAAATTCAGGTGCACAAGATTAGAGCTGGATAAATGTTCGGGAATGCCCCCGTGTCTACTGCTAGGCTGAAGCCCCAAGTCCCCACGTGCCTGGACTTGGGTCTTCAGCCCCACCAGAAATCCTAGGGTCATCCCTGTGGGAAGCACCTCGGGACTGAAACACCCTCCTGCAGGGCTGAAGCCCTGAGCCCCCGGGACCCCTGCGGTCTGCTGAAAAGACTTTCGCGGTCTGGATGTGGACCGCAGGCTGCCTATTGACTACCCCCAGACAAGGCCCCAATTTCAGGAAGAGACTGCGAGAGTTGCTGCCATCCCTGTAGTGACAGACATCAGAATCTCTGGTCTCCCTTGCTGTCATGTAGCTGTTCTTCAGCTGGCTCATACCACAAGTACTAGGTGTGCTTTCTTTGGCTTCTTTTCTTTGACAAGAGGTGAAATTCAAAAGTCTTGATTTTATTATTGGACTCCCCTGCTATGATATTTTACTTCTGAACTCATACTAAAAGGAAAGAAGGCTTTGACAGGGCAGTGTCCTGCTCCTGTCTCTTTTCAAGAAGAAACTGTTTGGAGACCTTCTTCTGGTCAACACTTCATGGCTTATTTCACCAAGGGAATTGTGTGGTCAGGTTCTGAATTAGTTTTACCCAGCTTTACTTGACCCGTAAGACCATAGTTCTGGCATTGGGCTTTGAAGGGAGAGGGCACGACAGTTCCTTGATCCCTATCTCATGTTTCCATTCATTCAAACCGTTCAGCAGACAACATCAGTAGGTTGGAAAGCTGTCATGTGCTTGGTGCCTTCCTCTGTGGGCTTGTCTTACTAGATACATACTCTTTAGATCCAGGCTATAAATGTTTGTTCTTTACTTCTAGTCTATTCTCCCGGATAAAGAATAAAGAACAAACAATTATAGCCTGGATCATACTAGCCTTTACAAACATGTTAATTACCTCAAGTTAACAGGTAATCAGTTGCCACAAGTTTGAGTGTAGACATTACAACTGAGAAGAGTGCATTGGCTTTTGCTTGGTGGCTTGTTTTTGTTTTTTTGTTTTGTTTTGCTTGGTTTGTTGTTTTTAAATGAGGGATATAAACCCTAGTACTTCAGGACGTACGTCAACCAACCACAACCTGACAGGAGAAGGAAACTTCCTCCAAGGGCAAGTTATTCACAGAGTTTCTTGCACCTTCCTAAAGCATATGATGCTCGCTACTTTCATACAGGGTATTGGATTAGATAGACAACTGATCTGATCCAGTAGGACAATTTTTATGGGCTTCTCTACACACACAAGTTGTACTTCTTTAATTATACTGATATAGTTAAAGTGGTACAACCTCCCTAGGGTAGTCGCAGTTCAGTAGGTGTACATGTGCTTAGATCAGGATAGCTTATTCCTATACAGGAAGGGTAATGAACTGTCCTGGTGTATGGCATGGTTATACCAGTATAAATGTATTCCCCCGACGGCTTTTACTGGTATAACTATTAAAAAAAAAAAATTCACACAACTGACCAAAATGGTTGTACTGGTTTAAAAAAAGTGTGTAGACCAGGCCAATGTTTCTCTAGTAGCCGTGCTCCATTTCAGTGTCATGATCTTGGTTCACCACCTACTGACTGCCAAAGGAATTTACCTAATTAACATGGCAATGAAGAGTAAAGTAGTTTAGTAAATATTCAGAGGAATGTCCCCAGCTCCACATCTTTATAAGCTATTATATTTGTATAAAGGCTGATCTGTATGCAGTTTTTCGCACCGATTTAACCAAATTTCCTGATGTACCAGTGTGAGCTGGTATAAGTTTCCACAAAAGGGGTTTGAGCAATTAAACTAAATCAAATTTTTAAACAGTTTTAGATAAATTGGTTAAGTGCGTGTACAAGATCTAAGTTGGGAAGGAGGTCTCTGTCTTTAGTGTTCTACTTGGCCTCCACAGAGCCACGCACTACTCTGGATCACACCTTACAAGCCAAGGGGACTGGGTTCAAGCTGCATTTAGTTACATTAATCCCATATCCTTTTTGTGCTCTGACCGCTGTTTCAGTTATGTTTCTGAACAGAGCCTTAGTTTTCTTATGAGCAATGGAGGTGTTCCCTGTATCTTTATGGGAGTGGGGTCTGACGTGGACATGTGTCAATGAATCAGATGCAGGAATCTATTCATCTGTTTTGAGAGGGGAATTGGTTTGAGTCCCTGGTTGTGGATGAATTAGTGGAAGAGAGCAGAATTTTTTTCTTGGGCTGAACTGCAGGTTAAAAAGTACTGTACACTGTGTTTAAAAAAAAAGTACCATACACTGTGTTTACTGTTTGCCAAGCTACCACTGCACTTGGAGGGCTTGTTGCTATTCGTGAACAACCCTTCCCTGTTCGGCTAGTCTGGGATGGCTGTCATCTGCAGAAGAGAGTTTGAAACACACTATTGCTGACAAGACTCTCAAGACAGTTTGTAGAAAGGATGGGTAGGCAATGCAGTTTCAGTCCATCCATTCACACCTCTCCTCCTGCTTGTGATTGTTAGGACTCTTGCATTTCTTCATGTCCTTCATACCTGGGAAGTGGGAGAATCAGTTTGCTTAAATACTGCTGTTAGAATTGTATTTACATTTTAGGAGGGAGGGAGGGTGAGGAGCCCAATCCTTGCAATTTCTATATTTGAATTGTAATTTCAGGTCTTGTTGGTGTTTCCTGTACTATGTGCAGTACTTAGAAGATTTAAAGTGTTCTGTACATGCTAAGAATTAGTAGTAGTAAAATAGTGGAACAAGTATTAAGAGGTGAAACTCGCTGAACATCTAGATGATAACAGGACAATAATAAAACTTACAGATAGCGTAATAGGAGGTATTACGAGCACTAGAGAGGACAGAGAAATAATACAAAGGGATCCACGAAGGTTAGAAATATGGGCAGAGAATAGTGAGATCAGGCAGGAAATGTGCAAGTGAATACATCTGGAGAAAAATAATCTGAAATACAAATATTCAGTGGGAGGGAGAAACCTGGATAAGAATACTGGTGAAAGATAGTAGGAAACATCAAATTTAAAATGCGTTGGCAATAGTGTGGCAGCAAATATGGTTTTGAACTGAATTACTTGGACGTGAAGTCAAAAAGCAGGGTGGTGATAGTCCCCTCTAAATTGCTCTGGGACAACTTCATCTGGTGTACTGTATTCAGCACCAGAAATTGATTGAAAAATTTGGGAAGTTCAGAGAGGATGATAATGATCATAGTTGGATTTATGAGGCAAGATTAAGAGCTAAATATATATGTGTTGTCTAAGCATCCACTAAGAGGCTAGAAGGAACATACTATTTTCACCCTTAAAATGTTTGTGACTAAAAGTGGGAAGCGTATTTATTTAGGATGGTACAAGTGGATGAACTTGTAAGATAGGAAGAAAGGAATAAAATGAAATTAAAAGGGAAACAACTTCTGAAAATGAGATTGTTAGGTTTGCAGGATAGTCTTTTTGGGTCATTTTAAAACAAGATTAAATAAAACAATAGAATATGTCCTGCAGGGAACAATCCTGCATTATCAAGAGGATAGACTGTGTGACCTAATAGGTCTTATTCATAGAATCCTAGAAATGAAGGGCTGGAAGGGAACTTGAGAAGTCATCAAGTCTGGGTCCCTACGCAGTGGCAGGACCAAGTTAACCTAGACCATCCCTGACGGATGTTTGTCCAACTTGTTTTTAAAAGCTTTCTAATTAGCATTTTGTTCTCAGTGTTAGAGATATTGTCAACTTGAAAGCTAGTCAGTTAAAAATAAATAAGTTAGTAGTTTTAGATCAGTGATTCCCAAACTGGGGTTTGTGAACCCTTGGGGGTTGGCGAAATGTTACAGGGGGTTCTCGGGAAAGAATTCCCTAATGACGGACAGAGCCATCCTAGGGACCCTGGGCAGCATGGGGCCAGCAGCCTGGAGCCCCTGGACTTCCAAGAGCTAAGCAGATCAAAACAAGCATATCTATCACACTGAGGAGATTTAAACTTCAAGACTCCTTATAAGAAATGGAAAGGGAGGTAGATATTTTTTGCTGTTTTTAAATTAAATAGGCAGCTAGTATTGTTTTTAAAATTATTATGAAGAACAAGTTTAAGCTTTGTTGTAATGCTGTGCGTTGTTTGCCTGGACTGCTCAAGACCTGAATGCTTCTGTAGGAGGAACTCTTTAAGTTGGCTTCTTAAATACCTTCATGCTGTTTCACATCAGATACTCCTTGATGAAACACAGGAGCTTTGTCTTATAACAGGCTTCTTCATAGTGATAAAAGCTACGAAAGTGAGATCTTGGAAGAGTGTTGCCGTTTTCATAATGTAATAAAATACTGTAATGATAAATCATAATTAATAAATAGTATGTAATAAGCATGTCATAAAAACAAATTTTATATTTCCAAGGTCCCTGCTTTTATAATTTATACTCAGGTAAAGGAGAAAATCCCTGGAAATATTCATTTTTAGGAGGGGCTTCGCGAGACACAACATTTTAGTGAAAGGGGTTCACAGGTTGTTAAAGTTTGGGAACGACTATTTTAGATACTGCGCCTTCCCCGGAGTCCTGCTGCCAGTTTTTGTAGTTTTACAATCACAGTTTCCTATTTTGTTCCTATTTTAAAAATGGAAAAACCTACACAGTCATGGGGAACTGACTTACATTAAAACTAACTATAGACAAACAGCTGTCAAACAGACAAGGAAAATAAACTGAAAAAATATTAAAATGATTTTTCTCTAAACTTTCAGTTATAATAATCAGAGATGTCTCTCTCAATGATAAGTTTAAAAAATTCTAGACAGAAACATAATTAAGTTGATGGTGTTTCTTTAAAATCTTCATTTAAAAATAAAGTCTTCAGGCCTGTCCTTCCTTCAAAAAACTAAACTTATTTATTGTATTAGTTTAGATTCACTTAAAGGTTCAAAGACAGGGAACTTGTCAGGGTAAGGGAAGCAATTGGATAGAAATTAAAGCATGGTGGGGCTACCACTCTTCTGGGCTTTTTGGGGAAACCTTGCATTGCACAGATGATGCATTGAGTGAGTCTACACTGGAAATAATTGCAGCTACAGTAACTCCTCGCTTAACATTGTAGTTATGTTCCTGAAAAATGCACTTTAAGGGAAAAGATGTTCAGCGAATCCAATTTCCCCCATAAGAATTAATGTAAATAGGGGCGGGGTTAGGTTCCAGGGAAATTTTTTTCACCAGACCAAAAACTGTTTTATTTTTGTATAAAAATAAAATATACTTTTTGTCTGGTGAAAAAAAATTTCCCTGAAACCTCCCCCCCCCATTTACATTAATATAATATATATACACACACAGAGAGTATAAGTTTTAAACAAACAATTTAATACTGTACATCGCAATGATGATTGTGAAGCTTGGTTAAGGTGGTGAAGTTAGAGAGTGGAAGAGGGTGGGATATTTCCCAGGGAATGCCTTACTGCTAAATGATGAACTAGCACTCGGCTGAGCCCTCAAGGGTTAACACATTGTTGTTAATGTAGCCTCACACTCTACAAGGCAGCACGAATGGAGGGAGGGGAGACAGCATGGCAGACAGAGACATACACACACACACCCTGTGTGTGGGGGAGAGAGAGAGAGAGATGTGCCTTGCCCCTTTAAGTACACTGACCCCATTCTAAGTACATTGCCTTTAAAAAAAAAATCAGGAAGTTGAGACAGCAGCTGGGGCAGCAAGCTCCCTGCCTTGTCCCCACCCTGCTCTATATGGAGAAGGGGCAAGGGGGGGGCAGGAGTAGGTGGGAGGGGGACACCCTAACATTAGCCCTCCTCTTCCCCCTCCCCTGCACAGCAAGCAGGAGGCTCCCAGGAGCAATACATGGCAGTGGGGGGAGGGACAGCTGAACTGCCAGCAATTGGTAGCCTGCTGGGCGGCTGCTGCACAGAGAACTTAGGGGAGCAGGGAGCTGATAGGGGGGCTGCCGGCCCACCCTGGTTCCAAGCCCCCACCAGCTAGCTCCAACCGGCCGCTCTTCCTGCAAGCAGTGGACAAAGCAGGCGGCTGCCAAACAACGTTATAAGGGAGCGTTGCGCAACTTTAAACGAGCATGTTCCCTACTTGATCCGCAAGGTCACAACGAAAGGGACGTGAGGAGTGACTGTATATTCCAGTAGCTGCCAGCGGTGGTGCAGCCATTTTCATGACATGGTGGTAAAAATGTCTGCGTCTGTGAATTTAACAGTGCTGCTGACAGTTGCTGAAACACGACTACTGGTTTTTCTTTCTTTGATAAGGGTTCCAAGTTCTGTTTCTGCAAGCAGCAGTGTTTAATATGCAGCTTTGTGTAGGGACTGGACTTCAGTAAGTGAAACGGGCGGTGTGGTTTCATAGGGTCCGTGGCTGCAGCTCTGCACTGCTGAATGGTGTTGAATTCCCTTTCCTCACCTTCTTGCCAGCTACAGGCGTGCATGATCATCTGGTCCGCAGGGGACACAGGCCAGATATACTAGTGTCAGAACAAGTTTGAGATTCAGCCAATGTCTGAATGACCTGTGTTGGCTGGAGCTGCATTGAATTTCATTGTTTCATTCGCTCTGAAAGGGAGCTGCAGGCACTTTGATAACTGGATTGAAAGATTTGTCCAGTTTCAGCGGAGCTCCCTTCAGTGTCTCTGTATTCTCTGCTGAACGACTACGATGTAATTTCCTGCAGCTATTACGCCTTGGTGAATCCCTTCCCAGCAGAGATCCCTTTGCCTCATTTGGGGACAAGACTGTTTTCCCTTTTGTCCACTGATTTAAGCACACCAATATTACAACAGGCTCCACTACCTCAGGGTGTTGTGGAAGGAGGGCCCATGTCTGGAGTAGCAGGTGAAACTTAAAATCGGGATTACAGTACAGTGGTGAGCAACCTCCTAGCCTGAGAATATTCCTTGGCTTTCTCTGGTGGGGTGATGGGTGCAATAGAAACAGAGCAGTAGTCCAGTCTTCTAAGGTCAGAGAGACTTGAATGTCATGGGCCATTCTTCCTTTACCCCAGGTGACTGAATTCTTCCAGCCATGCTTCCCTCCCTTCCCTGAGGGCATATAGATGGGCCCTGACAGTTGGGCAGAGTGGCTATAACGATGATTTTGGAAGTGCTAGGACCCTCTGGAGGCATGGCAGTATGGGATTTTTACCCTCTTTGGGATACCTTTCGTCTGGTGGAGTATCTGTTTAATAGACAACCAGTTGGCATCAAATGGCGCCAAAAGCTGCTAAAAAGCCAATTGTCCTAGCACAGAAATCTCTGTGGGATGCCCTGAGTTGAGGGAGGAGTATAATTAACGTCTTGTTTGAAGGTAGTGATGCTAATGCTTGGGAGAGAGCAAGTGCTGCAAGCCTGTATTCTCAATTCTCAGTTCCCCATGGCTCCTGTCTGTCTTCTGAGGAGTAGGCAAGAAGCATGAATTCCAGTAATTGGGTATCTGGGTAATCTGTTTTGCACAGATCTGTCCTGGAAAACAGATCTCTGCTCTCTTTTACTAGAGTATAATAGCAAGGAATACTGCCCTAAGTACTTGGGGGCAGTGCCATGAGGATTCTGTTTATCACAAGAAATATCTTAATGGTTAGAGGACTGGGAGAAGTGGGATGTGCCAGCCAAGTACACTAGCATTTTATAGGGGTGTTAGGACCAATGTCACCAGCACTGGAATGCTGGGAGCACTCAGGAAAAGTCAGAAAGAGAATTCTATTCTGTAATTTGGGCCTGAGGAGGAGATGCAAGCCAGTCAGGCCCCGGAGATACACCTTACATGACTTAGGGGATCCTGTGATATTTCAAGGGTGTGTAGGTCCTGAGCCGCAAATATGGCCCCTTCATTCTGTCCAGTATCCTCAAAGCTGCCAAAGCAAACTTAAAAAAATGAGAATCTGTGCTCTCTGGGGAGGAGTGTTCCTTCTGTATAAAATGCAATAGAGGACTTGTTTGGGTGGTAGTGTAGTGACAATGAATGAGATACTGAGCTGGGCTGGATTGGACCCCTGTTTGCTCTTCTTAGATTGGACTGCTGGTCCATCATTTGTAGCATATTAAATCCATTTTCTCCTTTCCCCTTCTCCAGGGTAACCAGGAGCCAACAGCCACTCCTGATGCAATGGTCCAGCCATTCACCACAATCCCGTTCCCTCCACCCCCACAGAATGGGATCCCCACAGAGTATGGGGTGCCACACACTCAGGACTATGCAGGCCAGACCAGCGAGCACAATCTGACACTCTACGGAAGTACGCAGGCGCATGGAGAGCAGAGCACGAATACGCCCAGCACGCAGAATGGATCTCTTACGGTATGCACAGCCAGTTGCAGAGTGGGAAAACCAATACAGTGCCATTCGTACAGTTCGTTTCCTGAAACTGTTTTAGGTTAGATTACCTGATAGCTCTCTTCCGTTCCTAATGTCTCATAAGTGCGTAGGTAATGTTGCTCTTGTATCAGAGGTAGGCCGCTTGTATCCCAAAAGTGAGAGAATTATGAAAGCCCCGTGGCTTTCACATCCCAGTGCAATGCTCCTACCTTCTTTCCCCCTTGGATATACTCTCTTGATAAATATGTGTTTGTGAAGAGAGAAATATCCCCTCTGTCGCAACAAGGAGTAGCGATAGTTTATGGTGGCGTTCTTAAATGTTGTGACTGAACTGTAGACTAGAACAGTAATTTAGGGATGTCCAGCTTTTACAAAGATGTTAACTACTTTGAGTTAATCTGCAATCAAATTATAAAAAAAAAAAAAAAAAACGGAGTGAAAACAAGCCTTAAAAAGCTGAAATTATAGATAGGATTATAATTAGTTGATACAGATGAATTATCCCAGTTCAGGGAGGTGGTAGAGTGGGGAGACGTTTTGGCTTTTTGAAGATGACCGTGTGCATGGGGGGTGCAGGGGGGGCAGACCTAGGCAGGAGACAACCTTTGGCTGCTATGCAGCCATTTACTGAACAAAGACTTTCACAGTCTTCTTTGTTCACTTTCATCTTCCCATAGCCTGCAACTGAAACTGGACAACATGCTGGCAGATTATCCCAGGGAAAGCTTTATCCATCCCTTAAGCCACTTGTTAAGATTTAACTTCCTAATAAAGAGTCTTATGGTTAGAGCCTACAGTGCAAAGGGATGGATTTAATCTGCTAATGCTTTCAGTTTTCCTTGTAGTTAGGTGCTTGGCTGCTAGAGATTATTTTTTCTCCCTATAAGTACGGAGTGAATTTAGTCTCAGTGATTGGAAGGGCTGATATAGTGCCAGCTCAAGTGTGTACGGATGCGCAGCGTGTAGCACCCTTCTCTCTGGGATGGGCCATGACTGCACTGTTCACAGCACTGGTCTTGACCTTGGGAGGTGCTTCGAGCTATGGTGTTCACAAGATGAATGGATTGTCTTTCACAACTATACAGAAGGAAAGGGTATAAGCCTGGTAAAGTACATTGACCATGCTTTCAATTCACTTCAGACACCTTACTAAGTCACAGGGCAATGCAATCCTAGTCCATGACAGATCATGACTGGAAATGGAACCCAAGGCTGATGCAAGCAAGTGCAGAGCCATATAAGTAGCATTATGACACTGAGCTGTCTGTCCCATCTCCCACCCATCCAGTGAACACAACACAGGAACTGGAATTTTAGTTTCCTGCCTGGCAATGCAGAGCAATACTAAGCACTACCAGCTCAGTGATGGAGTTGGATGTTGGGAATACAACCTAGATCTCCTGCATGGCAGTGCAGAGTGCTTCCTTGTTTGTCTGCTTTTTCCATGTGTTTATGTAGTTCCTATCTTTGTCCAGACATTAAGAATGTTTTTTTTAAAATGGAAATGAATAATGTGAGCCTTGACCCTGGACGTAAGCTGCTGCCAACCCTCCTGTTCCTATTCCATATTAGGAACCATCTCCACTGCATTGCGGGGAAGAGCTCTGCGTTTCATTGACTAATACAAGGTCCAGAGAGCCAAAAGAACAAGAATAGGAGTCCGCATATGTGCTCTGGCAGGGTGAGACAGTGGTACTTAGTAGCCTATGAGGAGAGAATAGAAGCTCGCGTGGGAAGGAGTGTGTTGCTGGGTGCCTGCTGTGAGTGGGAGAATTGTTGTCAGGAGTCTGTGGAGAGGTTAGATAATAGGTTGGCTAGCATGTAACTTTTCTACCAACTACTGGGAACAGTAGGCATGTTTGCTCTAACTATTTAACATAGTTAAAGGTGTGCAAGTGAACACTGTGAAGTAGTAGAGTGCACAGAACTGGAGCAGGCCAGGAACGGGTAAAGGTAAATTCCTTCAAGAAAACACATGAACACATTAGTGGTGGCAGTTTTGGCCAGGATTATTTAACCTGAAGGGATTCCAGTTGGTGGTAAGCCACTGTGTGTGTTTCATGGAAATCCAAAGGGAGTGAACAAAGTAGCTGAGGGCTTTCCTAGCCTGTCTTACATGCTTTGGGCCTTGAATCTTTCTGCACTTATCCCTTTCTATCCCTCTAGTGGAATCTTAGTGTATGAAGCTCTTTTGATTCCATGGAATATAGGCCTTGGGGTATATTTGCTTTTAGCTTTACTCTTTATTCAGCACACTGAGCAGTCATGTGGGAACCAAGGAAAACTCACTGTATTGTGTTGTAAGTAGGAGGCTTAGTTACTCAGGCCGAAGGTGGGTGTTAGAATACAACACACCAGGTAGATGATACTACCTTTCCGAATACACCCTTAACTCACAGGCACTGTCCATCACATGTGCCAGTTATTACATACATACTTGTGTGTGTATGTTGCATGTGTGCACTCATTTGTCACACACAGGTTCTCCCTCTTTCTAATCCTGTCTTCTGGCCCATGGGACTCTACTAACCTAATACTGTGTAAAGTTGTCTTTGGGCCTCTAATGCTCTCCTCTTGCTACAGCAGTCGACAAGAGCAGCTGCCCTCACGTGTGTGCAAGTGAGATCCCAAACCCAACAGGCCTGCAGATTCCCCTGCTGTTGTGATCTTAAGCCTGGAATCCCAGGGGCATTTCAGGAATTCCTTTAACCAGAGAAAAGAGACCTTTCCCTACTTTTAAGATCAGAGTTTATGCTGATGTCCATTTGGTGCAGTACACAGTCAGTTAGCAAAAAGGGGATGGGAGGAAGAGCTTAGAATTCCTGCTTTTCAGCCTGGCAGATGCTGAGGTTTTTGCAGAAATGTTAAATTGAGAAGACAGGGTGTCATTTCTGAATTGGTTTTGGGTGGGTTACATCTGACTGATAACAAGCCTGTGCGACAGTGTAATGAGTTCATCCAGTTTCTTCTCTTATGAGCTAGTCAGGCTCTGGCACACAAGCCAGACAGGCTGATGTAAGGATGCTGACAGTGGCAAAGTGAGTTAATTTAACACAGTCTGGACACCTGAGTTCAAATGTCAGCTCTGGTTGCAAATGAAATAAACTTCATGAGTCAAGGTCCGCTCCAGACTGGACATTTCTCTACATCGGGGTAATCAGTTATTTTTTGTCAAGGTCCAGATTTCTTGGTCCGGGTATAGTCAAGGTCCGGACTCCAGAGAAAAGAATAAGTAAACTAAAAATATTTTGGGGTTCTTTTAAAAGTGTCTGGTGGTTCGGGTTTGGCCGGTGGTCTTCCTATTGACTACTCCTGCTCTACGTTATAAAAACAACGCACATTCTGGCATGATTGTTTTGTCAGCTAAGGAGAAACCTGGGACTTAAATAACATTTATGGCTATAGGTCAGGATTGAGAAGCACAGAAATAGAACTGTGGATGGAGGAACTTGCACATTAATTGCTCATATTATGCTTGAGTTTAATTTGTGGTATTGGCCCCTCACTTATTGAGGATCAGACCTCATGTGCTGGGCTGTGTTTCTTGCCCGGTACTTGGGGTTATGAGTCTATTTCCAAAGCATCTGGCCTTTCTTCCCAAACTATGCCCAAAGCAGAGTTGAGAGAGCTGGATCAAAAATTGACAGGGACATCAGTTCAAACGTGGCTTAGCAAAACAACCTGCAGCAGAAGTCTTTTTCCCTGACTGATACCTTGCATCTCAGTTTGTCAGTGGTATGACTCTTGAGTTTTTATCAGTTTACAGAGGTAGACATAAAACAACCTGAGGACTCTCAATCTGAGACAGCCCAAGGTGGAGAGACTTATTTAGAGGAATGATTGACCATCTAGTGAACTAAAATGGCTTTCTTGACAGTAGAAAACAAGAGGATTTCCCTATAAGGTGAATAAAACTGATGAAAGAAGCCAGCTGAATAGTGGGAAGAAGGTGTGTGGGTGTGTGTGTGTGTGTCTGTGTGTAAAACTCTATATCTAGAGGTATAGCTGTACAGACATAGACATATGTAAATCACTTTATATGAATGTTCCTGATGCAGCCTCATAAATGGCAGGTGTTGAGAGCTTGCCTTTTGCATTATATCATGAACCTGTACAATACAAAATCTCATTGCAGAGAGCAGTGTCTGAGATAAGTCTCTGACGTACTGTCACTTAAACACATTTAGTAAATGCAGCACATCCTCCAAAGGAATACAGATGTCCTTTTTTTATTGGCGAATGAGGAATCACATTCACAGTGGGATCCATGTACCCTAGTCAGTGTGAATGGTGAGATAGGGACTACACTTTCAAATTTCTGGGTGTATTATATGCATCTAAATGCAACATATATGCAACATATGTTTTTAAATGTGCAAGGTTTTCCTAGGACAGGGTGTTCCCAAACTTTTTTTTTATAGCATGAACTGCATCTTAACAGAAGGATTGTCCCAGGGATGTCTCCTCTCTGATTTGCTGTTGTATAGATTGCCCCCTCTCCCTCAAATAATAATGGAAAATCCCTATGGTAACTACAGCAAATGTGTACCTAGGAAATTTAATATTAAGGAAGTATGTAATGTTTACTTTTAGGTGTCTCTTAATGCAGTTTAACAGGTGGAGGAGAAGCCATCACTATGTGACCGAACAGCTCTCTGTGGACCACTCCATGGTCCACAGTTTGGAAACCATTGGGCAACTAAATATGAAATTTTGAATTTGAGAGCATGGTCTGACCATGAAACAGATTAGTTCAGTTTTCCACACTTACAAACCACTGTTTAATGTCTAAGCATGGCAGCTGTTCGCCACCACCTTCTCTGGCTTGTGTGCCAAAACCTCCCTATTTGATAAAAGATGCATTTGGTCCCAAGAGACTTTCATGAAGGTTCTGGCTTGGTGGCCATCAAAACAATCCTGTCTGGACGCTGCATGTCATCGTTGCATAGAAAAACATTTAATACATTCAGAGATTCCAAGGCCAGAAAGGACCCTTTGTAATCAGCTGGTCTGGCCTCCGGTATAACACAGGCCACAGAATTTCCCAAAATAATTCCTTTCTTATTATATTCCTAGCATGTTCTGAGTTGCATTTAGACATCCATATTGCCATCTCTGGAAATTGGGCTCCCTATTTTTAAGGTAAAGAATACAAATGGAAATGGATTTGTTAATTTTAAAAATGAAATTTAGTGCTGTTGAAAAGTGCCAATTGGCACTGGAAGTCCTCTGTCTTCAGAACAGGTACAGCATGGGCAATGACCATTCAAGTTCCCACATCCACTGCCCATGACTGTGTATTCAACCTTAACTCGGAGGAACAAACTATAGGAGTGAGGGGGATTCAGTGTCCATGGCCCTTTTAAGTCCTTAACCCGTACCTCTACTTAAACTGCTTCCTAGGGTGTCTGTTATGATGGTAGCTTTTGTGATGTGAACCTATTGGAAGCTGGACTGAAACCCCTCCATCCTCACCCCACCCCACAAAAACCTCAACAAGCAACTTTCCATTTCTGTAGGCACATAGCCATCAAATAGTAGTGAATTTCAGTTACCGCCTTCAGTCATTCCGCAAGCTGTTTCCTGATCTGTGGCCAGACTATAACTAGTGGAGTCAAAAAATGCTATAGCTCAACTCCAAAGCTCATAAGCCAATCTAGTTCCCCTCTGAATACAGGCATTAATAGTTTACATTTTTCTGTCTGTTTTGTAAATAGACTGTACCCACAGTCTACCCTTGTTCTTGGGCTACACAGCATTCTGGATCTTCTATTTCCAAACGTTTTAATTTTCCATAACTTGCATCTGAAGAAGCAAGCGAGGGAGAGAAACAAACTGTACTTCGTATTTATAGTTTCTGTGCTGGCTGATCTCTTTGCTGTTGTCAAAAGAACAGGAGTACTTGTGGCACCTTAGAGACTAACAAATATATTAGAGCATAACCTTTCGTGGGCTACACCCCACTTCATCGGATGCATATATATATAGGAATATATAGTAAGAAGATAGATAGATATAGATAGATACACATACAGAAAAGGTGGAAGTTGCCATACAAACTGTAAGAGGCTAATTAATTAAGATGAGCTATTATCAGCAGGAGAGAAAATTTTTTGTAGTGATAATCAAGATGGCCCATTTAGACAGTTAACAAGACGATGTGAGGAGGATACTTAACATAGGGAAATAGATTCAATATGTGTAATGACCCAGCCACTCCCAGTCTCTATTCAAACCCAAGTTAATGGTATCTAGTTTGCATATTAATTCAAGCTTAGCAGTTTCTCGTTAGTCTGTTTTTGAAGCTTTTCTGTTGCAAAATTGCCACCCTTAAATCTTTTACTGAGTGGCCAGAGAGGTTGAAGTGTTCTCCTACTGGTTTTTGAATGTTATGATTCCTCATGTCAGATTTTTGTCCATTTATTCTTTTGTGGAGAGACTGTCCGCTTTGGCCAATGTACATGGCAGAGGGGCATTGCTGGCACATGATGGCATATATCACATTGGTAGATGTGCGGGTGAACGAGCACCTGATGGCGTGGCTAATGGGATTAGGTCCTATGATGGTGTCACTTGAATAAATATGTGGACAGAGTTAGCATCAGGCTTTGTTGCAAGGATAGGTTCCTGGGTTAGTGTTTTTGTTGTATAGTGTGTGGTTGCTGGAGAGTATTTGCTTCCGGTTGGGGGGCTGTCTGTAAGCGAGGACTGGGTCTGTCTCCCAAGATCTGTGAGAGTGAGGGATCATTTTTCAGGATAGGTTGTAGCTCTTTGATGATGCGCTGGAGAGGTTTTATTTGGGGGCTGAAGGTGACAGCTAGTGGTGTTCTGTTATTTTCTTTGTTGGGCCTGTCCTGTAGTAGGTGACTTCTGGGTACTCTTCTGGCTCTGTCAATCCGTGTTTTCACTTCAGCAGGTGGATTTTGTAGACTGTTGTCAGTCTCACTTTGTCTGTCCACCCTATGTCTGCTCACCCAGTCAGATAAATATTCACTGTTGGCTCAAGCAGTATAGATCCCCTGCTTCGCCGAAATCTTAACTGAGACCCTAACTTGGGCATGCAGTCTGTGGAACTGGCTGCTTCAGAACAGTTTGGGACCATAAGCATAGTGCCAGGTGACTTTACCATCAATGTATGCAGTGTTGTTGTACCTGTGGTGGTCCCAGAATATTAGAGAGACAAGGTGAGTGAGATAATATTTTTTTATTGGACCAACTTTTGTTGGTGAGAGAGTCAAGCTTACACAGAGCTCAGACCTGAAGAGTCAAAAAAGGGTCACCACCTTCTCACTCTAATTACCATCAATGTAAATTACACAGACTAATGTGAGAGTGTAGGATGGGACTAAAAGCATTTTAAATTCCAGAATTTCTGCAACAGCGTAAGTCTCCTTGTTACTGCCTCCTTGCTGGCAGTTGAGATTTAAGGAACATGAAGAGACTCTGCACCCCACTGTTCTGAACTGACAACAGGTTGTAGTACGTATCTCGGACTTGAGGAGGGAGAAGTGCAGTTTCCCACTGTCAGATGTTGCTATCAGTCTAGAATGAAGTAAGTGAGAGTTAGTGCAGGGAGGAGAGAGTTGGTTTGTGAAGAGTGTTTTTTATTATGTGACTCAGGGTAACTTTCTGCCATGAGTCTCTATTAAATGCTGCCTCTAAACAAGCTCCAGGTCTTTCCCTTTCATCTC
The DNA here is from genome assembly GCF_965140235.1 of Caretta caretta. Lineage (NCBI taxonomy): Eukaryota > Metazoa > Chordata > Testudines > Cheloniidae > Caretta > Caretta caretta. The sequence goes on along the minus strand of NC_134206.1, from coordinate 258,066,763 downwards.
CTGATGAATTAAGTCAAGGAATGACCAAAAAAAGAAAAACAAGACCTTAGGAAGCCATTTCTTCCATTTGTATTTGTGGCTGAATATATGGCAATACACAAATGTATCCAGCCAGTCCGATGCTGGCTGAAAGACTGAACCTCACTTTAGGGTCACAGATGTTAGAAATGGGAAAGAACCATTAGATTGATGAACCCATCCCCTTGCAAGTGTAGTTTATAACTTTCAGAGAGGGAACATATCTGACATTAGCAGGAAACTGTTGAATTCATGTAGAAGAATGTACCCTTCCACATTGGTGTTACCTGTCTCTGAGCTTGGGAGTCTTATCATAGTCGAGGTGAGGTTTGACAGAAGACCTCTTGTCTTCCCTGTTTGAAGCCTTATCTCACTGTACAAAGCTAGCATGCTGTAAATATTGTCTCTTGTATGGCAGCAGCACGCTGCCATATGCAGGCACAGCTGTGAGGGATTTCTGAACAGGCCGCTGTATGGCATAGTACAGGCTTAGTAAGACATGAGTTCCTGCCTCTGAGTGTTTATATTCTCCTCGGTCCACTAGTTCACAGCCTCATGGTTTCCATGCCTATTGAAGAAATAGACCTATTCCTTGGCAGATTACATCAGAAACTGTTCAGAGTCCTTAAACTTGTGCTGACATACCTCACTTTGTAGAGTCTACACTTGTCATGCTTGGGAGGGATGGACAGAGGGTGCATGCCTATCTGGTGGGGCATGTGTCTACCTGCAACTTTTACCATCTGTTGCAGGAAGCACAGGGCTTGGAAATTTACATTAGTGGGACTCCAGAGTATGCATAAAACCTGACTGAAGAGAGATTCCCTTCGAAACTCAGTAGCACTGGGGGAGTTAATGATTTCTGGGGGTGGTGTTGGAATGCTAATCTCTAGGCACTGTTTGCACTGGTGATGGATGAGCTGCCATGTATTCTGTCCTTTTCCTTGGACAGATTTGCCCCGGGGAGCAGAGGACTCTGATGGAGTCATAAAAATAAAACTGCCAAATAGCATGGTGTGATTTAATCACAAGCTGACTGCATTGATTCTTCCCCTAGGGTGCACCACACGTGTTTCGAGATGCATTTTGTCATGGGGTGAGGGAAGGGAAAGGCATCTGGAAGTGGTACATTTTAGATATGATATCTGTCAGGATGTTGTCTATCTGATATTTGGGGGTGGGTAAACCATGGCTGATTGTAAACGGTGTACTTTGTCCAGTCTGTGGTGGGCTCATGTCGCTCTGCTGTCCCCTTCACTGCAACTTGTGAACAGAGATGCTTGCATAGCCATGCCATTCCACTCTCCCCATCACGGCTAGTTTATACCAAATGGATCACATTCATTTGTACTGCCTGCATTGCTTAAGTGAAGTGAAATGGAAAGCTGCTGTTGCTTTGATCAGCATGCCGCAGCCACAGTGTTCACTGTTAACATGCTATTGTCAGTCCCGTAAAACTCGTATGTGTGTCCGAGAGGGAGAGACTTCTGGCTGAGAGAATTTCAGTGCTACTGTTGCTCATTTTGTATAGCAATGGAGAGATGCCCCTTTTCAGGTCTTTGGGACTACGTCTACCCAGCAAAGAAGCAGCCATGGCTGGCCCATACCAGCCGACTGGGGCTGCGGGGATGTTTCATTTCTGTGTAGGCTTCTGGGCCCAGGCTCTGGGATCCTCCCACCTTTCAGGGTTCCAGGGTTCTAGGCCCAAGCCTGGAAGTCTACACACCAATGAAAGAGCCCCACAGCCTGAGCCCCATAAACCCAAGTCAGCTGGCGTGGGCCAGCCATGGGTTTTTCTTTGCTGTGTAGATATACCCTGGGAGGCTCTCAAGGCTTTGCTGCATAATGTGCAGGACGCTCTGGGTAAGTCCAGCCAGCGGTGGAGGAGCACAGTCTTTGGTTAAGTCCCCTGGGAGAATTTCTTTGCACATTTGATAGACCAAATGGATGTCCAGCATCAGTAAAACACTTGATTGTTTTAAGCTGTTAGGGCCTGGATATGTCATTGCAAGTGTTTAAAACAGGCTGAATAGAGTCTTTGCTAGCCCTTTGAGTTCCCATGCAATAGGTTTTAACTATTGCTGTGGGTGAAGGGGTGACGTAAGCCCACACCATGTGAGAGAGAGTGAAGCTGGGCTTAAGAAATTTACTAGACATCCAGCCAAAGCATTAAACCTTCATCTGAGACAGGTGACAAAAGAAGGGGTGAATAAGCGCTCTGGTGATTATCCTGGCATACCATTCACAGCTGCTGGAAAGGGACACAGCAATAAAACTGATCAGATTATTATCAATTTCGCTGTTCTGCTGGCAAGCGTGAGTCAGTGAGTACATTTTTCATGTCTCAGAGTAAGGGATGGGTTCCCCCATGCTGGGGTTAACAAAGTCATGACACAGCTTGTGGAGTCTCCTGGAGGAGAGATTCAAATGGAGATTAAATAAATCTGGCTATTTCAATTTCAATGTTAAAACCTCCTACCAAGACATCTTCATTTGTGCCTCAATCTCATCTATGATGCAAAACACATTTGGGGCAGCACGTATATTTTGACTGCAAAGCCAAAAAAGGAGTGTGGCTCTTTGAGTTTTAGTAGAACCTAAAAATGGTGATATTTATTTATTCAAGAAATTAAAGTAGATTTTAAATTAAGTAAAATAAATTAAACATAAGAATGCATAGCCATTGCCTGTGGGCTGAACCATTTTAGTATAGGTCATATTTAGAGGTGGTACTTCTCTGAATGGAACACAGCAGAACAGATGCAGTTTTGCCTGGGGGTGCAGTGCTGACATCAGTCTGTTGGAAAGCTGCACCTCAGTCATGGGATTTTGATTATTGCATCAACATGCTGCTATAAGAGATTAGAATAATAATATTACTTGCCAGCATCAGGACAAAAAAGAAGACCCCACCTCTTCACTGTAGCTTTCCCATGGTAACAAGGGGGAAGAAAAGCCAAGGGAAACAGAGGAGAAACTACTTTAAAAAAACAAAACAAAACACTACTAAGCTAAAATATTATATTGGTGGAGAAGGGGAGAGAAAGAAGTCTAAGATCCTCTTACTATTTGCTCATGGAAAGGAGGGAGAAATAAAAGATCAGTTGTTTGCTGGGATTATCAAACTTACTGTGTCACGGTTACAAGTGTAGTGTAAATACATAGGCAGAGACTACCTCATAAGGGTTGGTTGGAATTGGTATGATTTCTCTTCACTTCTCTTTTTGTCACTGTTTGATTTCAGCAAACAGAAGGAGGGGCACAGACAGATGGACAGCAGTCACAGACACAAAGCAGTGAGAATACTGAGAGCAAGTCCACTCCAAAGCGGCTTCATGTCTCTAACATTCCCTTCCGTTTCCGGGATCCAGACCTCCGACAGATGTTTGGGGTAAGTTACTGAAGCCTTTAAGGAACAATGGACTCTACTTCACTATAAGTACAGTACATGGTGACACTGATGGTGTGTCTATGTTAGGAAAAAAGGTGTTTTTACTACATATTCGTTAATATGGTAAAATCCCAGTGTGAACAGGGTAATTTGTAGTTTTCACATATTAGCAGGGCGAGGTAAGCACTAGGTAGGGTTTACCTCTACTTGCTATCACTTGCCCTTTCTGCACTAAGATTTTATCATGTGTTAGCAAACAATGGATAAAATTCTGCCTTGTTGCCTAGTGAAAATAAGGCTTCATAGCTAAGGTTGATTTAGTGTTTCCATTCTAAAGCGTTATTTTTCAGTTGGTTACAAACTTTCTGAAACATTTAAGGGCCTCCTTATGATCCACTTCTGGGACCTTATGAAGACATTCCTGTGAAGAAATTGGCCAAATAATATTTGAGGCGCCATTGGTGAGGGGATAGTATTTTTAAAAGTATATAACATACACATTGTGTGTAGTTTGACTGTATCTTTTAGCCTGCTCCCCCATCCTTCCAGCCTTTGTACATTACCTGTCTTCTTAGATTGTAAACTCTGTAGGGCAGAGACTGTTTTCATATGTATGGCCAGGGACTAGTTCACCATGGACACACACGAATTCAAAGGATGATACAAGGCTTTGCAAGAGCTATGCTTCAAGTGAAGTGTCTATACGATCCACAGGAACCTTTGGCTTGTTGGCTGCTCATCCTGTGTGGTTGACAATGTACTAGTGTTGTCTGCAAATAGTTCCGTGTAATTAAGTGTTTTGTTTTTCTTTTAACAAAATCTAGGGAATTCTATTTAATAAAACAAAACAAAACTTTGTTGCATGCTAAGGCTGCAGACTGAAGAGCTCAAGACAGGAAATACAATGTTAAGGTTGCTCATGAAATCTTGATAGTTGTTCCCTGAGTGTATGTGTAAATCATTTCTAAGTGCACCGTCACCTACAACTGGTTCTGCAGGACTCTTGCTTCAGTCATTGTACAGCTTGAACAGTATTCACTGAATGAGGCAGGGGTCCTATGAAACCATACCTAATTCACATCAGCAAACTATCCCGATGCAAGGGAAAGATAAGAATAGTAAGAGGTCAATTTGGCTCTATCAGGAGTTCTTTAATGACCTGAAAATCAAAAATGAATTCTACAAAAAGTGGAAATATGGACAAATTGCAAATGGACAAAATGGAGAAGTATAAAAGAATGGCATGAGCATGTCGGCACAAAACAGAAAGGCGAAGGCATTTAGCCTTTGAGTTACACCCAGCAAGGGACATAAAAGGCAACAAGGAGTTTTTTGAACACATTGGGAGCAAGAGAAAGACAAAGGAAAGTGTAGGCTCACTATTTAGTGGGGAAGTAACACTAATGACTTATGACATCAAGAAAACTGAGGTATTTAATGCCTAATTTGGTTCAGTCTTCACTAAAACAATAATGGTGATCAGATACTCAACACAATTAATATTAACAAGGGGGAAGGAGAAGGAATGTTAGCCAAAATAGGAAAAGAACAGGTTGAAGACTAGTTAGATAAATTTGATGTATTCAAGTTGGAAGGTCCTGCTGAAATTGATCCTAGGGTGCTTAAGGAACTAGATGAAGCAATCTTGGAACTATTAACAATTATCTTTGAGAACTCTTGGAGGACAGGTGAAGTCCCAGAAGACTGGAGAAGGGCAAATATTGTATCTCTTTTTAAAAAGGGGAACAAAGAGTACCCAAGGTCTTATAGACCAGTCAACCTAACTTTGATACCTGGAAAGATACTGGAACCAAATTATTAAACAATCAATTTGTAAGCATCTGGAGGATAATAGGGTAGTTCTTCGAGTAGATGTGGCCTTGTTTTCCGTGTAGGCATGTGCATGCATCAGTGCACTGAAGCCGGAGAACATTGCCTAGCAGTACCTGCAGGGACGGTGCTTGTGCCCTGTGGTCCTAGCATCTACCCTGGCTAGATAAGGGTGGCACTGCCCCAGCCCACCTCAGTTCCTTCTCTGCACCCGTGGCTAGAGTCAGAGCTATGTGTGGTGTTTCACCTTACATTTTCAGTGTCAGTTTTTCTGAGTTTTTCTTCTAGAATAGTAGTTATTAGTCCTTTAGATTTTGTTTAGTGTTAGTAAAGCATTAGAGTAGTTAGTTACCCTGTGTGTTGCCCTCACCAGGTTCAAGCATTGTCCATCTCCTTAATAGTGATCCCCACATGAGATGCTTGTTGTATCTCGGTGAGGGACACACTGAGGAATGGTACTCCATCTGTAAATCATTCAAAAAGAGGATTCAGGTAGCAAGAGACTTACAGCCAAAGCAGCACCTTCTGGAGCAGACCATCAGATCGCTTCAGCACCCAGGCCCTTGTCTTGTCGGTAGTTGCCTTCAGAACCAGCAAACAATGCCTTTCCATGTTTGGACTCTGGTGTTTCCTCTAAGAGAAAGAGGAGTTGTTATTCCTTCATTGCAACAAGAAAGACATCTGATAAGACTAATCGGAACCATTTCAGGCTCGGGAGACTGTTCTGCTGCTTCTAAGAGGAGTGCTGACCAGCATCACACTCCTTCCGGCATGTGGGATGGAGCAGGTCGTCTAACCAGTCCTTGGTACTGCACTGAGATCAGCGAGAGCCGGTACTGTTGACTCCCTGGTTCCAGCCACGGGGTGTCTGTTGAATCTGGTACTGATGATGTTGGCACCAGTGTTAACTGTCTCCACACCAGTGGCATATCAGCAGACATCAGACCTGCTTTGCCGCTCAGTCCCTAACTCTTCACTACTTCAGGAGTTTTCAAGTGCCATAGCTTCTACCACTTTGTCCTCCATTATGTCTTCGGCACATTCTGGCAATGTTGCAAAGGTGCTGGGTTCGTTAGCACGGCAGCATGCATTGCCCATGTCCCAAACTGTGGAGTTGAGGCTGATGCTGGGCCCAGTGTCAAAGGCCCCCTCACTGCTGGTGTGTCCTTTGACACCGTCATTGCACTTTTAGGAAGTCCCATTGTCGAGTTTGGTACCACCTGGGCCTTGGTACTGGTGCCTCTCCCAGTACTGAGTGGGAGTGTGTCTTGCTCAATACCGTCGATTCCCCATTCCTCTTCAGCAGCAATGCTGGCCCCCGTGTTGGGCTTCGGATGAGTCCAATTGTTTGTTCGCCCCATTGGGGCTGGCTCTCTGTTCTCACTGCAGAATCTTCGGAACTCCTCGATATCCAGATTGGGGTTGTCCTCCTCTTTGTTGTTGTCTGATAGAATGTAAGATTTGTGAGATTCTGTATGGTCACCCTTGCAATCATTCTCCCTATGTTAAATCACAATGACTGGCTTGCTGCCCCGGACCTTCAGGATGTTTATTTCCATGTAGCAATTCTTTCGAGCCACAGGAGGTTTCTCAGGTTTGTCATGGTAGACCAGCACTATCAGTACACCGTGCTTCCTTTCATCTGTCTTCTGCTTTCTGGGTTTTTACCAAGTGCATGATTGTGGTGACAGTGTACCTCAGGAAGAGGGGAGTTTCTAGCTTCTTGTATCTGTATGATTTGATACTGAAGGGCAAGTCCAGAGACGAAATCCTGTCTCCTTCAGTTCATGCTATGCTTACTTGGTCATCTAGGTCTCATCCTAAACAGTGGGAAGTCAGCATTGGTTCAAACTTTAAAAGAATTGAGTTCTTTGGGGTCCCGCTAGACTCTGAGTTTGAGACTGTTTCTACCAACTGACTGGTTCCACATGATTCACCATCTTTGTCTGGAATTGCAGTCTCAACCCTCAACCACAGCTTGAGTATGCCTGAGGTTTCTAGGCCATATGCTGCATGCACATAGGTAGTCCAATATGCCAGGTTGTGCCTTCATCCTTTTTAGATGTGGCTGAAGTTGGTGTATCATCCAAACGATCATCTCTTGGACAGACTGGTTCAACTTCCTCTGCCAATCCTGGACTCTTTACGGTGGTGTATGGCAGGGGTTCTCAACCTTTTTCTTTCTGAGTCCTCCGCAACGTGCTATAAAAACTCCACGGCCCACCTGTGCCACAATAACTGGTTTTCTCCATATAAAAGCCCGGGCCGGCATTAGGGGGTAGCAAGCAGGGCAACTGCCTGGGGCCTTATGCCACAGGGGCCCCCGCAAAGCTAAGTTGCTCAATTTCTTTGGCATCATCCCCAGGTGGTGGGGCTCAGGGCATGGACTTCAGCCCCATGCGGTGGGGCTTTGGCTTTCTGCCCTGGGTCCCAGCGAGTCTAACACTGACCCTGCTTGGGTGACCTCCTGAAACCACCCCAGTCCCCTGGTTGAGAACCACTGGTGTATGGTTCAGGACAAAGTGTGCCAGGGTGTTCCTTTCTCTCTGTCCTCACCAACCAGGCCTCTTGTCATTGTTGCCTCCTTAATAGATTGGGGAGCACATCTGGGGTCGCTGAAAGTTCAAGGACTGTGGTCGGAGGAGGAAGCTTCTCTGCATATCAATGTCCTGGAGCTTCATGCCACCTACAATGGCTGTCAGGTACTTCAAGATCACATCAGGGACTCAGCAGTGCACATCCTTACCAACAATACCACCACAATGTATTACTGTTTGTGAACAGACATGGGGGAGCACACTCCAACATGATGTGTCAAGAGGCGATCAGGCTCTGACAGTTTTGCATCAGGGAAAACTTTACCCCTGTGGCCAATCACTTTCGTGGGATCCAGAATCATCTGACAGATCATCTCAACAGAAAATGGTCCCTAAAGCCCAGAGTTCTATGGTCAATCTTTGCATTTTAGGGCATCCCAACTGTCGCCCTGTTCTCTATGAAAGACAACAAGAAATGCCAGCTGTTTTGCCCATGAGGGGGTTTCTGTCCAGGCTCCTTGACCTTTCTGCCTGAGCTGGGAATTGTCATCCCTGTGTGGTTTCCCTTCAATTCCAGTCATCTCGCAGGCCATTCTCAAGCTGAAATTGGACACTGCCAAGCTTATTTTTATTGCTCCAGCATGGCCAAGACAGTGTTGTTTCTCCAACCTCCTCGCATTATTGTTACGGCTTCCCATATCCTTTCCATTTCATCTTGATATCCTGACTCAGCATCATGGTCAGGTTTTGCATCCAGCACTCAGCTCATCCCACAGCATGGATGCTGCAACTAGATGAGAAGGAGGAAGGATGTTCGCAGATGGTCCAACAAGTTTAGTAGTAGAAAGCCCTCCACCAAAGTGGCCTATTTGGCCAAGTCGAAGTGGATTTCAGTGTGGTTGTTAACCTGAGGAGTTCAGTCAATGATGGCTTGTGTCCAGGACCTGTTGTTACACCTTCAGTCTTCTGGTCTTGGACTTAGTTCTTTGAAAGTGTCTCTGGCAGCAATTTCAGCATTCCATCCTGTTAGAGAGCTTATTCCTTCACTCTCCCACTTCCCTGGTCCTTCTCACATGAACAGAGAGCAACAATACCCGAAGTCCGAAGGTGCAAAGAATTCAATGTTTATTGGGGTGAACTTCCAGCAAACTTAAATACAAGTTCCTTTTTCCTTATTTTCGAATCCCAACTTACTTCCTGTTTGCCCCTAATTTATATAGTATTATTCTTAGCTATACCTTAACCAATCATTCTACTGAAATTTAACTAACCAATCCTAACATATTGTAACATGATTAGCTAACCAATTATATCCCACCACCTTAATTAGTTTACACCCAGCAAAATTAATTCTACAGCAGACAGAAACAATCACAGAACCAGACAGAGATTATACAGACAAACAATAGCAAAGTGGGAACTATAATGACAAAACAATACAGAAGTGAGGATTTCACATCCCAGCTATTGATAAGTGAGTTCTTGCCAGACGGGTTGCTATCAAACTAAGTTTCCTTTTACATTTTCTAGGCACTTCCCTTTCTCTGGAGGTGATAGGATACAATCCTGTCCTGATAGTGCCTGACAGCCCAATAGCACCTTATTTCAATGTGACTAGTTTGGAATGTGAGGATTGACTGTTCGCTTCCTAGCTTATGGCTGCCTCTGCTGCTTAACCAAAGGCCTTAGCCTGAGAACAGGGCCTCACACTGTCACAGTAAGAGAAGGCCCTTACACCAGCAGACAGTGATTTTGATTCTTTCTTTTATACCTCTAGAACTAGCCAAGTGATAAGAATACCCCTAAATTCTTAAAGTATAGGCCTTTGCAGGCAGGCCTGAATATCTATATCCTAACACATCCATCCATCCATCCTTCGGAAGTTGTTGTTTTCAAACTCCATGGTGTTGAGGTTCTTGAAAAAGTGTCACTCATCTCCACGCACCAGGTAAAGAACTAATTCCTTTGTGGGATCTTAATGCTCTCTTAGTGGTTCTTTTGGGACTTCCATTTGAGCCTCTGGCAACTTCTTTCTCCTTTCTGTGTCAAAAAATCACTTTTCTTGAAGCAATAACATCTGCAAGGAGAGAGTTGCAAGCTTTGATGGCAGAGCCTGCTTACACACAATTTTCCGAAGATAAAGTGACCTGTGATTGTACCCTAAGTTTTTTCCTAATGTGGTTTCTCAGTCTCATTTGAACTAAGTTATAGATCTGTTCGTATTCTTCCCTAAGCTGCATTCACCCCAGAGGAGCAGCGTCGTCACACATTGGAAATCAGGTGACGTTTTGTTTTTTACTTGGATGGGATTAAACTTTTCCATTCTTCACCTCATCTGTTTGTTTCAGATGCGGTCTGAATGAAGGGACAAGCAGACTCTTGACAGACAATCTCCTGGTGGTACTTCCTGTGTCATGCCAGTATACGAAATAGCTCACACTATGCCTCCTGAAAAGGTGCAAGCTCATTTCACAAGGGCCAAGCAATGTTGATAGCATTTCTAAGTGACGTTCCTATATTGGACATTGGCAGGGCTGCCACTTGGTTCTCTGTACGTACTCTTACAAGCCATTATGCCATTTCAGCTGCATCTAGATCAGATGCAAGTTTTGGGAAGGCATTCCTGGAGTCCTTGTTAAATAGACTCTGAACTCTGTCTCCCACGAGTACTGCTTGTGAGTCACCTGCCTGGAATACATGGCTGCATCTACTCGAAGAATTAAAAACGGTTACTTATCTGCACAGCAGTTTGTTGAGATGTGATACAGACCTGTACTCTACAACCCACCCTCTGCATCAGAGTCTGTACTCTTGTTATTTGGTGTGAAAGAACTGAAGGGGGTTGGGGAAGCACCGCCCTTATTTAGCCAGGAGAGGGGCTAGGGCCACAGGCTAGGCAAAGTTCTTTGGCTTCAGTGCACACACCTACATGGAATGCATGTCTGCATCAAATCACAAAGAACAACAGTTACAGTACAGAGTGAGTAGCTGCTTTTTATGAGGAATAGCCAGCATGGATTTGTCTAGAACAAATCATGTCAAACCAACCTAATTTCCTTCTTTGGCAGGGTTACTGATGTAGTGGATGTGGGGGAATCAGTAGATGTGCTATATCTTGATTTTAGTAAGGCTTTTGACATAGTCCTGCATGGCATTCTCATAGGCAAACTAAGGAAACGTGGTCTAGATGAAATTACTATAAGGTGAGTGGACAAATGGTTGAAAGACCATACTTAATAATAATCAGTGGTTCACTGTGAAACTGGGAGGGCATATCTAATGGGATCCCACAGGGGTCATTCCAGGGTTAGGCACTCATCAGTATTTACATTAATGGCTTTGATAATGGAGTGGAGCGTTTGCTTATAAAATTTGCAGATGACCCCAAGCTGGGAGGGGTTTCAAGCCCTTTGGAGGAGAGGATTAGAATTCAAAAGGACCCTGGCAATTTGAAGAAGTGGTCAGAATTCAACAAGATGAAATTCAATAAAGACAAGTGCAAATTACTTCTTTTGGAAGGAACAATCAAATGCACAACTACAAAATGGAGACTAAGTGGCTAGGTGATGGTACTGCAGAAAAGAATGTGGGGGTTACAGTAGATCACAAATTGAATTAGTCATCAATGTGATGCACCTGCCAAAAAGGCTAATAACATTCTGGGGTGTATTAACAGGAGTGTTTTGTATGAGACATGGAAGGTACTTGTCTTGCTCCATTCTGCACTGGGGAGGCCTCAGCTGGAGTACTGGGTCGAATTCTGGGTGCCACACTTTAGGAAAAATGAGGACAAATTGGAGAGAGTCCAGAGAAGAATGACAAAAATGATAAAAGGTTTAGGAAACCTGACCTGTGAGGAAAGGGTAAAAAACACGGGCATGTTTAGTCTTGAGAAAAGAAGACGGAGGGGAGGGGCCTGATAAGTCTTCAAATATGTTAAAGGCTGCTAGAAAAAGTACTGCGATCAATTGTTCCCCATGTCCACGGAAGGTAGGACAAGAAGTAACGGGCTTAATCTTCAGCAAAGGAGATTTAGGTTAGATATTAGGAAAAGCTTAATAACTAGAAGGACAGTTAAGTTCTGGAACAAGCTTACAGGGGAGGTTGTGGAATCACCATCACTAGATTTTTAAAAACAGGCTGGACAAATACTTGTCAGGGATGGTCTAAGTTTACTTAGTCCTGCCACTTCTCAAGGTCCCTTCCAGCCCTACATTTCTATGATTCTGGTTTGTGTGTCATTAGCAATTACAATATTGTTAATCTCCAAAATTCATGGATTTTTAATTAACAGTGGTTTAAATGAGAGCAAAAGTGGGCTCTCAGTTCACATGTTGGCCAGGGTGAAGTGAATGAAATGTGCCAAAATGTTAAAACAACCAGCACTGGTCTTCAACTCTGCTGACCAGTAGGAGCTGGGAGTGCTGTGTACTGTGGAAGATAAGGGTTAGTCCTGGTTTCTTGCACTGGGGTGGGAGTAGGCACTGTGAGAGACCTGGTTTTGAGTTCCAGGCAGTTAATGTAGTACACAATCTACTGCTGTGCAGATAGCCTGGATTTATTTCTAGTGCAGGGGTCAGCAACCTTTTAGAAGTGACAGGTTTCAGAGTAACAGCCGTGTTAGTCTGTATTCGCAAAAAGAAAAGGAGTACTTGTGGCACCTTAGAGACTAACCAATTTATTTGAGCATAAGCTTTCGTGAGCTACAGCTCACTTCATCGGATGCATCACGAAAGCTTATGCTCAAATAAATTGGTTACTCTCTAAGGTGCCACAAGTACTCCTTTTCTTTTAGAAGTGGTGTGCCGAGTCTTCATTTAATCACTTTAATTTAAGGTTTCACATGCCAATAATACATTTTAACGTTTTTTAGAAGGTCTCGCTCTATTTATTATATAACTAAACTATTGTCGTATGTAAACAGGGTTTTCAAAACGTTCAAGAAGCTTCATTTAAAATTAAATTAAAATGCTGATCTTACACCGCCAGCCTGCTCAGCCAGTTGCCGGCCTGGGGTTCCATTCAACTAGGTCAGCAGCCAGGACCCCGGCTGGTAAGGGGCTGGCAGCCAGAACCCCGGGCTGGCAGCCAGAACCCCGGGCTGGCAGCCAGAACCCCGGGCTGGCAGCCAGAACCCCGGGCTGGCAGTGGGCTGAATGGGGCTGGCGGCCGAGACCCCAGACCAGCAGTGGGCTGAGCGGCTCTGCCCGCTGCCACTCAGTCTGCTGCTGGGCTGGGGTTCCGTCTGCCGGCTCCTGCCACCCAGAGTCCCGGCTGCCGGTCTCTCTTAGCCCACTGCCGGCGTGGGGTCCCGGCCCTGTCCACATAGAGTAGGTACCTACCTTCTCCCTGGTTCTAGCCATTCTCTTCCTCTCTCTGCACTGAGATGATGCTGGGAGTGCACAGAGACCAGGGCTGGGGGTGAAGGAGCAGGTTGGGGTGCAGAGTCTGGCTAGGAGCTAGAATGAGGGAGGGGGCTCAGGGTTGGGGCAGGAGGTTTGGGTGTGGAGCGCTTACCTGGGCAGCTCCCATTTGGTGTGAGGGGTGCAGGTGGGAATGTGAGGTGTGTGTGTGCAGGAGCTCCCATTTGGTGCTCAGGGCAGGGGGCTTGGGGTGTGTGAGCAGGGTGCAGGTGTCAGGCCAGGGGACTGGGTATGTGTGGGGGGTTCCGGAGTCAGGGCTGGGGTTGTGTGAGGGGTGCAGGAGTCAGGGCACGGGGTTGGGGTGTGTGGCGGGTGTGGGAGTGAGGGCAGAGGGCTGGGTGTGTGTGAGGAGGGTTCAGGGCAGAGGGCTGAGGGTGTTTGAGGGGGGTGGGTGCAGGGGTCAGGGCAGAGGGCTGGGGGTTGTGGGGGGTTCAGGGGTCAGGGCAGGGGGCTGGGGTGTGTGTGAGGGGATGCAGGAGTCAGGGCAGAGGGCTGGGGGTGTGGGCTGGGGTCATGGGGGTGCTCCCAGCCCCCTGCCCTGAGCGGCTCACGGCAGGGGCCTGGAGGGGATATGCCCTGATTCCACCCCCCTTCCCCAAGGTCCCCGGAGAAGAGAGCGCTGCGGCTCCACTTTTCCCTCTCCCCCTCCGTAACAAGGCCATCTGCGGATTGGCTGCAGGGAGGGAGAGAAGGAGGGGCAGGAACCCAGCACTCTGGGGGAAGAAGCTGGGGGAGGGTGAAGCTTGCCTGTCCTGCAAGGAGAGAGCAGTGGGCGGGGGACGGAAAAGAGCGGGCCGGGCTGGGCAGGAATTTAAATGGCACACTGCTGTCTGCCGGGGTCCGGCAGACAGCAGCGTGCCATTAAAAATTGGCTTTCGTGCCATCAGTTGCTGACCCCTGTTCTAGTGTGACACACACAGCCCTGGGAGTTCAGGAGCCTCTATCCTCTGAATCACCTATTCAGGCTCATCACAGTTGTGTCTGAGCACCTAGCATCATCTGCGTTTTACTAATGGGGAAACTGAGGCACATTGAATAACTACACTTCTGTCTTATGAAATTTCTTCCAGAAAGCACATTGTAACTGCTGGGTACTTGCAGTAAGGATTTCCTGTCCTTCACTGAAGCCCAGCTAATGCCATGTTATGTTACACAGAGGAAAAACAAATGTTTTACTTGTTAATTTTCATTCTCCACCAAATGATTTTTGTGCTTTAAAGTTACTTGACTTAGGGTACGTCTACAGTACAAAATTATTCTGAAATTATTCTATTTGAATTTTCGGAAGCTATTTTATACATTCGGTCTTGTGTCTCCCCACTAAAGTGCGTGAATTCAGCAGAGTGCATCCACAGTACCAAGGCTAGCATCGAATGTCGGAGTGGTGCACTGTGGGTAGCTATCCCACAGTTCCCACAGTCCCCGCCGCCCACTGGAATTCTGGGTTTAGCTCCCAGTGCATGATGGGGCAGAAACATTCGCGCAGGTGTTTCTGGGTGTGTGTCGTCAGTCGCTCCTCCCTCCATGAAAGCTACGGCAGACAATCGTTTCATGCCTTTTTGGCGTGCAGACGGCATACTGCTTTCAGCAGACGGTGCAGTATGGTGCACCGTTTCTCTCCTGGTACTATGAATCCACCTCGCATTTCCTCTCGTCTTTCTATGTAACCTCGATAAGTATCTACTCTTTCTCTTCCTCATCTCTTCCAATTCCGCTGCCAACTCTGGTTGGCCATCGTGAACAGAGCAGCACAGCTTCCGCTGCCAACTCTGCTCTCCCGCTCTTGCTGCACTACCGAGCTTCTCCATGTTGTCTGTCCTGGGCTCCCACCTCTGTGAAAGCCACAGAAGACCTCCATTTCCCGCCTTTTTTCAGCTATCATGAACCAAACAGCATCTCTTGTGCTGCCACTCTGCTCTCCTATGTTTTGCGTCCTTTTTCCAGGATTACCCTTGCAGGCACCATAGCGCGGCAAGCATGGAGTCCACTCAGATCTCCACTGCAATTTTGACCATAGTAAATACCTTGCGCATTATCCAGCAGTATGTGCAGTACCTGCAAAACTGGGTGAGGAAGCGACGACAGCGCGATTACTATTCTGATGAGGACATGGACACAGACGTTCCTAGAAGCACGGCATGTGGCGATTGGGAGATCATGGTGGCGATGGGCCAGGTTCATGCTGTGGAACACCAATTCTGGGCCCGGGAAACAACAGACTGGTGGGATTGCATAGTGTTGCAGGTATGGGATGATTCCCAGTGGCTGCGAAACTTTCGTATGCATAGGGCCACTTCCATGGAACTTTGTGACTTGCTGTCCCCTGCCCTGAAGAGCAAAGACACCAAAATGAGAGCAGCCCTCACAGCTGAGAAATGAGTGGCCATAGCCCTGTGGAAGCTTGCAACACCCAACAGCTACCGGTCACTCGGGAATCACTTTGGAGTGGGCAAATCTACTGTGGGGGCTGCTGTGCTGCAAGTAGCCAACGCAATCGTTGACCAGCTGCTATCAAGGGTAATGACTTTGGGAAATGTGCAGACCATTGTGGATGGCTTTAATGCATTGGGGTTCCCTAACTGCGGTGGGGCAATAGATGGAACGCATATCCCTATCTTGGCCCCCAGAACACTGGGGCGGCCAATACGTAAACCGCAAGGGGCACTTTTCCATGGTGCTGCAAGCACTGGTGGATCACAAGGGATGTTTCACCAACATCAACATGGGATGGTCGGGAAAGGTGCGTGACTCTCGCATCTTCAGGAACTGTGGTCTGTTTGAACAGCTGCAGGAAGGGACTTACTTCCCAGACCAGAAAATTACTGTTGGGGATGTTGAAATGCCTATAGTTATCCTCGGGGACCCAGCCTACCCCTTAATGCCATGGCTCATGAATCTGTACACAGGCACCCTGGACAGTAGTAAGGAGCAGTTCAACTATAGGCTGAGCAAGTGCAGAAAGGTGGTAGAATGTGCTTTGGACATTTGAAAGCATGCTGGTGCAGTTTACTGACTCGGTTAGATCTCAGCACAACCAATATTCCAATTGTAATTGCTGCTTGTTGTGTGCTCCACAATATCTGTGAGAGTAAGGGGGAGACGTTTATGGCAGGGTGGGAGGTTGAGGCAACTCGCCTGATTGCCAATTTCGCACAGCCAGACAACAGGGCGATTAGAAGAGCGCATCAGGGTGCGCTGCACATGAGAGAAGCCTTGAAAGCCAGTTTAATGACTGGCCAGGGTACAGTGTGACAGTCGTGTTTTTCTCTCTTGAAGTTACCCATCCCCTATATATATGAAAGGAAATAAAGTCACAATTGTTTAAAAACTGTTCTTTATTATTTGTTGCACAACACAACACATACTTTCCACTAAATGCATCCGATGAAATGAGCTGTAGCTCACGAAAGCTTATGCTCAAATATATTGGTTAGTCTCTAAGGAGTACTTGTGGCACCTTTTCTTTTTGCGAATACAGACTAACACGGCTGTTACTCTGAAACGCATTGAGAGAAATCAGAAGGTAGACCGGGGCGGGGAGGGTACTGGGTTAGGGGGGTGGAGGAGGAGGGAAGGACAAGTCCAGAAACCAAATCAAAGTTTCAGATATGCCAGCTTTCTGCTGCTTGTGCAATCCTCTGGGATTGAGTGTGTGGGTCCCCGTAGCCTCTCCCCCCCCGCCCCATGTTCTTGGGCGTCTGGGTGAGGAGGCTATGGAACTTGGGGAGGAGGGACGGCGGTTATACAGGGGCTGCAGCGGCAGTCTGTGGTCTTGCTGCCTTTCCCGCATTAGATCCACCATACAGCGAAGCATGTCAGTTTGCTCCCTCATGAGCTTGACAATAGCATCCTACCTGCTCTCATTGCGTGCGTCCCTTCTCTCTTCGTGTTCATTTAACGCTTTCTGGGACTCCGCAATTGTTTGCCTCCATGCATTCAGCTGGGCCCTGTCAGTGCAGGAGGACTGCATGATCTCAGCAAACATGTCGTCCCAACTTCGTTTTTTCCGCCTTCTAATCTGGACCAGCCTCTGGGACAGAGTAGATAGGGGCCACGTTGAAACATTTGCACCTGTGGGAGGAGAAAAAGGGAGGGTAGTATTTTAAAAGATACATTTTAGAGAACAAAGGGGACACTCTTTCTTAGTGAAACAGGCAATTCATAGTACACAGCACATGTTCTTTCTGTACAAGGTCACATTTTGCCTCTTATACTGAAGTACCTGCCACTTTGGTGTGAGTAAGCCATCACACGCGGCCGGGCAACAGAATTCAGCTTGCAGGCAGCCATGGTAAGCCCTAGAGACACGCGGGGTTCTGCTTCTTCCGCATTCATTTCAATGCTTTCAAACTGCCGGGCCCCATTTCCCATAGCAAGCAATGCCTGGTGGGTTTGCCATATAAAAGGAGGGCTTGCAGGATTTCTGGGATGATAGCTTCACACAGCACCTCCTCCCACCCACCACGTGGCTCCGATGAGGCTCTGAGCAGGGATGAGCCCTTTAAACTAAACGCGAACAGCCCAGCGCAGCTGGGTGTCCCTCCACCCCCGACAGTGTGGCTCCGATCAGGCTCCACTCACCAGAAGTGCCTTCTCCGGAGTCATGGTCTGGGAGCCCGCCTTGGGAGTGAGGGGAGGCTATTGTCTCCAGCGTTAAGACTAGTTCCTGGCTAAGGGGGGAAACGGATTCCCCACTTGCTGCCTGTGCACTGTCGTCGTCCTCCTCTTCGTCTTCCAATAACTCATCCTCCTCGCTCCATGCAACTGCCCCCTTGCAGGCGTCCACGGACAGTGGTGGGGTAGTGGTGATGTCATCCCCCCATAATTGCATGCAGCTCACGGTAGAAGCGGCATGTATGGGACTGTGACCCAGAGCGCTTATTAGCCTCCGTGGCTTTTTGGTACACTTGCCTGAGCTCCTTGAATTTTGTACAACACTGCTCTGTGTCCCTGGAGTAGCTTCTTTCCGTCATGGCTCCAGAGATTTTAGCATACGTATTTGCGTTTCTTTTTTCGGAACATAGTTCTGCCATAACCGATTCGTCTCCCCAACCTGCGATGAGATCCAGTACCTCCCATTTGGACGATGCTGGAGTTCGTCTGCGAATCCGGGACTGTGTGGTCTCTTGTGATGGTGGACTCTGCATGGTTGCCTGTGATAGTGGACTGTGCTGATGGTGACCAAACAGGAAATGAAATTCAAAAGTTCCCAGGGCTTTTACTGCCTACCTGGCCAGTGCATCGGAGTTGAAAGTGTTGTCCAGAGCGGTCACAAGGTAGCATTCTGGGATAGCTCCCGGAGGCCAATAACATCGAATTGCATCCACAGTACCTGTAACCCAGAACTGCGATCTCGATTTTAGCCCTACTCCACTTGCCGAGGTGGAGTACAGAAATCAGATTAAAGAGCCCTTTAAATCGAAAAAAAACGGTTTGGTCGTGTGGACGGAATTAGTTTTATTTCGAATTAACTTGGCTAATTCTGAAATAACTGCATACTGTAGACCAGGCCTTAGATCAGCAGTAACAACAGCTAGAGAGCCAGCTCAGTGGCATTGATTTAAGGGAGAATTGTGACTGGTAAATCTCAGTGCCAGTGTGCTCAGCATATCTGTATGTCCAGTGAGAAAGGTATGAGCTTTTCAGGAGTGGTCTATCAGAACTGTATCTTTTGAGCACAAATTCAGTTACATGCCATTTTTCAGCACTGAGAAACTCTGCAGCTTTGCCAGAGAAACAATCAATGACTCTCCTCTGCTCCCTTTTTCCCTGTCAGTGCTGCTTCTCTTAACACATTCACAGCCTGGAGCAGTAATGTGGGGCTTCAGTTCCACCCATCACAGGAAGCAGGAGGTTTTTCCTTAGGTGACTCATATTGAAACAAACCTTCTGTCTCCTTCAGGGGACTCATGATTGTTCGAGTCTTCAGCTGTGGGTGGTTGCAAGCCGCCTCCTCCTCCCTCCCCTTTTTGTGTGTCAGGTCTGATCGCCTCAACATAATCTCTGAGAGACTCAAAGCCCTTGCCTCGAGTGGTTTTCCAAAAATACTGTGCAAAGAGTGAAATTGGGTAGACAGCATTGAATGGGGGGGAAGGAGTGAATGTGATGCTGGGGAAGAAGTCCCTCAAGGATAGAATGGCAACCCAGAGGTCAGCTCTGTCCCCAGGCATGAAGCATCAGCTAATGTTTTCGTGCAGTCTGGAGCAGACATAGAAATGAACCTCAATGAAGTATGGGTGGGGAAAACCATTTAACCCTTTCCAAACCACTGTTATTAATGAAAGCTAGGGATTGAAGGATTTCCTGTCAGATTCAGCCTCCAGAGCATCTCATTGTAAAGTGCCAGCATGTACTGGAAATGGAGAGCCAGTCCTCTTGTGGGACCTGAACACATTTCTAGCAGCTCCGTTCGAGCCCCTCGCTTCCTGCCCACTGTCCCTCCTGTCTCAGAAAACTGCATTCTTGATAGTCATTAACTCTGCCAGGAGGGGGTGTGAGTTGCAGACCCTGACGGCTGGGCCTCCTTACACACAGTTCTCTAGGGACAAGGTTATGCTTTGGCCATACCCAAAGTTTGTATCCAAGATGGTCTCTCAGTTTCATTTGAACCAGGTGGTATATTTGCCTGTATTTTCCCCTAAGCTACATTCCTCCCTGGAAGAGCAATGCCTCCATCTGCTAGACGTCAGACGCTCTCTAGCTTTCTATCTGAACAGGACGGAAGTTTCGTGCTTTGCCTCGCCTGTTTCATATCGTATGTGGACCGCATGAAGGGACAAGTGGTCACTGTGGAGACCATCTCTTGATGGATAAACATCTTGCATCAAAACTGCATACAAGAGAGTGTCAGCTTCACCTCCTGACCAGATACGGGTGTATTCCACAACAGCACAGGCAACGTCGTGACGTTCCTCCCTGACATGTCCATACTGGACATTGGTAGGGCGACCACGGGGTCGTTCATGCGTACTTTTACAGACCATTATGCGATCATTGCTTCCTCCAGAGTGGATACTAATGTCAGAAGAGCAGTCCTGCAATCTTTGTTCAGGTAGACTCCAAGCTGAGCCTCCGGTTGGGTGTACTGCTCACTAGTCACCTTCTTGGAATACACAACCGCATCAACTTGAAGAAGAAGAAACGGTTGCTTACTATTACTGATTCTTCAAGGTGCGATGCAGATGTGTATTCCACAACCCTCATGCCATCCCCTCTGCATCAGAATCTTTCCCTGGACATTGGATAAGAAAGGACTGAGGTGGTTCGGGGCGTGTGCACGGCCGCTCTACAGGTACTGCTAGGCAAAAGTCTCTGGCTCCAATGTGCGCATACACCTACTTGGAATACACATCTGCATCACATCTTGAAGAACCACAGTTGCAGTAAGGTAACCATTCTTCTTCTTTTCCACTAAATGACCCTAAATTCACACCTAGTATGATGAAGGTTTTTGCGTTCACAACTGGTGAAGATAGAAGTGTTACTCCTGCTGAGTGCAGTTCAGTGGGGAAACAATGGGATAGAGAAAACTAAATTATAGGTCTTGATTCAGTCAGGAGTGCGGGAGCTGAAAACAAAGAAAAGTACAGATGCTGTCCAAGGGCCTTCCAACTTCTTGCTCTGCATCCATTAGACATCCTTATGGAGGGGCCCCTAACCTTTAGGATGTCAAGACACTGGTATCTTTCCCCACCCTGGACATGCTCCTTGTACTTGACTCTGTTCCCACAGTCTCGGATATAGGTGCAAGGAGGTATAATAAAAGCTGTGGCGCAGTAGTACTGGTAGGGACTGCTCTTTATTTCCTCGCCCTAAGGGTCGGGGTTGCAAAAGGTCATACTCCTCCCTGTCATGTGGCGGGAAGGGGGCGGTCAGTATCTGCTGATTCTCGTGGCTTTCTCGTGGCTACTGTTACAGGAGGCACTGGCATTATCTTGACATCTTGCATCAATAATATACTTTCTAGAGTGACCTTGAACTGGGAACTGTATGTTCAGTGCTGCTTGAGCAACAGACTTTGTCCAAATGGATACCCTAGAACTAAAACTCTAGGACTAGAAGCATCTGTCCTAAGCCAATGGTAGCAGTACATCTGTCAACAACTATTGTGCTGCCTTTCTTGCTAGGACATTTGTTTGTGCTGCACAAAAATTGTGTCTGCACATTGGAATGCATAGGGTCTTGTGTGGTTTATTCTAGTGGAAGGCAGTGGTGAGTGTCAGTTGTCTGGCTGAGACATCTTTGAAGCTTTTATTTAAGTTGCAGGGAAAGTCTACACTAAGGTCTTTATGAAACTAGGTGAACCTGTAACTTTTAAAATCCAGTTACATATGGATTCTATCCACAGGTGCTAGTCCAATCAAACTGAGATTCTACTTACCCTGGTTCTAATCAATCGTCTGTGTAACTCACTGTCTTGTAGTCCAAGAGCTTTTTACCTCGCTGGCAGGTTTCAGACTGCTGAGGTTACCAAGAAACAGTATTTTTATATGAAGTTTCCTATCGCTCTGGTTTCTAAGACAGTTGTGGTCTGCATACCCTACTGTCTATGTGGCTTCCTTATTTGGATCTAGCCTATTAGAAAACTTCCAGGTTCTGTTGAGCAAGAGGTTTGTCCGAGCATGACTAGTTGAAGGTAACCTACTGTCTCTTCAGTTGATAATGAGTTGCAGCCCTGCAAGTATTTAATCCTTTTCAGTTCTGTCATCCTGTTTTTAAAATGTGGTATTCTATTTTGACTGAGTGTGGGAGATTCCAACTGAGTCACTTCAAGCCTGGGAACTCCTATTATTTCACAGGTAGTAAGTCAGTTTATCAGTTGTTTTGATTGTGTGTGTCAGAGTGTAGGGGCTTTGGTCTCTAATGGCTACTCCACCTTTTGCTGGATTAAGTAGAGAGAGGGGATGATGTGAATTATATGGATTCCTTTTGTGAGTGCTGACGGGGCAGGCCCTACACAGTGTTCTCCAAGGGGAGGGGGAGTTTTGTTCTGTGGTGGTGGAAGGTTGTCGAGCCTTACATTATTTCTCCCTTTTGTTGTCATCTGGCCAATTCTGGAGAACTCACATTTATGATTTTTATGGTTTTCATTTTTAGGGGAGCTATCTCTTTTTTTTTCCTGCACGTTTTGAAACGGACAGTGACTGCTCTAGAGAATGAGCCAAGGCAGTGCCAGTTGGAACAGAATACAAGGGAGGGGCCATACTAAACTGCCAGTGTGTCAAAAGGCAATCTCAGATTTATCACAAATAATGCAGTTTTGGCCTCTGCCACAAGAACTCTCACAAAAAGCTCCTGTCTTCATGCCTTCTGGGTGGGAAACAAAATGAGAGGCACAAAGACACACCCACCCTTCCCCACAGGTGCATAAGCTGCAAGCCAAAAGAAGAACCCATGTGGCAGTGAAAGACTCTGGCAGTGGGGAAAGGCTCCCGCAGCTCTCCATTGCTGGACCATTTCCCTACTGCGTCACCCATGCCAGAGCCTTTCACTGCCGCATGCAGCTATTTGTACCCTACATGCCACTGCAAGTGTAGGCCAGGCCTAAGAAAGAGGATTCACTGTACCACCTCAGAGCACTGGCTCACCCCATCTGATATCCCATCTTCAGCTCTGGCCCATCTCTGATATTTCAGAGAAAAGCTAAATAACCCCCAGCTAGTTAGGTTAGTTAGGCTAGTTGTGCATCGTCAGGAAAAATGTCCTTCCTGACCCTTGCAGGTGACCAGCTGAAGCCCTGAAACATGAGATTTGATTACAGTCATTGTTGTAGTACAGAGCTGAAAGTGTTGAACATGTTGAGGGCAATGCAGGCAATCCTGTTCTTCCTGTGGCCCAGGAAGGGAGGGAATGAACAGGGGAATTTATAGATTCCACGGCCAAAAAGGACCACCACCAGCTCTCCCTCCACCACTCATGTTAACCATGCTTTATTACCGCAGTGCCTATCATCCAACCAGTATCAGAACCCCCTTATGGCAGGCATGGCACAAACAGGGAGAAGCAGACAGTCCCTGCCCTAGTGAACGTACAGCCTCGGTTATTTTATGGATGTGCCCATTCACGTTGGAATGGGTGTGTTTATAAATCATAGGGAAAGAGATCAATACAATAAAATGGGCCAACTCCTCAGTTACCTCTATTCGGCATTGGTGAGACCTCATCTGGAGTACTGTGTCCAGTTTTGGGCCCCACATTACAAGAAGGATGTGGAAAAATTGGAAAGAGTCCAGCGGAGGGCAACAAAAATGATTAGGGGGCTGGAGAACATGATTTATGAGGAGAGGCTGAGGGAGCTGGGATTGTTTAGTCTGCAGAAGAGAAGAGTGAGGGGGGATTTGATAGCTGCTTTCAACTGCCTGAAAGGGGGTTCCAAAGAGGATGACTCTAGACTGTTCTCAGTGGTAGCAGATGACAGGACAAGGAGTAATGGTCTCAAGTTGCAGTGTGGGAGGTCTAGGTTGGATATTAGGAAAAACTTTTTCACTAGGAGGGTGGTGAAGCACTGGAATGGGTTACATAGGGAGGTGGTGGAATCTCCTTCCTTAGAGGTTTTTAAGGCCCGGCTTGACAACGCTCTGGCTGGAATGATTTAGTTGGGGATTGGTCCTGCTTTGAGCAGGGGGTTGGACTAGATGACCTCCTGAGGTCCCTTCCAACCCTGATATTCTATGATTCTATGAAGAATAGGTGTTGTAGTCCCAGCTGACTGCTGTTAATACGGCTGTGCTTTGGTACAGGCCTTATTATTAACCAAAGCATCATTGTGCTACCATAGGGTGGCTTACACCTTAAGGGCTAGAGGCCTGGGGGTCAGCCAACCCTGAGGCGGAATCACTTGATTTCCCTATAAGAGCAGGAGGAAACTGCAGAGAGAGTTCTCAGGGGGAAGAGAGGCTGCTGGGAGCGATTAGGCTCCAGCAGAGAAACCTGAAACTTGGAAAGGCCTTGGAGAATGGATGGACTTGAAAACTTTATTATGAATGTTTAAGGTAATAAAGCAGAACCTGATAAGGGATGGGAATGGATGGAAGTGTTTGAATTATTGAGGAAGTCCCCTGAAGAGGGAAAGTGAGGCAAGGGACTCCATGTAGGCCATTCTGAGGCGGTGAGTGAGCACCCAGGAGAAGGTCACATGTTTACAACTTAAAAAAAAAACACGATGGGGGAGTTGGTAACACCCCCTATAGTTAAATTGCCTAATATTTTCCATTATAAAAAAACCTCACTCACTCTTCCATTGTTTACAGAAAGCTGTTGATATTTGGCAGGAGGAACACTCTCCAGCTACAGAAATGTCTTTTCTATATCCTGTAAGGTTCTATTCAACCTTTTGCTGAGATATAAACTGTTAAAATTCACCATTTCACTTCTCTGCTTTTCATTCCTCAGGATAATTTTGACAGTATGAAAAAATAATGAAACACCTGAACATCCTAAGGCTGGGCTCATGGCTCATTCAGCTCATGGCCCCAGTGGCTCATACCCTTCTCTGGGGGCACCACATGAGGCAGGAACTAGCTAGGCTCATTTCTCCTCTCCCTCCACTAGCCCTGCACCTGGCCCCAGGTACCACCTGGCCTGACTGGAATGCAGAGGGCTGAGGAGCAGGAGTTTGGGGAGAGTGAAGGGGGCAAGGAACCATAGGGTGAGGGTGTATAGGTAAAGGCATGGAAGAGGGTAGGACCGGGGGACATGGATGGGTGCAGAAGCTAGGGGTGAAGGTGGGGGCAGAAGTGTTTATAACTATTTAGTGTATGCATCCCTCCAGAACTTGTAATTTGAACCCTGGATACCTGAGTCACTACATTTCTATGCCATCAATAAATAGCTGTGAAACCCTCTGGCAAAGCATATATCTCATCTTTCTCCTGATTAATTATAGGGTGTTCGACTGAAACACCTGGTTGAAAAGGGACCCTGGCAGCTCCGGTCAACACTGCTGACCGGGCCGTTAAAAATCTGGTCAGAGGTGCTGCAGCGCGAGAGCAGGCTAGTCCCTATCTATCCTGGCTGTCACCACGCTGTGCCCCAGAACTGGCCAGTAGAGCCGGCTCCTAGGCGGTGGGCATGGGGCTCCATGTGCTGCCTCTGCCCCGAGCACTGTTGGTTCCTGGCCAATGGGAGCTGGGGGGCGCAGTGCCTGCGGGTGAGAGCTGCGCGTGGAGTCTCCTGGCCCCTCCGCCTAGGAGCTGGACCTGCTGGCTGCTTCTGGGGGTCGCATAGCACAGTGACAGGGCAGGCTGGTAGCCTGCCTTTGCGCCCTCCGCCCCCCCTCGCCCCCCCGCTGTGCCACTGTCTGGGAGCCGCTGGAGGTAAGCCCACGCCCCAGCCCCTGAGACTCCCTAAACCCGGAGGCCCCTCCTGCACCCCAGTCCAGAGTCCTCACCCCGCCCCCCTACCCCAGCCCAGAGCCCCCTCCCACACCCTGAACCCCTCATCCACGGCCCCGCCCCAGAGTCCTCACCCCTTCCTACACCCCAACCCTCTGCTTCAACCCGCAGCCCCATCCCATACTCTAGCTCTATTGCACTCCAGCTCTCTTGGCCTCACCCCCCAGCCTGGAGCCCCCTCCTGCACCCCAAACTTCTCATCTCCAGTCCTACCCCAGAGCCTGCACCCCCTCCCGCACCCCAAGTCCGAGCCCCCACCGTGGAGCCTGCACCCCCAGTTAGAGCCCTCACCCCCTCCTGCACCCCAACCCCCTGCCCCAGTCCAGTGAAAGTGGGTGAGGGTGGGGGAGAGCGAGACACTGAGGGAGGGGGAATGTAGTGTGTGGGGGCGGGGCCTCGGAAAAGGGTTAGGGCTAGGGTGTTCTGTTTTGTGAGACTAGAAAGTTGGCAACCCTAATTAATTACACATTTTTCCAAAGCACCCCTGCCTTATTCAGTGCTCAAAATGGTGGACATTGCCCAATGAATGGGGAGTTGTTAAATATTTTTGTCTTCCTCCTTCAGTGTATAGCCCAAGCCTTATTTAACACACACCCAAACTTTGCAGTGAATACAAAATTAATTTCCTCATGCCCATTCCTATTGTGAATTCACCACGCTATCTATGTGTTTCACAAACATATCTTCACAACACCCTTGTAGAGTGAAGTTGTGTTATCATCCCCATTTTACAGATGGGAAACTGGCACAGAGAGAGAGAGGTCTAAAATTGTCAGAAATGTCCACTAATTTCGTGTGCACAAGTTGAGACACCTAAGGCCTGATTTTTAAGGGTACCTGGCATTTTTACATCACTTTATATGTTCAAAGCACAGCTCCAATCACCTTCTCTTGCTGTTGTGAGTTCTCAACACTTCTGCAAATCTGTCCCCAGGTCTCTCAAATTGGGTACCAAGAAAATTCACTAGATACCTTCTAACTCTGCAACAAATGAGATGGGTCATATAGACAACAGCCTCATTAACTACCAGGTTGAATGAGGCAAGGGTCCTGTGGAAAAAACAGTAAGAGATCACATAATTAGACTGAATAATAATGTATATGCACAAGGGGGCTGAATTAAAGTTATACAGGCCAACTTAGTTCTGGCATTTCCTAACTTTTGAGTGACTGATTTTGCAACAGTAACTTTTTTTGACATTTTTGGAATGTAATGGTTATTCAGGAGAATTTTTCAATACAATATATAGTTAATGTAAGGACCCTGGAATGACTGTAATTGTGAGAATTACTTAATATGCCAAAACATTATATTCAGAAGTGAGTTTGGATGTTTGTTTGTTTTTATTGCATTTTTGGTGTTTGTATTTTGGTTGACTTGAGCTGTCCCTTAAAGGACGAGATGGGGAGAGCACTTTTACTGTCGTGTGTGTTTGAGAGCATTGTGTAAGAGATATTGCCTGTATCCACACAGTGGAAGAACCAGCCTTTGTATGTTCCTGGGAGGTCAGATATTGATTTAATAAACTTTTCAGAAAGCAAGCCTCATTCTAGAAGTGTAACATTAGTATTTCTGGAGGACTGGATGCCTTAGGGCTTTGCTAATGAGCTACAGTGCCTTTCCCCTGGAAGTAATCAGAGAGTGTGTAAATATAATTTAGTGCATCCCAGTTCCAACTCCCACATTGCACTTATCGTTATCATTTGTACTAGTTAGCAAGTGAATTTGTACAGCACCGCCCTGATCTCAGGTGAGTCCTCTGGAGAGAGTTCCTGCCGCAGGGGTCAAAATCGTGCTACTCGTGATAAATGTGCGAGCGTTAGCAACGCTGATGGTCTCTCACACATGCCTCGAGGGTGGGCGGGGGAGTTAAAAACATGATTTAATCTTTTAAAAAAATTTCAAGCTCATTATTTCCTACAGTCTTACTCATGACTATTGAACATTTTATGGTTGCCAAACCTGAAAATAGCTAAGAGTTTAGGGAAGTTCCTATCTGTCTTATGCAGGGAGATGATTCCCAAGTATAGGAGTCCTGTGTGATTATCCTCTTCAGAGAAGTAGGATTACAATTCACTTTCTCTTTGTCGCAGCCCTTTCAGGAGGAGGCAGATGGCAAGATGTGACTACATTTGGGAGGTGTTGCTAGTCTGAGGGGAAACAGTAGAATGGGAGAGGAGGGAGATTGTTGAAAATATGAGTGAGGACAAAACCATAAAACAGTTCTGGAAATACAGTCTGAGAGAAGAAAAAAGTCAAGAGAAACCAATGGGCCTGTGACCGAGAGAGAGTCTGAGGGCCCCAGAGAATTGGGGCAGCCCTAGGGTTGTCCCTGGGATTTAGTGCTCTCACTTCTGAGTCAGAAATGGAAGGATTCCCACCTCCCTTCTTTCATGTGTAAAGAGGACAAAAATAGAGAGGGGGAAAGTGGCTAGCAAGGAATAAATCTTTCTTCTCTTGTCTCTCTGCAGCAGTTCGGCAAAATCCTTGATGTAGAGATAATCTTTAATGAACGTGGCTCCAAGGTAAGTCCTGTTTCTATATCCAGTTTCTCTTGTTGTTTTGCTTGCACAGAGAAATAGGCAGTTCATTGGCCAAATAACATGCTCTGCGGAGATCAGGAGGACCTGGTATGATGGGGGGAAATGGAGAAGCTATTTCTGGGACTCTCTCCTGCTTCTTCTAACTCCAGAATCTGAGCATGGCCAATTCTGGGCAGCACATCCAAATGCTCCCAAACATTCCTCTCTATAATGAGAGATCAGGTTCCCCAACCCTGTGAGGAAGGAGGGAGTCATTTGAACCCTCTTCACTGCAGAGCAATGTGGTGTTCTCTGGGGAAGGCAAGACAAGATGACACTACGTGTTATGTGTTGATATCCATAAAATGGTTTTTATTACATAAAAAAGTGCTTATTGAGAGTAACTGGAATATCTCACATATGCAAGGAATTTTTTCCTCGCCTTTGAAAACTTAATAGGCTGTTGTGAGAAATACTGACCTTTCTTGACAGAGACATCTAATGCTTAAATTAAGTACCCACAATTTCCCCCAATATGAACCCTTCCCCATTGAATTTCTATTTGCGCAACTATTTTCACCTTTAAGATGCATCAAAAGGGAGGTTTTGTTCAGCATTGATGCTAATTTACCTCTCTGGAGTCCAGGCTTCAAATGCTGCTTAGGTCAAATGTAGTGAATTTCAGGACTCTTTGTCCTAACTGGCAGTTGGGTCTCATCTCATAACCAAGATCATCACAATGACAAATTGATGTGATTCTCTCTCTGCCCAGGAGGTCCAGCACTGGAATAGCAGGGAGTGTTGCAGGTCAGGATCAAGGTGCATTGGCAGAGCTCTGTGGGGGAAGCTTGCACAGTGCATGTCTATACTATGCTTGACTTAATCAGTGCTACGATTCCCATTTTCAATTAAAAATGAAAATTTCCTCTCTCACATGAGATTTTGGAGATGCAAGCCAGCTAAGCAGTTCATATTTTTAAATCCCTGCCTTTCCCTTGGGTTTGAAGTTCACAGCACTATGCGGCCTCACTGCTCCTTCAGCAATATACTGATATACAAGGTTCTCTACAAATTCTCACCTGTGTTCCCTAAATTGCATTTTAAAATTCCTTAATCTCTCCATGTATTCTCTGGAATCCAGGCAAGGGGTGGTTTTATATCTAAAAGAACCAAGATTCACTCCCCACTCCCAACAGCGCATCACTCCACCCATTTTTGCCCATTCTGTGTGTTTTATAATCCAGTCTAGGTAAATAGGTTTCTGGATAGTTTAGTTTGGGAGTTTTCTTTCTCTTTATAGATACAGTAAACCCTACATGCTTTTACCAGAAACATTCAGCTATGGCTGAATCTGTAAATATTTATTCTGCTCTGCACAGTTCTTCTGTTTGTAGGCCAGAGCTGTCTGTGAATTATCCTTGATTTTAGTCATTTCTCTTGGGTGTTGTGAACAGCCTTTAGCAAAATCTCTGCTTTTTCTGAATGTAATCTCTTAAAAAAAAACAAAAAAACAAAAAAACAAAAAAAAACCCCCAACTGACCTGTCAAAAAAACTGTGGAGCTATATACCTCTTCCCCCACAGTATTTGTGCTTTACAGTTCTATATGCCTTTCCACCTCCATACACACCCCATCTCCTCCCCCAGCCCTGTATTAAACACCCACACCTGCCCTTTCCCATTTCAACAATATTAACATAGGGGATTTTCTGTGAATCCTTGAATTCTGATTATGAACACTACCTGTGCAAGAAGATAAATGAGCCCAAGGCTTCTGATTTTCAGTTAAAACAAAACCCATGTTTTGCTGAAGAGTTTTTTGCAGAATTTTGCCCTGGATTCTTAGTAAATATTTTAAAAATGAAAACAACCCAAAGACATAATATTCTGGATATCCAGTTTCCTATTGCTGTTTGTCAACTTCATAGCAATGAGTAGTTGCAAAACTGATGCTTGCTGTTTCAGAGATGGGACCCAGAATACACCCAAAGAATATTTGTTCATGAGAGTTTGCATCCTGCTCTACCCAAAGTAATTATTACTGTTTTTTAAAAATGCCAAACTTATTCCTACTTAGTGTGAAAATGGGAAGCCCAAGTGTTACTGAGTGGGGTATAGCTGCACGAACCACCTGGTATTCATGCTATAATGTAGAAACAACAATTTGGTGACCTGATGGTGAAGCAAAGGAAATGGATCTTTCTGGAGGCCCCTTACTCACTCTTGGGTCCTCCCTCCCCCCCCCAAATAAAATTTGAAATAAATTAAAAATCTGAATGCATTTCTCCTGCCCTGTGGTTTCCTTTGTAATCTAATTATATGAAACCTCTCTCTTCTCCTCCTCCTCTCTCTTGGGAATCTGAAAGCAGATGCTCCTGCTGCCTGCCTTGTGCTGTGTTCTCAGTGCTCCCCTCCCCTTCCCAGAGTTCCTAAAGGGTGTAGCTTGTATGTGTGTTTGGTAAATATTTAAGGTATAAAGGTAAATCCCAAATATCCCTGGTTTTGCCCGCACCCAGTGTGTGATGGGAAACTCTTCCATGGTCTGAGCAGCTCTTGTCCCTGTCTAATGATGGCAGAGGTCTCTGCCAGAAATTGCTCCAAGATTGGTAAATGTAGGGATTTGAGAAAATGAGCAACTTATATCCTTCCTTTTGGATCCACCTGAGATGAACTGATAACTTTTCTTTCTGCATCATTAATTCACTTAGATGGGTGATCTTTTTATACATTTTGAGAGGAATTGTACTCAACAGGGCAAGTGATTGTGGCCCCTGAACACCTGAGAAATACACTAACTGAGTCCTGAACAATACAGTTACAGCACAACAACTGGATTGTGTTACTTATCTTAAAAAATTGCATTGTTGACTTTCTGAAGTGTGGGGTGGGATGAATTAGTTCCAAGTCACCTGGTGGTTTCCTCTAGTCACATGATTTGGATTCCAAACTAATCTGAGTGCTCCTCTGATTGGGACTATATAAAATGACACTGTTGCCTCTGGTGGTCTTTACACTGATGCTGTGCTGGTACACATTCGAAAGCATAAATGAATGTTATAAGGCCTCTTGTGGCACCTTAGAGACTAACAGATTTATTTATTTATTTAGTCTCTAAGGTGCCACAAGTACTCCTTTTCTTTTTGCGGATACAGACTAACATGGCTGCTACTTTGAAACCTGTCATAAGGCGTCTTGGTTTTCTTGTGGTTTTCAGCTTGCCAAACAGAATGACTTCAGATTTCCCTTAAATGGGATTTTTTTGTTCCCAAGGAAACTAGCTGTTTGTTTTTGATTCCCCACAGTTTACCATTAAAGTTCTAGTTCATGTAAATGGTACAACACTCCCATCCCCAATTCACCATGCATTTTAGTGACCCAAGAATAGAATATATCCAGAGTAGGTGAGGGTATACGATGCTCCACCTGTTGGAGGAGGCACCTCTTCTAGTAGATGTCCCAACATTAGTATACCAGCTGAACAGCTGTGTGTGTTTGCAGAGTTAATGCCATCTGCATATTAGTTTAACCATAGAATTTTAATTGAGACTTGCTCCCTCCATTTCCTGTTCCCAAAAATTATAACGGAACATTACACCAAAAGGAAACTTAGTGCTTTTCTCTTCATCAGCCATTCAAGATGCAGCATTCAGAGCTGTGCACATGATGATAACAAAATAAGACTGCTTCTGAACGAGGAATCCTGGCTGCTGATTGGCTGATGAGGGAATCATTTACAAAAAATAGTAAAGTGTTCAGTTTTAGTACAGATCTCACATGCCATTGATTTTAGAATTATGTAAATGATGTTGTCCCCCGCTGCCTTTTATGAGGGAAACGCAGACCCATCAAAAAGGAGTTAGCCCTGTGTCCTGAAGAGTGTTCTGAACTTCTTATGGGAGAGAAGGTAGTATCCACAGGAGCAAATCCAATGGGGCTTAACCCCAAAAGGGATTGTGGCTTGTTGGAGAAATGCACATTGATCACATCTATAGAGTTTCACTTTTAGCTGCTAGCTGTCCTTAGTGCACACTACTACTATGGTGACCTAGGCTACTGGCCAAGTATTCGATTACAGGGTTCTGGTTCACAGAGCGATTTAATTCACACTGGGCTCTGCTCAGCACCACTCAAGCCCCCCGTGTAGTTGTATGTTTCATTTTAACATTTTGTAAAATATCATACACGTTCTGTAAATTTTGTTCTGGCCTATGGCAATTCATGCAGAAAACAGGCAGAGGTAGTTAGCAGGCACACTGATACATCCACCCACCCTTTATGGACTTCCAGTACTGAGGGTTGCCATGGCAGTCTCTGCTGCAGCAACAGCATCTCCTACATTCCTGAGATCTAAACCAGAGAAACCAAAAAGGGATGATTACTTAAAGGACACTCATGTGCAAATCTCTCTCTCATTTCCTCTGTTATCCCCAAGTAAATCCTCTTACTTTCACACACTGCTCCAGCACCCGGTCATCACCTCTTCTTTCCCCAAGGACTGAAACACATCTCCTGGAGCCTCACTGCTAGAGGTGAGGATGGGTGACATCACCTCTTCAGACCTTTTACTGGACCACATCCAAGCCCTGAATCTTAAGAGGGAAACCCAAGTGAAGAAACAATTAGTGCACCTACAAAACAAACTAAGAAAAGAAAATCAAGCTCCTTACCTCTTGAAGCACCACACCAGAATTCATATATTCAAAATCATAATATTGCCCATACTCCAGGCTCAGAATTGGTCTGTCAGCATCAGCAGCCCAAGTGGAGGCTATCTCACCCTTATGATAAAAGACAAGGAACAGCTTCAAAACACTGGTAGAGCAGACACCCATCCCTACTGCTTGCTATGCCCTTGAAAGCTGGGGGCGGGGGTAGGAGAATCTCACGCTGTTCATACAACTTATATAGCCCAGCATAGTTGCAGAAAGCACACTCCTGTTTTTTAAAAATATTTTTGCACACTAGCTTAGGGCTTGCCTAAACAAGAAAGTTGCACCCATTTAACTAAAGCTGTAATTTTAAAACCATTTAGTTAAACCAGTGCAAAAGGTGTGTGGACACTCTTATGTTGGTTTAAGTCAATTTAAACTAAATCAAAATAAGTCACTAAGGCTATGTCTACACTGCAGACCTCACAGCAGTACTGCTACAGCTGCGCCACTGTAAGGTCTCCTGTGTAGCTGCTCTATGCTGGCAGGAGAGAGCTCTCCTGCTTGCATAATTAAACCACCCCTAACAAATGGTGGTAGTGATGTCGGTGGGAGAGCGTCTCTCACCAACATAGCGCTGTACACACAGCGCTTTTGTCGGTGAAACCTTTGTCAGTCAGGGGTGTGTTTTTTTCTGACTGACAAAGGTTTCATCGACCAAGAGCCAGCGTAGACATAGTGCATTATTATTTTCTTACTAAACTGAAATAAGTGTGTCCACACAGGTTTGTATTGATTGAACTAAATTGGTTTAAAAACAGACAAGTTAAATCATTGCCACTTTCTTTTGTCAGCAAGGTCCTTAGTAATTACTTAGAATGAAAGAGATGTAGCCAAGATCTTTCCCCCTAGTTGTCTAGCTACAATTTTAGGCCTTGTCCACGCACAGTCTTGAACCCGGACAAACCCTGGTGTGCACACTTTTATTTCTGCTTACCAGTAACTAATTTCAGCTTAGTTTAAACCAATTCATAATCAGTTTGAGAGAAACTGAGCAAAGTCTGGCGTAAAACAAAATAAGAGAGTTCACACAGCCATTTGTGTACTGGTTTAACTAAATCCATTTAAAATCACACCTAAGTGCAATTCTTCTTGTAAACAAGCCCTTAGTTTGATTTTCCTTACTGACCAGAAGTTCTACCGTTCTCCTCCTGCAGGGTTTGGGGAATGTGCGTACACTCTTTAAACAGTGTGTGCTTGTTTCTGAATCTCCTGCTCTGTTGCTGTTGGTGCATTCCAATCACTCATCTCATGTGGATTATGGAGGAAGGTGAAAGGTCCCCTAATCTTTCCTAAAGCCTTGGAAGCAGACAGCCCATACTGCTGGACTTTCCTGGCCATGTCTCTATGCTTCTGTGTCTTGACTGTATCTATAAAGAGGGTTTATTTTCAGAAAAACAACTTATTTTTGGTAAAAATTAATTTTTGAATGTAGCAGCAAATTAAGGAAATGCCCTTCAGAGGCTTTGTGTTCTAGCAACACAAGACAAAATTACTGCTGCTCAGGTGAATGTTCTAAGCACAGTGGAAAACAAAGAGTTAACAATGCATGGATTTCAAGGGACTGGTTTAGTTTCCTTTGGTTTTTATTTTCTGTTTTTTGTTGTTTTATTTTTTGTTTTGTTTTAATTTCTGTGTTCTGGCCACACCCAGGAGAACCGTCTGCTTTTGATTTCTCCCTTTACGGTCACATGGTAAATTTTCTTTCTCATTCTTCAGAGATGGAAACATTCAAAGACTATATATCTCTACCTATCTATTTTTTTACACCGCTCATCCTGTTGCTTGTTATTTATTGCAGAATCTGAGGCCAGACTAAAAGGGTGACAGTTACTCGGTCTCTTCAGGGCCCTCAAACAAGCCTTTGGGGAAAAAGAGAGGGATACTGTTGGGCTGCAGATTGCTCAAATGTTGCAGAGAGGTTTCTTTGGGGGTACCCAGTACTGTCTAAGCTTGATCTTATTTCCTACTGGTGGTTGAGCTACTGGCAAGGTTGACTTTGGGGTGGAAAGCCATAACAGTCCTATTAAACTTAGTCTGCTTGTAATATTTAGAAAACCCTAGATCTCTCTTGACCCAGCCCTGTATCCTCCCTGGATCTGGCCCTCTGCCTGCTGAGGTAAGGAGAGCCTTTGCCCATTGTGGATCCAGGTTAGCAAATATTTTTTGCTTGAAACAAGTATTGTTTTGTAAAGCAGACAGTCTTGTGTGTGAGCAGAAATTACCAGGGAGGGAAAAAGAAGACTGTTATAAATGCATTTAGGTACAAAATAATCTCCATTCTTTTGTAGGTCACCTTTTTTAAAAAGGATTTTTAAAAATCAGTTTTGTGCTTTTTTTTCTCCCACATGGAAATTTTTAAAACAAATGAAGAAAATAAAAATTCTGCAAGTTTTTTTTTTTTTAAACCTTAGAAATAGTAGTAATGTCAGGTACGTCTGGTCTAGTTTTACTGGACTAGTGGTTGTAGGCAGTGTTGTTGTAGCTGTGTTGGTCCCAGGGTATTAGAGAGACAAGGTGGGTGAGATAATATTTTTTATTGGACCAACAGAAGTTGCCTCTGGAGTACTAGTTGGAAGGCTCAGATGTGCTTCATGTGGTCTCACACTTTAATGGAGGGTGCATAGGTGTTGAATCTTTAACATCATCCATACTCCAAAGAGTTAATTGGGTATTGGAATTAAATAGGTGTCAACAGAAGGATACAGTCTGAGGGCTTGTCTGTACATAAACTGGAACCAAAATAACTAAATCCGTTTTAATTCATACTTTTGGTTATTTTGGTGCAAGTCTGTTTGTGGGCATTCATTTTAGAATGAGTGCCCCAGTTTGATATTAGTTGTTGGTTTCAAATTTGTTTTTACTTAAGTTCATTTGAAATAGGGTACTCTTATTCCAAAATAAGTGTCCCCATGCAGATTTACACTGTCTAGAAGTAAAACCAGTGTAGTTATTTTGGTTCCAGTTTGTGTATAGACAAGCCATAAAAATCCCTTTTTCCTGTTGCTCAGTTTTATGTAATTTATGATGTCATTTCTTCAATTCTCTTCTCTTCATAAACTCCAGGACAGATAATTACAGATGTTTTTAATGAAAAAGCAAGTTTTTATTTTTAACTTTTTTACAACAAATTTTCAGGCTGCCTTTATACACCATAAAGGAGCAAAGAGGGGCACAACCATAACTTTCCCACCTTCACAAGTTGCCTTTAAAGGCAACCTATGGTCTAGCCTCCCTTGGTAGCCAGCTCAGCTCCAGCATGTCTGAGCCAAGGTTCAAGAGGGTTTTATCAATTCAGACTAATTTGTCATCCCTGATTCTGCCCCCCATGTGGTCTAAATTTGACTCATTTCAGCAACACACTTTCAAACTGCTTTGAAAAGGGGAGACACTTGTTAGTCATATAGTTTGTTATTTTTTTAGTAACCAGGAAAATGTAATTGGCTGGAAGTTTAGATTCCTGGGGTAAGAGGAGACATGAGATTCTCTTACAGAAGCTAGCGTAACAATTTAATCATTAACTATGATTTTTTTTTCTTGATCTTAAAACAAAAAAACAACCAACAGTGCCAAAAAAACCCTGCTTTACAAATGTACTGGAAATCCAGTTGTGAAGGATAAGGGGTACTATGCACAAGGCTACTGGAATGGCAAATAGCTCAAACCTTAGAAGGTTCTCATTATAAAACCTTAAAAAGCTCTTGTAAAATGATGGCCCACTAGCCTCTTGCCATTAAGCCTGTTTAGAAATCAAGATGCTGCTACTCCACTTCAGCCCGTGTGTTGAGGAAGGGGGCTGCAGAGCCAAGATGCCTTTTCCCTGCAGAGACATAGTCTTACATCACTCACATTACCTGGGTCTCTATTTAATATAATTTTTCCATTAAATCAAACACAAGCTTTGTTCTCCCTGCTCCCCAGGGTGGTTCCAGCACAGATTACTGTCTGTGCACAACTGGTGTTCATTTTATACCAAGCCACAGAAACTATGTACCCCTCTCCTGTTCATAAAAGATCTTAAAAGCCATCTGAGGTGAAATTTTCACCTTGGTCCCTGACCACTAGACTTTTATATTAAAAATGTCCAAATCATCAGAGCTGTCTGTTAGAATGTATCATTTGCTGCTAGTTAAATTCCTAGTTCATTTAGTCATGTTAGTCCATCCATGTGACAGTGCAGTTCATCCCCATAGGATTCAGTCTGATGTCGTACATTGTACTGTTTTATGATTGAATGAGTGGAGACTTCTTAGGAAAGAGATTCTGTATGTGTGTTCAGGGTGGCCTGGGCTAAGTAGACCAAGGGCTTTGCATGTAAGGAGATGTTATAATAGCCCTTGGGCCACCATAGTTATCCTAATAGGCATAGGTGCTGGCTTGAAGTGGTTTCCATCATCTACAGAGTTTACAGTTTGGTTCAGTGACCCTCAGAACCCCCACTATATAAATTGTTCCGGTGCCCCTGCCAACAGGCCAATGTAAAACCATTCTTCTCCAGCTTCAGCGTTCAAGCCCACCTAGTGCTCCCACTTGTCTCTACACACAGTTGAGAAGAAACCGGGATACCCCTTTGAAGTAGGAATTGTTAAAATAGTAGTCTAGGTATGTAAATGAGTTAGGAGGGAAGCAGCTGTTAGATAGGGGATGTCAGCTAAATCCTGTCTTGGCCTATGACATTAATGCACATAGAAATCTCGTTCATACTTATTATGCTATATAGATTTGATATGGCAGTCACAGAGGGAAAATTTTACACTGTTTTTTTCCTGACACTAATATATAGTGCTTTACATGTTTATATTTTGGTACTGCCTAGAAGTCTGAGTTAGCATTAGGGGCCTGTCCTAGACACTGTACAGGCATAGAGGTAGACATGATCTCTGCCCTGGAGACCTTACACTGGGCTTTACAAACATCTAATCCTCACAACAATTATCTGAGGTAGGTAAATATTATTATTGTACCAATTTTACAGATGAGAAAAGTGAAGCAGAGAGGGTGACTTGCCCATAGCTACAGTGGTGTCAATGTAGGAGCCAGGATCAGAACACAGGAATTCCTGGTGCCCAATCCTTAACTCAACCCACACCTCTCTCTTGCAAGAGACTGTTGAAACTAGCAGGTGCCTTTCAATACCAAATAAAGGTCCACAAAGTAGCACAGGCATTAATTGGCAATGGCATGAAATGTCCAGCTTGGGCTTCACCAGCTTCTCTACATCAGAATAGAGTAGGGCCTAGGATTTACCTTTAAGAAAATTTGTCTCGAGTAACTTTGTACTTCTTTTTTGGTCTGGCCTCAATTGCTTTTACATTTTCTTTTCATTATTATTATTATTATTTATTATTATTATTATTTAATATTCTGATTAAAATTCCTTTATTTTATTGAATTGAATTTATTTTATTTATGAAACATGCATGAACCAACTATGTGACTCTAGGAGAGTATTGCTGAGTTGTGCTGATGTCAATTTCATACTGTGATATTTTTTCTCTATTTACCTAGAGATCAGTATTTCAATATATAACGATGTGCATGTTTTCCCCCCTTCTCCCGCTGCATGCAGGGATTCGGGTTCGTAACTTTCGAGAATAGTGCTGATGCAGACAGGGCCAGGGAGAAATTACACGGCACCGTGGTAGAGGGCCGTAAAATCGAGGTGCATGTCTTCAGTAATTCAATTTCTTCTTTATATTTATTCTTTTTATTTCTTTTTTGTGTCTTGCCTCACTTATTTCACATTTGGATCCCTGTCTTGTGTGTGCGTGTGTTTGTGTCTCTGTGTCCTTCACCCCACTGCACTGAAGTGTACAAAAGTGACATCCCCTCCCAAAAAAATCTTTGATTTTGAGTATTTTTCTTTTTCTTTCTTTTTTTTTTTAAGTTTGTTTCCCACCCACTCCAAATTTTTGCCCTTCTGCTGTCTTGATTTTCCTTTGCTTCAGTTTGTGAGGCTCCGATTTCCTGTTTGTTATCAGGCCTGAACAAAAGTAACTAAAAAAGTACTGTCTGATTTCTAACTCTGTGTCTGACAATAAAGCAGGGGGCCAGCAAGTATCCTTTTTCCTCAGAGGCCAGTTCTCCTTCATATGAGTGTGAGCTGATGTTGAGGGCAGGGTAGAGGGGAAGAGGCACTAATTGGGCTGCTATTGCTGCCTTCTTGATCTGTCTGCAGTCAATTAAAGTTAACTCTTAAAACTTCCTGTAAGGAGAGCTCTCAATAGAAGGGTTAAGTGGCTGGCCAAAGTAGCTACATATGGGGCCATTGCATGGTGCTCACCAATTTTCTGTTCCACCTTGTTGAAGGCTAACTGGCCCCTTCCCCTTCTCCCTCTTTCTTTACAACAACAACAACAAAAAAAAAGTACTAAATATTAAAAAATATTAAACATAAAAGCCGCCGTTTTGAGTAAGATGTCTGCATATTTTGCTTTTTTTTTTGTTTTTGTTTTTTTTATTTCCCTTTTCGATGGTTTAGCGTTTAGGGCCCTTCACTTGACTCACTCTTTCCATGGTAACTATACACAATGCTGGCGATGGTACGAGTTGGCGGTAAGTGAAACAAAAGCACTGGAGAAGAAGCTTGTATTTTTAAATTTTTTCTTAAAGTTACAAAAACAAAATTAAATAAGAAAGAAAAAAATCCATCTGCCATCTCACATTAACACTACAAAATGTGATTTGACTTGTTGTCCCCACCCGCCTCCTTTCCCTTTTCCCCTCTTTTATTTTCAATGCTGTTGAGTAATGCCGCCTGGACTTTGGATGTACGTATCGTTTTGTAGCAGTCTGAGCTGTTTGATTACTGACTTCATGGTGATTTCCCCTTGCACATCTTACTCAGA
Organism: Caretta caretta; assembly: GCF_965140235.1. Lineage (NCBI taxonomy): Eukaryota > Metazoa > Chordata > Testudines > Cheloniidae > Caretta > Caretta caretta. The sequence continues at coordinate 258,027,093 of NC_134206.1, read as the reverse complement.
GTTACTGAACTCCAGTTTGGCTGGTTTTATTAATGCACCCATCCCCTCCTCTTTCTCTCCTGCCCCTTCTTTCTCTTGCTCTGTCTTTCCCAGACCTATTTGTAGCTGTGATTGTTTGTTCTCTCTTTCTCTCTCTCCGCGCCCCTCCACCACATGCCCTCCCTCCCCAGTTTATTTCTTTACTCGGTTAAATGCAGCTGTTGGTCTCTCTTTGCTGACTGGTGGTTTCTGATTGGTTCTGGCAATTTTTCCTTTAAGTGCTTGTGTTGCACTTTGCTGTAGCAGCTGATTTCAGGCACTGGCTCCATCTTAATGATTGTCTGTGAGACCCTCTCTTCTCCTCCCTTCCCCCCCCAATCAATTGTTTTTTTTCCCTTTCTTTTATCTGTGTGTGTTTAACTGCATGCTCTCAGTCTCATCATTGTTGTTTCCCATTCTTTCTTTTTTAAATGTGTAATGTTTATATTGTTTTTGGGCCAAAACTAGAGTAAATGTGGTTCCAGGCTCCCCTCGCCTGCACAGGCTCACCACTCCATAAATTCCAAAGGGTTCCTTAAGGCAGGCTTCTTTCATTCCTCTGGCCTCTCAGTTCCATTCTGGCCTGAGATTTTGACAGATCATTGATTCCTGCTAAGAAGCTTCACCCTCCTTGCAAGAACTCTGAGGCTGTGTCTGACACAGGGCTGCAGTAACTTGGCTTTCAAACCCCATCCATCCTTTCTTTAGCAGCACCACCTCTGCTGTAACACCCACTTGCTGTAGCACTCAGAATGCTTGGAACTATACGGAGCTCTGTAAAGAGGGTGGAGGGTACAGTGAAACCAGGAGACCCATCTACACCCCTGCATTTTATTTTAGGAGGTTTTTGTGAGAATTTTAAAATCAGAGATAAACAAAGTAGTAACCCAAGGGCATCTTGAAACTAGGTTGAAGGCCAATGTCTCATAGGATTCCAAAAGTCTCTCTTGGCCTAGAGAGATTAAATCCAAGACAACTGGAATCCAGATTACTCTTCTTCGTGAAGACCTGTTTGTCTATGATGTTTGTGGTCTAGCACATTTAATGGTGGGCTTCTAAAAGAAGCTAGTTTATTCATCACCTGCTTTGTTTGTCCTCTGCCTCAGCTGCAGAGATCACCATCCTTACCACTCCAGTGGGACTGAGATTAGATTTTTGCCCATCCAACTGGTGAGCTGCAGATACCCAGTGTGCTTTAATGGTGGCAGGATGTCTGAGAATCCCAACTTTACTCTCGTTGGCCTTTTGTTTAAATGCATAAAGTGCCACAATTAGCTGTAACGTTTACAATTAAATGACAACTTCTAATAGTAATTTAAATTATCTTACATTTTTATAAAAGTAGCTGTTTGATTTCTTTGCTCAAAGATGTATAGGGTATGTGATATTGGAGAGGAAGTTATAATTTTCCCTAACGTCTTGTGCTTCCTTCCCTCTCCTCCCCCGCCCCTTTCTTACTTTTAGGTGAATAATGCAACAGCGCGAGTGATGACCAATAAGAAGATGGTCACGCCATATGCAAATGGTAAGAGAGAATGTTTGCGCTAATCCTAACCTGAAAGGTTTCAGGTGTGATGACAAACTCTACAGCCTCAAATTCAAGACCTTATTACAAGGTCTCATTGTTCCTTGACTACAGTGGGATCTCTGGCTGCTCAGCACCTTTGAAACTCAGGTCACTTATTTAGATGCTTAATTGTGGATTTAGGAGCCCACCTTTAGGAGCTCATTTTTAAAATAATCTGGGCCTTACTTTTAGCTGTAAATATAACTCTCTCCTTGCAGCCAGGAAAGCTGGGGCACCAAACAGTTTGTCTTTCACAGAACTTGCCTATTGTCAACAGTTTTCCAAGGAACTTGAATAAGGAATGACTCAGCTGTTTTGTGGAGTGAAGAACTCTGTCTTGATTAGCAAAAAGAAAAGGAGTACTTGTGGCACCTTAGAGACTAACCAATTTATTTGAGCATGAGCTTTCGTGAGCTACAGCTCACTTCATCGGATGCATACCGTGGAAACTGCAGCAGACTTTATATACACACAGAGAATATGAAACAATACCTCCTCCCACCCCACTGTCCTGCTGGTAATAGCTTATCTAAAGTGATCATCAAGTTGGGCCATTTCCAACTTGATGATCACTTTAGATAAGCTATTACCAGCAGGACAGTGGGGTGGGAGGAGGTATTGTTTCATATTCTCTGTGTGTATATAAAGTCTGCTGCAGTTTCCACGGTATGCATCCGATGAAGTGAGCTGTAGCTCACGAAAGCTCATGCTCAAATAAATTGGTTAGTCTCTAAGGTGCCACAAGTACTCCTTTTCTTTTTGCGAATACAGACTAACATGGCTGTTACTCTGAAACCTGTCTTGATTAGAAGTCTTGGGTCTGTTGTCTACCAATCTCTCTGCAGCAACTCTATGTAGCATAGTATAGAAACAGCAATATTCTTATTATACAGTGCACATGTTGCGTTTGAGAACTGAGCACCATTATACTGGAAGCTGTATATTTTAAATCTCACCCCCCAGTGAAATTAAATGTGGAGTTTACAAAGTTGTCCTGGGACAGACTGAGGTACACAAAGTTGTCCTGGAACATAGTGAATGGTCCCCAGTTGCACTGAAAAGGTTCCCAAACAGCTTCTGTGCAGTTTCAAGTTAAACATACAGTAGATAGTGAGAGAGCATGGGTTGGTGGTTAAAACAGAAGATTGGAAATCAGAAGATCTGGGTCCTATTCTTGCCTCGTCTACAGATTTACTATGTACCCTTGGGCAAGTCACTTAATTTGTGTGTGTGTCAGTTTCCCAAGTGTGGTGAGGCTCAATAAATGTTTGTAAAGAGCTTTGAAATCCTGTGGTGGGAAGTCACTATGGAAGTGCAAAGTGGTTGTGCTGTGTTACTCAGTGAATAGGGACAGAGAATGTATAAGGTTACATGGTAATGACATGTAGACCAGGGTGACTGGCAAGAGCATCCTTTTGGTTTGTCAACCCATAGTCTACGTTAAAATAATGTAAAGGTGTATGGTATTTGGGCAGTTTGAGTGTACTAGTTAGTGCTTTTCACTGCCATGTGAGAGAGACTAGGTTTGGGAATTAAAATCCATGTCTGTCTATCCAGGTTCTTATCTTAGCACCCATCATCTTAATCTCTTGCTCACAAAGTTGGCAGTGCACAGGTAATACGCCCAGTGCTGCAAAGAGGGTGTGCATTACATCATTCAGCATTACACCCCAGCATATTAAGTAGTGACATTGGTGGGCTGTGATCAAATCACACCAGAAAGGTGATTTGTAAGACCTCAAAGATGGGGCTGAGTAGTTAAAGTGTGGTAAGTTTCATAGGACTCCTGTGGAGGAAGGATATGTGATATTTATTAGTAAAACCTGCATGATAACTAAGTAAATAGATGAGGCCTGCCCTGAAAAGTAAAGACTTTTCTGTGGAAATCAGACCTGATCATTTTAAAGGGCCCACCCTAATCCCAGTTCTCTTCCCTTTTTGGTTTGTATGGGTGGAGACAAACAGGTTTTCCAGCTCTGCTCACTTGGGAAAAGTGCCTCAGTTCATGTCCATTCTACAATGGCAGGCTTTTCACCGGGTTCATTATTAGCTTATTTAACCATTGCTCTCTTGTGTATTTGTGTTGATGATTTTCAATACTTGACCATTGTACAGATTATATTAAATGATTCTCTGGGAAAGATTGCATCTGGGGGATGCAACATGGAGAAAGCAGCAAAATATAAATAAAACTGAGAAGAGAAAATGTGGAATGAACAAACTTGTTTGTTTGAAATACTTTTGTGCAACATATTCTGTGTGATTCAGTTACCTGGGAAATCGCCATTCAATTGCCATGCTGTCTTTAGTGACGCTCCAGTAAATATCATAGCTAGTGTATTTGAGACATTGGGATGTAAAGTGACTTGCCCGAGATCACCGATTGAGCCAGTGGTTTAGACATAGTTAGAATCTTCAAGATTCCCAATGAACATATAGAATAATAAGAACTGACAGGAAGATTCACAGAGAGAATGCGTCTTGTGGGCCAACTATGGGGATTGTAGTGAATATATGTATAAGGCAGTTGGCTTTCTGCTCAGTTTTGTTTCTTATAGCTTACACCAGAGGTTACTATGCAGTGGATCAGCTAGTGTTCTGCTTATACCTCCCATATAACGGTCTATATCTGGACACTGGCATTAGGAAAGGTAGTTTGCCTCTGTTCAAAAGCACAGGGACCTCGGTGGAAGCAGTAATGGGAGAAGTGCCTAAAGCTGAGTTTCACATGCAAGGCTCATTTTCCTCCCACACCCTTTCCACTGTTTTTCCTGGTATGGACTTCAGCACTCATTGCCATCTTTGCTCTTTCAGGTTGGAAATTGAGCCCTGTGGTTGGAGCAGTGTACGGCCCCGAGTTATACGCAGGTAGAACTTAAGTAGACACTTCCATTTCTGCCATTTAACTGCAGTGGTGTTTGTTTGTGTTCACAGTCTGCTGTTTCTTTATAACCTTTTTACATTTTTTATTCTTTTTAAAACTAAATTAGCATCCAGCTTTCAAGCAGATGTCTCGCTGGGCAATGACGCCGCAGTGCCCCTGTCAGGAAGGGGGGGTATTAACACTTACATTCCTTTAATCAGTAAGTAGCCCCAATTGGCCCCTGTATTGTTACTGTGCTTGAGTAAACAATGATCTGTTAGCCCTCTTCTCTCCAGCCTGTATGATATATACTTGAAAGGATGGGTTTTGTTGGGGACAGATTTGCCACCAGCCAGAGCCCCCACGCTGGGCAGTGGCCATGACCGTTTCATCTTGCAGTGCATTTCCATGCTTGCTTTTGACAGGGGCTTCTGAAATGATAAGGAAGGTGCAGAGCAGGAGGGAGGGGAGTGTGAAGAGAGTGCCACTGCTTGTACTTCAAAACCAAAGAAACCAAACAGACAAATCCCCAAAGTACATATTATACAAGCTGCTAAACTGTGAGTCGACTGCAAGCCCCTTAGGGCATGCGCCTGGAAGCACCTTGGGTTGAATTTGTGCCTTGCGACTGGCTCCTTCTGGGTATCTGTTATTGCATTGTTTGTAGCTGCCTCTGAGATTCTGACCTAATTTGCCCCGAGCCAGTTTACTCCAGCATGAAGTGTAATAAAACAGGGCCCAATACACATGGAACCGGTTACTGGTCACATTTGCTAGAAGATGATGGGCTCTTGGTAAACTGGCACTTAATGGGGAATTTCTGCTGCCTTACATGGGGGTTATCCTGTCTTTCTGGCTTTAAATTGAACATGGGGAGGGAGGGGATGGCAAAAGGGGGAAGGGAAGAGGACAATTGACTGATTTAAGGGGCTCATGCTGAATTATTTCAAAGAGCCACATCCAAATGTAGAAGAGTCGCCTGCTATATTGGTAGCAACTCTCTGTGCTTCTCGGGCTCTTTCTAACCAGACTGCATGGCAGTGTCAAAAATGGGGGTGGAGGGAAATTGTACCACGTTTGCAATGAGCAAGGCATGACACAACATTAACCCCTTGCATGCCAGGCCACTCTGCAGCCCCCCTCTCCTTCTGGGTCATGATGTAGCAGGAGGTACATTCTTTCTATGGGGCTGTAAGTATGCCCCTTTGCCGGACAGATGCGGAACATCCCATAACTCTGGAGCCTATTGTATTATTTTTGTTCAAAACAGATAGTTTTGAATTGGGCAGGAGTTCTGATCCCTCTCATCTTTCTCCTTATCTGTCTTTACAGTTCCAGGCTTCCCCTACCCAACTGCAGCCACCACAGCAGCTGCGTTCCGGGGAGCACACCTGAGGGGCCGAGGACGGACAGTATACGGTGCAGTCCGAGCAGTACCCCCCACGGCCATCCCTGCCTACCCAGGGTAAGCACTGGACACCAAAACAGTGTGATCTACACCATGTTGAGAGGCAGCTGATTGGCCAAGGATAAAAATCAGAGCTCTGTTGGATGGTGAGAGTCAGGATGCACCAACACCAGAGTATTCTGCACCCAATGACACCAAAAAAAGGCAGATCTAAAATCTTTTGTGTTAGATACTTTACATTTCATTTCAGTATCCTGACACACTAGTAACTAATGGCAACTGCGTAAGGTACCAGCAGGTTCCTTCTCTTATGCATTAGCAGTTTGTCCATGTGGAATTCATCTAGCACTGACACTACGAAAAAGGACAAAGAAAGGGTCTCAAGTCTGTGGAGTGAGGCAGGTTCTGTTTTCTTCACTCCTTTGTATTTTGTTATCCAGGAGTGGGGAGTATTATCCGCTACCTTCATGCCTCCCCATCTGGGAGTAGGGCACAGGAGAGCCAGTTACCCACAATGGATTTGCTTTCTTTGTTGGAGACAGTTTAAAAAGGTTTAAAACAAAGATCAATCAAGTCCATTTAAATTAAGGTGGGGAGAGAGGGAGTATAGGGAAAATGAAACGGCAGCATGCTTCAAATAATAAGAATGGTATAAAGTACTGATGGTTGTGTGATCTGGCATCCTTCACCATCTGATTTTCATTAGTCGTGTAGTGGAATGAATTCCGTAGCAACAAATTATTCTGTTGTTTGAAAGGTGTAAATTGCTGGATTTATTTGGGTTGTTTGAATCTGAGGATGCCTCATTCACATCACTTACCCCTATAGCCTGTTTGCCCGGTTCTCAAGGCAACATCCTCACATTTTCACAGAGGGAATCTGAGTGAGAGAGAATCCTCCCAGAGAGCAAGAAAGTTGGACACTAACTCCCATTTCTCCTTATTAGGTCAGCTCTGGAGGGGGAGAGCATAGACCATAAGTCTCCTAATACCACAGTACATTTGGACCTTGCCCTTGGATGCACTGATCAGCGTGGGGGACCTTGTGTAATAGATTAAGATGGGGGTTACTGTGCCCATTCTTTGCAGAGTCCAATCTGGCATTTAAAATAGAGCTCAATGAAGCAAGTTGGAGTGGCTAGACATCCATCGACCCTACAGCAATAACACATAGCAATAATTTGAATGGCTTTGCATCCTACATTATGCAAATAAATATTTTGGACTTAGTACGTCCAGTGACCTGGGGTGGGGAACCTGTTGCCTGAGCACATGGGGGTTCACAATGGTGTTCTTTTCACTGAGTTTTCAGATGATCATCCCTCTTACACAGATCCGTCTCTTTCCATTGCCATTACAAGTTTATATCCTATGTTCTCTAACCCTGGCCTCTGACCTACAACCTCTGTCCATCTTTGTTACTGTAATAATGACCCAGTCCTGTTTTATCAGGAAGTGCTCCAGAGTGAAGCACACAAGCAAAACTGAGCTAAGTGCTACTGTCTAGAAGGACTTTTATCCTGTTTTAGGAAGGACTTTTATTCTTTATCCCTGATAGTAACGGCTGGAGCATTCCTAGCAAGAGGCTGTCATCAGTGGTACACTGGGAGAACACTCCTTATAGCTTTTCTGCACTTATGACTGACTGGTTAAGTCCAACCCGATCTTTGTACAAAGGAGTTATTTACATTTGGAATACAGGCCATGCACCAGTGACCATCCCTTCTAAATAATATCTCATGACTGTATGTACTTGCAATTCATTCAGTTTGTCTGACTCCACAGATTGATCTCATATGTCTTCATGTGCAGTGAATTGTCCAGCAAACAACTGGAAGACAGCAGTAAACAAGCTGCACTCTCAAATGATCCTGAATTGTGCTAGACACAAACATGAGGTTTCAATTAATACATTTGTTGTTTTCACAGACTGGGTCTCCAACATTGCATGTCTTACAGAGGAAGGTGGTTCCTCGTTGTAGAGTTTAAAATGTGTGGAGCAGTTTATGTTGTAAAAAACAGTAGGAGAGAAACAGTATTACAACTGAAGTTACATCAGGCCACTTTTGACCGTGAATGCTTAGTGTCATGCATACATTCCTGGCACCAAATCATGCATCAGTTACTTCCCCCTACCCTTTTAATGGAAAGATGAGACCATGAAACCAAGAACCAAGCCTTGAGTAACTAAAATAAAATGGATACTTAGGAAGAGGACATTCAATAAAATTGAAAGGTGGAAAATTCAAAACTGATAGTAGAAAATACTTTCACAAAACACAATTATTTTGTGGAAATAATTGCCACAAGATATCCTTCAGGCGTAGAGCTTAGCAGGATTCAAAAAGGTAAGACGTTTATACAGATAACAAGAATAGGAATTGCCAGACTGAATCACGATCAAGGGCCATTTATCCCAGTATCCTGTCTCTGATAGTAGTCAGATCCAGATGCTTCAGAGGAAGGGGCAAGAAACCTCCTAATCCCTAGTAGTTACAGATTTGGTTTAAGACCTGAAGCATAAGGTTTAATAAAATTTGCATGAACATGCATTTTAATACTGCTAATTGCAGGTCATACATGTAGGGACTAGAAACAGGTTACACATACAGTTCCCCATCCTACATCTTGGAAGGCTGTGAACCAGAAAAACATTTAGGGGTCATGATGGATAACCAACTGAACATGAACTCACTGTATAACGTAGGGACTAAGAGAGCAAATGGAATCCTTGAGTGTACAAGCACAAGAATATTGAGAAGTAGTAGGGAGGTGATATTTCCTTTGTATAAAATGGTAGTAAGACCATTATTGGTATACCGTGTCCCTATCTAGTGGCCATGCCTTTAAAAGAATGTTGGGAAATTAGAGGGGGCCCAGAAAAAAGCTGCTACAAGAATTGAAAAACACATCTTACTAAAAAAGCTCAATCTGTTTAGGTTAACAGAAAGAAGGTTAAGAAGTGACTTGATCACAGCCTATTAGTACCTATGTGGAGAAATAATTTATGATAGTACAGGGCTCTTTAATATCAGCAGACAAAGGCATAACAAGATCCAAGTGTCTGGAAGCTGAAACTAGACAAATCCAAACTAGAAATAAGGCACTTTTTCTTTTGGGGGGGGCGGGGGGGCGGGAGGGAGTGCAGATAATTAACCACTGGAATAATTTACCTAGGAATGTGACGGAGTCTCCATCTTCTGTGCTGGGCCCAATGTGTATTCCACATGTGGGTACGCATGTGCACTATGCGGCTGAATCTGCAAGTTTTTCCAAGCAGTGTCGGTTGACCTGCACATGCGTAGTATCGTCCTTTGTGCTCCTGACCAAAGAAGTGATGGTGCAGGTCGAAGTGGAAGTCTTTCTAAAAGATATGCTATGACTCAAATGGAAGTTATAGGCTTGAAGCAGAAACCACTTGGTGAAATTCTGTGGTATGTGTAATGCAGGAAGTCAGAGTAGATAAACATAGTGGACCATCCGGCCTTAAAATATATGAATATCTCTTCAAAAATTTGTTTGCATTAATGAATTAATAAATCTGGATATTTTTGTTAGCTATATAAATGTCCAGTCCCTTTTCGAATCTTGCTAAGTTTTTAGCCTCAATAACCAGAGTTGTTATAGTAAATACTAAGAAGGGAGGAAAAAAATACCAAGAGTTTTGGAAGGGATTTAAACCCTCAAACTTCAGGTTATAAACCAATCTCAATTTATTAGGGATTACGGAGGAGAACTTTCTCTAGTGACAAGTTATCCCACAACATGGATTCTTGTACCTTTTTCTGAAGCAGCCAGTGCTGGCAACTGTCAGTGACAAGATCCTAGACTAGATGGACCATTGATATAATCCAGTATGGCAATTCCTATGAACTCCAAAATATTTTTACTAAAATGGTAACCTATTCATAAAACAATCACTGTCTCTGTCAAGTGTTTATCCTTCGTGCAGGAGTGGGGACCTGCTTAATAAAACACATTTGACAACAGAAAATCTAACAATTTAAGTCACAGCCCCAGAAGCCAAACTTTTGTGGTTTTAGAGTTTGGTTCCTACAAACACCATATGACCCACTTCTTCCTGCTGAGGTATATCATCTTGTCTCTTCATCTCCACATCTAGTGCACTTAGAGACCAATGCAACTCTGTCCATGGGGAATGGATTGCACCTGTCTTGGAGGAGACAAAATTTTACCAGAAGACTTCACTTGTAGCTAACGCTGCTCCATTATTTTTAATGATAACTTACAGTCTGCTTGCAAGATATCCTGACCTCTCTCTCTGTACTTTACAATAGATGGGTGTTTTAATCAGGGTGTCAGGATTTTGGCAGCATTTTACACTCCAGCTGATAATATGAAAAAAATTACAGCTAATGTTCCCTACCTCTTTCTAGCTTGTGGTAATGCTATTGGTAAGTTATACACATGCCCCCATCAGTCTCAAAGATGGTGGAGATAATGCTTTTTAAAGTGTGGGTGGCTTAGGACTGAACTGTCCAGAGGACAAAACAGGAGAAAGTTGTATAATATGAAAGCGTGTGTTTATATCAAGGAGTGGAGGGGGCGGCGGGGCGGCCTGGAGTATACCCTTTTTCCTTCCTTGTACTTCCCCAATTTTCATCCCCAAAGCAAGCTACATTACAACCTTACACTGCCAAATATTCTGGTAAGAGTGGCTCTTTGGGAACCACAGACCCTGGTCTGACATTTTTGCGGCTTGAAGTTCTGAGAGAAACTAATAGTTACCAATAAAGCCAAAGAGAGCACCACTCCATCCTTCCAGTTGCTCCTCTCTGCTGTGGAATGTGTCGTTACTATCAGGGATGATCCCACTGCACCTTTCAATTCTTGAACCTTGGACCAATCACTTAACCTTTTTAGCTCATTATCTCTGCTTGTGAAAGCAATGCATTGTGGGTATTGTTGGTTTTTTCTTTTGAATTATATTTCTCTGTGTTTACTTTGATCAGAATTGATTGACTTGTTTTCCTGAGGTGTTGCATCGGTTCTTTAAGATGCTGAATAATAATACTTTGCATGCTTGTGTGATCAGCCAAATCTTATCGCATGTCTAATGTGCAGGGTAAAAACAGGTGATGTATGGATATCAGAAACAGTCATGCAGCCCTGTAAAACTTAACATACAGAATTATACACAGCTTTCTCCAATGTGCTTCTGACTTAGGTGGATTCTAGCCCTTGTGGGACTGCTTCTAAAGGGCTTCTTTAGTCCATGTGAAACCCACTCCATGAAGCCAGTCTTTCCATGTGTTTAGGGAGTAACTAAAGTAATTCCAGGATCATAACCAGGGTGGAGGCTCCTAAACCCATGTTTCTCCTCTTCAGGGCATCAGGTCTTTCTGAGTCTATTTTTATTATACAATATGAAGGCTGTTTCCCTCCCACCCTATGCATACTGTCCCATCCCCCCACCCTCCCCGCCTGCATGCCATGGAGGATGACATGGGGCCGCATGGGTACGTGCGCACACACATTCTCTTGCTGATTCGCTCCTGCCAGAAAGCCCAGGTTGTGGATTCATACATCACCTGCCTGTGTAAAACGCATGTGCATGCTGCCGTCCTCAATAACCGGAATGTGTTTTCTGTTCTTTTTGTTTTTGTTTTTGTTTTTTTGTTTTTGTGTGGATTTTCTGCAGTGTGGTTTACCAGGACGGATTTTACGGTGCTGACCTCTATGTAAGTACACACACCGGAGCCTTCTCATCCCCAACCTTCAACAAGCCAGCCTTTTTTGTTCTTGTTGTTGTTTGTTTATTTGGTTGGTTTGATTTGTTGTTTTTTTTTTAAATATCATTTACTTTGATTTTCTTCTTCCTTGTGGATATATATATTATATATTTAAGAATGCAAGCATGCTTCTCTGTCACTGCGCTTGCCCCTGGGTGCAAGACCTAAGCCTATGGGTTTCCTGATCATTGCCAGGGTCAGTTTACTGGGTGTCCTCTCCCCACATGCACACTGCTACTAATCAACCTGAGAGATGATTAGCAAATTAAAATTTCTCTCAATACTTCTCTCATTTGCATAATTTGGATATAAAAATAACAGGACTGGTTTAGCCTCAGATGTTCCCTTTCCCTCTCCCCTCCCCCTTCTTCTCCCCTCTTGGGGCCCTTTCAGGCTTGATTTGTGCACCATGCACTAAGCTAACTGAGCTCTGTGTTTACAAAAGCTCGTGTACCATTGGGATGTGGATGTCACTCCTCTGGAGAAGACGTGGGGCTGATTAAAAATGGAGTCTGAGATACTGGAGTGAAGGTTGGCATCTCATTTTACTAGTTGAAATGGTACCTAAATAGAATAAGGGTTCTCTTTCTTCTCCCCAGGGGAGTTGTAGAGCACGTATATGTGAGGATGTTTAGATGGAAGAATCAGCAGCCTCCTGCTTCCTGGTAAATTTCTCAAGCACCGCAAAAGGCTTTGCCCTATCATGTGACTTCAGCAGCATATCTGTATCCAGAATTCTTAGCGCACTGATGTTTGAACTGATTGAGGGTGGTGTTCCTACACCATGGGGGGTGGTGGTGGGGGGGTTGTTCTTATTGGTAGGTAAGGAGAGCAGTTTTCCTTTGGATGGAAAGTTCCGTTATAACAATCACACTATAGGAGTGTGCTCTCCAGACCAAAGAACTTTACATTCACTGTCCCCACCTTCATCCTGCTCAAACTGTTGGGCTCCAGCAAAGCTCTTCCTTCAATAGGTGGAGATGTATCTTTGGAGTTACCAAGAATTTTGTCTTGTTTGTGGGTAGAGTTGCCAGAATAGCTGAACTTGGTTTCCATACTGCTTAGGAGATGGTGCCCCTAACATCCAAAGATATACATCTAGAGGTTGGTTCCTGGGTAATGGATAGGGTTGCCTTTGGGCTTCTCTGGTCTATATGGAGCTTCAGACCTTGTAAAGACACTTTTCCCAACCCAACCGTTAGAAAACATTCTATCTAAACACTGAGGAACTTAGTGTTATGTATATACTTTGCCTGTCTGCAAATAAACTCTCACACACATGCTCTCACATGTACATGCCTGCGCACACACATGCATTTCCTGATTCACATGTGCTCTTGCACATATGCTCACCTAGGAACTGACCTGCCTGGTCAAGTGTTCCATTATAATACTTCTTCAGGATGTAGGAAAGAGTTCTGTTTTTTCTCTGTCACTCCTAAAGCCTTACTCTAATCTATGTAGATCAATGAGTTTGGGGCTGACCTTGCAGTGACTAAGCAGGTAAATGGGCAGCTATTCTGTGCTTGGTGGCTTCTCTTGCACAGGCTAGCACATTAAAGCCTTGTTGAGAGGGAAATGTTGACTGGGGTTATCTCCCGATTCTTTTCAGAAAGTTCCTTCAGATCTTTAACTTGCACCTTTTATGCATAAAAGGGGCTCATTTAACACCTTGACAGCAACTTTAATAGTGCAGAGAATCCCCACGCCCACCTCATGTTACACTCCGCTTTCAGCATTTAATGTGTCTAAGCGCTAAAAAAGGGACTAGAACCCTCAGATAAAACCATTTATTTGGCATCTTGCTATAAATAGTTCAGGTCCCATTAATACGGAAAACAGGGACTTCAGTATAGGGCCTCTCTGAAGATGGGTCGGCCAGGTTTATCCCTTTCCTTTTTATTGCTAGAGTTCTCAAGAGAGATGCATCTCAGCCTGAACTTCTGAGTTACCCCACTTTCCACTCTGGATTGGCACAAATTGAATGGGTGCTGGTGCCTCATCTCCCACTGGATTGTATTCGTTTAGTTGCTGTATGAGGGCTGTCCTAAGCTTTCAGATGAAGGAACAGGGTTCTTCTGCCACTGATTGCTGATTTGGGAAGAGGGTTCCCTAGTTGTTGAGATGGTGGAAGTTAAGGTGAAGAGCCCTCACACCTGCTGAACTGATAGGGGTGGGCTGAGGGAAAAGCAGGGGGGAGAAGGACCTGCAGCTGGCAGGATGGGGTGAGTAGGGGGAGAAGAGGGTTGTTCCAGGCTTTGGCTGCTTTTCCTTCCCACACAGGTATCATACACTTTGATTTGGTCTTCCTCTTCCTCCTCCCTCCTCTTCTTTTCTGGGGCAACCATCCTGCTAGCCACTTTCTTCTATTAAAAGGGCTGTTCCATCTCTTGTTGGACTCATTCCTGTCTGGCAAAGTAACTGAATTTATAAAGTAACCTTCCCCAGGGTCAGTGTTGGGGGATAATAGCTCCATTTTGGCCATGAGGAAAGACAGTGCTTCTCCTACAATGGGGTTAGTCTGGGATAACAAACCACCCATAAAGACCACTCCCATCTATGAAAAGCGTGCTTGCATCCACTGGAAAGAAAAGGCTGGTGAGCCCCTCGGTGGGCTGTGTCTGTATGATTGTTTCTTTCCACAGCTGTGTTTTTTGAACTGCTCTTCCTGTGTTCTGTTATAGAATAGTCTTACAGGAACCAATCATTAGCGCTAAAATACCTCAGGTAGGAGAGCCAGTGTGACCTGCCAACCAATCAGATTGTGGATTGCAGTGGAAAAAAACTGAATTATACTAACCATTCCAGCGCCACGTTAGAGATGGGAACAGAGGCTTTTTTTAGGACAGTGCAGACTTGTGAGCGTGTGATCAAAGCTCCTGCTACCTCTGGGCTGCACATGTTCAGGTTTCACACCAAGTGGCTTTTCATTCCAAAAATTAAGTGGAAGGGTTAATACAGGTCATGCTTGTCCCATTACTATGTAGATTCTCCTGGTGCAGTGAATGCTGTTGTCCTGTCACCTCTTTCACCTGCCGATCCACAGTGCTTACCTGCCAGCTTTCTAATACTGAAATCCTAGAAATTAATTCCAGCCCCTTTTGCTTTTTAACCTTCAATTATAGAGGCATTGGGGAATGGAGAAAAGATGCGCCAGGCCTAGAAAACAAAGGGTTCCTAAAATTGGACTTGCAACCCCAAAACTGATAGGGTAGTGAGTATATAGACACACTCATCAGCATGGACTGTCCTTTTCTTCATGTTTCTGGAAATACCTGTGACACCTAGAGGTATGCAGGTACTCCATAGTACTGAACCTCAGCAACACGCTTCTCTGCTCACTCCCTCGTGTCCTCTGCCATTCCAGAGAAAGGGCATCTGCTAATATGCCTGAATAATAAGGCACTGAAAGAGGAGAGAGGAAGCTTGTTGTAAGGTGTAATTGGATCTCCTTATGGTCTGTTTTGTTTGATTGCCCCATATGGCTCTTTTGCGTGGAAGAGAGAGTGTGTTTTTTTGTGCTGAAGAGTAGTGTAGGCAACTGAAAATACTTGCTATCTGCCTTTAGAATCTTCAGTGGACAGCTGAAATGTTGTTTCAGTTCAAACAGCAGCTTCATACTTACATCAGTTATCAAATAATTTTCAGATACTTGCAGCAGCAAACGAATACTGAAAAAAATCCACATTTTAATTTTGGCAAAGGAATCCAAAGGGAATGTTTTGACTTATCCTTCTGTTGCTGGGCCATGGCTGGTATCTGCTTATCTTGGTCCTCTGGCCCTCAGAAAAGCAGTTTGAGGTCAGGGGATTTCTGCCACAAACCTAGGAAAATCCAGTTAGATTGACAAATGAGGACAATGGAATCAGCCTGTAGGGCCCTCCATATAGCCACAGAAGAGGAGAGGTTCATTAAAGACAACTTCTCTCAGCATTTGAGACATACTGGGAGTAAAAGAACTCAAATGAAGCTAATCTGCATTTTGCCGAAGCAGTGCTTAGACTGTCCTATTCAGTCTTCACACATCTCCCTCAACCCAGCCAAAATAGTATGCACTCTAAAGACCCATACCTGCTGTAGAAGAGCCTTCTCCTTGCAATTGAATGCTCACTAAATACATACAGCCCTTCTCCTTGCCCCTCCTCTCTTCTTGTGGCAGAGCTTTGTTACTGCCTTGCTGGTAGGGAGGTGTCTGGCATCACATTCTCACAAGTCCAGACCCATTCATTTGTTTTGAGACACAGTTTGGATGGTTTTTTTAAAAAAGGCTAACTAGGTTGGTGGAGATTGCACAGCTGCCTTGGGTATTTAGGGACTATGCCATTGAAGGGTAGGCTCCATTAGGGTCCCTCTGCAGCACTGGAGAAGTATGGAGCAGCTATTCAGGAGGTGTCTTTTTCATAGGGTAACGTGAACATGCAAGGTTTCAGAGTAGCAGCCGTGTTAGTCTGTATTCGCAAAAAGAAAAGGAGTACTTGTGGCACCTTAGAGACTAAAAAATTTATTTGAGCATAAGCTTTTGTGAGCTACAGTGGATGCATCCAATGAAGTGAGCTGTAGCTCACGAAAGCTCATGCTCAAATAAATTTGTTAGTCTCTAAGGTGCCACAAGTACTCCTTTTCTTTTTATGAACATACAAGTTCAGTGAAAATATCCTGTAGTGACGCAATTTAAATAAGCTACAATACCTAATGAGAGTGGCATCAGAAATCATGGGGGGTACGTCCCTATGAGGGGGTTAATAGATTCGCTTTTTTCTTCAGGCAAAGTTGTGTGTGGGCAGGAATAGCAGGATGGAGACATTGTATGTGCTTTGGACAAGCTGTGTGGGATCTGAGATGCACTGACGGAGCTGTGTGTGGGTCCTGGGTTTGGAAAAGCAGGGACTGCTGCTGAAGAAGGAAACTCCCACAGAGCTTCCCCTTGTTTTTTACAAGTCCTAAAACTCACCAGAAATTATTAAGGAATGAAAAGGAGTGAGAAATGGGACCTTTTATTTTTCCCCTGTTTTGGTGTATTTGGACCTGCTTAGGTAATGCTAGATATATCCAGATGTCTGAATCCCCAGAAGTGGTCCATGCTCATTGCTCCTAGATCAGGAACATATCATAGTGAGGTTAGTCCTCGTTTTTTGTTTTATTTATTGTACACACACATAGAATATGTAAACAGCTCCAGATCACAGGTCTGATTATGTGTGTATATACATATAGCCTTTAATTTTTTTTTAATTAACAGTAGCTTCCGTTTTGCATCAGTGCATGGTTAAAACCAGTACACATGTCAGCTGTTTCTTAACTTCATTTCTCCAATGAAATATTTCTCCTGTTTTTTGTTTGTTGTGCAGTCGGAGAAGAAATGTTAACATCTCGCTCTAAATCTCAGTGGAGTCTCTGTTCCCTTCTCTGATATAACAGATGGGTTATTGCTTGTTATGATTATTAACATTGTGGCGTGGGCTAGGGCTAGGGTGGGAGACATTTTTATTTTGGGGCGGGGGGCGGGTATTGTTAAGGTTTGGGATGTTAACTCCAGGGGTGACTGACTGTTTCCGTAGTAGCAGGTCGTTGTGGCTGCACGCTCTAGTAATTGAGGCTGTGTACTTCACCGAGCTTGCGGTAGAGCCTAGGACAAACCGCTGTCCCAAGAGAATGCTGGGATGGATAGAACTAGCCAATATGAGTCTGAACGTGGTGATTTTGCTGGTTGTTTTAGCTCCAGTTGTCAGCATGCTTAGTTTTTAATTTGATTAATAGATGTTACGCCATTACCTTTCCCACACCTGATTCCAGTCCCTCTGTCCCTTTTCCCATTATATGACATGTAAGTTAAAAGAGAATAAATAAAAACCTTTTTTGGTTTCAAACTGCATCTTGCTGTTATGTTCACAATAACCTCCACTCATATTAAACATGGCTACCGATTTCCAATGTGGCTAGTAAATGTTCGGGAGAGTGAGAATCTGGGCACATTCTGATGCAGGCTGCCCTGCATGTGATACTAACATGTGGAACTGGGTAAATTTTACATCTGCCTGAACATCAGACATACCAAGAATTCAGGAATCTCATAAACTAGGAGAGTACAGTGGTGGTGTCAATTTGAAGTTTTGCTTGCATTTGTTGGCGAAGGTTAATATGGATGAACTGGGTCTCACTGTGCCTCGTGCACCCTCTCTCTTTTGTGTTTGGGGATTAGCAGTAAAGTATAAAAACCTAGCAAATTTAAGTGGAGGGACTAAAAACAGCCAGGTAAGAGTGGGAGAGTAAAAGCAGTGACATCACACCATTTTAAAAAGATGATGTAAGGTTTAATGGGTGACGATTTGCAATATGCTATATCTCATTAACAGGACGATCCTAACTTAACCCTAGACATTATATCTTCACCTCCTCCAGAGTAAGAAAGCATCTGCAAACTTGTCTTCCAGTCAGCTCCCCACCCTTCATTCCGAGTAGCTCCACTAAGGCAGTGGAAACTAAACAAAAGCCAATTGCCTCTTTTTAAAAAGAAAACTTTGAGACAAACTTCACAAGGAGAAGGATCATGTATTTTCCCTCAGATTGAATATGAGCTTGAGTTTTTGCTTTTGCCCTCCTCTTGCCAAAAGTTTGTCAGCTAATGATGGCAAAGTTGTCATTAACCCAATCCAGAGATGAAGGATGTAAGGCCAGCATTTGGTCCTATACAACTGCGTAAATGTTGAAAACTGTCTCTGAGGTTTTCTGGCTTTAGTAATAGCTCAAGCTGGAGTCACTGGCCATATTATTCCCATATGGTTAACAAAAGCCATGTTCAAAGTTATACAGTAAATGCAGATCGAATCCCCATTTCACCAAGTTCATTATCCTGGTTTCTGACACTAGAAGCCTCTTTGGACGGGTCTTTGTCTCCATTCTGATTGGGAATATACCTTTCCGTCCATAGCTTACCTTTAATTGCCCCATGAAAGATATAGAAAGCCGCTTGCCCGACTACTCAGGTCCCTCTCAGCCCCGAGAAGGGGGAAAAGGAAGGAACTGCTTGTGTCTGTGCTTTTCCGGAATTCCACCCAGAGACCCACAAATCTTTCTTTGGCTCAGAATTTAGGATGAATTTTGCCTATTCCTTGGGAGCTGTAACTAACTCTCTGAACAACCTCCCATGATCTGTAGCATCTCAGCGTCTTTTAAAAGGCTTCTGTGTATTCTCAGAGCAACTATAGCATGGACCACAGCAACAACACACGCTTCCCTGACATAATGCCCAGATGTCCCCCACATGCCTCAGTCTTACTTTAAGGGGCCAACCCAAAGTGGCAAAAGGCCTGTTCAGTCTCTGTAAACGTTTAATCCTTGCTGCCTCTGCTGAGAATGCCAGCTAGTGGCACCTGCTTCAGTTTCTGGGCGTTTCGCTAACTCATCATTCTTTTGTGTATCTGGACCAGGTGAATATCTAAACTTCTTGTTCCTCTCACAGCAAAGAAACAAAAGCAGGAGTTTCCCTGGGTGATTTTCTTTCTGAAGTGCATATTGGTGGAAAAGAGAACACCTTGTTATGTTCCTTTGCCCACAGCCCACACCTCCCTTCTTAGGCAGCTTCCCCCAACTCTGGCAGAGGGGTATATAGGGGTACAACAGCCAAATTTAGCTCTTTTCTGTCCTGGTTTTCCCCTCCTCAACACCAGCTGTAATTTCCCACACGAATGACCGTATGAGATTTCCTTCGGCCTATGCCTTTCACTAAACTGCCTACTGAGGCTTTGATTCAAGGCTCTCCCCAACCCTACTGAGGGGTAGAACATAGATGGGTTAGAGGGTGACTCTGTTGTGATGGATGTAACATGGGAGCTGATGCAGTTTGAAACCCTTCCTCTCCTTGTGGTGTGTGTGAGTTTTGCTTTCTGTTGGTGGACAGGTATCTGTAAAGTCAGTTCTCCTTTCTCCTGCAGGGTGGATATGCCGCCTACAGATATGCACAGCCTGCTACTGCAACAGCAGCCACGGCCGCTGCGGCCGCTGCAGCAGCTTACAGCGATGGGTATGTAAGGAGGCATGGGGCGAACTGGATATGCTCAGGGGTTCGTGGAGCACTGCTACTCCTTTTAAATACTCCTCTATCTCATTACTCTGGCTCATTCCCCCTCCCCCACCCCCAAAGACGCCCCCCCATCCACCCACACCCACACACACTTTAGAGGAAAATGTCCAGTTGGCCCATTCCAGGCTTGGGCTCTGTAGCTGTCAGATATATGGAATAGGGCACTAAACCTGGTTTCTCCCTTACCCCTTTGGTCCTCTGCCAAAAGAGACAACATGGTTTTATGGTTAGGGCCAGGTACTGGGAGTCACAAGACATGGTTTATATTCCAATTTCTTTGTTCTGTGACTGTGGGGTAAGTCACTGAATCACTCAGTGCCTCAGTTTCCCCATCTGTAAAATGGTAAAAATGACCGTGTAAAGTAGTTTGAGATCCTTTCATGAAAACTTCTATATAAGTGCAAGGAATTATTCGGATTATTATCAGAGTAATTGCCATAAGGTCTTTTACCTCTCTGTACAGTGAAAATTGCATATTAATTCAAATGCATGGTGGGACTTTTCAGTCTTACTAGAGCTGGGGGAAAATTTTCAACCAAAACTTTTTGGGGGGAGGGGAAGCAGGGGCAGGGGAGGTGTCAAAAATGCAAATTCAGTAACACCAAAACATTTCATGAATTTATGTTGGTTTTGCCAAATTGTTCTGGCCAACTCTCCTCCCCCGCATCCCTCCCAAAAATCTGAAAAAATCTAAATGTTTTGTTTTGACATTTCAAACTGAAATGTTTCAATTTTGGGTTCAAAACCACTTTTTATTTTGAAAATTTCCTTCAGTTTTGAAAATGCAAAAACTTTAAGAAAAACACTTAAAGTCAAAACAAAAGGTTTTGTTTGACCTGAAACTAATTTTTTAAATTTTTTTGGAATTGTCAGCGAACTGAAAAATCCCTAATTCATCCAGCTCTAAAGCTTGCACTCCTGTCTTCATATTCTGGACAATTCCCCTCTCCCTTCCATTTAGTTGCTATAATCATGGCAGCTGCCCTAATACCAGTAGTTGCCCTCCTCCAAAATAGCACCACTAGAGGTAGGAGGGGCACTAAATGTGATGCCAGCTGTTCTCACCACGCTCCTGCTAATTAAGAATATGGCTTTTGTGTGTCTCCTCCTTGCAGGCCTTTCTTTCATCCCATCTCATACAACGTATCCATAGATGCTCTCTGGAGTGGGGCTGCCTCAAGCAGGTGTGGGCGGGGGCACAACATTTCCCCCCCGACCCTTCCACTTCCTCTCGTCAAAGAGTAATATCTAAATCCCTCTGTGGAGTGACATTTTTTCTTTTCCCCCTTTCCTCAGGTATGGCAGGGTGTACACAGCAGACCCTTATCACGCTCTTGCCCCTGCCGCTAGCTACGGAGTTGGCGCTGTGGTAAGTATGATTTTCTTTCTATCCTCCTGCCATTTCTCTCATTCCTGCTATGGTGAATAGCTGCCCAGGGCACAGGAGCTGCTATGAGTCTCCATCGACCACCTTTTCTCTTCAGTCAAGAGGCCTCTCACTGCAAGGAAGCTCTCCAGCTAGTCTATGCCCTCTTGTCTGTATTGCCTGACAGATCTGTTACTGCAGTTGGAGATGAGCAGTGTCTTGTTGTTCTGGTGCTTAGGAGAGGGATGGGGAGAGCAATAGGGTGATATCTGATAGTGTGGCTTTATTATTATTATTTGTATGACCATAGCGCCTAAGAGCCCGAGTCATGGACCAGGATCCCATTGTACTTGGTGTTGTACAAACACAGAATTAAAAGATGGTCCCTGCCCTGAGGAGCTTACAGGCTAACTAGACAACACAGAAACAGGGTGGGGGAAGGGGTCTCTCACACAATCAGAGTGAACAATGTATTGGTGGCAAACAGCACATTAGTGCTGTGACTTTTTTCCTTATTTTGGTGGGTGCAGTTAGGATGGGATAATTAAAAGGAAGGGCGAGGGGGACATTGAAGGGAAGGGAAATGAGGGGAATAGGGAAGGGAGGGGAGAAGAGGAGAACAGCGGTGATGCTGAGGCAGAGAGACTGTGAGGGAGGAGGAAGGGTTGGAGCCAACAGCCAATCAGCACAGGGTGGAAAAAGTCCACTCAAACCTGTAGAAAGTTCTCCCAGGATACGTCTACAATGCAGTGAAAAACCCGCGGCACTGAGTCTCAGCCCAGGTCAGCTGACTTGGGCTGAAGGGCTATAAAATTGCAGTGTAGACATTCAGGCTTGGGCTGGAACCTGGACTCTGAGATCCTCCCCCCTTGCAGGGTCTCAGAGCCTGGGCTCCAGCCCAAACCTGAATGTCTACACTGCAGTTTTATAGCCCTGCAACCCAAATCCCATGAGCCCAAGTCAGCAGACCTGGGCCAGCCACGAATCTTTTATTGCAGTGTAGACGTAACCTATGGACCAAAGGTCTCTGATTTGGCTGTTTCTGCCCTTAACCAGCCCTGCTCTGTAGCTTTCTTCCAAGCCCACGTGGGGGGAAGGGCAGAAAGACACACCTAGGTCCTAGTGCCCCCAGAGTGTGTGGACAATCTCCCCTGCACAATTCTGAGGACAGGAGTACCCCCAGTTGGGCCCATTTTACCCCCTCGCCCTCGCTTTGGCTGCTTCTGCTTCTACTGGATGGAGTCTCTGGAAACTGTTGTGGCAAAGCTTGAAAGCACAAGGCATCCTTTCACCACCACTTCCCTTAACTTTAAAAACTGAGTTAAATGTCAAGAATACGAATTCTTGGTAGGGGAGGTAGAATAAGGTCTTGTCTCTCATGGGCCTCAAGAGAGCTGCCAATGGAGTTGTTGTTCCTGGTTCCCCTGGGCACTAGAATGAGGTTGCTGAGGAGCAACACAATGATTGGCAAAGTGCAACCTGTCAGCTATGGCAGAAAGAAAGTCAGTAAACAATTAGGCCCTCATTGCCTTCCGTGGGTTTCCACAGGTGTCACTGCTTGGGACTTAGTATACCATTGTTTTGTACAAGAAGGAAGAGATTCCAGTTCCATCGCTCAGCTCTGTAGGGCTCAGAGGAATAAAAAGTAGCAAAAGTTAATTTTGTTACTGAAGTCAGATCTGACTCTGATACATACACAGAGCAGGTTAGCTGAGGTAGAAGGAGCCATTTTTCTGCCCCTGCATTGCTCTGTAAAGCAAAGCAGAACTATATAGGAAAGATGGTAGGTGAATGGATCAAGGACTCGTTGCAGAGAACAGACCTAGATGGCTTGCTTGGCTCTCCTTTATCCTCAGTGCTTCTTGCATTTCTAAATCCCAAGTTCTATATGTTTAAGGGCTCAGAATGGGAGGAAACCCCCTACAGAAAGGAGCATGAGGGCCTTTGAGCATTGGAAGCATTGCAGACCAACACTGAGGTGCCTGGGGGTTTGGCATTCCTGGGATTGGAACAGCAAGGGGTGTTCCAGGTCAGGAGTGAGTAAGGAGACCACATAGAAAGTGTGAAAAATCAGGACAAGGGGTAGGGAGATGAGATAATAGGTGCTTATTTAAGAAAAAACCCCGAATATCAGGACTGTCCCTATAAAATCGAGACATCTGGTCACTCTAGGAGTGAGATGCTGGGGAAGAGCTGTGGTGGGGGACATGACCTGGTCTAACCTGTCTTTCCAGTCAGGAATGAGGTGAGTGGAGCAGCTTGCACAGAACTCACCCTCACCATCTCTGCTTCCAGTCAATACTGTATCTCTGCTCTTATGAAAATTGAAATGCAAGCGGGTTCATCCAAAAAGGAAACATAGAATTGTACTCTGAGATCCTTGGAGCTGTTTGGATTAGGAGATTTGCTCAACTCTACTTTCAATTAACTGGTTGTCTGTGAGGCTGTCCCACCTGAGCCTGGTGTCTGTTTTTTCTGACTTTCCCATCTCATCTGCCAGTGGGAGTCTCCAAAGATGGTAGATCAACACCCGGGCGCACTCACTCCAATCCCTTTCATGGAGGTTTTGTCATTGCTTTGAATGTTTCTCTCCCCAAGCTCCTAATCATCTTTTCTTTTATCCTTTAACTTCTGCAGGCGAGTTTATACCGAGGCGGCTACAGCCGATTCGCCCCCTACTGAAGTGACGTGAGCCCCTGCAAGTGGGACAGCCCCCCCAGTTCATGAGGCCTGGCTATTGCAATATTTACTAGTAGAGGAACTCTATAGCAAGATGAGGAGGAAAAACAAAAAAAGAAAAGAGAAAATACTTTTTTATACCTCACTATGTTCTTTGAATATGTATTTTTCCTTTAAATTTCTGCCTTTAATTCTTTTGTTCCAAAGATTGTGCTTTTTTGGTTTGTTTTTTTGTTTTTTAACTGTGGTAAAAAATAATGCATTTCCGTGTCTGTATGTTGGTGCATAGCTTATCCTACCAATCACGGAAGAGGCAATTAATGATAAGGAAAGATATTAGGAACCAATATCATGCAATTAATCGTGGACAAAGTTACTTACCTGGGTCTGGTGCTTGGCACCTGTGAGATAGGAGGATGTGAGGGAGAGCCTCTTCCTGCTGTGTTTCTGCCCTTTGGAGGGACACATTGATTGGCTGTGGCTGGAACCCACATGCTGGTGAGAAGTAGTTCTTTGTATTTGAAAAGACGGGAGATGCAGAGACTTCCAGCATTTTATCACCATCTGGCACGCACACACTTGGAACAGTTTCAGGGGTGTCAGGACTGTATAGTTGGCGAGAGAAGATTCCCCAAACTTGCCCAAAGACTTGGGCGATTAACTGCAGTAGGGGACAAGACTTTGAAATGAATTCTTGATATCTCTCCCCCCACACACACCTTGATTGTTGTCCACTACTGGACTGTAATTGTCTGTCCTTCCTCTGCTTTCTAAGGTCTTTCTCCTTTACTGCCCCTCTTTTTCCCTTCTTTCCTTGAGGATTGGTTGGTGTGATGCTGAAAACGTGGGCCAGTAAGGATAGAGCTTGAGGCAATCGTTGAGAGTGCTTGTGTCTTGGACATCAAGGAGTGGTTAGATTTACCGAGCATTTGCAGCTTTATGGGGAAGGAAGCTGGCTGAAGAACCCTGCATCGGTGCCACACTGAGCTGCTCTGAGGTTCAGCATTCAAGGTCCCTCTCCCTATTCACCATGAGCCACTTCGGCATTGCTGCAAATAAATCATTAAAGTAGTGTGAAGACAAAAAATGAGTCATGGAGCAGCTGCAGAGGGACAGGGGAGTGTGTGTGAGGGGAAGAGAGTGTGTTTTATTTCAGAACGCTGTTCCTGAAGTGATTTTGGATAGCTCAGATGTCTGGAGGTAGGCAGAAGCCGTTTGTACAAGCTCTGAAGTCATAGGAACCTCCCATCTGCTAGATCTATTTGAGGCCCTTAAATATTTAATCTAGAGCCCCAGTGGCCATTTGCCCAGCCTCTTAGTATCCTGCAAAGAGCACCTGGACTGCTCAGTCCACATTTACACTACAGACTATTTAGAAGGGCTCCATGGCTCCCAAGGCCATCTTCCTTCTGCTCTTTTAACTGGAGTGATTCTTCTATTTTAAAAAGCAGGCATTTTTTAGGTTGCTGCAAGGAGTAACACTGTGGCAGGGAGTCGTTGCTGTCAACATCTGAGCTTGGTTTTAGAACTCAGAGGAATAGTCTCCCCTCCAGTTGTTAGTTATTGCTATGCTCCCAGCAACTCTTGCAATCAAAGGCAGATTCTCTGAAGCTTTATCTAACCCTAGACACTAGAGAAACAGAGAGAGAAGCACAATTCCATTTGGCTCCCTTGTCTAGCTGAACTGGTACAGGGGTGACTTTTCACTCCCAGAAGGGCTGTGTGGGGTGTGGATTTGTAGCTAGAGCCTTTCAACTCCTGCCACCATACACTTGCTTCGCTGTCAACAGTTGATATCAGAATAGGAAAGCAGATGCGCTGAACTTTAAGCATTGTAAGTGGGCAGGGCTGTCTGGGAGGTGCACTGACCCACCATGCACAACACACATCTTTGCTCTTCCCCTCAGCACACGTCCTCCCTGTGCCTGGCAGGGAGGAGGTGCCTGAAATGGGAAGGATTGAGGAGACATTAGTTAAGCTAGAGACCCTAAGGCTATTGATTCTGTGGAGGAATAGCTAGAACAAGGGGACACCAAACTGCCAGCCTGTTGGCCACTTTTCTCGTTGTTGTTTTTTTTTCTCCCCCAAGCCAAAGTTTGGTTTGTTGCAGTTATGACAATTTTTGTTGTTTGTCTATAAATATTTTAGTTAGATTGAAAACGGGGTGGGGGAGTGGGGTGTTGGGCTTTCACAAAATCAAGGAAATGAGGGGACGGTGGGATTTTTGCCTTTTACTGGTTGAGTGGGAAATTTTTTTTTCCAGTAGAACGTCGAGTGTCCTATTGAAGGGAAGCCGGTTTCCATCATGTGGCAGATGGGAGTGGGAGACTCCTTTCTGGAGCTGAGACGCAGCAAAAGCCTCAAAGGGAGTTCATCATAGCCACACCTAGATGTCTCTTTCCTCACGCTCAGGAAGGAGGGATTGCTGATGCTGTAGGGCCGGAGAATGGGAGAGGGTGAGGGGCCACAGCTTGCTTAGCGCTGTAGTGGCAGGAGCTTCAGCTTCGGCCGCTTCCATGTGTCTCACTTCAGCTGGTTCTGACTGCAGCTTCTGAAGGGCCAAGCTCCACTTTCTCAAGAGCCCTCCTGCACCATGGCAGCGCAGCATGTGGTTGGTTGCCCCTTTGCTTCTCCATCTGTAGGGAAGGCTGAACATATTTCTGCTGTTAAGTAGGGTCTGTGCTTGACAGCTATAACCCCGCTTAGTGCTGAGAATCTGGGTTCTCGTCACATAAGTGCCTGGGTTCAGCAGGGGGTGGGTCACCTAATGCTTTACCACCTACTGTCACCAACTTCTGATCCACAAAGGCCAGTCCCCTAATGCATCAGTAGGGGCTGCCCTGATCTATTAATCACTGTTCTAGGCCCCTCAGTGTATTAGCACCTGGGTTTCCCTAATTCCTACTCCATGGTGACCGGGCTGGGGGGAAGCTAATCCCTTTGTCCTGCTGATTACAGGAGTTGGTTCTATAATTTTAGACATTTACCATCCATACAGTCCAGGTGATACTTTCCAAAACCAAGACCTCCCAGACAGCTTTTATCACAGCTGGATTTTTGCAGCATGGTTGCTCCTATGAATTCTGTGCCATGGCAAGCAAGAGCCTTTCATCCCTCCCTCCATCCCTCTTGGCAAACACAATGACTCTGATTCCACAGATGACATTTAACGAATTGGCTCATGATACGAAGGACCTATTTCCATTCAGATTAGCCAAGCCTTGGCTGGTTTGAGGTATCCATTTCTCCAAAGATTGAGGAAGGCTCATATCTTCCTATGCAGAATTAATTATATTCAGGCTTTTTATTACAGGGATGAGGGGAATGGGGGTACAAAAGTGGAGCAGGCTTTTGTCACTGAGAACATCTAGTACTTTTGTCGTGTAATGATCAGTGTTCAAGAGTTTCTGTCACACAGGACTTGGCTCAGGTCCTTAACCACTTAGGTCTGGTCTGCCCCCCAGTGTTTGTACCAGTATAACTAGTTTGGTTAGAGGGGTGATTTTTAATGATATTGTTATACTGGTACAATCCAAATGTGGGTGCTGTTATACTGGTATAAAGGTGCATTATACCAGTATAGCTTATTCCCCTTTCCACATGGGAATAAGCTATATCAGTATAAGGCACATATATATAATTGTGTCCGCGGTAGAGGGGTTGTGTGACTTTAACTACACTGGCGTAGGTAAAGCAATACAACTTTTGTGTGTAGACAAGCCCTTAGTGTTCCAGTTACCCATTTCTTATAACCAGGCATTCACAGGGCAGGCAGTCATGGAGGTCCTGTCTACAGTAGAGTTCAACCATGTTAGCCAAAGCCATGCTTTTAAATTATATTCTTGCTTAGACAGCCCACTGCTATGGGGACAGTAGTGTGGTCCAGTGGGATAGAGCACTAGGCTGGGAGTGGAAGACCTGGGTTCTAGACTGGTTCTACCGATGATCCTGCCATGTGACCTTGGGCAGGTCTGTTCATCTCCCTGTGCATCAGTTTTCCCCATCCACAAAGCAGGGATTGTGATACTTTATCCTCCTTTTGTGAAGCCCTTTGACACCTATGGATGAAAAGTTCTATATGAGATCTAAGTAATGTCTCAAATCCCAGTATAGGTAGGGCCTCACTGATATAAAATGGTTTATAAAACGATTTCATAGCCTAGCAGCTTTCTGGTGAGAATCATTCTTAAATGAGGTCCTGGCTGTTGTGGTTTTTTGAGCTCTGCTATGTGGGCACCTGGGGGCTTTGCAAATCTTCATATATCCCCCTTCTACCCCAATCCCCAAGGAAAAGACAAGTAGTGAATAGGTGTGGGGAGCACTTAGGAATTCAAGAAGGGAAAGAAATATTGGCTCTGGGGAACTCTTCTTTTGCTGAGTCCAGCTCCAAAGGGAAACCACACAAGCAGCTTGGAGAATAACTTGCTGCTTGCGCCCCTCTAGTATGGTCACGTCTAAGGAGTCCATGCCTTGGCGGAGGGGGAAGTGGTTTTTAAAGAGTGTGTTACTTGTTTGCACTGTTTTAAAATAGGAGAAAAAAACAAACTAGTGAACAAGGTGAACATCCAATGTAAACTTCGGTGTGTTTTTATTTTGTCATGCTCTTGAAAATGTCAAACATTTTGTAGTATACACGAGTGAGACTTGATTCTTTGTTGCATAAAACACTATTTTTTGGTGATGTTACTGTCTGAAAAGCTCCTCCCTCCTTGCCCCCACCCCACTGATCTCCTCCCCACCCCAACTTATTTTATTCTATAATGAAATCACCAGTCGACAAGGCATGCAGGAATGTAATAGCCAGAGTGTGAAATGGGGTCCTTTCCAAGTAGGCTTTGGGTGTCCTCCAGGGTGGAGTCCTTCCTGTAGCTTGCAGTATGCAATATAACGCCCCTCCCAGAACACACACCGGTTACAAAGCAAATTGAACTAAGACGTCCAATGCCAGAATCGGTTGCCACCACGAACAGTGGAGGGGGACATTCCAGAAGTGGTGTAACCACTTGCAGTTGTTGTCCTACCCATGTTTCTGGCAGCAACCAGTGAAAGCTTACACAGGAAGATGACAAATACGGTCAGTGCCAGTGCAGCCAGTCGGCAAAGATTGGTAGCAGAGTAAGAATACATCAGCCAAAACCTTGCCTTTAGGGAAACTGCTGATGTATAAAGCCGTCCACCTGAGTATTCATTTGGCTGGCAATCTGCAAAGTGCCAGTGATCTAAGGATTGATTCTAAAGCTGGTCAATAAGTCTCTCTTTTGCCAGATATTTTTTGGGGGTGAGTGGGTGGGAGGGGTCTGTTTGTTGCTTCCCTGAGGAGTGATCTCGTAAAGGGAATCTGGCCTCCCACATAAATAATCTCAACTTCAGTCACTTTCTTCTGTTTTTCTCTTGACAGTATTTTTTGTGTGCGCGCGTGTTGTAGTTTTGGCAGCTCAGTTTGGCTGCATTCTCAAGTGACGAAGTAATCCTCTTTTACCCCAGGGGATAGGATTTGTTTTTCTTTTTATGTTATCAATTCTGCTTGTAAATAGCTGGAGCAAAAAAAAACCTGGGGCCGATAGCAAACGAGAACCAGGGCTGTAGAGCGATATGGAGCTGGTGGAGAGTTTACTGACCTCACGGGCTGATCTGCCTGAGACTTGGAGCTTTTCAATGCAAGGCTAAAATTCCACGGAACCTCCAGTGGCAATGACTGACTTTGCCCCTTCATGCAGTCTCCCCACCACCTTCCCATTGCCAGGTACCCTTGGGGCATAGGAGGCATCAAAATTAGATGCTTTCCTTTCCCCTGGATCATTTCCTAGGACGCCCAAGCTGCTTGTTCAGGGTCCCATTTCTCTGCTGACTCTGGAGAAGCAGTACCTGCATCCCAGGGCTTTGTGACCGTCTCTAACTTCCTTCCCCCTCTCATTAAGTATCATATTGTATAGTAGCTTTCAGACCATACAGTATTCATTGGGTTACTCCTATTATTATCAAGTAGCTGGAATTGTGAAGGTCGGAGTAGTTAGATCTTTAGCTTTTATTCCTTTTTTTGTATTACTATCCATGTGTATAAATTATTGATCATGTTGCTGGCTTTTATAAACTCTAAGCAAGGGAGGAGCCCTTCCTCACCCTTTGCAAATGGTAATGAAGCACTGTTTTTAAATAAAAGAGAAACACCAGTTGGATGTGTCCTGAGTGTTTGTTTACGGGTTCTCTGTTGTGAGCATTGTTGGTTTTCGTGCCCATTCCCCTTTGCAGAAGAATTTCACTGTTCTCACTTTGGAGGGCAGAGAGGCTTTTTTAAAAAATGATCAATGTAAAGCTCAGGAAAGTCAAGCCAAGAATACTGCCAGGATGCAGGAGAGGCGCTCTCACAGCTCTGCTGATGCACCTCAGTCGTGACCTACCATGTTCATTAATTGGGCCCCCAAAGCTGTCTGTATCTCCCAGTCCTGTTCTACCGCACTCCCTGCTATCCATATCCTGCGTTTTCGTAAAAGCAGAAAAACCCACTCACTGTGGACATGATTTGAGACTTTATTTCACCTATAAGCAATCCACAGCTGAACCCAGTTTTAGGGGGTGAAAGGCTAATATTTCAGCCCAGAGTGTCTTTAGGGCCATTCGCCTTAAACCTGTGTACCCAGCCACCCTGCCATTTGTGTTCACATGGCCTCAGCACATGACTCAGAGTCAGCAGTTCTAGGTTCTAATCTTGGCTCTGCATAGATTTCCTGTGGGAGACTGGACAAGTAATTTTAAACTCTCTGATCCTCTTTGCCCGTAAAATGAGGATACTATTATTGCACACAAGTGTTGAGGTTTGAATTCATTCATATTTTATAAAGTGCTTTGAAATACTGAAATGAAAGACATAATGCAAGTGTATTATTATTAGCCCTTGAAATAGATGTGTTTTCCAGGCTAATGATCCTAAGAATGAGGGAGAAATAATAAATCATAGTGCTGGCAGAATTACGCGTAATTGTAAAAGCTGACAAGGGGAGCAGAAGAATACAAGGAGAAATCTGTGGCCAGCAGCATTAAGGAAAAGAAGGAGAATTCTGGAGTACATCAGGAACAAAAGGAACGCTACCAAAGGTATTAGTCCATTTCTAAATGGAAATAGTAGAATTGTCAATAATAATGAAGAAAGTCAGAAATGTCCAATAAGTATTTGTTCTATGTTTGAGCAAAAGCAAGATGACGTATTCATATCCAATATTTTCCATTCCACCAGTAACTGAGAATGTTAAACAGCAGCTACTAAAGTTAGACTTCTTTAAATCAGGAGATCCAGATAACTTGTTTCCAAATAGCTGGGCAAAGAGCATTCTGGCCCATTAATGTTGATTTTTAGTAGGTCTTGGAACACAGGAATTTCCAGAGGACTGGAAATTAAGCCAGTGATGTGCCAGTATTTAAAAAGGGATGACCCAAGTAAGTGTCAGCTTAATTTTGATTCCAGGTAAGATAATGGAACAGCTGATACCAGACTTGATTAATGAAGAAATAAGAGGGTAAAACAATTCATACCAGTCAACATGGGTTTATGTCAGAGGTGGACAAACTACGGCCCGCAGGCCCCTCCTGCTCGGCTCATGAGCTCCCGGCTGGGGAGGCTAGCCCCTGGCCCCTCCCCTGCTGTCCCCCCGCAACCTTAGCTCGCTGCGCCGTCAGCGTGGGAGGGGGCTGCAGTGCAGGGGCAGGGGAGAGCAGGAAGGGGGGCTCACCTGCAGCCACAGGGGAACAGGCAGGCGGGTGGCGAGAGCACAGCGAACGCAGACAGAGGACTCAGGAGGAGCACCGCGCAGCCTGCTGGAGAGAGGCAGCACTTTGAAGGGGAAACCACGGCTCCTCCTGAGTCCTCCACCCATGTTCGCTGGGCCGCATTCTGAAAGAAGCTTTAGAGGGGGGCCTATTGGGGCGGGGTTGTGGATAAGGGTCGGGGCAGTCAGGGAGCAGGGAGGGTTGGATAGGGAGTGGGGTCCCGGGCGGGGGAGTGCGGTTAGGGGTAGGGGGTCCCAGGATGGAGTGGTCAGGGGACAAGGAGTGGGGGGGGTTGCATGGGTCAGGAGTTCTGAGGGGGGGGCAGTCAGGAGGCGGAAAGTGGGATGGGGCAGATAGGGTTAGGGGAGGCACAGCCTTCCCTACTTGGCCCTCCATACAGTTTTGGAACCCCAATGTGGCCCTCAGGCCAAAAAGTTTGCCCACCCCTAGTTTATGTTGATACCATTTTTCATTATATTGCAAATTTGGTTGATGAAGGCAGTAGTGTTGGTGTAATACGCTTGGACTTCTGTATGGCATTTGACTAGGTACCCAACTACATTTTGATTAAGAAACTAGAACAATACAATATCAACATGATACATAATAGATTAAAAACTGGCTAACTGATAGGTCTCAAACAGAAAATCATTACTGAGAAGGTGTGTGTCTATTGATGTCTGCAGGGCTGGTTCTTGGCCCTATGCTATTCAACAATTTCATCCTGGAAAAAACACACAGAAACAACACTGATAAAGTTTGCAGATGCACCAAAGATTGAGAGTCAAATAATGAAGAGAACAGGTCACTGATACAGAGTATTCTGGATTGCTTAGTAAGCTGGGTGCAAGTGAACAATGTAGGTTTCAGATATGGCCAAGTGTAAGGTCATCAAGGAATAAAGAATGTAGGCCATACACGATGGAGGACTCTATATTGGAAAGCAGTGACTTTGGAAAAGACCTAGGGGTGATCAAATACTCTGGCTACAAGGGCTAACGCTATCCTTGGCTATGTAAACAGGAATCTCGAGTGGGAGTAGGGAAGTTATATCACCTCTGTATTTGGCGCTGGTGTGACCGTTACTGGAATACTGTGTCTAGATCTGGTGCCCACACTTCACTTGAAAAATTAGAAAAGGTTCAGTGAAGAAAAATAAATAAAAAACAAATAAAAGGATTAGAAAACACGCCTTATAGAGATAGACTCAAGGAGCTAAATCTGTCTAGGGTATCCAAGAGAAGGTTAAGGGCTGAGTTGATCACAGTCTATAAGTACCTATATGGGAAACAAATCTGATAAAAAAGAGGGCTCGTCAGTCTAGCAGATAAAGGTATAACAAGCTCCAATGGATGGAAGCTGAAGCTAGACAAATTCAATATTGAAATAAGGCACACTGTTAAAAAAAAATGTGGGAAATTAATCTGTGGAACAACTTACCCTTGAGTTGTGGTGGATTCTCCATCACTGAAATTTTTTAAATTAAGATTGGTGCTTTTCTAAAAGATCTGCTCTAGTTCAACCCCAGCTATTGGACTTGATGAAGGAATTAGTTTAGGGAAGTCCTATGGCCTGTGTTAGGTAGGAGGTCAGACTGGATGATTACCATGATCCCTTTTGGCCTTTCAGATCTATGACTCTACTGCACTGTGATGCCAACTCTTTAATAATCGGTGATGGGCTTGCTTTCACAGCACTTTGGTGCTGCCAGTCTGTCCTCTAGTGGCTGGCTGAGGAAAATTGCAGTTATTCCAGATAACAGTGATGGCTCTGAAACATTCTGGGACCCAGTGGGGAGCACCCTTTTCTTTTTTTCTTTTCACAAACAGTGTTTCCGTTTGGGGAGCCCCTTTTTGAGATTCAAAAAGCACTGACTTTGGAGCACTGGCCGAGGGGTTACTACTTTGCCCTCTTGGGTTTATTTCCCATGGCAAGTCTCTCTCCGGACTGGTGCAGAGAGACTGGGTGCATTCTGCACTGTGGGGCCACATGTTCCAGGTTCACTCTCCAGTCCTATTGTCTCAACCTCTGGCCTCACGCTGGCTATCAACAACATTGGGTTGTATTGTTTGCATCTCATTAGCCGCGAGGGGCCCCCGTTAAAACGTGGGCTCCATTGTGCTAGGTTCCATCCAGACAGAAATGGATTCTACCCCAAAGAGCTCACAACCCGCACGAGAGAGCGGAAGTGCACTCGCAAAGACATACTGGGAATTCATGTCTAGATGAGCAGGTTGGAGGATCACACCATCCGACAGCTGGCGTTTGGAAAGGCCTGTTCAAGAGTGAGTCTGCAAAGGCCTGGGATAGACCTGAGGAGAGCTTGGTTCCTAACCATGCGCACTCTGCTTCTGTTACTCTTTGGTGAAAGTGGAGGCAGAAGCATTTTCTTGACACCCAAAGCGCAGTGGCCAATATCCCAAGATGGCTGCCAGAAGGCAGGAATTGACCTTTTGTGTTGAGAAATCATGTGACAGTCGGCTCCTGCTTTGCTGTGAGCTGATCACCCTTGGAATGGTCTCGAGATTTTGGGCACACCTGGGAGAGAGAGGATGTGCAGTGCCTGCACGGAGAGCAGCTGTCCCAGTCTGTGGGTACTTCGTCTTTTTAAGGACATGCTGAGTGCTGCACTCTAACTTTAGCACAACGGTACGGATTGACTCGGCTTGTTTTATTAATGGAAGGATATAAATACATCTGTTTTGCATCTGCCTTGTTCCTCCATGTGCAAATGGCAGGCTTTGTCCCGACTCCCTTTGGTGATTAAACTCGCCATCTTTTCAATCACAAATCACATTTCCATGTGTCAGTAGGAAATGTAAAGCTACAAAGTCACTTTGCTTTGTATGGAAAGTGCGGCCCTTCAGCCTAACTCAGCTGAGAAGCCACTGATTTTGTGGAGCTCTTTAAAAATATCTTCACTTAATCTTTGTTTCTATCAAATGATCTTTTCCATGATTGGCAGGTCTAGCACTGCCGATGCACTATACCCCTTACCCGCTCCACACTATTCCACCCCGTCCCCTCTGCCTCGGCTCTAAAAACCCTAGATCTCTGAGTTAAAAGCAGCAGTGCTCTTTAAAATTTTTACTACTACTTGGTTCTCCTCTGTCCACATGGAAGGAATTCAGACTCCATAAATATCTCACGAAATTGATCAAGTACATTTCACATGTGCAATTGACAGTTGTCTCAGAGGCCCCGGTTCTACAGAGCACAAAGTCAGTCACATACTCAACAGCTGCAGGGGTCGCAGCATTCTCATCATTTGAGGGGAGACGGCACCCTCCCATGACTCAGGAACAACATTGACCAGCTGTGGAATTATGCTCAAATACATTGGTTAGTCTCTAAGGTGCCACAAGTCCTCCTTTTCTTTTTGCGAATACAGACTAACACGGCTGCTACTCTGAATCCTTGAACTCTGTGACTGTTCAGATACAGGGCTTTTTGGGGGAGGGTAATGTGGCAGAGCTCCGACTTTGTACCCGTGGGTCCCACGCTTCTAGGCAGTTTATGCTAGCCTCAGAGGCTCACTGTGACCCTCCACATAGCCCTTCTCTCTCTAGGGCCAGGGTTACAGTCTACTGAGCCCTTTTCATCATAAGCCAGCAAGGAGGTTGATGAGAGATCTCCCACAGTCTCTGTTGTCCCTATGGGTTCATACCCGAACAGTTTAGCCTCCTGTCCTGATGGGACCTGTCTTCCCCTCCCAGGAGGTATTTCTGTAGTGGCAGGTTGTGGGGAACCTGGGCCCGTCCTCTACCCCGGGTTCCGGCCCAGGGACCCTAATGGTAGCAGCTGTTGGCAGCTGACCTTTCACTGCCAGAGTTGCTACATTTCCCTGGGCCAGTTCCCCACAGCTCTCCTGCTTCTCTTCTTCACCCTTACCTTAGGGCTCCCTTACCGATGGCTTGAGGGTGTCTTCATTAACCAGCCCTTCAGCCATGCTTCCTTTCCTCTGGCTCTCCTCGGCCTGACTGGAGTGAGCCCTTTTATAGTATCAGAGGGGCCTTAATTAGAGTCAGGTGTTCACATTACCTTAATGGCCTCACCTGATTCTTTGCAGGTTAATTGGAGTCAGGTGTTCTCATTAGCCTGGAGCCCCTGCTCTGGTCACTCAGGGAACAGAAAACTGTTAATCCAGTGGCCAGTATATCTGCCTTCTACTACTTTGTTCTACCCAACTGGCCTGGGTCTATCACAGTAGAAAGAAAAGGGGCGGGGAGGGGGGGAAGGGGCAACCCACCCAAAGCTTACAAAAAATGTTGGTAAATATGACACGAGACTCCACATTTATGGATTTTACATATTTGTGTCTCAATGACTCAATTCAATTAACTCATTTTATATTTAGGAAGGAAGCAGGGGGAGGGGTTCTAGCTGCCAACCTTGCAAACTCATCGTGGGCTCTGGCCGTCCAGCAGAGTTCTTTGTGGCTGTGATAAAGGCAATTAATATTCTAGTTTATTATAATTTAGTTAAGAATACTGTCAATGATGTGTGAACCAGAGTCAAATCCAGCTTGCTGTCCCATAGTGTGTTGGCTCTGCAGGAGGAGCAGCAATAGAAAGATGTGAAAGCTTGATGGAGAGAGAAAAAGGTCTCTGAAGACACAGAGAGGGTCAAATCCATCACTGATGTAATTCCAATAACTACTGCTGACTCTAGTGATGAAGGCTATGTCTGTGCTACAGATTACGTCACTCAGGGGTGTGAATAATCCACACCTTGAGTGACATAAGTTATACCGACCTAAGCGCTTGTGTAGACAGTGTTATGTCAGCGGGAGAGCTTCTCCCGTCAGCTTAGAGCGTCTTCACCAGAAGAGCTGCACCGGTGCAGGGCCCTCCCCATCAAGTAGTTGTTGCTGGCTATTACTGGACAGCTATGGGCAATATGAAATTATCCATTGCAGCTGCCTATTGTCAATACCCTCAAGTCCCAAAATGGACACAAACTAATGCTCTAAGCAATTGATACGTTTTCGCACTCAGTGGAAATGCTGCTGTAACACTGAGTGCTCCAAGACACAACGCTAAATGCCCTGAAAGCACAATAGTGCCTTGGGAGCCAAATGCAAGGTTTTCCCCTCCTTCTCACCCCTCCTCCACACAAACCTTTTCAGGCCCCATGAATCTGTGTATCCTAGTCTTGAACTCCCAGAGCTGTCCAGGCCCTAAGCTCCCCAGAACCTCATGAACACCCTGGGTGAAATCCTAGCCTCATTGAATGCAATGACAAAACTCACATTGACGTCACTGGGGCCAGGATTTCACATGCTGTGCTTTCCCTACCAGGACCTTGAGCGTTTACAGCCCCTGTTCCTGGTTGTGTGCTCTCATGGGCACAGGCGCTGTACTCATAGGTCCTGTCCCTGTTTAGACCCCAACCTGTGATGGTACCTCATATCTCCCCTGCCAGTCAGGGCCCATACCTCCATACCTCCACTAGCTGTAGGCCTGTGCTCCCATGCATGATGCCCACAATCCACATTCTGCATTCCCAGGGCAGGAATTCCCTACCCAGGAACAAACCTTCTATTTTCTGTATTGTGCGTGTTTGCACACGGGCTCCTTGCTGATGAAGAACTGTAAGTTTTTTCACCCTATTTCTTTGGAAAGTTAATTCACCTGAGACATGTGATCTTGGATTTGGCCTAGGTACTAGACATAATGGCATAGCCATTTTGAAACCTGAGGGTTTCAGACTGATCCCTTGAGCCAGTAGGCAATTCAAGGAAATTTTAACTACCACAAGCCATCAGGAAATTTCCCCTGCGTTTGCCAAAAAGTTACAGATTTGCCATGTAACCTCAGGATCCAAATAATGTGGGTGTGCACAATAGACTGACTGGGTACAGTACTTCTCAGAGCTTTTGTCCCAAGTTGATACAATGTTGTCGTTTTCCTTCCAGTGATTGTGCAAATACGCATTCCACTGTAGGGTCATGGAACGTATGTGTGCACAATACGTCTCGCAGAACGACAATTATTGTACATATCTGGTGAGTAACAGATTCTTGGCTTTTGCAATAGTAGTACTGGGTTTTCACATGGCGTGATAAGTGGTGTTGCCATGTGGGTGTGTACCTCTGAGTGGTGACTCTTTGTTCCTCAGTCTAGCACCTGCCTTCCTTTACCAAAGCGCCACCCTTTGGAAAAATCTTTAACTTAGTCTATTTTTAAAATACCCCCGTTCTTTTAATCCAAGAATTTTGCAGCATAGTCAGTGGAAAATGGTGCCCTAGAGAGAGAAAGGAATTAGAGGCTGAATTTAGAGCTACTGGAAGCAGGTGAAACTATACTGTCTTTGCTGGAGCTACACCTAATTCTAACAGTTGGAGTTGTGACCACAGCTGCTGAAATTCTAGCAGTGCTATACATTTCCAGTACACAGGGCTGACAGCAGGAGCCCAGCATGCTCAGCAGTGGAAGGTATCAAGTAAGCTCCTGCTCTGTTTACCCAAGTTGGTTAACAGGTGTGATATCCTGATACCAACATAAGGTCTGCTCAACATGAAGGGTGCATATTATGTATCGTCACTGGGCGGGGAAGCATAAAGTTTCCCTTAGAGTAAGTGAGGTACCATTTAGCAGCAGAGTTTGGCCCCTTGGCCTTCTTCCTGTACAAAAAAGCTCAACTAGCTTGTTAATTTCAGTAAACTAGTTAAGGAAGATCGAACAGGGAATGAACTGAGGCCAGTATGTAAAGTTAAGACCATGCATAAGTCTGTGCCGGATTGGAGCCTTGGGGCATAAAGCAGACAGGGAAGAATGTTTCTTTTCAGACTATTTACAAGACTGCAGAGGGAAGGGTCAGGTCCTGTCACCTTCTCAAGTCAGAAATAATTGTTCCTTACAGAGCATTCAAGTTTACATGTCCTTGCCTCTGAAAGCAGGGTTGATGTCCAAATCATTAGGTATTTAAGACACTGACATTCCAGTGCTCACCAGGTTATTTTTGAACAACACTGTAAGGGAAGCAGCAGCTCTGATTTTTGTCCATTTTATTATAAATTTATCAAAAGTCTCAATAAGTGGCAGTAGAGGAGGGGACTGATACTTTTGGTGGAGAAATAAAAGGAGGAGACTCACCTGCATGTAACATTACTACTGTATTTCTAGACTTAGTACCTTGGATACCCTGATTCTGTCAAATAGTGACTGCCATGGATCCAAAAACTTGTCAACCTGGAGCAGAGACAGAGGTCATCCTTGTCATGACTCACAACCTGGATTAAAGGGGCTGGGGAAAAAATCCATTACTGCCTATACAGCCAAGGCCTCAGTTCAGCGCTAATGAAAGCAAGAGCAAAATGTAGCTCTCCAAATCCACATTTACAGGACCAAGTTC
Organism: Caretta caretta; assembly: GCF_965140235.1. Classification (NCBI taxonomy): domain Eukaryota; kingdom Metazoa; phylum Chordata; order Testudines; family Cheloniidae; genus Caretta; species Caretta caretta. Next base: position 257,988,243 of record NC_134206.1, on the reverse strand, counting down.
TACTCTCAGCTACGCTGTATAACTCTAGTACTTTCCGTGGAGATACTCTGGCTCCATACCCTGCAGCTAAGAGAAGAATCTGGCCTGTCAAGTTAAAAGTAGTGGCGGCAACCCCATTCCACCCTGTTAAAAGCTTTGTCAGGCATGAGAAGAGACTCCACCTTTTGTGAAATTAGACACTGGCAAAAAGTTTCAAACTAGGGAGTATACAATGAATCACAGAAATCCATATTTAGGCACCTAAATAGAAATGGCCTGATATTCAGAGGTACTGAGAGATCCAAATTTCCGTTGAAGTCTGTGGGAGCAACAAACAATTTTGGACTGGGAAATCTACATTCAGAGTATTTCTCAACCTCAAGTTTTGCTTCCCCAATCGGTGTCCTGCCGCCTGACTTTTAACAACCTATGCACCTGTACCAGTTTTTCTCTTTTTTTTCCTTCTCCCTTCACAGCTTCTGAGCTATCTAATCCACTGGTATTTATAAAACGTCACCACAATACCTGATCAGAGTACATATGTTTGAACAGTGAAAACTGCCCGATATAGGGATTATAGGGTGGTGGAGGAATTAGTATTCTGTCCTACTCCGGTTGTAATCAGACTCTTAAATTGACCACATTATCCTTCATTTCTCTGGCCTCCTCTTTGGATCTAGTTACTTGGGGAATAATATGGCCAAGAGATGAATCCCTCTCCATGATAAGACCAGTGTCTCTGCCCTCTGACACTCCGTGCATGTCCATTTGAGGGAAATAACTTTTTCAAATAATTATTTAATTATTCTAGTGTACTGAAAATGTATAAGACATTAATCAGAACACATGGTAATGGATGAATAAGAATGATAAAAACGTAGAAAAAGCCATTTTTTCCTGATTGTTAGAGTCTGAGATTATAACATTTGGATGCAGATAAAATCAAAGCAAACACCAAGGGCCGTATGCCAAGATACAACCTATTTACCAAAACAAGAATATAGATAACAAGAATCACATTGACCGTAAAAATAAAGTGAACAAGTTTTCCAGTCAAATCAACCTTTTCCTATGAGAAAGAAGGGTAGAAAGAAAAAGAGAAAAGTATATATCCAAAGCTCAAACATCTTCTTGCGTACCTATATTATTTATAATGATTTTAAATCCTACATGATAACCCAATATATTAGAAGAGAAAAAATAGTTCCTTTGGGAACAGCTGCCACACCGAATCCTTTAAAATCAGAGTCTCTGGTCTTTTTCCTCCTCTTGGGTATCTTCTCCACTCTTCTTAAAAATCAGAAAACTAATTTTTATCCATAAATGGCCTTTTTTCCCTTAATAAAAAAGTGTTTCATTTCGTGTGTCTTCAATCACTAAGTGAGTGAAGCATCCATACCCCTGACATAATGTATCTGTTTGTTTGTGACAAGCCAGCTCAGAGTGAGACATATGGCAATCATCTGGGGAAGAATCAGGAATTAATCATCAATATATTACTTGGTAATGATAGAAGAGGAGGAACAATGCAACGTGATGGCCAACTCATTAGAGTGTCAAAGTTTATCCCAGAAGATGGAGATACTTAGGTAGGCCTATTAGTAATGAGATTAGTTGGCTGGATTTCCTCCATATTTTAAGAGGGAGTGAATCAGCTGCAATCACAAATTGACTTCTAAGAGCTGAAGTCATATACAATTTATGAAGACTGTTGTACTAGATTTTATGGACCTAATCAAGAGAGCCAAGACATTCTAGATTATGTTCTTTTGTTTTTGTATTCACAGTTGCCTTTGCAGATAACCTCCAAGGCTTTCCGTGCTCTATTACTGATAAATGTTTTAGAGAGACAAGGTAGGCGAGGTAATAGCTTTTATTGGACCAACTGCTGCTTCACAGTAAAAGCTATTACCTCACCCACCTAGTCTCTCTAATATCCGGGGACCAACATGGCTACAACAACACTGGAAACAACAAGTGGTTTGGATTTATTCAACGTTTTGTAGACTTGAAGTTAGACCTTTGCAAAGGCCAGTAGATTGGATAATTGATTCAAATGGGGAAAGAGAATAACATTAGTTCCACACGTGTTTTTTCAAGCCATGCCTTAGTTGAAAGTAAGCAAAAAAATTTGGAATGAAGATGACATCAACATAAAAAGCACATCTTAAGGGACCCTAGCACATCAGCATAGAAAATGCCAGCCAGTCATCAGATAAACCTTGACAAACTGCATGGAACTAGGCTAGGTTGAAATATTTTTATTTTTGTGACTGGGGCATAGAAGGGAAAGGGATGGAGTTTCACAAACAAATCCATGTTTGTGGTTGGGGGGATCAGTTTACAATGGCTTCGCTGATTGATGGACAAAAGCTATCTCCCCAATCTGTGTAGAGGCTCAATTTTATAAAGAGCACGTTGAATATGATGTAAAGCATTCCATACCTCCCAGGTGATCCTCCACAAATCTTAATGGGAAAGCATTGTTCTATACCAGTAGTTCTCAACCAGGAGTACGTGTACCCTGGGGGTAATTAGAGGTCTTCCAGGGGGTACATTAACTCATCTAGATAGTTGCCTACTTTTACAACAGGCTACATAAAACGCACTAGCAAAGTCAGTACAAACTAAAATTTCATACGGATAATGACTTGTTTATACTGCTCTATCTACTATACACTGAAATGTAAGTACAACATTTATATTCCAATTGATTTATTTTACAATTATATGGAAACAATGAGAAAGCGAGCAATTTTTCATTAACAGCATGCTGTGGCACGTTTGTATTTTTAGGTCTGATTTTGTAAGCAAGCAGTTTTTAAGTGAGGTGAAACTTGGGGGTACACCAGACAAATCAGGCTCCTGAAGGGGGTACAGTAGTCTGGAAAGGCTGAAAGCCACTGATCTATACCATGGTTTATATTTAGGAAGGTCAGGTGCCTCTCCCGCCTTGGAGCACTTCAGATATTTCATGTGCATTTGGAGATATCTAACTGCTACCGTAATACATATAAATCTGCATAAAATGCCATCTTGGTTGAAAATGGAGATGCCTTTGATCATATAAAACCATTGCTCACCTCAGCCAGCAGTTCTACTGCATGAATAAACTGAAGGGGATATTTCAGTGTATGATTCTTCATTTGTGGTGTATTGAAACTCTGTTAAAATTGTAGGCGGTGACTTTAAATTTCAGGTTTTTATTCCTGGTCCTGCTTGCAAGCTAGGGGACTGTGAAAGTAGAATGAATTATATTGAAATTATAATTCATTAAAGAAATGCTGCTTGAAGAGTTTGTTGAAATATAGTTGTCAAGAAGAGAAACATTCAGGAGTGTGAGACAATGGGTCCTCAAACTAATTAACTTAGAGCTCCTACTGAGCTAGGAGATTGGTAAACATTAGTATGCAAATAAGATATGTATGTATATTTGTCAGTTTCTGCTTCCTTTTGTCTCCTATGTTAAATTGGCTTTGGCTTATCTGTATAAATAAGTTATCTTGAGCTTTTGCAGAAGGCTCACATATATCTGGGTGCATTGGCAAAGCGCTTTGCTAATGAACAGAGTGGTCTGACAAATTCAGTGAGTCTTGAATCTGACTTTGACAGGACTCTATAGGAAAGCATGTGATCAGTCAGTCTGCAGACAGTCTGTCCAGACTCTAGAGTATAGTGGGTGAGTTGTGCCTCTGTGTTTTTAGGGAGCAGCCTGCTTTGTCTCTCTCTGTTTTGTGGCCTTTGTTATTGTGTGGATATGGGTTACTTGCAGGATTCTCTGGGTATATCTCATTTAATCATTTCCCTGCCGTTGCTGGGGCCTCCAGCACCAGGGCACCTCAGTCCCTCTTGTTCACTGCCTGTGGCACATAATAGTCTAGTCTCCTGTGGGCTGCAATACTCTGGTGTCATTTCAGTTGTTGGGTTTAGCGTGCAGGTGCTGGTTGATGCTGGTGACCTGTGCTATACAGAAGCCCCTTTGTTTTCAGTTTAATCTGATTTTTACCAAAAAATTCCTGGGTTTTACAAAAAGTATTATTCATTTTTTTTACAGATTTTCACCTTACTTTTTTATCATTCAAATATATAAAAAAAACTTCTTTTATTAGGAAAATACAATACGTTGCATGAGATATATGTATTACGATAGTACATTAGTCTGTGTGTATATGCAAAGCTGTTTGTTGAAGTAAAGCTATGTATTAGTCTAGAACAGGGGTCTCCAAACTTTGAGACAAGGGCCATATTAGATTTTTGAAGGGCCTTCGCGGGACGAAGCGACTGTGAAAAAATTAAACATATGCAAAATCGTTAAAAAAAAAGAAATATTATTTTAGGATTAGTGAGAAGTATGGTACTAATGTTTTTCTGACAAAACTGCATTTAGCTGTGGTTCAAAGTTAGTGTTCCCGATCATCAAAATTGATTGTACATGTTCATCAGACAAGGTCGATCTGTAGTTGGATTTCACATATTTCATCATCACAAATGTTTTTTCACACACATAAGTAGTGCCAAACACACATTAATCCACAGACAAGGTTTTTTACATGAGCATATTGATCACTTGGCCGGCATTTATAGAACTCTACCAGATTTCATTCCTCATATTTGTCCTTCAACAAATCATTGGATTGCAGGTCAATCACTTCCATTTGAAGTTCAGGTGGCAGTTTTTCGAGATCGCAATGAAATGGGTTTTGGAAGATCCATATTTCTCCTGCATTCACATCAAGGTCAGAGAAACACTCCTGAAACTGTAGTTTCAGATCAGAAATGATTTCTTGTGCAAACATAGTTGGGAATCGTGATTCAGTTGAACTTGGTTGAACTTTTCACAACATGTAAAATGAGCAAAGCAGTCCCTCATCAGCTGGGACTCGAAAAGAACTAGTTTTTGCCTGAATGCTTTCACCTGGGTGTACATGTCACAGATAAGCCCATTTTCTCCTTGTAGTCTAAGATTGAAGTCATTCATGTGCTTGGTTAAGTCTACAAAAAAAAGCTAATTTCCAAACCCATTCACTGTTTGTGAGTAAAGGTAGAGGTCATTTTTTTAAATTTAAGAACATTTCAATTTCAGTTCTAAGCTAAAAAAATCACGATAAAACCTTTCCACAGCTAAGCCATCGAACTGAAGTGTGGTAGGGCAACTCGTGATATTCTGATTCTATTTCCACCAGAAATGCTTGGAACTGACGATGGTTAAGTCCATGCGAGCGAATGAAATTCACGGTTGAAACTACGGGTTCCATAACACATGACCAATCCAAATATTTCCCGCACAATGCTTGCTGATGAAGAATGCAATGAAGAATCATAGGCTTGGGTTTCATAGGCCCGCACTTTCACAAGCTTTGTAGATTTGTCCAATCAAACCTTTTTTGGAACTGCACATATTTCTACCTCCATCAACTGTAACGTATTTCAGTTGTTTCTATTGCAGGCTGTATTGAGAAAGTGACTTTTCAACTTCTTTGAAAATCTTTTCACCTGTGGTTGTTCCATGCATACTATGCACAGAGGCTAGTTCTTCCATAACTTCAAAATTACTGCCGACCCCGTGAATAAACAACAGCAGCTGCGAAGTATCGGAAACATCAGTTGACTCGTCAAGTGCGAGGGAAAACCACTCAAACTTCTTAGCCTTTTCATTCATCTGGAAAATTATATTACTGCCAATGTCCTCGATTCTGCGACCAACTGTGTTTGCCGAAAGACTAATTGTCTTAAATAAATCTACTTTTTCTGGGCATATTTCTTCGGCTGCTTGAATCATACATATTTTAACTAGCTCGCCATCAGTAAATGGTTTTCTTCATTTTGTTAACAGTTGTGCCACTCGAAAGGTGGCTCTTGTTGCAGCTTTGTTCTCGGTTTTCTTCTTCTTAAATATAAACTGTTGTGACGATAAGCCACGTTTCATGGATTCTAATTTATCTGAACGTAGCTTTCCCGTAAATTGAGAGTAGTTCGACCAGTGCTTGGTTCCATAATGTCTACAAACGTTGTATTCTTTTAGCACTGCGATAGTTTCGTTACATATTAAACACAATGCTTTACTACCTGATTCAATAATGAAATAGTCCACACTCCATTGTTCTTTAAACACGCGACATTCAGAATCAACCTTTCTCTTCTGTCCTTTTCCCGACATAATGGCCCCAGTAGCAACAGACTTAAACACAACGAATATACATTTCTCAATAGTCTGACACGCGCTAAGACAAAAACTGAGGGAAACAACAACTCATCACGCATCCAGTTCCTTCTGCCGCTACTAACCTACCTACTGCGTGCTCATCGGCTCTGCGACCCTGGCAGGAATGCAGTGACGTAATGAAGTTCTGCCGCGGCTCTGGGGTTTCTGCTGCTGGCCCCTTGCCAGCCGGGGTCCCGCCACTGCTTGCACCCAGCACCCGCTGCTGGCCTGGGTGAAGGAACCCAGGCTGGCAGTGGGCTGAGACCCCGGCTGACAGGAGCCCGCGGCGGGAACCTCAGAGCAGTGGCGGGCTGAGCTGCTCAGCCCATTGCTGCTCTGGGATTCCCGCCACGGGCTCCTGCCAGCCGGGGTCCGGCCGCCCGATGCGATGTTGGTTGGGGGGCTGGGCAAATCGAAGCCACTGGCCGTAGTTTGGAGATCCCTGGTCTAGAAGATACACACAACAAACAGGCATGCACACAAGCTCTGAAGCGCATGCGCGTCTGAACGTGCCGCTGAATTTCACGTCGACCATGTACATGTTTCAAGCCGTTGGCAGATAACAGTTTAAAGATTTGATACACTAAAATGGGAAGAAAACAAAAATCTGTAACAGACTATGTTTCAGAACACAAGGAAGTATTCGAAAGTTTTAAAAAAAACAAAAACGGGAGAAAAGGATGAAGTTGAGCGTATGCACTGCAAATGGCATGGCCCAATTATTAAATGTAAATATTTGTAGGCTAATAGTTCTAAGTCTACAGCAGTCCATTGTTTCTTCAAATGAAAAGTTTTATTTGGGGATTAGAGATATATCGTTTTCTTAAACTCAGAGGTAGCATTATGTTTTGAGTTCTGTTTTAGTTCTGCAGCAAACGCACATTGACTAATGGAATTCAAAGCTTTAATCTACTAAATACTTCCCCCCCACCGTCTTTCCATCCACCAAAATAAACCCCGATATTTACCCAGTAAAATGATGAATAGTCTTTTGCACTGATTTTCACCAGTTTTTGTTGTTATGGTAATAAACACTGTTAAATTCCTGGGAGAATAAACACTGAAAACGAAGGGCCCTAGCTATACAGGAGGTCAGACTAGATGATCTAGGGTGCCTTCTGGCCTTAAATGCCATGATTCTAAGGATAAGCCTACACTTAAACTGCTACCGCAGCACAGTTGCACAGATTCACTGTAGACACTCACGAGAGTCATAGGAGGGGTTCTCCCGTTGCTGCAGTTAATCCACCTCCCCAAGAGGCAGTGGCTGGGTCGATGGAAGTATTCTCCATTGACCTAGCCATCAGCTCCACTGGGGGTGATGTTGGCTTAACTCTGTCTCTTGGGGGTGTGGATTTTTCCAACCCCTGAGGGATGTAGCTATGCTCATGTAACTTTTCAGTGTAAACATTCCCTAAGGAAAGTCGTGTTATGTTGCAACCTTCTAGCAAGAGTATTTGGTTTTTATCTAACTTCTCCATGTGTATGCCGTGAATGGTATATTTATACATAAAAGTTTGCTAATTTGCCATATCTGTCAATTCCAAATATGCTGTATACAGCAAACTGATCGCCTCAAGTTTCATTTTCAGCTTCTCAGCTATTTTTCTTATTTCAGCTCCAGTCCCTCCCTTACCTCCCTCAGCTAAATGTGTGACGTCTGTCTTAATCACACAGGCTTTGTTTATGATGGCTGGTGTTGCTATTACAGCATCCAGCCAGTTTCCTTTGGATGCAGCAGGTGGTGTTTCAGCTGAACCGCTTCCCATTGCCTTAGACTGTCTAGTTCTGCTAGGGATACTGCTTTCTTCTGACCTTGAACTAGGGTTAGCTTTTTGTTGAGTTGATTTGTTTAACTTTGTAATGTTTCTATATAATCCCTGAGCTGAACCAGCAGCAGACAAGAAATCATTCAAGTAGTTGCATGAGGCCTCCGTCTTCTGAAAAGCTTCTAATTCACAATCCTCTTCATTGGACATTTTCAGATAATTCAGGCTGTTTTCATATTGCTGTAGCAACTTCTTAACTTTATCCTCTATCTTGAAGTTGTTATGATTTTTGTATACAAGTCTGGAAATATTTGCAACATCACCTAATATCTCCCAACCAAGACCGAGACGGCCCCCATGTTTTACTAGATTAAAAATGCTTGAAATAAAACCCATGGTGTTTGCTGCAGTACGTATCGTGGCACATTTTTTATGGACTTCATCCATGGTGTCTACCATTTCCTCAAGGCATCGTATGAAGCTTTCCACCTTCTTTCTTTGCTCGGGAAACTGCTTCAGGAAGTCACCGATACTTTCTTTATTCCTGTTGGATGACAAAGTCATGTGTTTATAGTTGGTGCCACGGGGTCAGTCAACACATGAGAGCTGCTAAAAGGTAAAGGCTTGACTGGAATAACCAAATACACAAATGCAGAAGAGTTGAATACTGGCTACTCATGGACAGTAAGTGCCCCAGTGAAACTCTGTTCTATTCAGGTTCTTATGCCACACCCCTCACCTTGTATGAAGATGTTGGAATGACAGGAGGTAATACACTGCAGAGACGTCGCTCTTGGGGGAGGGTGGGATTCTCTGAAGCTTCTCCTCCTGGCAGGGGCGCTGGAATGATTTGTAGAGTGGGGCTGCTGAGAGCCATTGAACCAAACTGTAAACCCTGGATATGGTGGAAACCACTTCAAGCGTAAGGGTGCGGCAGCACCCCTAGTTCCAGCACCTATGCCTCCCAGTGAGTCCCCTCTAAAACCGACCTCAGACGGAGTGCCTACAGAACAGTCAATGATGGTTAAGTGGTGGGTGTGCAGTGACTGCTGCTGAACATGCTCGTTGCAGTGTTACCTTCCCCTTCCCCCTCTCTCTTTGCTGTATCCACTTGTTTTCCCTCTACGCTGAAGTTGTAAGCTCTTTGGGACAGGGGTTACCTTGTTATTTATATATATGTGCTACATCTAGCGCACTGGGAAACCCAAACCCTGCCCGAGCCATCTAGATACTACCCCAATAGCAGTAATTGTAGCTCTCTTGTCATTTGGGAGGGTTGAGACAAGAGCTCCCCCAGGCAGACAGTGGCACAGAATCAGCAGCGAGCGGTAGGATGAACAAGAACTTGAAGCTACCTGCTACCCGTGTGCTTGAGACCTAGACAGCCACTGGGGTGTTAGTGCAGAGGAGTTGTTGATAGCCCAGAAGATGCCCGGACAACCAGACTCTGTGCACAGGACAATCTGTGCCTGGACACCCAGCCCACGCAGGCTCCTTGTTTGGAGGGGGAAGTAAGGTGTCAACTTCTAGAATCAGGACATGTTGCCCCTCAGTTGCTGTCTGCAGGATGGGGGAAGGGAGGAGGGGACACTCCATTTGCTTCTCAGCAGGAGCCCAGCTGAGCAAAAGCACCCAGCCCCTTGTCAGCTAGTGGTCCCAAAATAGCTCGGCTCCTTGAGGCATTGGCAAAGGAGAGAGAATTTTAAAAAGTGAGTGACCTTATTTTAGCCACTGCAATATATCGGACTAGGGTCGTATCCCTTTTAACAGTCCGCGAGCCCTCTCGTGGCACTCCCTGCGTTCTGTGTTTTAGAAGCCCCCGGACACCAGCCGGAGCAGCAGCGTGTACGTGACTAGGCTGCCTGCCATGTTTGTATATGTTAGTAAACATGGTTACTTAGGGCCCAACTGTGCCCATGTGGTTTTTTTGTGTCATTATTGGCTGAGGAGCAAAAGACGCAGTGCCTACATTTACTGAGATGGAAAGTATAGTTTGATATTGGGGAGGGGGAAGCACTGTTGGGATGTATTCTGAAGCACTTTGAAAAGTCACTGGAGGCAGAAGTGAGCAGCACTCTCCCTTGACTTGGAAAACCTGCAAAGCTGTTGACCCACAGGATACTCCAGCCACTTCCCCAGCTTGGGATTCACTTCACGCCTAACAAACAGGATACGAGCCAGCCATGCAGCACTGCTCTCAGATACCACCCTGAACGGTGTAAATCAGTGTGTCACATGCACCAAAGGAGGAAGTAAGTTGCTCTGCTTTACTGGTTAAATCTCTCTTAGGTTGAGTCTGCACTCGACGTTTTCTTAAGATTTCCCATCATTGCCCTACATCCCACCTCAATGATCTGTTTGTTTTAAACAGTGAACAGAGAAAGGGCCAGAATCTTAACTGTTAAAATGAAAGCTGAATTCAGGCTGAATGTGTAACAGCTGCGAGATATAGGAATTGCCAGGTTGGATCATACCCTAGATGTCCATCTACAGTAGTTCAGTATCCTGTCCCTAACAGTAGCCAGCACCAGATGCTTCAGAGGAAAGGGTAAAAAAACTCCTGCAGCAGGCAGCTCTGGTATAACCTGCCCCCAGGGAAAGTTTCCCCCTAAATCACAATAGTTAGAGGTTGTCCTATGCCCTAAAGCTTGAGAAGGGGACTTCTTTCTATCATAACTGGCACCTGGAGACTGTGTCACTCCCCAGCTAAGGAACCTGGACTTTGATGGACTTTGAGTGCAAAGGATAGCCTTAAAAATGCTAACCCTCGTCACTAATTCTCAGAAGCCCTGTTTATGGTCGAGAAATTTTCGAAAAAAATTCCCACTCTGTCCATTGTCAATTCAGCTTCACAGACATTAGTAACATGGAGAGCCCCAGCTCAGGACTCATGCTGCTGGCTTTAATGTTGTGTCCTGTAACCCTGCTCAAGGCAGATCGAATACATTTTCAGTTAAAAAAAACAAAAACAAAACAACAAACATCAGAAACGTTTCACAGACACTGCACCTATGCCTAGAACTGGAATATCACAGCCTGCATTTTTCACATAACACGGAACATTGTGTCGTACTAAAGGGGAAGGAAATTAAAGCAGATCAACTGGTTAACTTCTGTTCGCGAGAATTCTTAACTGGCCAAAATTGCCGTGCATTACCTCTCAAGATATATCAAGGCCTGCTTGACCATCATCAAATCTTCAGCATTCAAGTCAGTGACAATCTTGTCTACCAGTGTCCTCTTTAGATGCTTTGATATTTCAAGGTTGTCATCAAGATTTTCTAAATCAAATTTAAAATAATTAAACCAAGTATTCCCTTGTGTTTTGCATGCGAGTCAAACGAAGAAGGGGCAGGAAGCTACGCGCAGTGGTTCATGCACTGTGCTGAGCTACAGGAGATTAGAACTCAGTTCCAAGTCCTGATCCTTCATTCTCTGGACTCTCAAGTCCTGGAAATGCTCCTCATAATCATGTAGAAGACCCAGATTTGGGTCCCAGGCTCTCTCGTCGCAGGTCAAGTGTAACTGGGAGTTACCTGGGTTACCTGGGTGACCCTGATTAGGGTGACTCTCACAGCCAACAGGATGATGAGAGAGGAAAGCAGGAACCCCTGGCCCTGAAAGGGTGTTTTAAGTGTGATGCACTAGTTCCGAACAGTGAAAAATAGAGACTGAGAAGCAGCCTGAGCTGCAGCAGATATTCAGGTACCTTCAGAAATACTGGATGCTCCTGAAGATATCCTGGAGGAAAATACTCTCTGCATCTTCTCTGTTGAACCCTTCAGGGGTATCTTATTAAAGGTGACTCAAGAGGAGACTGATGTGGCTTGTGGAATGACTGAGAATCTAGTCCCTAGTGGGAACAGGTGCCCATATTATAAAACTATCGGTGGAGTCAAAATTGGCATGAGCTGACCCTTTGTTGGTAGCCTCAGGGATTCCATGGGCAACATTCCCACCCCTGAGAGGTGTAGCTATACTGAAGCCCTGGTGTAGACAGCACTTCTGTCAACCTAGCTACTGCCTCTCGGGAAGGTGGATTAACTACGCCAATGGGAGAACCCTTCCCGTCAGTGTAGGTAGTGTCTACACTGAAGCACTATGGCGGCGCAGCTGGTGGGGCGGCCTCTGGGGTCATTAAATTGGGGAAGAAAACTATTAGAGCCTCCCCTGGGATAGTGCTTGGGGTGTGCTATAGACCGCCGGGATCTAATTTGGATATGGATAGAGCCCTTTTTAATGTTTTTAATAAAGTAAATACTAATGGAAACTGTGTGATCATGGGAGACTTTAACTTCCCAGATATAGACTGGAGGACGAGTGCTAGTAATAATAATAGGGCTCAGATTTTCCTAGATGCGATAGCTGATGGATTCCTTCAGCAAGTAGTTGCTGAACCGACTAGAGGGGATGCCATTTTAGATTTGGTCTTGGTGAGTAATGAGGACCTCATAGAGGAAATGGTTGTAGGGGATAATCTTGGTTCAAGTGATCATGAGCTAATTCAGTTCAAACTGAATGGAAGGATTAACAAAAATAAATCTGCAACTAGGGTTTTTGATTTCAAAAGGGCTGACTTTCAAAAATTAAGGAAATTAGTTACGGAAGTGGATTGGACTGAAGAATTTATGGGTTTAAAGGTAGAGGAGGCCTGGGATTATTTTAAATTAAAGCTGCAGAAGCTATCGGAAGCCTGCATCCCAAGAAAGGGGAAAAAATTCATAGGCAGGAGTTGTAGACCAAGCTGGATGAGCAAGCATCTTAGAGAGGTAATTAAGAAAAAGCAGAAAGCATATAGGGAGTGGAAGAAGGGAGGGATCAGTAAGGAAAGCTACCTTATTGAGGTCAGAATATGTAGGGATAAAGTGAGACAGGCTAAAAGTCAAGTAGAGTTGGACCTTGCAAAGGGAATTAAAACCAATAGTAAAAGGTTCTATAGTCATATAAATAGGAAGAAAACAAAGAAAGAAGAAGTGGGACTGCTAAAAACTGAGGATGGAGTGGAGGTCAAGGATAATCTAGGCATGGCCCAATATCTAAACAAATACTTTGCCTCAGTCTTTAATAAGACTAAAGAGGATCTTAGGGATAATGGTAGCATGATAAATGGGAATGAGGATATGGAGGTAGACATCACCATATCTGAGGTAGAAGCGAAACTCAAACAGCTTAATGGGACTAAATCGGGGGGCCCAGATATTCTTCATCCAAGAATATTAAAAGAATTGGCACAAGAAATTGCAAGCCCATTAGCAAGAATTTTTAATGAATCTGTAAACTCAGGGGTTGTACCGTATGATTGGAGAATTGCTAACATAGTTCCTATTTTTAAGAAAGGGAAAAAAAGTGATCCAAGTAATTATAGGCCTGTTAGTTTGACATCTGTAGTATGCAAGGTCTTGGAAAAAATTTTGAAGGAGAAGGTAGTTAAGGACATTGAAGTCAATGGTAAATGGGACAAAATACAACATGGTTTTACAAAAGGTAGATCGTGCCAAACCAACCTGATCTCCTTCTTTGAGAGAGTAACAGATTTTTTAGATAAAGGAAACGCAGTGGATCTAATTTACTTAGATTTTAGTAAGGCGTTTGATACTGTGCCACATGGGGAATTATTAGTTAAATTGGATAAGATGGGCATCAATAGGAAAATTGAAAGGTGGATAGGGAATTGGTTAAAGGGGAGACTACAACGGGTCCTACTGAAAGGTGAACTGTCAAGTTGGAGGGAGGTTACCAGTGGAGTTCCTCAAGGATCAGTTTTGGGACCAATCTTATTTAATCTTTTTATTACTGACCTGGGCACAAAAAGTGGGAATGTGCTAATAAAGTTTGCAGATGATACAAAGCTGGGAGGTATTGCTAATTTAGAGAAGGACAGGGATACCCTACAGGAGGATCTGGATGACCTTGTAAACTGGAGTAATAGGAATAGGATGAAATTTAATAGTGAGAAGTGTAAGGTCATGCATTTAGGGATTAATAACAAGAATTTTAGTTATAAGCTAGGGACGCATCAACTAGAAGTAACGGAGGAGGAAAAGGACCTTGGAGTATTGGTTGATCATAGGATGACTATGAGCTGCCAATGTGATATGGCTGTGAAAAAAGCTAATGTCATCTTGGGATGCATCAGGAGAGGTATTTCCAGTAGGGATAAGGAGGTTTTAGTACCGTTATATAAGGCACTGGTGAGACCTCACCTGGAATACTGTGTGCAGTTCTGGTCTCCCATGTTTAAGAAGGATGAATTCAAACTGGAACAGGTACAGAAAAGGGCTACTGGGATGATCCGAGGAATGGAAAACTTGTCTTATGAAAGGAGACTCAGGGAGCTTGGCTTGTTTAGCCTAACTAAAAGAAGGTTGAGGGGAGATATGATTGCTCTCTATAAATATATCAGAGGGATAAATACCAGAGAGGGAGAGGAATTATTTAAACTCAGTACCAATGTGGACACAAGAACAAATGGATATAAACTGGCCACTAGGAAATTTAGATTAGAAATTAGACGAAGGTTTCTAACCATCAGAGGAGTGAAGTTTTGGAATAGCCTTCCGAGGGAAGTAGTGGGGGCAAAAGATCTATCTTGCTTTAAGATTAAACTCGATAAGTTTATGGAGGAGATGGTATGATGGGATAACATGGTTTTGGTAATTAAATATTCATGGTAAATAGGCCCAATGGCCTGTGATGGGTTTTTAGATGGGGTAAGATCCAAGTTACCCGGGAAAGAATTTTCTGTAGTATCTGGCTGATGAATCTTGCCCATATGCTCAGGGTTTAGCTGATCGCCATATTTGGGGTCGGGAAGGAATTTTCCTCCAGGGCAGATTGGTAGGCCCTGGAGGTTTTTCGCCTTCCTCTGTAGCATGGGGCACGGGTCACTTGCTGGAGGATTCTCTGCTCCTTGAGGTCTTCAAACTACAATTTGAGGACTTCAATAGCACAGATATAGGTGTGAGGTCTTTTTTAGGAGTGGTGGGTGAAATTCTGTGGCCTGCATTGTGCAGGAGGTCAGACTAGATGATCATAATGGTCCCTTCTGGCCTAAATATCTATGAATCTATGAATCTATGTGCCACCCCCACCGCCCGATTTGCTGCTTTGCTTGTACTGAGCATGCTCACAGACTGAACATGCTCAGTAACATCTGCTGAAGCTGCTGCCCTCACTCTGCCCTGCCCCCCAAAGGGCAGGTCTCTGAGTGTAAACATACCCTGAATACCTTTCCAATACCTGAGGAAGAACTGTCTGTAGCTCAAAAGCTTGTCTTTTTCACCAAGAGAAGTTGATCCAATAAAAGATATTACCTTGTCTTTCAGTTAGTTAGTTATTTTGCCTTAATCTGGCAAATGTCAGTTTGAAATGCCATTTGACTGAAACAGCACTGCACTAAATGACACATGTAGATCGGCTGGCGTGCAATGGTCTCCCTTGTTTTAAAAAGAGATTAATTCAAACTGGAACAGGTGCAGAGAAGGGCTACTAGGATCAGAAGAATGCAGAACTTACCTTATTAGAGGAGACTTAAGGAGCTTGGCTTGTTTAATCTAATCAAAAGAAAACTGAGTGGAGATATGTTTGCTCTCTAAAAATACATCAGAGGGATAAATACCAGGGAAGGGGAGGAGTTATTTAAGTTAAGGGCCAATGTCGGAACAAGAACAAATGGATATAAACTGGCTATCAACAAGGTTATGCTTGAAATGAGACAAAAGTTTCTGACCATCAGAGGAGTGAAGTTCTGGAACAGCCTTCCAAGGGGAGCAGTGGGGGAAAAAACCCAACTGGTTTTAAGACTGAGCTTGATAAGCTTATGCAGGGAATGGTATGATGGGACTGCCTACAAGGGCATGTGGACTATCTGTGACTGCTAGTAGCCCATATCTTCAATGGCCAGGGATGGGACACTAGATGGGAATGGCTCTGGATTACTAGAGAATTCTTGCCCAGGTGTCTGACTGGTGGGTCTCAGCCACATGCTTGGGGTCTAACTGATTGCCGTATCTGAGGTCAGAAAGGAATTTTCCCCAGGTCAGATTGGCAGAAACTTTGGGGACTGGGGTGCCCTCTTCTAGAGTGAGGATTCAGCTGCTGGTTTGAACTTGAGTAAATGGTGGATTCTCTGTAACTTGCCATCTTTAAATCATGATTTGAGGACTTCAGGAATTCAGCGAGAGGCTGTGGGCATATTTCAGGAGTAGATGGGTGAGGTTCTGTGGCCTGTAATATGCAGAGGTCAGACTAGATGATCAAGATGGTCCCTTCTGGCTTTAAAGTCTATGAATAAGGCTTTTCTCAGTGTGTAGAAGGAAGAACACTAATAAATCTTCAGTGCTCTGCAGAATCTTCTTTGCAGTAGAAATAAAACCGATCACATTTCTGACGTGGACTCTTATCTGTAAATGCTAGATGAAGCACTAGAAAATATATTATGAGGAACAATCTTGTGCTAGCAGGCCACGAGAGAGGAGTGGACTCAATTACCTTGGTAGATCTTTTTCATCTGTAATTTCTTTGCTCCCTTAATTTAAAAACTGGTCATTTAAAGTGCTCTGGGCGGCTAGTTGGCTTGGACTCAGTAATTTAATTTAACAGCTCGTGTTCAGAGCCTTGTAAGTGTGTCCTCGCTCTGGTAACTATGTGGGTTGGGTTCAAGAGCACATCGCAGTAAGGAAGGTAAAGTTAATATTAACAACAGCACTGCATTAGGACAACCATTTAAGAGAAGGAAAGCAAAGTGAATCTGGTTGCTGTGACCATCAGAAACAGTCTGCTGTATGTTTTCTTTAGTAAACAGTTCACGTTTTACTAAGAATTCCAACTACAGTGTGTTATGTTTGCCAGCAGGAGACAAAACAATAGCACCTTGCTTGATAAATACAGAAGATCTAAATCAATAATTCAAATGAAATCCTATCGCGCTTACCTCTCGGGCTGCCACTTCTTTGTCTGTGTCATGATTTGCATGGCTTTCCCTCTCCACTGATGCCCTGGCTGTGCTGTGGGAGGACAAAGAGCAAAGCTTTCAAAAGAAAGTGGAACCAGGAAACCGGTGAGATAGAAACCGAAAGCAGATCCGATGGGGATTTAGTGCGTGTTTTGCAAGGTTAAATTAAGGTCTTGGGGCTCTGGTTAACAACTCTGCATTGAATTGCCTTTCATCATATGCAGATAGCCTGTCTGTGGAGAAAAAGTTCATGTAGGGTTGAGCATGAAACTCCTGGGCACCTCTTACCACCCAGTTCAACATTCAGCCAGCAGACGGCTCTCTAATCCTTCTAGAGTCCAGCACAGGAGTGGGAAGGAGGAGGTCACTGGGGGACCTGGCTCAGAAGAGAGCTGAGGGCCCTGTGGGAGGAACTGACTGTTGAAAGAAGTCCAGGCAGCTGGAGAGCTGAGGCTGGAAGGCGGGATCAAATCACAGCCTGTCGCTGGCAAGGGACAAGCACGAGCTGCTGCCAGGGGTACATCAGGTAGAGAGGTTACACCAAGACTCTTTCCTTCATCACCTCGTATTGGGTTGTTCTCGGCCTTGGGGACTCTGAGTTAGGAGCTGCTGAGCTGATCATTTATCATCTCTTTTGCCTGTGACTAAAGCAACTGTGCTGAGTGTCTTTGCACCTTACCTCTTCAGCCCTAGTTATCCTCCATGTTATCACAGTGAATGGGCGCTCACCCCGAGGGCTAGAGCTGAAAGAACTCAGTGCTTGGAGCATCCAAACCATTCACCTCCAGGGGTGTGGTTCACCCAGTGTGATACCAGATCCCTACAAGTCAGTGATCCACAGTGACGCCCTGCACTAGGGTTGGATACAGTGTCCCGTGGCTTGCAAAGTACAGCTCTCACGTGTGGGGGCTGCCATTTGCTAATCCTCAGCTCTGCTTACAGAGCTGTGGAAGATCTGCCTTGCTCCCCGAGGGACAGTGCAGTGTGGACATGTGCTGAATTGGAGGAAGATTCAGCTACAAAGGGTCCTGGCACAGTGGAACCTGCTGTCGTTGCTGGGTTTTTTGAGCCTCGCATTTGCACCAGCATGTGAATCCCTTGTGCTGTTACCAGGACCCATCTTTAACATCCCTGGCTTTGTCACTGCACAGAACTGTCTGTGTTGCAGAGATTATCTTGGTCGGTTTTAGCATGAAATGAATCTGCACTTAAAGCATTTTTTCAAGCATAGCCACCAGATGGCTTCAGATCATGCCAGTGGCTAGAAATCTGGACTACAACAGAGATACCAGCAGGAACATAACATTTGAATATGCAGGAAGAGCTTCAATGTCTGCCAGTTCAGTTCAGTACGATAGTTGTTAGGGTCAGATACACACAACTGGGGAAATGTTAGACACATGATGTGAAAACTTCTAATGTGAAGCCTTACGAGAGACCGGAGTCTATTCTGGGCAGCCTAATGAGACTAAAGGGAGATGACAGGAGACATGGTTATTTGGAGGTGGGGGACTTGGACGGTCGGACTGTGGAATGTATGAGAGCGACACAAGAGCCCAGTGCTGTTACGGGCCTGAGGCACGACGTTCTGGGAGTTTGGATCCAGGGTTTTAATTCAGCTCATTAAAGAGCTGGAGGCCTCCCCAAACTGCAGACTTGGAGCTGGCCTTCCGGAGTTTGTGGACGGTTGGGTCTAAGATTTTGGCTTGGGCCTATTACTAGTTCCTGTGTGTGGGAAGCTGCCTAAGCAGGGAAAGCGGGACATGCTGTGTTTGAAATTAAATATTTTAGTAGGATGTGCTGACTCTGGTTCGATTTGTGTGTGAATGTTCAGAAACGAGCTCCCATCACGTGTTGGTGGAAAGGTTATTCTCCCTTTCTTTGCAACCTGGCTTTCACCTATGATTTTGATGTCACAATAACTTAGCTATTCTGAATGTACCAACAGTCTGACTAGTTCCCTCCTCGGCCTGCTAGGAGTTGAAGGTCAGGCCATGGGTCACCCTCCCCAACTCTCCCCTCTCCTACTCCCCCAGTTTGCAGTAAAATCTTGGATTTGGCATGTGACCTCAATGTCACAACCATCTGGGCAATCTGTTCTGGGAATGGGCATCATATGAATTGTGTGTGTTTTGCCATATTGATCCTAGCTAGTACAGTGGGGGCCTGAACCTGTTCTGGAGCCTCTGGGCTCTACTGCAGTACAAATAATAAATCATATTTTCTAGGATGCGCTTTCTGAATGGCAGGGCTGGCTTTGGGGGTTTATGTGTAGGTTTTTGCCACTGCAACGTGTATTTTTAAATGGGAAACAAAGTGCACGCAATGCCCTCAGTGCTCCTCCATTTATATTATCAGTAATTTTGAAAGAACGTTTTTTAATTTCCATGTCTGCACCTTTCAGACTACAGCTTTATTTTCCAGTTGGATTAATTTTTTTCAGACACATTTTTAAATCATTCATAATGAGTCAGGAATTAAACTGCATGTGTCTAATGGGAAATACATGTGCACAGCTAGGGTTTCATATGGCTGCCAAGCTAGCTCTGCTTGGTCTTAACTCTTCACGGCATAAAATACCAATAAACCCCTCTTTTGCCAGGCCCGGTCTGTTGGTCTCAAAGGCAGGACATGGGAGCAATGTCACAGCTGCTGTACAGGGTGCATTCTGTAGGGCACTGGCTTTCTCTTGTTTTCCCTTCAAGGGCTGATACAGCCTTCCTTTTTCTCTAAGTTACTGTCTGTACATCCTCTCAGCTCCCTCTTGGTACCCTGGTCCTGAGGGTATGGATGCATGTATATTGGTTCTTGGTTAGTGCTGGCTGAGCCCGAAAGAACACATTAGCCTCTTCTCTTCTAGAGTGAGGGTGTGCCCCTCCCCTGAAATGTAAAAGTTTTGACCCTCCACCTTCCAGAAACACTGCTTTGCTACTCTCCATGCTAGTTCATGGCTGTGTGGTTGGTTAACCTAGAACTGCTAGGACTGCACAGCATGGCTTTAATTTCCAGTGAAGGGAGTTGGGGGAATCTCCCCTTCTCCGGATGCTCTTGCAGATGGGGGTGAGTTTCAGAACTCTGGAGAAATTTCTCTCTCCCTCATGCCTTCTCTTCACACCCAGCCCCAGTGTCCACTGAGTCTGTACAACACCTACCGTTGAGGCAAGTAGGTGCTACTCTAATATAAAAATAACGGTGGCCAGGCACAAATATCTCAGGTATTTCTATCTATTTGCTGAGGTGAATTAAAATGCTTCAGTGAGTATTACAGATGTGGGCAAGGCAGCTCATACACTCAAAACAGAAAGGAAGAAGAAGTTTAATGCTTTACAAGTTCATCTGAAAAGCAGGTACTGCTCTTGTAATTTCACTCCTGAGCAGATCTCTCACACATGCGTACAGGATATTGTTACTTTCTCTTAAGCACAGGCAAAACAGGGTAAACTCCTAGCAGGGGGATTCACGGTGTCCCAGGTCCTGTACAAACAAAATGCACGACATCTCCCGATCCTTTCACTGAATTACCGTATCAGTCTCTTTGAACTGTTCAGATTGTTTGATGCTTTTGGTCAAAGTGGAGCTGGGATCTCCTTATTAGTTGGCATCATGTGTCGCTTTTGGGGGCTTTGACGTCCTACCATGATCTCCCCTCCCCTTGTGGCTCGGTTCCTCTCCTGGCCCAGTGCTGGAAATGGGAACTTGTATCTCATCTATTGGTACACCATGCCTTTCAGCTCCTCATACAGCTCGCTGAGATTCTGAAGGTCCTTTTCAAGGTAGCTAGCTTTTTCTCTTATATCTGCTGCAGCCTCCGTCTTTGCCCCCTCAGTTAAATGGATGGAGTCTTTCACGAGACTGTAGGCATCAAACAAGACAAAAACTCCTGCTGCTGTGGCACCGAACACCCTCGCACCTTTGGACATGGCAAGGGTGGTCCCACCTAACACTTTTTGCACTTGCTTGGTCCCCTTTGCTGAGTTTCGGGCTGCACTCCCAGCCGCGGTGAGCCGTTTTGCTAAGGCCTTCAAACCAGGGTTAGCTTTCACCACTTTGAATGCTCTTACGTTGGTTCTTATCCCCTTAACGCTTTTGTATACTACCCCTGGAATTTTACTAGCGGTGGAAAGGACGGGTTTCAGGTGTTCGACCATGGCCTCGCTCTTTGGAGAGAATTTGGGTCTGAAATCCACTTCGTCGGGGAGGGACAGTGTTTTCAGGTTGCTTTGGCATTCCACCAGCAGGTCGTTGGCTTTGCTCCTTTCCTTCAAATTGCTGACGTTCTCATATATGCTTACAGAAATGCTGGTAGCTGCTGCTGCCGCCCCTAGGCCAATCCCAGTTGCCGTGAGAGCCAAACTCCCCCCTGCCGTCAGTGGTGCTAAGGTCAGCCCAAGGATGGTCAAGATGCCGGACGCCAGGCTTGTGGAGTTCGCGGCCATGTTGGCAATGGTGCAGTTCTTATGGGTCTCATCAATGCTGTCTGCCATATCCTTAAGGCACTGGATACACTTCTCTATCTCCTTTCTCTGGTCAGGGAACTGCTTCAGAAAGACCATGATATCTTCACTGGCACTCTCTTCCCAGGGGATGATTCCTTCAGACCTGTTAGAAGCCAAAGGTATATTTTGGTCACTGCAAGAGACCTTATAGTTGTGCGGTGAAAAGTAACTATTAAAAATGGCCCCTTCTTCCTCAGCAGATCTGTTCCCTTGTATGTATCAGAGTCATAGCTATTCATGGCAATGAAAATATTTTCTGACTTGTGAAGAGACTGTGTGTTCTAATGGCTAAGGTACTGCACTGGAACTTGGGAGATACCTGATGCTTATTTTGGCTCTGCCACTCACCAGCTGGGTGACCTTGGACAAGTCACTTTACCTCTGGGTCTCTGTTTCCCCACCACCCTTTGCCTTGACTGTAATCTCTTTGGGGCAGGGACTGTCTGCTAACTTGTGTGATACAGTGCCCAGCACAATGGAGTTTCAGTCTTGGCTGGAATCTCTAGGCGCTATTAGAATTCAAATAATAACGATACTGCCCGTCTTGTAAACTGAGCAAGTATCCCTGGGCTAGTCTACACTAGAAAATTAGATCAATCCAGCTGAAAAATCCATCTCCCTGAGTAATGGAGTTAAGCCGACCTAAGTCCATGTGTAGGCTGTGCTAGGTTGATGGAAGAATTCTTCTGTCCACCAAATTACCACCTCTCAAGGAGGTGGATTAACTACAGCAACAGGAGAGCCTCTCCCTTACTGTAGTAAGTGTCCACACTGAAACCTTACAGTGGTGCAACTGCAACACTGTAAGTTTAGACATAGACGCTATCCCTTACATACTTATCTGGCCTCCACTGCCATAGCACTGAGTGCCTCCTATTCTTAATGTATTTATCCTCCCTACACCACACCCTTCAGGGTGACTTGGGGGAACCCTCATCATTTTGGGGTTTTTTGTTCCCGCTTTTGTTTGGCTGGACAGAGGGGCCTGGCACAAGTGGGGAAGAGGGGAGAAAGCCACACACAGTTTCATTGTCTCTGGGGGAGGAGGGAGTTCTGCTCCCCA